>NC_087369.1:17152313-18402313 GCF_030014295.1 Loxodonta africana
ATATACCATGGATTGCCAGAATAACAAATCTGTCCTGGAAGAAGTACAGCCAGAATGTTTCTTAGAAGGGAGGATGGCGAGACTTCGTCTCACATATTTTGGACATGTTATCAGGAGAAAAAAAAAAAATTCTTTTTTTTATCAGGAGGGACCAGTCCCTGGAGGAGGACACCATGCTTGGTAAAGTAGACATTCAACAAAAGAGGAAGAGCCTCAACCAGATGAATTGACACAGTGGCTGCAACAATTGGCTCAAACATAGCAATGATTGGGAGGATGGCACAGGACTGGGCAGTGTTTTGTTCTGTTTTACATGGGGTCGCTATGAGTCCGAACCAACTTGACGGCACCTAACAACGACAATGGGTTCAACTACAGCAATGCCATCCAACAGGCTGGCCTTAGCAGGCCACAATCAGGAAAGAGGTTTATGTTTCTCCCACCATTCCTTTGGGTACTCTGTCTACCCTTCCTTCCCTACACCTTGGCAGTATCTGTAGCAGACCTTTTAACTTTCCAGTCACTTCCAGCTATTATAAAGTTCAGGCCAGTCTAATAAAAATTTCAATCAAAGCTTTGGCCCTACCTGGCATGTCCAGCTCTCTGCTTCTGCCGGTCCTGGCTTGAGCAGGGCTAGGAGCGGCAGGCTCCATCCTGTACTCTCCCTGCACCCTTCCCCCCTCACATCCATGTCCTAGCATGCCTCTTTCTGGCTCATTTAAGGATGGGAAAGGGAGATGGAGGAGGGGATCAGACAGAGAAGAAGATGGCAAAGGTCTTTTACTTAGCCAGGGCCCTCTGGAGGTCCCCTCCCTTGCTGTTAGGGATCCTCTGTCATGGCAGGCATCCTGTTGGTCCCCCATCAGAGTGCATCTGGGAGCCTCTGGGGACCCTCTGGGCACTTGGCCACTACATCTTCTCCTGACAGGGAACATGTGCTCTGGCTCCTATCCTACCCTCAGCTTGCCTCCAAGGAGACACCTCCAGCCTTGTTCTACCACCATGAGACAGCTTCTTCAACAGCATCCACTTGACCCTCGGGAAATATTCAAGTGCCCCTGCTCCCAAGCGCCCTCTCTCTCACGCCACACCACAGGCAGCCCAGGCCAGCCTTCTACCTTGAGACTTCCCCAGCAAAGAGGCAGGCAACAGCTTCTATCCCACTGTGCTCTCTCAGTGACTGGGGTACCACCGTATTTTCTAGAGCTCCAGGGACTGCTACTTTACTTCCAAAAGATCACAGCCATTAAAAACCCTGTGGAGCACAGTTCTACTCCGACATACACGGGGTTGCCATGAGTTGGAATCAAGCTGGTGGCAATTGATTTTGTGTATATATATTGTCTTAGTCATCTAGTGACTGCTATAACAGAAATACCACAAGTGGATGGCTTTAACAAAGAGAAGTTTATTTTCTCACAGTAAGGTAAGCTAAAAGTCCAAATTCAGGGTGTCAGCTCCAGGGGAAGGCTTTCTCTCTCTGTTGGCCTTCTCATTAATCTTCCCCTGGACTAAGAGCTTCTTTTTGCAGGAATCCTGGGTCCAAAGGACATGCTCTGCTCCTGGCACTGCTTTCTTGGTGGTATAAGGTCCCCCTGTCTCTCTGCTTGGTCCTACCGTTTATATCTCAAGAGATTGCCTCAAGACACAATCCAATCCTGTAGGTTGAGTCCTGCCTCACTAACACAACCGCCACTCATCCTCCCTCATTAACATCATAGAGGCAGGATTTATAACATATAGGAAAATCACACAATACTGGGAATCAGGGCCTAGCGCAACTGATACACGCATTTTTGGGTGGACATAATTTAACCCATGGTATATATATATATACCATAGATACATGGGTGAGTGGGTGGGTATGTACATACATATACATATATCACATTTATTTTGGTCCCTAAATTCCACTTTTCTATTTTACACTTTATATTCACAACCTGTGCACCAGGTATTGTGGGTTTGAGGGAAATCAATTCAGAGCAACTCTCTTTGCCCAGTTCTGACTTATTTTAGAATTAAGACAAAAGAATGAAGCAGATAGGAGACCAAATTAAGAGACTGGTTGGAGGCTATGACTTCAATTAGCAGGGAAATTTATTTCCTAATTAAAAAAAAATTCCAGAATTAGATAAGTTTATCTATACTGAACCAGGTAGTGCTAAATTGGGGCAGGTCAGGATATTTAACATCACGGATGATATGCCCCACCCCACCAGTCCCAGTGGGGCTCAGCTGTAAAGAACGAGGAGCCTCACAGGTGTGGGTGCACCTCTGCCAAGCCTGATTCTGTACTTAGCACAGGGAGCAGCGTGAAGAATGCCTGCTGTCTGAGGGCAGGATGGCTCCCTAAAAGAAAGGAAGCCATGCCCACCTGCTCCTGCCAACCCAACATTCAGATAAGGCATTTCACCTCGCAAGGGAGGAGTGAGGAAGGGAGCAGAGAGACCAGGAGTGTTATCCTAATGGACGTTCCTCTTATAGAACCAAACATCACAAACAGAGACCTAGCATTTCTCCCAAAGAATAGACACAAGTGTAAAACTATTAAAAATTGTACTAACAAGGCAAGGTCATGGAAGCTCCGTAGACTCATCCAAACTCCCTGAGGGACTGATTTACTCAGCTGAGGGCTGTGGGGTCCACGGTCTCAGGGAACATCCAACTCAATTGGCATAACATAGTTTATAAAGAAAATGTTCTACATCCTACTTTGGTGAGTAGGGTCTGGGGTTTTTAAAGCTTGTGAGCAGCCATCTAAGATACTCCACTGGTCTCACCCCTTCGGGAGCAAGGAAGAATGAAGAAAACTAAAGATACTAGGGAAAGATTAGTCCAAAGGACTAGTGGACCACATCTACCACGGCCTCCACCAGACTGTGTCAAGTACAACTAGATGGTGCCCAACTACCACCACCAACAGCTCTTACAGGGATCACAACAGAGAGTTCCGGACAGAGGTGGAGAAAGATGTAGAACAAAATTCTAACTCGCAAAAAAAGACCAGACTTATTGGCCTGACAGAGAGTGGAGAAACCCTAAAAGTATGGCCCGCGGACACCCTTTTAGCTCAGTAATGAAGTCACTCCTGAGGTTCCCGCCTCAGCCAAAGATTAGACAGCCCCATAAAACAAAATGAGGCTAAAGGGGCACAGCAGCCCAGGGGCAAGGACTAGAAAGTAGGAGGGACAGGAAAGCTGATAATGGGGAACCCAAGGTCAAGAAGGGAGGGTGTTGGCATGTCGTGGATTTGTTAACCAATGTTAAACAATATATGTACTATTTAATGAGAAGCTAGTTTGTTCTGTAAACCTTCATCTAAAGTACAATAAAAAAATCATACTAAGTGCTTTTAATAAATAATTGAAGTGCTATGAGAGATACCAATAGAATCTATACGTATTTGCATTATTTTTGAAATGAAAGTAGAGTTCTTTAGAATAGATGTATATATTTATATTTTTATGTATCTTTAGTTATGTATACCAGAGAAATTATAGGTAAGTTGAAATGTAGACTGCTTAGGAGATATAACTGTATTTTTAAAAAAATATTTATCTTCAAATTGCCTGTTCTAAAAAGAGCATGGAAACCCTGGTGGCGTAGTGGTTAAGAGCTACGGCTGCTAAACAAGAGGTTGGCAGTTCGATTCCGCCAGACACTCCTTGGAAACACTATGGGGCAAGAACATGGTTGGAACGTGATTTAAAGGGTAAGCTGAGCTAGATTACAAAAAAGTTTTAAATGATCAATAAAAACGTGTCTCTTCAAAAAATTAGGTTAATAATTTATTTTCAAGACCAAATTTTGAAATAATGTATTATCTCAAATAATACACGACTAATATATTTTTTTGTTGTTGTTTAATAAGCAGTTAGGATTTTTCACTGTTTGCTTACTCTGTTGTTTCTCTGTTGGGAACTTTTCTCATGGAGAAAGCCACCATGGCTTTGAAGAGATATTCTTCATTTGTGTCCCAGGCATACTGAAAGAGAAGATAAACAGAATATTAAAGTGAAGAGGCCTGCAGAAATTGAAGGATGAGAAGAGAAATGGTCCATTGCATTTTAATTGGGGCCACTGTGGCCCTCCCTCTCTCATACACTGAGGTCTGGTGACCATGACCTAAAACATGCCACCATAATGTCCTGAGTAGGGTTTCTTGGACATTCTACAATCCAAGTGTGGTGTGTTCCCTCGATGTTATCTTCCTCAGAACCTGCAGGCTCGGTAGCCCATCAAGAATTGAGGCCCGTGGACATCTTCATTGCAGCCAGGTATAGTCCTTCCCTTGTTCTCCTTCTCTCTTCTCTCATGAATGGACTCCCACCCAGCTTCCCTTCCTTTATTCACATCAGTACAAGTTTTTCTGTTATTTTCTTAGCTGGAACCTTGGGCCTGTGCATGTGTTTGGCTCCTTCATTCTTCATTTTCAGCCTACCAGCAAACTGCAGCCTTGAGGCAAGAAGGGGCTGACATTCTTAAGGAACAAGGAAGCTAGTGCAACTGAAGCCAAACCAGGAGCGGGGGGAGTGGTAAAAGCTGAGGGGAGAAGAGCAACTGGAGGAGCGGAGATGGTGGCACGTCAAGGAGACAATGTCAGGATTCTGGTTTCACTCCGAGTTGGGAAGACATCTACTATCTCTGCCTTTCTCCCCTTGTGTGGAGTGAGGTGATTACAAATACATGATTCCCAAGCAAAACAACAAATCTCTAAGTTACTCTGAGTAAGAAGGTTTATGGCTGCACTTCTACTTTTTCCCGTAAATACCTTTATAATATACTCATTTAACTTCCATCAATTACTTTTCTACTTCGCTGTTTTCTCTTTTAGTTCCTCCTTAAATAACACTACAATAAGATCTTACCATCAAGAGAAAACTCAATCTTTTTATTTTTTCTGACACACGTGTTGAATATTGCATTTTAATGTCAACTTTAGGTACTATTGGAATTGCACCTTGATTCTCTTAAAGTGAATTCCTCATTTCATATTATACTATGCAGCATTTTAGAATAATTAACTGATTCAGAGCATAGATGTTTGGTTTTTAATAATGCCTTCCCCCCGCTCCAAATTAGTTTTACTCAGCAGGAATAAGAGGAGCTCTAAAACAATTGGAAGGAGCCCTGGTGGCGCAGCAGTCAAGCACTGGGTTGCCAACCAAAAGGTTGTGGTTTGAACCCACCCAGCAGTTTCAAGGAAGAAAGACCTGGCAGCCTACTCCTGTAAGGATGACAGCCTAAGAAACCCTGTGAGGCAGTTCTACTCTGTCACGTGGGGTGGCTATGAGTCAAAATCTACTTGATGGCACCTAACAACAACAGTCCAGTTGGAATTAATCTAATAAGTGAGAACAAATCATGAGAAAGGAAATAGTCTGGTTAAAAACAGCACACAGACACTCTTCAGACAGGGCAGCCTTGTTAGCACCCTGTGGAGATGGGGCGAGCATGTGACAACCATAAGCTGCAGAGGGTGAAAATGAAGATGCTAGGCAGCTCTCATGAGAGCATGAACTTAGTCGGTTTTCAGACGTTGGGAGGGATTTGACCTGATCTTCTCCTGTCCTTTCATTGTTGTTGCTGTTGTTAGGTGCCATTGAGTCTGTTCTGACTCATAGTGACCCTGTGTACAACAGAAGGAAACACTGCCCAGACCTGGGCCATCCTCATAACTGTCGTTACACTTGAGCCCATTGTTGCAGCCACTGTGTCAGTCCATTTCCTTGAGGGTCTTCCTCATTTTTGCTGACCGTCTACTTTACCAAGCATGATGTCCTTCTCCAGGGACTAGTCCCTCCTGATAACATGCCCAAACTGCATGATAACACGCCCTTTCCTTGGTTCCTCTTAAAACCAAGAGCATGAGCTAACTGGTGATCTTGGGCAGGAGTCAAGTTTTGGTCACAGAACAGAGCCCCCAAGCTATTTAGATTGGGAAAAGATTGCTGCCCTTCTACATTGGGTATTGGGTCAGCAGAACCAGCTTATCCTGGGTAAGTATTAAAAGATTGAAAGCTTGTACATTGGTGCTAACATATTTCTACTAGGGCATTCAAATATTTGCAGAGACAGACTTCATGAATAAATATAAGTGAACACATGCAGTGATGTAGAGAAAATGGACCACTTAAGAGAGGATAAGGAAAGAGATACTAAAGCTACACACATGCATCCTCTACGACTAAGTGATCCCACTCCCGGGTATATACCCAAGAAAAAGAAAGCATATGGAAAAGACATGAACAAGAATAAGAATGTTCGTAGCAGCTTAGCTACTTTCTGTGCATATACCTGACACATAATAGGTGCTCAATAAATGTGTAAAATTGAATCGAACACATCTTTATCTCCCACGTGTGGCTTCACAGAACAAGCAGGATGTATTTGTTGCATATATTTCTCTATCATTTCAGATACCTTGCGTCCTCATTGCAATATCATGTATGCCAAGGACCTAAATGCCCCAGCTCTCCTACTTTTTGTGTGAACATCTAAGAACACTTAAACCATGGTTGACCCCATGTTTTAGATGAGTAATCAAGTGTAATCCAAGAAAGTTACAAAACAGGGCTTATTGGTTTAACTATAACACGATGCCTTACTCCCAGATTGCCTAGGAATTCCTTAGATTTCTCCATCAGCTCTCTCTCTCATTCGCTTCACAATGACTATTTCAAACCTCCTCAGGGCCTCCAAATCCCAAACCTTTTCGTCATACCTCACTATCACTAGATGCTCTTGTTCCATGATTTATAGATACATCTGAAGTCATCAGTTGATACTCCCCCATTCTCCTGACAGCAAGATACAATATTTCCTCCACAGACACACATCCTATCCACCTCCTCCCCTGAAGTGCTAGACCTGCTGCTTCTCTTTCATCGATGGCTAGTCCCTCCACCTGGATTAAGAACGCTTCCCTTCTGCCCATCTCAGGATCTGCCTTCTGTATATTCAACTCCCTACTAAGCCTTGTCCATTTACTTCTAAACACACTCAAGCTTTCCCCAATAAAAACAAAAAACAGCCAAAACAAACTACTTTTACTCAATCCTCCTTTCTTCCACATATTGCTGTGTCTCTCCTGTCCTTCTCAGTCAAAACCCTCAAAGGAGTTTCCGTACTTCTGTCTTCACATGTTTGTTATGGGCTGAATTGTGTCCCCCAAAAGGATTAGAGTCTTCACCCCTAGTACCTGTGAACATGACCTTATTTAGAAATACGGTTTTTGCAAACACAGTTCAGTCAATGTTAGGTCACATTGGAGTAGGGTGGGCCCTAATCCAATACGACTGACGTCCTTATAAAAAGAGAAGAGACATGAACAGACAGACACAGAGGGAAGAAGACCATGTGAAGTCAGAGGCAGAGACTGGAGTTATGCGTCCATAAGCCAAAGAATACCTGAGACCACCAAAACTAGAAGAGCAAGGAAAGATTTTCCCCTGGGACCTTCAGAGAGAAGTCTCCAGAACTGTGAGAGAACTTCTGTTGTTTTAAGCCACCCAGTTTGTGGTACTTTGTTATGGCAGCCGGAGGAAACCAATATATTCACTGTTCACTTAATCTCAAGCCACTTCCTCATCTGCCTTCCAGCTCCACCACTCTACAGAAACTGTTCTTTTTTAAAGTCACCAGTGACCTCCATATTGCTTAACACAATAAACACTATTCCAGTCTTCATCTTTCTTGGCCTCTCAACAGCATTTGATGGTCTTGAACTTTCCATCTTGAAACACTCTCCTCCCTTTTGTGATACAACGTGCTCCTGGTTTCCCACCTGCCCCTCTGCCCACTCCTCCATTCTCTTTGCAGATTCATCCTCGTCTATAAAGGCTTTAAGTTTTAGAAGACTTCAAGGTTCCATCCTCTGATCACTCTGTACATTTTCCCTCAGCACTACCCCAGGCTTTCATTACCACATCTATGCAAATGACTTATGAATGTATATCTCAAGCCAGCTCTGTCCACTGCCTATATGTCAATGATACTTCAAACTCAACATGCCCAAAACCAAAGCCATGGTTTTCTTGTCCACGTCTGGTTCCCTGGCTCATATGTGGGCCACTCTCAATCCAGTTGTATAAGTAGAAGGACTTCACCTTTGACACCTCCCTGTCCCTTCCTTATCACACTGTCCCTATGGCTTTAGAATCACTTCACCTCTCTCCACCAACATCACTGTATTCCAAAGGACCATCACCTCTCACTGACACTACTCCAATTGCCTCGTAATTGGTTCCTTCCACTCTAGTCCCCTGCAATCTGCCTTCTACACTGTGGCAAAGAGTCTTCCAAATACTAATTCTATCATGACATCTCTTCTGCAAAAATTCCCAGTTACTTTAAAGATAACATCAAAACCCCCTAATCCAACCCACATATTCCTTGGCCTGGCCCCTCCTTTCTCTCTAAGCTCACCGTGTGCTATGCTTCTCCTCACTACCCCAGTTCCTTTCTGTCCCTCACTCTCACCAAGCTCCCTTGTGTGATAAGCCTTTTCTTCTGCCCTTCCTCCTTGCATCCCTTGGTTAACTTCTACTCCTGCTTTAAACCTCACAGCAAGTGTCCTGTCCTAAGGCTTCCCTCAAGGCCAAAGCCCCCATGTACTTCTCCTTCCTGTTATTTATACTTGTCAAGCTTGCACATTTGCATTTTTTATGACTTTTTTACTGTGCTTTAGATGAAGGTTTACAGAGCAAATTAGCTTCTCATTAAACGATTAATACACATACTGTTTTGCGACATTGGTTGCCAACCCTATGACATGTCAATACTCTTTCCTTCTCGACCTTAGGTTCTGCATCCTATTCGTCCAGCTCTCCTGTACCCTCCTGCTTTCTCGTCCTTGCTCCTGGGCTTGTGTGCCCACTTAGTCTCGTATACACGGTTGAGCTACATGCATTATTGTTTACATTATAGGCCTGTCTAATCTTTGGCTGAAGGGTGTTGCATTTGGTTTTGTGGATATGTCATTGACAATCACCTCTCCCACTAGACTACAAGCTCGGTGAAGGCAGGGACAAGCTAGATTTTGTCTGCCAGTGCATCTTCAGCATCTAGCACGGTGACTGCCCCAGAGCATCCTGGGATGAGATATTCTACATGCTGCTAGAGAGAGTGGATTCTACAGTCAGATTGTCTAGGTTCAAATATTCCCTCAACCACTCACTGAATTGTGATCTTGAGCGAGTCACTTAAATCCTTTGTGCCTCATTTTCTCCATTCGCCCAATGGGACTGGGCTGCCTGTGCTCCCACTCTCACAGAGTAGTCCTGAGGACTAAATAAGCTGATAGGACGGAAGTGCTTAGAAAGGTCCCAGCTAGGAAACAAAGTTCTCAATAAGCGTTGGCTGTTATAATGATTATTACGCATCGAGTGGATAATAAATCATTGGTGGATTAGGCCTGAAGGCAGAACACCTCCAAGTTTCTTTGTTGTTGTTGTTAGGTGCCCTAAAGTCTGTTTTGACTCATAGCAACCCCATGCTACAGAGTAGAACTGCCCCATATGGTTTCCTAGGCTGTAATTTTTATGGGAGCTGATTGCCAGGTCTTTTCTCCCGTGGAGCTGCTGGGTGGATTTGAACCACCAACCTTTCAGTTAGCAGCCAAGCACTTAATCTTTGCACCAGCAGAGCTTTGTTTCCAGCCTGAGGCACCTTCATTTTACCTTTGACAGGGAAGAAAATTCACAGACCACACTGAGAAACTGAGACTAGAATTAGACAATATTGTCTTATTAATTCAACTGCCTTTACTGTTCCTATACCCACTTAGGCTCTATGAATATGTTTTAACTTCTATTCATAAGCATATATTTCATATTGTTACACTGAGCTTTGAGAAGAATTGAAGAAACTTCAGGAAAGCATTGGAAAAAAATGTGTGCTATGAAAGACCTAATGAGAGTGGAAAACCATCCCCTCTTTCCACTGATTAGAAAACTAAGGTAGACAAAGCTCAAATCAGTGATGAGGGCCAGACCCCAACCCAGAGCTACCTCACACCCCTGCATCTCTACCCTGCTGGCCAGAAAAATCATCAAGCTTGTCAATTTTTTGTGTGTGTAATACAAAATTTCACGTATTTTCTGGCATATACCAAAGATTGAATACTTTAAGCAAAACCATTTTATTAACAATTTCTATTTTACTATAATCTATTTTTTTTTTTACTTTGGTAAGGAGCCCTGGTGGTGCAGTGGTTAAGTGCTTGGCTGCTAACCAAAAGATCAGCAGTTCAAGGCCACCAGCGGCTCCCCAGGAGAACGCTGTGGCAGTCTGCTTCCGTAAAGATTTACAGCCTTGGAAACCCTGTGGGGCAGTGCTGCTCTGTCCTCCAGGGTCCCTATGAGGCGGAATTGACTCAAGGGCACACAACAACAACAACAACATTTCTACTTTAAGGAAATAGCAGCTGTGAGGTCTTTAGGAATAATTAGTCAAGTTTTAGGTAACTATACAGAATAAAAAAAAATTATACAGAGAGGCCCATTATCAGAGAAAGCACAGTTATTAGACAGCAAAATGAAAAATAAACCCCCCGGTGCTCCACTTACTGCTTTATCTCCCAGAGCTGTTTTGATACTAAGTCTCACTTTGAAAGCATTCTCTGCATCTGCCAAAAGGAAACAACAGTGGAGAATCACAAAATCAGCAAGGAAGGCCCGATAAATCCTAATATTTACTGTAACTGAAATCAACAGCACACAGAACTACAATTAAAAAAGCCCAAATCCACCTGAAGGCTTAACCCCAGTTATCTTAGATGTTTAAAAGTGTTCTTCCAATTCCATAAAACAGACACAAGCTAAATGGTCAAGTCTTAACACACCTGCAGTTTAGAGATGTAAAGACTTAGGTCATTTATTTTTGTTTCAAGGCAACGTACCTGGTTGACAGAGTTCAGCATGAATAGCAGTCACCAGAAAAAACAGAGGCCACAACATTCTTTCAGAGTGAAAAATACAGGGCAAACGGGGAAAACAAATCCACCCTCCACTTAAAGCAGCCTTAGCCACTCTGTGACAGGATTAGAAAATCAGAGAAACAAGGCAGCCACCACCTAGGAGGTTTAATGATTAACCCCATCATCGAAGCAGCCCATCTCCTGTCAGTGATTTACGAAAATCTGTCTGACCATCGGATTATTAGTTACCCTTTCCTATCTCTACCTCAAAAGAAGGTTTCCTCCGCTGACTCCAAGTCGGAATCATCCCCGCCCCTTGTGTTGTTGTGTGGTTACACACCCGGTGGAAAGCAGGGAGTCCTATCTGGAGGTTTTCACTGAGGAGAACTACACATCTTCTCAGGCCTAAAGTATCCACCTCATGGATTGGCTATTGCAATTCGGGAAACAAACACCACTCCTTTCTGTCTCTGGTGAACAAAGGATGCCCTTCCAAGAATGGGCACCCCCTGGCTCACACCTCCGCACGTAAACATCCCAGGGGAGCTTCCCCCTTCAAATAAGGCCATGGTTTTGTTCAGCCCTAAGGTCTAGTGTGTTGTTGTTAGGTGCCGTCGAGCAGGTTCCGACTCATAGCAACCCTTTATACAATAGAACGAAAGACTGCCTGGTCTTGCACCATCTTCACAATCATTGTTACGCTTCACCCCACTGTTGCAGCCACTGTGTCAATCTATTTTGTTGAAGGTCTTCCTCTTTTTCACTGACCCTTTACTTTACCAACCACGATGTCCTTCTCCAGGGGCTGCTCCCTCCTGCTAATATGACCAAAGTATGTGAGATGAAGTCTTGCCATTCTTGCCTCTAAGGAGCATTCTGGCTGTACTTCTTCCAAGACAGATTTGTTCATTCTCTTGTCAGTTCGTGGTAAATTCAATATTCTTCAACAACACCATAATTCAAAGGCATCAATTCTTCTTCCATTTTCCTTATTAATTGCCCAGCTTTCCCATGCATATGTGGCAATTAAAAACACCATGGCTTGGGTCAGACACACCTTAGTCCTCAAAGCGACATCTTTACTCTTTAACACTCCAAAGGGGTCTTTTGCAGCAGTGTTTTGCCCAATGCAATACAGCATTTGATTTCTTGACTGCTGCTTCCGTGGGTGTTGACTGTAGATCCAAGTTAAATGAAATCCTTGACAACTTCAATCATCTCCATTTATCATGCTGTTGCTTATTGATCCAGTTGTGAGGATTTTTGTTTTCTTTATGTTGAGGTGTAATCCATACTGAAGGCTGTGGTCTTTGATCTTCATCAGTAACTGCTTCAAGTCCTGTTCACTTTCAGCAAGTAAGGTCTAGTAATGGCATAAAAATCAGTTAATGCTGTCCAATGGAACATTCTGCAGTGATGGAAATGTTCTGTAGCTGTGCTGTTCAATATGGTAGCCATTAGACACAAGTGGCTATTGAGCATTTGAAGTGTGGCTAGTGCTGAGAAAGTGAGTTTTCAATTTAATTTAAGTTGTCCCAGGTAGCTAGCGGCTACATTGGTCAGTGCAACTATAAAACTCATGTCTATATGAATGAAAGTCAGTAAAAGTTTAATAAGGTTACTTGGTTTTATATATATATATATACACGTACCAAAAACCCACTGCCATCAACTCCCTTCCAACTCAAAGTGACCCAATAGGATAGAGTAGAAGTGCCACATAGGGTTTCCAAGGAGCAACTGGTGGATTCAAACTGCCAACCTTTTGGTTAGCAGCTGTAGCTTTTAACTACTGCACCACCAGGGCTCCAGAGTGCAGCTATAGAAAAGTTACTAAGAACTACCTACTAAGAACCAGGTTTTCTGGATTATTCCCCCAATTCTCAAAACAACACCTCAAAATTGCTATTGTTATAAAGAATGCAACCAATGTCACTGAATTTCGCATGTAGAAATCGTGGAATTGGTGAATGCTTTGGTGTGTATATTTTCACCACAGTAAAAAAAAATTGCTTTCGTAATAATCATCTTCCATATGAGGGAACTGAGGCTCCTGTGTTTGAGTCCTTGGAGACTGTGGGCTGGGATCCCTTTAACAGCCAGGCTGACTTTCACATGAATCTTGTCTCCACCATGCAACCACACTGAGTCTCAAAACTATAATGGCAACAAAATCTCAGAGATGCTCTGAGGATTAAGATAAGGAATGAAAACATTCTTTCCCATGGTAACTTTCTCCAAAAAGAAGAGGCAGCCAAAATTCAGCCCAGTCAATCCAGCAATTTCACCATTAGGTGAAATGGAAATTTCCCAGAAGGAAGAGCTCACTTAACTAATCTCTGGAAAAAAAAAAGTCAGCCTAGATTAACTCATCCTGTGAATGATAGAGTAGATAAAGTTGTCATGGGAAAAAGTCAATACTCTCAGAGATTGAGATTATCACAAAGCAGGTTATTTACACTAATGGGGATGTTTCTACTCCAAGGAATCTGAAGAGTCGTCTTAAATGTCATGTGTCATGTGATCAAAGCATCCCTTTATTTCTAGTTTACTAAAAAAATTTTTTTTTATCAATAATTGATGTTGCATTTTATCAACTGCCTTTCAGTATATATTTATGTGATCAGAGGGTTTTTGCCACTTGGTACATTATAGTAATAAATTTCTTTACATCAATCCTACCCTTAAATAAGCTCAGTTTGACTCTTTTTAACATATTACTGACTTAATTTGCAAGTTCTTTTTGTCCTAGAATGTTTAAACTTATTTTCATAAGAAAAACAGCATGTAGGTTTGTTTTCAGGTGCTGATGCTTGGAGATTTTCTTTTTCTGCTGCTGCTATAGAAAGAGTTCTAACATTTTCTGTGTTTAGAAAAACTGAAAATGCATAAGAAATAAAAAATTCACAGGTGAAGGATCTGGACCATTGCATAGTTTGGGGGAAGAGTTCTCTGAAAATTTTCCATTTCTTCCATTGCCATTTATTGCAGGCTTTAGTCTTTTTTTCTGAGTTCGTTTTGTCTGTTTACAATTTTTAATGCAATCATTTACTTCTTTAAGAGTTTCCAATATTCTCATGAACTTTATATAATATTTCCCATAAAATATCTGCATTTCTTGCTATGTTCTCTTTGTATTTTTCTAATGAAAACATTAATTTTTTCCTATTTTCTGTTAAATTTGCCAGAGGTATGTCTATTTTTTGGTTGTTATTTTATCAAAGAATAAGCTCTTGAATTTAACTTTTAATTCTTTTTGCTTTCTGATTCATCAGTCTTATTCACATTTATTAAGTCCTTCCTCCTATTGTTATACATGCTTTATTGTTCTTTTTATGACTCTGAGTTGGCTAGTATGCTCATTTACTTTTTTTAAAAAATAATTTTTATTGTGCTTTATGTGAAAGTTTACAAATCAAGTCAGTCTCTCACACAAAAACCCATATACACCTTGCTACATGCTCCCAATCACTCTCCCCCTAATGAGACAGCCTACTCTCTCCCTCCACTCTCTCTTTTCATGTCCTTTTCACCAGCTTCTAACCCCCTCCACCCTCTCATCTCCCCTCTAGGCAGGAGATGCCAACATAGTGTCAAGTGTCCACCTGATCCAAGAAGCTCACTCCTCACCAGCATCCCTCTCCAACCCATTGTCCAGTCCAATCCATGTGTAAAGAGTTGGCTTTGGGAATGGTTCCTGTCCTGGGGCAACAGAAGGTCTGGGGGCCATGACCACCGGGGTCCTTCCAGTCTCAGTCAGGCCATTGAGTCTGGTCTCAACTCATTTACTTTTAGTCTTTCTCAGTTAATAATGAAAACATCTGTGGCTATGAGTTTTCCTCTGAGTACTGCTGTGGCCACATGACCTAAGAACGGTAGATGTCCACTGAATTCATTAGTCTTATTTTCCAGTCTATAATTATAGTTTTAATATTTCCTGTGACCCAATAATTATATACAAAAGGGTTCTTCTAAACTTATAAATCCTTTCAGAACTTAACTATAAATATATGTATACATCAATTTTAAATATTATTCTTATAACTCAATTATATTAATTTTAAGCTGAGAATTTACCAAAGAAAATCTATACTATTTACTTTCTACTCTCCAAAGATATATTATTAATAGCTTCAAATACACATCTAACAATATTCTTCTTAAAAGATTTGTAAAGGAATATGGCTCTATGGCACCGAACAACAAAGCAACTGCATTATTAGAATACATTTTATTTTTTAGAATAAAAGCATTACCTGTGATTGTCCCATATTGTTTTAAAGCAGATCTATAATAATATTAAAGGACTATGAATTGGAACCTTTTTAAGATAATAATATTTTTATATCAGGATAAAACAAATTTCTACCAATGTGCTGATCTGTTCATATGTTTACATTAGACAAAAACAAAAGAAACAGCAGACAAAAATTGAATGATTCAAAATATCAACTTTTATAGATCCTGTCAAGTGAATAGAAAAAGACCAAATGATAAAAATGAGACACTGTTGACATCGAATGTGATGACACCACAAGGTACATGTCACATACTAAAACCAAAACTAAACCCTGTGCCGAGTCGATTCTGACTCATAGCGACCTTATAAGACAGACTAGAACTGCTGCATAGGGTTTCCAAGGAGTGGCTGGTGAATTTGAACTGCTGACTTTTGATTAGCAACTGAGGTCTTAGCCTCTGAGCCACCAGGGCTTTGATGTGTCACATACCCAGTTCTGTCGAGTCGATTCCGACTCATAGTGACCCTATAGGACAGAGTAGAACTGCCCCATAGAGTTTCCAAGGAGCGCATGGCGGATTCGAACTGCTGACCCTCTGGTTAGCAGCTGTAGCACTTAACCGCTACGCCACCAGGGTTTCCAATGTGTCACATAGAAGTTGCTAAAAACAAGTTAATTGTTAAAAACAGAACTAGATACTAGGGGTCATGCCTCTCAACATACTGTCTTTCTTTTCTCCCACTTTCTAAAAGCTCTCTCTTTTCTTCCACTTTCTAAAAGCTCCCACAAACTTAGTCTTTGTTCTGATGCATAAGTCTTAACTATTAAACCTCCAGAGGGTTCCTATCTGTGCACTTGCTTCGTACTATGCTCATTTCAGCAAGTTCACATATGGGAACTTAAAAACTTCTCAGTAACAGTGATGATGATGAACACCAAGCAGTTTCAATCATTCTGAACATGGTTCTTACTTACTTATTTACTTCCAAAATGTTCAGAGTTTAGAGAACGTAAACAACAATTCCAGATTACCATTGCCATGAGCAATGCAAGGGGTACCAAGGCTCTGAGACTGGAAAGAGAAATTGATTTCTCCATGTTCTTTACAGTCCACCACACAATTGAAAAGCAGTTTCTCCGCACGTAACTATTGATCTCCTGCTCTCGATGATAAACAAAATATGAGATCACAGGAAAAGAAAACACGTGTGTTATCCTTTTGATTCACGCAAGGAGCCTTTTAAAGTTCACCAGAGTCGTAAAAGCATGTGGGGATATGTATGCCCCATTTACCTGCACGAAAGCGAGAGGTAGGGAGGACTGGTGTCACATTTAAATTTTGACCCTGATAATTCTATTTCATTGGCACAAGCAGGGCTTTACTAATCCTACAGCAACTAAACCTATTACGGTAAGACATTTAAAATACGATGATACTCTGTCCATTTTTATTGGGTTTTGGGAAATGTATCTGGCTGTGATACATTAAAAGAAATAGAATAAAATCTTTAATAGGTGAACATGGAAACATTCTATAATCATAAAATCACTATAATTAGCATCTTAATTAAATGGCTCCACTCAATGATTTTCTAGAAGTTGTAGACTTTTGAATAAATGGGATCCCCATAGTATAAGTTGAAATGAAATTTGTATGTTTACATAATAAACATTTTCCAGAGGTTTATAGTAATTAGTACAGTATTTTCAGTGTAATTAAGAGGTAACAAAGTGCTTTTGTTCTTTTTAAATTATCAATTAGCATTACGATGCATGGGGAGATAAGATATTTTTGTCTGTTTGCAAAAATATTATGTTTTAAATTAGTGATTCTTAACCAGGGCTGACTTTTCTCACCAGACGACACTCGGTGATGTCTGGAGACATTTTTGGTTGCCACAACTTGGGCTGTGGGTGCAGCTGGCATCTAGTAGGTGGAGAGCAGGGATGTTGCATAACACCCTGCAATGCACAGGATAGTCTCCACAACAGACTAACCCAGACCCATATGTCAATAGTGCTGAGGTGGAGAAGCCCTGCTGTAGCCAACGGGGCCACTTTAATTGTGCAAGGCTTTTGGGTAACAGACCACTTATTCCTTTCTTGTTTTCCAGTGTTAGAAATAACAGCTTAGGACCTAGTTGAAGGGGGACAATATTTGATAGTGACTGGGAAATCTGAGTCATTACTTTTACTATTCACATGTAGAAATTAAAAAATCACATGTCACACTCTGAGGAAAACCTCCTAGGCGTATGCGCGGTAAGTTTTGTCTATACCTGCTTAGGTACCAACGATTGGTTTCAGTGTTGACTGTGACACAAAAGCTTATTGTCTTAGGAGTGTGCCATGTCTACCCTAAAGAGTTCTCAGCTTGGACACTTCGATGTTTATATTGCAAAAGAATGTCAAAGGTTTGCCTGTGACCTTTTTGACTTCAGACTTTTCGTAAAAATTAGTTTTCCTCTGTGGTTAGCACAGTATTTTGATTATCCACCATTTTGTCATCTGATGTGATTTTCCTACGTGTTGTAAATCCTACCTCTATGATGTTAATGAGGTGGGATTAGCAGCAGTTAGGTTAATGAAGCAGGACTCAAACTACAAGATTAGGTTGTGTTTTAAGTGTTTTAAGTCAATCTCTTTTGAGATATAAAAGAGAGAAGTGAGCAGGGAGACAGGAGGACCTCATACTACCAAGAAAGCAGTCCTGGGAGCAGAGCATGTCCTTTGGGCCTGAGGGTCCTGTACTGAGAAGCTCCTAGACCAGAAGATTGATGACAAGAACCTTCCCCTAGAGGCAACATAGAAAGCCTTCTCCTGGAGCTGGCACCCTAAAAGCAGGCTTCTAGCCTCCCAGACTGTAAGAGAATAAATCTCTTGTTTGTTAAAGCCGCCCACTTGTGGTATTTCTGTTATAGCAGCACTAAATAACTAAGACAAGGCCTAAATAATGTTACTGTAAAGTTTGCTATTTAATATACCTATGGAATATTGGTTAACATGAGAGATTAGTGATACACACACATATGTAATCACATATACTATAGATTATAATTTGTCATTTTTATACTTTGCATTTCTTATTAAAATAAGCTTATTTGTCATCTTATTAAGATGACTATGACTAATGAGAAAGAATAATTACCAAACCTATGATCTTTATTTCCAATTAAATCTCAATTAACGTCACTGTTACTATAACTGATTTTTTCCTCCCTTACCTACATTCTCTGGCCTAATCAAAATTCTATTTTATTTCTCTGAGGCTTGTGGGAAAAGATCTGGTTTCAATTTTTAATAAGAATTTTATACTCAGATTTTATCCCCCTCAAAGAATGTTCTTGGAGTAAACACTTTGCTGTTAGCACTGAGTTAACAAGATTGAAAACGCTTTACCAGAAGAGACTCCATGTTTGCAATACCTCACTCTTGGGACCGGGGAGGGGGGGTAGATTCCCACAAATGCTGTTTGGGGAGGAAGTTGCCTCTCCCTCCTGTGTCCCCACTGAGACCTCAAAAGCCCTCCTCTCCCGACCCTCCTCTAGTTGATCCCATTAGGGCTGTTTGAAAACACTGCCAGGATCTCTGGGCCTTCCGCTCACCACCAGGCAAGTGGACCTAGTGCTGGGCCTACCACTGGGCCTTTACACATGGTAAGTGCTCAATGGGTATTTGTAATAATAATGTTAGATCACAAATTTTTTGATGGAAAATTGGAATTTATGCAGCTTTCAATGTATCCTATTATTCCAAAAGGCCTCGTTGGAAAATAAGAATAATTGTTATATTGAGAGTTTTCTCATCGTGGTGGCAGGTAATGCTTGTTTTTTCTAGGCTAAAATTATTGCAGCCATGCTCTGTGGAGGAGGATTTTTGGTCCCTGATCGCCCATTTGGCTTCCAGTTGGAGATCACCCAAAAGTTGTTAGCCCTGCCCACGGGAACTTCCTTTGACAAGCTCTATAAAAAGGCGGAGGAAAGCTGGCAAAATTGTCACGAAAGGAGAGACTGGAAGCGCTGACTCATTAGGGGGAGAGCAAGTGGGAGTATGGAGTAAGATGTATGTAAACTTACATGTGACAGTCTGACTTGATTTGTAAACGTTCACTTGAAGCTCAATAAAAGTTAATAAAGAAAAAAAAGGCGGAGGAGCCATTAGCCCATGAAACTTTTCGGGTAGATGCTCTCATTTTCAGAACTGCACCTTGAATTACCCTCCTCCTGATTAATATACTATCTATCTGTGAATTAATCAACATCTCAGAGTTTCTGCTCTTAGGTTTTGGCCAGTGACAATGATCTTAAACCTTGTACTGTCTGAAATTTATCAAAATCCTTATGATGACAAATGTTTTTGAGGACTGGCTAAAGACCTGCAGACAAGACCTCTATTCCTACAAATCAGAGATGCCGGATGAGTTGTTGCACGCAGCCACTCACCCATCCTGCACCCTCTCGACAGACATTGTTAATTAATCACAGAACTTTTTCCAAGTCTGGACTTAGCCACAAAACTTCCCAGCACAGTTATTCAGGCAGTCACTATGAATGGATTGAAATTGAAATGTAAGTTGAAACATGCCGCTCTGGGGAACAATGATCTTAATACTGCCCTGGATTAAGCCAGACCATCAAGGGCCTATGTACCCAGAAGGACAGGAAAGCTTTGATGACTCATAGAATTAATTTAATGTATTGTGCCTTGTGATTTTGGCAACAATTTACATTAAGGGGATCTGTGTGTGACTCCTCATGAA
This sequence comes from Loxodonta africana, assembly GCF_030014295.1. NCBI lineage: Eukaryota > Metazoa > Chordata > Mammalia > Proboscidea > Elephantidae > Loxodonta > Loxodonta africana. Next base: position 17,172,235 of record NC_087369.1, read on the forward strand.
ACTTAGGTCACAACATCATCCTTATAAGGAATTGGGATTTCTCTTGGGACTAAAAATCAAGAAAAATCTGTGCTTCTCAAAAACAAACAAGCAAAGCCCTGGCTGATTTTTAGCTTATGAACACTGGAAAAGTCTTAAAGTGATTGTTATTTCTCTTTTCTAGGGCCATCCTGAAGCTTGGAGTCCAATCTCTGGCCCCACTTTAACCAGGGCATGTTCCCTCTGTGCTCAAAAGGAAAAAAGTTCCGGACCCAATGGCTCGTGTTCCTCAGAGTTAATCTCGTTGGCTGTATCTCTTTAAGTTCCCCTCTTCCTGGTTTCTTCAACTGTTTCTTTTATCCAGTACTGTCTGCACTGGGTTTTTTTGGGTCTGTATCTATTATCTTGGTAAGCTGCCTCAAATCATGGGTGGAAGAAGGTGAACGAGAGTTTTTGTTGTTCTGTGTCATCAAGTTGATTCTGACTCACAGCGATCCTATAGGACAGAGTAGAAATTCCCCGTAGGGCTTCCTAGGCTGTAATCTTTACAGGCGGGGGGCGGGGGGGGAAGATGTGGCAGTTGGCTTCCATAAAGATTACAACATAGGAAACCCTATAGGGCAGTTCTACCTCTGTCCTATAGAGTTGCTATGAATTGGAACCCAAGAGCAATGGGTTAACCTTTACAGGAGCGAATGGCCGGGTCTTTTCTCCTGCAGAGAAACTCTGGTGGTGTAGTGATTAAGAGCTACGGCTGCTAACCAAAATGTCAACAGTTCAAATCCACCAAGGGCTCCTTAGAAACCCTATGGCACAGTTCTACTCTGTCCTGTAGGGTCGCTATGAGTTGGAATCCACTCGATGGCAATGGGGTTTGGCCTTTCTCCTGCGGTGCCTCAGGTGTGTTCTAACTGCCAACCTTTGGGTTAGCAGCCTATCACTTAACCATTGTACCACCAGGGCTCCTTGAGGTAGAAAAAAAATGAGCAAAGGACCTTAGGCAGGCTGTATTTGGTTCCATTTCCTGTGAGTTTAATTTTTTCAGGCAAGAAATGACTGACAGTTGAACTGTTTTATATAAATGAGGCAGGGTTCTCAGGGTCAGAGGTTCTCATGGTCAGGGTGAGCTTCATAAAAGTGTTCTGTTGAAAATTGTTCTTCTCTCTGTGTTCCTTCAGTTGGAACACTGTGAATGTTCCCACTGTGTTCAGGCAGACATGGAATGGAAGGCGGAAAGAGAAGAGAAGGAAACTGATCGATAAGGTTGTGTGTTAACTTGGCTGGGCCATGGTTCTCATTGGTTTGGCAGTTATGTAGTTTGGCAGTCGTATGACGATGTGATCACTTCTCTCTCTCTATATATGTTTTACTAGTTTTGCTTTGTTAGAGAACCCAGCCTAAGACAGGAACTAATATGTGGTCCCAAAATCAGTATTTTTGGCACCTGAAAAAATATAAGTAGCAAATCTTACTGGTATGAAAGGGAAAATTAGCTCTCTACATATGTGTAAAGGGAAAACATTCAGTGAAGACTTCTTAGGCATTTATTGTGTAAAGGACTGCAGTACGAACTCTTACAGTAGTTTCCAGTATTTGCTGTGGAAAATTTTCCTGCTAATTGGATCGAGGAGACCCGCAGTTACCAAATCCTTCCTTAACTCTCTCAGCATTTCCAGTCCCATCAAACCCACGTTGGGGCAACTGCAGGCTGTAAGCTCCTGGAGGCTGGCCTTACTTCTCACTGGCACAGAGTGCTGCATCAACATGGTTTGAATGAAGGAGTGCGTGAGTGGCTAAGGGACGGGGCCCTGCCCCCAGGAGCACCCGATCAGAGATCTCTGGACAGGGAAGAAAGCTGGGTACAGCCTCTTCACATTTTCTGTGGACCCAGAGCTGTAAGTGGAGGGAGGAAGGAGAGAAGAGTCATCTCAGCGCAGGGGGCCAGAGGATGATCCAGGCAGGGGTGTTGTCAGGCCCTCGGCAGGAATGGACTCTGGGGGCTCAGCAAGGCCGCGGCGAGGGGACAGCAGGAAGGACAGGGGGCTGTTCACCCCGGGGTCTGCCGAGCACTGCAGGTCAGCTGAGGGGATGGAAGGGGCACGATGGCCCAGGTCGGGCTTGACTCCTGTTCCACAGTGACCGAGCCCTGGAGCCCCGGCCCAGCTGCTAGCGTTCCCAGGCCCAGGCCCCGCCCCGGACAGAGGGCGCGCAGGGGGGTGGCCTGCCGGGCGGCGCGTGACCACACGAAAAGGACCCGGTGGCCTGAGAACAGGGGCGCGGCACGCAGCTTGGAGCTTAGCTGGGAAGGAACTCAGCCAGCTGTGCCCAGGCGGGAACCAAACCCGTTGCCAAGGAGTCGGTTCGGACTCCAAGCGACCCTAGAGGCGGGAGGCGTAGCCAATACAAATCACACGGAAGTGGCCTATGGCGAGCGAGGGGCGTGACCCAAAGGGACGGCAGGGACGTGGCCAGAACGCACCGCGGGGATGCCTCGTGGGCGGAGCGCAGGGGCGAGCCCTGACGGGAGGGGGGAAATGGGAAGGAAGAGGCGTGGCCGGGGAGGAGGTGCGAGCCAAAGTCGAACCGCGTGGGCGTGGTTGCGGCTAGAGGCCGCGGGAAGGGCGAGCCCGTTGGGGAGGGGCGAGGCTAAGGCGGAACGCAAGGCTGGCCGAGGGGCGTAGTCCAGGCGAACGGAGGCGTGGTAGATGGAGATAAGGAAGGAGTCCCAGGCGTGAGGGGCGTGGCGAGGCACGAGGGGGCGTAGCCGAGATGGCCGCGCACGCAGGCAGTGGGTTCTGGCCGCGCTCAGGGAAAGCGCTCAGGTAAAGGCCGGCTGCAGGATTTGGGCCGACCCGAGGAGGGGTGGGAAACCCCCGTAAGCACCTGTCCCACCTCTCCGGGCCTCGTGCAGGGACAGCTGTTGGGTCGCGAAGATGCCCAGAGCCCCCGCGGCGCATCCCAGGGGACTGGAGGGTTGCAGGTGGGGGATCGCCCACTCCTTTCCCAGCCCTCTTCCTCCACCGCGGGGCCACCAGACGGCTGCACCCTCTTGGGATTCTTTGCACTTGAAGGAAAAACAGCTGTCCCCGGGACCTAGTGAGGAGCGGGGAGCAGCTGTTCTTTGGAAGGGGGCGTGCAGCGGTGCTTGGATGTAAAGAACTCGAGAGACCTGAGGTTGCAGTTCCAGAAGCCAGGCGCAGCAAGCTGGGGCCGACTTGGGTCTGCACTGGTGATCGGGCCCTGACAGTGTCAGGGACCGTGGACAGAGTCTCAGCGCCCCCCGGGCAGGGGGATCAGCGCCACAGCTGTGTTAACGTGGATAAATCTGAGCCTTCTACACTTTTCTGTTATGCCCTGCCCCAGAGCTTAAAGAGAAGAATCTATAAAATGCAAACATTGCAGGTGGCTGTAACTGGTATTCAGCGTGAAATGCTACTACGCGGAGGCTGGTGGCAGGTCTCAGTGCCCTTCCCTCCCATATATTTTTGCTGGGAAAGTTTGAGAAATGCAGGGAGATGACGAAGGTGTGTACAGTTTAATGCGATGGGACTTTGTGCACTCTCAGCCACAGTAAAACCATATTAGTTTCTGCTTCCCCATCTTCCTTTTCTGATAATCTGGCCATCTTCTCTCTTCCAACTAAAAGCCATGCTAGAAGATGGAGAGGAGCGGTCAGGTTTCTCAAGGGAGAGAAGCTGTGTTCTAAATGAGTCAAAGATGGCCTCTGTGTATTGGTCCCTGTGTGTTGTGTATCGTACTTCATAGCAAGCCTAGGCCTGTTAGCCCAAAAAAATCCCGCCAGCGCCGAACTCAAATTTGAACACATCAATTGTTTTAAAAATCGCCCAAGTAAGCAGATTTTTAGCTATTTAGAGCCTTCCTGCTTTACATACCCCTGGAAACTGCGTACAACCTCTGCTAGCCATGTTGTTGGTCAGTTCCAACTCATAGCAACCCTGTGTACAACAGAACAAAACACTGCCCAGCCCTGCCATCCTCATAATCGTTATGCTTGAGGCCATTGTCACAGCCACGGTGTCAGTCCATCTCATTGAGAGTCTTCCTGTTTTTCACTGACTCTACCAAGCATGATGTCCTTCTCTAGGGACTGACCCTCCTGATACCATGTCCAAAGTATGTGAGACAAAGTCTTACCATCCTTGCTTCCAAGTAGCATTCTGGCTGTACTTCTTCCAAGACAGATTTTTAGTTCGTCTGGAAGTCCATGGTTCTTCTTTGCCAACACCGTAATTCAAAGGCGTCTGTTCTTTTTTGGGTCTTCCTTATTCATTGTTCAGCTTTCACATGCATATGAGGTGATTGAAAATACCATAGCTTGGGTCAGGCACACCTTAGTCCCCAAAGTGACATCTTTGCTTTACAACATTTTAAAGAGGTCTTTTGCAGCAGATTTGCCCCCATACAATGCATCGTTTGATTTGTTGACCGCTGCTTCCATGGGTGTTGATTGTGGATCCAGGTAAAATGAAATCCTTGACAACTTCAGTCTTCTCTCCATTAATCATGATGTTGCTTACTGGTGCAGTTGTATTTTTGTTCTCTTTATGTTGAGGAGTAATCCATACTAAAGGCTGTAATCTTTGATCTGCTTCAGTAAGTGCCTCAACTCTTCTTCACTTTCAGCAAGCAAGATTGTATCATCTACATATCTCAGGTTGTTGACGAGTCTTCCTCCAATCCTATTGCCATGTTCTTCATATAGTCCAGCTTCTCGGATTATTTGCTCAGCGTAAAGATTGAGTAAGTAGTAAAATGAAATAAATAAAACCCTGTAGTTATAAGGAACCTAGAATGCTGCTGTTCTTTGGAGTTCTCTGATCCAGCTCCTCCCCACCTAGCTGCAGGACCTCAGGGTGCTTTTAAGCTTCGAATCTCCCCCTTCTTTTCCCAGTTTTTCATGCTCTTGTCCCCTTCTGATGGCTCCCTGCTCCTCTTGCATCTGAAGATTCCCTGCTGTGGGAGACAGCCCCATACATGTGGCTGTCAGTGCATCTGCCCAAATGAATAGCTTGTTGTGCAACGCTGTCTGGTGGTTGTATCTCTTTTCTTGGTCAGCCTTAAATTGCCTTGAACTTACTACAAACTTCCCCAGCCACTGCCCTGAACTGCCCCCTAACATCCCTCAGAGTGATCACTGATCCTAGCCTGCAGCCAAGTCCACAGGGAACCAAAGTGCTTTGACCCACCCACCTAACCACCCTCCCACCTGGGACCTGGCAAAGAGCAGCACCGTTCTCAGATATGTTGGAAATGGAAAACCTGCCTACTTTCGGGAGCCCTGGTGGCACAGTGGTTAAGAGTTCGGCTGCCAACCAAGAGGTTAGCAGTTCAAATCCCCCAGCTACTCCTTGGAAACCCCATGGGGGCAGTACTACTCTGTCCTATAAGGTCGCTACGAGTTGGAATCGACTTGATGGCAATGGGTTTGGTTTGGCTTTGTGGTCCACTTTCTAGGGCTTTCCCCCTTTACTCTGATCATTTTGAAGTCAGTAGCAGGGCTGGGATTCCCTGAAAGGCCAGCAGCGGCCAGGCCCCGTCCTCTATCCCTAGAGCCAGACAACAGGTCGCCACGCTCCCCGGTGGGACTTAATAGAGGTTAAGTGAATGGAGAGTGAATATGACTGTTATGAAGACTACAGCCTAGAAAACCCTATGGGGCAGTTCTAATCTGTCATATAGGTTTCTCCATGAGTGACAGTCCACTCGAAGGCACCGAACAACAACATGGAAATCTCATGGGAAGAGGAAACTGCATCTCCTATCTTAGGCCTCACTGGGGAAATGAATTGCAGTACACAGAGCAGTTATTAGAAGTTTATTTTGAAGGCTTTGGCAACCCCAGATTGGGCTCATGCTCTCAGGGAAGAAGTGGTGAGAGGAAGGGAAGCTGAGCTTTCTTAGGGAAGACTTGGCAGCATAACCTCTAACTGAACTTTCAGGGAATTGCACGAGGCATGTTCCCTTTCCAAATCAACAGGTGTGGAAATGAAGAGGCAATCTGGTGAGAATCAAGGAGTTTTTTTTTTTTCAGTGTAACTGTCACGTATACTCAGTATATTTTTTTAAATTTTATTGTGTAGTGGGTAGGTGAAAGAGGAAATGTTGGTGGCAGAGTGGTTAAGAGCTACAGCTGCTAACCAAAAGATCGGCAGTCCAAATCCACCAGAGGCTCCTTGGAAACTCTATGGGGCAGTTTCACTCTGTTCTATAGGGTCACTAGGAGTCCGAACTGACTCAACAGCAACGGGTTTTGGTTTGGTAGGTGAAAGTTTACAGTGCAAATTAGCTGCTTATTCAACAATTTATACACAAATTGTTTTGTAACATGGGTTGCAATCCCCACATTGTGCCAGCACTCTCTCCTTTTCCTTGTCCACCCCAGGTTCCCTGTGTCCATTCGTCCAGGTTTCTTGTCTCTTCCTGCCTTTGACTCTTTGCTTTTGGACAGGTGTTGCCCATTTGGTCTCGTATACTTGCTGGAACTAAGACGCACATTCCTTACGTGTGTTGTGCTTGTTTTATACTCCTAACTAATCTTTGGCCAAAAGGTGGGATTCGGGAGTGGCTTCAGCTCTGAGTTAGCAGGGTGTCCAGCTCTGAGTTAGCAGTGGTGGGGGTTCCTCCAGTCTCTGTCAGTCCCGTAAGCCTGGTCTGATTGACTCATTTCACTCAGCATAATGCCCTCCAGATTCATCCACATTGTGAGATGTTTCTCAGATTAATCATTGTTCTTTATAGTTGCATAGTATTCCATTGTGTACTCAAAATATTTTCGTTGTTGTTGCTGTAGCTGTCTGTATTGTAGAAATGTAAATGGCTTAATCAGGCAGAGTTCAAATGACGAGGGATTTAATAAATACACAGTATGAATAATTCTTTAAAGGATTTCAGAAGCTTTTCTCTATTTCACACTTTTCTAAGTTTGAAAAACAGTAGAAAAGGGACAAGTTAGTAAAACCCAAGGACATATATACGTGATCAGTGATGACAAGGGCATAGATCTCAGAAAGCTCCGCTCACCTGTGGCCCATCCAGCCCCTACTCCCATCGTTATGGACAGACTTAAGTAGAGATAGATTGCCTGGGAAATCCGGAGTTCCTTGTTATGTTTGATGGATAAACATTACTTGTGGTTTCACAAGCTTGGGTTTATGAGATCAGTGGGGAAGTTTAAATAACCATCTTTCAATAAATCATTACTTTTAAGAGCTGTGATTGGCCTTAGGCAGCAAAGCTTGACCGCATGTAGTAATACCTAGTCTCTAGAGCGTCTGCGTTTTTGTGTCTTGGTGTATAATTTCATATTTTTTTAAAACCTGAGCCCGTTGCTGCCTTATAAGTACTGAATGTGTTTGTCAAGATCAAGATTATTTTATATATTTGAATTCCTGTTATTTTGGGTTAGGTGCTTTTGAGAAACAGAAGTGTTTTGTTCTAAGGCTTCATGTAGTGCACTGTTTTACTCATAGAAAATTATTAATAACAGTATAAAACAGTTACGTTTTGATTCCACATTAGCCATTTTTCTCCTGTGCCTGTACTGCAAAATATAACTTATTGAGAAGGTACATTCTAGTGTATTCATTCCAGGACGCCTTCCATTCACACATGCATCCATATTTTCATGCTGATTTTTGCAGTTTTGACTTTGGCTAGAGTTCCATGAGCATTTTTGATAAGCATGTGCCTGGGCATAAATAACCTCATGACCTGTTACAGGTATTGTAGCCTAGCGTTAGCTAAGTTTGGTTTCTATGGAATTTTCCTGGGACCCTCCTCTCCCTGAGCCACCATGCTCTCCTCCTTGGTTGCTTGCCTTTGACTGTTCCTTCTCCGTCTCTTGGCCTCCTTAGTTGCCTCCTTTTCCTCAGTCTCCGTCCATGCACCTGCCTCTTTATTGGGCCACAGGCTCCTTATTGAGTATATTGGTGGTTATTATATGGTTCTCCCTATATTGTATGGAAACCCTGGTGGCGCAGTGGTTAAGAGCTACGGCTGCTAACCAAAAGGTCTAGGTCTACAGTTCGAATCCACCAGGCACTCCTTGGAAACCCTATAGGGCAGTTCTACCCTGTACTATAGGGTCACTATGAGTTGGAATCTACTTGATGGCAATGGGTTTTATATTGTAGAAGTTTGAATTTTTCCATAATAAAAGCTAAGGAAAATAAATCAGATTCTAAATTGAGGTGGCCAGCAGTCTATTACTCTGAGCCTGTTCAGTTATGTTACTTAATGAATGAAGCTTTGTCAAAACAAGGTGCTCTTATCTGGCTCCAAGATAAGATAATACCTTGAAAGTTTACCAACAGTCTCTCTTGGAAATCTAAGCCAGACTTTGTGTGTCCTGAGGTACTTTTCCACCTACAAGCTCCCTCCAAAAATGTATATACATAAAATTAAACAAGCGTAATTTTAACTTTGAGAATTTAAAACCTTCTGGGAATGCAGACATACTTTGTGTCCCTGGCCTAAAGACCCCAGGTAGGCAACCAGGCAAGGAGGTAGGGAGCCCCAAGATTCGAACTTCCTGCCAGGCCCCTGGAATGGGGACATGCGTCCCCGAGTCGGGCCCTGTATGAGCAAAGCCAAGCCTGCAAAGGAGCCCAGGACGGAGCCAGAAGGCTGGCTCCTGGCCTGCTGTGCTTCATTTTCCAGTGACTGTCCAGGCAGACGGCTTGCTGACAGGCAGTTTATGAGTGATGCCTTGGAGTGCAGTAATGCGAACTGATGGTGCTTCTGCTTTCATTGGACACGCCCTAGCCGGGCAGGACTGAGTCTCTGACCACATGGGTGCAGCTTCTCCCTCTAGCTCCCATGTAGCCGGCTCCTGGGCAGCAGCACAGGGGAGAGCAGCTAGCGCCCAGCTAACTGACGGCCGGGAAGTACCTGAAGGGAGAGAGGGTGGAACCAGAATGCTTGCCTCCTTGTGCAGCCTCCCTCAGTATCATCATGTGGCTTTATGTATTCTACACCCTTCTTACAAAGATGTTACCAAAACCAGAAACCAAGCTCGTTGCCGTCGAGTGGATTCCAGCTCAACAGTGACCCTATAGGACAGAGTAGAGCTGCCCCATAGAGTTTCCAAGCAGCACCTGGTGGATTTGAACTGCCGACCTTTTGGTTAGCAGCCAAGCTCTTAACCACTGCTCCACCAAAACAAACAAACAAAAAAACCAAACCGCTCCGCCAGGGCTCCATAAAGATCATATGAACTAATAAATGCCAAGTAGGTAAGTAGAAAGTGTCTGTAGCACCCCGTCAGTGTCTCCTTTTGTGCCTTCCTTCCCCCCCCTCCCCGCCCCGACCCCCAGAGCCCTCCTTGTGGTGGGAGAAGGCCAAGTCTGAGGCGGCACTACCACTCTGGTGTGAATGGGTTTGGGGTGTGCTCCCTTCCCATAAGCTGTGTGAGCTTCAGCAGGCTCCTCAGAGGAGAAATTCAGCACCTGGAAGGTAGGGATCATGCCTTGTTCATCTTTTTGTTTTTTAAATATAAACGTTTTGTTATTCGGGTAAAATTCACAGAGCATAAAATTCATCACTTTCGTATGCATTTAGTACATCCCGTGTTGTGCGGCCATCAGCTCTTATCTTGTTCCAGAAGATTTTCATCACCCCAAAAGGAATCCCTTGTTAAAAATAACCAAAACTCACCGAAACTTGAACACAGGGCTTATTCTGCGCAGTTATTCTATATCCATATAGGGAGACCATTTTGATTCCAGTAAAAGAAATTCGCTCAATGAGGCTGGGTACAGTAAGGCTTATAAAGAGAAGAGGAGGGAGAAACGTAGACGAGCAACCATTGGCTTGTCTTAATGTGATTGATTGAAGCCTGCCTTCCCCTTTACTGAGATCAGCTGATATCAGGTTACTTCTGGCCTGGCTGCTCATAATTTGGCCCTCCACCCACCTGCATAATAGAAGAGGCCAGAAAGCAGGTAAGGGTCGTCTATATCTATTGTTCTCTCCCACTGTAGCCTGTTGCCCTCGAGCGATTCTGACTTACAGCAACCCTATCATTAAATATGGTTCGCACAGAATCTCATCACATTCCCCTTGTTAGAGCCAGAGGATACAGCTGCAAACAAAGCCATGTCCCTTCTCCCACAGAGTTTGCTTTCTAAGGGGTTGGAGACAGACGATAAACAAGTAAATAAATACATTCTCCGCCAGGTGGGAACTAGTGCTATAAGGAAAAATAAAGCAGGTGAAGGGATGCATCTGCCTCCGTCAGCACAATTGTGGCCCTGGATCCTTTCCTCCGTCCCTGTCATCATGGAGCTACACTACCCCTCACTATAAGTTCCTCATACTGCAATACAGTGACTCAACAAACACAAGGAAGACATTTTATCTACTTAGAAATAAAGATACCCAGAACAATTGTTGCGAAACATACTGACCTAAACCATACCTTTTTCATGGGAAACAATCGCTGTTAAATACAAAGAGTTCTGAACTGCAACTCAAAATCTAGCTTTATTCTGAAGTTTTCCGCTCAGCGACTACTGGGCTTGACACAAGTCATTCACTGTAAATGAGGGACAAAGAGGGGATTGAGTCCTAAGTGTCTCATGGGGGGTTGTTGACATTTTGGGTGGGAAAGTTCTTGTTAGGGGGACTGTCCTGAGTCTTGTACCATGTGTATTATCTCTCCTCCCACCCTCTAATTTCCTCTGGCACTCTACTGTCACTGATACAGTCCAAAACACACTCCTCCCACATGTTTCCAAATCTTCCTGGGGCGAGTGAGGAGGATAGTAGCATGCCTAGGTGAGAACCACTTCTAAATTCTTAACATTTATTTTTAGCTCCACTTGCCTACTCCTTACCAAAAATTATGTATATATAACAGTGACGTATAGTTACTTTACACAGAAAACTGGTACGTATGTGTATACGTATTCATTCATTGTACTCATGCATGCTTTGTATTACTCCCTCAGTCAGAATCAACTCCATGGGAGCTGGTTTTTTAAGAATTGTTTTACCCCTACAGGCTTTATCTTCTGAAGAGCTTTAGAGTTTAGGAAATGATTAAGTCCTTGAAATTCTTTGAAATGCTGCCCTGTTGATTTGATGTACGTTTTTGGCGGCATTAACAAGAAAGCATCTTTACACAAGACTTATTTCTCAGCTTTCAATTAATATTATAGAGTTTTATTAACATTTCATAATACAGTTAACATACGTCCACAAATTTCTTAACACTCCTCTTTTCAGGGGGTGAAGTTAATCACCCTCACCTTGAATATAAGGATTTAGAGGTTTGCTTCTAGCAAATAGAGGAGAAAGAGGAAACTGTCAGATAACACCTAATCCAAGGGACAAAGATTAACATCACCAGTGATCTGTGTTAACATCCTGTCCCTCTGATACATGCTGAGAAAGACTCTTCACCTCAGTGATTTCCCTCCCCTCAAATCCATATCCTTAGTCTAAAGTATGAGGAAACATCAGCTAAACCAAATTGAGGACTTTTACTTTTGACTTCTGACCAGCGCTTTTCAGCAGTGTCCATATCATGAACAACAAGAAAAGATGCTGAAACTGTTACACAGTAGGGGAGACTGCTGGGTCAGAAAAAGGACATTACTAAAAAAAGGGGTGAAATTTGAATGAAGTCTGAAGTTTCATTAATAGCATTGAATCAATGTTAATTTCTTAGTTTTGATGAATGTATCATGGTTATATAAGATAATAACTCTAGCGGGAGCGGGGTGAAGGGTCTAGAGCAGGGTTTCTCAGCTTCAGCACTACCGGCATTTGGGGCCAGATCATCCTTTGCTGTCCTGGGCACCGTAGGATACTTACCTGCATTCCTGGCCTTTACCCACTAAATGCCAGTATCACCTGCCTTTCCCCTACCCCTCCACTGCCCCAGTTTTAAAAACCAACAATGTCTCCATACATTTTCAAATATCCTCCAGCCGGGGCATGTGGGGGCAGTATTGCCCCATTGTTACACACAAACTCTCTATCTCTGTATCTTTGCAACCCTTTTTCATGTCTAAAATCGTTTAGGTTTAATTTATTATGTTTATGTATTTAAAAGTTTTAATATACATATATTTTAGATTTTTGTGATAAAATACATGTAATAAAACATTTCCCATTTCAACCATTTTTACACGTACAATTCATTACTTTCACCATGCTGTGCAACCATCGCCACTATCCATTTCCACATTTTCATCACCCTTAACAGAAACTCAGTGCCCCTTAAGTACCCCTCCTACCCACCCTGATAAACACTAATGAACTGTTACCTTTATGCAGTTGCCTATTCTAGATATTTCCTGTAAGTGGGATCAGACAATATTTGTCCTTTTGTGTCTGACTTCTTTCACTCAGCATGATGTTTTCAAGGTCCATCCATGTCATAGCACATATCAGGACTTCATTTCTCTTTATGACTGAATGATATTCCATTTCTATGTATACACCACATTTTTATGTACTTTTTAATAGGAGCAGGAGGAAAGCAGTTATTGAAAATGCTTAGTGGGCACAGTAAAATGAACTACAGATATGACATGAAAAAAGGCAGTGGATAAATTAACAGTTCTGATTGGCATCATTCTTAACTAGACAACAGAAACATACTTCGAAAATAATTTTAAAAGTATATTAAATGCAAGATATTGACTCCTATGGAAACCCTGGTGGCGTAGTGGTTAGGTGCTACAGCTGCTAACCCAGAGATCAGCAGTTTGAATCCGCCAGGCGCTCCTTGGAAACTCTATGGGGCAGTTCTACTCTGTCCTATAGGGTTGCTATGAGTCGGAATCAACTCGATTGCAGTGGGTTTGGTTTTTTTGGTTTTATTGGCTCCTATATAGTTTTTTTATACAGTATAAAGATGGTCCTAATAAGTATCTGAAATTTAATAAATTTCACTTTTTTATATATTCATGTGTAGCAAGTATTTGCTATTACGTGGCCCACTATACTAGTGTCTTCCAAAAGCCAGAAACCAAACCCATTGCCGTCGAGAGTCAATTTCGACTCACAGTGACCCTATAGGACAGAGGAGCACCGCCCCATAGGGTTTCTGAGGCTGTAGATCTTTACGGAAGCAGACTGCCACATCTTTCTCCCAAGGAGCAGCTGGTGGGTTTGAACCACTGACCTTTTGGTTAGCAGCTCAGTGCTTAACCACTGCGCCACCAGGGTTCTATACCAAGTTCTTAAGTAGCACTATTTCTGTCGGTTCTCCAAGAATGATATTAGGGGAAAAGGTGAATAGTTTTAGCTGCTTGGGACCTTTATCAACAGAAGAATGCTAAGTATTCCTCTTGCATAATGGCTCTGCCAAGAGAAAGTCTAAACGTTTCAGCAAACAAAAAAGCAAACTTGTGTGCAACAGATGTCAACCACAGAAGCAAATGTAGGGATGTGTTTCTATTTATTCAGATAGCTGTGGCAGTCTGTCTTCCGAATGTTACTAGGTACGTTCTCAAAGATTTGCACAGTATGAAAAGCTAATCAACCAACAGGCATTTGTTGAGCAAAACATGTTTTGATGTGGTAAGTAAGCTGAAATGCCATCAGTACAACTAGTAGAAAACCTGCATTTTCAGGATTTTAAAGATAGATGTGTCTAATGGATTTTTTAAAATTCACCTCAATAATCATTTTGAACAGTTTTTTTTTTAAATAAAGTCATGATTATGGCTTCTTTAAGCCAATCACTAGAAAGAGGTAAAAATGTCCACTCCCTTTCCTCAAGTGTGGGGAGCCCTGGCCTGATGTAATCCTCTGAGTTGGCTCCGCAGTCATTTCTCATCAGTGGTGCCAGCCAGAGTCTAATTGTTCCAGGGGCGCTAAGAATCAGGCTCTTGTTTCTGGAAATCAAAAGGACTCAATAGGAGCCGGGTGGCTGTTTTACAAGCACAAAACCACTAATCCCATTACCATGGATACAATAGCGTGTTGTTCCTTTCTTGATCACAAGATTTATCCTTTACATGCCCTACACGATTTAATGCAGAGACAATGCTATGGCTAAATTAGACTTTGAGCTCACTTGCTAAAAATGATAAAGTAACTTAAGAAGCCAAATATTTCAGTAAACTAGGCAGAAAAACTGGGAAAGAGACTATAAGATTTTAGTTTCCTTGGAAACTACTTTCCACATTTAAAAATGCCTGTTAATTTACTTTAGTATACCTGACCTAAATCTTATTGTATATAGTTGAAAACACCTGATTGCCATCTTCGATCCAAGTCCCAAATCCATTAAAACCAAACCCATTGCTGCTGAGTCGATTCCAACTCATAGTGACTATGTTAGTCATCTAGTGCAGCTATAACAGAAATACCACAAGTGGATGGCTTTAACAAACAGAAGTTTATTCTCTCACATTCCAGCAGGCTACAAGTCCAAATTCAGGGTGCAGGCTCCAGGGGAAGTCTTTCTCTCTCTGTCAACTCTGGAGGAAGGTCCTTGTCATCAGTCTCCCCTTGGTGTGGGAGCATCTCAGCACAGGAACCTCGGGTCCAAAGGATGCACTCTGCTCCCAGCACTGCTTTCTTGGTGGTATGAGGTCCCCATGTCTCACTGCTCTCTTCTCTCTTTTATATCTCAAAAGAGATTAGCTTAAGGCACTGTCTAATCTTGCAGACCTCATCAATATAACTGCCACTAATCCATCTTATTACATCATAGTGATAGGATTTACATGACATAGGGAAATCACATCAGAAGACAAAATGGTAGATAATCATACAAGGAAATCATGACCTAGCCAAGTTGACACATATTTTGAGGGGACACAATTCAATCCATGACAGTGATCCTGTAGGACAAAGGACAACTGCCTCACAGGGTTTCCAAGGCTGAAATCTTCACAGAAGCCAACTACCACATCTTTCTCCTGGGTTCAAACTGTTGATCTTTTTGTTAGCAGCCAAGTGCTTAACCACTGCACCACCAGGTCTCCTTATCTAAGTCCCAAGGAAACTTTAAATAGCGTAATGAAACCATTCTGCTTTTTAGAAAAACCAGGAAGTAACAGGAAAACCACCCGATATCAAGATTTTTAAATAATGTTTCCAAAGGAGTTGCCATGTTTCAGTCACATTTAGCCCATCTGGCTCTAATTTCTACCAGGGTCAGTTTCTTGGGTGCAGGACCTGTGCAGTCCCATCTTTGCTTAAGAGGCTCCCACTCTTGGTTTAATGCCCTGCTGTCACTGTCTTGAAATGCTTATTAAACATTTTGAACATTTTCATTTCCCACTGGGCCCTGCAGATTATGTAGCTACTACACCCAAGCTGCCCTCTCTCTCACCTCACACCACAGGTGGCTCAGGCCAGTCTTCTACCTTGAGACTTCTCCAGCAAAGAGGCAGGCACCAGCTTCTGTCCCACTGTGCACACCCAGTGACAGGGGCACCATCGTATTCTCTAGAGGTCCAGGGATTGCTACTCTGGTTGCAATTTGAGATTGTCCAGAATTTCTACAAGTTGGGGAGCATCCAACCAGGAAATAATATGCCAGTCTTATGAACAACTCCATCCTCTATGAGCAGTTTTCTTGGCCAACCCTCTTACTTGACTTGAGGGAAGTAGGGAAACAACGGGTATATAAACACTGGTATGGAAGAAAAATTGATGCATTTGAATTATGGTATTGTCAAAAATATTGAATATACCATGGACTGCCAGAAGAATGAACAAATCTATCTTGGAAGAAGTACAGCCAGAATGCTCCTTAGAAGTGAGGACGGCAAGACTATGTCTCCTGTACTTGGACATGTTATCGGGAGGGACCAGTCCCTTACCATGCTTGGTAAGGTAGAGCATGAGTGGAAAAGAGGAGGCCCCTCAACGAAATGGATTGACATAGTGGCTGCAACAGTGGGCTCAAGCATAGCTCAACGATTGTGAGGATAGCACAGGACCAGGCAGTGTTTCATTGTTGTACATAGGGTTGCTATGAGTTGGAACTGACTCGAGGACACCTAACAACATGGAATGGGTCTCAACCAATCAGAATGGACCCAGTTGTCAACACCCCGACTTGCTGTACTGATGTATACACGCTGGAAGCTATCCCTGCCCCTCCCCTCTGAGGAAGGGAGTGGAAATGCCACAGCCCTTTTAGCAGGCCCTCACGCTCTGCCCCCGACCCTCTTCTGTGAACCTCCAAACTTCTTTCCCACTGCGTGCCTGGGATGTGGGGGTTGGACCAATTCAGCTCTCCAGCAAGTCGTGCATAGATGCAGCCCTGACCTCTCCTTAGAGCTCACATTCTCTTTCACACTCGATCGATCAAGGATCACTTCCAGTAACACCTAAAGTTGACATTTAAATGCAATATTCAACACTTGTGTATGGGGAAAAAAGAGATTGTGTTTTCTCTTAATGGTTAAGATCTTATTGTAGTGTTATTTAAGGGGGGACTGAAAGGGAAAAGGGTGAAGTAGAAGAGGTGATTGAAGGACAGGCATATGCCTATAAGGATATGCCAGCCATAGGTTTCCAAAAAGGCATCCTCAAGCAATATTGAGTTCTGTATCATTGGAGGCGATTAAGCTTGATATAAGAGATATTGTAGTAATACTGGTTGAAAAGTGGAATAAAAATTAGAATCCTTTCTTATTGTGGTAATTAATTACTTGAATACCTTATAGTGAGCTACCCTTCACATTTTCAGTTCAGGTGATTTGTGTGTTATTCGTGCATCTCAGTATCTTCGAAGTGTGCAATATTCATAGATCAGCAATGAAAAAAAGAAACAGTAAGTAAATACCTAGTCTCCAAGACTTGGACCCCTAAAGCCATCCTGGGAAGGGATATTTGCCACCCTCAAGAATTCACTCTGCCACACGTTGGCACCAAAAGACCTCGGGAGGCAGAAGATTTCAAAGCTGACCATTTGCCAAGCTTCTGGTGTCTTCCGCCCGCCCTGCACACTTGGAAAGGCTGTCCCTCTGCAAAGTTATTTTCAATCCAGTCTTGCATTTTGTTGTCCCTTCCGCATGGGAGATGCCTGTTCGTCTAAGGATGCAGCCTCTTTATGGCAGTGCCTGTCGAGTTGGCTGAGCACCTGAACTGCATCTAAATAAGATTCTCTTCACAGTGGCCCTCATCACTCATCCACTGAGCAGCCTTCCAGGGTCTGATTCTGGCAGCAAGACCAGCCCATCCCTCCATCCTGTGTGTCCTGCCAAGAACGACCTCCTCCTTCCTGGAACGTTCTTCCCTTGCAGGCTCCTTCAGGCTATTCCAGTTTTAGCTTACATGGCGCCTCCGCAGAGAGACCTTCCCTGACCACCCAACTTAAGCTCCCAAGGCACCCCACTACATCATTATTGAGGCTGTCAACTCTTTTCTGTTATAACCTTTACATATTTACCACCCATCTCTCTATTGGTCTGTAAACCTTATAAAAAGGATTTCTTGAGTACACTCAAACTTGTTAACCATACGTCCTGATTTTGGTTTGGTGGCTATCACAGAGACAATGTTAGGATTTTTGTTTCACTCTGTGATGGGAAGATGTGTTCTACTATCGCTGCCTTTCTCCTCTTTTGCAGGAGTGGAAAGTACAAATAGATGATTCCTAAACAAAACAACAAATCACTAAATTACTCCAGATAAGAGCTCTGGAATTGGCTGTCTTTTAAGACAAAACTGAGCAGTCCCCTTGGTGGGCCACAATCGCCCTATCACACAGTTGTGCCCAATCACCTGGGTGAGAGTTACAAGACCATGGCTAGAAAGGCCACACACAAGAGTAATTAATCCACCACACCTGGGTAAGTGTTAAAGGATTGAAAGCTTTGCATTGGAGCTAACATATTTCTACTAGGGCATTCAAAACTTTCCAGTCAGGCTTCATGAATAAATCCAGGGGAGCACATGTAGTGACATAGAGAAAATGGACCACTTAAGAGAGGATAAGGAAAGAGATACTAAAGCTACAAAAGTGTATACTCTATGACCCAACAATACACTTCTGGATATAGACCCAAGAACATATGGAAAATACGCTAATGGTCATAGCAGCTTCCTACAATGCATATACCTGACACATAATAGGTGTTTAATAACATGTGTGCAGTTGAATTGAACAACACATCTTGGGAACTCACAGGGCCCTGGTGGGGCAGTGGTTAAGAGCTCAGCTGTTAACCAAAAAGGCTGGCAGTGGAAATCCACTAGCTGATCCTTGGAAACCCTTTGGGGGCAGTTCTACTCTGTCCTATAGGTTCACTATGAATCAGAATTGACTCAATGACAACGGGCTTGGGTGTTTTTTTTGGGGGGGGTAACTATATGTGGCTTCAGAGAACAAGTGGTGCGTAGTGGTTACATAATTTATCCATTACGTCAGATTTTATAGCATATAGTATCAATACATTAAGCAAAACCATTTTATTAACAATTTCTATTTTTACTTAAATAAAATGTCACACACATGCAGTCTTTAGGAATTATTTCTTCAAGTTTAATGTAATTATGCAGAAGAGCCCATTATTAGAGAAAGCACAGTGTTATTAGAAAATAATTTTTTGAACGACAACTACCACGGCCTCTACCACACTAAGTCTAGCACAACTAGATGGTGCCTGGCTACAACCACCAAACGGCTCTGACAGGGATCACAATAGAGGGTCCCAGACAAAGCTGGAGGAAAATGTAGAACCAAATTCTAATTCACAAAAAAAGACCAGATTTACTGGCCTGACAGAGACTGGAGAAACTCCAAGAGTATGGCCCCTGGACACCCTTTTAACTCAGTCCTGAAGTCACTCCTGAGGTTCACCCTTCAGCCAAAAATTAGGCCAGCCCCTAACACAAACAATGATACATATAGCTCGACCATGAATACGAGACTAAATGGGCACACCAGCCTAGTGGCAAGGATGAGAAGGCAGGAAGGGGACAGGAAAGCTGGACAAATGGAAATGGGGAACCCAAGGTGGAAAAAGGGGGAGTGTTGGGGTTGGCAACCAATGTCACAAAACAACATGTATATTAATTGCTTAATGAGAAACTAATTTGCTCTGTAAACTGTCATCTAAAGCAAAAGAAAAAAGAAAAATTTTTTGAATTTTTAAAGGTGCTCCACTTACTGTTTTAGCTCCCAGAGCTGGCCTTATACTCTCACTTTATCATCATACTCTGCATTTGCCAGAAGGGGAAAAAAAGGAAAAACAGTAGATGATGACAAAAACTGCCAAAACGGAGGCTGATAACTCCTAATATTTAATGCAAATGAAATGAACAGAACACAAAACTATAATGAAACTGTCCCAAATTCCCCCCCTACCAATTTAGCTTCAGTTATCTTAGATGGTTTAATATTTTTCTTCTTAACTCACAAAACATCAGACTCAACTTTCAAGCCTCAGCATGTCTGCAGGTTTAGAGAAATAAAGAGTTCTTTAAGCCAAAGACTTGCCAATCAGACAACAGCAAACTGTTCATCTATTTCTACCTCTCAAGACAAAGTACCTGGTTGACAGAGTTTACATTGAATCGTAGTCACCAGGAAAATAAGCGGCCACAACGTAAGAGTGGAAAACAAAAGGTAAAACGGGGTGGGGGATCCACCCTCCACTTAAAGCAGCCTTAGCCACTCTGTGACGGGATTAGAAAATCCGAGAAACAAGGCAGCCACCACCTAGGAGGTTTAATGATTAACCACATCATCTGGGTTAATGCTTTGACCGAAGCAGCCCATCTCTTGTCAGTGATTTACGAAAATCTGTCTGACCATCGGATTATTAGTTATCCTTTCCTATCTCTACCTCAAAAAAAGGTTTCCTCTGCTGACTCCAAGTCGGAATCATCCCCGCCCCTTGTGTTGTTGTCTGGTTACACACCCGGTGGAAAGCAGGGAGTCCTATCTGGAGGTTTTCACTGAGGTGAACTACACATCTTCTCAGGCCTAAAGTATCCGCCTCATATTTGGCTATTGCAATTCGGGAAACAAACACCACTCCTTTCTGTTTCTGGTGAGCAAAGGATGCCCTTCCAAGAATGGGCCCCACCTGGCTCACACCTCTGTAAGTAAACATCCCAGGAGAGCATCCCCCTTCAAACAAGGCCATGGTTTTGTTCAACCATAAGGTCTGGTAGGGGGCCCTGGTGGTGTAGTGGTTAAGAGCTTAGCTGCTAACCAAAAGGATGACAGTTCAAATCCACTAATCGCTCTTTGGAAACCCTATGGGGGCAGTTCTACTCTGTCCTATAGGGTTGCTATGAGTTGGGCTTGACTCGAAGGCAATGAGTTCGCTTGTTTGGTAAGGTCTAGTAGTGGTGTACATTCCGAAGAATGGGAATTCCAGAACACTTAATTGTGCTCATGAGGAACCTTTACATAGATCAGGTGGCAGTTATTAGAACAGAACAAGGGGATACTGATTGGTTTAAAGTCAGGAAAGGTGTACATCAGGTTTGTATCCTTTCACCATACCTATTCGATCTGTATGCTGAGCAAATAATCCGAGAAGCTGGGCTATATGAAGAAGAACGGGGCCTCAGGATTGAAGGAAGACTCATTAACAACCTGCGTTATGCAGACGATACAACCTTGCTTGCTGAAAGTGAAAAGGACATGAAGCACTTACTAATGAAGATCAAAACCACAGCCTTCAGTATGGATTGCACCTCAACATAAAGAAAACAAAAATCCTCGCAACTGGACCAATGAGCAACATCATGATAAATGGAGAAAAGATTGAAGTTGTCAAGGATTTCATTTTGCTTGAATCCACAATCAACAGCCATGGAAGCACCAGTCAAGAAATCAAAAGATGCATTGCATTGGGTAAATCTGCTGCAAAGGACCTCTTTAAAGTGTTGAAAAGCAAAGATGTCACCTTGGAGACTAAGGTGCGCCTGACCCAAGCCGTGGTATTTTCAATGGCATCATATGCATGTGAAAGCTGGACAATGAATAAGGAAGACCGAAGAAGAATTGATGCCTTTGAATTGTGGTGTTGGTGAAGAATATTGAATATACCATGGACTGCCAAAAGAACGAACAAGTCTGTCCTGGAAGAACTACAACCAGAATGCTCCTTAGAAGCAAGGATGGCGAGACTGCGTCTTACATACTTTGGACATGTTGTCAGGAGGGATCAGTCCCTGGAGAAGGACATCATGCTTGGCAGAGTACAGGGTCAGTGGAAAAGAGGAAGACTCTCAACGAGGTGGGTTGACACAGTGGCTGCAACAATGAGCTCAAGCGTAACAATGATTGTAAGAATGGCACAGGACTGGGCAATGTTTTTTTCTGTTGTGCATAGGGTCACTATGAGTCATAACCGACTCGACGGCACCTAACAACAACAGTCCCACAAGTGTGCAAAAATCAGTTAATGATATAGAGCAATGCTGTCCAATGGAACATTGTGTGGTGATGGAAATGTTCTGTAGCTGGGCTGTCCAGTATGGTAGCCACTAGACACAAGTGGCTATTGAGCACTTGAAGTGTGGTTAGTCCTAAGAAGATAGGTTTTTTATTTAATTTAATTGAAGTAGCCACATGTGGCTAGTGGCTACATTGATTCATGCAGCTATAGGACAGTTATTAAGAACTACCTACTAAGAACCATTCTTCTTCAATTTGTCATTCCCGGCATAGTAGACCATATGATTGTCCAATTCAAAATGGCCAATACCAATCCATTTTAGCTCACTAATGCCTAGGATATTGATGTTTATGCATTCCATTTCATTTCTGATGATTTCCAACTTCCCTAGATTTATACTTTTTACATTCGACATTCTGATTATTAACGGATGTTTGCAGCTATTTCTTCTCATTTTGGGTCATGCCACATCAGCAAATGAAGATCCCGAAAGCTTGGCTCCATCCACGTCATTAAGGTCAACTCTACTTTGAGGAGGCAGCTCTTCCCCAGTTGTATTTTGAGTGCCTAAAAAAAAAAAATTTTTTTTTCCAACCTGGGGGGCTCATCTTCCGGCACTATATCAGACAGTGTTCTGCTGCTATTCATGAGGTTTTCACTGGCTAGTTCTTTTCAGAAGTAGACTGCTGGGCCTTTCTTCCTAGCCTGTCTTAGTCTGGAAGCTCAGCTGAAACCTGTCCGGCATGGATGACCCTACTGGTATTTGAATACCGTGGCATAGCTTCCAGCATCACAGCAGCACCCAAGCCCCGACAGTATGACAAACTGAAAGACACGTGTATGGTCTACTATGCCAAGAACGACAAATTGAAAACGAATGATGTTTCATTCATCATCAAAAAGAAAATTTCAAGATCTATCCTGAAGTACAGTGTTGTCCAAACCAAAAACCAAACCCATTTCTGTCGAATCAATTCTGACCCATAGCGACCATTGCCCCATAGGGTTTCCAAGGAGCACCTGGTGGATTCGAACTGCCGACCTTTTGATTAGCAGCCATAGCACTTAACCACTACGCCACTAGGGTTTCCACAACACTATCATTGATAGGATAATATCCATATTCCTACAATAAAGACCAGTTAATACGACTATTATTGAAATTTATGCACCAACCATTAAGGCCAAAGATGAAGAAATTGGAGATATTTACCAGCTTCTGCAGTCTGAAATTGACTAAACATGCAATCAGGTTGCACTGATAATTACTGGTGAATGGCTTGCAAAAGCTGTGGACAAAAAAGAAGAATTGGTAGTTGGAAAATATGGCCTTGGTGATAGAAATGATGCCACAGATCTCATGATAGAATTTTGCAAGACCAATGACTTCTTCATTGCAAATACCTTTTTTCACCAACATAAACAGTGATGACTATATACAAGTGGACCTCATCAGATGGAATACACAGGAATCGAACTGACTACATCTATGGAAAGAGACGATGGAAAAGCTCAATATCATCAGTGAGAACAAGGCCAGGGGCCAACTGTGGAACAGACCATAAGTTGCTCATATGCAAGTTCAGGTTGAAATTGAAGCGAATTAGAACAAGTCCACGAGAGCCAAAGTACGACCTTGAGTATATCCCACCTGAATTTAGAGACCATCTCAAGAATAGAATTGACTCATTGAACACTAATGACCACTAAAAACCAGGCGAGTTGTGGAATGACATCAAGGACATCATACATGAATAAAGCAAGAGGTCATTAAAAAGACAGGAAAGAAAGAAAAGACCAAAATGGATGTCAGAAGAGACTCTGAAACTTGCTCTTGAATGTCGAATAGCTAAAGCGAAAGGAAGAAATGATGACGTAAAAGGGCTGAATAGACCATTTCAAAGGGCAGCTCGAGAAGACAAAGTAAGGCATTATAATGACATGTGCAAAGCCTTGGAGATAGAAAACCAAAAGGGAAGAACAAGCTCGGCATTTCTCAAGCTGAAAGAACTGAAGAAAAAGTTCAAGCCTCGAATTGTGATACTGAAGGATTCTACAGGGAAAATATTAGACGACGCAGGAAACATCAACAGAAGATGGAAGGAATACACAGAGTCACTATATGAAAAAGAATTGATTGACATTCAGCCATTTCAGGAGGTAGCATACAATGAGAAACCGATGGTACTGAAGGAAGAAGTCCAAGCTGCACTGAAAAAAAAAAAAGGCATTGGCAAAAAAAAACAAGGCTTCAGGAATTGACGGAACACCAACTGAGATGTTTCAGCAAACAGATACAGCCCTGGAAGTGCTCACACGTCTATGCCAAGAAATTTGGAAGACAGCTACCTGGCCAACTGACTGGAAGAGATCCGTATTTATGTCTATTCCCAAGAACGGCGATCTAACCGAATGCGGAAATTATCAAACAATATCATTAATATCACAAGCAAGTAAAATTTTGCTTAAGATCATTCAAAAGTGGCTGCAGCAGTATATCAACAGGGAACTGCCAGAAATTCAAGCCAGATTCAGAAGAGGACGTGGAACCAGGGATATCACTTCCGATGTCAGATGGATCCTGGCTGAAAGCAGAGAATACCAGAAAGATGTTTAGCTATGTTTTATTGACTATACAAAGGCTGTGTGGATCATAACAAATTACGGATAGCATTGTGAAGAATGGGAATTCCAGAACATTGAACTGTGCTCGTGAGGAACCTGTGTACGTAGATCAAGAGGCAGTAGTCGCTCGAACAGAACAAGGGAATACTGCATGGTTTAAAGTCAGGAAAGGTGTGCATCAGGTTGTATCCTTTAACTATGCCTATTCAATCTGTGTATGCTGAGCAAATAATCCAAGAAGCTGGACTATATGAAGAAGAACGGGGCATCAGGATTGGAGGAAGACTCATTAACAACCTGCGTTATGCAGATGACACAACCTTGCGTGCTGAAAGTGAAGGGGACTTGAAGCACTTACTGATGAAGATCAAAGACCACACCCTTCAGTATGGATTACACCTCAATTTAAAGAAAACAAAAATCCTCACAACTGGACCAATAAGCAACATCATGATAAACTGGGAAAAGTTTGAAGTTGTCAAGGATTTCATTTTACTTGGGTGCACAATCAACACCCACGGAAGCAGCAGTCAAGAAATCAAAAGATGCGTTGCATTGGGCAAATCTGCTGCAAAAGACCTCTTTAACGTGTTGAAAAGCAAAGATGTCACCTTGAAAACTAAGGTGTGCCTGACCCAAGCCATAGTGTTTTCAGTCGCCTCATAGGCATGCGAAAGCTGGACTATGAATAAGGAAGACCGAAGAAGAGTTGATGACTTTGAATTGTGGTGTTGGAGAGGAATATTGAATATACCATGGACTGCCAAAAGAACAAACAAATCTGTCTTAGAAGAAGTACGTCCAGAATGCTCCTTAGAAGTGAGGATGGCAAGACTTTGTCTCATGTACTTTTTAAAAATTTTTTTTTATTGTACTTTAGATGAAGGTTCAGAACAAACTAGTTTCTCATTAAAGAGTTAGTACAGATATTGTTTTATGACATTGGTTAACAACCCCACAACAGGTCAACACTCTCCCTTCTCAATCTTTGGTTGCCTATTACCACCTTTCCTGTCCCCTCCTGCCTTCTGGTCCTTGCCCCTGGGCTGGTGTGTTCCTTCAATTTCATTTTGTTTTACAGGCCTGTCCAATCTTTGGCCGAAGGGAGACTTCATTACTGAGCTGAAAGGCTGTCCAGGGGCCATACTCTCAGGGTTTCTCCAGTCTCTGTCAAGCCAGCTAGTCTGATCTTTCTTTTTGAGTTAGAATTTTGTTCTACATTTTCTTCCAGCTCTGTCTGGGACCCTCTATTGTGATCCCTGTCAGAGCAGTTGGTGGTGGTAGCCGGGCACCATCTAGTTGTACTGGACTTTTTCTGGTGGAGGATGTGGTAGTTGTGGTCCATTAGTCCTTTGGACTAATCTTTCCCTTGTATCTTTAATTTTCTTCATTCTTCCTTGGTCCTGAAGGGGTGAGACCAGTGGAGTATCCTAGATGGCCGCTCACAGGCTTCTAAGACCCCAGATGCTACTCACCAAAGTAGAATATAGAATGTTTTCTTTATAAACTATGTTATGTTAATTGAGCTAGATGTTCCTCCAGACCATGGTCCCCACAGCCTTCAGCGGAGTAAATCGGTCCCTCAGGGAGTTTGGATGTGTCTGTGGAGCTTCCATGATCTTGCCCCATACAGGTTGTGCTGGCTTCCCCAGTATTGTGTACTGTCTTACCCTTCACCAAAGTTAAACTAAAAACCAAAAACAAAGTTACCACTTATCTATTGTCTATTTAGTGTTTTTCCAACCCCACCTCTCCCCTCCCTGTAACCATCAAAGAGTGTTTCTTTTTGTGTGTAAACCTTTTCATGAATTTTTACATTAGTGGTCTCATACAATATTTTTCTGTTTCTGATTGACTTATTTCACTCAGCATAATGCCCTCCAGATTCATCTGTTAGGAGATGCTTCACAGAGTCATCGTTGTTCTTTATCGTTGCATAATACTCCATCGTGTGTATGTACCACAGTTTGTTTATCCACTCATCTGTTGATGGGCACCTAGGTTGTTTCCATCTTTTTGTTATTGTGAACAATGCTGCAGTGAACACGGGTGTGCATATACGTCTATTCATGTGATGACTCTTATTTCTGTAGGATACATTCTTAGGAGTGGGATTGCTGGATATTGGGGTATTTCTATTTCTAGCTTTCTAAGGGAGCGGCATACTTTGTCCTGTTCCTATTCTCAAGGGGAATGTTTTCAGCCTTTCTCCATTAAGAATCATCTTGGCTGTCGGTTTTGCATAGATGCCCTTTATTATTTTGAGAAATTTCCCTTCTATACTTATTTTATTGAGAGTTTTTATCAGGAATGAGTGTTGGAGTTTGTCAAATGCCTTTTCTGTGTCAATTCAGATGCTCATGTGATTATTTTCTTTCCTTTTATTTATGTGGTGGATTACGTTGATTGATTTTCTAACGTTGAGCTCCTATCGTTGCATAGCTGGTATGAATCCTACTTGGTCGTGGTGTATTATTTTTTTGATACGATGCTGAATTCTATTGGCTAGAATTTTGCTGAGACTTTTTGCATCTATATTCATGACAGATATTGGTCTGTAATTTTCTTTTTTTATGGTGTTTTTGCCTGGTTTTGGTATTAGGGTTATGCTGGCTTCATAGAATGAATTCGGAAGTATCGCTGCCTTTTGTATGTTCTGAAATAGTTTGAATAGTACTGGCATAAGCTCGTCTGTGAATGTTTGGTAGAATTCTCCAGTGAAGCCATCTGGCCAGGGTTTTTTTTTGTTGGGAGTTTTTTAAATTACCTTTTCAATCTCCTCTCTTGTTACTGGTCTGTTCAGATTTTCAACATTTTGTGTTAGTTTGGGTAGGTAGTGTGTTTCTAGAAATTTGTCTGTTTCCTCTAGGTTTTCAAATTTGCTGGAGTATAGTTTTTCATAGTACTCTGTTATGATCCTTTTTATTTCAACTGGGTCTGTCGTAATGTTCCCCATTTCATTTCTTTTTTGAGTTATTTGCATCCTCTCGTGTTTTTCTTTTGTCAGTTTGGCCAGTGGTTTGTCGATTTTGCTGATCCTTTCAAAGAACCAACTTTTGGTTTTGTTAATTCTTTCCATTGTTTTTCTGTTCTCTATTTCATTTATTTCTGCTCTAATCTTTATTATTTCCTTTCTTCTGGTAGCTGTGGGCTTCTTTTGCTCTTTCTATTTGTTCAAGCTGTGTAGCTAACGTTTTGATGTTGTCCCTTTCTTTTTTGATGTGTGCATTTATTGCTATAAATGGACCTCTGAGGACTGCATTTGCTGTGTCCCAAAGGTTTTTGTATGATGTGTTTTCATTCTTATTTGATTGTAGGAGGTTTTTGATTCCATCTCTGATTTCTTCTATTACCCAGTGGTTTTTAAGCAGAGTATTGTTCAGTTTCCATGTAACTGATTTTTTTTTCCTTGCTCTTCCTGTTAATTTCTACTTTGATGGCATTGTGGTCAGAGAAGGTACTTTATATTATTTCAGTGTTTTGGATTTTGTTGAGGGTTGCTCTGTGGCCTAAGATGTGGTCTATTCTGGAGAAAATTCCATGTGTGTTCGAAAAGAATGTGTACTTCAAAACTGTTGAGTGTTCTATATTTTTCTATGAGGTCAAGTTGTCTGGTTGTGCCCTTTAGCTCTTCTGTATCTTTGTTGAGTTTCTTTCTAGATGTTCTGTCCTTTACCGAGAGTGGTGTGTTGAAGTCTCCTACTATTATTATGGAACTGTCAATTTCTCTTTTCAGTGCTGTTAGAGTTTGTTTCATGTATTTTGGAGCCCTGTCATTGGGCGTGTAGATGTTTATTATGGTTAAGTCTTCATGATGTTTCATCCCTTTAATCATTATTTAGTGCCCTTCTTTGTCTTTTATGGTGGATTTTGTTTTAAAATCTATTTTATCTGAGATTAGTATTGCCACTCCTGCTCTTTTTTGGTAGTTCTTTGCTTGACATATTTTCTCCCATCCTTTGATTTATAATAAATTTACATCTTTGTTTCTAAGGTGTGTCTCTTGTAGAAAGCATATTGATGGATTCTGTTTTTTTTTTATCCATTCTGTCACTCTCTGTCTCCTTATGGGTACATTTAGGCCATTTACATTCAGTGTAATTATTGATAGGTGTGAGTTTATTAGTGTCATTTTGTAGTGCTTTTTTGTGGTGCTGACATTTTCTTTGTTCCTCTTACTCTCCTGTGCTGAATTCCTTTTCTTTGTTGATTTCTTTTGGTTTTGTAGATTTTGTTTTTATTGAGGCTTTATGTTTTTCTTCTTTATTTTGATGAGTAGATTTGTTAACTTTCTTTGTGATTACCTTGAAATTTACCCTTATATTCCTAGGTTTACACCAGTCTATTATTACTTGGTATCACCTTGCCTTCCTCTCCATTAGAAAGTTCTATACCTACACTGTTTGTTCCCTCTTTTATTGTTCTGACATTGTTATCATTCACAGATTAACCTCTCTGGTTCTCCGTTGTAATTCTTTGGGTTTTGGATAGTCCTTGAGAGTTTATTTTCTAGGTTTGTATCTGGCTGGTACAATCTCGCATCTTAGATTCAGGCTGTGGTCTGATGCTGTTTGTTCTCAGACCGAAGTACTCCCTTTAATTCTTGTAAGTTTGGTTTGATTTTTACGTATTTCTTTAGTTTCTGTTCATCTGGAAGTGTCCTGATTTTATCATCATATTTGAACAAGAGTTTTGCAGGATATATTATTCTTGGCTGGCAATTTTTTTCTTTCAACATTTTATATATGTCATCCCATTGCCTTCTTGCCTGCATGGTTTCTGCCAAATAATCAGAGCTTAGTCTTGTTGTTTCTCCTCTGTATGTGACTTTTTGTTCTTCTCAAGTTGCTCTCAGGAATTTTTCTTTGACTTTGGTTTTAGCAAGTGTGGCTATGATATGCCTTGGTGATTTTCTTTTGAGGTCTATCATATATGGGGTGCATTGAGCTTCTTGGAGCTTTTCATTTTTCATGATATTAGGGAAGTTTTCTGTCAGTAGTTCTTCAATGATCCTCTCCGTGTTTTCTGTCCACCCCCCTTCTGGAACTCTGATCACTTGCTAGTTTTTGGTTTTGATTGTATGCCACATAATTCTCATGTTTCTTCATTTTTCTTCCTTCTTTTTTCCGAGTTTTCCTCATACAGAGTTGTATACAATTTCATCTTCAGTTTCGCTGATCCTTTCTTCCATCATTTCAGACTTGCTCCTCAGACCTTCTATGTCCATTTCTGAAATCTTGTTGTTTATCTTTTGGATTTCTAATTGTTGTTTTTGTATGATTTCTAGTTGTGAATTTATTTTGGTATTTTGTTCCTATATTATTTTCCTGAATTCTTCCTTTTTTTTTTGGTCTGTATCTTCCATGAATTTGCTATTTTTTCCTCATTTTTGTCTGCTTTTTGCTTCAACTCTTGGATAGCTGTGAATATTAGAGACTTGAATTCCCTGTCATATAGTTCTAGTGCCTTTTCTTCTACTGGAAAGTCATCTGTTGTTTTATTTTGTATGCCTATTGAAACCATCCTGTCCTTTTTTTTCTATGTTTTGATATTGTCTGCTGTCTTCAGAACATTCAGTAGTTATTTTCTTCGTTTATTGATTGTAGATCTGTTCGTTTCATCCTGCTTTTTTGTGTTATTTGGTTATGGCTGAGCAGGTGGGTCATGCATTCTTTCTTGTTTGCTCATCTGTAGTCATGATACTTTTCACTTCTTTGTCCAATGGGCAGGGCCAGTCTCTCAGCTATGGTGCAGCAGGGCAGGTCTAGCTGAAGTGGAGGGGCTGGGATGGGTTGTTTGTGGCAGGTACTAGGGCCAAGAGGTGGGCCAGGTATCAGTGCTGGGCAGGTTCTGTTAGGCCATGCCTGTGCTGCTTGGGGATGTGACGTTCAGCACATGGTGCAGGTAGGCAGGAAGGAGGGGGGAGGTTGTGATATATGGAGCTAATATGGGTATGGGAAAGAGGAGAGAGAAACAGGAGCCAAAAACAAACAAGTGTGCTAAGGGAGATTTCCGTTGGAGTGGAGAGATGAGAAACTGAGAAATAGAGGAAAAGAAAAAGGGGGAAAGAAAAAAATCTAGATAAAAATTTGGGGAAAAAAAGCCCCCAGGGGTCCCACTGGTGTGGCTGCGAGACCTGGAAGTGGCTTCCAGGCTGCACAGTATAGCCTGGCTTGAGGGGTATAGATGTCACATAGTGCCAGGTATTCAGGAGACAGGAAAAGAAGGTAAGAATAGAAAGACAAGAACTGAGAAATGAAGAAAGACAGAAAGGAAAAAAAAAAAGAAAGAAAAAAGAAATGCCCCCAGGACTCCCACCAATGCGGCTGCACAGACTAGGGAAGTGGCTCCTAAGCCATGCAATGCAGTCTGGCTAGAAGGGGCTCCCAAGCCACGAAAAGAAGAAGAAAACAAACAAAGCAAAAACAAAAAACCAGGGATCCCACCAGGGTGGTGTTGCAGGC
Organism: Loxodonta africana; assembly: GCF_030014295.1. Classification (NCBI taxonomy): domain Eukaryota; kingdom Metazoa; phylum Chordata; class Mammalia; order Proboscidea; family Elephantidae; genus Loxodonta; species Loxodonta africana. Next base: position 17,202,662 of record NC_087369.1, read on the forward strand.
CTGAGGAGTGGTTACCCAGTTGAGCAGCACTTTAAGTCTTTCAAGAAGAAGCAAAGATGGCACATGAAGCCGTGAAAGAAGCGGGAGGTGGTGGGAGTCTCAGAAGAAACCAAAAGAAATGGAAAAAAGCAACACCAGCAACAGACAAATGGCACTCACAGAGCCGGCCAGTATGGGTGGGGTGAATCCAAGCGGCCTGGGCTGAAGCAATTGCCTCCGGGCCAAGAGACTGCAGCCAGTAGGAAGCAGAGGAGGCTGAGAGGGGCGGGAAGAAGGATGGGGGTTAGCAAAGCTTATATCGCTGGTTACTGGGTGATTTGTCTCCTGCTGGGAACTTCATGAAGCTGCTTTCCCGTACTCCCTGTCCTCTGATCTCCAATGTGGGCGGGGCGAATCCAAGCATCACAGATGCTGCACTTACCAGCTGGCTGGGCCACTGCTGTTAGCCAGGAATCGTGGAGGTAAAGCAGCAGTTAGAGGATGGGGTGGTGGGAAAGCATGTATCACTGGTTACCGGGTGCTCTGTCTCCTGCTGGGAGCTCTGTGAAGCTGCTTTCCCGTGTTCCCTGCCCACTGATCACCAACAGGTGAATTTGTGCTGTGTTAGCTGATGGGGGCCTCTGCATGTATCTCTCCTTGCTCTCTGTTCTCTGTCAGTTTCTTATTCCATTCGGTGCTTGGCTGAGTTCTTTATCTCTTCATTTGATACTTTAGGTTCCAGGATTGACATTTGCCTCTGTTTTACTTAGCTTTTCAGGTCTTTGCTGTGGAGGGACAGTGTGCTGCTTCTGTCTATGGCGCCATGTTGGCCGGAAATCTCCCTTCTCCCTTCTCGTGTACTTTGGACATGTTATGAGGCGGGACCAGTTCCTGGAGAAGGACATCATGCTTGGTAAAGTGGAGGGTCAGTGAAAAAGAGGAAGACATTCAGCAAGATGGACTGACACAGTGGCTGCAACTGTGGGCTCAAGAATAACAACAATTATGAGGATGGTGCAGGACTGGGCAGTGTTTTGTTCTGTTGTACATAGGGTTGCTGTGAGTCAGAATCAATTCGACAGCACCTAACAATACAATACTAAGAACCAGGTTCTCTGGATTATTCCTCCAGTTCTCAAAACAACACCTCAAAATTGCTATTGTTATGAAGAGTGCAACCAATGTCACTGAATTTTGCATGTAGAAATTGTGGAATTGATGATTTACATTTTCAGCACAATAAAAAAATTGCTATTATAATAATCCGTTCAAGTGCTATAGCTGCTAACCAAAGGGTCGGCAGTTCAAATCTGCCAGGTGCTACTTGGAAACTCAATGGGGCAGTTCTACTCTGCCTTATGGGGTCGCTATGAGTTGGAATCGACTCGACAGAACTGGGTTTTTTTTTTCTTTTTTTTATATGAGGGAGCTGAGGTTCTGGTGTTTGAGTCCTCGGAGGCTGTGGGATGTGGTGGGCTGGGTGTCTCTTTAACAGCTAGGCTGACTTGCACATGAATCCTATCTCCACCATGCAACCACACTGAGTCTCAAAACTGTAATGGTAACAAAACCTCAGAGATGTTCTGAGGATTAAGATAAGGAATGAAAAGACTCTTTCCCATGGTGACTTTCTCCAAAAAAGGAGAGGCAGCAAAAAGTTAACCCAGTCAATCCAGCAGTCTCACCATTAGATGAAATGGAAATTTCCCAGAAGGAAGAGCTCACTTAACTAATCTCTGATGAAAAAGTCAGTCTAGATGAACTCATCCTGTGAAAAGATAGATTAAGTTGTCATGGGAAAAAGTCAATACTCTCAGAGATTGAGATTGTCACAAAGCAGGTTATTTACATCAAGGAACAAAGCCATGTTCTTTGACAAAAACCAGGCAACAGAAATCTGATTCAGCCAAATATTTTATAAAAGTGACAAATGTCTCTTTTGTTTTTACTTAGTCGTGTATGTGACTAGCATTGAAGACAGTAAAATGTGGAGTCAGTCAGTGTAAGCCATCCTTTTGAGAAGAGTCCCTTTTCTTTTGAATAATAATTCCTCAATATGTGTGGTATCATTTAAACCCCCCCCAAAAAAAGAACAATAAAATTTATTTACAGAAATTCTTCAAGTCTTTACAGAAAGTACAGATAAGCAAAAAGAAAAAAGCAGAGGTTACCCATAATACCACCAGCATGATAAACACTGGTAGTACTTTGTAATATTTGGAACACACCATTCTTAGCCCTGGATCTTCTTTTCGGTATGTGCCTGTGAATACAGGTACAGACTTATTAAAAACAGAACTGCGATCATGCTATTACAAAGCTTCATTGCGTTCTCTATGAACTTGACATTGTGTTGTGAATATACTTCTACATCATTAGGATATTCCTCAATGACATCATCATAATGATTGTCTAATATTCCATTCATTTTATGAATCTGTCATGAGCTTTTAAATTTAAGTTAGTATTTCTTTTTTATGTTTATAAATAATGCTCTAATAAACATTCTTGAACACTTTTTCATTTATTTCTGATAATATCTTCAGGATAAATTCTTGGAATTCATGATTTGAGGTCAAAAGGTATGCAAAAATGTAAGGTTTTGATATGTGTTCATTTCCTCTCAAAAGGATTATGCCATTTTACATATTTTAGCAGAATATGAGTGTCCGTTTTCCCATATCCTGGACCAGATACTGCTGGTCTTCAAAACTCTTTGGCAAAGCAAATGGTACAGCAGTATCTAATTACTGCTTCAATTTGCAATTCTTTGTTTCATAGTAAAGCTGAGCATTTTATATGTTGATTATCCATTTGCATTTTTGTCTTTGTAAATTGTTTATTGGGTCCTTTGCCCTTTTTTTGTTAAAGTGTTCATTGTTCTCAAGTATGTGTGCTTGAATTTGTGGGTGCACAGATGTTCTTTGCCAGCTGTTACTTCCACTTTCAATTTTATGTGTGATTATTCTCTTGTATTTTCCTAGAAAACAATCATATATTTCTTATCATATATAAATAATTGTAAATTCCTCTACTACTTTTCAACAGTAGTACCTAGTTTTTGAAGTTGTTATTTTGTCTCATTTTACTGTCACTATCAGAACAGTGTACGATATAAAGAAATAAAATGGACCCTTGTCTTCTTTCTTACACTAAGGGGGATGTTTCTACTCCAAGGAATCTGAAGAGTCGTCTTAAATGTAATGTGTCATGTGATCAAAGCATCCCTTTATTTCTCGTTTACTAAAAATTATTTTTATCAATAATTGATGTTGCATTTTATCAACTGCCTTTCAGTATGTATTTATGTGATCAGAGGGTTTTTACCATTTGGTACATTATAGTAATAAATTTCTTTACATTGATCCTACCCTTAGATAAGCTCAGTTTGACTCTTTTTAACATACTACTGACTTAATTTGCTAGTTTTTTTTTTCTAGAATGTTTAAACTTATTTTCATAAGAATAGTATGTAGGTTCCTTTTCAGGTGCTTAGTATTGTAGGTTCCTTTTCAGGTGCTGATGCTTGGAGATTTTCTTTTTCTGCTGCTATGTTACCATCTTGAAACTGCTATAGAAAGAGTTCTAACATTTTCTATGTTTAGAAATACTGAAAATGCGTAAGATATAAAAAATTCACAGGTGAAGGATCTGGACCATGCATAGTTTAGGGGAAGAGCTCTCTGAAAATTTTCCATTTCTTCCATTGACAATTGTTGCTGGCTTCATTCTTTTTTCTGAGTTCATTTTGGCTGTTTACAATTTTTAAGACAACCATTCATTTCATTAAGAGTTCCCAGTATTCTCATGGACTTTATATAATATTTCCATAAAATACCTGCATTTCTTGCTGTATTCTCTTTATATTTTTGAATGAAAACATTAATTTTTTTCTCATATCCCATTAGAATTGCCAGAGGTTTACCTATTGTTTTGTTTTTGTTTTATCAAAGAATAAGCTCTTGAATTTAACTTTTAATTCTATTCTTTTTGTTTTCTGATTCATCAACCTCATTTACATTTATTAGGTCCTTCTGTTGTTACACTTTTTTTATTGCTCTTTTTATGACTCTTGAGTTGACTAGCACACCTATTTACTTTCAGTCTTTCTCAGTTAATAATGAAAACATCTGTGTCTATGAGTTTTCCTCTGAGTACTGCTATGACCACATGACATAAGAAGGGTAGATGTCCACTGATCTCATTAGTCTTATTTTCCAAATAGTCTATAATTATAGTTTTAGTATTTTCTGTGACCCAATAAATATATAGAAAAGGGTTTTTCTAAATTTATAAATCCTTTCAAGACTTAACTAGAAATATATATGTACATATCAATTTTAAATATTATTCTTATAACTCTTGATCATATTAATAAATTTTGAGCTGAGAATTTATAGAAGAAAATGTATACTATTGACCCACTACTCTCCAAAGATACTTTATTAACAGCTTCAAATAAGTATCTAACAATATTCTTTTAAATGAATATGACTCTACAGCAACTAACAACAAAACAACTGCATTATTAGAATACATTTTCTTTTTTACAATAAAAGTTACCTGTGATTGTCCTGTATTGTTTTAAAGCAGATCTATAATAATATTAAAAGATTATGAATTGGAGTCTTTCTTAAGAAAATAAAATTTTTATATCAGGATAAAGCAAATTTCTGCCAATGTGCTGATGTGTTTACATGCTTGGATTTGACAACAGCAAAAGAAACAGCAGCCAAAAAGGGAATGATTCGAATATCAACTTTTATAGGTTCTGTCAAATTAATAGAAAGACAAAAGTTCAAATGATAAAAATGAGACACTGTCAATAACTTGACATCAAATATGAAGACACCACAAATTACATATCACATAGAAGGTGATAAAAACAAGTTAACTGTTAAAAACCTTGATGGAGAATTCAATAAATTAGGTGAAAAACAGAACTAGATATGAGGGGTCATGCCTCTCAACGTACTGTCTTTTCTTCCACTTTCTAAAAGCTCCCACAAACTTAGTCTTTGTTCTGATGTATAAGTCTTGACTATCAAACCTCCAGAGGGTTCCTAACTGTGCACTTGCTTCATACAATGCTCATTTCAGCAAGTTCACATATGAGAGCTTAAAAACTTCTCAGTAACAGTGATGATGATGAACACCAAGCAGTTTCAATCATTCTGAACATGGTTCTTGTTTACTTGCAAAATGTTCAGAGTTTAGAGAACGTAGATGAAAACTCCAGATTACCGTTGCCATGAGCAATGCAAGGGGCACCAAGGCTCTGAGACTGGAAAGAGAAATTGATTTCTCCATGTTCTTTACAGTCCACCACACAATTGAAAAGCAGTTTCTCCACACGTAACTATTGATCTCCTGCTCTAGATGATAAACAAAATATGAGATCACAGGAAAAGAAAACACGTGTGTTGTCCTTTTGATTCACGCAAGGAGCCTTTTAAAGTTCACCAGAGTCGTAAAAGCATGTGGGGATATGTATGCCCCATTTACCTGCATGAAAGCGAGAGGTAGGGAGGACCGGTATCACGTTTAAATTTTTACCCTGATTATTCTATTTCATTGGCCCAAGCAGGAATTTCCTAATCCTACAGCAACTAAATCTATTACGGTAAGACATTTAAAATATGATGATACTTTGTCCATTTTTATTGAGTTTTGGGAAATGTATCTGGCTGTGATACATTAAAAGAAATAGAATAAAACTTACTAGGTGAACATGGAACCATACTATAAGATAAAAATCTTGCACTTTTAAAACTAACATCTTAATTATATAGCTCCTCTCTCTAATATTCCAGAATAGAAGTTATAGATTTTTTTAAATCAAATTTGATCCTTCACAGTTTAAATTGGAACAAAATTGGTGTCTAAATAAGAAATGATTTCGAGAGGTTTAAAATAATTTAATACAATATTTTCAGAAAAATTAAGAGTAGCAAATGATTTTACTCTCTTTAAATTATCATCAGGTTAAAAAAATTATCATCAGGTTGACACAATTATGGGGATATAATTTTTTGCTTCATGTGCGAATGTGTTCTTTTTTAACTCGATGGTTCTCAATGAGATGTAATTTTGCCCCCTGGAGGACATTTGGCAATGTTTGGAGACTTTTTCAGCTATCATAGCTCCTGAGATGGGGCAGGAAGTGCTACTGGCATCTAGTGGGTAGAGGCCAAGGATGCTATAAAACAGCCTACAGTGCACAAAACAGTTCCCCACAAATAAGAATTATCTGGCCCCAAACAGTGCCAAGGTGGAGAAACCCTGTGCTAACCTACTGGGGCCACTTTAATCATGCAAGGCTTTTGGGTAACAGACCACGTATTCCATCTTAGTTTTCCTATACTAGAAACAGAAGTTTAGGACCTAGTTTATTGGAGACAATGTTTGGTACTGACACATTCCTATAGTGTAGTCATTACTTTTTATTGTTCACATGTATAAATAAAAAAAGTCAAGGAGCCCTGGTTGGGCAATGGTTAAGTACTCAGCTGCTAACTGAAAGGTCAGTGGTGAACCCTCCAGCCCCTCCACTGGAGAAAAGACCTGGCAATCTACTCCTGTAAAGATTTCAGCCTAGGAAACCCTATGAGGCAGTTCTACTCTGTCCTATGAGGTCACTTTGAGTCGGAATTGACTTGACACCAAACAACAAGAACAAGTCATGTTCTGAGGAAAACCGCCTAGATGTAGGCGTAGTGAGTTTTCTCTGTACCTGCTTGGAAACCAATGATCAGATTCTGTCTTTACTGCTACGTAGAAGCTTCTTGGAAGTCTCTGGCTGGAGCATATGGTTAAGTGCTTATACTTCTAACTGAAAGGTTGACAGTTTGAACCCACCTAGAGGCCCCTTGGAAAAAAGGCCTGGTGATCTATACTTCTGAAAAATCAGTCATCGAAAACCCTATGGAGCATAGCTCTACTCTGACACAAATGAGTTGGAATCAACTTGACAGCAACTGGTTTGGCGTTTGATTAGAAGCTTCTTGAGTTAGGAGGGCACTGGCTAATTTGAATATTTCTCAACTTGGACACTTCTCTCTTTTTGTGTTCCCATAGTACTTTGTAGTATTTTGTTCACATTCTTACACACATCTTTAACCCATATGATTTTCTTTTTTGTACTTCGTGAAGGAGAGGGGCTATATTTGGTTCATTTTTTCCACTCTCATAGTCCGTGAATATTTGATTGTGGAATAAAACTGAATTGACTGATGTGAATTGTAAACTGTAGTCCTAAATTCAAGACTGTTGGGAATGAAGTACCTTGAGGTGCATTTTTTGGTCATTCCTAGTCATTTTAGTCATAGAAAAACAACTTCCATGATCTATGATAAACAAGGAAACCTAGGCTTTGGAATACTTTTGTGTCCACTCTGACCCCTTAAGGCCTATTTGAAGACATTAGGACGCTCAAAAGACACCTCAAATTTTGTAGGTTAATTAACAGTCATACCATTATGAACTTTGACTAATTTTTCACGGGATAACTTTTTTTTTTTTAACTTCAAGGTAAGTTAATCACTACTTCTTGTAAATAAAAATTAACTCAGGCAAACAGAGAGTGTAATTTTGTTGTTGTTAGCTGCCTTGGAGTTGGTTCTGACTCATAGTGATCCTATGTCAGAAGAAACTCTGAAACTTGCTCTTGCTAATGCGAATGGAAGAAATGATGAAGTAAAAGAGCTGAACAGAAGATTTCAAAGGGTAGCTCGAGAAGACAAAGTAAAGTATTATAATAACATGTGCAAAGATCTGGAGTATAATTTTACTAACATTATATTCCTAAAGTGGGAATTTAAGGGCAGGTTCTTAAACAGAATGCTTGTGTGCTTTTCCTGTGCTTCATTCACCGAATGAAGACCGGTCTATTATAATGAGTGCCCTGTAGTAAAAGTAAAACTTCTGACATTTCTTCCCAGATGTTTAGTTACATACTATTGCTTGGATGTTACATTGAGAGTTTTCTCATGATCGTGGCAGGTAATGTTTCTTTTTCTCTGGGCTAAAATTACTGCAGCCATGCTCTACAGAGTAGAATTTCCAGTCCTAATCGCCCATTTGGCTTCCAGTTGCAGATCACCCAGAAGCGTTTAGTCCTGCCCATGGGAACTTCCTTTGCCAACCTCTATAAAAAGGTGAAGGGGCCATTGGCCTATGTACTTTTTTTTTGGTTAGATGCTCTCATCTTCAGAACAGAACCTTAAACTACCCTCCTCCTGGTTAATATACAAAGCATATGTATGAATTAATCAACATCTCAGAGTTTCTGCCCTTAGGTTATGGGCAGCAACAATGACCTTGAACCTTCTGCTGTCTGAAATTTATCAAAAGCCTTAGGATGAGAAATGCTGTTTTTGAGGATTGCCTAAAGATCTGCACACAAAACCTCTATCCTACAATCAGAGAGACGAGATAGATTGTTGCACGCAGCCACTCATCCATCCTGCACCCATAACCAAAAAACTCAACCAAACCTGTTGCTGTTGAGTCGATTCTAACTCATAGCGGCCCTATAGGACAGAGTAGAACTGCCCCCTACAGTTTCCAAAGAGCAGCTGGTGGATTTGAACTGCCGACCTTTTGGTTAACAGCCCAACACTTAACCAGTGTGCCACCAGGGCCCCAAGACAGGCATTGTTAATCAATCACAGAACTTTTTCCTTCTGATCCTGGACTCAGCCACAAAACTTTCCAACACAGTTATTTGGGCAGCCACAATGAATGACTCAGAGCTGAACTCAAATTGAAACCTACTAGCCATCCTGGGGAACAATGACCTTAATACTGCCCTGGATTAAGCCAGACCATCAATGGCCTATGTACTCAGAACAGAAAGGCTTTGATGGTTCACAGAATTGATTTAATGTATTGTACTTTGTAATTTTGGCAACAGTTTATATTGAGGGGATCTGTGTGTGACTTAAGATACTTAACTCACTACATCATCCCTTATGAGGAACTAGGATTTCTCTTGGGACTAAAAATCAAGGAAAATCTGTGCTTCTCAAACAAGCAAAGCCCTGGTTGGTTTTTAGCTTACAAATACTGGAAAAGTCTTAAAGTGATTGTTACTTCTCTTTTCTAGGGCCGTCCTGAAGCTTGGAGTCAAATCTCCAGCCCCCCTTTAGCCAGGGCATGCTCCCCCTGTGCTCAGAAGGAAAAAGTTCAGGATCCAATGGCGCACATTCCTCAGACTTAATCTCGTTAGCTGCATCTCTTTCCTTTAAGTTCCCCTCTCCCTGGTTCCTTCAACTATTTCTTTTATCCCGTACTGTCTATATTTTGGTAAGCTGCCTCAAATCATGGGTGGAAGAAGATGAGTTATTACTGTTGTCGTTGTTAGGTGCCATCGAGTCAGATCTGACTCATAGCAACCCTAGGTACAACAGAGTAAAACACTACCCATTCCTGCCCCATTCTCACAATCACTGTTATGTTTGAGCCCATTATTGCAGCCACTGTATCAATCCATCTCTTTGAGGGTCTTCCTCTTTTTCACTGATCCTCTACTTTATTAAGCATGATGCCCTTCTCTAGGGACCAGTCCCTCCCGATAACATGTCCAAAGTATGAAAGAGGAAGTCTTGCCATCCTCACTTCCAAGGTGCACTCTGGCTGCACTTCTTCCAAGACAGAGTTGCTCATTCTTCTGGCAGTCCATAGTATATTCAATATTCTTCCCCAACACCATAATTCAAAGGTGTCAATTCTTCTTCAGTCTTCTTTATTCATTGCCCAGCTTTCCATGCATATGAGGCAATTGAAAACACCACGGCTTGGATCAGCTGCACCTTAGTCCTCAAACTGACATCTTTGCTTTTCAACACTTTCCATAAAAATTAACGTAATGCCATATAAGGCTGTATTTGTTCCCATATCTATGAGTTTATTTTTCAACTAAGAAATGACTGATACTTGAAACATTTTATATAAATGAAGCAGGATTCTCAGGGTCAGTGTGAGCTTAATAAAAGTGCTCTGTTGTAAATTGTTCTTTTATTTCTGCTAGGGCAACATGGTGAATGTTCCCATTGTCTCCAAGGTAGAAATGGAATGCGGAGGGTGGAAAGGAAAGAAATGGGAACTAATACGTGATCCTAAAATCTTTAGTGCTGATACAGGAAGAATTGTATGTAGCAAACCTTACTGCCATGGAGGGGAAAAGTGTAGCCCTCTACATGTGTGAAAAAGGCATAAACCAAAAACAAAACAAAACAAAACAAACTCGTTGCTGTCGAGTCGATCCAGACTCATAGCTACCCTACAGGACAGCGTAGAACTGCCCCAAAGAGTTTCCAAGGAGTGCCTGGCGGATTTGAACTGCCGACCTTTAGGTTATCAGTCGTAGCACTTAACCACTACGCAACCAGGCATATGTTTGATGAATTATTGAGAATTTATTGTACTAAGTACTCTCAAAGTAGTTTCCTACGTTTGCTGCCCAAAAATATTCTGCTAATTGGATCAAGGAGCTCTGGTGGTGCGGTGGTTAAGAGCTGGGCTGCTAACCAAAAGGTTAGCAGTGGGAATCCACCAGCCATTCTTTGGAAACTCTAGGGGACAGTGCTACTCTGTCCTATAGGGTGGCTAGGCGTTGGAATCAACTCTACAGCAACGGGTTTTTTTTAATTGCATCAAGGAGACCTGCACTTAACCAAATCCCTTTCCACCTATCAACTCCTTACCACACTGTCCCTAACTCTCAGCATTTCTCCTCCCACCAAACTCACGTTGGGGCAACTGCAGGCTGTAAGCTCCTGGAGGCTGGCCTTACTTGTCACTGGCACAAAGTGCTGCATCAACATGGTTTGAATGAAGGAGTACATGAGTGGCTAAGGGACAGGGCCCTGCCCCCAGGAGCACCCGATCAGAGACTTCTGGATAGGGAAGAAAGCTGGTTACAGCCTCCTCACATTTTCTGTGGACCCAGAGCTGTAAGTGGAGGGAGGGAGGAAGGAGAGAAGAGTCATCTCAGCGCAGGGGGCCAGAGGATGATCCAGGCAGGGGTGTTGTCAGGCCCTCGGCAGGAATGGACTCTGGGGGCTTGGCAAGGCCGCGGCGAGGGGACAGCAGGAAGGAGGGGTGCTGCTCACCCCGGGGTCTGCCGAGCACTGCAGGTCAGCCGAGGAGCTGGAAGGGACATGGTCTCAGAGTTCTGATTTATTGTTGTTGTTAGGTGCCTTCGAGTCGACTTCAAGTCATGGTGACCCCATGTGACAGAGTAAAACTGTCCCCATAGGGTTTTCTAGGCTGTAATCTTTAAGGGAGCACACCAGCAGGTCTTTCTCCTGCAGGGTTGCTGGATGGGTTTGAACTGCCAACCTCTCGGTTACCAGCCAAGTGAGAACTGGCTGGTAGGAACACTGTTCTACCACCAGTCCACCAGTTGTGTTTTGTCTTTCCCCTACTGAGCCACCTGGTCTCTGCTCATCGAGTCATGGTGTTTGGAGCTGGAAGAAACCTGAATAAAGTCATTTTTTAGATGAGAATCATAAGTCCACAGCCTCATTTTAACCCTACGAATGCCACTGAAGCCAAGCCATGCACTGCTTCCTTCATCAAGAAAGTCTTGCTATGAAAAAATTATCATCCTAACTAAACACTGTGCTTAGTGACATCAGATTGACATTCTAGTTCAAGCTTTGTAACTCAGCTTGGACCATAACTACAAGTTCCAAGGCTGGCACTGAGTAGCGCTGCCCTCTCTCACTCACCGAATCAGTCAGTAAGCAGGAATTGAAGGGATAAAGGAATCAATGAGTCCTAAACAACACCATCCATTCCACAATAGTTAGAAAGCATCTACGGTGTGCCAGGAACTCTATTAAATACTTAGGAATACATACTTGTACAAACTGGACAATGTCTCGCTCTTATGGAATTTATATTCTAGTAAACAAATAGATCAGCCAACCAACCAACAATCCAATATACAAGGAGATAACTTAATTTTAATTAGTGAGAAATGTAGTGAAGAAAATGAAGCTGGTAGTGTGATAGAGATTCAGGGGGTGGGGCTGCTATCAAAGTGACTTTGTGGGACAGCATCATCTGGGAGATGGTTAGAAATGCAAAATCTCAGGCCCACCCCAGAACTGCTGAGTCAGTCTGCATTGTCGCACACTGCCAGGTTACAGCTTCAGATATGGTTGTCAGGAGAGCTCTCTCTAAGGAACTGAAGAATGAAAAGGACCCGGCCATGTAAAGATCATGGCAAAGAGTGATACAGGCAGCAAGAACAGTGAAAGAAAATATTCTGAGATAGGACAAGGCAAGACCAGCGTGGCTAGGACAGAGTGAGAGAGGAACCTTGGACCTTCTACTGGCTGATACTATGACGAGAATTGTTGAGTTGGGACGACCGCCTAAAGACTTGCACGCAAGACCTCTAATCCTACAAATCAGAGAGGCTAGGTAGGTTGTTGTACACAGCCACTCATCCATCCTGCGCCCATGATAGACATTTTTAATCAATCACAGAACTTCTTTCTACTGAGCCTGGACGCAGCCACAAAACTTCTTAACCTAGGCATTTAGGCAGCTACTATGAGTGGCTTGGAGTTGACAGATGAGTTGAAACCTATTCACCATCCTGGGAAAGATGATTTACACGCTGCCCTGTGAACTCAGGTGAACAGGAAAGTTTTGATGGTTCTTTGAATTGTTCTTAGTGCCTCATGATTTCTGATAGTCCAGCAGTTTACACTGAGGGGATCTGAGTGGAACTCCTTATGACACTTATTCCCACTTAGCTCACAATGCCATCGTCATGAGGAACCTGGATTTCTTTCGGGAGTAAAACTCAAGAAAATCTGTGCTTCTAAAACAAAACGAAACCTGGTTGTTTTTTATGTTATGAACACCGGAAAGCAGTAAAATGATCACTATCTCCTCTTTTCTATGGTCATTCAGTAGCTTGGAGTCAAATCTCTTGATCACCTTTAACAACTGGGCAGGATCTTCTGTTATTCTCCTCTGTTAAACTCCCCCTCTCCCTCGTACTTTCAGGTCTTTCTTTACCCAGTATTTTCTAAATTTTGGTAAGCTGCCTCAAAGTGGTGGAAGACGGTGAGGTAGGGCTAACTGTGTACAGATCAATCAGGAACTTATATAACTTACATAGGCCGTATTTGGTCCATTTCTGTGCATTTGTTTTTCAGCCAAGAAATGACTGAGACTTGAAACATTGTATAAATAAGGCAGAATTCTCAGAGCCAAGAGGAGCTTAATCAGAGTGTTCTGTTGAAAACTGTTCTTTTCTCTATGTTCTTTCTAGCGCAACATTTTTAATATTCCCATTGTCTTCAAGCCAGAAATGGAATGGAGGGTGGGAAGGAAAGAAAGGGGAACTGATATGTGATCCTAAAATCTTTATTTTTGGTACATGAAGAAATAAAAGTAGCAAATCTTACTGCTATGTAGAGGAAAATTATATCTCTCTACACATGTGAAAAGGAGCCCTAGTGGAGCAGTGGTTAAAGCGCTCGGCTGCTAAACCGAAAAGTTGGCAGTTTGAACTCACCAGCCGTCGCATGGGAGAAAGGTGTGGCTGTCTGCTTTCGTAATGACTAATAGAAACCCTATGGCACCTGAAGCAAAGGAGAATGAAGAACACCAAAGACACAAGGTAATTATGAGCCCAGGAGACAGAAAGGGCCACATAAACCAGAGACTCCAGCAGCCTGAGACTAGAGGAAATAGATGGTGCCCGGCTACAACCGATGACTGGGCTGCCCTGACAGGGAACACAACAGAGAACCCCTGAGGGAGCAGGAGACTAGTGGGATGCAGATCCCAAATTCTCATAAAAAGACCAGACTTAATGGTCTGACTGAGACTAGAAGGACCCCAGAGGTCATGGTCCCCAGACCTTCTGTTAGCCCAAGACAGAAACCATTCCCAAGGCCAACTCTTCAGACAGGGATTGGACTGGACTATAAGACAGAAAATGATACTGGTGAGGAGTGAGCTTCTTGGATCAAGTAGACATGAGACTATGTGGGCAGCTCCTGTCTGGAGGGGAGATGAGAGGGCAGAGGCGGTCAAAAGCTGGCCGAATAGACACGAAAAGAGAGAGTGGAGGGAAGGAGCGTGCTGTCTCATTAGGGGAGAGCAACTAGGAGTATATAGCAAGGTGTATATAAATTTTTGTATGAGATACAGACTTGATTTGTAAACTTTCACTTAAAGCACAAGAAAAATTAAAAAAAAAAGAAAGAAACATTATGGGACAGTAGTTCTACCCCGTCCTATAGGGTTACTATGAGTCAGAATCGACTTGATGGCAATGGGTACATATGTGAAAGGTGTCCCTGAGTGGTGCAGGTGGTTAATGCTCTTGGCTGCTAACCAAAAGACTGGCAATTGCCGTCCACCCAGAAGCACCTCAAAAGAAAAGCCTGGCAATCACTTCCTACAAATCAGCCACTGAAAACCATATGGAGTACAGTTCTACTCTGACACAAATGGAGTCACCATAAGTTGGAATCAACTTGATGGCACTGGTTTTACACATGTGAAAAGGGCACATATTTGGTGAAGATTTATTGAGAATTTATAGCACTATTTTTTTTTTTTATTGTGCAAAGGACTGTACCAAGTACTATAAAAGTGGCTTCTTGTGTTTGCTCACCAAAAATATTCCTACTAATCAGATCAAGGATTTATGATTACCAAATCCTTTTCCACTTATCAACTCCTTACCACACTGTCCCTAACTCTCAGCATTTCTCCTCCTATCAAACCCACGTTGGGGCAACTGCAGGCTGTAAGCTCCTGGAGGCTGGCCTTACTTCTCACTGGCACAGAGTGCTGCATCAACATGGTTTGAATGAAGGAGTGCGTGAGTGGCTAAGGGACGGGGCCCTGCCCCCAGGAGCACCCGATCAGAGATCTCTGGACAGGGAAGAAAGCTGGTTACAGCCTCTTCACATTTTCTGTGGACCCAGAGCTGTAAGTGGAGGGAGGAAGGAGAGAAGAGTCATCTCAGCGCAGGGGGCCAGAGGATGATCCAGGCAGGGGTGTTGTCAGGCCCTCGGCAGGAAAGGACTCCGGGGGCTCGGCAAGGCCGCGGAGAGGGGACAGCAGGAAGGAGAGGGGGCTGTTCACCCCGGGGTCTGCCGAGCACTGCAGGTCAGCTGAGGAGCTGGAAAGGTCAGCCTAGAGGACATGAGAACTGGCTGGAAGAAAACCGGTTGCACATGCGGGTTAGTGGCCATGAAAACAGGCTAGGCGGAATACTGGTTTCGTGTACCTGAAAACGGGCTAGGAGAGCAAGACTCCAGAGTGCAGGTTTAGAGGACGTGAAAACTGGCTTGAAGTTAAGTGGACATGAAGTGTGGCCGGCAGGAACAAGTTCCCATTGCTTGTATTTCGGGATAAGCCACGTGTTGTCAGCTCATGAAGGGATGTATGGAGCCGGAAGAAACCTGAAGAAAGTCATTTTTTACTCGAGGATCTTAGGTGCCAGCGAACAGCTCCGGCAGCGAGAGTACTTCTCAGGGACCCCTGTTGCCCGCCTGCGCCCCCTCGATTTCCTGAGACCAGGCCTCGCGTCGGGAGCGAGATTTTGTAGGGGGGAGGAATGGGCGGGCCCAGGCGGAGCCTAGGGGCGTTGACTACGCTAGTTGTTGGGGGCGGGACCCGAGCGTGAGGGGCGGGGGCGGGGCGGAGGGACGTGTAGGCCGGGCTGTAGAATGGTGGCCAAGGCGGTACGTGATGACGTATGGGGCGTGGCCCGGCAATACGGGGGCGCGACCGAGAAGGGTGGGTGGTGGCTCGGGTGTGAGGGGCGTGGCGAGGCGCGAGGGGTGTGGCGAGGCTCGAGGGGGCGTGGCCATGATGGCTCTGTGCGCGGACAGCGGCCCGGGAGCCAGCGGCTAGGTTCGCGCTACGGAGAAACGCTCAGGTAAGAACGCTAGGCGAAGTACAGCTCCGGCTGCTGCGGGGACGCGGCCGACCCAAGGAGGGGCGGGTACCTCCCACGACTACTTTACCCGCAGTGCCGGCCCCGCACCGGGACAGTTGTTGGTCCGCGGATATGGCCTGGGTCCCCGCGGCGCGCCCTGGAGGATTTGGGGGGCAAGCGAAACCGACCCCGCACCCCAACCCTCTTCCTCCACCGTGGGGCCACCAGACGGCTGCACCCTCTTGAAATTCTTTGCACTTAAAGGGAGAACAGCAGCTGTCCCCGGGACCTAGTGGGGAGGGGGCGTGCCCGCGGTGCTTGGATGTAAAGAACTCAGGAAGGTCCAGACCTGAGGTTGCATTTCTGGAAATGCACCAAGCTGGGGCTGACTTGGCTCTGCACTGTTGATCAGGCCCTGACAATGCCAGGGACACCCTGGACAGAGTCTCAACACCCCGCCTCCCCCAGAGCACGGGAATCAGCACCACAGCTGTATTACTTGGGTAAATCTGAGCCTTCTCCACTTTTCTTTTATGTCCTGCCCCAGAGCTTGAAGAGAAGAATCTACAAAATGCAAACATTGCAGGTGTCTGTAACTGGCATTCAGTGTGAAATGCCACTACCCTGAGCTGGTGGCAACTGTTCATATTAATCTCAGTGCCCTTCCCTCCCATATATTTTTGCTGGGAAAGTTTGAGAAATGCAGGGAGATGACGAAGATGTGTACACCTTAATGCGATGGGAGTTTGTGCACTCTCAGCCACTGAAAACCATATTGCCTTCTGCTTCCCCATCTTCTTTTCCTGTTAATCTGGCCATCTCCCCTCTGCTAATTAAAAGCCATGCTAGACCTCATGGGATTTGGTTCCTTGGTTTGGAGGTTTAGGGTCATGGTTTCATGGGACATCTGTTAATTGACCTAACAATATGTTTAGTGCTTCTGTTCTGCCTCCTAGTTCCTTGTGTAGTGCTTGGGGTCTGGAAAGCTTGCAAGCAGCCATCCAAGGCACAACAGTTGGTCTCTATTCATCTAGAGCAACAAAGGAAGTAGGAGAGTCAGGAACAGGAGGAGGATATGGGATGTGTGGCTAATTGCCTTCATAAACAAATGCCTACTTTGCCAGGACACGAGAACAACCAGATGGTGCCTAGCTCCCATCACTGAATGTTTTGATCAAAGATTCCATAGAATAATTCTGATCAAAAGGAGTAAAATGCAGAACAGAATTTCAGATTCTCATGGACTCTAGACTTTCTGGGGCCATAGAGGCTGGATGAATCCCTGAAACTATTGCCCTGAGATAACCTTTAAAGCTTAAACCAAAAATATTCTCTGAAAAAAAAATTTTTTTTTATCTTAAAACTGAACAAATAGTTTAGCTTAACTAGTAAAAAATGTCTGCCTGGAGCTTTATGCTCTTTTAAGAACTATATGGGATCAAGTTGACAATAGCAACCTGAAAGATTAGATAGGAAACTTAGGGGACAATGTTAATGAGAGAGGAAAAACTCAGAAAAGGAGGGTGTCTTAGTCATCTAGTGCTGCTATAACAGAAATACCACAAGTGAATGGCCTTAACAAAGACAAGTTTATTCTGTCACAGTCCAGTAGGCTAGAAGTCCAAATTCAGGGCGCTGGCTCCAGAGGAAGGCTTTCTCTCTCTGTTGACTCTGGAGGAAGGTCCTTGTGACAATGAATAGGTCTTCCCTTGGTCTGGGAGCATCTCAGCGCAGGAACCTAAAGTCCAAAGGGCACGCTGTGCTCCCAGTGCTGCTTTCTTGGTGGTACAAGGTTCCCCTGTCTCTCTGCGTCCTTCTCTCTTATATATCTCAAAAGAGGTTAGCTTAAGACACTATCTAATCTTGTAGACCTCATCAATATAACTGTCACTTAATCCGTCTTATTCCATCATAGCGATAGGATTTACTGCATACAGGGAAATCACATCAGAAGATGAAATGGTAGACAATCATACAAGGGAATCATGACCTAGCCAAGTTGACATATTTTGGGGGAACACGATTCAATCCATGACATTCCACCCTTTGGCCCCAAAAATTCATGTCTTTGCCACATGTAAAACATACTTACCGCGTCATATTACAGCAAAAGTTTTAAATCAACTCCAAGTCCAAAATCAAAAATTCTTCCTTTATCTGTGAACTCTAGAATATAAGTTATCTGCTTCCAAAGGTACAGTGGCAGAACAGGCACGAGGTAGGTGTTTCCATTACAAATGGGAGAAACTGGAGGGAAAGAAGGGATAACAGGCACCAAGCAAATCAGCGAAACACATTACATTAGCCCCCAAGGCTTTGAAAATAATCCTCTGTTCTCTGAGATGATTTACGCAATGGGCCTGCCCTCCAGACTCTAGGTATTGGCCAAACTTTCCAGTTTCTGAGTGCAGGCCCTTCAGCTCTGGACTTAAGCTCTGCCTTCCAGGCCCATTGGGATGGCAACTCTGCTCCCTAGGCTTTAGGTGCGCCATTCTCCTAGTCCATCTGAGTGGCGACTCCACCCTTAGAAACACCAGAGGCCACGGCACCACCCTTTGAAACCCCAGAGGTCATAACCAGACCTTTTGAGACTGAGGCAGCTCAGCTTCTCGTGTTTCTTGTGTCTTCAGCTTCTGCTTCCTGGTTTCTTGGCCTCTTGGCATTCGGGCCTCATGCCTGCATCTGCCCCGCTGGGGCATGTGTGCCAAAGCTCTGTAGCTCTACCGTTAAGTGCCTGGAGGCACCCCACTTTGCCAGTAGACTTTGGCTGGAAGGCACTCAGCTCTCTTGCTCCGTGGATTGGCAAGCCTAGCTCCACCGATAAGTGCCCGCAGGCACCCCACTCCACCAGGAAGCCATCTGCGCACAGGCACTCAGCTCTCATGCTCCGTGGGTCGGCTCCAGCTCTGTCTGGTGCTGGTTTCCTGCTTCTGCTGCTGCTGGTTCTCTGTTGCTGCCACTTCTCTTCCACTGCAGGTTCTCTGCTGCTGCTCCTCTTTCCATTCACAGTTTCAAAACTGCTTCTACATTTTAGGTATCTGTTAGAGCAGCACCCCACTCTCAGTATCAAATTCTGCCTTAGTCAGCTAGTGCTGCTATAACAGAAATACCACAAGTGGATGGCCTTAACAAAGACAAGATTATTCTCTCACAGTCCAGTAGGCTAGAAGTCCGAATTCAGGGCGCCGGCTCCAGGGGAAGCCTTTCTCTGTCTGTTGACTCTGGAGGAAGATCCTTGTGATGCATCAGTCTTCTCTTGGTCTGGGAACATCTCAGCAAAGGAACCTCAGGTCCAAAGGACAAGTTCTGCTCCCGGTGCTGCTGTCTTGTTAGTATGAGGTTCCCCTGTCTCTCTGCTTGCTTCTCTCTTGTATGTCTCAAAAGAGATTAGCTTAAGACACTGTCTAATCTTGTAGACCTCATCGACATAACTGCCACTAATCCATCTTATTCCATCATAGTGATAGGATTTACAACACATAGGGAAATCACATCAGAAGATAAAATGGTAGGCAATCATACAATAATACAAGAGAATCATGACCTAGCCAAGTTGACAGATATTTGGGGGGACGCAATTCAACCCATGACCGAGGGTAAGAATGGCTGTACAACTTGAAGAATGTAATCAGTGTCACTGAATTTGTGCATGTAGAAACTGTTGAATTGGTCTTGTATGCTTTGCTGTGTATATTCTCAACAACAAAAACAAATACAATTTATTTAAAAAAAAAAAAAAGGCCATGCTGGAAGATGAAAAAAGGCCGTGCTGGAAGATGGAGAGGAGTGCTCAGGTTTCCCTGGGGAGAGAGAGGAGCTGCCTCAGCCCCTGCCCTGAGCTGCTCTCAACATCCCTCACAGTGGTCACTGATCCCAGCCTGCAGCAGAGTGCACAAGGAACCAAAGTGCTTTGACCCACCCATCCACTCTCACTGCCACCTGGGACCTGGCGAAGAGCAGCACTGTTCTCAGATATGTTGGAAACGGAAAATCTGTCTACTTTCTAGGGCTTTCCTCTTTTACTTGGATTTTTTTTTCCTGTGGTGAAGATACACACACACACACACACACACACACACACAAAACATTCGCCAATTCAACAACATGTAATTCAGCGTGCATAATTCAGTGATATTGAATCCATTCTTCGTGTTGTACAACCATTATAACTACCCTTTTCCAAATTATTCCACCACAATTAATATAAACTCAGTGCCTCGAATGCAAAAACTCCCCCTTTCCCTCCTACCCCTGGGAAATGTTAATAATCTCTGCTTTCTATGTATTTGCCTATTTCATGTAAGTGAGATCATATAGTATCCGTCCTCTTGCGACTGACTTCTTCCTCTCAGTATAATGTTTTCAAGGTTCAGCCACGCTGTGGCATGCAGCAGGACTTCATTTCTCTTTATGGCTGAGTATCAGATCTTTTTCAAGCCAGTAGGAGGGCTGGGATTCCCTGAAAGGCCAACAGCAGCCAGGCCCCGTCCTCTGTGCCTGTGCACACCTGCCCTGTCCTCTATCCCTGGAGCCAGACAACAGGTCGCCACGCTCCCAGGTGGGACTTAATAAAGGTTGAGTGACTTGAGAGCGGAAACTGCATCTCCCATCTTTGGCCGTACTGGGACAATGAATTGCAGTACACAGAGCAGTTATTAGGAATTTATTTTCAAGGCTTCAGCAACCCCAGATTGGGCTCATGCTGTCAGGGAAGAAATGGGTGAGAGGAAGGGAAGCTGAGCTTTCTTAGGGAAGACTTGGCAGCATAACCTCTAATTGCAAGAGGCATGTTTCCTTTCAAAATCAGGAGGTGAGGAAACAAAGGGGCAATCTGGTGAGAATCAAGGAATTTTTTTCAATGTAATTATAACCTTTACTCACAGTATTGTTGTTGTAGCCGTCTGTATTGTATAAGTGTAAATGGCTTAATCAGGCAGAATTCAAATGACTAGGGATTTAATAAAAACACAGTATGAGTGATTGTTTTTTTGTTGTTGTACTTTAGATGAATGTTTACAGAACAAACTAGTTTCTCACCAAACAGTACACACATTGTTGTATGACATTTGTTAACACCATGACATGTCAACATTCTCCCTTCTCAACCCTGGGTTTTCTCTACTCTGTCAGGTCAGCAAGTCTCATCTTTCTTTTGGAGTTAGAATTTTGTTCTACATTTTTTTCCAGCTCTGCCCAGCACCCTCTACTGTGATCCCTGTCAGAGCAGTCAGTGGTGGTAGCTGGGCACCATCTCGTTGTACTGGACTCAGTCTGGTGGAGGCCATAGTAGATGTGGTCATTAGTCCTTTGGACTAATCTATCTCTTGTATCTTTAGTTTTCTTCATTCTTCCTTCCTCCCAAGGGGGTGAGACCAGTGAAGTATCCTAGATGGCCGCTCACAGGCTTTTAAGACCCCAGATGCTACTCACCAAAGTAGAATGTGGAATATATTCTTTATAAACTATGTTATGCCAATTGAGCTAGATGTTGCTCAAGACCATGGTCTCCACAGCTCTCAGCCCAGCAATTCGGTCCCTCAGGGAGTTTGGATGTGTCTGTGGAGCTACTATGTCCTTGCCTTGTACAGGTTGTGCTGGCTTCCCCAGTATTGTGTATTGTCTTACCCTTCACCAAAGTTTCCTCTTACCTGTTATCCATTAAGTGTTTTTCCATCCCCACCCCTCTCCTCCCTCTTAACCATCAAAGATTGTTTCTTTTTGTATGTAGACCTTTTCATGAGTTTTTACAGTAGTGGTCTCATACAATATTGTCCTTTTGTGATTGACTTATTTCACTCAGCATAATGCCCTCCAGATGCATCCATGTTATCTGATGCTTCCCCAGATTCATCATTGTTCTTTACCTTTGCACAATACTCCATTGTGTGTATGTACCACAGTTTGTTTATCCATTCATCTGTTGATGGGTATCTAGGTTGTTTCCATCTTTTTGCTATTGTGTACAATACTGCAGTGAACATGGATGTACATATATCTATTCGCCTGACAACTCTTATTTCTCTAAGATATATTCCTAAGAGTAGAATTGCTGGATCAAATGGTATTTCTATTTCTAGCTTTCTAAGGAGGCACCATATTGTTTTCCAAAATGGTTGTATCATTTTGCATTTCCACCAGCAGGGCGTAAGAGTTCCAATTTCCCTGCAGCCTCTCCAACATTTGTTGTTTTCTGTTTTATTCATTCGTGCCAGTAATGCCGAGGTGAGATGGTATCTCATTGTGGTTTTGATTTGCATTTCTCTGATGGCTAGAGATCGTGAGCATTTCCTCACGTGTGTGTTGACCGCTTGAATGTCTTCTTTGGTGAAGTGTCCATTTCCTTGCCCATTTTTAAATTGGATTATTTGTCTTTTTGTGGTCGAGGTGTTGGATATTCCTGTAGATTTGAGAGATTAGACCTTTGTCTGATTTGTCACAGCCAAAATTTTTTTCCCAGCCTGCAGGTTCTCTTTTTACTCTTCTGGTGAAGTCTTTTGATGAGCATAAGTGTTTAATTTTTAGAAGATCCCAGCTATCTAGCTTATCCTCTGGAACTTGTGTGTTGTTGGTTGTGGTTTGTATCCTGTTAATGCCGTGTATTAGGGCCTTTTGCATTGATCTTATTTTTTCTTCTATGAACTTCATAGTTTTTGGCTTTGTGTTGAGGTCTTTGATCCATTTTGAGTTAGTTTTTATATATGGTATGAGGTATGGGTCCTGTTTCATTTTTTTACAGATGGACATCCAATTTTGCCAGCACCGTTTGTTAAAAAGACTGTCTTTTCCCCATTTGATGGACTTTGGGTACTTGAGTGATTTTTTAAAGGCTTTCTTTCAGAAGCTTTTCTCTATCTAGCACATTTCTAAGTTTGAAAAACAATAGATAAGAGACATGTTAGTAAAACCCAAGGACATATACACGTGATCAGTGATGACAAGGGCGTAGATCTCAGAAAGCTCCGCTCACCTGTGGCCCATCCAGCCCCTACTCCCATCGTTATGGACAGACTTAAGTAGAGATAGATTGCCTGGGAAATCCGGAGTTCCTTGTTATGTTTGATGGATAAACATTACTTGTGGTTTCACAAGCTTGGGTTTATGAGATCAGTGGGGAAGTTTAAATAACCATCTTTCAATAAATCATTACTTTTAAGAGCTGTGATTGGCCTTAGGCAGCAAAGCTTGACCGCATGTAGTAATACCTAGTCTCTGGAGCGTCTGCGTTTTTGTGTCTTGGTGTATAATTTCATATTTTTTTAAAACCTGAGCCCGTTGCTGCCTTATAAGTACTGAATGTGTTTGTCAAGATCAAGATTATTTTATATATTTGAATTCCTGTTATTCTGGGTTAGGTGCTTTTGAGAAACAGAAGTGTTTTGTTCTAAGGCTTCATGTAGTGCACTGTTTTACTCATAGAAAATTATTAATAACAGTATAAAACAGTTACGTTTTGATTCCACATTAGCCATTTTTCTCCTGTGCCTGTACTGCAAAATATAACTTATTGAGAAGGTACATTCTAGTGTATTCATTCCAGGACTCACCTTGAGCTATTTTAATAATGCCTTCCATTCACACATGCATCCATATTTTCATGCTGATTTTTGCAGTTTTGACTTTAGCTAGAGTTCCATGAGCATTTTTGATAAGCATGTATCTTTGAAGCATGTGCCTGGGCATAAATAACCTCATGACCTGTTACAGGTATTGTAGCCTAGCGTTAGCTAAGTTTGGTTTCTATGGAATTTTCCTGGGACCCTCCTCTCCCTGAGCCACCATGCTCTCTTCCTTGCTTGCTCGCCTGTGACTGTTCCTTCTCAGTTACTTGGCCTCCTTAGTTGCCCCCTTTTCCTCAGTCTCCCTCCATGCACCTGCTACTCCTCCGTGGAGGAATTTCCATCTTTCTCTAGCTTCCTGACTGCATTTGCAGCTCTGGATGTTTCTTCTCGCTTCCTCTTGGCACCTCAAATCCGAAGTGATTAGAAGGCAGAGCCCCATCTTTCCCTTCCCACCTGCTCCTCCTCCCGGCTCTATTTCTCTGTTCAGGTGCTCATCCTCATTCCACCACCATTGTCACTCCAGCTGTAAAAAGTATGAGGCCTTCTACTTCTTCCTTGGTCCCTCTTCCAGTTGGGTGCCAAACGCTACTTTTTTTTTTTTTTAAACAAAATGGTTATCTCTTGCGTACAACCTATCTCTTCCTTCTCTACTGTCCCTACCCCAGTTCAGTGCTTCATGTTTTCTCACTTGGAGCATTGAAGTTGCATTTCAAGCTCAGCATGTCCAAACCTGAACTACTGATTTCCCACCCAAAACCTGTTTCACCTACTCCCTTCCCCACCTTAGTTCATGGCAACTCCTTGCTTCTAGTTGTTTAGACCGACAACCTTCCAGTAATCCACGAGTCCCTCCTTTCACATTTTGTAGGCTTTATCTTCAAGGGATATCCAAAATCCAACCATTTATCATCACCTCCACTGTGAAATCCTTAGTTCAAGCCCCCTGGATTATCCTAAACGGTCTCCCTACTTCTTTTCTGCCCCAGTGTGCTTTCAATAGGGCAGACTGAATGTTCTCTTTAAAATATAAGTCATATTACGTCAGCCCTCTGATCATAAATCTCTGTGGTCTCCCATTTCCCTGAGAGTAGTGGTTCCCAACCAGGGGCGATCCTCCCCGCAGGGGACATTTGGCCATGTCTGAAGACATTTTTGTGATTGTCATAACTGGAGGGAAAGTGCTACTGACATTCAGTGGGTAGAAGCCAGCGATGCTGCCAAACATCCTACAGTGCATAAGAAAGCCACTTACCACAGAGGATGAGCCGGTCAAAAATGTTAAGGGTACCAAGGTTGATAAAGCCTGACTTAATGTAAGAACACTTACAATGGCCTAGAACCCTACTTGAACTGGCATCCATTCCCTCTCAACCTCATCTCCTTCCACCTACCTCGTGGTTCACTGCACCCCTGCCATATCTGCCTTGTTGATATCCTTTGACCATGCCCGACACTCTCCCACCTCAGCATCTTTGCACTGGCCGTTCCCTCTGCCTGGAATATCCTTCCCCTAGAGAGCCACATGACTCATTTTCTCACCTCTTTGAATCTTTGCTCAAGTTTCACCTTCTCCATGAGGCCTACCCTGAGCACCTTATTTAAAAATGCAACACCCCTTCCCAATGGCACTCTAAATTTGCCTTACCCTATCCTACTTTTAAGGAGGTCTGTCTAATAGGATCACTGTGAATTGGAACCGACTCAGTGGCAGTGGGTTTGGGTTCTACTTTTCACTTAAGGTATTCCAAATTTCTGTATAATTGAAAAATCATGCTGTTGTTTAATATCTGTCTCCACCTATTAGAAGGAGAGCACCAAAAGGGTTGGGACTTGTTTTGTTCCATGATGAGCCTAGAACAGTGTCTGGCATTCAATAGATGTTGACTGACATATTGTTGAATGGAAGCATCAAAGAGTGATGGACTGAATGAGTGGGTGGTTGAATGGGTCACCTTCTTTCTGACTTTCCTGGCTCTACTCCTTGCCCACTCCCATCCATCTTATGTCCTGCTGCCAGAGTAACCACATGGAATAGTATCTGCAAGCCTTCTGGTCCATTGAAAATTCATATTTCCCAAATTAGTCTCAAATCTGCATCCATTACCACCTTCCAGTGCTTCCCCTGGGCATCTGCTTGACCAGTGCACAAACAAATATTAATAGCTGACTTGGAGTGATGGAAAGTTCAGACACACTCTTGGCTTGGTGACAGCCAACAGGTTTTTCTTGTTTAAAGGACACACAAGGAAGTCTACTAGCCTGGGTCCTGTGTAGCGAGATCAGCAACAGTCTTGGGGGCAGACAGATTCCAACTTCTGGGCCTTATACGCACCCACCACAGGGTGAGCTGTGTAGAGGAGACAGCCGAGATAGTGAGAGTGGCATCAGGCCCTGTGGATCCCTCCTGTTCCCCTGGCCCTAGAGAGCAAGTCTGAAGGTGGGCAATGAGACCCCTCATCTGGGCCTGGTATCATTAATGCCAGTCTTGGAGTTGTGCACAGTGTGACTGCAGAGTGCAGGGCAGTCCCCAAGGCATGACCGCAGCCCTGGCAGTCAGCCCAGCCTGCCGGGCCAGCTCCTCCTTGCCTGGTGCTTTCATGATCTCTCTGATGTGGAGCCAGACCACAGGTCAGTCACCCAGTTACTCAGGGCACCATGTTAACAGGTCTCAGAGCCCACATGGCCTCTTCTGCAGTCCCTGTGCCCTGGTCACATGCATCCCACTGTTCTGTTTGTACAGCTCCCATGGTCATCAGCATGCCCTTCGCCTTGTCTTATTGCATCCTTCCCTTTGAAGGCCAGGTCAGCGGGTCCTTTCTGTTGAATGTGGATTTCACTAGGCTTTGTCTTCTGGTGAATTAATAAGTTTGTCTTCTGTGAGATAGAGAATCACTTCACCTCAAGTAATTTGGTCTTTGCTCTTGTTACTTAAGAGATAACTCTAAAACCTTGGAATTTCCCGAGCAGTTGAGGTACCTTTCCTATCTAAACCATACCTGAGGGTTTGTGCTGATGAGTGGGGGCTGGCCTGGCCAGAAAGACCATCATGTGACCTGATATCAGCTGACCTCAGGGGATGGAGGGGGGCCGACCCAATTAGTCATGACTTACCTAGTTTTTTTTACCTAGTACAGTGGCGTCACTAGGGCTGGTGTCACCCAGTGCAGTAACTCATGGTGCTACCCCCCTACAATGGACCTCCTCCCTTACCAGACCATACAGAATCCACAGTAATGTTTTTTGTACTAATGTTATTCGTACATCCTAATTCCTGTAGATCATTCCTTCTTTTCCTTTAATTTCTATTTTATTCTCAAAAAATTATTTATATAGGTTCACAAATACTAATTATCACAGTATTGTAGCTAAAACACCAGAAAATTTGACAAAATCAGCAACTATAAGAAACCTGGCAACAAGAAAACAACAGCACGTGCTTGTAGCGTGTGCAGATGAAACCATGTGATTCGAGGCATCATTGTAATTGAGTAATAGACAGTCGTTTTGGTGTCACCCCCTCTGACAGTGTCAACCGGTGTGGTCCGCACCCCCTGTACCCTCTAGTGACGTCACTACCTAATGAAGCCCACAAAAACTCTGGACACAGAAGTTTAATGGGATTCCTGGTTGATGAAAGACATCAGTGCGCTGGGAAAGGTAATACATCCTTTGGGACATGGAAACTCTGTGCTAGGAACCCTCCCAGACCTCGTCCTATGCTTCTCTTCATTTGTATCCTTTTTTGCCATAATAAAGCTGTAATCCTAAGTATAGCACTTTCCATCAGCCCTGTGAGTCATTCCAGTGAACTATCAAACCCAAAGGAATTGTTAAAGCCAGCAGGTAAGAAAACAGGGGGCTGGGAACTCCTGAGCTTGCAGCTGGTATCCTGAGGGGGTAGAGGGAACCCCTAAAATTGTAGCCAATAGGTGAGAAGTGAGAGAGCCCAGGGAGGGATTCCCAAGCTTGTGGCTGGCATCCCAAAGAGGTAGAAGGAAACTCCAAATTTGTAACCAATGAGTTAGAAGTTAGGGAGCCCAGGGGACTACCAAGCTTGCAGCTGACTTCCTGAAGGGCTAGAGGGAAACCCTAAATTTGTAGCCAGCAGGTCAGAAGTGAGGGTGCTGTGTGGACCCCCAAACTTGTGGCTGACATCTGCCTTTTTGGCAGTCTGAAGGACGGTGCCCTTTTAACTTGTGAGGTCTGACTTAGCTCTGAGTGGCTAGGGTCAGAGAAGGGTTTACGTGGGCAGCTGGTGTCAGAACTGAACAGAGAAGTAAAAAGTGGGGATTTGATTTATATTGAGTATTATCCTTGAATCTTCCCAGCTAGGTTGTAAGCAAGAAAGGAGTCTTTTTCCGCTTCTTTGCCCATCTCTCCCTGATACGTAGCACATGGGCCTTGGGATTGTTTATTGACTATACCCAAAGTTCCCCCCATTCCAACCCGAATTGTTCTCTCCGGCCTTGGCACTTGGTGCCTGGCTTCAATGTCCTCTTCATCCCTGAGGTTTTTCCACTGTCCTTCCACTTTGCCCCTCCTACTGAAACTGTCTTTCTCAAGATACATGGTTCCAGTGTGCCACTTCCTCCCAAAACCTTAGCCTCTGCCCTCTGTGTCCTCAGTGCTCTAAGTGAAGGCTCGTAGTACATCCAGCCTTGACTAAGAAGTAAGTGTTTAAATAGTTTCTCCAGGTAGATTGTACACTCATGGGAGTGGGGAGACAGCATGTCCTTCGCTACTTTACACCTAGCTCAGAGCTTTGCCCAAGATAACCACTCGTTGCTTCACTTCAGAACTGGAAGTCCATGGCAAGGAAGCACAGAATGAAGGCAAGTGTTCTCCATATCTCTTAGCAGTTTTAGAAATTTCATTTTAGTATCAAATGAACCTCATCAGAGGGAATCCTGTTTAGTTGCATTGCTTGATGGTATTGGCTTAAAAAGAAAAAAAAATTAAGCACCATCCAATATAGTACAAAGTTCCTTAGTGGTTAACAGGGCCGGGAAGGTGAGGGAAAAGGGGAGTTACTGCTTAAAGGACACTGAGTTTCTGTTAAGGGATGAAAAATTTTAGGAACAGACAATGGTGATGGTCGCACAACGTGATGGACATAATTAGTGTCACTGAATCATACACATAAAAAAATGGAACTGTTTTGTCATACATATTTTTACCACAGTTTCAAAAAATAAATAAAAGATGACTGTTCAACAATGACTACAAAAAAATGAAGACATTGAAAGAAGGGAGGAAAAAAAAGAATCCTCCAAACGTCTTTCTATTTTTTTAGTTTTTGCATTTAAATCGAAAAATTTAGGAAGCTGATTTAGTCTAACCGTAACTTGCATTTATGCAACACTTGGGAGTTTTCTCAGCCCTTACCCCATTTGAAGTCACAGGAAAAGTCAACTTAGTTTTCAGTCTTACTGAACAACTGTTTTTTCGGCCCCTCTGGTCTGGACTTCTGCGTAAGTTTAGGGGTGTACATTAAGTCTTGATCTAAAATGTTTCTATTCATATGATCCTTTTACTCTGCTTAACTAGAGTGATAAATTAGGCAGTTTCATGCTAATCATAGTCTTACAGGTTAGAAACAAGCACAAGCCTCACCTGAGGTCACATCCAAGCTTTTTATGTGGAGATATCAGGAGAATAGTAAAGGGTTTTGACTAAGGTATTACGCTAGGTTCTAAGTGGTGGTTCAGTGGTTAAGTGCTCAGCTGCTAATCAAAAGGTCAGCATTTCAAACCCAGCAGCCCCTCCACGGGATTTGTAGAGATTAGAGCCCTAGGAAACCCTATGGGGCAATTTGCTCAGTCACACGGGGTCACTATGAATGACTATGGGTCAGAATCGTTTCAATAAAAAAAAAAAATTCAATGGCACCTAACAAAAACAGCAGCTTTTGAGAAGCTTGTTGAGTTACTGGGCTTTTCTGCTCTTTTTCTTTAATTTTGAAAAATTGATAATTTTCAGATTCTGTCAATAAACTATCATCAGAGGTTATTTCATAAAGATAATTTTTATGGGAAAGAAACTGAATTAAGAAGATATTTTCCTATAAAAACAGAATCATGGATAAAATCGATAGGATGTCTGGGCATTCTTTCAAAATAATCCAGGGCAGGGGGGATGGGAGGATATAAATAATCACACTTGGCCATGAATTCATAATTCTTAAAATGGGGTATTGGACACATGGACACATTGCCCCATTGCCGTCGAGTTGATTCCAACACATAGTGACCCTCTAGGGCAGTGTAGAACTGCCCCATAGGGTTGCCAAGGAGAAACTGGTGGATTTCTACTGCCGACCTTTTGATTAGCACCTGAGCTCTTAACCACTGTGCCACCAGGGCTCCATTGGGTACATAGGTGGTTATTATATTGTTCTCACGATATTTGTATAAGTTTGGAGTTTTCCGTAAAAAAAAGTTAAGGAAAAAAAAAAAGAATCAGATTTTAAATTGAGGTGGCTATTACTCTGAGCCTGTTCAGTTGTTTTACTTAATGAAGCTCTTTGAAAAGGTGCTCTTACCTGGCTCCAGACACTGTCAAGATAATACCTTGAAAGTTTACTAGCAGTCTGTCTTGGCAATCCTGAGTCAAACTTTTGCTTGTCTTGAACACTGCGATTTCTTCTCTGCTCAGACATTTCAGCGTACACACTCCCGCCAATAATGTATGTACATAAACACACATAAAAAATTAAACAGGTGTGATTTTAGCTCTGAGAATTTAAAACCTGGGAATACAGACATACTTTGTGTCCCTGGCCTAAAGACCCCAGGTGGGCAACCAGGCAAGGAGGTAGGGAGCCCCAAGATTCGAACTTCCTGCCAGGCCCCTGGAATGGGGACATGCGTCCCCGAGTCAGGCCCTGTATGAGCAAAGCCAAGCCTGCAAGGGAGCCCGGGACGGAGCCAGAAGGCTGGCTCCTGGCCTGCTGTGCTTCATTTTCCAGTGACTGTCCAGGCAGACGGCTTGCTGACAGGCAGTTTATGAGTGATGCCTTGGAGTGCAGTAATGCGAACTGGTGGTGCTTCTGCTTTCGTTGGACACGCCCTAGCCGGGCAGGACTGAGTCTCTGACCACATGGGTGCAGCTTCTCCCTCTAGCTCCCATGTAGCCGGCTCCCGGGCAGCAGCACAGGGGAGAGGAGCTAACGCCCAGCTAACTGATGGCCGGGAAGTACCTGAAGGGAGAGAGGGTGGAACCAGAATGCTTGCCTCCTTGTGCAGCCTCCCTCAGGATTGTCATGTGGCTTTATGTATTCTATGCCCTTCTTCCAAAGATAAGAACTAATAAAGGTCAGATAGGTAAGTGAAAAATGTCTTTAGCGCCCCCTCAGTGTCTCCTTTTGTGCCTTCCTCCCCCCAACTAAAACCAAACCAAACCCGTTGCCATCGATTTCAACTCATAGCAACCCTATAGGACAGGAAAAACTGCCCCATAGGGTTTCCAAGTGTTGCAGGGCAAGGCTTCCCAGCTTGGGACTAAGCACTACCTAGGTTCTTGCCTTCTACCAACCAAGAATGACCAGGAGAGGCTCAGAGGTTCCACAGGAACAAAGGTTTATTAGTGACAGAAAGAAAGTAAAAGGCTTGTGAGGGAGAGACGGAGAGAGGCTTCTACCTACGCTAGCCTCCAGTCTCTCTCCGAACGGAGGTTTTTCTGGAGTTTATAAGGGGTTTTAGGTGGGAAGGATGTTATGTTTTATTCACTGCTTTTGGGGGGGGAAGGCAGGTCTTGCTGAGAAGTAGAGGGGTTAAAGAAATGAGGTGCGTGCGCATCTGGGGTCCAAGGTGGAGTCAGTTTGGACAGTGTTACGTCACTACTGCGCAGTCTCTGTGGCCACTTGGCACCCATTTTCACTGCACATGTCCCGGGGATCCTCTAATTCTGTTCATCTTTGGAAAACAGCTTGTAGGATATGGAGAACTGCATGGGTCAGGGTCCAGGATGTGGGCCTTTTTGTGACACCACCCCCTATGGTGGAGTCCTGAAAAACAACTTGCAAGAGAAATATGCAAAGCTTTGTGCCACCTGGGCTGCATGTGTGGGTTATCTTGTAACACCACCCCCAGGATAGAGTCCCAGATCAACGGGCCAGTTATTCCCACCTTGAGGTTGTCCAGCCTCTGTCCCTGTCTCACAAGGAGGGGCCGGTGGATTTGAACTGTCAACCTTTTGGTTAACAGCTGAGCTCTTAACCACTGCTTAAGCAGGGCTCCAAACTGTCCAGAGCGCTCCTTGTGGCAGGAGAAGGCCAAGTCTGAGGTCGCACTACCACTCTGGTGTGAATGGGTTTGGGGTGTGCTTCCTTCCCATAAGATGTGTGAGCTTCAGCAGGCTCCTCAGAGGAGAAATTAAGCACCTGGAAGATAGGGATCATGCCTTGTTCATCTTTTTTTTTAATTCATACAACATAAGATTCACCATTTTAAAGGGTATGGTTCGGTGGCATTTAGCACATTCACAGCGTTGTACAGCCACCTCCTCTATCTAGTTCCAGAACATTTCCATGAGCCCCAAGGGAAACCCCATACCTGTCAGCAGTCAGTCCCAGTTCCCCCATTCCCCTTTCCCACAACCGTAAACAAACACTAGTCTACTTTCTCTCCATGGATTTGCAATCACGCAGTATGTGTTTTTTTGTGTCTGACTTCTTTCACTCAGCATCATGTTCTCAAAGTCCATCCACATTGTAGCAGGTATCAGAACTTATTCCTTCCTATGGGCTTGTCCAGCTTTGCATCGCAGCGCCTAACACAGTGGCTGGACCAAAGTGAACAACAGCAACTCGGATGGAGGGTGGGTAGGATTAACCAGGCACAGGTGAAAGGAGAGGGGCCCTGGGGACGGAAGAACATCTGCACAAGCCCTGAGCCTGGTGGAGCTTTGGGACTTGGAAGAACTAAAGTCCACGTGGCTGGTGAGAGGAGGCAGCGGGGACATGGACAGGAGGCTGGAAGCTCGGGAGGGCTGGGTCACGGTGTGGGTTACGTGGTCCTGCAGCCAGGCATGCTCCTGGTTGCTCAGAGGGTGTCCCCAACCAGCTGTCTGAATGCATCCCAAGCAATCACCCTAAACTGTTTGACATCTAGAGTTGCAGTGATGTGTAATCAAGAAAAAAAATTTTTCTTTTTTTCATTTCGTAACTTATTTGTTGAAATGGTACAAGGACAGGAGTTTGCAGGGAAAATGGATGGAGCAATATGGATAGGGGGAGGCTATGGGTCTCAGCTAACATGACCATGATTTCACAACGCAGCAGTGGGTGTGGGGAAGCAGTGTGTGCTGCGACCCTCTGTGAACTGTGGGAGGTGCAGGTGTCTAGGCGAAGTCGGAGTGTGTACTCAGAGTGAACCTACCTGTAGATTAAGTCAGGATTACCTTCTCCACTTTCCCAGGTTTCAGGGACATGGCGTGACACCTAAAGCTGGCCAAGAGTCACAGATAATGTTTAAACTCAGATTCCAGACCCACCCATAACTATTTTGGCAGGATGTATCTGGCTTTTTCAGTGCAACCTAGAAGCAGGCCTATTATTTTGACTCAGAGTGCCTGGAGGGAGCTTAATCTTTGTTTTCTTCCTACAGGCGAGATAACTAAGTAGAGTTTCCGCAAGTCTACTTTTTAAAAAAATGTTAAGAAACCGTCCTCTAAACAGTCTTCGTTCTTGTTCATAAAGAGAAGCCTTTCCCTGGCCCTCTAATGTTTGTCAGCCCCGAGGGAAAGGCAGAGAGCTTGAGTCAGTCCTCCTGGGCCCTGCCTTCCTCTGGGTCACCATTGAGTTTGAGGAGCAAGAGTGAATAGCAGATTAACTCTCCTTTGGGGCACTCTCCCTCCCCAGGGCGTGTTCTAATAGTCTGAATGTTGTCCTCCTACTTAGGGGTGGCCACATGATCTTAAATCTTGGTGGTTTTCAGCTTTTTCTTCTCTGCCCTTCTGTCACTAGGGTGTTAGGTTCTTGCAAGTTATTTGGACACTGATCAAGATTGCAAGCTAAAGATGGTGCTGATAGCTAGCCTTCGGCTCCTTTGTCAAGCATTTCCCCGCACAATGCCGTGGACAAGGATCCGGGTCCCCAGGCCCGCTTCAAGGCGGCCCTGCAGCCTCTACACCTGCACTTACAAAACCCAGAACCGAGCCTGTGAGTATGCGCTCCCTTCTAGAAAGAAAAAGGCTTGCTGTTTAACGAAGATCACGTGTCTGATGGATTCGTAGGGTGGATGTCATTGGTATGCCTGTGCCTGATTTTAAAAAATAGGGCTTAAGAATTGTGTGACTAACCGATTGTTTATTTCGCTCTTAAAATCAGTGTGGAAAGTTCCATTCTTGAGCAATTGTAAAATGTTAAATTGATGACATGCAGAGACAGGACACGGGAGACCTTGATTTTGAAATGCTGGGAGCCTGTTCTTTATTATGTCTAAGAGGTGGCAATTTTCTTTTATTAAGGTTGAACCACAGACTGCGAATTTTTCACGTGAAACCCAAGTGTCTGGATATTACCCATTAATATTTGCGAGTAGTTCAGTAGCTTCAAGCTTGGGAATATTCGGTCCCGTAGTTAAAAATTGCAGAGTTATTTGTAGCTACCAGCTTGCAAGTGTGTGCTCCACTACAAACACAGACAAGCAAGCAAGGCGGCAAACGGTCTTACCTGGTATGTTATGGAAATACACGTTACAGCCCTCATCCGGGGATGCAGGGTTTTTCCACTGCTGCACTATTGGTATTAGGGCTGGGTCATTCTTTTTTACCGAGGCTGTCACGTGCACTGTAGGGTGTTGAGCAGGATCCCTGGCTTCTGTTCACTAGATGCCGGCAGCACTCCACCACACCCCAAGCTATAAAAAAAAAAAAAACCAAAAATATCTCCCCAAACCAAACCAAACCAAACCCATTGCTGTCCAGATTCTGACTTATAACGACCGTTTAGGACAGAGTAGAACTGCCCCATAGGGTTTCCAAGGAGCGGCTGGTGGATTCGAACTGCAGACCTTTTTTGGTTAGCGGCTGAGCCAAACATTGCCAGATTAGCTGTGGGAGGACACAGTCGCTCTGGTTAAGAACCACTGAGATGATGGGGGCAGGGCTAGATAATGTGTATTGGTGGGGAGAGGAGTTTAATTAAATGGCTAAGTATATCTTTTAAAGAGGAATTTTTTCATATTTTCCCCTTTTTAAAAAAAATGATATAGCGTTTTCAAATGTTGGCTATCTTCAAGAGTCTAGGTTTCTCAACTTTTTCTCTTTGTGTTTATTCTTTTAATTCCATAAGCATGTAAGAAATGGAATTTGTTAATATTGCTAATCTGGCTAAATTTAAGGGCTTGAAACTGCTCTCTCTCTCTATTTTTATTCTAAGTTTATTTTATTTCCTCCAGCATTGACTGTGTCCTCTTTAAAAACTGGCCCAGGTCATAACAAATTTCTAGTTGCTGGGTGTGGTTTCCTATGGGCATGCCCACATCCTGACCCTTTCTGGCTCGGTCTGACACTGGCACATTGTGGTCCAAGGCTGAAAATGGAAAAAATTACTCATAGTTATCTAATCACTAACGTTTTTTGTTTTGTTTTGTTTTTACAGAAAGTTAAAAGCTAGAGATCTAAAATAAAACAAACACCCTTGTGTCTTTAGGATCGTTTTGTTCTTTTTAGTATTGACAAAAAACAAAAAGTAATGGCTGGGGGAAGTGGGCCTTCTACTTGATTAATTTTCCACATCACATGACCTGTTGTTTTGTAAGGCACTTAGAAAAGTAGGTGACAGTCACCATTTGAATTTGCTTTTGGCATATGCACCGTCTCTACATGTTTTCACCTGGAAGAATATTCTCATCTTCATTGCTATGGCCCTCTGATCTCAAACAGTCCACGCCCCTCATCTGTTTAATTGTACAGACAGTACTCATTGTTTCTGGATGCTCACTACTCCAAGACAAGGCCCAATGTACACCTGTGACCACAGTTCTTCCCAAAGATGTTGATGATTAGAAAAGATACCACGTTGGCAGCTACTTCCGGCCCCGATCGTTCATATCATCAGCAACATCTTTATCATCACCATAGGCTCCATGCCTCCCTAAGATTTGTCAGTTGGACTATTTTTCAGATGTTGTTGTTAGGTGCTGTCGAGTCAGTTCCGACTCACAGCGACCCTATGTACCACAGAACAAAACATTGCCTGGTCCTACGCCATCCTCACGATTGTTGCTATGCTTGAGCCCATGGTTGCAGCCACTGTGTCAGTCCACCTCATTAAGGGTCTCTCTCTTTTCCGCTGACCCTCTGTTTTACCAAGCATGGTATCCTTCTCCAGGGACTGATTCCTCCTGACAACATGTCCAAAGTATATAAGACACAGTCTTGCCATCCTTGCTTCTAGGGAACATTCTGGCTGGACTTCTTCCAAGACATTTTTCAGATGAGGTAAAGCAGAATAAGGATTAAAGGACGATTGGAGGTCATAGCAAATTCAGCAAGCACCATTTCACTACAGCCTTGGAAACCCTATAGGGCAGTTCTATTCTGTCCTGTAGGGTTGCTACGAGTCGGAATTGACTGGACAGCAACACGTTTGGTTTTCTGGCTGATAATCGGATGCGGCTGCTCTGATGAACTAGGCTCAGCATCCATGTGCCTTCTACAGCCCGCTGGCTCTGACAAGGTGATGCTGTGATCATCCTCCCACAGTCACAGGGAGGAGGGTCTCTGTGTATCCCTTCACTGCGCTAAGACCACAAAGATGGTCTTTCGTTACATAAGGAAATAGGACATTACAAGAAAAGGGAGAGTTCAGGGCAAGGCACAGGATAAAATGAGCCTATAGGCCACATGTCTGTCAGTTTGTTGTACTGTGGTGGCTTGCGTGTTGCTCTGAGGCTAGAAGCTATGCCACCAGTATTTCAAAGACCAGCAGGGTCACTCATGGTGGACAAGTTTCAGCAGGGCTTTCAGACTAAGACAAACTAGGAAGAAAGAAAGACCTGGCCATCTACTTCTAAAAAAAAATTGACCAGTGAAAACCCTATGAATAGCAGCAGAACCTTGTCTGCTATAGTGCCAGAAGATGAGCCCCCTCAGGTTGGAAGGTACTCAAAATATGACCCGGGGAGAGCTGCCTCCTCAAACTAGAGTCAACCTTAATGACATGGATGGAGTCAAGCTTTTGGAACCTTCAAATACTGATGTGGCATGGCTCAAAATGAGAAGAAACAGCTGCAAAGATCCATTAATAATCTGAACATGGAATGTACAAAGTATGAATCTAGGAAAATTGGAAGTCATCAAAAATGAAATGGACCACATAAAGATCGATATCCTAGGCATTAGTGACCTGAAATGGACTGGTATTGGCCATTTTGAATCAGACAATCATATGGTCTACTAGGCTGAGAATGACAAATTGAAGAGGAATGGAGTCACGTTCTTCGTCAAAAAGAATATTTCAAGACTTATCTCTGAAGTGGTCAGAAAAAATCTTGCTGAGGAAGTGAGAACAAAGCAGCCCAGAGACCTAAAGATACCAGGGAGCTAGCCCCTGAACTGAGGGAGGGGAAACTGCATTCAGGCAGAGGAGGAGCAGAAACCAAGGGGCTCAGGCCAGAAGGAGCTTTCCACGTTTGAAGAGCTGACAGAGGGACATGCCCCAAGGCTGGAGAAATAGTAGTACAAACACAAAATAACCAAAGCCAGGACTAGTTATACAAATAAGAAATAGAACCAAGAACATCTTCCCTGTGGAATCTAAAGGTGTTTTTGTTGCTCATCAGCAAGGGATTAGTGACACCTTTTAGTGATGTGTGATTTGCTGACTTAAATTATCACCACCACCACCAGCACCCCACCCCCGTTGCCGTAGACTTGTCTCTGACCCACGGCAGCCCCATGTGTCAGAGCAGATCTGTGTTCCATAGGGTTTTCAGTAGCTGCTTTTCCAGAAGTAGATCACCAGGCCTTTCTTCTGGGGTGCCTCTGGGTGGACTCAAACCTTCTACCTTTTGGTTAGCAGCCGAGCTTCAAGTGTTTGCCATGCAGGGGCCCCCACTTAAACTATGGGTTGATATAATTACGATCTCTGTTTATTTCATTTTCTACATATAAGAAAAACCTTAAAATGAAGGCTCTGTTTTCAGAACACTTAATCATCTTCCTATTTTGAGGGGAAGTATGAGCAAGTACCAGTAAATCATTTTAATCTCTATTTTATTAAACTGGAGGAGGAGGAGAGGAGGGGAGAACAAAAGTCAGAGTTTACCAAAAGCAAAACACGCCACTGTCAGACAGGTGGCCTTACCAAAGGGACAGTGAACAAGGCCACTGGTGGAATGGTCTGTGTTCTAAAAGGAGGAGGTGGATGCGGGGAAAGAAAGCCTTCTGGAAGCTGAACTTGTAAACTTGAAGATATAACTTGATGGGAGCATTATGGTCCCTGAAGGAGCAGTTGAATGAAAAGGCCCTTATCTTGGCTGTGTTTGCATAGGCTTGAGAGGCGAGTCCATTTCCAGGGTGAGGAGGAACCATGTTTCAGTTCTTCCCTGGTACTCACCGGAGACCCTCATGAATTGGTCCTGAAGGGTGTGAATGTTGAAATCATCAGGTGTATCCTGAGTATCTCAGAGGAGGAGACACCTGGAAGCCCACTCTGTGCCATACAACTTTAAAGCTGAATCAGCACCTTTCTAGGGCTTTCTAGAAGTTTAAAAATATAACGTAATTTGAGGCAAATAGAGCTTTTTTCCCAGCAATAACAATTGGATAATCAACCAATTAAAGTGCATATATTGAATAAGGCACTACAGGGCAACAAAAAGGGAGAAAGATATGATCCTGCCCTCAGGGAATTTGTACTCTAATCACATCATAATATGAAAGTATGATACTGGTCCAAATGCATTTTCCATTTTAGGTTTCTAAAACGGAAAGTTCTTGTTTTTCTCTAAGGAACAAGTTTTTTAATATTGAAAAAAGAAAAATTAAAACGTTGGGTTCAGATCATTCCAGAGATAGGAAGGTACTGCGTTCCATGAAGAAATAGAAAAACAAGAATACTCTGAGTTTGGGTATAGTTTTTAGCTCTAGACTAGAGTTTCTCAACCTTGGCACTACTGACATTCTGGGTCACATAGTTCTTTGTGGTGGGGGCTGTCCTGTGCATTGTAGGATGTTTAGCAGCATCCCTGGCCTCTACCCACTAGATGTCAGTAGCGTCTTCCCTCATTTGTGATGACCAAAACTGTCTCCAGACATTGCCAAAAGTCCCCTGGGAGGCATAAGCACCCTTGATTGAGAAAAACCAGCCTAGGCACTCCTGGGAGAGCTCCATATCAATATTGTGGGAGCCCCTTTCCCAAAACTACAAGGCCAAGATTTTGAACTTCCAGCTTTGGGAAACTACTAAGGGAAGAGGAAGGTCTCCTATGTAAGAGTAAACCAGAGACAGGTTCGTGTTCTTTATGAAAATGGGAGAGGGATCCTGCCATCCAGGGGGGAGTCGACTAGGTAGGAGTTACCTTGTCACTTTGTCAAATCCTTAGACTCTTTCTTAGCAGTGGGGCGTGAAACTGAGGGTCGTTGGTCTTTGTTCTACCCATCTGTGTGGCTTCTGTAGGGCAGAGAACTGGACAACCCCAAACTTCATATATGTGAGTTCTAGTCATCATGTACAGATATTTCAGCAGGTCCACCTCAGCCATCATGGAATGTGCTGATTTTATCAAAGACTCACCACAGACAAAGAGCACATGCTTGACGGTAGAGGAAATTAGGGTCAGTGGTATGAGCCGTGCTTGCGGGTGTGTGTGTATGCTCCTTAGTATGTAACACGGATTGATAAAGTGGCTGCAATAAACATAGGAACGACTGTGAGGATGGCGCAGGACTGGGCAGCATTTCATTCTGTTATCTATAATGTCACCCTGAGTCGGAGCTGACTCACTGGCACCTGAGAAGCACAACAAGCTGAGGACTTGAGGGACCTTAGCAATGCTTGTATTCTACCCAGATTTTCAGGATGGTTGCCTCATTCTCCTAGTTTGCTGACGTAACAGGGGAACTCAACACAACATTGCATTTACATGGGATAAGCCTTCTACAGGATGCAGGGTACGCAAGCCTTTATTTCTACTAGCCAGCCAACAAAACACATATGATACCTTGTTGAATGTTTACTTTCCAAAACTTCTTCCCTCATTCCCTTTGTTGAAAACAAGTCTGTTCTTGACTATTAAATTAATTTGTATCTCAAACTAGTTTTGGGGAGTGGGGCCCAGATAATTCTCAATAGCGAAAAAGAACTCATTTCCGAATACCCTATTTCCACATGGTACTAACCTCCACACGTTTTAAAATCATTTTTATTGTGCTTTAAGTGAAAGTTTACAAATCAAGTCAGTCTGTCACATATAAGCTTATATACACCTTACTCCATACTCCCACTTACTCTCCCCCTAATGAGTCAGCCCTTCCAGTCTATCCTTTCGTGACAATTTTGCCAGTTTCTAACCCTCTCTACCCTCCTATCTCCCCTCCAGACAGGAGATGCCAACACAGTCTCAAGTGTCCACCTGATACAAGTAGCTCGCTCTTCGTCAGCATCTCTCTCCAACCCATTGTCCAGTCCCTTCCATGTCTGATGAGTTGTCTTCGGGAATGGTTCCTGTCCTGGGCCAACAGAAGGTTTGGGGACCATGACCACCGGGATTCCTCTAGTCTCAGTCAGACCATTAAGTCTGGTCTTTTTATGAGAATTTCCTCCACGCATTTTTACTGGTGTCCCAGGACTGGATGGCTCTTGATGTAGTGAAATCAGTATGACAAACTGAGACGTTTGGCTTTACAAGACAGGAGACTGCTGCTTCTCTGACATTTTGAGGTTTCTTTTTCCTCTGCTTTAGTCAATTGAGGAAGCCCCAAAGCGGCTAATTTCTAACACTTGGAGTTTCTTTGGCAAGTTCTCCACAAGGGGAATTGCCTCAATGTGTGGTACCTGGTAGTGGACAGTCTTGATGGTAACCCCCGGTCTACTTGCTCCTAGTGCATCCGCTCTGGGAGAGCATGGACCTGGTTCCTGGGGGTGATCGACAGTCGCCAATCAATATCCGGTGGAGGGACAGTGTTTACGATCCCAGCCTAAAACCTCTCACCATCTCTTATGATCCAGCCACCTGCCTCCACGTCTGGAATAACGGGTACTCTTTCCTCGTGGAATTTGAAGATTCTACAGACAAATCAGGTGAGAGCAAGATCTGGGGTCCACTCTGGAGTTAAAGGACACATTAGGCTACCTC
Source organism: Loxodonta africana (assembly GCF_030014295.1). Lineage (NCBI taxonomy): Eukaryota > Metazoa > Chordata > Mammalia > Proboscidea > Elephantidae > Loxodonta > Loxodonta africana. The sequence goes on from NC_087369.1 coordinate 17,243,431, forward strand.
CATGGTGTTAATTGACCTCGTTTGTTAGCAAGGGCATGCAACCCATTGGACTTTCTTTTTGAATGTATGAAAAATATCCTTTCTAGTTCTCATGCATGCTTCCTTCTACTAGGATAGGTAGTATTTTAATAATTAGTCAATGAAAAAAGTAAATAATTAACATTATTATTTATACTTAATCGGGTGAGTAAATTAATTAATACACACATTTCTATATAGAGAGTCTATCACTGCTTAGTAAATAGGGTATGGAATTAAAGCTTTGCCAGACATTGTGTTTGTGTGTGGAACGTGCTAATTTTCCTCTGCTTGCTGACTTTACAAGTAACCTCTATATCAAATAGTAATACCATTTAATCAGTTTTAGCTGATAAGATTGCAATGCATTTGAAATGGGGCAGAAAGTATTTCCGTGTGTGCATAAGGGTACGGGCTTTAACAACTAGCTAAGACTAGTTGTGCAGTAAAACCTGCAAAACCTGGAACCTGTATAAGGCGGAAATCTGTCAGTGAAGGAAAACTCAAATATTTCCCACTCATAGAGAGCGATAGTTAAGTGATAAGACTGCATCCTGTCAAAGGCTGGAAACCTGCAAGACCTGGAAAAACAAGGCAGTCCCAACTTGTTCCAGCTCTCACAGGTTTCACTGTTTTAGAAAAATGGCAGCTATGATCTCTTTGTTGAATGATGTTATCTATTTTAAAAGGAGCACAGTTTAAAAGAGATTTTCAAATTCACGTCTTAGATTTCTTTTGAATCTTCTCCTTTGAACCTACCCAGATAAAAACTAATCTGGATAATTCCAAAATTTCAAGGAAATTCTTGGAGTCTGTTGAAGGCAGAATGTGATTAATTCTATACAGGTTTCTTTTTTTTTTTTTTTTACTGAATTTGATGGTATCAAATAGTCCTAATAAGCCTGAAGTAATTATTATTTAAAATCGTGCATCTCAACCAGGGGCAATTTTGCCAACCTCATTTCCCACCTCCTCCCCCGCACATCCCCTACTGGACACTTGGCAACACCTGGAGGCATTTTTCGTTGTCACAACCGAGGAGAGGTGGGAGAGGGTTGCTTCTAGCATCTAGTGGGTCAGAGGCATGACATGGCTCCAAAACCCTGAGCATCTTATTATACATCTCCAACTAAGAAGGAATTCCTCTTTTTCCTCCCAGATTCACTGACATCTTTCTTAGCTTCTCCAAGACCCCAGATTGTGCCCCTCTCAATTGGAGGCCTATAATATTGCACTGGAGCCCTGGTGGCACAGTGGTTAAGAGCTACGGCTGCTAACCAAAAGGTTGGCAGTTCGAATTTACCAGCCACTCCTTGGAAACCCTATGGGACAGTTCTCCTCTGTCCTAGAGGGTCGCTGTGAGTCAGAATCGACTTGATGGCAACAGGTTTTTAATATTGCATTATCTATAAGGGTCCCAGAATTCTTCCAAACAGCAAGCCATATTCCTTTGTCCCAGACAACCCTCTTACACTAAGGGGAGCTCTACATGTCTGCCTGACCTGAACTAATGGGCTGACCTGATCTACAGAGCACCAACTCTCATGCTCTCATTCTGAACACATAACAATCTTTTCAAGCCCCCACCCCAGCTTGATCCCCAGCCACCTTCTTTCCTTTCTCCTGAGGATCTTAGGTGTTGGTCAGCCTTCTGATGCCCTTGACAGTCTAGGAACTATCAGGAGTCTGTGACTAGTCACTGTTGCCAACTTATCATGGCTTCATTGATCCATCTTAGAGAGTCGTTTAATGGATTTCTTAACCAAGTGAATTAATTCTAAGATCATTCAGTGCAAATAGCTGTTTGTTTTATTTTTCAGTCATCTCTTATTCTCTTGAACTGTAGATCCAAGAATTCTTATCCATCCGTTTGCACTGCCAGTATTGCATGGAAAACAAAGACCTGTCTTTTGCTCATACTCGCTCTTTAGATACCTCCGCAGCCAACTGACTAAATCATTTCTTGATCTTCTTTCCTTAGGTGAGTCACTTTCATACTGTTTTTACAAAATATGCAAGAAAAGTTGTAGAGGCATTGTTAATTTTCCACTTTTTTTTTTGCAAGACCAAAACTGATAGCCGCTTTTCGTTATGCTTTAATAGTTATTTTCTTTGAAATATCATCATTCTCTAACAAGCACCTAATTTTCTCTCTCTCTCTCACCACATTTCAGTGACCACCTCCTATTTCCTGCTTATTCTTCCCTGCTATTTCTCCAGGCTGTTGCAGATTAATCAATAGCATTCCCAGAGGAAGACAGAGTGAATGAACATAAAGACTAAAGAAAAGGTAAAAGAAAACAAAGATATCCTAGAAGTGCAGAAAGACGAGAAACAATTCTAGAAAAAATAAGACTCTAACAACTATCAATATCTGTAAATTTCAAAATGAGATTAAAAAAAGAAAACTAGAAAATGCTGCCACGGTGTCCTTTACAAAGAACTAGGGAAAAATTGCAGGAAAACGGGGCAGGGACAGGATCTGACCAAAACCAAACATACCAAACCTTTTGAGATGCAGCTAGCATAGCGCTTAGAGGGAGATTTATAGATGAAAATGCCTATATTAGAAAAGAGGAAATTTCTCAAGTCAGTAACCTAGGTTTCCACATTAAGACGTTAGAAAGAGAAAGAGCAGACTAAACCCAAAGCAAGCAGAAGGAAGGATGTAATAAAGAATAGAGCAGAAATCAATGAAATCAAAAGTTGGTTCTTTGAAAAGACCATCAAAATTGACAGACCTTTAGCTAGGTGGACCAAGAAAAAAACAAGAGAGAAGACTTCAAATTAATAAAATCAGGAATGAAAGAGGGGCCAACGTGACTGACCTTAAAGAATTAAAAGGATTATTAGCGAAGGTATGTGATCATCTCGTACCACCACTCTCTGCTACAGTTATTGATTTGACGAGTGTGTATGAAAACCAAAACCAAACCCATTGCTGTTGCATCCATTCTGACTCATAGCAACCCTATAGAACTGCCTCATGGGGTTTCCAAAGCTGTAATCTTTACGGAAGCAGACTGCCACATCTTTCTTCCTCAGAGCAGCTGGTGGATTCAAACCACGGACCTTTTGGTTAGCAGCCAAGGCTTTAACCACAGCACCACCAGGGTTCCTTGAGTGCATGTGAGAGGTACAAAATGTTCTGGGGGAGGGCACTAAAATTTTCTACGGGCTGAGTTCCATGTAGGATCCCTGTGACTCTGTCACCTGCTGTGAAATTACACTTATGAGTGATGTCGGAAGGCATTAAAGAGGAGGAGGTGTGAGCCCAATTGGTGTCCTATGAAGGGTGCCTTCTGCCCCATCTTGCTTCACTTATTTTATAATTTTATGCCAATAAACCTGATAAGAATGCTTTCACGAGCATTTGGAGTTCTCTTTCCCAATTTTTAGTCCTACATTTACTTTCTTTTTTTTAAAACAATTCAGTGATTGTTAGTGAACTTACGGAGGTGTACAGCCATCACCACTATCTAATTTAGAACATTCCATCACCCCGGAAAGATCCCTGGTCCCCGTTTCCTGCATTTACTTTTGTTTGTAAGGTCCTGTGGCTTACCATTCTCTTCATCACCCCTTCTTTGCTAGCTCCTTCACCTCTATACCTAAAAGCAAAAGAAGGAAGTGAACATTAAGTAGATTGCTTACTAAAATTCACACTCCATGCCGGGTGTTTTCTGTTTGTTATCTAATTTATACAAGTTAAATCTTTTCTCATCTGAGAGCACATAAGGAACAAAATATCAACAACCTCAAGTAGTTAAATCTGTATTTATCGGACGGAGCCCTGGTGTCTTAGTCATCTAGTGCCGCTGTAACAGAAATACCACAAGTGAATGGCTTTAACAAAGAGAAATTTATTTCCTCACAGTAAAGGAGGCTAAAAGGCCAAATTCAAGGCGTCCACTCCAGGGGAAGGCTTTTTGTCTCTGTCGACTCTGGAGGAAGGTCCTTGTCCTCAATCTTCCCCCAGTCGAGGAGTTTCTCAGGCGCAGGGACCCCAGGTCCAAAGGACATGCTCTGCTCCCGGCACTGCTTTCTTGGTGGTATGAGGCCCCCAACTCTCTGCTTGCTTCCCTTTCTTTTTATCTCTTGAGAGATAAAAGGTGGTTCGGGCCACACCCCAGGGACATTCCCTTTACATTGGATCAGGGATGTGACCTGGTAAGGGTGTTACAATCCCACCCGAATCCTCTTTAACATAAAATTACAATCACAAAATGGAGGACAATCACACAATACTGGGAATCATGGCTTAACCAAGTTGTTACGTTTTTTGGGGGGGACATAGTTCAGTCCATGACACCTGGTGACACAGTGGTTAAAGCACTTGGGCTCTAGCCAAAAGGTTGGTGATTTGAACCCACCAGTGACTCTTTGGGAGAAAGATGTGGCAGTCCATTTCCGTAAAGATTTACAGCCTTGGAAACCCATGGGCCAGTTCTACTTTGTTCTATAGGGGTCGCTATGAGTCAGACTCAACTCAATGGCAGCGGGTTTGGTTTGGTTTCTATTTATTGGATATATCTTATGACTGTTCAGCTCTCTGTTTTACTACCTACTGTCTCCCTTCACCACCCAGTTTTCTTGATAAATAGTACTTCCCCCTCTCCACCCATCACCCCCACCCTGCCTCACCCATTTCCTCCTCTTGCTGAGGTTACTAGTAACATCGCAATTAACAAACTGGACAGAACCTTTACAGTTTATTTCCTTAGTTCCTTATTTCATTGAAGACCTACTAAGTGCCAGACCCTGTGCCAGCTGCTCAGAATAGAAAGAGAAATAGGAATCATTCCTGTCTTAAGGAGCTTATAGTGTAGTGGGGAAGAAGACCTTTGGAGAGATGGCGCTAATGCAGAGTGTGAAGTGCTCTGATGGAGGTATGCACATGGGACCTGGTGGGAGATGGCTTCTTGGTGGAAGTGATATCTGGGCAGCCCACGCAGAGGTGGCGGTGTGATGCTCGCATTAGGTATTACTACGTGTAAAGTCCAAGATGAAAGTGGAAGAAGAGCAAGCCCAGAGGTAGGCAGGAGCCAACTTGTGGAGGGCTTTGCAGACCACGCTCAGAGGCTGGGATTCTGGGCACAGCTTTGCTGGGTCAGGGTCTCTCCTAGGACTGTGATCAAGGTGTCAGCCAGTGTTGGGGGCAGAGTGAAAACCTAAATGTGAAACAAACATACACCAAGTCAGGGTTCACTGAAGTGCTACAAAGTCTCTTGTATATCAATTTGGGCTTAGATCTTATGGGCTTGGGAGGGACTGTGAGATCGTTAGCCCTGGCTGGGGAAAACATGCCCCTCTGTTTTTACCATCTTTGTCAACAGTAAGTGCCACATCTGGAGTGATGACTTCGTAGCTGCAAATCTGGCTGAACTGGGGGGAGCAGTCTGCATCCACTGCCCCCACTCTCAAGATGCTGTCAATAACCATCGCTTTATAGGACTTCTCCTTGAACACAGGCGCATATTCATTCACAGTGTCCACCTGAATGTGGACAGCTGCTCTGGTAGAAGAAAGAAAAAAGCTGTTTTTCTCTACCCAGAGGATACCAGTTCTGTTCCATTTTTAAAGTTTCCTTCTTTGGATACTCTGTTTCATGAAATTCATAAGATGAAAGTAACGAACTGTTCATTGTTTAAAAAAAAAGATGTCAGCTGGAGTTGGGATCTCATCTCAAGGCTCGACTGGGGAAGAATCTGCTTCCAAACTCACTCATGTGGCTGGTGGCAGGATTCAGTTTCTCTCAGGGTCTTAGTTCCTCGATGGACGTTGGTCAGAGGCCACCCGTGAGTTCATTGCCACGTGGGCCTTCCCACAGGGTGGTTCACAACATGATAGCTGACTTCATCAGAGTGAGCAAGCGAGGAGAGCCAGAGTGGGCAGGCAAGATGGAAGCCACAGTCTTTTTATAATCCACTCTTTTTTTTTATTAACTTTTATTGAGCTTCAAGTGAACTTTTACAAATCAAGTCAGTCTGTCACATATAAGTTTATATACATCTTACTCCGTACTCCCACTTGCTCTCCCCCTAATGAGTCAGCCCTTCCAGTCTCTCCTTTCGTGACGATTTTGCCAGCTTCCAACTCTCTCTATCCTCCCATTCCCCCTCCAGACAGGAGATGCCAACACAGTCTCAAGTGTCCAACTGATATCGTTAGCTCACTCTTCATCAGCATCTCCTACCCACTGTCCAGTCCCTTTCATGTCTGCTGAGTTGTCTTCGGGAATTCTTCCTGTCCTGGACCAACAGAAGGTTTGGGGACCATGACCGCCGGGATTCCTCTAGTCTCAGTCTGACCATTAAGTCTGGTCTTTTTGTGAGAATTTGGGGTCTGCATCCTACTGATCTCCTGCTCCCTCAGGGGTTCTCTGATGTGCTCCCTGCCAGGGCAGTCATCAGTTGTAGCCGGGCACCATCTAGTTCTTCTGGTCTCAGGATGATGTAAGTCTCTGGTTCATGTGGCCCTTTCTGTCTCTTGGGCTCTTAGTTATCGTGTGACCTTGGTGTTCTTCATTCTCCTTTGATCCAGGTGGGTTGAGACCAATTGATGCATCTTAGATGGCCGCTTGTTAGCATTTAAGACCCAGATGCCACATTTCAAAGTGGGATGCAGAATGTTTTCATAATAGAATTATTTTGCCAATTGACTTAGAAGTCCCCTTAAGCCATAGTCCCCAAATCCCCGCCCTTGCTCCGCTGACCTTTGAAGTATTCAGTTTATCCCGGAAACTTCTTTGCTTTTGGTCCAGTCCAGTCTAGTTGAGCTGACCTTCCATGTATTGAGTATTGTCCTTCCCTTCACCTAAAGCAGTTCTTATCTACTAATTAATCAGTAAAAAACCCTCTCCCACCCTCCCTCCCTCCCCCCCTCGTAACCACAAAAGTATGTGTTCTTCTCAGTTTATACTATTTCTCAAGATCTTATAATAGTGGTCTTATACAATATTTCCCCTTTTGCCTCTGACTCATTTCGCTCAGCATAATGCCTTCCAGGTTCCTCCATGTTATGAAATGTTTCACAGATTCGTCACTGTTCTTTATCGATGCGTAGTATTCCATTGTGTGAATATACCACAATTTATTTACCCATTCATCCGTTGATGGACACCTTGGTTGCTTCCAGCTTTTTGCTATTGTAAACAGAGCTGCAATAAACATGGGTGTGCATATATCTGTTTGTGTGAAGGCTCTTGTATCTCTAGGGTATATTCCGAGGAGTGGGATTTCTGGATTGTATGGTGGTTCTATTTCTAACTGTTTAAGATAACGCCAAATAGATTTCCAAAGTGGTTGTACCATTTTACATTCCCACCAGCAGTGTATAACAGTTCCAATCTCTCCGCAGCCTCTCCAACATTTATTATTTTGTGTTTTTTGGATTAATGCCAGCCTTGTTGGAATGAGATGGAATCTCATCGTAGTTTTAATTTGCATTTCTCTAATGGCTAATGATCGAGAGCATTTTCTCATGTATCTGTTAGCTGCATGAGTATCTTCTTTAGTGAAGTGTGTGTTCATATCCTTTGCTCACTTCTTGATTGGGTTGTTTGTGTTTTTGTGGTTGAGTTTTGACAGAATCATATAGATTTTAGAGATCAGGCACTGGTCGGAGATGTCATAGCTGAAAATTCTTTCCCAGTCTGTAGGTGGTCTTTTTACTCTTCTGGAGAAGTCTTTAGATGAGCATAGGTGTTTGATTTTTAGGAGCTCCCAGTTATCTGGTTTCTCTTCGTCCTTTTTGGTAATGTTTTGTATTCTGTTTATGCCTTGTATTAGGGCTCCTAGGGTTGTCCCTATTTTTTCTTCCATGATCTTTATCGCTTTAGTCTTTATCTTTAGGTCTTTGATCCCCTTGGAGTTAGTTTTTGTGCATGGTGTGAGGTATGGGTCCTGTTTTATTTTTTTGGAAATGGATATCCAGTTATGCCAGCACCATTTGTTCAAAAGACTATCTTTTCCCCAATTAACTGACACTGGGCCTTTGTCAAATATCAGCTGCTCATATGTGGTTAGATTTATGTCTGGGTTCTCAATTCTGTTCCACTGGTCTACGTGTCTGTTGTTGTACCAGTACCAGGCTGTTTTGACTACTGGGGCTATATAATAGGTTCTGAAATCAGGTAGAGTGAGGCCTCCCACTTTCTTCTTCTTTTTCAGTAATGCTTTGCTTATCCGAGGCTTCTTTCCCTTCCATATGAAGTTGGTGATTTGTTTCTCTATCACATTAAAAAATGACATTGGAATTTGGATCGGAAGTACATTGTATGTATAGATGGCTTTTGGTAGAATAGACATTTTTACTATGTTAAGTCTTCCTATCCATGAGCAAGGTATGTTTTTCCACTTAAGTATGTCCTTTTTAATTTCTTGTAGTAGTGGTTTGTAATTTTCTTTGTATAGGTCTTTTACATCTTTGGTAAGATTTATTTCTAAGTATTTTATCTTCTTGGGGGCTACTGTGAATGGTATTGATTTGGTTATTTCCTCTTCGATGTTCTTTTTGTTGATGTAGAGGAATCCAAGTGATTTTTGTGTGTTTATCTTATAACCTGAGACTCTGCCAAACTCTTCTATTAGTTTCAGTAGTTTTCTGGAGGATTCCTTAGGGTTTTCTGTATATAAGATCATGTCATCTGCAAATAGAGATAATTTTACTTCCTCCTTGCCAATCCGGATGCCCTTTATTTCTTTGTCTAGCCTAATTGCTCTGGCTAGGACTTCTAGCACAATGTTGAATAAGAGCGATGATAAAGGGCATCCTTGTCTAGTTCCCGTTCTCAAGGGAAATGCTTTCAGGCTCTCTCCATTTAGAGTGATTATAACCCACTCTTGAAGGTGACATCTCATCACTTTTGCCCTGAAAAGCAAGTCATTGGGTCCAGTGCTCACTCAGGGGCAGGGATTACACAAGGGTGTGACTACCAGGAGGCAGGAGAGATGGTGGAAGCCCCCTTAGAAGCTGCCAGCACGCATAGCTAATGACACCCAGCCAATTAAGTCAAACTGAGACCCTTTTCCTGCAAAGTGCATGCCCTTAACCACAATATACAGTAGAATACCTCCTTGTTTCACCTTTCCACTACAGGCAGTTTATGAGGGTAGAGTGCCCAGCGCATAGTAGGGACTTAATGATTTTCCCAGCCAGCAAGTGCAAGCATCAGATGCCTGGGCCTCTAACCTCTTCTCTACCAGGGATCACAAATGCAGATGTGCCTATAGGCCAGGGAGCGCAGCTGAGAGGGTCTAAGGAGCCCAGCAGTGGGAGACCATTTAGAACTGATGAGGACGGCTATTTCTCCTGCCCCACCAGTTGTTACCCAGGAGGAGTATGCCAAACAGGGCCAGATTGGCCCCTTTATAATTCAGTTTGGGAATCTGGATTTTTATGTGCAATTGTCCAGCTTTAAATGTTGGCAACTGCTTACAAATTTTGTTTCGTATTGTGTAAATCGGCACTGTGTGGGTGAATCAAAACACCCCCCGTAGACCATTCCTGCTCCCCACCCACTCCCCCACCTATCGGTGACTTCTCCTGCTGGCCCTACATGTCCTCACTGGAGGAGACGCCTGGTGAGGGCCCAGTGTTGTGCTGAGGGCCAGGAGGGAAAAGCTGACTGCTCTCCTCGGCCCTTGTCGCGTTACTCAGGACCTGAACTTCAGTTTGGTTCAACAGATTGGACTGAATATTTGCCAAAATTATACTTGCAACATGGAGCTGGCATAGGAAACTAAGTTTTGGAAGATATCATTTTATTTTTGTTTCAGCATACTCTGGTACAGTCCTCCATCATTGTAGTGATATATGGAGTCATGTGGTATTGCTCTCTGCACCTCCCCTGCCCCCAAAGGGAAGTGGTCATTGGTCTCTTCACTCACCTCTTACAAAATCCCTTCTTCCTCTTTTTTTTTTTTAAAGAGGAAATTAAACAAATTGGGAGGCCTCATGCTACCTGATTTTAGAACCTATTATACCGTCACAGTAGCCAAAACAGCCTGGTACTGGTACAACAACAGATACATAGACCAATGGAACAGAATTGAGAATCCAGACATAAATCCGTCCACATATGAGCAGCTGATATTTGACAAAGGCCCCAAAACAGTTAAATGGGGAAAAGACAGTCTTTTTAACAAATGGTGCTGGCATAACTGGATATCCATCTGCAAAAAACTGAAACAAGACCCATACCTCGCACCATGCACAAAAATGAACTCAAAATGGGTCAAAGACCTAAATATAAAATCTAAAACAATAAAGATCATGGAAGAAAAAACAGGGACAATGCTAAGAGCCCTAATACATGGCATAAACAGTATATAAAACATTGCTAACAGTGCAGGAGAAAAACTAGATAACTGGGAGCTCCTAACAATCAAACACCTATGCTCATCCAAAGACTTTACCAAAAGAGTAAAAAGACTACCTACAGACTGGGAAAAAAATTTTAGCTATGACATTTCCAATCAGCATCTGATCTCTAAAATCTACATGATACTGCAAAAACTCAACTGCAAAAAGACAACCCAATTAAAAAATGGGCAAAAGACACAAACAGACACTTCACTAAAGGAGACATTCAGGTAGCTAACAGATATATGAGGAAATGTTCATGACCTTTAGCCATTAGAGAAATGCAAATCAAAACTACAATGAGATTTCATCTCACTCCAACAAGGCTGGTATTAATCCAAAAAACACAAAATAATAAATGTTGGAGAGGCTGTGGAGAGATCGGAACACTTCTACACTGCTGATGGGAATGTCAAATGGTACAACCACTTTGGAAATCAATTTGGCGCTTCCTTAAAAAGTTAGAAATAGAACTACCATACGATCCAGCAATCCCACTCCTTGGAATATGTCCTAGAGAAATAAGAGCCTTTACACAAACAGATATATGCACACCCATGTTTATTGCAGCACTGTTTACAATAGCAAAAAGATGGAAGCAACCAAGGTGCCCATCAATGGATGAATGGATAAATAAATTACGGTATATTCACACAATGGAATACTATGCATCAATAAGGAACAGTGATGAATCTGTGAAACATTTCATAACATGGAAGAATCTGGAAGGCATTATGTTGAGTGAAATTAGTCAGTTGCAAAAGGACAAATGCTGTATGAGACCACTATTATAAGAACTCAGGAAATAGTTTAAATAGAGAAGAAAATATTCTTTGATGGTTACGAGAGCGAGGAGGGAGGGTGGGAGAGGGGTATTCACTAATTAGATAGTAGAGAAAAACTATTTTAGGTGAAGGGAAAGACAACACACAATACAGGAGGGGTCAGCACAACTGGACTTATCCAAAAGCAAAGAGGTTTCCTGAATAAACTGAATGCTTCGAAGGCCAGCGTGCGTAGCAGAGGTGGGGGTTTGGGGACCATGGTTTCAGGAGACATCTAAGTCAATTGGCATAATAAAATCTATTAAGAAAACATTCTGCATCCCACTTTGGAGAGTGGCGCCTGGGGTCTTAAATGCTAGCAAGTGGCCATCTAAGATGCATCAATTAGTCTCAGCCCACCTAGAGCAAGTGAGAATGAAGAACAGCAAAGACACAAGGTAAGTATGAGCCCAAGAGACAGAATTGGCCACATAAACCAGAGACTACATCAGCCTGAGACCAGAAGAACTAGATGGTCCCTGGCTATAACTGATGACTGCCCTGACAGAGAAGACAACAGAGAACCCCTGACGGAGCAGGAGAGCAGTAGGATGCTGACCTCAAATTCTGGTAAAAGGACCAGACTTGATGGTCTGACCAAGGCTAGGAGGACTCTGGAGGACATGGTCCCCAGACCTTCTGTAAGCCCAAGACAGGAACCATTCCCAAAGCCAACTTTTCAGACAGGGAGTGGACTGGACTATGGGATAGAAAATAATACTGGTGAGGAGTGAGCTTCTTGGTTCAAGTAGACACATGAGACTATGTGGGTAGCTCCTGTCTGGAGGGGAGATGAGAAGGCAGAGGAGGTCAGAAGCTGGCTGAATGGACACGAAAATAGAGGGTGGAGAGGAGTGTACCATCTCATTAGGGGAGAGCAACTAGGAGTATATAGCAAGGTGTATATAAATTTTTGTATTAGACTGACTCGGTTTGTAAACTTTCACTTAAAGCACAATAAAAATAAAAAAAGAGGAAATTATGTAAAATGTTTTCAAAAGCGGCAAAGTATATAACAGACCCTTGTGTGAATTAGCCAGTACATTTTTTCCCTGGAGTTGCTGCAGTCGATCATCTGTGTCCATAAAATTGAACTAATGATGCAGAACACTCTGGAGGTGATTAAGACGGTCAAATGAATGATTTTTGTGTTGTGGTATTGGTCTGATAACATTCAGATAGACGCCACAGAGGTCTGAAGAGATGGAAAAGCTAAAGAGTAAATATGCCAAACGAACAAGTAACCCAACCCAAAGCCTGAGAAAGGGTGACTTTAAAATCTTGTCTTCTCCAAATCTCTTGTCTGTAATGTATTGATTTCACCAGTCCCAGAAAAATCAAGTCGAAACAAAAGGTGTTTATCATCCAACAAAGTGTGGAACGGTACCGAAGCTGGGGCAACTCACATTGTTCACACCGTCCAGGGGAGATGGGTGATCATTTTTTACTTGCAAATTCCCTATTACATTTCAATCAAAGGGAAAGAAGCACTAGTATGTTCAAAAATTACCAAGTAAATATAAAAACATAAAATATTATGAATGTAAAAAATATTCTAAATATAAAAAAAGTAAATTATCAAGTAAATCTTTGTGTTTTATTGCATACTTTAACGTAGAATGTAAGCACAACTCAAGGATTGGCCTTAACAATTATATGTCGCTTGGTGTGGAGTTAAATCTTGGCACCATTCGGGGTGCAGATCTCACCCTTATACATGTGTTAACTGCACAGAGAGCAATTTTATAAACACTTGTACGTAACAGGGGATGTTCCACTTAAAGGCAGCTCAGGGGGTCCCCCCACAGATGCAGCCTGTCCCCCACTCCCCACAGCATGAGTGACCGTTCCCTGAATTGCCGGATGTGTCATTTCAGTGATCAAGGGAGGACCCCTGGAACATAACTACAGGTTGAAGCAGTTCCATTTTCACTGGGGGGCCATCAACACCTGGGGCTCCGAGCACACCGTGGACAGCAAATGCTACCCGGCGGAGGTATGTCAGATGCTTGGGGACAGTGACAACTCTGGAGGAGTGGGATTGTTCTAAGGCTTCTGGTTTTAAGCATTATTGGTAAGAACCGGGTGATTCCTGTAAGGGCTCAAGAGCACTCGCAGGGCTCACTTTTCTTTTTTTAATTGTGGTGAAAATATACACAACAAAACACACACCAATGCAACAGTTGCTACATGTATAATTCAGTGACACTGATGACATTCTTCAATTTGTGCCACTCAGCTTGTTGTTGTTGTTGTGTGCCGTTGAGTCGATTCTGACTCGTAGCGACCCTATAGGACAGAGTAGAACTGCCCCACAGGATTTACTAGGCTGTATCTTTAGGGGGAAGGAGCTATGGTGGTGCAGTGGTTAAAGTGCTCGGCTGCTAACCAGAAGTTCGGCGGTTTGAACACACCAGCTGCTCTGGAGGAGAAAGGTATGGCTTCTGTAAAGATTATAACAGCCTTGGAAACCCTATGGGGCAGTTCTACTTTATCCTATAGAGTCGCTATGAGTTGGAATGAACTAGACGCCAGTGGGTTTGTTTTTTGGTAAATCTTTACAGGAGCAGATTGCCAGGTCTTTTCTCCCGTGGAGCCGCTGGTGGGTTCCAACCACAGACCTTTCAGTTAGCAGCCAAGCGCTTAACCACTGTGCCACCAGGGCTTCTTCCACCCAGCTTAGACTTATAAAAAGAACAGCTTCCCTCATGTTGAATAATGTGGCCAAACTGAACCAGAAAATCCTGAAACAGAATTCTGAGCTGGACTGAAATTAAAGCAGAAAGTAAGAACCCAGGCAGTATAGTTCAGGGCCACAAAGACAGATCAGTCTGAGAAGGAGATGGTGGGAGGCTCAGTGAAGGCAGAGCAATAGAAATGGAGAGAAAAAGCAAAATTTAAAAATCATTGCTGGAATAAAAACCACCGAACTTGGGAGAGGGGAAGGCAAAGTTAACAGTGACCTTGAGGTTTCTCACTTGGGTGGCTGGGTTAAAGGCGATGCTGTAAAGAAAGTTCGTGAACGCTGGATGAGGAATCATTTGTAGAGAAATATAAGGAATGTGTAATGAAACAGAATTTCTTCTTACAGCTTTTTTTTTCTAATTTACTTTTAAATGTTAAATATAAAAAAAAACACACTTTAAGTGGTTATCCCTCAAAGAAGAACTTTGTCTCCAACTCCTGTCTGATTCCCGTAGGGAGAATCTGTTTCTCTGAATATAAACATCTCCTTTTGATGCAAATGGTTTTGAATATTAGTAGTTCAGGCAAATCCGAATGGAAATGGACAAATGTTGATCTGCCGCGGAAATGTAACTCACTTGGCTCTATAAGTGTTCTTCCATTTTGTCCCCAGATAAGTCCCTTTGTTGTTGTCGTTGTTAGGTGCCCTCAAGTCAGTTCCGACTCACAGTGACCCTATGCACAACAGAACGAAACACTGCCCGGTCCTGAGCCATCCTTACAGTCGTTGTTATGCTTGAGCTCATTGTTGCAGCCACTGTGTCAGTCCACCTCGTTGAGGTCTTCCTCTTTTCCGCTGACCCTGTACTCTGCCAAGCATGATGTCCTTCTCCAGGGACTGATGCCTCCTGACAACATGTCCAAAGTATGTAAGACGCAGTCTCACCATCCTTGCTTCTAAGGAGCATTCTGGTTGTACTTCTTCTAAGACAGATTTGTTCGTTCTTTTGGCAAGTCCCTTTATACCAAAGTAATATTAGTTGCTGCTCTTCCCTAAATTTCTTCCTGTCAATTCTATCTCCTTTTGCAGCAGACTGTCATATGCCTTGGCCAGTGTGGACACGTGTTTAAACAGCGTATGTTGAATAAGGCCGTCGGTTTGTTTTGGGGTATTGCTATATCATTATGTATTAAACCTTCTTTTAATGGCATTTTAGCTGCACTTGGTGCATTGGAATGCAGTCAAATTTGAAAGCTTCGAGGATGCGGCACTGAAGGAAAACGGTTTGGCTGTGATAGGAGTCTTTTTAAAGGTAAAAAAAAATCTTACCTACTTTAAGTATGTGTTGTATTCTACAATGAAAAGCTAGAAGAGTGTTATTTACTTTAAGAATATTGGGATCAATACACTGCTAAAAATGCACAGTGGTTAAAATATGAGATTGTGAGAGAGATGCTGATGAAGAGTGAGCTATTTGTATCAGGTGGACACTTGCGACTGTGTTGGCATCTCCTGTCTGGAGCGGGGATGGCAGGATAGAGAGAGTTGGAAGCTGGCAAAAATGTCACAAAAGGAGAGACTGGAAGGGCTGACTCATTAGGGGGAGAGCAAGTGGGAGTACAGAGTAAGGTGTATATAAACTTATATGTGACAGCTTGACTTGATTTGTAAACGTTCACTTGAAGCTCAATAAAAGTTAATAAAAAAAAATATGAGATTGTTACAAATATATTTTAAATGGTATAAAGCTGCACTGTCCAATAGAGTAGCCACAAGCCACTTGAAAGGAGGCCAGCGCCACTGCAGAACTGATTTTTTTAATCTGAGTAATTTCAATTTCAATGAAGCCCTGATATTCAATGCAATTACTGGAAAACTTTCCAGAGTGTTTGGATCAATTTGAGTATGTGAATGTGCACTTTCAGCTACAAATTTTTTGGTGAACATGAAATACAGATAACGTATTTCTGATGAAAATTTAGCATCCAAATTAAGATGGATGTAAAATATACACCAGATTTTGAGGACTTAGTATAGGGGAAAAAAAGTTAAGTTTCTCATTAATAATTTTTTATATTGATTGCATGCTGAAATGATACTATCTTGGATACATTGGGTTAAGCAAAATATATTATTAAAAATGATTGCACCTGTTTCTTTTTGCTTTTGTAATGTGGCTGCTAGAAAATTTAAAATTACCTCTCTCACTTGCATTATATTTCTGTTGGACAGCACTGGTATAAAATGATAAAGGCAAATAACTCGAAATAAATAATATTTAAAATACGAAATTAGCTAAGAATGTATTTTAAATGGAATAAAAAAAGACAAACAACTGTGGGAAATGGTCATGAAAAGACTATTTATGAGTTCTTTATGAGTAAACAGTAGTCCCTGGATGGTGCAAACGGTTAATGAGCTCGGCTACTAACCGAAACGTTGGAGGTTCCAGTCTACCCAGGGGCGCCTTGGAAGAAAAGCCTGGTGATCTACTTCCCAAAAATCAGCCATTGAAAACCCTGAGAACAGTTCTACTCTGGCACACGTGAGGACGTCATGAGTCGGAATCCACGTGACAGCAACTCATATGATATGGTATGGTATGGTATGTGACTATACCTTTGCTACCAATGAACTAAACTGACTGCTGTTGAGTCAGTTCCGACTCACAGGGACCCTGTAGGATAGAGTAGAGCTGCTCCATAGGGTCTCCAAGGCTGTAAATCTTACGTCTTTACAGAAGCAGACTGCCACATCTTTTTTCCACGGAGTAGCTGGTGGGTTCGAACCACCAACCTTTTGGTTAGCAGCCAAGTGCTTTAACCACGTGCCACCAGGGTTCCCCTTTGCTAAGTGCTTAATTTATCTTCCCAAGTGTGACCGGATGGTGATATAATGAGGTCCACTTCTCACATGAAGAAACTAAAGCTCAATGAGGTTAAGTGCTTTCTTGTCAGGTCACACAGCAAGAAAATGGAGAACAGGATTGAAAACCCTAGGACAATACTCCGCATGAGCCTCTGAGCTCCTGCAGGTTCCATCCAGTCTGGAGGCTGAGGTCCTGGAATGAGCCTTGAGGGCTGCAGGCCTGAGCTGAAGGCTGCCTTCCTGCTTTCTGCCTTGCTCTGAGAGCTTCAGCCTTCAGCACCCCTGTTGCCAAGCGCCTGTGAGCTCAGAAGGAAGCAGATGGCCAATAGGCCACGAGCGCTATTGCTTGCCTACTGCCTGCCAGCACCTGAGCCTGTCAGCAAACAGCCTGCCCCTTTGTTCTCTAATTCCTCAATGTGGGAAACATCCTCAATCGCCAGTTTAAGTGTACTTTCTGCACTGTGGTTTGTTGGTTTTTAGGTAATGGCCAGGTAGTTTGTTTTAATTCACATTCTGTTAACAGTTTCTACAGTTCGATGTCAATTATATTTAATGTTTTCTCATCAATGTTTTTTTAGCTAGGCAAACATCATAAAGAACTGCAGAAATTGGTGGATATGTTGCCATCAATTAAGCACAAGGTAATTTTTTTGTTCCTAAATCATTTGAATTTATTTTATGCTTCAGTCTCGAAGTGGAGACATTAACAAGGCACTTTGAATCAGGAAGTGTAATTAAATTGAATATAATTGAATTGAAATGTTAGAAGACAACTTGCCTTCTAGAATGCTTGTGTTAGGAGAGACCCTTCCTCTAGGATACTTTCAGGGGTAGCTGTTGGGTTCGCTGGGGGATCCATTGGCGGGCATGTGCTGATGAGGACTTGGGCCTCAGGAGTATAATGATCTCCCCTCTAGCCTGTTTCCTACACCAGCCCCTTCTAAGTCCTTGTGAAAACACACTCAGAGCAGCCTTCTTTGTGTAGCTACCCTCCCACCAGCAGGGAGAAAAGTTTTACAGAAGCTTGACTTGTCCAGCTTTAAAGAACAATTACCAGTATCCTTCAGGTTGGATACCATTGTCCAACCCCTAGGATGAATGGTTCATTATTCAGAATCTCCAAGAGGCTGCTCCCTGGGCAGTCTGCATATTCGTTCTGTCTCATCCCCCAACCCCAACCCTGCTCTCTCATTCTCCCACCCCAACCCCACTTTAGTCCAGGGTCCTGGCTTTTCCTCATTTGCACTTCATTCTGTACGGGGTCTGACTTATCTATAGAGTAAAAGAGAGGCCTCCTTTTTTAGGCACCACCCCAAACCAAATCCACTGCTGTTGAGTAAATTCCGACTCATAGTGACCCTATGGGACAGAGTAGAACGGCTCCACAGGGTTTCCAAGGCTGTAAATGTTTACAGAAGCAGACTGCCACATCTTTCTCTTGTGCAGTGGCTGGTGGTTTCCAACCACTGCCCTTTCAGTGAGCAGCCGAGTGCTTTGACCACTGTGCCACCAGGGCTCCTTTGTTTCTGCACCAGCCACTACCTAAGTAATACCTCCCAACCATTCTCAGAGGAGACGCTCTGCTCCACGCTCACTAGAATGAGGGAGAAAACGGTTTTTGTTGTGTCCCACTGAGGTGTACCAGAAATACACAGTGAACTGCAGGAACAAAGCGTGGGCGTGAGCCTGTCCTAAGTGATTCCTTAGGAGGTTCCTCACAGGTACCCGGGCTCCTCTGGACCGCTGCTGGTCCCCAGACACACGCTGGGAAGCATCACCTAAACATGCAGTTCCTCGGTGGCTTTCACCCCCAAATACTGACTGGGTGACCCCTTCTCTTGCTCAGGACACCCTTGTGGAATTTGCGTCATTCGACCCTTCCTGCCTGATGCCCACCTGCCCGGATTACTGGACCTACTTGGGGTCTCTGACCACCCCGCCACTCTCCGAATCCGTCACCTGGATCATTAAGAAGCAAGCAATAGAGGTTGATCACGACCAGGTGAGTTCTTCCCACAGTCTACACGAGGAAACTCAAGTGCAGCCACGTCACACTGGGCCGGGTTCCAAATGTGGCGCCCTTTTTTAACATCTTGTAATACTTAGACACTTTTGGTAAAATGTGCTAATGTCTTATCTCAGTTTGGGCATGAGTTAGGAGATGCTTCCAATTAACTGGAGCTAGGAGTTAAAACAGAACATAAGCTCTTTATTTCCATACTTAACAGTGACATATATTTTCCTGTACATGCATTATGTGTTTTTTTATATAAATGTGCATCTGTATGTAAACTAAGACCCTTTTAAAGAGAAGAATGGAGGTTGGAAATGGATGTGTTCAATACCCTTTAAAATCCTTTAAGGACTTTTGCTGTGGACTCTCGGGTAAAAACAGAACCTAACAATGTCTGTCCAGAAATTTTATTCTAAGTCAGTCATTTCGAACTTGGGCTTTATTTTTCTCTTAGAAACTAAGTGTAAGTGGTGTTATTACATCAACACACAAAATCCTATTTCATTCATAGTGTAACTAAATTACAACACTAACTACTTATATTTCCTTTGTATGGAATTTTTATTGATTACAAAACATTTTAACAAGAAGAAAAGCTTCCATTTTTTTTTTTTAAACCAAGGATCTAAAAAATCCTTTTAAAAGCCGGGATAACATTGATACCAAAGCTCATCAAAGACTGGAACCCCTCCGCCTGAAAAAGTAACATATAGACCAATATCTCTGAAATATATAAAAGCTAAAATAAAACATTAGAACCAGAATCCAGAAGTACATTAGAAGAAATATATACTGCGTCCAAGTAGAATGGACGTAAGGATGATTCAATAAAATCCATCTTCTGAGCAAAGAGAAAAATCATATTATCACTTCCGTAGATTCTCAAAAGACATTAACAAAATTCATCATCCAGTTCTTAAAATTTTTTTAACAAAATAAAAATGAATAGAGACATCCTTAACTTGATAAAAGAGATTGATTTCAGTTTAAAAGTAAAAGATCACTAAATGTGGAAAGATAGCTACTGATCCTGCTATTGTTAGCACACCAAATCTTATAGTAAATGATATTCTGGAAGTAGCCAGTACAATTAGACCAGAAAAGAAATTATAGAAATAATAAAAAGCTATTGCAGAAAATAAGATAATTCAGTGATTAGTAGAGTACAATATTAATTTATAGAAATCGATACATTTGATACCTATAGATCACAATAAGTTAGAAGATATAATGGAAGAGGGAACCCTATTTATAATGGGTATGAAAAAAATACCTTGGAATAAACTTAACAAGAAAAGTTAACAAGACTTTGAAACATTCCTGAGGAACACAAAAGACTTGAATTAATAAAGATTCATACCATGTTATTGAATAGGGAGACTTAATAACTGGCATCTCTGATGTCAATTCTCCTTAAGTTGTTATTCTTCATGAAATGTTTACTCTTCATGAATCTAATGTGGTCCCAGTAAATACATACCAACAGGATTATTAAATATATATGCTACTTCTTAATAAGTTCATATGGAAAACCAAACAAGCATGAATAATGAGGAGAAATTCTAAAAAAACGAAATGAGTGACAGCCACAAGATATTATCAAGTCTCAGTAATTAAATTGTGTGATACTGGCACATGATTAAAGAGGTAAATCAAATGGAACAAAATAGTAAATTCAGAAATATGCCCAAAAAACCTATGGGATTTAGTTTATGATAAAGTAGCATCTCAGTTCAGTGGGAAGAAAAGATAGTGCATTCAGTAAATGCTATTGGGAGGCAACTGAGCAGATATTTTGAAAAAAAAAAAACAGCTGGAGCCATCATTCAAACCTTACACAAGAATATATTCCAGGTACTTTAAATGTAAAACATAAAAAATAACACCATGCATTTGAGGTCTTAAACGCTGACAAGCGGCTACCTAAGATACACCAATTGGTCTCAACCCACCTGGAGCAAAGGACAATGAAGAACACCAAAGACACAAGGTAACTATGAGCCCAAGAGATGGAAAGGGCCACATAAACCAGAGACTCCATCAGCCTGAGACCAGAGGAACTAGATGGTGCCCGGCTACAACCAATGACTGCCCTGACAGGGAACACAACAGAGAACCCCTGGGGGAGCAGGAGAGCAGTGGGATGCAGACCCCAAATCCTCATAAAAGACCAGACTTAATGGTCTGACTGAGACTAGAAGGACCCTGGAGTTCATGGTCCCCAGACCTTCTGTTAGCCCAAGACAGGAACCATCCCCAAAGCCAACTCTTCAGACAGGGATTGGACTGGACTATAAGACAGAAAATGATACTGGTGAGGAATGGGCTTCTTGAATCAAGTAGATACATGAAACTATGTGGGCAGCTCCTGTCTGGAGGGGAGATGAGAGGGGAGAGGGGGTCAGAAGCTGGCCGAATGGACACAAAAAGAGAGAGTGGAGAGGAGTGTGCTGTCTCATTAGGGGGAGCACAACTAGGAGTATATAGCAAGGTGTATATAAATTTTTGTATGAGAGACAGACTTGATTTGTAAGCTTTCACTTAAAGCACAATAAAAATTAAAAAAAAAAATTACACCATGAAATTACTAGGGTAACCACAGGAAAATTCTTCCATACCTCCAAATGGAGGAAGTTTTTCTTAAAACCAGAAGTCATACAGAAAGCAACTAGTAAATTAGACTACAAAAAGGTTTAAAGATTCTGTATTATGAAAACCACCATAAACAAATGACAAGCAGGAAAAATATTAGCAACTCATGTTCCTTAATCAGCCACTATTTATTGCATGCCTCCTATATGCCAGGTACTCTTCTAAGTATTTGAGAGACACCACTGAACAAAACAGAAGGAGCTTATTTCCTTAATAGATAAAGATCTCCTAGAAATCAGTTTTTAAAAAACCAGCAGAAAATGGTATAAACAGTTTACAGTTAAGGAAACTCAAGAAGCTCATAAACGTATGGAAGATGTTCAGCCTCACTTATTAAAATATATAAAAACCAAACCAAACCCATTGCCATCTAGTTGATTCTGACTCACAGAAACCCTATAGGACAGAGTAGAACTGCCCCGCTGGGTTTCCAAGGAGCAGCTGGTAGATTCAAACTGCCGACCTTTTGGTTAGCAGCTGAGCTCTTAACCACAGCACTGCCAGGGCTCCTATATATATATATATACACACATATACATACACACATATACATATATATATACACATATACATATATATGTACACATATACATATATATATACACATATACATATATATACACATATACATATATATACACATATACATATATATATACACATATACATATATATATATATAAAATCAAAGTACTACGCTGAAATATCATTGGTTCAACTATCAAATTAGCAGAGACCCCTAAATTTGATGGCCTCCACTGATAGTAGAAGTATGGAGAAAGGCCCTCTGGTACCCCGCTGCTGGGAGTTAAATTGGTACCATCGGAATATCAATCAAAGTACAAGTTCACATAACCTTTGAAGAGCAATTTATTCTGCAGATGAACTCCACATCTGAAAAATTATGCGTATACATGGTTGTTCTTTGCACCCTCGTTCCTAAACAACCGAAGTACCTATCAATAGCCCAGAAACCCAGTGCTGTCGAGTCTATTCTGACTCAGCGACAGAGTAGGGAAGCAGCTAAATAAATTATGGTAGATCCACACAATGGAATACTAGCCAGTCTTTTAAAAAGAAAGTGAACGTGCGTTATATACTGATCATTTCTTTTGCTCTTCTCCCAGACCCTAGCAGGGACAGTGTCCACTCATTCAAATAACATCCATTAAATTAATAATCATTAAGTACCTACTCTGGGTCAAGGACTATGCTAGGTGCTGAGAACACCTTGGTGAAGCAAACATAAAGTCCCTGCCCTCAGGGAACTTACATTGTCACGGGAAAGACAGACAACAAAGACAGAAATCCATGAAAAGGCCCGTAGCTGTAGCTTGAGTTAAGTACTAAGAAGAAAATCAATTTGATAGTATGATAACAGGGTGGGAATTATTTTAGATAGAGAGAACTGAATAGTATTTCTGAGGACTTGGGAGAGTGCTTCAGCCTAGGGACAAGGGGCTGGTGAGGGGGAGGACGTCAGGAGGCACAGAGGTACGTGATGGGGAGCACCACAGGAGTGGGTTTAGGCAGGAAGAGGCAGAGGGAGAGCAGAAGAGCTTGAGGGCCGGCGCCATGTTCATGTGTGTACAGGTGTGCAGAGTTGGAGTCCATTCTTAGACCGAAAGTGCAAACAAAAGGAGCCTACCTCCCCCAGCCCTGCTCTTCAAAAAAATTCCTTATCCTAAGAAGGGGTATACAAAACACCAAGAGTTCAAAAAAGTCAGGTAAATTGGTGGAGGGGAGTAGAGAGATTGATTGATTGAGGAGATGCATAATAGGCTAGTTATCAGGAGGAGCTTAGGGCTCCTTTGGCATGTTCTCTGGGCACAGACATTCCTTGGTGTACCTGCTAGACAAAATACAGAGCTTAACCGACCATAAGCTGAGCTTGGTAGCTTTTACATTGAGTCTGCTACTGTTCTTCATATTTAAAAATTGACCTAATGCTGAAAAAATAAATAAATCCGAGGGCCAGTGGCCCACATGAGGACTTCTTAAATAGAATTTCAATGCAAAAAATACAATGAGAAAAAAATGTTAGTTGTCATCTATAATCCTAAACCAAAACACCAACCGCCCTGCCGTCAAGTCAGTTCCAACTCATAGCAACCCTATAGGACAGAGTAGAACTGCCCCATAGAGTTTCCACGGAGTGGCTGGTGAATTCGAACTGCTGACCTTTTACTTAGCAGCGGAGCTGGCTGTTAACCACTGTGCCACCAGGGCTCCTCTATAGTCCTAAAAAAAAAAAAAAGTCCTAGTCACCTATAATCTTACTAAAACCAGACCAGTTGCCATTGAGTCTACTGCAACTCATGGCAACCCCATGTGTGTCAGAGTAGAACTGCACTCCATAGGGTTTTCAATGTCTGTGCTCTTTCAGAAGTCAATCACCAGGCCTTTCTTCCATAATCTTACTATTCGATGTTAATCACTGTTAGGGTAAATTCTCCTGGTCTTTTATCTATACAAATATACATATTTTTTTTTACAAAGATGGAATTATTTTCTGCATATCATTTTGCTGCTCCTTTCACTCAGTGATGTGTAGAATATTGTATTGATAATAACCGTCTAGATCTTTAACATCGTGTTTAATGGTGATATACTAGTCCATTTCATAGCTGTTGTGTAATTTATTATGGGTATTTGGGTTATTTCTAATCTTTTGCAGTTAGCTGAATAAAAATAAGCATGACCTATTTGGGTACCTTCTCAGTTTCTGAGAGCATGTGTGTAATTGGCAGGTCCAGCCACTGTTTTCAGTGCTTGCCTCTTCAGCTTGGCTTGGCCTGAAGTCTTTGCTCCAAACACATTCTCACATGCTTGCCCACTGTACCATAGGCTATCCTCTCTGTAGCTACAGTGAGCCTGATGGTACAGGGGAGGTGTTGTGAACAGATTTTCCTGCCAGCTTGAAGGAAGCAGTGATCCATAACATGGTCGCTCCGAATGCCATGGGGCTACTGACTGACGTTATGGCCACATTAGAAAAAAAGCACTTGAGACCCTTGGTTGTTCCTTTAGTATCGAGCTGCACTGTCCAATACAGTAGCCACTAGTCACATGTGGCCATTTAAATTTAAATATAAATTAAAATGAAATAGAAATTTAGTTCTTCAGTCATACTAGCTAAATTTTTAGTGCTCAGTAGCCATAGGTGGCTTGTGGCTACCATATTAGATGTGCAAAGAACATTCCCATCATTGCAGAAAGTTCCGATGGACAGTGCCAGCACCGAGAATCCCATTACCACGGAAGACATCTACGTGCATTGCTTTACTCACAGTGCCCAGATGTGCTGAGCAATCAGTAATACATTATGTTAATGATTCAGTTAAATTAAAAAACGTTGTACTGTTACTATATACATCAGGCCTTTTTTAGTCTATGAAAATCAGTTGCCATGGGGTTGACTGTGACTCACGGTGACCCCATGTGTGTTCGAGTACAACACTGCTCTGTAGGGTTTTCAGTGGCTGATTTTTTGAAAGTAGATTGCCAGGCCTTTCTTCTGAGGGACCTCTGGGTGGACTCGAACTTCTAACCTTTCAGTTAGCAGCTGAACATATTAACCATTTGCACCACCTAAAACCCCATTGCCATTGAGTCAAGTCTGACTCACAGCAACCCTATAGGACAGAGTAGAACTGCCCCATAGGGTTTCCAAGGAGTGGCTGGTGGATTTGAACTGCCAATCTTTTGCTTAGCAGTCAAGCTCTTAACCACTACCCCACCAGGGCTCCTTGCAGCACCTGGGGGCTCCTGTTATTCTATCAGCTATTTTGCCCATTTAAAGATGAAGTTCCTGAGAAGCCAAGAGAAGAAGTGGGTTGTCCTGCACAGATGGCTCATATGGGGAGATAGGGCCTTTGAACCCCAGTCTTCTGATCACTCCAAGCGCCCCCCGCCCCGAGTTGCGCACATCCTGCTGCCGTCCCCTACACATGGTGGGCCATTTTATTCCCACTCAAGCATTCCTACCAAGAAGTAAGCTTTTCCTTCTGTATCTAATTTTCGTCTAATGCTTCAGGGTTTTAAAAATGAATGAAAGAATAAAAATAAATAATTTAAAAAAATGAATGAAAAGCTGTTTTTCTCTTGAAATTATTTACGTTTCCTATTTCTATTTCTAGCTTGAACAATTTCGGACCCTGCTTTTCACATCAGAGGGGGAGAAAGAGAAAAGGATGGTCGACAACTTCCGCCCCCTTCAGCCCCTAATGAATCGCACAGTCCGCTCGTCCTTCCGTCACGATTATGTCCTGAATGTACAAGTATAACCCAAGCAGCAGACCAGCCAAGTACCCCCTAAGACGTTCACATCTAGGCAGCATCTTAATACATGTTACCTTTTAAAAACTGTTAACTAGACTGTTCTAAACGGCTGCACTTTACTAGTAATTGAATGTAATCATAGATGCCCATTTCCTGGTACGGGAGCTTCCCATCAATCTCTGCGGAAAGAAGCTCTTTGGTCAACAGATTCTTACTTTTATCGATAATGATATTTATCACCGAAGTACCAGCAAGACACACAAGATTCTCATCTTATAGCAACCAGTTGCTGATGGTGATATCTTTTTAGGTCTGACTTTTCTGAGCTGCCGTTTTATGTTTATCAGTTGGTGGTTCTATAGAGATACAGGTAGGGATGATCATCAAGGTGTTTGGCACTGACCACACAGAACACCGGCCTGTGAGAAACAGCCATCAGCCCAGACTGGAGCGTCCTGGCTGAACATGGGCCTTGGTCTGAGGTGTAATTTATTTCAGAACATGAATGTATACTCTTGTATAAGGGCTTCTCAATGAGTATGTTGGCCGTGACCTTTCATTGTCGTTGCTAGTACTTGATATGCTCATTATCAATTTATAATGTAGAAAATGTATTTGGTAATCAGAAGCAAACAAGGACTTTAACTTATATCCTAGAATCCTTTTGCCTTCCCGAAGATCAGATATTTTATTTAAAGGCTTGCTCATGTAGAAAGCATAGGCAGAACATTTGAAAGAAAGTGCTTAAAGTGCCTAGAACTTAGAATTCTTTCATGGCACATTTACAGAAATGTTTTTCAAAAGATTAATAATCAAATAGTCTATAGCTTATGGCATTATTTTGCATTATTTGTACAGTGCTTTATAGAATATGACGATAATATTTTCCACAATGAAAGAGCTGCCTTGACTTCCCTTTAAAGCTGTCTGAATGTTATTTAGTCATTAGTTGAGGTTCTTTGTTGGCAAGGCAGGTGATCAACTTCGATCTCCCAATTTATACAGTAGTTTAGAAGATTTTTGTCGCAGTAATAGGGAGATTTTTTTTAATAGGGAGAGAAATGTACCAGATAGGCTGTAATCTGTCATCCCACATAATTCTGAAGACTACATGCCACTGCCGCCCTAGCGCTACGTCTCTTGGAATATTTCCAGCTGCCTAGAAACCTGTGTTCATTCAGACTCAGTGTTGCATCAGTAACTAGTAATATTTTTTTCATCAACAGACTAGTCATCAAGTCTGCAAGATAGGGCTGGAGTTGTATGTGGAAGCATTTGGAGATACCTCTGTTCCATAAAAAGAGGGTGAAGATATTTGCTTCTAGGGTGCTTGCCCTCTTTGGGAAAGGGAAGCATGTGCACC
The DNA here is from genome assembly GCF_030014295.1 of Loxodonta africana. Classification (NCBI taxonomy): domain Eukaryota; kingdom Metazoa; phylum Chordata; class Mammalia; order Proboscidea; family Elephantidae; genus Loxodonta; species Loxodonta africana. The sequence goes on from NC_087369.1 coordinate 17,270,502, forward strand.
CTAGGAAATGCGTAAGAACCCTTGAAAAGATGATGTTAGCTGCCATCAAGTTGGCCCCCAACTTGTGGTGACCCCACACACAACGGAACCAAATGCTGCCCAGTCACCATCGGTTGCAGTTAGACCATTGCGATCCATAGGGTTTTCACTGGCTGATTTTTTGGAAGTAGATCACCAGGCCTATCTTCCTACTTAAAAAGATAGAGTAGGTTTTTTTTAATTTATGTTAATTTTATGCAGTTGATCTGCTTCAAACTACAGTTATCTTTAAAAGGGGAAACACACAAGATTGGCATTTTCCAGGGCACCCAGCCTTCCTACCAAGGCCTCTTCCAAAATCTTAGTATAAAACTCTATTGTAGTGGATGTTCCATGTTGGAGTGAGGTCTGATGTACAGAATCCCTGACTTGCCCTTATACCTTAGGGGTACAAAGGATGCTGTGTTAGTAGGTGACTGTGTATCCTGGTTTGCCACTCCTGATTGACTTCGCGTGTTCTCCTGATGTAATTATTAACAGCACCTCTCACTCTCAACCATGGCCTGGTTTGCACAATAAATTCTGTGGTCCCTTTCCCCACAGAGGTTATGGAAATAGCCTTGGGGATGTGATTTCTTCAGTGCCTTAGTCATGTGAACCCCCCAAAGAGGCACTCTAATTCCTGGCACCTGATACACCCTAGCAAGAAACTTTTTACGTTTTTATGCCCTCCCAAAAGTGTTTTATGTGTACCTTCCTAGACAGAAGCGGAGACACGGGCTTGCAGTCTGTCAGAAGGCTGGAGAAAGAATTTTTGTATTAAAATTGCTGCTCACCTTCCTTGAATAAGATTAGATTAATAAAACTGTTTCTTTATAATATTAACATTTGTTGAATGACTTTTCCTTTTAGTTCTTTGGAGTATATGCCCTTTGCGGTGGAGTCAATTCCGACGGATAGGGACCCCATGTATTACAGAGTAGAGCTGCTCCATAGGGTTTTCTTGGCTGTAATTTTCACAGAAGCATATCACCAGGCCTTTCTTCTGCAGTACTACCAGGTGGGTTCGAACTGCTAACCTTTAGGTTAGTAGTCGAGCACAAACCCTTTGTGCCACCTAGGGACCATTTCGGGGTATATAAGATGTCTGTAAAATTACTGAGACATCTTTTAACATGTAGATCAGAAAGTGACTGGAAAGCTCAGACAGGATTTACAGGTAGCCCCCGGCTTACGACATATCCGAGTTATGACAAACTGCACATACAACTGTTTTTTGTTTGTTTTTACGTCTTATCATTAGTAATATGTACAACATATAATTTTGCAGGACGTAATTTACTGATGTTATCATTTGCAGATGTTCAAAGATTGGATTTATAAAGATACTGATAATAAAAGGGAATAATAATGAAAAGTAAAGAAAAAAAGTGGTACTCGACTTACGTCAGAACTGACTTATGATGGAATCATTGGAATGGAACCCTGTTGTAAGTCAGGGACTGTCCCTACTAGAGAAACAGTGTGGGGAACCCCCCCTACCCCGCCCCTGCTCCTCAGCTCATATGCACAGTCTGCAATCACCATCTAGGGCAGGCTGCCAGCCCCTCTCCTCTCCCAGGGCTACACTGATCCAGGGTGAAGCTGGCTGTTCTACAAAGCAGGCGCCCACCCTACTAAAGCTTAGGAAGGTGTCTTTCCCTTGCCCAGTGGGGGACACATTCTTTTGGCATGATATTAGCAAAAATATTGAAACCACTTTTGGTGTTTTTCTGTGCCACTAGAAGAATCCACATGATTTACTTGATACCTATTCTTCTTAAAGCTTTATTGTCTTTTTGATTCAACTTTGTCAGTTAAGTCTTTCATGTAGTTTTATTGAACAAAAATGGATATAGTTAATTTAAGCAAATAAACTAATTTTACAGTATAATTTGTTGATATAAATAATACTGGCTATTTATAGGGTAGCTATGAGTCAGAATGGTTTGGTTTGGCTACATTACAGATAAATAGTAACACATTCTTGTCTTTAGGTAAATTTTGCTTTGATCCCTTCTTTATGGATTCAGCGATCTTCAGAGATGGTACTTTGGTTTGGTTCTGGGTGGGAATATCGACTCTGCCATTGTTCTTTCTCAAACCATCAGCAGTTGTGTTGCATAGAGCTTATCACTAGACAAAAAAATTGAGTAGTAAGGACACTATGTAGCACTGGATATTTCTTTCTTACACTCTCATTTCTAGAAGTACAATTTTTTAAAACCTTTTTGGGATAATGAACATTTTACCATAGCAGAGGAATAACCTGAAATATACATGCTTGAGAGTAAGTAGAGGTTGCCTTTCAGGGCACCAAGAATAACACTAAATTTATATTACGTTGCAGAATAAAGGGAACTTTGTTCTGCTTATCTGGATATCCTAGAAGAACGTATCTTTGCATTAAAATTTTACAACTCTTATTTTTACCTTATGACTTATTGCATTCAAATTATGGTAGTTACAGTTTGGAAATGGAGCTGGCTTTTAGAGCTACTTCTGTAACGAAATTAACTTGAGCAATTCAAACTGCATGAAAATTCATTGCGAACCAGCCTAAAGTACCTAAAACACAAGTACGGCCACGCCAAGCCTCTACTTAAAAGCTTTCAATGGTTACCTATTGCCTACAGAGTGTAATTAAAGCTTCTTAGCAAGATATACAAAACCCTCCTCCAGCCCACCTCTACCGCTATATTCCTTGATACGCGCAGATTACACTTTAAATTTGACTGCCAAAATTCTTCCTGTTCCTGGCAGATACCAGTTTCCCTTTCATTGATTTTGCTTATGCCGATCTGCCTGCAACTCAATTCCCACCTTTTTCCACTTGGAGTAAAAAATAAATAAATAAAAGTTCAGGCATCAGAAAGCTCTCCCTGAATCCCCAGGTGAACTATGTTAAGTGAACGTCATCTTTGCATGGGCCATATTATATTATTTATGTACTGGTGTTTCTCTGGCCCTAACTTGTAATCTTCTCGGTGACAGAGGTCACACCTTTGCAGCCCCAAGAGTTAGGTTCGCATCTTAAACCCGTAGGAGAGACTGGCGGGGGACGGAGCCTAGAGCTTTGTCTGAGGCGCTGATAGGAAGACCCGCGAAGGGGCGGAGCCTAAAGCAATGAGCGGTATTCTGTGTAAAACTGGAAGCCACTCTCCGTGGGATGAGCTTTGGTGAATGGATGAATGGATGAGGAGAAAAGGAGGAGAGGTGTGACCTTAACCTCCTATAGCGTTGGGAAAGAGAGCAATAAAACACTGGAGAAGAGGTGAGGACAGAATGACTTCCAGAATGGGTTACAAGTATCAGAGGAGTTTTTCGGGCTGCGAGATTTGCGTGGGCAGGGTTTGGAAACGAGCCGCCAACGGGAGCCTCCCCTCTCTGTCTTTGGTCTCGCCCGGGCTGAGGCGCGCTCGGGCGGCCGCGCAGCACTTGCGTCTGCGCGCGCAGCCGCTCCCGCCCTTAGGCCCGCCTCTTCCGGACGGCTCCCCGGGGAGGGCGGGGGCGGAGCGCGCTGATAAGATGGCGGCCCCCGAGAAGATACAGTTTCCAGAGAGGCAGAGGTAAGCTGTGCTGGGGGTATGACCTGCAGAGGGAGCGGGCGGAGCGGGCCGAGGCTGGGCCTGGAGAGTGTGCATGCGAAAAGAAAAGAGTCATTAGGCCAGATGAGTGAACTGCTGCTACAGTTGGGAGCCTGGCGCCCCGAACTGTCACGGGCGTCCGTGGGCTGAGGGAGGTGAGGAGGGGAACAGGTGGTGGTTACAGAAGACCTGCCATCTGAGCGTGGACGGACTAGGCGATGGTAGGTGCTTGCTCTGAAATGAACACAAGGGAAGCAAGATTTCACCCCCGATCACCCAAACAATTTCCTGTCACTGTCCTCTGGCTGAGGAGAGGGGAGCTCGGACAGCTGCAGGTGCCGTCCTTGACTCGCGCGTGCGTGTCTTCGTGTTCCAGCCACAGAAAGTACAGGGCCGCCCTGAAGAAAGAGAAACGAAAGAAGCGTCGTCAGGAACTCGCTCGATTGAGAGACTCAGGTAATGGGACTCCCTCATTCTGTTTTCTGTGAAATTACCTGTTTTCCACCTTTGCTCAAACTTGATGCCCCAGTGTTAAAAGGAAGCCAAAAATCCGAATAATTACTGTCACTGCTGCCTCCCAATAAAGTTATATTAGACCCATATGAGAAACTATGTTACCATACTAAGGAGGAGAAACGAAGTCTTGGTGTATCTAATATGACATAGTGAATTACAGTAGCTAGCACAGCCCTAGCACATATTAAGTATTAAAAAAAAAAAAGTATTAGGTGGGTATTTTTCTCTGTAACACCAGCAGAGTTCGAGGATTTTAATTAGACATTTTGCAAGTTTTTCTCAAGCTTGAGTAATGTAAACCAAAAAGAAAAATCCAAACCCGTTGCCGTCCAGTCGATTCTGAATTCATAGCTACCCTATTAGAACTGCCCTGTAGGGTTTCCAAGGAGCGCCTGGTGGATTCAAACTGCCCACTTTTTGGTCAGCAGCTTTAACTCTTAACCACTATGCCCCCAGGGTTTCCTGAGTAATGTTACCCAACCCAGTGCCCTCCAGTCGATGTTAAAAAAAAAAAAATTAGAGACCCTTAAATGACTCACTCAAATTATTATTATGCTATTTAAATATATACAAGCATAAAACTTATTATGAAGCTCTTATTTGACTGTACCACCAAATGAAATGACAGTCCCTGAAATTCAAATCTATGTAATGTAATGTGAGAGATAATGTAAAACAGACGCTGTTTCAGTGATGCTGACTGGTTTGGGGTAGGGTCTTTGGAGTTTGGAGTGTCTCTGTTATTGTTGCCTGGTTGCTTTGCACCTTTTTTTTCCCCTGTTGAGACAACCGTGTTTATTAGAAAATAATTTGTTCAATGTGGAAGCTTCATTTGTACAGCTGGACATGATGCCATTTGGCCTTCACATGGCAAACTTATTATTATTTATTAAACCTGCCTGTTCAATACAATAAAAGTAGTACTACTTGGACCAATGGGGCTATAAATGCAGATGAGAGCACTAAAAATCACAGAGCAGTACTGCGTTATAATTGTTGTCCTTTAGATTATCCAGAATATGCTTATTAAGATATCCTAGACAGTTCTCAAAGTCCTGAGGCTATTGCCTCAAGTAGCCAGGACTCTCCGACCTTGAGAAAAATAACCAAGAGGGTTGCATTTACCATTGGCGTTCCCAAGTGATTATTTTAGTAGCAGTACTTGGAATACTTGGAATGGAAGGAGCAGTGTGTTTACCTGCAACCTGTGTTAGCATCTCTCTTTTATTTGTTGAAAACTGGTCTACTAGAGGTGGGACAAAGCGTCAGGGATAAAAGGAAACACAGGGTAGGCTGGAGTTATTTATGCCCTTATCGTACTTTTTTTTCTCAGCACTTAAGGTTCTCAGCAACCTCACTTTATTCATTTAACCAACTTTCTTCTAACATACCTTTTTTAAAAAAAATTCTTCTATTTTTTCTTTCCCTATTTTAAATTTTATAATAGCTGGTGTTTATATTGTGCCAGGTTTTTTTTTTTTTCCATTTTGCCCTTGCGAAGTACGTTCAGAGTGAGCCCCCATGGAAAGTCAGGTGGATCATCTCCCTTGGCAGTTTAGTCAGTTGAAGGATACAGGACACTGGTCTGCTCAAGATTACATAGCTAATGGCAGGTAAAAGACTAAGTATCTGTCTCTGGATTCTAGCTCCTTGTTTTGCCCAGTATGACACGCAGTTCTTAGTGGTGTTTCATGAATTCTGTGGACAGTTCACTCACTGTAGCACTTGACTGGGCAGACATTACCCAGAAGGCTAGAATATAGAGAGCACAACAATTGTCAAATGATTGGTAGAAATTTCTGGATTATTGACCTCTCAATTACCAGTAGCCTCTTTGGCACCCAGTTCTACTTGAGATAATCTGAAGTGAGGTTCCTTGTCCAGAAATTAAGGTGACATTAAGTAAAAAAAAGGAGCTCTGGTGGCACAGCAGTTAGTAGCACTGAGCTGCTAACCAAAAGGTTGGTGATTCAAACCCACCCAGCAGCTCTGCAGGAGAAAGACCTGGCAGCCTGTTCCTGTAAAGATTATAGCCTAGACCTAATAACATGTTTAGTGCTTCTGTTCTACCTCCTAGTTCATTGTGTAGTGACTGAGGTCTTAAAAGCTTGCAAGTGGCCATCCAAGGCACAACGATTGGTCTCTAATTGTCTGGAGCAACAGAGGAAGGAGAGTCAGGAATAGGAGGAGGATATGGAATGTATTGGTAATTGCCTCCATGAACAGCTGCCTCCTTTGCCATGAGACCAAAAGAATTGGATGGTGCCCACCTACCATTACTGAACATTTTGATCCAAGATTCTATAGAAGAATCCTGATCAAAAGGGGGAAGATACAGAACAGAATATCAAATTCTCATGGACTCTAGATTTCCTGGAGCCATGAATGTTGGATGAACCCCTGAAACTATTGCCCTGAGATAATCTTTAAACCTTAAACCAAAAATATCCCTCGAAGTCTTCCTAAAACTAAACAATAGTTTAGCTTAACTATTAAAAAATGTCTACCTTGAGCATTATGCTCTTTTAAGAACTATCTATATGGGATCAAATTGGCAACAGCAACTTGAAAAATTAGGGGCAGTGAAGTTATATTAATGGAGGAGGAAGAACTTACAAAAGGAGGCTGAGAATGGTTGCACAAATACAAAAATGTAATCCTTGTCACTAAATGGTACGTGTAGAAACTGGAATTGGTGCATGTTTTGCTGTGTATATTCTCAACAACAACTACAAAATTAATAAAGCTTAAAAAAATTATAGCCTAGAAAACCCTATGAGCGGTTCTACTGTGTCACATGGGGTCTCTATGAGTTAAAAATTGACTTGATAGCACCTAACAACAACAAAAATATTAGTATAAAAAGCAAGTTTCAAAACTATAGCATGATTCTGTATACACACTTACATGTCTAATATAATTAGATATGTTATACATAGATGTATAATTGTATATATTTGATTATACATGTAGAGAAAATTATATACTCAGAACCGTTAGCCCCCTCTGCAGGGTGTGTGTGTGCTTGGTTTGCGACGGGGGCTTGAGTGAGTCAGTCGACAAATATTTTGGTTTATCAGCTGTATCTGGGCAGTGACTAGTCTATGGGCCAAAGCCAAAAACCAAACCCATTGCCATCGTTTCGACTCTGACTCATGGTGACCCCATGTGTTACAGAGTAGAGCTGCTGTAATTTTTACGGAAGTAGATCAGCATGCTTTTTTTCCACAGCAGTACTAGGTGGGTTCGAACTGCCAGCCTTGAGGTTAGTCGTTGTTAGGTGCCGTTGAGTCAATTTTTGAATCCTAGTGACCCCATGTGACAGAGTAGAACTGCCCCATAGGGGTTTTTAGGCTGTAATCTGTATGGGAGCATATCAGTGGATCTTTCTCCCACGGAGCTGCTGGGTGGCTTCCGTGAAAACTCTAACCTTTCAGTTAGTGGTCGAGCACGTTTGTGCCCCCAGGAGCTTCAGTCTACCAGCATACCTCTGTAAGTCAGTCAGTCCTCTGTGCCCGGTTCTTGGAAGGGCCCTCATTTAATTATCTGGATAATTGTGGGCATTAGGACTTACCCTCAGTTTTTGTTGTTGTTGCCTGTTTTAATTTCAGGTGCTGAAATAATAAAGTTTACTGGCTTAAAAAAAAAGAGAAGTAAATTATTTTAAATATCTAGGACGAGGAGAGCTTTTGGTTAGACTTAGCATATGTGACAGACACAAAACCTTTTTCCTATAAGCCTGAGATCTTCTGTTTTATTTCCTTAGGATAGCTTCCATTTCCCCCCTTTTCTGTATCTCCACTTTCATTGCTTTTTTCTCTCTCAAATTTCTGTTTTGAATTGGAGAAGAAATACATTTTTATTGTACTAAAAAATTATTTTCCCACATTTTTATTTTGTAAATGTTGCAATGTACAGAAAGTTGAGACAATAATACAGTAAACATCCCTGAACCCTTCACTAGATTTGCCAGTTGTTAACATTTTGCCTTACTTTCTATTTATATAGGTAGATAGATCCATACATACATTTTTTCTGAACCATTTGCAAGTCAGTTGCAGACATTATGAGCTTCACCCCTCAATACTTCAGCTTGCATCTCCTAAGAATAAAAACATTCTCCTATAGAACCACAATACCAGACTTGCACCTGCCTTCCCCAAACCAGGGTTGATTCTTTACAAAAGCTCACGCCAGTTAGCTTGTAGAATGTTCCACACTCTGGATTTGTCTGATTATTTTCTCGTGATTAGCTTCAGATTAACGCTTCAATAAGAAGTATATGACACCTGCTGTGTAGCATTTTGGCATAAAGCATTACTCTGTAGCTAATGTAGCAGAATGCTACAGAGCAGGTGTGGTATACTTCTTATTGTACACATCAGGAGGTCTGTAATGTCAGGTGGTTCCAGTGTGAGTGTGGTTAAGATGTCACCCACCAGACTGCACCATCCTAAAGGTGCTTTTCCCGCTTTGTGACTAGTTGACTAGTACTAATCTATGGGGTGGTATTTTGAGATGAATATTCTCTTGCCAACACGCTTTCATCCAGTGTTTTCAGCATCTTTGTCTAAATTAATTTTTACAGCGGGGGCTTACAAAAATGATAATTTTCCTATTTTTGTCTAAATATTTTAGTTGCCAGTCTTCTGTAAAGATGTTATGTTCCCCCCTCACACCCCCACCACCTTTTTGAGTATCGTTATGGAACCATGGATTAATTTTTGTAATTTAATGTGTTATCAGCTACATTAAGGAGCCCTGGTGGTGCAGTGGGTAAAGTGCTCAGCTGCTAACCAAAAGCTAGGTGGTTGGAACCTATCAGCCACTCGGTGGGAGAAAGCTGTGGCAGTCTGCTTCTGTAAAGATTAGAGCCTTGGAAACCCTATGGGCAGTTCTCCTGTGTCCTAGAGGGTTGGAATCAAGTCGATGGCAGTGGGCTTTTTGGTATCCACTACATTGTTGTTCTTTTTGATGCTCAGATTATTCCAAGTTTGGCCGGTTGGAGTCCTCATTATTAGAAAGTTTAAACCATTTCGTAAAGATTAAAGATTTCATGCATTTCATTTCCTGAGTTACTGACCTAGGTTTTGCGGTATACAGATAGTGTAATAAAACTTCTATATTCCACCAGGACTCTCACAGAAGGAGGAGGAGGAGGATGCGTTTATTGAAGAACACCAACTCGAAGAAGAGAAGCTGTTAGAGAAGGAGAGGTCAGCACTGATTTCAGCCCTTAAAGTGAACTCAGTTATTTTGAGTGTTCTAAGTCTTTACTGGAGGCCTGGTGGGGCAACAGTTAAGCCCTCAGCTGCTAACAGAAAGGTTGGTGGTTTGAACCCACTCAGAGGCTCCACCGGAGAAAAATCCTGATGATATGCTCTGTAGAGATTACAATCTAGAAAACCCAGTAGGACAGTTCTACTCTCGTCACTTAGGGTTGCTATGAGTCGAAAATTGACCCAACAGCACCTAACAACGACAACAACAAGCCTTTACTAGCACAGGTGTCCTTTATATGATCTTGTACCGTAAAACCTGCAGAAGCCAGAACCCGTATAAGGTGGAGACCTGTCAGAGAAGGAAAACTCAAATATTTTCTACTAATAAAGGGCAATAGAAAAGTGGTAAGACTGAATCCTGTCAAAGGCAGAAAACTTGTGAGACCCAGAAAAACAAGGCCGTCCGGCTGTCACAGGTTTTACGGTACAAGATAGGTTTTATAAAATAGCTTGTGTAGAACATTTATGTCTGTAGTCAACAGGCTAAAACTGAGTTCGTCTTTATGTTTTTAACCCAAGTATTTTTAACTTTTTGTTAATTCGTAAATGTTTTTGCCAAAACAAAACAAAAGGCCAAATGGTTAAGTGTAAAAAGTGAAAGAGCTTCAATAAACACAGCACCCCAAAGATAGCTACTGTAAAGAAAGTAAGAATGAAAGAAAGCACCTGTGTACAATACATGTGTATTTCTCGAATGGGTTAATATTTATCCACATTTTTCTATGAATTTTTTTTGCTAAGAATTGTATATGTATTTCAGTGTCAATGCAGAGATCTAATTCAACCATTTTAATGGCAACATAGTACCCACTGTATGGATGTAGCATAATGTACTCTTTATTCATAATTTATTCTTCATAATTTATAGTTCACTATTGATGGACTTAGAGGTTTTAATAGGTTGTTACCGTTATAGAAAATGTTGCAAAGAGCATCCATGCTTGTATATCCTAAGAAATTGTCCTGTTATTTCCTTAGGAAAATGCCTGGAAATGAAATTGCTGGGATCATTACTTGTAGATGGCAGAGTAGAACGGGCAGGCCAATTGGCAGCCCTTCTGGCAGTTGAATGAAGGTGCTTCTTTCCCTATGCCTGCACCCATTCTAGGCATTCAATTTTGAAAGCTCCTTTGGTGAAAAGTTATATTTCATTGTTTGAAATATACATTGCTTAGTTAGTAAGGTTGAATATCTTTTTATACATTTTTTTTTACCTATTTATAAAATGCTTAAGTCCTGTACCTTTTTCTTTTGGAATAGATCTTTGTTTTCACTTGCTTTATAAGAGATGTTATTGAAGATACTAAGGATTGAGGATATTAATCCTTTATCTGTCATATGTGTGATGTATGTTTTTCTCATTTGCTATTAGTCCTAATTTGATTTATGGTATTACTTACCATAATTTGATTTTCACATAGTCAACTTCTGTTATGATATCTGGCCTTGGTGTCTGACTTAAAAAATGCCTCCCCCATCCCAAGATGATGAAAATACTCTGGTAGTTTTTCTCTTAATATTTTCCAGGGTGGTGGTGGTGGTGTTTTTAATGTGGTTGTGTTGGAGAACATGGAGTTGGATTCAACTGGCCCTCAGTTCCCGTTCTGCCTCTGCTACTTACTAGCTGTCCAAGTGTGCTCAAGTGTCTTAATCTCTCTAAATGTCAGTGTCCTTATCTTTAATCTGGAGTAAAAAAGCAATCATAGTAGCTACCTCATAGAATTGTGAAGATTCCACAAGGTGGTGTGTGATTGGTAGAGGTAGGAGGCACTGTAACAGCTCTGGTTGCACTTACTGTAGGTTTCCCTTGTGGTAAAGATGAGAGAGGGGATAAAATAGAAAAGTGATTTTTATTTGTTTCCCCATTTATTTGAAATGATTCTTTTAAAGCACAGTACAATGCCTCTGTGTCCCTTTCATCTTCATGTATTCCTACACTAGTTGCGCACTACTTGAGTTCTTGTCGAAAAACGGGAAAGTTCATTATGTGAAAGTACTGTATGACTTTATATACTATTTTAAAGCAGATGTGTAGGATATTGAAGTTATTAAATTGTAAAGTTTGGAATGTTTTACTTTTTGTGGTCTTAAGGTATATACCATTTTGGTTCAGTTTCTATACAATTAATATGTTCCTCAAAGGATTCATAAATCAGAGCTCTGCCCACTGAAAGATCTATACCTACCTCATATCTGGCGCATGCATGTGACACACACAATAAGCTAGCTTCTACCACGGCTGAAAGCTGCGTTGCTGGAAACTGTAGGTGGAAATTGAATATATTTTCCCATAGAATATTTAAAGTTCTGTTTAGGTCCCCAGGCTAAACGTAAAGCCCTATTTAATTCCTAATGTTGCTGAGGTAATTTAGAACAATTTCTCATATATTTCCCTTTTACAAATTCAGTGAGAAAATGCAGCCTAGGTTCTGAATATCAGGTTGGCATATAAACCTGAAATATAACCCATCTTTAAGTTAGAAACTGTTATGAATGTCTGAAACACTTGCCATTTTAGTAATGTTGTTGTTGGGTGCTATCAGTCATATTCTAACTCATAGTGACCCTCTGTGACAGAGCCCCATGAGGTTATCTAGGCGGTAATCTTTATGGGAGCAGATCACTACGTCTTTCTCCTGTGGAGCTGCTGGATGGATTTGAACCACCAGCCTTTTGGTTAGCAGCCAAGTAAACACTTAACCATTACACCACTAGGACTCCTCTTTTTTTTTTTTTAAATGACCAGTTATAAAGAGTAATGTTTTATACTCTTTATAATTATGTTTTAAATTGGTCATTTAAAAAAATAGACACCCACTAATTTATTTTTATAACTTCTTACCATCTTTTCTTAAAGCCTGTAGTATTCTTTATTTTAAAAGACATGATCGGCAGAGCCAAGATGGCAGACTAGGCAGACGCTACCTCGGATCCCTCTTACAACAGAGACACGGAAAAACAAGTGAATCGATCACGTACATAACAATCTACGAACCCTGAACAACAAACACAGATTTAGAGACGGAGAACGAACTAATACAGGGAAGCAGCGATTGTTTCCAGGGCCTGGAGCCAGCGTACCAGTCAGGTACGGCACAAGCACAGAGAGCTGCTCCACCCCCCTGAACTAACCCCGGGAGGGGGACCAGCCGGTTCCACGGGCGGCGTGGGATGCAGCCGGTAGGAGAAGTCCCCGGGAGGCAGTGACTCGTGTTGGAGCAGAAAGAGCAGCGTCCGAGCCGGGGAACCGTCCCGCAGGGATTTGGACTGGATGCAGCCGATTTTCTGGAAAAACTAGTTTCCCAGTGATGGCTCGGAGACAACAATCCATATCAAACCACTTAAAGAAGCAGACCATGACAGCTTCTCCAACCCCCCAAACAAAAGAATCAAAATCTTTCCCAAATGAAGATACAATCTTGGAATTATCAGATACAGAATATAAAAAACTAATTTACAGAATGCTTAATGATATCACAAATGAAATTAGGATAACTGCAGAAAAAGCCAAGGAACACACTGATAAAACTGTTGAAGAACTCAAAAAGATTATTCAAGAACATAGTGGAAAAATTAATAAGTTGCAAGAATCCATAGAGAGACAACATGTAGAAATCCAAAAGATTAACAATAAAATAACAGAACTAGACAACGCACTAGGAAGTCAGAGGAGCAGACTCGAGCAATTAGAATGCAGACTGGGACATCTGGAGGACCAGGGAATCAACACCAACATAGCTGAAAAAAAATCGGATAAAAGAATTAAAAAAAATGAAGAAACCCTAAGAATTATGTGGGACTCTATCAAGAAGGATAACCTGCGGATGATTGGAGTCCCAGAACAGGGAGGAGGGACAGAAAACACAGAGAAAATAGTTGAAGAACTCCTGACAGAAAACTTCCCTGACATCATGAAAGACGAAAGGATATCTATCCAAGATGCTCATCGAACCCCATTTAAGATTGATCCCAAAAGAAAAACACCAAGACATATTATCATCAAACTCACCAAAACCAAAGATAAACAGAAAATTTTAAAAGCAGCCAGGGAGAAAAGAAAGGTTTCCTTCAAGGGAGAATCAATAAGAATATGTTCTGACTACTCAGCAGAAACCATGCAGGCAAGAAGGGAATGGGACGACATACACAGAACACTGAAGGAGAAAAACTGCAAGCCAAGGATCATATATCCAGCAAAACTCTCTCTGAAATATGAAGGCGAAATTAAGATATTTACAAACAAACACAAGTTTAGAGAATTTGCAAAAACCAAACCAAAGCTACAAGAAATACTAAAGGATATTGTTTGGTCAGAGAACCAATAATATCAGATATCAGCACAACACAAGGTCACAAAACAGAACATCCTGATATCAACTCAAATAGGGAAATCACAAAAACAAACAAATTAAGATTAATTAAAAAAAAATACACATAACAGGGAATCATGGAAGTCAATAGGTAAAAGATCACAATAATCAAAAAGAGGGACTAAATACAGGAGGCATTGAACTGCCATATGGAGAGTGATACAAGGCGATATAGAACGATACAAGTTAGGTTTTTACTTAGAAAAATAGGGGTAAATAATAAGGTAACCACAAAAAGGTATAACAACTCTATAACTCAAGATAAAAACCAAGAAAAACGTAACGACTCAACTAACATAAAGTCAAGCACTATGAAAATGAGGATCTCACAATTTACTGAGAAAAATGCCTCAGCACAAAAAAGTATGTGGAAAAATGAAATTGTCAACAACACACATAAAAAGGCATCAAAATGACAGCACTAAAAACTTATTTATCTATAATTACCCTGAATGTAAATGGACTAAATGCACCAATAAAGAGACAGAGAGTCACAGACTGGATAAAGAAACACGATCCATCTATATGCTGCCTACAAGAGACACACCTTAGACTTAGAGACACAAACAAACTAAAACTCAAAGGATGGAAAAAAGTATATCAAGCAAACAATAAGCAAAAAAGAAGAGGAGTAGCAATATTAATTTCTGACAAAATAGACTTTAGACTTAAATCCACCACAAAGGATAAAGAAGGACACTATATAATGATAAAAGGGACAATTGATCAGGAAGACATAACCATATTAAATATTTATGCACCCAATGACAGGGCTGCAAGATACATAAATCAAATTTTAACAGAATTGAAAAGCAAGATAGATACCTCCACAATTATAGTAGGAGACTTCAACACAGCACTTTCGGAGAAGGACAGGACATCCAGTAAGAAGCTCAACAGAGACACGGAAGATCTAATTACAACAGTCAACCAACTTGACCTCATTGACTTATACAGAACTCTCCACCCAACTGCTGCAAAGTATACTTTTTTTTCTAGCGCACATGGAACATTCTCTAGAATAGACCACATATTAGGTCATAAAACAAACCTTTGCAGAGTCCAAAACATCGAAATATTACAAAGCATCTTCTCAGACCACAAGGCAATAAAACTAGAGATCAATAACAGAAAAACTAGGAAAAAGAAATCAAATACTTGGAAAATGAACAACACCCTCCTGAAAAAAGACTGGGTTATAGAAGACATCAAGGAGGGAATAAGGAAATTCATAGAAAGCAACGAGAATGAAAATACTTCCTATCAAAACCTCTGGGACACAGCAAAAGCAGTGCTCAGAGGCCAATTTATATCAATAAATGCACACATACAAAAAGAAGAAAGAGCCAAAAGCAGAGAACTGTCCCTACAACTTGAACAAATAGAAACTGAGCAACAAAAGAATACATCAGGCACCAGAAGAAAACAAATAATAAAAATTAGAGCTGAACTAAATGAATTAGAGAACAGAAAAACAATTGAAAGAATTAACAAAGCCAAAAGCTGGTTCTTTGAAAAAATTAACAAAATTGATAAACCATTGGCTAGACTGACTAAAGAAATACAGGAAAGGAAACAAATAACTCGAATAAGAAATGAGAAGGACCACATCACAACAGAACCAAATGAAATTAAAAGAATCATTTCAGATTATTATGAAAAATTGTACTCTAACAAATTTGAAAACCTAGAAGAAATGGATGAATTCCTGGAAAAACACTACCTACCTAAACTAACACATTCAGAAGTAGAACAACTAAATAGACCCATAACAAAAAAAGAGATTGAAACGGTAATCAAACAACTCCCAACAAAAAAAAGCCCTGGCCCGGACGGCTTCACTGCAGAGTTCTACCAAACTTTCAGAGAAGAGTTAACACCACTACTTCTGAAGGTATTCCAAAGCATAGAAAATGACGGAATACTACCCAACTCATTCTATGAAGCCACCATCTCCCTGATACCAAAACCAGGTAAAGACTTTACAAAAAAAGAAAATTACAGACCTATATCCCTCATGAACATAGATGCAAAAATCCTCAACAAAATTCTAGCCAATAGAATCCAACAACACATCAAAAAAATAATTCACTCTGATCAAGTGGGATTTATACCAGGTATGCAAGGCTGGTTTAATATCAGAAAAACCATTAATGTAATCCGTCACATAAATAAAACAAAAGACAAAAACCACATGATCTTATCAATTGATGCAGAAAAGGCATTTGACAAAGTCCAACACCCATTCATGATAAAAACTCTTACCAAAATAGGAATTGAAGGAAAATTCCTCAACATAATAAAGGGCATCTATGCAAAGCCAACAGCCAATATCACTCTAAATGGAGAGAACCTGAAAGCATTTCCCTTGAGAACGGGAACCAGACAAGGATGCCCTTTATCACAGCTCTTATTCAACATCGTGTTGGAAGTCTTAGCCAGGGCAATTAGGCTAGACAAAGAAATAAAAGGTATCTGGATTGGCAAGGAAGAAGTAAAGTTATCACTATTTGCAGATGACATGATTATATACACAGAAAACCCTAAGGAATCCTCCAGAAAACTACTGAAACTAATAGAAGAGTTTGGCAGAGTCTCAGGTTATAAAATAAACATACAAAAATCACTTGGATTCCTCTACATCAACAAAAAGAACACCGAAGAGGAAATAACCAAATCAATACCATTCACAGTAGCCCCCAAGAAGATAAGATACTTAGGAATAAATCTTACCAAGGATGTAAAAGACCTATACAAAGAAAACTACAAAGCTCTACTACAAGAAATTCAAAAGGACATACTTAAGTGGAAAAACATACCCTGCTCATGGATAGGAAGACTTAACATAGTAAAAATGTCTATTCTACCAAAAGCCATCTATACATTTAACGCACTTCCAATCCAAATTCCAATGTCATATTTTAAGGGGATAGAGAAACAAATCACCAATTTCATATGGAAGGGAAAGAAGCCCCGGATAAGCAAAGCACTACTGAAAAAGAAGAAGAAAGTGGGAGGCCTCACCTTACCTGACTTCAGAACCTATTACACAGCCACAGTAGTCAAAACAGCCTGGTATTGGTACAACAACAGACACATAGACCAATGGAACAGAATTGAGAACCCAGACATAGATCCATCCACGTATGAGCAGCTGATATTTGACAAAGGACCAGTGTCAATTAACTGGGGAAAAGATAGCCTTTTTAACAAATGGTGCTGGCATAACTGGATATCCATTTGCAAAAAAATGAAACAGGACCCATACCTCACACCATGCACAAAAACTAACTCCAAGTGGATCAAAGACCTAAACATAAAGACTAAAACGATAAAGATCATGGAAGAAAAAATTGGGACAACCCTAGGAGCCCTAATACAAGGTATAAACAGAATACAAAACATTACCAAAAATGATGAAGAGAAACCCGATAACTGGGAGCTCCTAAAAATCAAACACCTATGCTCATCTAAAGACTTCTCCAAAAGCGTAAAAAGACCACCTACAGACTGGGAAAGAATTTTCAGCTATGACATCTCCGACCAGCGCCTGATCTCTAAAATCTACATGATTCTGTCAAAACTCAACCACAAAAAGACAAACAACCCGATCAAGAAGTGGGCAAAGGATATGAACACACATTTCACTGAAGAAGATATTCAGGCAGCCAACAGATACATGAGAAAATGCTCTCGATCATTAGCCATTAGAGAAATGCAAATTAAAACTACGATGAGATTCCATCTCACACCAGCAAGGCTGGCATTAATCCAAAAAACACAAAATGATAAATGTTGGAGAGGCTGCGGAGAGATTGGAACTCTCATACACTGCTGGTGGGAATGTAAAATGGTACACCCACTTTGGAAATCTATCTGGCGTTAAACAGTTAGAAATAGAACTACCATAAAAAACCATACAACCCAGAAATCCCACTCCTAGGAATATACCCTAGAGATACAAGAGCCTTCATACAAACAGATATATGCACACCCATGTTTATTGCAGCTCTGTTTACAATAGCAAAAAGTTGGAAGCAACCAAGGTGTCCATCAACGGATGAATGGGTAAATAAATTGTGGTATATTCACACAATGGAATACTACGCGTCGATAAAGAACAGTGACGAATCTCTGAAACATTTCATAACATGGAGGAACCTGGAAGGCATTATGCTGAGCGAAATGAGTCAGAGGCAAAAGGACAAATATTGTATAAGACCACTATTATAAGATCTTGAGAAATAGTATAAACTGAGAAGAACACATACTTTTGTGGTTACGAGGGGGGGAGGGAGGGAGGGTGGGAGAGGGCTTTTTATTGATTAATCAGTAGATAAGAACTGCTTTAGGTGAAGGGAAAGACAACACTCAATACATGGAAGGTCAGCTCAATTGGACTGGACCAAAAGCAAAGAAGTTTCTGGGATAAAATGAATGCTTCAAAGGTCAGCGGAGCAAGTGCGGGGGTCTGGGGAACATGGTTTGCGGGGACTTCTAAGTCAATTGGCAAAATTATTATGAAATCATTCTGCATCCCACTTTGAAATGTGGCATCTGGGGTCTTAAATGCTAACAAGCGGCCATCTAAGATGCAGCAATTGGTCTCAACCCACCTGGAGCAAAGGAAAATGAAGAACACCAAGGCCACATGACAACTAAGAGCCCAAGAGACAGAAAGGGCCACATGAACCAGAGACCTACGTCATCCTGAGACCAGAAGAACTAGTTGGTGCCCGGCCACAATCGATGACTGCCCTGACAGGGAGCACAGCAGAGGACCCCTGAGGGAACAGGAGATCAGTGGGATGCAGACCCCAAATTCTCATAAAAAGACCAAACTTAATGGTCTGACTGAGACTGGAGGAATCCCGGTGGCCATGCTCCCCAGACCTTCAGTTGACACAGGACAGGAACCATCCCCGAAGACAACTCATCAGAAGTGAAAGGGACTGGTCAGCGGGTGGGAGAGAGCCGCTGATGAAGAGTGAGCTAATTATATCAGGTGGACACTTGAGATTGTGTTGGCAACTCTTGTCTGGAGGGGGGATGGAGGATAGAGAGAGAGGGAAGCCGGCAAAATTGTCAAGAAAGGAGAGACTGAAAGGGCTGACTTAAGAGGGGGAGAGCAAGTGGGAGTAGGGAGTGAGATGTATGTAAACTTATATGTGACAGACTGATTGGATTTGTAAACGTTCACTTGAAGCTTAATAAAAGTTATTTAAAAAAAAAAAGACACGATCACAGTGTAGTTTTATTTTCCTTTTTTCAGCAGTTTCGGTATTTTGGGGCAAATCACCTACCACCCACCAGTTGCTGTTGAGGTAATCCTGACTCATGGTGACCCCACGTGCGTCAGGGTAGAACTGTGCTTCATGGTTTTTTTTTTTTTTAATTTGTCCTTTAGATGAAAGTTTATAGCTCAAGTTAATTTCTTATTCAAAACTATATGCACATATTGTTTTGTGACATTATTTACAATTCCCACAATTGTGATAGCACACTCCCCCTTTCCATCCCAGGTTCCCTGTGTCCTTTCATCCAGTTCCTGTCCCTTCGTGCCTTCTCAAACTCCATAGGATTTTCAATGGCTAATTTTTCGGAACTAAATTGCCAGGACTTTCTTCCAAGATACCTCTGGGTGGACTTGAACCTTTCAGCTAGCAGCCAAGTGCATTAACCATTAACTCCAGGGCAAATCACAGGAGTCTCTTAACCATATGGACTAGTAGTGCAAAGGTTTCTCACGGAAGATGCAAGGTTTTCATAGTGCTGCAGTCATGGGGTAGCCATGCATAGAATAGGAAGAGTAATACTTTCTGAATGTGAAAAGCTAATTGTTGCTTTAAGACTTGTTACACATTTTATTGGAACCTAAATATTACTGTGATCGTAGTGTCACTTTTTTTATGTCAAAGATATACCAGACACACACATATAAAATGTAGAAGTAGTGATTTCAAGGTGTTACCCTCTGTGAAGATAATTGCCAAAATGTAGTGTTCCTAAGATCTCTACTTCTATTTTCTCATTTTTTTTACTCCCACTTAATTTTTTTTATGGAGGATATCTTTTATGATATTTTAATCATTCTTAAAACATGTCATTTTGCTGTCGTGTGTGTGTGTGTTTGTAGATTAATGCCGATTTCTTTTGATTAATCGACTGTTTCACTATGCTGATAGGCAAAAGTTACATCAGGAATGGTTGCTGAGAGAGCAGAAGGCTCAAGAAGAATTCCGAATAAAGAAAGAAAAGGAAGCGGCAGCTAGAAAACGGCAGGAAGAACTAGAGGTACAGTATTAAATTAATTAACCAATTAACTATTAAGAGTTACATATCTTGCCCAACAATAAAAAGACAAACTTCCCAATTAAAAGTTGGGCAAAGGACTTGAATAGACATTTCAGCAAAGAAGTTGTATTGTATTTTTACACAAATAACACACGCTTTCTACATTTTTTTTCTTTTTTTTTTTGCCAACTACATCTTCCCCCTGCAAGATATTTTCACAGGGATGCTACGCCTTTTTTTTTTTTTTTACATATTGCTTTGGAAACCCTCCCTTCATGGTTGGCAAACATACATAGAACGTACCCATTATTAGCATAAAATATGGTACAAATGGCCAGTAGGCACCTGAAAAGGTGCTCAAGTATCATTAAAAACCCATTGCTGCCAAGTCAATTCTGACTCATAGAGACCCTATAGGATGGAATAGGACTGCCCCATAGGATTTCCAAGGAGCAGCTGGTGGATTCGAACTGCTGACCTTTTGGTTAGCAGCCAAATGCTTAACTACTGCACCACCAGGGCTCAGACCAAAACTGTAATTAGGGAAATGCAAATCAAACCCACCATGAGACACTCCTGTTAGGGTGTCTATTATCAGAAAAACAGAAGACAACAAATGTTAGAGAGAATGTGGAGAAATTGGAACTCTTATCCACTGCTGGTGGGATTGTCAAATGGCACGTCCACTATGGAAAACTGTTTTGCAGTTTCTCAAAAAGTTAAACACAGAACTATCTTATGACTCAGCAGTTCCACTCCTAGTGTTAAAAATAATCCAAACTCACTGAAATTTGAACATAAGTCTTATTCTATATGCATATTTAAGAAAAAAAAAACATTGCCATCGAGTCAATTCCAACTCATAGTGACCCTGTAGGACAGTGTAGGACTGCCCCATAGGGTTTCCAAGGAGCTCCTGGTGGATTTGAACTGCCGACCTTTTGGTCAGTAGCCATAGCTCTCAGCCACCGCATCACCAGGGCTCCATAGCATACAGGAGGCCATTTTGATCCTAGAAAAAGCAAGTGGCTCAAAGGAGCTGGGTACAACGGAGCTTATAAAGAGAAGAGAAGGGAGAAATATAGGTCAACCGTTGGCTAATCTTAACATGATCGACTGAACCCTGCGTTCCCCTTTTTGCTGAGATCCTCTAATATCAGGTTACTTCTGGCCTGGCTGCCAATACTTTGACCCTGCACCCACCTGCAGAAACCCTGGTGGCGTAGCAGTTAAGAGCTATGTCTGCTAACCAAAAGGTTGGCAGTTCGAATCCACAAGGCGCTTCTTGGAAACTCTATGGGGCAGTTCTACCCTGTCCTATAGGGTCGCTATGATTTGGGATCCAATCAAAGACACCTGCAGCCAAGAGACCTTTTTGAGATTTAAATTAGGAAGTGATGGTTTGTTGACTGTCCTTTTCTAGCTGGATAGAACAAATTTACATTGCTGTAGAGCAGTTTCTGACAGGCTTTCTATGGTTAATATTTTGTTTTGTGGATGAGAAAACCTTAAAATCAAAGGAAGATGTCTGTTATTAATTTTCCTCTTCAACACTAGGTATACACCCAAAACAATTGAAGGCAGGAATGCAAACAGATCTGTGCACACCAATGTTCATTGCAGCACTATTCACAATAGCCAAAAGGTAGAAACAGCCTAAATGTCCATCAACAGATGAATAGATAAAGAAAATGTTACTTACATACATTGAAATATTTCTCAGCCATAAAGAGAGATGAACTCCTAATACATGCTGCAACATGAAAACATTATGAGCCTTGAAAACATGCTGAGTGAAATAAGTCACAAAAGGACAAATACTGTATGATCCCACCTGTATGATATATCCCTGGTAGCGTAGCAGTTAAGAGTTATGGCTGCTAACCAAAAGGTCGGCAGTGTGAATCCACCAGCAGCTGCCTGGAAACACCAGTTCTGCTCTGTCCTAGAGGGTCGTTATGAGTCGCAATCGACTCGATGGCGGTGGGTTTTTTTATATGATATATACAGAATAGGCAAATGCATAGAGACGAAGTTCATTAGTGGTTACCTGGGGCCGGTAGGGTGGGGAAATGGGGGGGGGACGCTGCTTAAGAGGTACAGAGTTTTTGTTAAGGGTAATGAAACCATTTAGAAACAGATAGTGATGGTTGCTGCACAACATGGTGAATGTAGTTAATGGCACTGAATTTTACACATAAAAATGGTTGAAATGTTTTGCTGCATATATTTCACCATAGTAAGAAATTTAAAAATTAAGAGTTACATATCTTGAACTTCAGAAACTGATAATGTTCATTTTACCAATGTGTTTAAATTTTTTAATTTATTTTCCCCTATGTTAAATGTTTTTAAAAAGGGAATCTGAAAAAAAAAATTACCTTTCCTTCTCCTTTATTTCCTTTAAAGAGAAAATTAAAAGAAGAATGGGAACAACAACAGAGAAAGGAGCGAGAAGAGGAGGAGCAGAAACTACAGGAGAAGAGAGAAAGAGAGGTGATTCCTGTCATAGGAGGATAAACTCACTGCGTATCCTCTTAGAGTGCAAATGTTGCTGGTGATGGGTTTGAAGAGTAAGCCGTAGGCATCTGAGGGTTTTTTGTTTGTTACTTGCTTTTGTTGTTGCTTTGTTTGTTCCTTTAGAAAGAGTCGTATTTTCAGTATTGACATGCACTGGAGTTTCCTCATGATGTTCTTTGGGGTCCTGCTATGACAGATAAGACTACCTGAAATTAAGGTTTTTCTTCAACTTACCCAGCATACCCATTATACCAGTGGTTGGGAAGCTTTTTCTCTAAAGGTCCAGATAGTAAATGTTTTAGGCACTGTGGTCCATACAGTTTTTGTTGCCAATACTCTGTCATTGTAGCATGAAAGCAACCATAGACAGTATGTAAAAGAAAGGGTGTGGCCGTGTTCCAATAAAACTTTATTTATAAACACAGGTGGCTGGGCCCTACTTTACACTGTTTGCCACTCTATAACAAATGGTGTTATTCTGAGGTTCTGTTATATGTGGGTTGACTTATTCAGAGAATAATATTTTGTATAGTTGCCACATTTGTTTTATTCATGAGAGACTTAACTATTTATAACGTGTTAGCAAGAATTTTTTTATTTAGAGAAATTAGGGATTCAAATATCAAAGATTTAGCAAACACTGTTTTTGTTATTAAATCTTGTCTTTCTAACGTGGGCTACTAAAGGCAATTGCAATTAATACACGATTGTTCATTTATAAAAAAAATTGGCGAGGTATATGTATATATATTCCACAACATCCAGGATTCTTTTTTAAAGATTCATTTGGTACATTTTGCTGCTGTTCTTTAGCAGTGTATTTATTTCAAAGATATCACAGCTCATCTTTCTTTGACTGACTCATCAGGATGTATCTTTTCAGTAATATTGCTGAGTCAGAATAACATAAAATTGGGAGCCCTGGTGACGCAGTGGTTAAAGCGCACAGCTGTGAACCGAAAGGTCAACAGCCACTTGGCAGGAGAAAGATTTTATCAGTAGAGTGTTCTTCAGTTGAGGTCTTTCCAGAATCAGGTAAAAGCTAAGGCTTTCAAATGCTTGGATTTCAAAGTAAGTCTCTTGAGACAATAAAACCTATTGCCCTCGAGTCGATCCCGACTCAGCGACCCTATAGAACAGAGTAGAACTGCCCCATAGGGTTTCCAAGGAGCAGCTGGTGGATTTGAACTGCCGACCTTTTGGTTAGCAGCTGAGCTCTGAACCACTAAGGAGAAGTGGACAGAACGAAATAGATTCTAAGCGTATAAAGGGACATACGATCTGTGTTTCTGCTGTGTTTGTCACTTTCCTAGTAGATAGAGATAGAGCGGTGAGAAAGACAGTCCCTGCTCTCGTTGAGTTAGTTTTCTAGGTGAGAGAGCTGGATGATAAGTAAGCAAAATGCTGTTTCCAGTAGTATTAAGTGCTATATAGAAAAAAAGCAGAGAGTGGCATGGGAGTGGTGGGGCAGGGCAGTCTTCCCTTAGATTGCATAGTCAAGGGAGACTTCTTTGAGGAGGTGGTGTGTGAGCTGATGCCTGAGTGCAGAGATCTCAGGAAGAGGGCTTCCCTGCCCGGAGGAGAGTCCTGCAGCATGGAGCTGGAAGAAGGCCGGGGTGCCTGAAACGAAACCCAAGGGGGAATGAGGTTGGGAAGGTGGGCGGGTCAGGCTCTATAAAGGGCTTCTGGACTGAGGCCACGGATCTCACGCTAAGTGTAATGGGAAGCCATTGAAGGGTTTAAGCAGAGAATGATCTCATCTAATTTAGTACATCATTCTTTAATACGGGGTGAGGAACAGTGAATCAGGAGGCGAGATCGGAAATACAGCAGCCAGTTAGAAAGCTGCTATTGCAGATAGGAGATGATGGTGATTTGGATTAGCAGAGTGCTTAATAAAGCTACACACATACATTTGGGGTAGGTGTAGACAGAGCTGGCAGGACTCTAGCTGGTGGATTGAATGTGGGGAAGGAAGGAGAACTGAAGCCCTGCTCTTAGGTTTTGGGTTTGAATAGGCAAGTAAACAGCAGCAGCATTTGCTGAGATGGGGCGTTTAGGTGAGCGGGTGTAGGAGAGAACAAAAGTTCTATTTTGAGCGTGTTAAGCTAAAGAGGACTCTTAGGTGACCAGGAACACTTATCAAGTACACAGCTACATATATGAGACTTTTAGGTAATGCTTTAAGGGGCTAGGGAAGAGAATTCTATTGAACATAGTTTAAAGTTTATTTAAATGTCAATTAGCCACAAATTTCCTGTCGTATCGTAGGACTTCCTTTGGCTTATCAAAAAGTTAGAAGTTTCTCACAAATCATAATTACTACTCTCCGTGTTATATTTTAGCTTCATCTAGCACTGTGTTTTATAGTATTCACTAATCCTAAACCCAGACCCAGTGCCGTCTGCATCATAAAAACTAGAATGAGGTATATATGCTCAAATATTCAGAATATTGGCGTTACTGGAACTATTTTAGGCATATACTTTAAATATTTTACAACGTGAGCTATTAAATTTTCTATTTAAATAAACCTTCTCAGCAAAGTATCTTTTGAAAGCTTTTCAGCAGACCTGTGCTGTAGAGAACAAATGAGAACCTGGAGCCTTTCGTATGTGTAGCTTTGTTTCTATGTTGTTACACATGAGATTCTTAACCAGAGAAACCAGCTGTGACTTACATGACGTCCAGGTTTTCATTAGTCCTATGTTTGCACCATTTGTAGGAAGCTGTGCAGAAGATGCTGGATCAGGCTGAAAATGAGGTACGTCTAAAACCTTTCATTAAGAATTTGAGACCCATTCACGTTTTTTTACAAACAGTACTTCCAGTAGTAGTAGTTTTGTGCTAGACTGTTTCGATTACTTGTGGATATCTGTAACCACTTTTGTGGCTCTGCCACTTACATAACAAGAACAAAAGTTTATTGATGAACAACAATAAATGTCATTGAATCGCCCCTGCGGACTGGACTCACCTGTAGTCCTTAATGTGTTTGTAAGCAGCCTCACATGCTATTCCCCCCAAATAGCTGTTTAACTGAATTCACAGCTGTTTAACTGAGTTCTTTCAGTGGTGTTTGCCTAATAAATCCTATCCTTTCAGAACGGATGGGCAGAAGGAAACCTGGTAGCAGTAGTGATGCCTAACCAAGGGAAATGGGTCGGAACACTTTTCATACAGTCTTGATTGCATGTTACAACTGAAATGTGTACATTCTTAAATGAATCCGTTTTTATTTTTGACATGAATATTTGACTACATTTTTAGACATTAAGTTTTTGTCATGGATTTTTACACTGCCAGTAAAGTCATGGTTATTTTTAACAGTTGGAAAATGGTACCACATGGCAAAACCCAGAACCACCCTTGGATGTAAGAATAATGGAGAAAGATCGAGCATACTGTCCGTTCTACAGTAAAACAGGAGCCTGCAGATTTGGAGATCGGTAAGTAATTTTGCTTTATCACGTCAGAATTAAGTTTATCAAGAAATGGAGGTTTTTGAGTTCTCTTTCTTGGAAGACATACTGGCTTCTGTCTGAAATGTCCATCATCCAGTGTCCACAGTGCTCTTACCACTCCTGTCGTTCTGCAGCTGGACCTCCCTGGGTGGGCTTCCCCTAGTTCTCTGACAGGTGCCTCTCTCGTACTCCTTGGAAACTTGGATGGGGAAATCATTTATTTCTGCTATTTCAAGAAACTGGAGCAGCCTGGCTTTATTTTTTGAATGGCAAACACTTTCACAAAACAGGCTTTAAAAACACTGGCATGCTTCAAGGAATATCTTGGAAGGCCAGGCTCAAAGTGGGTAGAGGAAAAGTATTTTAAGTCAGTATGCTCAGACTCGGTGGCATAATGGCTAAGTGCTCAGCTGCTAACCTAAGGGTTAGCGGTTCGAATCCACTCAGTGGCTCCGCAGAAGAAAAGACCTGACGATCTGCTCCTGTAAAGATGACAGCTGAGAAAACCCTATGGGACAGTTCTACTCTGTTGTGTGGTGTTGCTGTGAGTCGGAATTGACTCAACGGAACCCAACGACAGCAACATGCTCAGATTCAGGAACTGACCCCTGGGTTCAAAAACTGACTTTAGCGGCAGTCAGTTTGGGCAAGTTACTTAAGCTCTCTGTGCCTTAGTTCCCTCATCTGTAAAATGGGGATTAAAAATCCTATCAATCTTATCGAGGAGGTGGTGGTGGTTCTTCTCTGAGACACGCTTCTTGTCCCATCTCTTTTGGATCAATGTTTTTGAAACAAGACATTTACATGGAAAACTAAATGTTGATCTCTTTATTCATTTAGCAAATATATGAACACCTACTGTATACCAGGAACTTGTGGTTTTTATAATTTGGCTCATTTATGAATGAACAACTCAAAGTAGATAAATAATTTATAATGGTAAATGAATCCATCAGAGGCAAACTGTAATTATTCCTATATATTCTATAGAAGAGGAGATCTGACCATAATCTTAATGTCCTGTTAATCCTAAAAAATGTCATGAATACACAAATTCATATGTATTTCGTGAGAAACTGTATGTTGTCTCATGTTTACTTTATTCATAAAATTATCCATGCCGTGAGTTTTTTTCCCTTTCTTTGAAAATATGAGCCTTCTCTTTTTCTTTTGTAATTTAAGCCCTCATACCTTTTTACATTTTTCGAGAACAATGGTTTTCAACCCTGGTTGCACATTAGAATCATCTAGAAAACTTTAAAAAATTATGTCCCAACCCCACCTCAGATTGAGTAAATCAGAATGTCTGTGACGTGGACATCCTTATTTTTGAAGTGTCTCCAGGTGTTTCTAATGTGCCCCCAGGATTGAGAGCCATGAACCAGGATCTGTAAGTCTTTTTATATTTTATAACTGGGATTGGATCTAGCGAGAATATTTCTTAAAGAATTCACAGGACTCTGGTTAATAGTGAAACCTTCCCGTCGAGGAACTGAGAACTCAGAACAGACTTTATTCCCTTTTCTGCCTTTTGAATGGTTGCCCATATGTATGTTTAATCTCATCAAGAAATAGTAGTAATTGAAGTAAAACACCCTCCACCAAAGAAAAAAATGTACAGTGAATTGCCTTTGAAAGACAACTGAGACTTATTATGAGTTCCCTTTTGCGTAGGTAGCTGAGCCAGATTGTGTTGAAGATTTTCCAGCTGCGTGATTCCTTGTTTATGATGTACGCCTAACATTTCCTTGAGTTCTAAGGCTGTGGACTCCTCTTCTTTTAGGCATAAGTAAGAGAAAGGGAGGTATCCTAAACAGTTTTAGAGAATCAGTTGACAGGGGAGTGAACTGGCAGGCTCTCAAAACCCACCCCTGAGAGTCATTTCAAGTAAATATCAGCAATTGTCAAGTTAGTATGTGAACATATGCAATTTCAGCGTTAAAACAATCTAAAGTATGAGACGGACTTGAGTATTTTCATCGTTCAAGTGACTGAAAGTGAAAATTCCGTGACTGTTAGCAGTTATGAAATCCCATACCATCCCTTCAGACAAATATACTGTCTCCCTTTTCAGAGAGCCTCAGTGACTTGCTCCAGCCCACACAGCTGTTCTTGCCCGTTGTTAAGGTCATCAAAGAAACGTCTATAATCTGAGCATTTCTTTGCTTATATGTTTTTATAATTAGAACAGAATTCAATTCTAGAATCTTTCTGGAATTGGTGTCTTTTTTGGAGACCAATTTGAGGGGAGTTCTGTTTGTTTTATTTTTCTCTTGAACATAATCCTCGATGAAAGGTAAACCTTATTTGTCTGACTATTTATACTTCGTTACTTCCAGAAGAAATTTAAAGAAGGCTCACAATCCACTGCACTAAGTTAAATAGAATAGAGCAAGTCAAAAGCAAGGGGAGGAAGAGAAAGCGGGTTATGTGAATACATTTGACTCTGGTTTTTAATGATCTCAGACACATAATAAGCTCTCTAGTTTTTACCAAAAAGGAAGAATGAATGGTATCTATGGAAAGACAAAGGTTTTTCCTGGCCGCACATCATAAATGTTTCTCCCATGAGACATTGAGTAGGAAAGTGGACAACAACTTTGATAGATGTTTTTTAACAGTTGCATACATAATTTTCACGAGACTGTTTCTTAGAGACCTTCAATAAATGATTAAAGCCTAACTTCAATATGGAACTTGGTGATTCTGTGAGAGACAAAACTAGGGCCAACAAATAGGCTTCATCTTAAATACTCTCTCCAATCAGTAGGTAGTGGTTATCTGAAGTGTGCCCTTGAGGAAGAGATAAAGGGGAGTCATCGGTTAGCTCTACCTGAGGGGCATTTGAATAGTCACACCACTGATTGACAGTCCTTGGACTAAGGTCACGTCCAACTCTATTTTTCTGCACTCTGACCTGATTCAGGTGTCCAAGTAATGGGTAAATAGCAGGTCCAAAACCAGTGGTTTCCAAAACATGATGGACTTCAGGGCCAGAGAGGAGTTACTTTGAAAACATGAGTTTCCAGGCCTCACCCCTTGATGTCTGATCAGTAGGTCTGGAGTGGGACCTGAGAAATGTCACTTCTCCCCAGATAATTCTGATAACCACACAGGTTTGGTGCCACTGTTTTAAACTGCCTTCTCAAATAGAACTTCTCTTAGCTAACTAACTTTTCAGTAGGAACTGTAGGCCTGGCCTTTTGAATACGCTATCTCTAGGCCAGGTGGGGATTTCCCTAGCCAGGGGCTTTGGCTGTGTTCCAAAACTGATAAGTGCATATTTGACACCCTGGGAACTAGGGCCAAGGTCATTCAGATAGAACATCCCAGAAGCAATTTTAACCTCATTAAATTGGTTCCTCGTTAATTCTGTGTGTGCGTCATACTTGTAAAATTCTTCACTGCTAACACTGCCAGTCAGGGTGACTCCTCCTTCTTTCTTCTATGGGTAGCTACATACGGAAAAATGGCTCTTATAACAAGGTCTCTGAATAATCTGGGAGGTCATTTGGAAGAGAGAGCATTTCCCATTAATGAACATTGAACATTTCTGCACCAGGCCTGGTGTGTGCTGGGCCTTGTGGATGCAGGATCTCAGTCAGCACCTAGATGTGTGCTGCAGACATGGAGCGTGCTTACTAGTTCAACACTTAGTCATTTCAGGGCTGTTGTTTTTCCCAGCACTTGTCCTATGTTTCTTCAATTTTTTTTTCTTCCAAAGTTCTGTGGATTTTTTTTTTCTAAAAAATTTTGCCATTTTTTAACGAGAATCCTAACTAGGAAATTTTTTATTAATTGGACTCTTGAACTAAATTTTTTTCTCGTTTTATTTATTTAATATTTTATTGTGTTTTCAGTGAAAGTTTACACAGCAAATTATGTTCTCATTTAACAGTTTTTTAGACAAGTTGTTCAGTGACATTGGTTACATTTTTCACAATGTGTCACTATTCTCATTATTTTCATTCTAGTGGTCCCATTTCCAGTAATCTAGTTTCCCTGACCACCCCCGCCCCCGGCCCCGTACCTTCTCATCTTTGTTTTACGGTAAATGTTGACCATTTGGTCTCATGTAGATGATTTTTAAAAGGAGCATAGTATTCACAGGTAAGATGGTTTATTTTATGAGCCGATCTGTTATCTACTTGAAAGGTGACCTCCAGGAGTAGTTTTGGTTCAAAGTCTAAAGGGTGTCGTCTCAGGGCGATAGTCTCGGGGGACTTCTAGTCTCAATCAGTCCAGTAAGTCTGGATTTTTTAAGAATTTTAGTTCTCTTCTACATTTTTCTCCCATTCTATCAGGATCCGTCTATTATGGCCCTGATCAGAAAGGTCAGTAGTGGTAGCCAGGCACCATCTAGTTCTGCTGGTCTCAGGGTAGATGAGGCCATGGTTTGTGTAGACAGTTAGCCCTGTTCAGGCTTGTTTCTTCTGAGTCTTTTGTTTCCTCATTTCTCTTTTGCTCCGGACGAATAGAGACCAACAGTTTTATCTTTGATGTCCGCTTGCAAGCCTTTAAGACCCCAGAGACTATTCACCAAATTAGAATGTAGAACATAGACTTTATGAACTATGTTATGACAGTTGACTGAGTTATCCCACGAGACTATGATCCTGAGCCTTCAAACCCAGTAAACCGTTCCTGCAAGGTGTTCAGTTATGTCTGAGAAGTGTCTGTAACTGTGCCCCTATACGAATATATATGCATATTCTCACACACATGTATATAGATATACCTGCAGTCTGGAAACCCTGGTGGCGTAGTTGCTAAGAGCTACAGCTATTAACCAAAAGGTTGGCAGTTCGAATCCACCAGGTGCTCCTTGGAAACTGTATGGGGAAATTCTACTCTGTCCTGTAGGGATGCCATAAGTCTGAATCAACTTGACAACAATGGGTTTGGTTTGGTTTATAGATATACCTATACATGCACACATATATGCATATATACCTACATATGTAGCCACACACATAATTTTTGGTAGTTGTTGCTGTTGCTCTCATTTTAAGAGAAAGAAGTAAATGAGAAACGAAACTCATGTAAAGGACTTTTAATTAACTCAGCTTCAGCCTGGTTAGTTCAGTCTTGGCCCAGTTTAAACTATGAAAAGAAAATTGCTCTTCATGATAATTAGCCTCATTCATTAAATAAAAATGAAATGATGTTGATTATTATACTACATAATGAACAGGCACTAGCCAGTTAACTCAGATCTCTTGGATCCATCCGTTACCAGCCAGGTGACTTTGGGCAAATGTGCTTCTCTAGGTCGTAGCATCTTTATTTGTCAAGTGGGGAGAATACTAGCCCTGGCTGTCCTAACGGGTGGCAATGATCAGAGGAAAAATTGTAAAAATGCCATGAAAACTATAAAATGCTATATATGTATGAATTAATATAAAATATTCCATTAACTGGAAATTCTGCGATCACACTATTTGTATAGAAGCGTGATTGTGTTGTCCTCATCTTCCCATGAAGAGTCCCACTTGGTGTCTTTGTGCTTGTCACCACAGCCTACCAGGGCAACAAACTCTTTTGCCCTATGGTTCAATATGTATAAGGCTTCCTGAATGTCATTAAAAGGCAGCTGAATGACGTGTGGACTTGGAAATAATTTCTAACTTTACATTTTAATAAGAGCCAATGTATTGGTCAGTCTTAAAGCAGTTTTCTTGAGCATTGAAATTCGACGTCTGAGTGTGGTTTATTCTCTTACAATTGCGTCAAAACAGGTACATGACTTGAGTCTTTATCTCAAATTTTCCAACAAGCTTTTTAAGTTTAATTTTTAACTGTTTACTGAACTCAAGGTTTGTTTTTTTTCCATTCATATGCAGGTGTTCACGTAAACATAGTTTCCCCACATCGAGCCCTACCCTTCTTATAAAGAGCATGTTCACAACGTTTGGAATGGAGCAATGCAGAATGGATGACTATGACCCTGATGCAAGCCTGGAGTACAGTGAAGAGGAAACCTACCAGCAGTTCCTAGAGTTCTATGACGATGTGCTCCCTGAGTTCAGGAATGTGGGGAAAGTGATTCAGTTCAAGGTGGGTATGCATGGGCAGAGGGGATTAGTTCGCTTCACATGGAAGTACTCAGTGGGACCAGACAGCTAGCGCACGTGATATCTACCTGGGCGGAGGAACCCACAGTGGTTCAGTGCCTGACCCGGTGTCTGGCACCCAGGCACTCAGTAAACATTACTTTCTTCTCTCCCTTTCCACCCTCCTCATAGCCGATACAGTGTAGATACTAGGTAAACTCATAAACATGTACTAGTCTGATAGTTACTGAATCCTAGGGTCTAGATTCTGTAGGGTCACTATGAATTGGAATTGACTCGACAGCAACGAGTTTGGCTTTTTGTTTGGTTTAGGGTCTAGATTAGAGCCCTGGTGACAGAGTGGTTAAGTGTTCAGCTGCTAACTGAAAGGTTGGCAATCCAAACCCGCTCCGTGGGAGAAAGGTGTGGCAGTCTGCTTCTGTAATGGTTTACAGCCTTGGAAACGCTGCGGGACAGTTCTACTCTGTCCTATAGGGCCGCTATGAGTCGGAATCCACTCAACAGCAATGGGTTAGATCGGAAAGGCTCTTTCATTTTTTTTTTAGTAGTCAGTGATCCAGCTCTCTTTCAGCGTGTGGCTTCTCAGCGTGAGGTTCTCTGCAGCTCGTGGCCAAGCCTTCACTTAGACACTGCGTATGGTGGAGTGCGCACTGCCCCTTCCTCTGTAGTCAGCCTTAGCTACAGCTGCAGGGGAACGCCGCTGCACGTACTAAGGTTGTTGTTCACCGTGTTGCAGGGCCCTGCTTGTAACTTCCACCCATTGGTGCATGAGCTTCTGGACCTATGAGGAACATTTATCTTGATTTCTTTTTTTTTTTTTACATTATTTTTATTTACTGGATTCCTTCAGTACTGAGACATAATGTCCGAATATCATGGTTTGTGATGGAGCACACTAGGTGAACGGGAGGTGTTCACATCACACATCATTATTTTAGATATGCTCTCAAACATGGGTAAAGTCAGATGTAATACCTGCTGCTCCCACTACCCATTTGTTGAGTCAAAACATAACGCATTGTCGTTGAGTCCATTGTGACTCACAGTGATTCTGTAGGACACAGTAGATCTGCCCCATGGGTTTCCAAGGCTGTAATCTTTATGGGAACAGACTGCCACATCTTTCTCCCGCAGAGTGGCTGGTGGGTTCAAACTGCTAACCTTTTGGTTAGCAGCTGAGTGCTTAACCACTGCGCCACCAGTGCACATAACATAGCGAAGCCCTATTTGTGATTTGATCGGATCCTAACCTAAATGATTTTGTTACGATGTCATATAATTTGGAAAAACATAGGATAAAAGCTATGAGTTTTTTCCTGCTAATTGGGAAATGACAGCGGAGAGTTAGAACAGCTAACAGAGCTATGGCTAAGCGATGACACGAATGGAATTCCAGGCCACACTTCTAGCTACTCATTTCACACTGGGCCTTCGAAATTCTTTTTGAGTTTCTCTTTCCCCTCTACCTTCTGTTTCTGGTGTATGTGCCTTCCGGTCTTCACCCTCCTGCGTAGTACATCTGATACACACCAGAGCAGAAATGCCTGCTCACACCCAGGGCTGGGGAGGCAGTGTGGCTGGACCAGCCTGTGCTTTTGAACACGTCACTTGCCCTCTTCATGCCTTTCTCCATCTATAAAGGGAGGGGAGTGCTGAAGTCAGTGGTTTCCCTCCTGGCGTCCCCAGATTATGCTGCTGCTTGAAGTGGTAGCAGGGGAGTTGCCTTCAGAACTTCAGACTGGTTATTAACAGAAATCACACGTTACCTGCGACAGAGTGTCCCCACTAACCATGACATAATTACTTTCTTGTTTAGAATTATGTCAGTTCTGCGTTGTTAATGGCCAAGCTCATGCTAATCAGATTTGCAGTTGTAAGTAGAAAGCTATTCAGTAGAAACACTTTCAAAACATCAAATTCATTATGGAAAATGAATAACAGGTCCTTGGGAATCACTGGACTAAACAATCTCTCCGGGCCCTCGCCCGGCCAGCACTGAACCCAGACTTTGGACTTTTCCTTCCAAGTCTGGGCTTATGGACTGGCTTGTGGGTCTGTCCCTGCTGGGTCTGGGGTGTGCTGAGAAAAGCCCTCAGAGACAAATTGTTTCCATTAGAGATTTATTTTGAAATTAAAAGCATAACTTTGGTATGAATATTTGCAGACCTTTTTATACCATTATAGAAAGATAAATAAGATTTGTCATTTCTGAAGGCCAATTGTCAGATGTCCAGCCTCACCGGTAAGAGGAGCAGTGCATAGGAAAATGAGAGATTCTTTCACACCTATCAGGCAAAAGCCATAGATTCTATTAATACCAAGAGTGGGCGAGAAGGTGTAAATTAGTGAAAGCATTTCAGAGAGCAATTTATCAATACCTAGTGAAGGTAAGGAGCCCTGGTGGCGCAGTGGTTAAGAGCTCGGCTGCTAATCCACCAGCCACTCCTTGGAAACCCTATGGGGCATTTCTACTCTGTCCTAAATTGTTCCTATGAGTCAGAATTGACTTAATGGCAACGGGTTCTTTTTTTTAGTGACGTTAACGAGACATGGAACCTATAAATTGGCCCTCGACTTCTGGTTGTGCCAGGAGAAAAGTCCTCACACCAGAGGGATGGTCAGGAATGCTTATCATAGCACCGTTTGTTGGTGACAAGCTGGAAGCACTTGGGATATCCATCACTAGATGTGTTTTGATAATCTGATGTCTCTAGCATGCTTAAATATTGAAAAAAGAATGTGGAATAAATACTATTTATATAAGATTTTAAAGTCCACAAATCAAGAGTATACATTGTTTGTCAATACATATACACATTTGTTTATGTATGTATATGTAAACGTGTATACCCACATAGACCTTAAGGAGCCCTGGTGGTGCAAAGGTTAAGCACTCAGCTGCTAACCGAAAGGTCGGCAGTTTGAAACCACCAGATACCCCACGGGAGAAAAGACCTGGTGCTTTGCT
The DNA here is from genome assembly GCF_030014295.1 of Loxodonta africana. Classification (NCBI taxonomy): domain Eukaryota; kingdom Metazoa; phylum Chordata; class Mammalia; order Proboscidea; family Elephantidae; genus Loxodonta; species Loxodonta africana. The sequence continues at coordinate 17,305,595 of NC_087369.1, forward strand.
CCCGTAAAGATTACAGGCTAAGAAACCCTATGGGGCAGTTCTGCTCTGTCCCATACGGTTGCTATGAGTTGGAACGGACTCAACGGCACTCAAAAACAGCAATATATAGACCTACATGTATGTGTGTGTACATATAGTATAAATTTTTATGGCACACATATATGTACTTAACGCCTGTATGTTCCTTTGTGCTTGGAGTGTGAAGGGTATACCCAGCTGCGGGGCAGTGCTCACCACTGTGATGGAGAAGGGAAAATAATAAATGGAAGGGCATCAAATGTATCTTTAACATTTTACTGATATAAAAATTCTCAGACAGAAGTGGAGAACACTCGTGTTCAATCTGGGTGGCATGTACATGGGCTGATTTACATTCTCTATTTTTATGCATGTGTGAAACATTTCATATTTATGGGGAAAAACAGATCTGGGTCAACAGGGACCCCATCCTAGGGGCCTGCAAGGCTGCCATGTGCCTTTAATAGACTGGAGCATGGCCTCGTTTTAGAATCTTTAATTGATCACTATTTTTGGGTGGTGGTAGCCTGGACAAACTACATTTGATGACTGGCTGATACCTGTGCCTTAGTTTTTATGATAGAATATTTCATTGCTCCTTAGGTCAGCTGCAACTTTGAACCTCATCTTAGGGGCAACGTGTACGTTCAGTATCAATCGTAAGTATTCTGAACACACAGGTCTTCATGCTTTGTCACTGCGTAGTGTTTTGTTAATGTTCATTTCTGGGATTTTTCTACTGAGTATATAGCTTTCACATGCATGTTTTTTTTTTAATGTAAATATGAACAGATGACAGAGAAGTATGGTGGGGATTTGAAAATAGTACATGTATATGTACATGGTTTTGAATCTTTTACGATATGGTTATATTATTACTTATATAATTTTAATAATGAAAAGAGTTGAAAAGCGATACCAAGAATAGAGAATAGCATGAATCGAAAGAGCCAGAAATTAAAGGTCCAAATCACCTTAGTGTGCATTTGACCAGCTTACTGTAGCATTCCCGCTCCTCTCGCTGATGGCTGAGGCCGCTCCATGGCTAATGGGTTCAATGACCCATTATAACACGAACAGCGATCCTCTCGGGAACTAACAGTGGACTAACACGTCAGCATCTTGAATGGTAGAATCTTTTGGACTAAGAAGCCAGTTGCCATGCACCAAAACCTCTCGAAGGGTTAGTAAAAAGGGTTCCGGAGTAAATTTTGAACTTCAGGAGCTTGAATACGCTAACGAGGACTCCCTAGGTAGTACAAAACCAGTGAGCTTGATGGTCCTAAATAAATTCATAAAAGGGTGAATTAGTAATAGGGCTAATACATCTCAGAACGTCCCTGTGAAGCGCATCCTCTCGTTTTTTGGTTTAAAGGGAAGAAGAATGCCAGGCAGCCCTCTCCGTGTTCAATGGACGGTGGTATGCAGGACGACAGCTGCAGTGTGAATTCTGCCCGGTGACCCGGTGGCAGATGGCAATTTGTGGTAAAATACATCATGCTGGTTTTACTCCCAGTTGTTTCACTGCTATATAAAAGGACACTCTGGGGAAAAAACAATCTTTTAAAGGGTTTAAATTAAAAAAAACAAAATCACTGGGCATAGCTTTTGCTTCAGGCAGTAGATGAGCAGAGCTTATTCCATAAAGGACATCACACTTTAGATCTGTACCAGACCTTGTGGGTCACTTTATCGGTGAAAGAGGTGGGGCTAGAATTCTCGTCTTCTCCTCAGTCCTGGGCTCCGTGTATCCCATTCCGGAAGACCGAGAACCTTTGTCCACGGGAAGCCACGCTTGCCTTTGCAGGTTCACAGGTGTTTTCTCTTCACCGGCTCCCATGACTCCAGCTGAATTTTTCTTCGCATCCTTATCCCTAATGACTCTTCTGTCATCATTGCCACCCAGAACTTCACCGATCACATCCTCGCCTTATGTGAGATGGGTGCGTTTGTGCATTAGAGATGGAGTGGAGGTGTAGGCCCCGATGTGGTGTGTTCAGTCAGACAACAAGTCAGACGGTGCAGCCGAACCAGGACAGGAGGACCAGGCCTCTCCTGGGAGGAGCCAGCCACTTTGAGGGCCTCACTGTTGTGGTTTCTATCATAAGGGCTTAGCCAAACTATTAAGGGCACCCGATGAAAAGAGATGAAGCTATAAATGCCCAAGGGGAGCGCTTATTGGACCCTTCACTTCTGCTGCTTTGCTTTACACTCCCCTGCTTAAAACCTCATATAAAAAATATATAATCTGTAAAGTCTGAATCACACTAAGGATTTAGCAGCCTTGTTTTAATGGATGCTGCCATTTTTAAACCATTTTATTAAAGGAAAAACAGATTTTAGGATCCCTTGCTTAGGAAAACCAGAAGAACCATTTCAACATATACTTAAAGGCGTGGGGGATGAGAGAGATGGAATTGTGTTCTCTCTAAAGGCAGTTACTTTTGTCACTTCCTGGGGATCCAGTGTGATTTCAGTGAGCAGCTTCTGAGTGTGACTTCGATGGCCACAAAGCAGGAGGCTAGTTTACTTAAAAAAAAAAAAAATAACAGCTTTGTTGAGATATTCACTTACCACAAAACTCACCTTTTTAAAGTATACAATTCAGTGGTTTTTACAGTCATGCAACCGTCACTGCTGCCTAATTTTAGAACATTTCCATGCCCCCATCCCCTGCCAACCCCCCATCTACTTTCTGACTCTATGGATTTGCCTAATTCTGGACATTTCTTATACATGTAATCATACAGTATGTGACCTTTTGTGTCTGATTTCTTTTACTCAGCGTGTTCTCAAGGTTCGTCCACGACGTAGCATGTATCAATCTTTCTATTCCTTTTTATGGTGGAATAATAGTCCATTGTGTGGATATACCAAAAAAGCCAAACCAGTTGCTGTCAAGTCGATTCCAACTGATGGCAACCCCATGTGTTACAGAGTAGAACTTCGCCGTAGTTTTCTTGGGTGTAATCTTTCTGGAAGCAGATCACCAGGCCTTTCTTCTGTGGCCCCACTGGGCAGGCTCCAAACGCCAACCTTTAGGTTAGTAGTCGAGCAGAAAGTGTCTGCGCCACCCGGGGACCCACATATACCGTATCTTATTTATCCATCGGTCGACGGACGTAAGTTGTTGCCACTATCTGGTATTATGAATAATGCCACTGCGAACATCTGTGTAATGTGTTTGTATGAACATACGTTTTCAGTTCTTGGGTCTATGTCTAGGAGTGGAATTGCTGGATCTTATGGTAGCTGTTTAACTTTCTGAAAAGCTGCCAAGCTTCCTTCCAAAGCAGCTGAACCATCTTATAATTCCACCAGCAATGTATCAGGGTCCCAGTTTCTTCACATCCTTATGGTACTTGCTATTATGTCTTTTTATTTTAGCCATCCTAGTGGGTGTGAAGTGGTATCTCATGGTGGTTTTGATTCACATTTCCCTAATGTCCAATGATGTTGAGCACCTTTTCATGTGTCTGTTGGCATTTGCAGTCTTGAGAAATGTCTATTCAGATCCTTGTCCATTTTTTAAATTGGGTTGTCTTATTATTGAGTTGGAAGAATTTTTTTATATAGTCTATATATGTTTTTAGATAAAAAAAAACCAAAGCCGCTGCCGTAGAGTCGATTCTGACTCATAGCAACCCTATAGGGCAGAGTAGAACTGCCCCATAGTTTCCAAGGAGCACCTGGCGGATTCGAACTGCTGACTTTTGGTTAGCAGCTGTAGCCCTTAACCACTACGCCACCAGGGTTTCCATATTGGAAATGCATGTCTCTTATCACAGGTACATGATTTACAAATATTTTCTCCCATTCTGTGGGTTGCTTTTCATTTTCATGACAAAGTATCCTTTGAAGCACAAGTTTTTAATTTTGATGAAGTCTATTTTGTCACTTGTGCTTATGACAGCATATCTAAGAATTCATTGCTGTTTTACGTATCTGGGGAATTTACTTCTTGTTTTTTAAAAAGAGTGTGAAAACCCCAAAGAGGTCTCAAAGTCGTTCACATAGATTTTACCTTTGACAAGAATCTTCCATACTAAAAGCACTTGAAAATTTAAAAGCGTTAGGCCAATGTTTTTGAAGTGTTAACGAAAATACAGCATCCTCCCCCTATCTGTAGAGGCTTTCTTGTTGACCGGTGGTTCTGTCCCATCACCACCACATGCCTGCAATGCACACGCCTGCAGGGACTCTAAAGACTGGTTCTTCAGTGTTAATTCATGATCCCAGTCATGAAATCAGTGGAAGAGTGAAACTCAGGGAAGGCTAATGTGGTCACCATTTATTTGGTCAGCTGTACGCTGAGCAGTAATCCACTTGGGGAATGGGATGTTCTGGTCAATTAAACTTCAGATTTGTTATCTTTCAGAGTACCATCTGTTAGAGAGCTGAATATTTTTAGTTCTGGGAATGAAAATTATGTAATTTATCTGCAAGCCCCTTTTAAATAATACCCAGTAGAGAGTACCAGAAATGTACTTTCTGAAATGGATAAAGTACCATCTTCAGAAAAAGACAGTCGTAACTGCTATGTCCTAACTATTCCATTTCAGGTTTATTTGAAACCCAGCAGTGTCCAAGAGGAAAACACTGCAACTTTCTTCATGTATTCAGAAATCCGAACAATGAGTTTTGGGAAGCTGACAGAGACATGTATCTGTCCCCAGATCGGACTAGCTCAACCTTTGGGAAGAACCCCGATAGGAGAGAGAGAATGGGCCACCGTGATGACTACTATTGCAGGCCAAGGAGGAGACGAAGTCTAAGTTCAGACCACTCCTACAAAAGAAACGGGGAATCTGAGAGGAAAAGGAGCAGTCACAGGGGGAAGAAATCTCACAAGCACGTGTCCAAAAGTCGGGAAAGGCACAGCTCCCGAAGCAGAGGAAGAAAAAGGGACCGCTGTCGGAGCCGCGGCCAGAGAAGTCGCAGCCGAAGCCTCAGGAGCCGGAGAAGTCGGACCCAGAGCCAGAGCTGCAGGAGCCAGAGTTCATCCAGGTCCCGGAGCCGGGCCGGGAGGAGGTCCGGTAGTAGAGACAGATATATCTACAGTCCCAAATCCAAATAAATACATTGGCTAGAAGGGGAGGAGCTCGAGGGCTAGCAAGTCTGGCAGAACCCTGTGTGAACTGGAATTCTATTTCAAAGAAAGTTTTTTTCTCTGATAATCAAGAATTGTATGTTTAATATCGAAAACTTAGAAAACAAAACATATAGGTAGCAACATAAAAATCGCTTGTAATCCTAACCAGTGACCTTTGGAGCGTTGCTTTAGTCTTTTCTTATGGATGTGTCCGTATTTTTTTTTTAACAAAGTTAATGTATGTCTGCAGTTGAATATGCTACCTTTTTTTCACCTGAAACATTGCCCTATTTCAAGCAGTCCCTATTCTGACGTGGTTTTTACTTACTGCATAGTTTAATGTATCTATTTAACCATATCCCTATTGTTGTATTTTTAAATTATTTATAATTTTGTACTCTTAAAGGAGCCTTTGCTGAAAACAAATAAAAAGTAAAAAACCCTATGATGGGTTTCCTTAAACACTTCCGTGCATTTCTGATCATTTACTTAGGATAAATTACATCAAGGGATGTGGACAGTCAAGTTTTTCCCAATCCTGCTCCAGCAGAGTACGAAATCTAGCACGCAGAGGTCATTTTGCTGCTCCCACTTCAAGTATTATCTGTGTAAGTGCTCATTTCTGTACTTTTATGTCTAAGCCAAAGGTTTTCTCTGTAATTAACGGCCATTGGTGCTTTTAAGAATCTTGTTTGCCCCTTATTAAAAATCTATTAGACTTTTCTCCTGTACTAGCTGAACCGTTTTACTTTAAAATTCATGTTCTCAATCTTAAAAACTAAAGGGTTATGTAACTTTTTCCTCCCTCCCACCCGGTTCTCAGTTCCCTTTCAGCTGGGGGCTTTCTATCAATCAGGGTGTTCATCTTTTTTACAGTATAGTCCTTTATAGGAGCCATGGTGGCACAGTGGTTAAAGCACTCAGCTTTTTAACAAAAATGTCAGCAGTCTGAACCCACCAGCCTCTCTGCAAGAGAACGACGTGGCAGTCTGCTTCCGTAAAGATGACAGCCTCGGAAACCCTACGGGCAGTTCTACTCTGTCCTACAGGGTCTCCAAATCACAATCGATGGCACTGGGCAGAGTCCTTTACATAAAGCTTATGTCATTTTCAGGATATTAGGGTCACTGCTACTGAATATGCCTTGTGTTAAGGCAATCCTGGTACAAAAATCGTTGCTCTCATTACTGTTTGTGACTCAAAATACTATGATTCAAAAATTCCAACTCTGTAGATTGCCCGCCATGGCCCATAGGCCTGACTGGTGAGTAGCCAGCTGCATGTCAGAGGCTCCAAGCCTACCTATTACTGTCAGGCAACCTAAGTTTTGACTTTTTGGTTGTGTATTAGAGGCAGGCAGTACAATCTGCAAGTACCAGTCCACTGTGGTGGGAGTGCTAACCCCCCCAGGTCATGGGGGAAAGGGAGGAGATCGGAGTTGTTCGGAAAGAGCAAAAAAAGAGAATCCAGTGCATCAAGGTTTTAAAAGCTGCATTTATTGATTGAAAATAAGTATGTAGATAAGCTCTTGGTAGCATGAAATCCACATTTTTTTTTTAACGAACTTGAAGAACATGAAGACTCCAACTCTGCTGCCATTTATCTTGTGTGTGCTTATAACCACCACCACATTCAAATGGAGGTGCATTTTTGTCACTTTACTGAAAAAAAAAAACAAACTTCCTTCAGCAGCTCTCCTTAAGTTGACAAACTTTTGGAAAGAGATTGAGAAAACACTACAGTGGTGTACAGTGAACATTTATTACAACTACCCGGTGATGCGGTATGACAGTGATCACGTGGCCTGAATACTGGTCAAAATTACAAGCTTAATCCAGCCCAGCAAACACAAGTGAAAGTGTAAACTGTAAAGACATGTTTAAATATGTGCATGTATGTATGACAGTTGACACTGAAACAATTACACAGCTTTAAAAAAATACAGGGCCCACTAATGCCAGCTGACCTCATTCAACTCTCACTCTTTTATGAAAGGTGTCTGAAGACTTCTGTTAAGTAGGCAGTGCCACGGAGGGGACAGAGGATACCTAAGTGAAGGAAAGCAGAATACACTGTGCTTGAACAAGCACATCAGAAGGAACAGCCGTGCTGTAAACGATGGCTTATGCAATACTTTGTAAAGAGAGCAATATGTTTTCTGTTAAGACACTGTTATGAAGAGTTCCTGATCAATCAACATTTCCACTTTATTTTGGGGCATCAAAACAATCTAAGTGACAACATGATTATGACCACAAAGAATTCATCTCAGCAGTCAAATGTGCCTTGTCTTAAAAAGAAAGTGCTATTTTCCAACAGTCCATCTATGTTCTTTGTCCCAGGGTCAGAATGTCAAAGAATCTTTAGCGTGAGACACCATCATCAATCCAATTAGTCATGTAAAATTATCTGTATTCCCTTTGTGTTTTAAGGTATGTAGCTTCCAATGGGATCTTTGGTGTAAATTTGGTTTTTAAATGTTTCAAAATAGTTAGCTTTTCATTCATTTGATGTGTGACATGTCAATTCCCTTTATTCCCACTAGACTGAAATGCTGCACTAGTCTTTGGTTCCTTAAAACCAGGTTTCGCGTTTTAATTTACCAGCTTCCTTTGTCACATACAGTGAGGTAACAAAGGCATATTGTTGGATTTTGCATGTATACGGATGTGTCATTTTCATATATACACGTAATCAAATTAAGAGAAACTGACCAACTTTAAAATATCCAGAAAAGCTACCTTCTTTTCTGTGTCACTGTAATTCATATTTAAGTCCCTTTAATTTACCATTTGATTAACCAAAGTTCCCTTAAAAAAAAAAAAAAAAAACGCAAAACTTTTGTGTAGGCCTGAATGAAGCAGCTTAGCACAACAGTAATACTGACGAATCATCATCTTGTACCATTAGCTAACATGGACATGAGAGGCAGTGAACGTCTACAGTGTGTGAAATGCCACAAGAAGTCATCAACAAGGAAGGAGAGTTATGTCAGTCCAATTTCTTCAAGAACACTACGTGGGGTTTCAGCTTCCTGTGGAAGGAAAATGTGAGACTCTGGTAAGCAGATCCAGGGAGCCTTTGCGAATGCGAAAAATGCACATGAAGAATGTTCTCATTTTAGAAAATAACAAAAGCAAAGACAAGGTGTGTTTTTTTTTTAATTCAGTGTTAAAAGACCATCACCATATTAGTGGTACCAAACCCAAACCAAGCCCGTTGCCGTCGAGTCAATTCTGACTCATAGCGACCCTACAGGACAGAGCAGAACTGCCCCGCAGGGTTTCCAGGGCAGTAAATCTTTATGGAAGCAGACTGCCGCATCTTTTCTCCCATGGAGCGGCTGGTGGGTTGGAACTGCCGACCTTTCGGTTAGCAGTCAAGTACTTTAACCACTGCACCACCAGGGCTCCTCTGTATTAGTGATATTAGTGGTTAGGGCTTGGGACCCAAAACACCTGAGACCACATAAGGCTCTTTTTCGGCATTCAGTAAGTACTTACGAGTACCTGCTCATGTGCCAGGTACGGCTGCTGAAACACAAAAATCAATCAAACCCAGTGTAAACCCACCGGCAATTCATGCAATCACGGTTCCTGAATTGTATACAAAAAAGATAAGATACCTAAGTGTTAAAATTCAAACTATCTCCCCTAAACAGAAAGCTAGGGGGCAAAACTCTTCCTGTAATTTTTCCCCATGGTCTTTTTTTGTCACATGCATTTGTAGAAATGCTTATACTACTCAGTTTGAGTTAACTGTGTACTGCAGCAAGGTTTCCAAAGTGGTCACCTTCCCACACCTGCCGATAGCATTTGGTGGGGGCAACGTACAGAAAGAACGCCCTCTGGCCCAACCAGTATTTGCTTTTAAATTTCGAAGAAAGACAAAAACAAAGCAGGTATATTTAGCTGGTTGATTTTGCATGTTACAAAATAAATTGCCAAGTAGGTCATATTTCAGATATTACTGATAACAAGTTTGTAACTAAAAGGCATGCTAAATTGTAATAGAGCAATTTTATAGTATCCAATAATAAACTTACTTTTGCATCCTAATCGTAGTGCAGCACAAAGCAAGGAAAAGAAAATTATATTAAACCACAAATCCTTAGAACATTAATTCTAAGACACTACACATGGTAAAATCTTAAATAACTTTATAGTCTGTGCCCGTTTCTGGGAAAACAAGGCTAACAGTACTTACCTTCATGTGTTGAAATTATGAGAGACAAAATCAAAACGAAGGTGCTGAGCACTACAACCCAACTCTGTATAATGTTCATGACATTTTAGTATGTTTGTGTATTGAAAAATGGGTGCAAACCAGCTTTAGTGAAAAACGTATTTATACTTTTTATAAAAGGCAGTCAAATCTGTGAAGTGTTCTTGCCAAAAAAATTGAACCTGAATCAAACCAGACTCAGATCTAATAACGATATAAGGGGGACAAAAAAACGAGGAAAACATCGTCACGAGAATATAATCAGCCAAATATACAATGTAAGAAATCTTGTAAGACAAACGACCCAGTTTTAAAAAATGGCAAGGGTGGAAAAGCCGAGGAACCGTGATAGATTTAAAGAGACTTAAGATTGTTCTGTAAACCTTCATCTAAAGTACAATTAAAAAGATGAATCTATAAAAAAAAAAAAAAAAAAAGAGAGACTTAAGAGACACATGGACCAGATGCAACAGGAGCTTTGGAGAACCTACTTCTAACCAATTATAAACACAGGACAAAAAGAACCCCACACAAGCTATTAGGAATTACTGTTAAAATTTTGCTGAGTGTGGCACTCATCTGTTCCAGACAGAAACTGAAGTATTTCGAGCTACAATGATACAATGTCTAGGTCTGGCTCTAAAACACTGAGGCTGAGGAAACAAGCAGAGGATTCAGCTGACAGCTGGTGAAGCTGCTTGACGGGCACACAGTGTTCCTTAAGCCTGTCTCTATATTGGAGTGTCTCAAAGTCTTCATGAGACGGCTTTTAAAGAAAGCCTAATGCAACTGATGTAAGTTCCCAAAAAGTGACTTAAGCCAGTCTCTTTCATTTCTAACGATTAGCCTTTAAAACACTGAATACACTGAGAGAATGGCATGTGAGTCACATAAATATTAAATAAAGGAAACAATTTTAAAATAATGGTTTCCATTTAATGTTAAGTATTTTTTTAAAAAACTTCACACAACCCTATGCATTCTGTACAGTTAACAGTCTTAACTTATCCAGCTAAATATGTCCCCCAGCTAGTCCCTAGAGCCGGTCAGATTTTCCCTAGGCGATCGCGGCCTGCAATTTTCTGCGGCATTTGCTGAGGAAAACCACTTTGCTTATGGAATATGCATTATTTAAAATAAAAGGCCTGTGTTTCAAAGAATCATTTACACGTTTTACTCCTTTGAGACTTGAACAGTATTTTTTTTAACAAATTGTGTTTATAATTAATATAATTTTCACATGTTCACACTAAATTGTAGCTCAAAATCAACCTGGAAAAGCTAAAGTATAAAATACGTTATTTCATGAAACGGGATGAAGAAGAAAAAAAGTCATTCACATGAGACAAAGTACATGCAATACTTTTATTTTAAACATGCCAGGAAGCTTTTTCAGAGTCTACTAATTTGAAGCAAGCAGCGGTATACAGATAACAAAAGCGATGTGTTACAGCGCAGCACACAGCATCCAAAGCCAGCAGGCACGAGACAATGAATATTTATGTAGCATTAAAACCATATGAATAGTATAGTGCCTTGCAGGGGACATGGATGAAAAAAATGGAAAAGACAGACCAATGCGTAAATGTAGAATGCTACATTTCTCATTGACAGCCCCATACAGGGGCTTCAAATGTAAGCGCGTGACAGCAACAACGGTAAGGATAGAAATAACTGTACTGCCTAATGCTAAGTTTGGTCAAAACACATTTTCATAGGCCTTCCTTCAGTGGTAAGCTAGTTTGAGTATCTTAACTCAGACTTTCTAGATATAAAACAATGAATTTATTTGATACTTTTCCTTTGATAATAAAATTTGCTGCAGGTTTTATTAAAAGTATACACAATAATGGTCAATATTAAAGAAAGGTTTTAATACCCCTAAAGTATAAAATCATCATTAACAAAGCAGTAAGTATTCAAATGAAGATTTAGGTATATTATAAAACTACAGCCTAGCAAAATATAAGTATTTAGGTATTTAAACTGAATTTTAAAATATTAACTACATAAAAAAATCAGTATTAATACTTTGAAGGGCTACTTAATATTGAGCTATAGATATTGTGGACCATACTCTTCTGACGTAACTTTCTGACAGTTCTTAAAGGGACTGCTTGATATTATTATATTGCACAAATGTGACACTACAAAATTCCCAAAACATGGGCTATTTAAATATTATGTATTGGTACAGATCAATTTCACCTTCATGCATTATTTCCACATAGACTTTTCTGGGATATATTAGGACACATGAACTCATACAGGATGGGATGTGACAGTAAATACAGTTTTCATTTTTTTAAAACACACCATCATTGGAAGACCGAACCACGCTACTTATTATGGCACTGCTTGTTTTGACCTAGTGTTCCAGCCATAATGTCCTTAGTAAACATTTTCAAGATTGCAAGGTTTTGCTCTTAGGAGATTCATCGCAGATGGTTCATTAATGACCACATGTATATATTTAAGATGAAATATTACTCGAAACATTCATAGGTTCTTATTTTTCACCCCCAAAATTAAATCAGTTGGAGTAGGCATAAGCCAAACCAAGATCACATGTAGAATGAAAATCAAATGGAAAAGGGCTAGGGACAGGAACAGGGAAAAATACAATCATAAAGCTATTGGTTCTAAAATATTCTACAACTATTACGACAAGATAACCAGTGTCACCAAGCTGAGGATATTTTCTTTCATAAGCATATCAGCTCTCTATTTCCTCTGTGAAATTCTGCATACTCGATGAGTAGTCATTTAGTACACAGGGACATTAAAATATTCATGACGTGGCTACAAAAGAAATGCATGTAAAAAAAAAAAAGAAATGCATGTATTCTTACATACAGTATACAAATTGAAATAGACACAAGATTTCTAGAACATTCAGTGCACAGTGAAGAAAATTTAATTAAAACTGAAAGTTTTTCTTTGTTTTATGGCTGAACGTTTAATTTCTAAATAATGCCCAGGAGCTCGTCTTCATCTTTTATAATTTCTCCATTACTGTATATAATGATAATCAGTATTCAAATCAATGACCCAAGTCTACAAAATCCTAAAGTACTGCATTTACTAATAATATTTTGAAAAGATTTTCAGTGTAAGTTATCTGGTCAATACTGAGTTAACAGAATACTCCATTCTGCCAGTGTTTATGTTCATCAGGATTTTATTACACAAACTAAAGGAATTTAATCTCTTAAAGAAGATCATTTTATCCTAAGGTGACCATAAAGTCTTCTACAGAGGAAAATCTTGCCTGAGAAAAAGTGGGAAAATAGTCATCTATCTGGTATTTTAAGCAGCAATGGAGGATTTTAACTGTTCATTCAGCTACAAACAAAAGTCCATAGAATATGACTTTGAGACTAAGAATATTAAAAAAAAATTACTCCTAAGAGAGATTTTAAAGAACTCTCCAAATAGACTTGTTAAATGTCTATACTTACAATTTCATCTAAAGAGACGGTTCTCATATCAACAACAAAAAAGGCAACTTGAGGTGAGGTTTTAACTGACTCCTAGAGAGTCCATAGATAGATTTCTAGGGACTCCACTTACCCCCTGAAATCAGAGGCAAAATTATGTAGATTTTTTCATGGGGAGAGGGTCCATGACCCTTCAGACTCTCAAAGGGGTTATAATCGCACCAACACCACAAGGTTTGTGGCTCCATAAAGTTAAAAACTACTTATTTAAGGCATCAGTAAGTGTCGACTGTTTGGAAAGTATTTTCATTTCAGTATTTATGCAATTTGGAACTTTGAAATGTTAAGCTACAAAGCCATATAAACTGTTCCAATAAAATATGTAACAGGGCATTAAATACATAAGTATCTGAGGAGAAAAGCTAGTCACATTTGAACCCTCAATTCCTAAATATTTTAAAGAGATACTTGCCTTTCCCCACCCCCCACTCAGAACAGAATTACAATGGAATGAAGCAGTAGGTTAAAACATCAATAATAAATTAAACCCTCAAATGCTTCATTCTCTTATAAAAGCTCTCACTTTCAAAAAGGAATTCTATTTCTCCCACCGGCAAATATACATGACTGTAGGTGTGGCTCATATAGAGCACATAGGAGTAAAGTCAGGGAAACCTCTTAGACATAACCAAACACCTCTTGGGATGAAGTTCCTAGGCTTGAAGACAACTCGAGGGACATCTATGTCAACTGGTACAACACAGTACATAAAGTCAATGTTCTGCATCCTACTTTGGTGAGTAGCATCTAGAGTCTTAAAAGCTTGCAAGTGGTCATCTAAGATACAACTATTGGTCTTTTTCAGTCTAGAGCAAAGGAAAGTGAAGAAAACCGAAGACTCAAGGGAGGAATTAGTCCAAAGGACTAATGAACCACATGAACTACAGCCCACACGACCCCAAGACCAGAAGGACTAGATGGTACCCAGCTACCACTACCAACTGCTGACTGCAATCATAACAGAAGGCCCTGGACAGAGGGGGAGAAAATTATAGAACAAAAAAATCAAATTCACAAAAAAGACGAGGCTTGCTGGTCTGACAGAGACTGGAGGAACCCCTGAGACTATGGCCCAAAGACACCCATTTGACCTGGAAATGAAGCCATTCCCAGAAACTACCTCTAGGCCAAACAATAGACAAGCACATAAAATAAACATCAAACACTCTATGTACAAATTATTGAATGGGAAACTAATTTGCTCTGTAAACTCTCACCTAAAAGCACTATAAAAAACAAAGGAATTCTATTTCTGTATCAGTGACATTAGTGATTTAATGAATAAGACCTTTTTGCCAGTGAATCTCTGCAGCTATTTCAGTATTCTCTGTGAAAAAAAGTAAATCGTAAGTCCCAATGATGGATCATGATCAGAGAAAAATTTCCTGTGAAAATATGAGCTTAATGAAATAACTGGGACTATCCCTTGGGATATAACATAATTAGACTTTTCAGGTAATGCTAAAATACAAATGACAAACTTTGACGAGATTGTATTTACCAACTGAATTCACGTCCTTCCACTTTTTGATGCATGTCAGTACCCCAGCATATACTCTAGTACTCAATGAAATGCTGACTGTTTAGCGTGATCACAGGCAGAATGACTGATGCCCAGAGATCATTAAATTCAGCCACTGGTCACCAAGAAAGCTCGTTACCCCAAGCCAAGTCAGAGGGTGGTCTATCCCATTCCCAACCTACCCCAACTGCCAGTTTGAGTAATAAAGTGATATTTACCACTACCAAAGTAATTTCTTACCCCCAATGAAACTCTTGCTATGATACTGTTTTCTGGACAGAGAACAAGAGAAATTCAAGTCTGTCAAATAACCGTTCACCTAAATAACAGCAATTCTTTCAGTCTTTAGATTGTTTGTAATCATTTTGATTTCATCACACCATGTAAAACCAGCCACGGACAGCTTATTCCCATTAAGAGAGAAAAGCGAGGGTAGGCCATTTCTAAAGAGGGCCGAGGGACCGTCTGCAGCAGTTCCTCCCAAAGACTTCTCATGAATGGGAACGTTCATACAGAACTGTTCCTTCTTACTCCTAAGCAATCTTCCTTCTTATGAACGGGAAGGAACAATTCTGTATGAACCATCCACCAGTGTGACAGGCCCAGACATCTCTACCACTTATTTGACAGGCCTTACTTTAGGGAAGAGTTGATGAGAAGCCAGACTATTCTTTACAATCAGTGATCCACATTACTGCACTTCAGCAAGAAATTATCATCCACCAGCTGCGAAGACTACTCTTCATAGGGAGAAAACCTGCATCAATGGAAAAATGTCCTTCAAGGAAAAACAAGACAAAAAAAGAAACCCTAAAATGCACAGAAATAAATGTATTCCAGCCATTTCATACTGCTATAACATGTTTTACCTATTTTCCCAATTTAGACTGCCTAAAAGAGCTCTGCTATAAATAAATACCTTGATGGCTCTGTAACACTTAGGACTGAGTTTTAGCTAAATGATAGATACACTCATAATTAATGAAGTCAGTGTTTCTTTCATATACAAGGAGAATATCATAGTGGATTCAAGGTAACTCCAGTAACTCTGGGCCCTTTATCATTGGTACACGTTTTTGAGCCGCAGAAAAAACTGTATTAACTAGGAACTAGGGCAGGTGAAAGTAAAGTCGGCCATAGTACCCCGCAGGCCCAGAATGAGGCCCACTATTTTTTCCCTGGGGCACCTGCTGAAATACTACCCTGCAAACTGTATGTTTCTTAACGTACTAAAATGTCAGTGGTCTCGATTAAGTGGAAATAAAGGCCAGGACGAAAACAGTAAGAAAAAAACAATTTTTAATACAGCTGTATTATGCAAATATAAGCCACATGTTGCCTTTAGTATGGACTCTTTAGATGCTAGTTTTTAAAATACAGATCCTAAGTTTATTATTTTCAGCCTAAAATGGGCCTTCAATCCTGGGCAATCCTTTTGTTCATCACTAACTGGCTTCCCACTACGACTACTCTAAACCCAGAACACTTTGCTCAAGTTGTCTACCTCTTTCCTTCCTCCAGTCTTCCGTAGCTCGCCTCCAGATGATGGCCTAGTTCTGAATGCCGAGAAAATAACTTTCTCAATTTCCTTACACAACTCACGGGAAGAAAAACAAAACAAAACAAAAAAAACAAAAAGCAAAACAACCTACAGCTTTTACCCGTGATCACCTCCTAACAAAGGAGGAAGACTTCTTGGTCCAAGGGTTTTGATTCCACTCCCATTCTCTCTCCCAATATGCTTCTCCATTCATTCTATTCCTCTATTTTTCATTGCTCTCTCCATTGGACCCCTCCCGTGTCTACCTGCACCTTCAGGTTTCCTCCATACTAAAAAGCTTTTTCTCGACCACCTACCGAAAGGACCAGATGTAGTGGAAAATGAAGGGTGACAATTTGACCACGGCTTCGAACTGGTTCTGCCCAGGTCAGTTGTGGCTGACAAAAAAAACCTGAATGGACCAGAATCTTTAAAAATGTGGGTGATCTAGAATGCTAACTGGAACGGGAAAAATGATGGGTCGAAGACCTATTAGAAACTTAATCTCCCTCTTAGAAAACAAGGGCATCAGGCTCCTGAAAGGGCTTGCTACACTGCTTCCAAGTCTCACATTCCAGGGCTTTGACCCATCATTTTTCCCGTTCCAGTTATCATTCCACTTCACCCAAATTTTCAAGATTCGGGGCCGTTCAGGTTTTGCTTCATCAGCCATAACTGAACCAGTGTGAATTGGTGTGAAGCCCTGAATTAAACACATTAAAGAGCAATCAGATATACCTGTTCTCAAAACCATCTACCTTCCTAAGAAAAAAACTAAGAGGAAAAAGCCCCATTACCTTAAAAATTCTTAAATATTTACCATACTAGGTTTATGACTCAAAAGTAAAACCAACTGTGAATCCATAATAAAAACTGGTAAAGTCACAGTTACCTGAAGGCTTAATTCTTGAGATAAGAGATACGTTTAATACTCATAGAGCACTGAATTGAGCAAGTGGCTTCCGTAAACTGGTGGTACTGAACCTAAGACTGAAAACCTCAGTCGTGATTTGCTTTCCCGTACACAACGTTGTAAGAGAGAAAATAATCTACATTTAATGAAAAATATAAGTAAGTGTAATCTGAAGGTATCACTCTCCTCCTATTTTCACGTAAAGGCACTTCACTTATTCCTTGCACTACAAAGTAGTATCCTCCGTCCTTTATGGTCTAGAATACAGTGGTCCTTTTTATGCTCCTATTGAATTCTGAGTCAAAGGATGCAAAGTCCTTACTCTCAACTCCGGAACCCTATTTCTTGTGTTGAACCAAAAGGACAGCAGAGGATCCAATCTCACTAAGATCTATTTTTAGCAATGAATAAAAAGAAGAATCCACACAGTTTACAGGGCACTTTTTACATGACAGGGCTCATGGTGTCAGAGCCTTATTTCATGAGCATTTGTGAAGCACTAGGAAACTCAAGTGATTTTTTTTTTTTTTTTTTACAGAATAATATGGCTGCTCTCCGGTGGTTACCATCTAAAATGTCCACGAGCAGGCATGTGCTTCGTTTTATGTGCTAGAACTTTTTTTCTGATAATTCTACTCTAGATTTATATTCCGGAGCAACACAAAGCCTACTCTTTCATTCACACTGCAGCATTGTTTTATGTAAAAAAATAACATGAAATGCAAGCTATTTGACACTTCTAAAAAGGGGGAGAATCTCGAACATGTCCAGGGGTTACACTATTAAGTTTGTTAATGTCCTGCTACTAGATCTTTTCTCACTTGATACATACACCTTGGGTATCTTTCCATATCAGCATATAGAAATCAATCTTATTTCCTTTACAGTTATGTAATGGTTTCACTGTATGGTTGTACTGTAACTTCCTTAACATATTTCCCATTGGACATCTGGGTAGGTTTCAATGTTTAATAGTATGCCAGGCACGTGTCTTGTTGCATTTCTATATAGTACTATATACTTTTTATAAATTTGTCTTAAAAATAATGATGGGGATAACTTAACCACAACTTTTACTCAAATAACACACCCTTTCTATGTTTGCCAACCGCACCCTCCCCTCACGAAGTATTTCTGTAAGCGCCGTTGTGCCAATTTTTTTTTACAAGTTGTTGTAAAATAAAATTGGTACAACACGCTTACAAAAATACCTCACGGGAGAAGGGCGCAGTTGGGAAACAAATGTAGAAGGCGCACATTATTTCTGTAAAAATATGGTAAACTCTGCTTGAAAACCATTTAGTTATAAAATACTCAGGACAATTACATTCTCCAGCAGTTACTCTTACTTTTTAAATAAAAAGCGGCATAATCAACATAAACCAAAAAAAACCCCATTCCCATCAAGTCGATTCCAACTCACAGCAACCCTATTAGGGGACAGAGTAGAACTGCCCCATAGGGTTTCCAAGCAGCAGCTGGTAGATTCAAACGGCGGGACCTTTTGGTTAGCAGCTGTAGCTCTTAACCACTACACCACCATGGTTTCCAATTAACATAAAAAAAAGAACATAGGAAATATAAATTTAGGCTATAAAGAAATAATTTTAATCATATTCTAGTATGATTGTATTTTACTTGCCCTGGTCTTCCTTTTGGATCATAAAAGAAAGAGCCCTACCTTGAAATACTCTGAACTTAATCAGGGCTTTCAGAACATACTAGATTTCTTGGTATTATAGCATTTCATATACTCCAACTCTAAATATTGTTAGTAAGTAAACTTTAAGTCTATACATCTAAAAGAAAAAAAGTCTAAAACCCATTGCCATCAAGTTGATTCCAACTCATAGCAACCCTACAGGGCAGAGTAGAACTGCCCCACAGGGTTTCCAAGGCTGTAATCTTTCCTCAAGTAGACTGCCACATCTTTCTCCCTCGGGGCAGCTGGTGGGTTTGAATCACTTAGCAGCCCCGTGCTTAAGCATCCCACCATCAGGGCTCCTTAAAGAGAAGTCTATATATGCAATTATGGTTCTTTAAATTATTCCTCCTTTAAGATAACTATTAAATCCCCAAAGTGGATGGGAAAATCAGCAGAAAAGCCAAGTGTTCTGACTACCTGCAGGGTATATACTCTATTCTGTTTCCCAGTAAAACTCAATAACCTTAACAGGAGTGAACGACTTTGTTGCTGAGGAAATTGAATTCATACAGTGACATCCCACAAGCTTTGCTGTGGATTAGGTCCTCAAGTCAACCACAGATTACCTCCTCATTCCCTGGTTATCAAGTAAAGGTAATTTTGTGTTCTTAAGCACAGTTTGTGCTTCTTTCACAATTTTCAGGGTTTTTTTTCTCCTGCTTCAGTTTTTTTACTCATTTTCAACCAGCTACGTATGTATGCTCTGCACTGTGTGTTATGTGGAAAAGGTGGAACAGTCTATAAACGTAGACAGAGTCTGTATATTCCAAAGTGTTAAGTTAAACCAGGGTTTCTCAGCCTCTGTACTATTGACAATTTGATATGCGGGAGCTGTCCTGGGCATTCTGGGATGTTGATCGGTGTTCCTGGTCTCTGCTCACTAGATGCCAGTAGCACCCCCCCCCAAGTTGTGACGACAACCAAAAATGTCTCCAGACATTGCCAAATGTCCCCTGGGGGTGCAAAATTGCTCCTATTGAGAATTACTGAGTTAAACTAATCGTCTCCGATTGGTGGATAAGATTGTTATCGTTTATTGTTGTGTGTGTGGCATCAAGTTGATCCTGACTCAGCACAGAACTGCCCCATAGGGTTTCCCAGGCTGTAATCTTTACCAGAGCAGACCACCAGGTCTTTCTCCCAAAGAACACCGGTGGGTGAGAGCTGCCGACCTTCCAGTTAGCAGTTAAGCACTTAACCACTGCACCACCAGAGCTCCTGATAGTCTGCTCGCCTGTATTTGCTTCTTTTTCTATACTGGGAATTTTTATTTAAAAAAGAGGAAACAACAAAAGAATACATAATAGAGAAAAAGAATCTGTCAGTCGGGGAAAAAAGAACTCAAATCCTGAAGTTTTCAGAAAATATTCTGTAAAGAGCTAAAATGACCGCTGACACTCTGTAGAGCCCTTTGCTGGCCCCATGCTAAGGCTCAGAAATCAATGAGTAGGTCAGGACCAACGTCCCATGAAACATAAGAGGATAAAAAATGTGAGACTGTAAAACAAGAAACAAGACTATCATTAGTAAACTTTTTTATTTTTCCAGTTCATATGTGATTGATATAAAAATATATTTACTACTGTAGGTTCTAATAAAAAAATTGAAAATCACTGATTTACAGTTATTGAGTATTTTAAGTTATTCCAACTATTCATTATTATAGAGAGCCCAGGGTACCAAGAGCTGGCTCAAAATAGGTTAGAAATACAATAGAAAAATCCTCAAAATTCTGACTAACAGACCAAGAAAAAAAAAACACATATAGCCAAATAATTAAAATCTGAAAACCAGTGGCCAAGGACATTGGCCAAATTGTTTATTAAACAAAGTAAAAAGCAAGATTAATTGTGCCTGAAAACCTTTTTGTTTCAAGCATTAATGTAACTAAAACTCACTTAACCAAAAAATTTTATAGCAAACCCCAATCAAGTTTACGTACAAAAATTTCAAATATACTGGAATTAAAAAAAAAAAAAACTAGTGCCTTGTTAATTTTTAACCCAATTTAAAAGAAAAAAGTTTAGGCCTTAAAGTTTTAACATAAACAGTGGTAATTACAAAGGAATGACAGGAGTTTGCCCTAAGAGGGCAAGCCTAAAAGGATTTACAAAACGGTTTTTACTTTTAAATGACATTATTGTATTTATCTGAACACATCCAATTGTTTTTAAACAAAGATATTCTAGAGTTGGTCTAGCGTATCCAAATATTCTTAATTAGCAAGATTTGACTTTAAAAAAAGGCTTCATATTAAAAGGTAAATTAATACTTCAAGTACTTATTTACTGAAAGTAATATTACTCTACAAAAGCTCCGTATTTTTAAAGAGAACACTTTTTTTCTCCTAAGATTCTTACCTTTCCATTTTTATGGCAGTCCCACAGATTTATTATCACTTCCACAAAGACACTGCTTAGTTCTAAGATATATCATGCAGCCCCCAGCACTAAAACCAATCAATTTTGGCAGCACTAATTCTCTGTAGAGCACTACTTTCTAGACAAGGCAGATTAACAACTGCAAATCCAGTAAATATATTCATGAAGTGAATCATCTCAAGGTAGAAACAAATTCATGAGTTTAATGCTTGCTTTTGGTACCTCACTGATTTTCATTTCACCAATTACCTTAGTGAGAAACAATACCAACAGCAAACAGCTCAAAGGAAAAAACCCCATCAATTTCAACGTGATGCTGTTAGTATTAAAAAGGGTTAACACATCCCAAAGCGCTGAGCAACGCCATCATGCACCTGCCACTGAGGGTTAAAGCCCAAGGCCCAGTATGGCAGTATTTGATCCATGGACCAAGCAAGGACTTGAAATCATTTCACGTGCAACAGTCTTGGCATAACACCCCATTTTATCCATGCCACAAGAATGGTAAATTTAGTAGTTACCAATAAATAAGTTGGGGGTCAAAGGGACTAAAGTCTTAGACTGCTCTTTATCATAAGACATCCTCAGACAAACCTCCCCATTCTTCATTCTGGCTCTATAAAATTAAGGAGCAGAGAAAAACCGGTCAGTGCCTGGCTTTAAAAGGAAAATGCATGCTGTATACCCTGTCATTACGTGTGTGTATTTATAAAGTACATCCAACTGTATCATCCATCCTCCCAAAAAACATTTAGTTTAAGATAAGGTATTTAATTGGTGGTAGGGAAAAATATTCCAAGTATTGCAAAGAATATTAATTTAGCATTCTTAGCGTGTTGCAAGGAGCCCTCCTGGCGTAGTGGTTAAGCACTCAGCTGCTAACCAAAAGGTCTGCAGTTCGAACCCACCAGCCATTCCACAGGAGAAAGATGTGGCTGTCTGCTCTGTCAACATCACAGCCTTGGAAACCCTATGGGGCAGTTCTACTCTGTCCTATAGGGTCGCTATGAGTCGGAATCAACTCGACTGCATCAGGTTTGGGTTTTAGTATGTTGCACTTAAATAGTTTAATAATCAAGCTTAGTACCAGTGGCATGTTAAGGAAATGTGTTTTAAATTCCAACAGTCCAACATTAAAAATTAGATATGGATCAATTTCTAGGCTTCACCTCCCAAGTCTGATTATGTATTCATAGAGCCATGTTCAGTCTGGAAAGGGCAAACTGATCCCTGTTTTACAAAGTTGTGAAGTAAAATTAAAAAGGTATCCTTACTATTTAATCGCAGTGCTTGCTGATATTTCAGCAACTATTATTTAAATATACATTTATGTAATTTTCTCATTATTGACTGTAATCTGCTAACAGAAAATCTGCTTTATTCACTATCTGTCCCGATCACCTATAAAGTGAAACAATACCTAATGTTTATACAAATTAGGCAAAAGGGAAATTTTTAATTTTCTGAAGAAAAGCTGGGTTTTAAGGATAGAAATATTTGTTTCAACAATGAAAAACAAAATCGAAATAAAAATCATTTTGTAATTGCATATACCTTTAAGCCAACACAGATATTTTCACTACACGTTCAAACTTATCTTTGGCTGATCAGAAATAATCAATTCAAGTAAAAGATCGACACTAAACAGAAAAACCATGATATGTGAAAAGCTAGATTAAAATCAATTAGGACCTCTACTATAAATTAAAGAATGCATTTAGATAAGGATCATTACAGCTATACAAAATGACATACAATTTTAGAAGCAAAATCATTTCATGACATATGCCCTAAACTATAAGACCAAAAAAAAGCTACTATAGATCCAAGCATTTTAAGAATGCCAACCAGAAATTATTTGAAAAACATTAAATTTTATACATCCAATAAAGAAATTCCAACTACTAATAATTTGGACAATGAAAATCCCCAGCCTAAATAAAAAGCAAAAGGTGGCATCAGCCTTAGGAAATCTACTCTGTTCAATACAAGGAAGTTTCTAGGAGAATTATGAATGTGTATTACTGAAAAACACGGAAGTTGGTATCCAAAACAGAACATTTAAAATACGCATAGCAAGACCACACACGAATGGGGGCAAGAGCAGGGCGTTAAGATGGCACACAGCTCTGCAGTCTGGCATCCTGATTTTGCCAAGCAGGTGGCCTCAGACCATTCACTGGAACCTTATTTTCTTCACTTGGTAAAACGACCACCTATAATCCTTTCATGGCTGTTGCATGGGGTGCTTGAAGCAAACAGCGCCTCACATACAAATGCTCAGTAAATAGCGACTACTCGTCACAGTTTTTTTTTATTGTTGTATTATCTACAACGAAAGCTTTTTTTTTTTTTAACCAGTTTGGGTAGTGCCTTTTCTCATCTTATCCCCCTTTATTTTTTTTTTAATATTCAAATACTCTCCCAGAGATGTAAACAGGAATCATGTATAAACATGTAAGTGAATGCCTTTTAGCTATCTTCCCATCCCTGGATTTCTCCCAACATATGCTGATGACGGAAACAGCAATCTGAAACCTTACTGTCCCACGTAGATTTTAGCTTGGTTCTTAAAGACCTTAATCTGCAATGTTTTCAAACTCACTCTTCACTCAGAATGGACCAACCACCTGCTGCTCCTCAAGACCTGAATAGCTAAATTAAGCAAAACGGTTCACCCGGACCATTAAATATAAAATGTCTTAAAATGTACTCAAGGAAGCTACACTTTGGTTTGTGTACAAACCATTGTAAAGGCAGCCACAGATGAATAATAGAGCCAAAGCACTCTTCTAAAGACAAACCACCAGCAATGTAATTACAGTAGTCACTTTGTTTTAAAACAACAATGAGGAGTCAGGAGACTGTCACATGGGACTACAGTCATTCTATGCTTCTCTACCCATTGTTACTTTCCCTGATTAAAGATATAAAAACACTACTTCAAAAAGGAAGACAATATACCATTACTGAACATTTTGATCCAAGATTCTATAGAGAACACTGATCAAAAGGGGGAAAGTACAGAACAGAATTTCAAGTTCTCATAGACTCCAGGCTTCCTGGAGCCATGAAGGTTGAATGAACCCCTGAAAGTACTGCCCTGAGATAATCTGTAAACCTTAAACCAAAAATATCCTGTGAAGTTTTCTTAAAACAAAACAATAGTTTAGCTCAACTAGTAAAGAATGTCTGCTTGAGCACTGTGCTCTTTTAAATGGGTAAGTGCTACAGTTGCTAACCAAAAGGTCAGCAGTTCGATTCCACCAGGTGCTACTTGGAAACTCTATGGGGCAGTTCTACTTTGTCCCGTAGGGTCGCTATGTGTTGGAATAGACTCAATGGCAACGGGTTTAGTTTTGGTTTGGTATATGGGATCAAACTAACAAAAGGGACTCGAGAGATTAGATAGAAACCTTAGGGGGCAGTGAGTTTATGTTAACGGAGGAGGAACAACTCAGAAAAGGAGGGTGAGAATGGTTGAGTAACCCAAGGAATGTCATCAATGTCACTGAATTGTACATGTAGAAACTGCTGAATTGGAATGTTGTGCTGTGCAAATTCTCAAAAATAACAAAAAGTTTTTAAAAGGAAGACAATACTTACCAAGGGACGTAACTATACACACAAATAAACATGGACCTATAATAACTTTCTATCCCCTAGTACAGTACTCAGGACATACTATAAGGTAAACTTATTTTGTCACATTATAAAAATCTACAGCAATTTCCCAGTACTGTTTAAAAAAAAAAAAATCCAGGCACAAGCAGATATTGGTGCCCCAAACATTACTCTCCAGGAAAAAAAATATATATATTTATTTAAATTAAAAGTTAGACTTTTAAAATGTACTTTTAGGAAGTAACTTTAGTAATGTTTTAAATCAAATGCAATTGAAAAGATTAACAAGTTGGGGAAAAACGAGGTTCTGATATAACAGAATTTAGTACAGTTTTTTTTTTTATAATAACCCCCCCAAAAATCAAACCCTTTGCCATCAAGTTGGTTTTGACTCATAGTGACCCCACAGGATGCGGCAGAACTGCCCCACAGGGCTTCCAAGGCTGTAAATCTTTACAAGAGCAAACTGCCACATCTTTCTCCCACAGAGCAGCTGGTAGGTTCAAACAACCAGCCTTCTGGTTAGCAGCCAAATGCTTTAACCACTGCGTCACCAGGATAACTACAAGATCATTAAATGACAATGCACGCATATTTAATATAAGTATATCGTGGCTGGTGTCGTCTCAACTTCGAGTAATCCTCACAACTGACCAGAGAGCAGTGCCCCCCCACCCCCCCCAGAGGCCAAGAATTATAAAGGGGAAAAAGGATCTTTACTCTTCTTACTCCGTTCCCTTAAAACGACATTTCCTTTACAACAGACGCTTTAAAAACTGGATTTAAAGTCTCCCTTAATAATACAGAGGAGCCCTGGTGGCCCAGTGGTTAAGAGCTCGCCTGCTAACCAAAAGGTCAGCAGTTCGAATCCACCAGCTGCTCCTCAGAAACCCTATGGGGCAGTTCTACTTTGTTCTATAGGGTTGCTATGAGTTGGAATCGAATCGACAGCAATGGTTTTTTGGTTAATAATATGGAAGAACAAACTGATAAATATGTAACAAACAAAAAGGAGCTAAAATAAACTGGAAATAAAAAAAATCATGCTTTCAACGCATCTAGAAAATGAACCAGTGGGCCAAAATTATTTAAGACCTTTTACATACATATATATATCTAACACTTACCTTAATGAATACACACTGCATAGGCTGTATTTACTAACCCCTTCTTATGCTATGACCTTTCTATATGATAAAGACCACAATTCTCACTAAATCAACTCGGTACTTGCATTAAGGTAGCGAATTACAAATATTAAGTCTTTAGAAAAATGGTAGCATTAGTTAGGAAACTTCAGACTTCAGAAATCTAAAGTATTTAAGCATCAAATATAATTAAACCAGGATGACTGCAGTAATTACAAAGAGAAGGGGGGTGATAGCGAGATAAGAATGTAAAAGCTTGACAGAATATGGTTTGCTATTTAAAAGCAGAGCAAACAGAAGTATAGATACTTGTGTTTTTAGTTCCGCTAACAGAAGTCTAAAGGGTCCTACTAAGAGCCTAATTACAAAGCGCTGTCATTTGCTCGGCTACATGTGCATTTATTTACTGGACCTGAGGTGAAAATGTGAACCCATCTGGAATGAAAATGCCGTAATCTCAGAGTCAACTCTGGGTTATCCACACTAATGAAAAAGGAGGTCATCTAAGTAATTCAAAATACTGGATAGAGTTCTCAAATTTGTGTTAATTTTAATGAATCTTAGTCTGTCCACTAAAGGTTTAGACTCTAGTGTTTTGGGCTCCAGAAAAAACAAACCATCAATAAGAGGCAGAATTGAGAGACCATCTCTAAAGTGAACCACCAACCCACAGACAACTGAGCCGATGTGACTGACCGATCCCATATTATATAAACCAACTGGGCAGACGCTATATGCCAAGCACGCTTCGGAGTAGTTTCTGCAAGTGTGACAAATGACTGAGGCGTCTCTAGCAAGAGCAACACACGCTAGTGCCAAGTCAAGAAACAGCTTGTAGCTTACCTCCTGCAGTAGATCTGCCTGCTCAATTGCTTTGAGAACATTTTTCTTGGATGTTTCCTGCACTTCCCCTCCCAAAAGAAACTCATCCAAAATAAAATACGCCTTCTCAAAATTAAAGATGATGTCAAGTTCACACACCTGAAAAGCAAAAAAGTACTATTAAAATGTAAAGAAGCAACCTTCCCGACTATGAGGTGGTCAGTAAAATTTGAACTGCCTGTCTTCGTTATTTCTAAAAATGGCAATCATGCTCACTCAGCATCTGTGACTTAGTAGGCCTCAGTTTCATATCACAAGTACTGGAAAACACAGCGTCTACAAGCTAAGTAAGACCTGACTCTGCATGCTCCCCCGCCATGGGCAACTTTCATCATCGTTTTCTACCCACTAAACCTGACCTTTAAACACATTCTTCCTGGGCACTGTGATTACAGCTGCTAACCAAATCTAAATTCTATACTAAGCACTTCCAGAACAGTACTGTGTTTGTACTCGGACTCCTTTCTATTTCACAATTTTCAATCTCATTCTCACCACCGTAATTAAATGAGGAGATCTGTAGGGTCAAGCAATTCTGGCAGTTATTGGAACAGGCACGCTGACAAGAAATTGTCATTCCGTCCGGCTCAGAGCTACTTTCAAATGGTCAGAATCCTCCAATCAAATAATAAACTTGTTGTAGAAAAGATTAAAATAAAAACAAAACACTGTGACATTTAATTTCTTAAAGCAAGAAACAAAATACTACTCACACTGCCAAAGTACTTGTCAAGTAGTTCCACGTAACGATGAATTATTTCCAGGGTAATAAGTTCATTGTCCTGATCCTCAATAGCACAGCAAAAATACAGACTAGCATATCTGTAACAAAACCCAATCGTGGAAAAAAATTTTACCCTATAATCATGTTTTCTAAATATATTTCATACGCTATTGTGAAAGTCCCTATGCTCATACACTTTTTTCTTCTTTTACAGCAATACAGATTATTTTTTTCCTAGACTATAAAAGTAATAAACGCTTATAAGAGAGATTTTGAAAAGTGCAGGCAAGCAAAAAGAAAAAAAATCATTCACCCACACTATGTAGAAACAGTAACTTAGTCTGTTATTGTTTTCCGACTCCTTCCTACGACAACTTTAAAACATAGCCGACCCAGGTTTTTCTTAAGTTTATTTAATTAAAACAAAATACATCGTGTGATTAATTCAAACAACGAGTAAATGGGGAGGAAAATAAACATTCCAATTGAAGCACTTACTGACATACTGTCAACATGAGGCCAGTGTTTCTGAACTTGCACGCAGAGAAGAACATTAAGTCATAAACATACATACAGTGTAATGAATTTTCAAAGTGAACCCACCCATGTACCAGCACCCAGATGAAGAAAAAGACCATTACTGAATCCCCGAAGCCCTTTATACCCTCTTCCAGTCACACCTCCCACCCACAAGAAGAACTATCTTGACTTCTAACAGCACAGAATTGTTTTTAAAAGGTTAGTTTTCTATAACACAGAGACACTAGTCCAGGTAACTAATGATTTAGACAGAACCCTGGTCTCGCAGACATTAATTTCTAATTATAAAATAAAAAAAAAGTTTCTAGGATTGTGGAAAAGCTGCAAGAAAACAGTTCTAAGTTAGTACAGAAGTTAGTGAAAGTGAACATAAGTCCCTATCACTTCAGGGAAGCCGAGACCCATCCCCAGATTTTCCACTCTCGGGCTGAAGGTTAGGCTGTTTACCCTTGACGAAGAAATACGGCTGGGAAGCTCTCACATTCTTCTCCAAATTAGGATTCCAGCATCGTGGGACTAGGTTATGCTCAAGCTGAGGAAGCCGAACTTATATTCTAAAGTCTCAGTTGAGATTGTAATTTTCACTGAGAATGTAAATGATTGTTTTAAAAAAAAAACCACAATAGACAATTACTGCTTGTAAAATTATAGAAAAGCACGTATCTGTTCTGGGATTTCAAATATTGCTAATAATCCCAAATATTTCATATTTCTCTCCAATATAAGAATAATTAGTGCTTAGGTGCTGTCTAGTCAGTTTCAACTCAGAGGGGCCCCATGTGACAGAGCAGAACCGCCCCATAGGGTTTTCCTGGCTGTGATGTTGATACAAGTCGATCTTTCTCACAGAGCTGCTAGGTGGGTTCGAATCGCCAACCTTTTGGTTAGCTAATGAGCGCTTAACCACTTGAACCACTAGGGCTTCTTTTAGTACCTATGTAATACTCTACTAATTTCAATATTATCAAAAACATTTCATCTTATTTCAAGAGCAAATACTATCATTCTTGATTATAAATGGAAAACGGAACCAAAAATGACGCCCAAGAACACAGGGTCTACAAATGGTAGTAGCAGGTCAAGAAACCAGATCTTCTGACCTTAATTCCAGACCTTTTTCCGCTCTACCACTCAGACTTCCCTTGCCGTATGTTTGCCTTTTTGGATGTCTGTTCTACCTGACTTCCATATTCATTAAGTTATTTTAAACGGTGGGTCTCTTGCAGTCTTATACAAAGTAGGCATTCAAATGCATACATCTGTTACAGCGAAGGGAGTAAATCTTCGAGGACAGAACAGTGCACCACCTCCAACCTGAACAAATTGTTCCCTCTTTCCCGTCACTATACTATGTTCTTGTTCATTGGTTTAAAAGGTAATGGGATAGTCAAACTTATCTTCCCTATCCCATACTCACCAAATACAACTGTGAATTTGGGGAAATTGATCCAAGTGATACATAAGATCCCCTGAATTGAAAAAACTAAACATTAAAGGGACTGACAAAAATGGTAGGAATAACTAGCTGATACGAACAGTGTTAAATCATTCCATTTCACGGAGTTCACTAACATTCCACCTTGGGTAAAATTCCTCTTCTACTTCTTCAGTGCTACCGTTAAATACGCAACCTATAACGTGAGCACCATCCTCTTTCCTCCTCCACAGCAGTGCCCTTACTTATGAATATGCAGCACCTGAACACCAGGCAAAAGGCTTCAATGGTATGAATCATTTGGAAACATTAATTTAAGAATTATCAGGACTCCTGTGTCTAAGCACCAACTAGTAATATTTAAAGAAAAACAAAAACAGCAACACTAAATGTTTTCTTTCACCCAGAATTGAAAAAGAGACATTGAATTAAGGAATTCTTCATTGCAGGTGAAAATCTAGCTATCAGGGTTATAAGAACATAAGGAAGAAATAGAAGCCGAACAACAACAGGTGACTTCACTGAGTCCTCACTGAGTGAGGCACGCAATGCTAGGTAAGGAGTTTTGCAATACTGTTGCATTTGAGTCCTATGAGGGAGACTGAAGCTTGAGTAACCTGCCCAGGGTAAGTGGTGGAACAGAGGTTTGACTCCAGAACTCAAAAGTAATATAAGTTCTTTATTAAATGCTATAGCTGAGAAACGCGCCTGGCACAAGATTAAAGCATACTCAAAGCCGTATTTTAAGAGTGTTGAAGAGGGAGAGAAATAAAAATTGTCATTCCCATTTAGTAAAAGAGAACCTGAAGTGTACTCCCTATTTTTAGAACCAACTGGTTTTTGAAAAATTCAATAAGGCATTCATTTTGTTCTTAGTGCATATTTGTAAGACCGAATCTGAAGTAAAATTAATAATGGACTAGTAAGAAAAAAGGTATGTTTGGGTATTTTTAGCACAGTGGATTAAGCTTACTCTAATTACTGGCACTCAGAGGACATCTGAAAGTGCCTATTATATTCAACACACGTGACTTCTCTGCAGTCATATCAGCTGACTGTTGGTGAATGTAGCTAAGCTGCTCTCAATACCCACTGGTATGTCATTAAAAATTCTTTGGTTAGTAAAGAAGATCAATACAGTCACCATCAACAAATTCTCAAGCTGGTCATCTGGAGGTGTATGCCTTCTTCCTGACTTTTAATGGCTTTAATCCAGTGCCTCTTCCATAAAATACTGCGTGAGGCTGTATCTTCAGGCAATCATCAAGAGCATTTACTTATCTTAGAGATGAGAAAACAAAGGCAAAATGCCTTGTTCAAGGTCACCAAAGCAGCCAATGGCACAAACAGGGTCTAGACCTCAAGTCCCCAGATTTTCAGTCTGTGTTTTCAACTCTACCACGCTATCCTCACCCCTTACCTCCCCCTCCCCAAAAGGGGGAATTTGTGTGAACAATACTCAGGATGAAGAATACGGATTAGACAACTGATGAGCACATAAAGGTCACTTGCTGCTATGAACACTGAAAAGTACCGGATCAGAATTTCTCAGGAGTTAAATGGTAATTCTCTTGCTTAAAAGGTCTTCTCTTCCAGCTGGGCCAGAGAAAACCAATCATCTGTTTGTATCAACAACAAAAAAAACATGCCCTTAAGTAGCAGACTAGATGAGGTTTTCAGTACAAAATGAGGGAGAGAGAGAGAAAAAGTGATGCCAGCCTGCACCTTTTGTATGTGAATGATAGCTTGATAAATCCACCTTTCACTTACAGGAGCTGGATGCAAGTATCAGTAGGATACATTACCTTTTACAGATTTTAAAAGAAAAAGTGGTGGCCCAATTTGGGGCAGGCTGAGTGACAAGGAACACCAACTACTGCTTTCTCTTCGGCAGCTTCAAAGCCCATTTCCTTCAGCGGCAGAATTCATGATTCATGGGGCCGATTCCCTTGCTGGTATTTTCCTCCTCCACACGGGGGACTCCTTTCCCTATCTATAAATAAGCTTAAGTCCCTCACACTTTAACCCTGTCCCCCACTCCTATGTCTATGGGAGGGGTGTTACCACCTCCTCTCCTTTCCTTCACAACGAAGCTCCCCAAAATAGACTACACTTGCTGTTTAAATTTCTCCACCTCTTCACACTTCATCCCATTACATCGAGAGTTTTGTCTCTACTCCACTGAAAATGTTCTGGCAAAGGGCATTTTGGGAAATGCTCACTGTAAAATCTAATGGGTTCTTTCTTCATTTTAATTGAACTTTATGTGACATCTGGCACTGGTGAGCCCATTCGTGAAACCCTCTCCCCCTTCCCTTGACTTTACTGACCACACACTTTTACTCTCTCTGGTTCTCATTCAGCTCTGAAGGTCCCCCTGCCTGCCGCTTAAATGTTGGTGATCTAACACTTTATGCCTAATTTTCCCCCTGACTTCCACGCCTATATCCACCGCATCAAACTGTTGTTGTTGGGTGCTGTCGAGTCGATTCTGACTCACAGTAACCCTACAGGACAGGGAACTGCTCCATAGGGTTTCCAAGGCTGTATCTTTACGGAAGCAGACGCCACATCTTTCTCCCACGGAGCAGCTGGTGGGTTCAAACCACAGGCCTCTTGGTTAGCAGCCGAGCATTTAACCACTGCTCCACTGGGGCTCCTTTAAACTAGGCATCTCCAAATGGAAATCACACAGGCATCCCAAAGCCAATTTGTCCAAAGATGGGCTGAGATTTCTGATTCACCATTTTCTAAAGTTGGCAAAACCAGAGATGTGGCTGTGACCCCACTCCTGCTCCCTCCCTTTACTGCCTTCCCCACTTCTAGCAGTAAGGAGTCTTAGTCACACTGACCTCCATACAGGTGCTTCTTTCCACCTGCTGAGCCTATAGCCATTGTCTCCCTTGAGGACTACATCATTATACAATCTAACTCACCTCTCAGCTTACACCCCCCTCTCATCCAGCTTGTTATTACAATGAGTTTTTAAGAAATGCAAATCGAATCTTCTTTTCATCCTTATTTAAAACTTTTGCCTACATGATTAAGATCTGAGTTCTACCCCCATGTCAGTCACTAACCAGCATATGACCTTGAGCTGCTTCTCCCAAAATCTCATTTTCATAAAACGGAGGTTTGCTTAACAGCAGTGGTTTTCAAACTCCGGATCCGGAACTGTCTCCGGTGTAAAGGATAGAGGTCAAGTGAGAGGGGTACAAGATCCCCCGCGCGAGGGATTTCACAAGAGCAGGTCCACTTCCTCTTGTTTTATTTATTAAGTCTCTACTACTCCGGTAGGGGAGGGGAGCTGAAAGGAAAAAATCTCTTGCCTAGGCTATTCTAAGATATCTCCCAGCTCTAAAATTCTATGATTTTTCTATGATCTTTCTCAACAAGTACTAAATCAAACACTGGATACAAGATCATCCAAAGGTGATTAAATTCTACTGTTAGAAGGGGAGTTGATAAAATTGAAGAAACTCTGCCCGATAATCTCCATTTCTTCCCCTGCCATCTCCCCCACAGAAAGCTCCATCCATGCTGGCAGTGGGATAAGCGGACTCCTCTTCACCCCTCTTTACCTCGCTGCATCCCATTCGGTTTGTCCTCTGCACACCTCCCACACAAGAGCCAACTTTTATATGCAGAAATGCATATCTTAAACTCAGTAAGCTAGTCATAAAGGGAAACAGAAATAGGGAAGAAAGTTAAGGTCCTCCTAAAAACGTTCAAGAAATTTTTTTTCAACCTGCTCAGAAAAATCGAGAAATTTAAAGGATTTAAAACAGGTACAGATATTAATAGACTATACCACTTTCTAAATGAAAAATATTGATCTCTGCAAAGAACTGAATTCCATTTTTCTAAAATGATAACTAATAAGCATTTATGCCTTCAGTTGTATAGTTTTATAGCTTATTTCCCTGCATTTATCGTTTTAGACTGAGTAATTCATCAAACACAAAGCTTCACCTTAAACCTATTTCATCTAAATCTTTATTAATCATTATTTATAAACATCATCTCTTAAAAGTCTGCAATTTTCACATCATAAATGACCTAAGATTGCTATTTCAACGTTCTGGGGTGGCGGGGGCGGGGGGAAGAAATCATACCTTTTGTAAACAATCTTCAGATCTCGCCACTCAAGAAAGCTGCACATCTTAGGTTTACGTGCTAACACGGTTTGCACAAGTTCCCTTGTGATCTTTTTCTTCTCTTTGTCTGATAATGGGACATACCATTTCTGCAGTCGAAGCTTTCCCTGACGACTAAAAAGCAACATAAACTGCATCTGTTAAGGTAAATAAAACCAAGGTTAGATGCAACCCTTTGACTCAACAGAGTTAAGATTAAAATTACATGCTTTTTAGAGAAGGGGGGGTGTTTAACTGATAATGACTAGTAGCTATCAGTATTTCTATGCCAATTA
Source organism: Loxodonta africana (assembly GCF_030014295.1). Classification (NCBI taxonomy): domain Eukaryota; kingdom Metazoa; phylum Chordata; class Mammalia; order Proboscidea; family Elephantidae; genus Loxodonta; species Loxodonta africana. The sequence continues at coordinate 17,339,275 of NC_087369.1, forward strand.
AAACAGCAGGAGATGCTTGCAGAAAGCTCTTCTTACTATATGCAGACCTCGCCACCCCACCCTATTCCACTCAAGTTTGGAAAGGAGCGCATGGAAAAGAAAACCAGTTCAGTTGGAGTGAAATTTCTGAAGAAAGATAACTCTTCTGTCATTTAAAACAGTATTTTTTACTTGTGCTTTTTTTTATATGTATACCCACACTGTCTACGCATCACAGAAGAACTGGAGACATCATCTCCTTCAGGTACATTTGAAAGAAAGAGAAGACCTACTATTTTTCACCCTGAGGCCGTCTAGCTCCGGGCTGAATTCCTTGTAGACAAGGCTATTATCACTTAAAATGCACTCTTCAGTTTATGCTAGCATATTTTAAACAAAATTTAAAAATCTAAAATATTAACCAAAAAAGGATCCCATAAATAGATGTTTTTCTTAATGAGAGCCTGATTTTTAAAGATGTTTTGACCTCACTTTTTAAAAAATCCAACATACGTATGCACACAATAATGAGTGTAAGATTATGAAAGAGAAAATAAACCTTAAAAAAGCCAGAAGTACTAAGAGTTAAACATATTTAGAGACATTACACAATACTTCATTTAAAAACCATCAAAAATAGCACCTACAGATTGAGTGACTGCTGTATTCTAGCGTATTTGATACGCTCCTCTGTGTATAGTTATTTGGAATCTGCAAACCAACAGATGTTGATTCATCTACATGTTTAATTTTTAAAGGACCAGAGGGGCCCCGGTGGCGCAGTGGTTAAGAGCTCCGCTGCTAACCAAAAGGTCAGCAGTTCGAATCCATCGGCAGCGCCTTGGAAACCCCATGGGGTAGTTCTGCGCTGTCCTAAAGGGTCGCTATGAGTCAGAACCGACTCGGACCACAACGAGTTTGGCTTTCTGGTTCTTCTTGTAATTCAACTGGTCATCTCAACTGCGCACATCTAAGTATCGTTTCAACAAAGGCAATTTAAAGGTACAATTCAGAGAGATTTTTTTTCTTTTAACTATAAGTTCCTTTAACAGTGTGGCTGCAAATATAATTCAAACCTGGTTTTTAATATTCATCACACCATCTTGAATATGAACATGGAAAGGCGGAATTTACACAACCAATTTAGAATAAAATGAGCCCTACATTTCCAAAGTCGCTAATTAGTGTCGTATTTTTTTTTGTAATAATCCAAAAAGGCATCAACGAGATATCTGGAAATTCATGACGCCGCAATTTAACTTTTTAAAGTTAAAACTGGCTTAAAGACGCAAAGCAATTTTATCTCAAAACCCTTCACTGGCACAAAATACATGAACCTTATTCAGAGACGTCAGTGTGCCTCCCAAACAAATCCTGCATATAGCGGCATTCGAAGGGGCCGCAAGGGACGCATCGACTGGACCACGCTGAATATAAACCCGTTACTAGAACTCGGAAAAGAATGGACTCTGTGTTCATAGAGCTTGGTGTCCAGGAAAGGTAGGGGTCTACTAGCGATCGGAGTCTGGGCTCAAGGCTGTCTGCAGCATTCTTGTATCCGCCCTGCCACTTCACAGGACAAATAAATAATTCACTCTCCCTAAAGTACTCCTTCCCTCTTATTAAAAATCAATGCTTTGATTTTGCCGCAAATCGCAAAGCACAATTCCTCGAGGTTGGTGTTAAAAACAATGGGCTCTGCCGCGGAGCGGGCTCGGGGCCAGCGTTCCTCGGGTCTGGGCGTCGCCGACGCCCCCCCTCGGGGCCACACTCCATCCGCTGGCCGCACCGGGGCGAGGAGACAATGGCATCCGCCGCCGCGCAGGGGGCGCCAGGGGTCCTCGGCCGCCACAGTTCCCCGCTGCGTCCCCTCCCCAAAACGCCCCGCAAAACTTGAAGCGATTCCCGAACCACAAGTGCGACGGGGCTGGTGCGGCGGCCGGGACGGACTCCTGCAGCCCGGGGCGCGGACGCCGAGAGAAGTGAGTTGCGGGGCGCGGCGCCCGGGAAGCGGCCGGGCGGGCGCTGGGTGGGTTCGCCGGGGCGCGCGCGGGGCGGCGGGGGGCGCGCCCGGCCCTCCCCCACCCTCTCCTTCCCCAGCCTTCGTTCGCCCCCCGGGACTTACTGCGGCCGCGGGCCGCGGGCGCGGCGGGGCTCGGCCGGCAGCGGTGGCGGCTAAGGGGAAACCCCTGTCGCCGGGGTGAGGAGCAGCAGCCGTGTTGCTGAGGGGAGGGGACCAGTTTGGAGAAAGGCTGGGTTAGGCGGCGAGGGGAGGGCGAGCCGACAGACCCCGCCCCGGGGGCCGGCCGAGGGAGGAGCCGGGGCTGCGGCGAGCGGAGGGGCGGGCTAGGCGACGCGCGGGAAGCAGCCCGGTCACCGCCCACGACACCGGAGGCAGAGTCGGCGACGGCACCGCCCAAGGCAGCCGATTGGCCGGGTATCCACCCAGCCGGGTGGCGCGGACCGGAAACTCGGCCACGTGACCCGGAAGCGGCTTCTGCCGGGGCTGGCGCGCCTGCGCCCTGGCGCCCCTGCCCCCGGGGTGCTCGCGGGCTGCTTCCCGGGCTTCGTCTATGGTGGGTCGACGGGGTTCCGTGGCGTGCTTTGCAGGTACCACCATGCCGATCGTGGAAGCTTCCTACCTGGAAGAGCCACGTTCGTGCCCGGATCACTTTCCATGCCCCTAAGAGGCTGGCATGAGGGAAGTGTGACGGCCAGGGATGATAAGGGAGTGGGCCTGCAATTCCTGGGAAATCAAGTCAGCTCTTTCGTGGAGCTCGTGCAAGCGGTCAGAGGTTCTTTTGCAAGTATTCCGCCTCATAACTCTTCGGAACCCGGCCCTTGCCTCCCATGGCGCGGCTACTGCCATAGTCTAGACACTTTTCGCCCCAGGCTTTGCAAGAGTCTTTCGTGCGTTTGCCTCGCCCATCCTCAGTGCTGCGTATCAGATGGGTTACTGTCCGTTCTCTGCTGAAAAACGCAGACAGCCTTTCATCTTCGAGATAGAGTCTTGTTCCCGTCACTTGGGGCCACCCCTTACCCGTCTGGGTTCAGTTTAGCTTTGCCGAAGATCTGCTCAGCTTGGCATGCCCTTTCTCCTAAACGTCCCCTCTCCTGTGAAGTCTGAACCTAAAACCCTGTAAGAACGAGTTCTTTGTCCCATGTACCCACTGGCCTCCATTTAGCACATCTTGAATTGTATTCCATTTTGCATCCCCAGCCTATTCTACCGCTTGGCATATATAAAAAAAATCGCAACTAGTAAATATGTAAGTTGACATTCCCGAAGCCAGCTCTTCAGACAAAGAATAGACTGGACTATGAGTTATAAAATTGATACTTGTGAAGAGTATACTTCTCAGTTCAAGTAGATACATGAGACTAAATGGGCAGCTCCTGTCCTGAGGTGAGATGAAAAGGCAGAACGGGACAGGAGCTGGCTGAATGGACATGGGAAATACAGGGTGGAAAGGAGTGTGCTGTCACATTATAGAGATAGCAACTAGGGCCACATAACAATGTGTATATAAATCTTTGTATGAGGAACTAACTTGAACTGTAAACTTTCACCTAAAGCACAATAAATAAATCTTTTTTTAATGTGTGTTGACCGATAAGGACTCTAAAATGATAGATTTGGTAACCGGAATGCTGAGCTTAGTTCCTGGCACACAATGAATGTTGATATTTTTTTTTTTGTTTTGAATGAGAGAATTGATGAATCATCTAGTCCAACCATCTTCTTTTACAGATGAGGAAAGGGAAGCCCCATGGGATTAAGTGACCTTGCTTGAGCAGCCACGGGTTTCCCGTGTCGAATGCTATTCATTACCCCAGTCTCCTGGATTCTTACAAAGGAAGCTAGAAAATTGTTCTTGTTGGACCATGCCCTTTTTTGCAAAGGTTCCAGAATAGTCTCCAAGATTTTCTAAGGGCTCCCAGTAAAAAAAAGCTAAATTTTTCATGAAGCTAAATTTAAAGAAATGAAGGATTGTGTTCTTTCTTTTGTGTGTGTGTTAAAATGTCTTTATAAAATCGAGAGTATATAATAGGGGCTTGGGGGCATTTTTTTTAATGCCTTTATTTAGCAAAATAAAAATTGATAATGCATCCCCTTGTTAAGCACTGGTCTTGGTGCTTGGAAATTTTCCTACTAACCTGTATGATTGATGAATATTGAAATACAGAAGAAAGTGCCAGGGAAGAGCACAGAGCTGGCTATCTGTAGTTCTCTAGGCCCCCACCCAAGCTTCTCCCTGCTCCCTGCCCAGTCAAGCCCCAAAGGCACATTCCAATGTCCTTTTCTCCCTTACTACCAAAAACAGGTGCCATTGGTTCAAAGATTGCTCTGATGCTATGCAATGAAACCCTCTAATTCCAAGTGCTGCTGTCTGTTTTTCTGCACCAAACACCTATATCCCCAGGGTTCCAGAGGTAGCCACCTCCAAGTTGAAACTCATTGGTTATGCTCTTAATTAACATTGGTCTGTGGCTCGGAAAATGAGGGCTGGAGACTAGCTGATTGGGGGTAAGGGGGAGAAGGAACTATGGGAAAAATAATTAGCTGCTGAAAGCAACCATTACATAATCTTGGCTGCTTATTAATTTAGCAGAAGGAATGGCTTACTAAATTCTAATAGCAACAGCACAACTGCAAATGACCTACCAATTAACAGCGCAAGGCCCATTATTTTGTTAATCTGTTCTCTGCTTTTGGCCAGTGTATGAGAACGAAATTTATAGAAGCAGATGGTCTTTTTCAGTGGATTATGGACGGTTTATTCCCTAGTTTTAATATTAAGTGCTAATTGTGCATTCACCGTGAAAGACAAAGCACTGTTGGCGTCTTTGTTAGTAATTAATAGCTTGACTTTGATTACTAAAATTTCCGAGCTGTGGGCTTTATTATAGCCACGCTTCTCACTGAGTATCGTCTTTATCTGTCATTACCATAGGGTATCTTTTTTAATCCCCTGCTTTTGTTATCTAGATGGTCCCGATTTCTTAGTGGTAATGATGGCACAGAAAGTATTTTTATGAAAAATTAAAAGTCAGATTTTATAATTGTCTCTTAAATTGTAAGAAAAGTACATCGTTTTAATTTATGCTAAATACAAGAGATCAGGATGAAATAGGGCCTCTCCCTTCTAATAATAAAACCTTGAGACTTTATGTAATCTATTAGAAAGTTTTCAAATATGGTATTAGTACTTCTTGTTAAATGTGGTATGATGGCCACATGCTTTGATCTTCTCTCCCTCTCAAAGGCCGTGAAATGAAAAAGGAACGTTTAAAACTTCAACACAAGGATGTCAGCGTACGTTAGTGGCTCTGTAGTGCACTTAACTTGTGTCATCATTTAAACACTGACAATTGATTTAAGGAAAAACTGTAACATTTATATGTAGGAGCAGAAATGAGGGGATGTTGAAATAATGCTAAGTCCTTCTGCACTAACAGGAACAAAATAGATAACATCTAGAATAAATAAAAAACAGGATTAGTACCATACTCTTTAGATAAACCAACCCAAACCTGTTGCTTGTGGAGTCAATTCTGACTCATGGCAGCCCCGTGTATTACAGAGTAGAACTGCTCTATAGGGTTTTCTTGGGGAAGCAGATCGCCAGGACATTCTTCCATGGTGCCACCAGGTGGGTTTGAAACACTAACCTTTCAGTTAGTACTCCAGTGCAAACCATTTGCACCACTCAGGGATCTTAGTCTTTAATAAAACCAAACCCTTTGCCATGGAGTCATTCTGACTCACAGCTACCCTGTAGGACAGAGTAGAACTGCCTCATACAGTTTCCAAGATTATGAGTCGGAGTCAACTCAAGGGCAGTGAGTTTATGGGTTTAAGCTTCACAGAAGCAGACTGCCACATCTCTCCCACAGAGTGTCTGGTGGGTTCAAACTGCTGACCTTTCAGTTAGCAGCTGAGCTCTTAATCACTGTGCCACTAGAGCTCCCTAGTCTTTAAATACCAGGAAATAAATACCAGAAGCAATGGCAAATTTCTTTCTAGGGATGGAGTCTTGAGCTGAGATGTAATAAAGGCTATTATTACATTTTAACGCCAGTTTTACTTAAAAACAAAACACCAAATCCGTTGCTGTCGAGTCTATGCTGACTCACAGTAACTCTATAAAACAGAGTAGAACTGCCCCATAGGGTTTCCAAGGAGCGACTAGTGGATTTGAACTGCTGACCTTTTGGTTAGCAGCCAAACGCTTAACCACTGTACCACCAGGGCCCCAAATATTGTAATGAACTTGATTGAAAAAAAAAAGTCAGTGCTAACACTATGTTGTGGACTAGTCCAGAGTTCCCTAAGCCACTCTATATGCTTTTTAGAAATTATTAAATAAAAATACCTAGCCATGCGTCTGAGGTCTTAAATGCTAGCAAGCGGCCATCAAAGATGCATCAGTGGGTCTCAACCCACCTGGAACAAAGGAGAATGAAGAACACCAAAGACACAAGGTAATTACGAGCCCAAGAGATAGAAAGGGCCACGTAAACCAGAGCCTGCATCAGCCTGAGACCAGAAGAAATAGATGGTGCCCGGCTACAAGCGATGACTGCCCTGACAGGGAACACAACAGAGAACCCCTGAGGGAGCAGGAGACCAGTGGGATGCAGACCCTAAATTCTCATAAAAAGACCAGACTTAATGGTCTGACTGAGACTAGAAGGACCCTGGAGGTCATGGTCCCCAGGCCTGTTAGCCCAGGACAGGAACCATTCCCAAGGCCAACTCTTCAGACAGGGATTGGACTGGATTATAAGATAGAAAGTGATACTGGTGAAGAGTGAGCTTCTTGGATCAAGTAGACACATGAGACTGTGTTGGCATCTCTTATCTGGAGGGGAGATCATAGGGCAAAGGGGGTCAGAAGCTGGCCGAATGGACGCGAAAAGAGAGAGTGGAGGGAAGGAATGTGCTGTCTCATTAGGGGGAGGGCAACTAGGAGTATATAGTAAGTTGTATATAAATTTTTGTATGAGAGGCTGACTTGATTTGTAAACTTTCACTTAAAGCACCATAAAAATTAAAAAACAAAACCTAGCCGTGGAAGTCAGTGCTGAATCAGTGTAGAAAATCACAGTAAATGTAAGAAAAGATCCTCAGTTTATTAACTTGCATTTCTGAAGATAAAGTTGTTTCAAGGAGAAAACTGGCCGAAAATAATGAGGCTTTGTGAATCAAACCATTTCAAAATAGGCAAAGCTGTCACTGCCGGAGTCCTCAACAATGAGTTAAAGACAACTGGAACATATGCTGCTTCTTGAAGCTTATTTCCAGAGCTTCGAATCAAATGCAAGACAATTACTATTCTTTCAATATTAGTTTAGAGCACTGGCTGTCAATCAGGGGCGAATGCGCCCCCCAGGGGACACTTGGCAGTGTCTGGAGACATTTTGGTTATCACAACCAGGTGGAGGATTCTGGGATGCTGCTAAACATCCTAAAATGCACAAGGATTTTCCTCGAGGACCCCTGCTCTAGAGATTTAGAGTTGCCTTAGATTACAGCTGAAGCATTTCATTTCAAGCATACGGTCAAAAGGACATGATTTGAAATCGTTTTTTTAACAACATATCGAATCTCTCTTATATCGCAGCCCCGACACAACAAAGAATTATCTAGCCCAAAATGTCATTAGGCCCGAGGTTGAGAAACCCTGGGTTAGTCACTGAAAAGGGTAACGGAGTAACAGAGATCTTTCAGAGCCATTTCAAGAAACGGAACACGCGCTATCTTCACACACTTATGTTTTTTCTCCTGGAGGGATCTGGAGGCCTTATTTTTAATACACAGTAGGTAAAATCTTAAACTGCTGATGAGACTGGCCACATACATTAGGCAGTCAGTATTCTCTAATAGTAACTAAGAGAAGCTATCCAAATGGGATTTTTTTTCAAAGTGACCCCAGAATATTAGAAGTTCCTTAAGAACCTGAATCCATGAGATACTAGAATGCTTCCCCCTGCTGGTAAGTATTCTTCAATCCATTCATTCATTTGCTCATAAATGTTTATGATGTAGGAGTTCTCGTGGCACAATGGTTAAGCTCTTGGCTGCTTACAGAAGGGTTGAGTTTGAACCTGCCCTGTGGCTCCACGGGAGAAAAGACCTGGTGATCTGCTCCCATAAAGATCACGGCCTTAGAAACCCCACGGGGCAGTTCTCCTCTGCCCTGTAGGGTCGCTCTGAGTCGGAATCGACTCCACGGCACACAACAACAATAACTCTATGCTAGGCACTCTGGGAGGTAATGAGGATACACAGATGAAGAGGATATTTCCTCTGTCCTAAAGCTCCCAAACCGTTTTTCCAGACACGGAATTCTGAGCCTTTTGGAGACAAACCCTGGCTGGTCAGAAGAGTGAGTCACCAGTCAAGCATATTATGAATACGTTTTCTTTTGGTAAGCTCTTAGAGATGCTTCATAAACCAAAACCAAACATGTTGCCATTGAGTCGATTCTGACTCATGGCGACCCCAAGCATGTCAGAGTAGAACTGCGCTCTATAGAGTTTTCAGTGGCTATGATCTTATGAAAGTAGATTGCCAGGCCTTTCTTCTGTGGTACCACAAAGTGAATTTGATCCAGCAACCTTCTGAGTACAACCTGTTTGTGCCACCTGGGGACCTAGAGATGCTTTATAGAGCCCCAGATTTCTCTGAGCCACACCTTTGTATTGCCCTAATGACCTCCCAGGCTCTTAGCAATCTTCGTTCTGTGAATTTTCTTCATCGTTCTTCATTGACAGCAATATAGGAGAGATTTGATGCTTTAAATAAAACGATTTTTAAAAATCTTTTCACCTGGTCCTTAAAATGAAATGCTTAGCAGTAATCTAACTCAACTCTAAATCTCTAGAAAAGTGGTTCTCAAACTTTGTGGTTGTTAGCTGCTGTTGAGCTTATATACAACAGAACAAAATGTTGCCCCATCCTTTGCCACCTTCACGATCCTTGGGATACTCAAGTCCATTGTTACGACCACTGTGTATTTTGAGTACCTTCCATCCTAGGGGGATCATTTTCCAGCACTGTATCGGACAATATTCTGTTGTGATCCATAGGATTTTCATCTATAGGCTAATTTTTGAAAGTGGATCGAACATTACCTTGAGCCAAATCCTCTAGAGGACTTGCTAAAACACAGAGGACTGGGCACCACCTCCAGAGTGCCTGATTCAGCAGGTCCGAGGTGGGGCCTGAGAATATGCATTTCTAATATGTTCCCAGGAGATGCTGATGCTGGTGGACCAGGACCACACTTTGAGAACCACCGCACTGTAGCAAACAAAGCTATGATATCCCACTGGAAAATTCCCAAAGCCAGCAATTGTAGTACAAATTTTCCCAGACAGATGATCAAAAGGAAACTTAGAGCTGAATATTTCTTTATTGCTGACCCCATTAAGCCTGATAATCTTCAGAGAGAGATCGTTCCAGTTACATGAGCCTGAAGCTGTATCAATATGTACAACCCAGAGTGGCGTGTGATCATTGTATGCTCTGTACAAACCAATGTGCTGTGATATTCTAGGGCAACAAGTAGAGCGCTTAGGGAAAATCTGAAGGTTGCACCATAAAAATCAGGTGCTTCCTTTAGGAATCACACTACCTTAAAAATATTTCCAGTTACTCGTGGCACGTGGAGTCACCTCGGGAATATTTTGTCAGCAACTACAGACGTGAGGTGGAAAGGAGAGAATTGCGAGGGAACAGACAGAATCAATATCCCTGGGTAAGGCAGAGACCACTATGTATTCATCAAAATCTGCCCTTTCTCTTCCTTGGCTAGACTCTGTTACCCAGCCTCCCTTGCAGTTAGAGCTGCCCATCTAGCTGAGATGGAGCCAATGAAATGAGGATGGAAATGATATCAGGCCTGACCCAGAAGGCCTCCCACAGGAAAGCCTCTTCTCTCCCTCCCTGCCCAACCCCGCTACCATCACCTGGATGTTGACACCCAGGATGATCTTGGAAGCGATGGACTGAAGATGGCTGAGGCTTTGTCAGCCTGGGCTCCGGGACCTCTGCCACCATCTCCGTTTCTGCCACTCATTGGACTTGAAAGGAATGAGAAATAGATGTGTATTAAGCTGCTGATATTTCAGGGTCCATCTGTTATAGCTGCTAGCCTTAGTCTGATACACTAGCCATTCATGGACCCTGTTGCCCACTTAGTTTCCAAGAGCAGGATCCATAGCAGTGGGAAGAGCAGGTGAATTTTCAAGCACATAGTTCTTTTTTCCTGATTCTAAACCTACTTTCTGTGCTCCTTCCTATGTCTCCTTTCCACTGAAATTTGATGAAAGTTCTCAAACAGTCTGAGCCCAGAATTTAAAACTATTCATCTATCAAAGAGGTAAAAAAGACTGATTTGATACTGTGTGATCCCACTTATATGAAGTATCAGGAATGGGCAAATGCATAGAGACCAAAGTTTATTAATGGTTACAAGGGGTGGGACTCATAGGGCCACTATGAGTCGGAATCGACTTGATGACAGCAATGACAAATATTTTAATATATATTTTTTTACCACAATAAAACAAGCAAAAAAAATTACACAAAAAAGTTAAAAAAAAAAAAAAAAACTGAATTAACATTCCCATGAGAAAGCCTAGCATTCATTCCAGGCAGTAGGACAAAATTTAAAAATCATAAGGTTGAAAGAGCCAAGGAAGTGAAAACAATTGCACATTTGGGTAAACTGTCCCTAATTGTCACGTGTGGATAATATTATCATCATCAGTCTCTTATTGTTGTTTTTAATTGCCGTCCAGTCGGCCCCTGAGTCATGGGGACCCCGTGCATAATGAGATTGGACCGTTGTGATCCATAGGGTTTTCATTTCATTTCATAAATCACCAGGCCTTTCTTCCTAGTCTGTCTTAGTCTGGAAGCTCTGCTGAAACCCGTTCAGCATCACAGCAACACGAAAGCCCCCACTGATAGACAGGTGGTGGCTGCACGTGAAGTGCGCTGACTGGGAATCAAACCCAGGTCTACCGCATGGAAAGCAAGAATTCTACCACTGCCCCTGCATCAGTCTCTTAGAACCAAGAAACCAAAGTTTATTTGTGACCAGGTTATACCCTTTTCTTCCAAACAGTATTGGACAAAGTTAAATCGTTTATCCTTAAAGCATTATATAGAATACATGGACACTGTGGATGAGTTGAAAACTTTTTAGAAATAATATACAAATTTTAAATATAACAAATATATAAAATAACAGAATTTTATGAGGTCATTTCATTTTGAAACTTCATTTTACAAATGAGGAAATTAAGTCCTAGAGACGTTAACCAAATTATTCAGGATCATACAACCTGGTAAAAGGCAGGTACGGTACTAAAAAAACCCAGTGCCCTCAAATCGATTCCGAATCTTAGCGACCCTATAGGACAGAGTAGAACTGCCCCATAGAGTTTCCAAGGAGCGCTCTAAGACCCCTATTTTATTTTATTTGTAGTTTTTTTTTGTACTTTAGATGAAGGTTTACAGAGCAAACTAGTTTCTCATTAAACATTTAGTGCACATATTGTTTTGTGACACTGGTTGCCAACCCCACGACACGTCAACACTCTCCCTCCTCAATCTTGGGTTCCCCATTACCAGCTTGCCTGTCCCCTCCTGCCTTCTAGTCCTTGCCCCTGGGCTGGTGTGCCCCTTTAGTCTCGTTTTGTTTTATGGGCCTCTCTAATCTTTGGCTGAAGGGTGAACCTCAGGAGTGACTTCATTACTGAGCTGAAACGGTGTCCAGTGGCCATACTCTCAGGGTTTCTCCAGTCTCTGTCAGGCCAGTAAGTCTGGTCCTTTTTTTTTTTTCTTTGGTAAGACCCCTATTTTATATCTCAAAACAATTTTTTTTCCACCACAATACACTGTCTGTATAAACTACTAGCCCATGATTCTTAGACCAAAAAAAAAAAAAAAACACTCAAAACCAACCAGGCAAACAAAAAAATTGACACACACACACACACAAAACCTCAAAACACAAACTACTGGGATTCAGTTCTATGATTCTGCCTCCTCTTCTCTGTGCCTGGTGCAAAGTATTTGTGTCACACTAGCTACCAGACACTATTGCCATCTCCAGGACTGGGATAATGTCTTATTAATCACTACATCTGCATAACCTGATACAATGCTTTGCATAGAGTAGGTACTCAGAAGTGTTAATTAAGTTGAGTTGGACTGCCAAAATAAGATTTAATAAGGCCTTGTCTCATTGCTTCTTGAGGGTTAGACTTTTTTTCTGCCCCCACCCCCTCGAAATAGCATAAGTATTCTCCTCCTTTCCATCCCCACTAACACCGCACTAGGTCAGGCCAACAAACTGGGCCTTCCATCTCAGCCCCTTCTCTCTTCCTGATCCCGGTATGGTTCCTTCTGCACATTGCTGCCTGAGTGTTCCAAAACTTAAATCTAACAGACATTAGACCCTCTGCTTAAAAGCCTTCAATTTCTAGGAATCCCTGGGTGGCACAAATGGTTATGCACTCAGCTGCTAACCAAAAAGTTGGAGGTTCAAGTTCACCTGGATGTGCCTCAGAAGAAAGACCTGGTGATCTATTTCTGAAAAATCACAGCCATTGGGGGAATACAGCCATCGGTATCTTTATTATTTCATTCAGTCCATATACCTAGTATGGGCTAGGCACTCATTGGGCATTAAGGATAAAATAGGGAAGAAGTTAAGCATGGACCCATCCCTCAGGTGCATACAGTAGGTATAATGGGGGGTGGGGCACGCAGTTTACAGGTGGCAATCCCAAACAGTAGAGTAAGTACTTCAAAGAGGGCAGGTCCTGGTGCTGTGGAGTGTGTCGGAGAGTGACTAACCCAGAGTTTTGGTGGTAGTGATGGGGGTGCTAAGGGAAGCCATCCTGTGAAGAAGGAGAAAGTGGTCAAATGTACCAAATATTGCTGAGAATTCAAGTAAGGACGGAAAGGGCTCGCTGGATTCCAAAAAAGCTGTCTGACTGGAATGACGTGTAGAAATGCCCACTGTCACAGCATGTGGAGGAAAACGTGGAAAATGAGAAGTGGAGGCAGCTCTTCTAGGAGATTTGGATTTCAAGAGAAGGGAAACAGAAATAGAGCGGTAGCTGGATGGGGGTTGGTATCAGGTAGAGGTGCTGTTGTGGCTGTTGTAGGAGGGAGAGACAGGCTGATGGGGAGGAGCCAGGAGAGAAGGGGAAGTTAAGGATATGGGGAAAAGGAGGAGATAATCAATACTCCCAAGGTGCTGAGTAGTGAGGAGATGATACAAGCTAGAACACAGATGCCATCATTGTGAACTGCCGCTGACTCATGGCAACCCCTGCACATGGCTGATTTTTGGAAGGAGATCACCAGGCCTCACTTCCTAGTCTTTCTTGGTCTAGAAGCTCTGCTGAAACCTGTTCAGCATCATAGCAACACCCAGTCCACAGCTGAGGGATGTGCGTAAAGTGGCATTGGCCAGGAATGGAACCCAGGTCTCCCGCATAAAGAAGGTAAGAATTCAATCACTGAAGCACCACTGCCCCCTAAAGACACAGATAAACCTGAATTAAGAGAACGAGTAGCTCTTCCATTTGCTAAGAACAGTAAGTGACAGGAGAGGCAGAAAAAATGCAGGTAAGCAAATAGCTTATCTGCTGGGCGTGAAAAGAGGGGAGGTGTCAATGGAGAAGTGGGGAGCAGACTTCTAAGAGAGGCCTTGGAGAGATGGAGAAGCCTCTGGAGCAATACAGAAGGGCAACTGCGGGAACTGAGAGTACAACTGAGATGGGACCTGTGACGGGGTCGTTAATTCATTGTAATGTCTGAGATTTGCCAGATGGTTGAGATGGAAGGACAGCGAGTGACCGAAGCGATGAGGATGGAATTCAAGCAAGAAGGGGAACAGGAGATTGCAGGGTCAGGGAGGGAGGCTGTGGATGCTGATAGGGCAGAAAGATAGAAAGTAGCCGGCTTGAGGAAGACGAAGACCCTGTGCATTGTAATTCACTAGAGCAACTGAGTCAGACACCAGCAAGTATAGGAAGGTGTGTTTGGGGCACAAGAAGGGAGTGGGTGGTCGAGTGGAAAGGAAGTAGAGGTTACTGGAGAAGGGACACACTGGGGCCTTGAATGGTGGGTCATTCCTTGGGACATCTAAGTCTTTCTGGATGGTAGCAGGACCTGATGGACATGGTGACAGTGACCCAGTTGCTAAAGACTCCCAAGAAAGAGGGGGAGTGGCATGTGATGGCAACAGGAGGGATAGGGCATGATTTTTTGGTAACAGCGTTATTGAGATATAATTCACACACCATGTGGTTCACCCATTTCTAGTCTACAATGAAATGGCTTTTAGTAGTATGCTCACAGAGCTGTGCAGCCATCAATTGCCACAATCAAGTTTAGAACACTTGTATCACTCTAAAGAGAAATCCCGCACCCCTTAGCCATCTCTCCCCAGTCTCCCCATCCCTTGCCCCCCAGCCCTGGGCAACCACTAATCTGCATTCCGTGACTAAGGATTTGCATGTTCTGGCCATTTCCTAGAAATGGAATCATGTAACTTGTGGTCCTTTGTGACTGGCTTCTTTCACTGAACATTATGTTTTCAGGGTACATCCATGTTGTAGCATAGATCAGGGCTCCATTTCGTAGCATGATTTTAATGGATGGAATGAACCTCAAAGGAGCTTAAGGGTGGATTCCAGGCCAAACACTTCCCTTGCAAAGGAAGTCAGCTCTGAAATTGTTATAGGGACTTTGCTTGGGACTACCTAAAATAAGTCAATATGAAACGCTAATGATAGCGTCTTCTCTCCCGCTCCAGCAGTAAATATAACTGAACCCATCATACCTGTTGCCATCGAGCAGATTCCAACTCATAGCAACCCCATGTGACAGAGTGGAACTGCCCCCATAGGATTTTTTAGGCCATAAAAGTGTACTGAAGCAGACTGCCACATCTTTCTCCTGCGGAGTGGCTGGTGGGTTTGAACCACTGACCATTTGGTTAGCAGCCCAACCCTTAAGCACTGTGCCACCAAAAAAAAACTGATGCCGTCGAGAGCTCTTAACCACTGCACCACCAGGACTCCTCTGTGCCACCAAAAAATCCCAAGCCCGTTGCTGTCGAGTGGAGTCTGAGTCATAGCGACCCTCTAGGACAGAGTAGAACTGCCCCATAGAGTTTCCAAGAAGCGGCTGATGGGTTCGAACTGCCAACCTTTTTTAGTTAGCAGCCAAGCTGTTAACCACTGCACCACCAGGGGTGCTACTAGAGCTCCTTAAACATAACTGGAAGCCCTGCTTAACTACAAAAACAGAATCAGTCATTGTTGCTTCATGTTAACTACTTGCCTAAGAAACGCGTTCATCTTGTGTAGAAGATAATGAGCAAAACTGGCAATGCCCTAATAAGCTCTAAATTAAGCATACATAATGTTGAACAGAATATGAGAATCAGCAAAAAAAAATTTTTCTACTTATTGATCATTAGTGTTAATGAGAACAGTAGCAAGTGGCTTTGATCCTGTTCACTTAGAAAGTATAAAAACAAGGTACGCAAGCAATTAGGAAGGTTAATGCAACGACTCCATTTTCAAACTGATGATAGAATAATTTCTTTCCCAGCCTACCAAAAAAAATCCAAACCCATTGCCGTTGAGTTGATTCTGACTCGTAGCGACCCTGTAGGACAGAGTAGAGCTGCCCCACCGGGTTTCCAAGGAGTGGCTGGTGGATTCTAGCTGCTGACCTTGTGGTTAGCAGCTGTAGCACTTAACCACTACACCGCCAGGGTTTCCTTCCTAGTCTACAGTGCTGGTTAATGTTATATGTCAGCTTGGTTCGGCCATGATTCTCAGTGTTATGTAATTATCCTCCATTTTGTGACTTGATGTCGGGGGAGTTTCCTTGGGTGGTATGGCCTGTAGCCAGTATATATAGATGTTCTGGTAAAGCTCGCCCTCTCTCCGTCCTGCATCTGACTCGTCATCCTTTGACCTCCAGTTCTTGGGATGTGAGCCAGCAGCCTGCTGTCTGACCTGCCGATTTTAGGTTCGTCAGCCCCTGCAACCACAAGAGTCCGAAGGAGCCTCCAGCTTGAAACCTGACCTACGGATTTGGGACTTGCCAGCCTCCACAACTGTGTGACCCATTTCCTTGAAATCTCTCTTTCTGTATGTTTATATATATACATCTCTGGTTTTGCTCCTCTAGAGAACCCAGCCTAAGACACCTACTGACTTTGGAAGCTCTCGATGGCTTTGTCTTCTCTGGTTGTTGGCTACTTTTCAACCATGATGGTCATAGGAGCTGTGGAAATAGGGTCAGGACCTACTACAAGCAATAAAATCAAATGAATACATCTACTCTTAGGAAATATCAATTAAGAAATAAGTAGAAGGAACTATTGACTATAGGAAGAGACTGTTGTTGTTAGGTGCCTTGGCGCTGATTTCAACTGATAGCAACCCCATGTAACAGACTAGCACAGCCCCATGGGATTTTCTCAGCTGTAATCTTTACAGATTAGGAGCCCTGGTGGTGCAGTGGGTTTGGTTTTTGGTTTGGTATTGTCTATAAGAAGGACTTGTCTGTCATCGAGTTGATTCCTACTCACAGTGACCCCATGTGACAGTAGAACTGCCCCATAGATTGTTCTAGGCTATAATCTTTATGGAGAGAGCCCTGATGGTGCAGTGGTTAAGTGCTCAGCTGTTAACTGAAAGGTCGGCATTTAAAACCCACCAGTCGCTCCATGGGAGAAAGATGTGGCAACCTGCTTCCTTAATGATTACCGCCTTGGAAACTCTATGGGGCAATTCCACTCTGTTCTGTAGTATTGCTATGAGTTGGAATTGACTGACCGCAGTGAGGTAGGTTAATCTTTATGGGAGCAGGTCTTTCTCTCCCAGAGCAGCTGGGTGGGTTTGAAACGTCCTTTTGGTTAGCAGCTGAGCACTTAACCGTTGCACCTCCAAGGCTCCTTAATGAAGGAACTGGAGCCTGTTATTAATAACAATAGAGGAAGTAATCCAAGAGACTAGATTTGCTGGTGAGAGGGGCTGAGGCTGTCTGAGGAGCTCAGTTTCTAAAAGCCACATAAAAGCCTGGGCAGAGAGAGAGTGAAATCAGAGACAGACCACAAGAAGAGCACAGACCCCTCAGCATAATGCAAGGAAGACTAGCCAGAGAAAACTGACAAGCTGCTGAGGGTCTTTGAATTGGAAGGGTCACTGCTGCAGTGGAACGTATTTTGTTTGCCCAGTATCCCTCCCTCCTTCCAAAAGCATATCCCTGTTCTGGGAGGAGACTGTTTTCTTCCCTACTACCTTCGACACAATTCCAATGACACAAACTGAAAGAATGCATGTCCTAAGGTTTGGACAAATTATATCTGAGAATATGAGAACAATTTTCAAATGAGATCCTTAAAATATCCTCTGTAATCTATGGGAAATAGAAGCAATTCCGGAGGGACAGGAGATGGGCAAATGTCTTGGTTTTCCAATCCTGCGAGAAGGTAGATGATGCAAATGTTGACCCAGGGACTGGGGATTTCAATGCTAACTTTCTCCTGGAGCCAGTTCCCTTACCGTGGAGTCGATTCTGACTCAAGGTGATCCCATGTGTGTCAGAGTAGAGCTGTGCTCCGTAGAGTTTTCAATGACTGATTTTTTGAAAGTAGATTGCCAGGCCTTTCTTCTGAGATGCCTCTGGGTAGACTTGAACCACCAACCTTTCTGTTAGCAGCCGAGTGCATTCTGTTTGCACCTCCGAGAGACTTCCAAGAAAATTCTCTTAGTCAGTTTTCTGTAGAGAAACTGAACCAGTTATATATAGGGAGAGAGAAGAGAGGTTGAGAGAAAGAGACATCCCTAGGGAGCGGTGGTGCAAATGGTTAAGCTTAAGTGCTGGACTTGTTAATCGAAAGGTTGGCAGTTCAATCCCACCCAGAGAGGCCTCGGAAGTAAGACCTGGCGATCTGCTTCTGAAAGGTCACAGGCTTGAAAACCTTGCGGAGTGCAGTTCTACTCTGACACACGTAGGGTTGCCACGAGTTGGAGTCAACTCCACAGCAACTAGCAATAACAGCAATATATATAGAGAGAGATTGCTTTTAAGGAATTGCCTCACACAGTTGTGAGTGCTAACAAATCCAAAATCCATAGGTCAGGCGACAGGCTGGAGATTCCTGCAGTTTTTTGTACCAAAATCTGTACGTCAGGTGATGGATGCGAAGAGTGAAGGAGTAGTTCTGGCAAATGTCTGTTTATAGTCTGGAGGCAGAACACACCCTGGAAAACTCCGTTTTTGCTCTTAAGACCTTCAACTGATTAGGCATGGCCCACCCACATCATGGAGGATAATCTGCTTTACTTGAGGCCAACTGATTTAATCACGTGTAACTACTTCATAACAGCATCTGGACTAGTGTTTGACCAAACAACCGGGCATCACAGCCTACCCTAGCTGATGCATCAAATTAACCGTCCCAGGTGGTGTGTGAACTCCCAGAGAGAGATGTGAGCCTTAAAGAAACCAGCCAAAACTCACTGCCGTCGCGTCGATTCCGACTCATAGCGACCCTATAGGACAGAGTAGAACTGCCCCATAGAGTTTCCAAGGAGCACCTGGCGGATTCGAACTGCTGACCTTTTGGTTAGCAGCCGTAGCACTTAACCACTACGCCACCACGGTTTCCAAAGAAACCAGCACGAGTTTGCAAAGAAAAGACATTGTGACAGCAGGCCTTGGATTCTTTTGTGATATGTTTATGAGACTAGGAGATCAAAGGAATCTCCTGGACATAGAGTGTCTGTATTTCTGCAAGGCATTTTTCAAAGTCTTTCATGGCATCCTTGTGGAAAAGATGGAGAAATTGGATGGATGAAAAGATAATTTAGCAGCTGAAATATTCTCTCCTAGGAATGCTGATTAATGCATCTATCTTTGTCAAGTTTTCTGGCAACGTTTGTCAGAGGTCTGCATTGACCAGGGCTGTTTTCTTAGCGTGGCCTTTTTCCGCACTTCTTTAAGTAACATGGATACAGACAGAAAAGACTTGGCTGGCAGATGAAGGGAGAACGAGAAGCCGGGAAGGAGTGCGAATCAATAACAGAGCAGGATCCAAAATGGCGCTGGCCCACACGGATGATATGTCATCCACCTGGATTCTTTCGGAATGAGGCAGGGAAATGCAGAAGTCAATGCATAAATGACCATGTCTTTATTCAAATAAAATTTAAATTGAACAAATGGTAAAGTTCTGTCCTTGGAACCCAAGTTAAGGATGTAATGTTGAGAACTGGCTAAACAGCAGCACAGTAATGTGTAGCTTACGTTGTGCGAACCCTGGGTACATGGGGCTGGGGGCTCCCAGGTGCATGGGCCCGGGGCTGCTGTGCAGTGCAGCCTGGGCAGCTCAGCTGTGGTTGCCTCAGGTGAGCGCTCAGTTGGACGCCACCCTGCAGCCCAGTGAAGGTCACTGGGGAGGCTCCGAGCACAGGCAGGAGCAGCAGAGAAGCGGTCTTGGTGACCCAGCGCCCCGGGTGGGGCTCCTGTTCCGGCAAGTGGGGGGCTGGAGGTGGGGGAGGAGGGTGGGGGGGGAGCAGGCTTGCTGCCAAATCAGGCTGTGGGCATCCCCTGGACAGTACATGCTGGCCCGTGGACGTCTATGCGGTCAGTTGTTGCCTGCATGGACTTTAGGCAGCACATGACTGTATGTGGAAAAAAAGACTTGGGGGGCTTAGTGGCCTGAAGCTAGGAAGAGCCAAAAGGGTGATTAGGCTGCAAAACAAAGAAGAAAAAAGGAATCTTGGGCTGTTTAAATAGAAATTTAGTGTTCTGACTATTCTATGCTTTGATAATCAATCTCACTGTACATTGATTTATTATGTTTAGTTCTGGGAAACATTTCATGAGGGACATAGACCAACCACAATGCCTTCATAGGAGTCATATCATATAGTGCTATAAATCATGACATATGAACAACAGCCAAAATAAGTGAGGATGGTTAGCTCAGGGAATAAAATATTTAGGGGCAAAAGGATGCCTCTCTTACAGTATTGAAAGAGCTGGTATATAAGAATTCTGTTTAGTTCCAAGAGGGGAAAAAAAGGACCAATAGATGACAGTTACAAGGAGGTAGATTTGAAACAAAATATAAACAAAGTAAAAATACAATGTCATATCTAATTATACTATTACACAGTACTTGTCTTTTTTTTAAGTATGTTGTTGTTGTTAGTTGTTGTCTAGTCAGTTCTGACTCCTGGCGACCCCATGTGTGCAGAGTAGTACTGTGCTCCGTAGAGTTTTTTGAGGCTGACCCTCAGGCTTTTCTTCCGAGGCACCTCTGGGTAGGTTCGAACCACGAACCTTTTGGCTTAACTGTTTGCACCACCCAGGGACCTGATGTAGGCGTAATTATTGCTAAGTAGGTGAGCATTCTGCTACTAAATTAAGGGCTGGCCAATGAGAACCTTAAGGGTCCTTTCACTTGGGGATCCTGAAAAGCCCCCTTGAAGTTCGCTGTTGTTTTGCAGTGTGTTTCTGTGTGTATATGTGTGTGTCGGTGTTATTTCTCTCCACCCTAAACAGAAGTGAAGTGTTTTGTGAGTTATGTATCAGAAAGTGAGAAATAGTGAGGCACAGACAGGCCAGAAGGCTAGTGTCCAGAATTTCCTTTGGATCTCCCTAGGGCGCCTAACGCACAGAAGGCGCTTCAACTTCTTGGGTGTTTCCCTTGAAGATGCTTTCTTGGTTTATGCTTCATTTTATTCATGATTTAACCTTCAGTTGAGGGTTTTTTTTTTTCTCACAGCTACTAAAGAAACTATACCTCCTCACTTTGATTCCTATCAGTGCAAATTCGTATTAAATAAAAATACTTTCCTGATCCTCCTCTCATCCTTTCCCTGAGAGGATTTTGCTTTGGAAGGGACTTGGTGTTTGGAACAAAAGTTTGAAAGACCTTTTCAGGGTATCATACTTAACAGTATGCCCTTCAAGTCAAGCTGACCCAGGTTTTAATCTTGGCTGTTGCGCGTACCTTAGGCAGGTTGCTTAGTCTCCCAGAACTTAAGTTTTCTCACTTGTCGAATGATGTTCATAATAAATATTTCAGAGAGATATCTGGAAGATGAAATAAGTATTCCAAGAACCTATCATAATACTTCGTATGTGGTAGGGATACAATGAAATGTGAATATCATTATTAATTCCACGCATAGTAACTTTCTAACAATTCTCAGCACTCCTTAAAGTAACAGATCATATTTAATTTCTTAGCACTGTAATTCAGTAAAACCTGTGAAAGCCCGAGCCTGGGTAATGCGGAAACCTGTCAGAGAAGGAAAATTGAAATATTTTCCACTAAATAGTGCTAGAAATGTGGTGACTGCACCCTGTCAAAGGTGGAACACTTGCGAGACCTGCAAAAACGAGGCAGTCCCATCAAGTTCCGGCTCTCACAGCTTTCATTATTACATTTAAAATACCCAGTTCCGTGACAGAGACTGGGGGAGACTTTGAGAATATGGCCCTAAGTTACCCTTCTGAACTGGAACGGAAGCCATTTCCAGAGACCACCCTTCACCCAAACCATAGACAGGCCTATAAAATAAAATAAACAATAACCCCTGAGAAGAATGTGCTCCTTAGAACAAACAATATGTGAGATCAAAAAGGCAACATTTGCACAAGAGCAAGGATAAAAATGCAGGAAGGGGTAGCAATTCAGGACAAAAGGAAACAGGGAACCTAGGATGGAAATTAGGGGAGTGCTGGCACATTGTGGGGAATGCAACCAATGTCATGGAACAGTTTATGTACAAACTATTGAATGGGAAATTAATTTGTTCTGTAAACTTTCACTTAATGCACAGTAAAAAAATTTTTTTAAATAATAAAATACTGAGTGCCAATTGTTCATTTTTCTCCCCTAATCTGATCATTTAAGACAGCTAAGATATCCTAGGAGTCCCTAGGTGGTGCAAACAGGTTAACACACTTGGCTGCTAACCGAAAGGTTGGTAGTTAGGACCTGCCCAGAGGCATTGGAAGAAAGGCCTGGCAAGCTACTTCCGAAAAATCAGCCATTGGGAACCCTATGGAGTACAGTTCTGCTCCAACACACGTGAGGTCACCATGAGTTAGAATCGACTCCACCGCAACTGTTTTTTTTTTTCTCAGAAAGATGTTCTAACTTAATAATTATTTACAAGTTAGTTTTTTTTTTCCTAAGTGGCATGATAGTAACCAAGTCAAAGGAATATGTTTATCGTTAGCCTAGACTTCTACCACCCACCCTCTGTCTAGGTCTGACGGTATAGTCTCTCAAATACCTGACTCAGAGAAAAGTGATTGCAGGCCTTCCGCCTCCACAGTCTGCCCTGACCAAGCCCAGGGCGCTGACTGTCTCCCTCCTACACTTCGCAGCAGTTGGCCTCATCCGTTTGATTTGAAGGCATGAGTCTGGATGGTAGTGAGTGGTACACTCTGCTTAATGACTCATTAGCAGAACAGAGGAAAGAACAGACTCAATTACATGCTGGGCTGGTTAACCAGCCTTTCCCTGAACAGTGCCCTGCTCCAGCCCACGTGGAGACAGGGAGGCTTTTGTATAGCAACAACTCCCTCGCCAGCGGTTGCGTCTGTTGAACCTAAGACCCACATTCTACGGTCTTGATTGATTTTAATCAGGCTTAGCAGCTTTCTTAAGGACTGCAGCCATCTGCAAGCAGGAATAATGAGGGCTTTGTGCAAACAACACCACCGCCATACCCCTGCTTCATCTCCCCCTTTCTGTTTTCTTGACCACATGCTTCATCACCAGCAGGTACCAAACTCCTCTTGGCGGCCCTTGGGGCTTACTCAGGAGGGGAAAGAGAGTGGATGGCAGTAAATGGGTAAACAAACACATCAGATGCAGAGCCTTCTTTTCTCTGCCTCTGGGGCTCCAGCCTCAAGATATTGATGTTCCCTATTTTCTGGGAATCCAGGCTTTCTGGAGCCATTGAGGCCGGATGACCGTACCCCCCTCCTCAAAAACTATTACGCTGAAGAAACCTTTAAACCTTGAACCGAAACTATCCCCTGAAGTCATCTCTGAACCAGATAATAGTCTAGCCTAATTAGAAGAGAATGTCTGGTTAAGCATTATACTCTTTTAAAAAATTATCTATATGGATCAGATTGACAACAGCAGCTCCCCAAAGGATACGTGAGAAGCTTAGGGGGCAGTGAGTTTGGGTTAATGATGGTGAAATAGTTGGGAATAAGTTGTTGAGAAAGGTGGTATAACTTGAAGAATGTAGCCAGTTTCACTGAATTGTACATGTAGAAATTGTTAAAGTGGTGTATGTTTTGTTGTATTTTCACACAAATAATAATAATAATAATAAAGATATTGATGTTCCTTGACTGAGCTCTGGTCTCTTACATCTCAGGGACTGAACACCTGTGGAAACCTTCCTCAGCCCTCAGAAAATCTCAGCCCTTTTCGCGTCTTCCGCGAGGCCCTCTGACTTCTCCCAACTCCTGGCCTCTCCTATTACCTCTAGTTGTTGTCTAGCCTCCCCCCACTAGTCTGGAGGCTCCTTTGGAACAGGGACCATGTCTTTTCATTTTCCACATCTCAGAGGCCTAACACATTGCCTGCCATATCAAGACTGCTCCAGAATCCTTGGTGGATTGAGTGAATGGGTCAAGGTTGAAGGCCAACCTTGATTTATTACATAAGTAATTACTGAGTACCCAGGATATGCCAGTTGTCTTAGTCTGGGTTCTCTAGAGGAGCAAAACCAGTAAAGCATATATAGATATAGAGACATTTACTTCAAAGAAATGGCTCACACAATTGTGAGGAAATGGCTTGCACTATTGCGGGGGCTATCATGTCCCAAATTCATAGGTCAGGTTAGGTGACAGGCTGAAGACTCCTGCAAGCTTATGGCCCAAGAACGAGAGGTCAAGTGACGGACGAGAAGAGCGCAGGGTCGAGAGAAAGCTTGAGTTTTGCCAGAACATCCATTTATATACTGGAAGCAGGTCGCACCCCAAAGGAAACTCCCCTTTCAACTATTTGGCTGCTCTTGTCAGATCACAAAATGGAAAGTGATTACATTATATTACATTATGGAAGAGCAACCAGTCCAGTGTCTGCCAAACTACTGAGAAGCACAGCCTAGCCAAGTTGACACATAACATGAACCATCATACCAGGGGAGCCAGACAATCCAGAAATCAACGTAGAAGTTATGTCAGATGGTGAGAAGTGCCCAGAAGTAAGGGGAAGGGAGTGATAAGGGGGACACACAATAGGCAGATGAACAAATAGGTCAGGAAGTGATCAGTAGCAAGACAGAAATCTAGAGAGGGTTGAGCGGGGAGGCGTTGCTATTTTAGTTAGGATAAGCTGGTCAGGTATAGCATCGCTATGAGTTGAAATTGACTCTCTGGCAATGGGTTTGGCCAGGGAAAGCCTCTCTGGAAAAGTGATGTTTGAGCAGAGAGCTGAAGAAACGGAGACAATGAGTCAGGTAGAATCAGGGGGAACAAGCCTTCTTCTGAGCAGAGGGCACAGAGTGCCAAATCTTAGAGCTAGGTGGGAGAAAGTGTGGCGGGTCTGGTGTGAGGAATGGGAAGGATGCTAGCGTGGCTGGAGCAAGTCCTGGGGTGGTGCAAATGGTTAATATGCTCGGCTGCTAACCAAAAGGTTGGGAGGTTTAAGTCCATCCATAGTCGCCTCAGAAGAAAGGCCTGACAATCTATGTCTGAAAAATCAGCCATCGAAAACCCTGTGGAGCACAGTTCTCCTCTGACGCATGTGGGGTTGCCAGGAGTCAGAATGACTTGATGGCGACTAGTGTGGCCGGAGCAGAGTGAGCAAAGGGGGGAGTGTGGGAGATGACATAAAAATAGAAGGAAAAAAAAAAGGAGGAGAAAAACACAGCACCTATTGGCTTGGGCCCCGGGTGGACATGGTAAACTATCAGAGAAAATGTATAAATGCGACCCTGAATGGCTGTGGTTCAGAAGTAGGAGAAACGCCAGAGGAACGGAGGTGAGTCTTAATTTTGAAAAACAAGACAGTACCAAAAATGCCGCTCTAGTATAACGGATGTTAATTGCAGGTGATGGATTGCAATATTCCAAAAATGATTTGCAAGCACCCACGCAGGAAATTAGTGAGCCGTTGGAGCCAGGACAGGGGGGTTACAAAGAACAGCATGTCAGGCCAGCAGATTCCCTTTTACTGTTCCTTCAGTAATGGTGTTAGGCTGGAGATCAAAGTGATATGGTACAAACGGTGTACAGAGACTTCTGCGGGCCATTTGGCAAGGTCTTGGTGTCCTTGTGGACATGGACAAACACTCTCTGCATGGTCACTCCCTTAGGTGGCTTTGCTCTTTTGTTTTCCTTTTTTGTTTTTTTAACACATAACATAAAATTTTACCATCTTAACCATTTTAAAGTGTACAACTCCATGGCATTAAGTATATTCGCAGTGTTGTGCGAGCATCATCACCGTCTAGTTCCGGAACGTTTTCATCACCCCAAAGGGAAACCTTGTCTTCATTAGCAGTCGCTTCCCATTCCTCCCCTCCACCCAGCTCCGGACAACCACTAATCTGCCTTCTGTCTATGGATTTGCCTATCCTAGACTTTACATGTAAGTGGGATCATACAATATGTGGCCATTTATTCTGGCTTCTTTCACTTAGCATCATTTTTTCAAGGTTCCTCCGTGTCATAGCATGTATCAGATCTCCATGCCTTTTCATGGCTGAGTAGTATTCTATTGTATGTATGTACCACACTTTGTTTATCCATTCATCCGTTCATGCCCATTTGGGTTATTTGAACTTTTGGGCTATTGTGAGTAATACTGCAATGAACACCGGTGACTCTTCTGTCTCCCTCTTTTTCACTTATAAATCTTTGTGATGACATTGGGCCCACTCAATAATTCAGGATAATTTCTCTATCCTGAAGTCAGCTGATTACCCTTTGCCATTGAGTGGATTCCAACTCATAGCGACGCTATAGGACAGACTTGAACTGCCCCATAGGATTTCCAAGGCTGTAATCTTCATGGAAGCAGACTGCCAGGTCTTTCTCCCAAGGAGCAGCTGGTGGGCTCGAACCACCAATCTTTCAGTTAGCAGCCAAGTGCTTAACCACTTTGCCACCAGGGCTCCTTAAAGTCAGCCAATTAACAACCTTAATTCCATCTGCAACCTTAATTCCCCTTTGCCATGGAACATGGACATCTGAGACCATTATTCCCCTTTCCATACCTTCCTTGTTACTTTTAGAGCTCGGAAGGCTCTCCAAACTGCTAAGGAGGAGCCAGGGGATGGAATTATGGGCAGCTTCACCTTCCCAAAGGAGCCCTAGTGGTGCAGTGGTTAAGTGGAGGGTCAATAAAACGTGTAAAATAGATACATACACTGTGTGTGGTCCCCTGTATGTGGTCTTCTCTTCCCATTAGAAGAGCAAGGTTGGTAGCACCAAAGGTTGGCTCCAGGAGAAGGATTCTGCTCCTTGTCTGTATAGAGAAGTTGAGAGGGGCCAGGAAGCCCCCAGCCGAGAATGCCTCATTGGGATTTGGAAGGACTTGGGTTAAAGGTCAGTGCAATGGCCTTATCTTGGATGCCAGCCACCTGGAGTTTGCATACAGCAACCCCCTTCTCAGCCGGAAACCCTGCAGGCCTTCCACCAAGACAGCCTGTTGCTAAGCTCCCAGAGGGAGGTGCAGGCCAGCCAGCAGACCATCTGTCTCTCTGGAGATGGCAAACTCATCACATTTTCAGATAACACCAGAGGGCAAGGGACTGAAAATACAGAGTCAGGATTTGGAAAGATTGCAGCAAGTCAGATAAAAATTTAATGCAAGTCAGATAGATGATTAAATTGAATCAGATAGCATTTATTTGTGATTTCTTTTTCTTTGAAATGTGTCTAAACACCTCAGCATGGTAAGTTCAGAGTGGGTGAGATGGAAATAGGTCGCCAGTAGAAAAAAAATCAGGGGTTGTCTAAGCCAGAGGTTTACTGAGATTAATTTTAAGGAGTTACAAAGAGCTGGAAAGAATAAACTTCCTTAAAAAAAAATCAGCATGAAAATAGTTCCATTTTCTACATAAGAACCCAGGGGCTACCCAAGTAGCAATAAACTAAGGAATGCACTAAGGTGCTTGGATTTATTTCCAACATCTCTAACAGATGGATGCTAAAATTTCAAGAATATGTCTCCTTCTAAATTGGCAAACTCAGAAGCCACTGGTTACCAAATATTGTGCTTGATGCCCTGATCATGTCTTCCACTCTTAGGGGCAGCTTTCCCTAAGGCTCTTCCCTCCCACCCAGGTGCCACATTGTTGTTGTTGTTGTTGTTGTGTGCTGTCCAGTTGATTCTGACTCATAGCAACCCTATATGACAGAGTAGAACTGTCCCATAGGGTTTCCTAGGCTGTCCTCTTTATGGGAGCAGATCACCAGGTCTTTTCTTCCTCAGAGTGGGCTGGTGGATTCGAAACCACCAGCCTTTTGGTTAGTACCTGAGCGCTTAACCACTGCACCACCAGGGCTCCTTCCAGGTGCCATATATACTGCAATCAATGTGGGGAAAGCACAGTTTAGACATCAAATCAGTAACTGTATTATTTCAGAGTCAACTTGCCAGCTGTAAATTTTTCAAAACCTCAAAATCCATCAAAACACTTATATTTTTCATCTCCAATATCACAGGAGGACCAAAGAACAAGCCAATTACTTTCTAAAAAATTTATGAAAAAGTAAGTCATAGAATTTCATTCGTTTTTAACTTTGTATAATATTTATGAGTCCACGAATTGCAGATGAAAAAGGTAATAAAAATGATTTGTTTCCAACTGGGAAACATGCATTAGAAAATTCGAGTCTGTTTGTACAGTCTTGCTTACCACCTTTTCTCCTGTGGGCCTGGGCACTTGGTATAATACTTACAGATTTTCAGATAAAGAATGCCTCCGAAGGCTTGAATTTTCACAAGTGACTTAATTTTGACAGTTTTCGCTGATACCCAAGGACCTAACTCTTATCTGAGACCCAGAAAAATCTGTGAAACCTATCCCATTCTAGTGACCCACCAGTTAGAACATTTGCATGACATAAATTAAAAAATTTGGCTTGCACCGTTCCTTCAACATGCAAACAGCTTTAGGTGAAAGAGAGCTGATAAATAAAGCATCCAAGAATATTATCATTTCCAAATGTTTTAAGAAAATTCATCTAAACCTTAACAACCAGCCAGATTTTAAAGTAACATTTGATGTTTGAAGACACAAGCATTTTGTGCAGTGTGGTAGCCTTGGAACTCACCCATTATTTGAAACCTCTCAAAGACAAATTCATATTTCAAAGACCCATTTCTACCCTAGCAAATCCTTCAATAGTTGAAGACTAAGGTGTGCCTTACCCAAGCCATTGTATGGGAAAGCTGGACAACGAGTAAGGAAGACTGAAGAAGAATTGAGGCCTTTTAATTACGGTGCTGGCGAAGGATATTGAATATACCATGGACAGCCAGAAAAACAAACAAACCTGTCTTGGAAGAAGTACAGCCAGAATGGACATCATGCTTGGTAAAGTAGAGGGTCAATGAAAAAGAGGAGGACCCTCGACGGGATGAATTAACACAGCGGCTGAAACAATGGGCTCAAACATAGCCACAATTGTGAGGATGGCACAGGACTGGGCAGTGTTTCTTCCTGTTGTACATAGGGTTGCTATGAGTCTCGGAACTGACTCGATGGCAACTAACAGCAACAACAGCCCTAGCAAAGAGGAAAACAGGAATCCTAGAATGCAGTGTAAAATTTCAGTGCTGTATCTCGAGAATATGACGTCTTCAATGAGCAACCGTGACACACATAAATTTCAAGGCCGTGTGGAGTGAGTAGGTGGGGTATCTAATGGCTCTAAAATAAAACTAAGCTGAGTCTCAAACAGTCTTCAGGTACGAAACACCAAAATTACCCTCTCTATTAATCACAGTGAGGAGCCCTGGCAGCACAGTGGTTAAATGCTTGGCTGGTTGGGGGTTCAAACCCACCCACCAGCCACTCGGCCCCAGAAAGATGTGCAAGTCTGCTACTGTAAAGATTACAGCCTTGGAAACCCTATGGGGCAGTCCTACTCAGTCTAACAGGGTCCCTGTGAGTTGGAATAGGATTGACAGCAGGAGGTTTAAAGGAGCCCTGGTTAAGTGCTCCGCTGCTAACAGAAAGGCCGGCGGTTGGAACCCATCAGCAGCTCTGTGGAAGATAGATTTGGCAGTCTGCTTCCAAAAAGATTTACAGCCTTGAAAACCCTATGAGGCAGTTCTGCTCTGTCCTACAGGGTCACCATGAGTTGGAATCGAGTCGATGGCAGTGGGATTTGATTTTTGGTTTAGTAATCCCAGTACTATCCATTTCAACCCATTTTTCCCCTGCAAAGTTGCTTGCAGACCAAAATGTTGCTATTTGGTAAGCTATAAAAATAAGCACAGATAAGAGCAATAATCCCAATAAACGGGTATGTTGGGAATGTCAGAATTACAGATAATCACCTCTTACAGATAAACTCTGCCTCGAAGGAGACGTGAATACCTTTTGAGTTTTCCCAAAAATACTGATTTCCATCCATAATCCAAACAGCTATTGGCAGTGACCAAATGTCCCACAGAAAAGCACTGAAAAGGGCATTACATCTTTTACTTCCCCAAGACAATATGGTATTAATATAGCACAGGAAAACGGGTGGATACATCTAGCGCATTTTACTCTTTTGCAACCCATCGGTAAGCCTGCAGTAATAATTAGCACCACATTCTGGAACACCACTACAGTTTTAATTAACATGTCAACATCTCCACATTATTATTATCAGGAATAAAAATGGTAGACTTACAGACGGAGCCCAGTTCTCTTGTCTCCACATCCTTACGCAGAATGTTCCAGTAAAGTGGACTGATAGCTAAAACAGGAGTTGTTTATGTATTTTAGAAAATATGAATATACTGAGGAGATCAAATATGCAGTCACTCTCCAGTCCAGCTCTTCTCTGGGCTCTGCTGACTGCCAGTGTCTTAGTCTAGTTTTTCTACCTACCTGTTTCCTTCCCCTCAAACTTCCTTAAACGCCCCCAAATTCCTACCTCTTCAGTTGGCTTGCTTTTCTGTAGAATGAGCCAGAAGGAGTGACCACAAGGAATGTTCAGATGCTGCTTCCCTCTCCGGCCTGCCCCTCCCTCCCTCAGCAGGGACTGTGCCTTCTAGAATTAGCACTTTCTCTTGTTCTGTTCTGTCACTTTTTTTCCTCAGAAGCTCTTTGTCTTTTGTCTTTGTCACCTTCTACCAGCTTTGTACCCCCGCTTTGTCACAGCCACTCTGAACTAATCCTGACCCCAAAAGATGAAAGCAATTTTATGTTTTAATTAAAGCCAAGGGCCAATGGATTAAGAGAAAAAAATCTAGAAGACCAAGGCTTCGCTTATGGATAGCATAGCTTAGACATTTTAAAGAAATCACCTAGATTTCATTGAAAAGTCAAAATAAAACGAAAAGAACCTTAACTACATGGTTAATGGGGTACCCCCTTAGAGAAACTTCTAATCTCCTTTGTAAGGAAATGCTTTAAAAGTCCTTAAAATTCCAACAATACTGTAATGTACTTTACAATACGGTAATGGTGGGTACATGACATTAAGCATTTGTTAAAACCCATAGGACTGTACAACCCAAAGAGTGAACCCTAATGTAAACGGTGGCCTTTAGGTGATAGTAATGTATCATATTGGTTCTGCCATTGTAACAAATGTGAACAATAGGGGAGACAGTGTCGGGGGAGAGGGGGCCTATGGGAACGCTCTGAACTTTCTGCACACCTAAAACTGCTCTAAGGAATGAAGTCCATTAAAGAAAAATACCAACAATAGAAATCCGACCAACAGAGAAAGGGTCTCATTTGTAGACAGCAGATTGCTATTCTGCCAAGAAAGGAGCCCTACTTTCCCTGAAGAAAAGCGCAAGGTGACCAGCCCTGACTCAGCACCTAGAGGACAGTAGTAGCTCCAATCACACTCTTCTACCACAGAATTATCCATGTCGTTAGGGATTTGGATTCAGGGAGAGCTGTGTATTTTTGCTCATTTTTATCCTGAAAATAATAATATCCTTCCCTTGAGCCAGTCAGTTTTATCGAAAGTTCTCTATAGCAGAGACTGCTTGAAGCTGTAATACCCAGCAGACGCTTTTTGTATGCTGCAAAGAAAATGGCAAAGGTAGGTTACTTTTTATGCTACGGCCCCACTGATCTCTCCCTTTCTATCTCATGTTTATTTAAATTATAGCAGGACAGAGGGAAAAAAAAATGTTGAATTTCTCTGTTATCCCTGGTCTGCAACTCACGTTAAATTGTTTTTATCTCAGTGAAAAGTGTTTCCCCAGCACCTGTGTTGAACATATAATGTCATATAACGAAGCATGAACGACTACGATAGAAGCTGGAGGGGCTGGGGCGGGGAAACACTGACATTTTTCCATTAATCCTTGTGCATTCCCTGTATAAAACAAAAGAATTGTTTCTCATATTTGATTTAATGGAACATTTTTCTCTTGAAGAATCCACTGAGTCGGCAGAGTACGTGATTACCAAAAAATCCTGCTGTGGAGTCAGTTCTGACTCGTGGCGACCTCGTGTGTTACAGAGTAGAACTGCTTCGTAAGGTTTTCTGGGCTGCAATCTTGATGGAAGCAGATCACCAGGTCTTTCTTCCGGGGAACCATTGGGTAGGTTCAAACCGCCAACCTTTAGGTTAGTTGTTTTGTGCCCTTGAGTTGACTCCGACTCATAGTGACTCCATGTGACAGAGTAGAACTGCCCCATAAGGTTTTCTTGGCTGTAATCTTTATGGGAGCAGATTGTATAATCCTGTGGGTTTTGACAAACGCGCCAGGTCTTTCTCCTACAGGGCCACTGGCTGGGTTTGCACTGCCTACCTTTTGGTTAGCAGCCAAGCACAAACCATTTGTGACACCCAGGGACCTAACATGCTTACAGGGAAACATTATGCCTGTCTTAAAAGGACCTCTGGTGGCTCAGTGGTTATGTGCTCAGCTGCTAACAGAAGGTTAGTGGTTCGAACCTATCAGCTGCTCCACAGGAGAAAGATGTGGCAGTCTGCTCCTGTAAAGATTGAAAAACCAAAACCAAATCTGTTGTCATTGAGTCAATTCAGCCTCATAGTGACCCTACAGGACAGGGTAGAACTGCTCCATAGGGTTTCCAAGGAGTGGCTGGTGGATTCAAATTGCTGATCTTTCAATTAGTAGCTGAGCTCTTAATCACTCTGCCACCAAGCCTCCTCCATAAAGATTACAGCCTTGGAAACCCAATGGGGCAGTTCTACTCTGTCCTATAGGGTTGCTATGAGTCAGAATTGGCTCAAAGAAAACGTTTTTGTTTTTGTTTTGGTATGCCTGTCTTTATTATGATAATGATATATTTTCTATCAGGAAATGAAAGCACCCTGAATCCATTCTAAAGCCCTCTTGTGATGGTGTTAGAAAATGTTATCCTCCTTTTGCGATCAAATGATAGAGTGCTTGTGAAAACTCTGTAAACTGCAAAGCCCTGTTCATATATGAATTGGTACCATTAATAGTTGATTGTCTATTTAGATCTTAGGTCAAAAGGAGACTCCTGGAGGTTGTCCTAGTTTGGTCCTCCCAAAAGAGACCCCAGACAAGGATTGAGATGGGCATTAACAGGGAGGTGATCCAGGAAGCAGGAAGTGAGGGGGTGGCAAAGTTAGACAGCAAGGGAACAAACTAGCCAAAAAGGGTGATTTACCGAGTAAATGGGGGCAGTGGTGTTTCAGTAGTAGAATTTTCGCCTTATCGGCTTCCAGCCAATGGACCGCATGCACAGCTGCCACTCCTCTGCTTGCATGTTGGTATGACGCTAAAAAGGTTTCAGCAGAGCTTCCAGACTAAGACAGACTAGGAAGAAAGGCGTGGCTATCCACTTTCAAAAATCAGCCAGTGAAAATCCTACGGATCACAACGATCAGACCCACAACCAAACATGGGGCTGGCACGGGACTAGGCAGCATTTCGTTTCATTGTGCATGAGTCAGGGCCTACTGGACAGCTAACAACAACTGAGTAATTATAACCAAACCAACCAAACCCATTGCCGTTGAGTCGATTCCGACTCATAGTGCCCCTATAAGACAGGGTAGAACTGCCCCATAGAGTTTCCAAGGAGTGTCTGGTGGATTCAAACTGCCAGCCTTTGGGTTAGCAGCCCTAGCACTTAACCACTACGCCAGCAGGGTTTCCATAGCCATACGCAAATGAAGTCCAGGGGGAACCAAGCAGCCTCAGATTGACAGCAGGTATTCAGCCACTGACTGCGCCCCCTCATTGGTTAAGGGCTGCCCCAGAAGCGATAAACCCCTAGCAGTCCCCAGACACCCTTTGCATGGGCTGGGCCAGGTTCCCAGGTGCTGGAGAAAGCCTTCCAGCAGAGATGCAAAGAGACTCCAGTGGTTGCTAAAGGGAGGGAGCTGTCACCAAACCAGAGTTTTCAGTAGCTGCAGTTGAACTCAGGTGAGCCGGGGGATCTGATTTGCACTGTCTACCTTTGTCCCGGGCCTCGAGCGAACACTTTGCACGAGTAAATCGTCCGAGGTGAAATTAACCTATGCTTGGTTTGGTTTGATACTGTGTATTCCTGCCACTGTTAGCTATTTTTAGATGTCAGGATTGAAGTGCTGTCCAGCCTCTGGTGTATTTTATGAAATTTACTGATATCTCCTGAGAGGCAGCACATTCTAGTGTAGTAGCTCTAACTCTGGCTTTTTGTTAAGCACTCCTCCCCCGCCACCCCCAGGAGCTTTGAAGAAAAACACTGATGCCTGGGTCCCACCCGTTTAAATTAGGATCTTGGGGAGTGGGCTCAAGTTCAGAGTCCCTGGGTGATGCAAATGGTGAATTAACTAGGCTGCTAATGAAAGATTGGAGGCTGGAGTCTTCCCAGAGGTGCCTCAGAAGAAAGGCCCGGTGATCTGCTTTTGAAAAATCAGCCATTGAAAACCCTATGGAGCACAGTTGTACTCTGACACACAGGGTCCGTCCACATGAGTCGGACTTAACCTAACGGCAACTAATCGATTTGGTTAGGGTGGGGCCAAGACCTTGGTTTTGTGTGTGTGTGTGTGTGTGTGTGCTTTAACCCTCCTGATAATTGCCAAAGGAGCCCTGGTGGTTAAGCACTGGGCTGCTAACTGAAACACCAGCACTTCCAACCCACCAGCCACTCCACGGGAGAAAGATACGTCAGTTGGCTTCCATAATGATTATGGCCTTGGAAACCCTATGGGGCAATTCTACTCTGTCATATACTGTCGCTATGAGTCAGAATCCACTCGATGGCAATGGGTTAATGATTCTCCTGTGAAGCCAAAATTGAAAATCACTGGGTAATGAAGGGAGCATAGCCTTGGCCAAGCTGGAATCAGATTGCCTTGTGTGTGTTGTTGTTAGGTGCCGTTGAATCAGTTCTGACCCATAGCGACCCTATGTACAACAGAACGAAACACTGCCTGGTCCTGTACCATCCTCACAATCGTTTTTATGCTTGAGACCATTGTTGCAGCCACTGTGTCAATTCCTCTCATTAAAGGTCTTCCTCTTTTTCGATGACCCTCTACCAAGCATGATGTCCTTCTCCAGGGACTGGTCCCTCCTGATAACATGTCCAAAGTATGCGAGACAGTCCGTCCATCCTTGCTTCTAAGGAGCATTCTGGCTGTACTTCTTCCAAGACAGACTTGTTCCTTCTTTTGGAAATCCATGGTATATTCAGTACTCTTCACCAGCACCTTAATTTAAAGGTGTCAGTTCTTCTTCGGTCTTCCTTATTCATTGTCCAGCTTTCACATGCATATGAGGCGATTGAAAACACCATGGCTTGAGTCAAGTGCACCTTAAAGTGACATCTTTGATTTTTAACACTTCAAACAGGTCTTTTGCAGCAGATTTACCCAGTGCAATGTGTCCTTTGATTTCTTGACTACTGTTTCCATGGGTGTTGATTGTGGATCCAGGTGAAATGAAATCCTCCTCGACAACTTCAATCTTTTCTGTTTACCGTGATGTTCTTTACTGGCCCAGTTGTGAGGATTTCTGTTTTCTTTATGTTGATGTGTAATCCATACTGAAGGTGTAGATTTCTGCAGTCCCACTAAGCAGGTATGACTTTCCATGAGTTACACACATTCTCTGGGGCTCAGTGTCCTCATTCCTTAAATAGGGATGTATCTCACAGGCTTCTTTAAGAATTAAATGGGTACAAAAACAAACAAAAACAAGTCTACTGTGGTATTGGCATGCAGTTGGTAGTTAATGCAGATCCGCTCCCAGCCCTGGCCGACTTGTTCCATACTTGGGGAAATAACAATTAAGTGTTCACATGTAGGTGGAGTGGGTGGAGAGCTTCAAGGACGAGTAAGGAGGCAGAACAGGACTATTCCACCGTCAGGAACTCATGAAAGCCAGCGTAGCAAGAGAACAAACAACTGGCTGAAAGCAGAGACAAGAAAGTCACCAACTGGCGGAAACATAATTGTGTGAAGGCTTCTTTAGAAAGGATTTAAGACAGGGAACAGAGGGCCCCCCAAATCTGCAAGCAAAGTAACAGGAAATGGGCCAAGGCCAGAGCAGAAAACAAAGCCATTCCCCAGAACAATGGGGCAGAGTATCAGGAAACAGCCCACAAACTTCTTTAAAGCTGTCTTTCAGAAGCAGCTGGATAAAACCAGCCCCAGGGACAGGCACAGAACATCCACCTTTGACGGCTCTGTGACCTACCACCAGGGGCAGTGAGGGACTACAGCCACAGAGGAGGAATCAAACTCAGGAAGCGAGAGACTGGGCAGGTGCGACACCCCATAATAAATCCTGCTACAAATCCCAGAGGCCTCCGGGACAGGAGCCATCTTAGAAAGCTGCAGCGAGTGCACTGTAGTTAACATATCCCCACCTATGCCTATGAATAAACATGAATCTTTTCCCACCCAAGAACTTTTAAAAACCCGGGCAAGACTTTTGTTCTGTGAGACGGGGGTAAGCATAGCTTAGGCCCTCTTCGTCTCTGCTTGCAAGCCTCTTCAAAAAATCTTTGCTTGTGTGGAAAACTCTTCGTGCCCTACCTGCTCATTCTTGACCAGTGAGAGGCAAGAACCTTATTCAATTCCAGCAACAGGTTCAGGGTAGCAGGAGAGGCAGTCCCTGCCAGGAAGACACAGATACTGTAGGGACGGGCCCTGTCCTCGTAGAGTGTCTCTGTGGGATTTAAGTCCCTGTGGGAAATACCTTCAAGTGCATGTAAAATATTTGCCAGAGAGCCTTTACAACACTCCAGGTTAGGCTTTGTAAGCCCCCCTGTGTTTTTTAACCAGTAACTAGTTGCTGTTTAGTTGACTTCAACTTGTGGCGACCCTCCTGTTCGTCAGAGTAGAACTGTGCTCCATAAGGTTTTCAATGGCTAGTTTTTCACAAGTAGATCACCAGGCCTTTTCTGAGGCACCTCTGGGTGGAGATAAGCTGCCAACTTTTTGGTTAGCGGTCAAGAATGTTAACTGTTTGTACCACCCAGGAATTCCCTGGGTTTCTTACCTGATCTTTAAATTAGCAATCAATATGATATTCATATTTACCATGTATTGGCTAGAATATTGACTAGTTTCTTTTGGGCCAGGACTGTGTTCATTCATTGACAGTACCCGGTACACAGTAGAAGCTCAACAATGATTAAACTAAAGTAAGTCATAACAGAGACTACATCAAGGTGATGAATTTTGAGGTTGCCTCTTCCATTAAGTGGCAGCCTTAATCCCTCCCTCTTTGTTTCAGGAATGGGCCGAATTTGTCCAATGAGAGTTTAGTGTGAAATGAGAGTCCTTGAGTGGCACAAATCCACCCAGAGTCACCTCGGAAAAAAGGCCTGGTGATCTACTCTAAAAAAATTAGCCATTGAAAATCCTATGGAGCACAGTTCTACTTTGACACACATGGGTCATCAGGAGTCAATGTTGACTCAAGAGCTGCTGGAACCACTGGAATATTAATGTGCTTGGCTGCTAGCTGAAAGGTTGTCAGTTCAAGTTTACCCAGAGGTACCTTAGAAGAGGAGCACAGCTTTACTTCGACACATAGGATCTCCATGAGTTCGAGTCAACTTGATGGCAACTGTTTTTTATAAAGATTAAAGCTTATTAGCAGTTACCAGGGGTGGGAGGGGGAAAGGGGAGTCATTGCTTAGGGGGCACTGAGTTTCTGTTGATGGCAGTAGAATAATTCGGAAATAGGTGGTGATATTTGCCCAACCTGATGAACTTAATTAATGTCACTGAATTGTATGCATAAAAATTGTTGGATTGGCAAATATTTTGTTATATATATATTTTTACCAAAATAAAAACAAACAAAATCCCACACAGCTGGAGCCATGAAGAAGGAATCCTCCAAAAAGAAGAAGGAGGAGAAGAAGGAGTCCTCCGAAGAGTGGAGGAAGTGGAGAGTTGGGTGCTGGGGTGGAGGATCCATACAATAAGTAGATCCCGCCACAGCAGTAAGTAGTAAACCTTCCGAATCCAAATAACCTTACCCATTGATGCCACTGACCCTGTTCAGGAGGAGACATCAGCCCTGAAAGCCTTGTTTCCTAAAGGATGGTAGCCAATGGATTTGTTTCTCTAACCATGTTCAGTCAGGACAAATACTGCTTTGCTTGTGCCCTGTCAAGGAAACACTGAGGAACAGACAGCGATTGTACAATTCCAATTCTATGAAATGTCCAGAGTAGGCAAATCCATAGAGACAGAAAGTAGATGAGTGGTTGCCAGGGGCTGGGGCCATGGATAGATTAGGGGATGATAGCTAAAGGGCACGGGGTTTATTTGGGGAGTGATGACAATGTTCTAAAATTAGACCATTGTAATGGTTCCTTGACTCTGTGAATGTACTAAAAACCACTGACTTGCACACTTTAAATGGGTGAATTGTATGGTATGTGAATGACATCTCAATAAAGCTGTTACAAAAGAAGAAGAAAAACAGAGGGCTGAATGGTTTCCTTGAAAAGAAACTGAGAAACTTGCAAAATAAGAAAAGCAGATGGACACCCCTTCAGCAAACCGGACACACACTGAAGATGGTGAGTGGGGACAAGGTATTATTTACCTGAGAGCTATTCCAAGTATGAACCCCCAACTAGCAGCAACATCTCCTGATAGCTCATTAGGAATGTAAATTCTTGGGTCCTATTGGGGTACCCCAAACTTGAGGACATGGTTGTTCAGTGGTAGAGTTCTTGCCTTCCATGCCATGTGCAGGTGACACAACCTTGCTTGGTGAAAGTGAAGAGGACTTGAAGCACTTACTAATGAAGATCAAAGACCACAGCCTTCAGTATGGATTGCACCTCAACATAAAGAAAACAAAAATCCTCACAACTGGACCAGTAAGCAACATCGTGATAAAAGGAGAAAGATTAAGGTTGTCAAGGATTTCATTTTACTTGGATCCACAATCAACGACCATGGAAGCAGCAGTCAAGAAATCAAAAGACACATTGCATTGGGCAAATCTGCTGCAAAGGACCTGTTCAAAGTGTTGAAGAGCAAAGATGTCACCTTGAAGACTAAGGTGTGCCTGACCCCAGCCATGGTATTTTCAATCGCCTCATATGCATGTGAAAGCTGGACAATGAATAAGGAAGACCGAAGAGGAGTTGACGCCTTTGAATTGTAGTGTTGGCGAAGAATATTGAATATACCATGGACCGCCAGAAGAACAAACAAATCTGTCTTGGAAGAAGTACAGCCAAAATGTTCCCTAGAAGCAAGGGTGGTGAGACTGTGTCTTACATACTTTGGACATGTTGTCAGGAGGGATCAGTCCCTGGAGAAGGACATCATGCTTGGTAAAGTAGAGGGTGAGTGAAAAAGAGGAAGACCCTCAAGGAGATGGATTGACACAGTGGCTGCAACAATGAGCTCAAGCGTAACGACGATTGTGAGGCTGGCGCAGGATCGGGCAGTCTTTCATTTTGTTGTGCACGGGGTCACTATAAGTTGGAACTGACTGCACGACACCCAACAACAACAACAGTGTGGGACACTGGGTTCAATTCCCGACCAATGCGCCTCATGAGCACCCACTACCTGTCTGTCAGTGGAGTCTTGTGTGTTGCTTGACTCTGAACAAGTTTCAGCAGAGCTTCCAGACTAACAGGGACTAGGAAGAAAGGCCTGAGGCTCTACTTCCAAAAATCAGCCAATGAATACCCTCTGGGTCACCACTGTCAGATTCACAACCGATCATGGGGATGGCACAGGACTAGGCAGCATTCCGTTCCATTGTGCATGGGGTCCCCATGCGTCGGGGGCGCACTCGATGACAGCTAACAACAACAACCCCAAACTCCCAATTCAGAATCTCTGGGGATCACTAAAGTTTGAGAACCAGGAATTTAACTCAGTGTTGCTTTTCATAAACAACTCCTTCCCTAACAGCATACAATGTGCTTTTTCAAACAGCAAGTCAAACGTGATGTAAAAGCAACAATTGCATATTTTTTTCAAATGTTGGTTGGACAAAAGAACCTTAATTTTGTACTTTGCAGATAACGATAGCAACAAAGCTGGGCTTATTACCAACCAATGGTTACTTGCAGCGAAGGTCGTACATTTCCTGGAAGCTGCTGAAACCATTAGCCAGGCTGACACGCCTTGAAGCTGCAAGTATTTCCTCCATGACCTACTGGAAAGACACCTCTCTCATTTTTCTCTAGTGAAGATGCCGAAATTGGTGTGAATGCAATGAAAGCTGAGATACAGGTGGAAATTCTCAGAGATAGTTTTGTCATCTTGAAAACCAATTACTTGCTCCAATGCCACATTTCCAGACCCAAGGTTTGAGGACAGATTTATCTCCTGTGATTATGTGAAGTATCCTAAGTGCCGCACACAGATTAGAAATAAAAAGAGCAAGAAAAACAGTCTTTAAGGCTGCTTCTGGAAATATTTGGCAATTATCTTCTTTAAGCCATACACAAAGCTCAGTTGGTGAGACAGTTTCCGTGAAACTGCCCCGTCATCATCAAACAATGCCTTTGACTCCAGGAGGTAACTCTTGACCTTGCTCAGTTGCAATTAGCGAGGAAAGGTAGTAAATTGGTGGCAACATCACCAGCAGCAAAATAATTGTGCATCTTCTCTGACTTCCGCTGAAAGTGCATGGCCATTTGGCACAAAATTGCAAGCGTGTGGCGCAGTAGCTGAACGAGCCATCCAGCAGCTGTCTGAGCTCAGATATTATTGTCAGTATAGAAAAATGTCACACTTTAAAACCTTGTAATAGTAAAATAAATTTTAGGTATATTCTGGTATCTCCAAAGTTCATTCTAGAATAGAATGTTTGGTTCTGGCCTTGGTTGGGGCCTTTGAGCATTTGGCTAAAATATGTATTTTGTGCACTGTTGGTTAAGAATGTGCAAAAGTGAAAATTAATATCAAGTGTCCTGGTTCTTAAAATAATTCATCGGCCCCTCCTGCAAGTCAGCATCAACTTCGTGTTTTCTTGTTCAGCTCTCCCTCTCTTTAAAAAAAAAATTTAGCCAAAGACAATTCCCTTCCGTTTTCTTAGGGTAGCAGTTTGGCTCTCTTCCATTTCTGCCCCCCAAAGTCAACTCTGACTTTCCTTTGCATAGCTAAGGCCTCGGCTGAAACTTTAAAGTGATCCCATAAAGAGCTCATTATATTAACTACTTAAACCTGGAGCAGCACCTTCCCTAGGTTCTTATAGAGATGAGACTACATACACGTATTAACAAATATATACAGTATAATATATGTATAATATTATATATATACACACATGGAGTCCTGGTGGCCCAGTGATTAAGCACTCCACTGCTAACCTGAAGGTCAGTGGTTCAAACCCACCAGCTGACTCTGTGGGCAGTCTGCTTCCATAAAGATTACAGCCTAGGAATCCCTACTGGGCAGTTCTACCCTGTCAGATAGGGTCGCTTTGAGTCATAATCAAATTGATAGCAAATGGATTTGGGTGTACACACACACACACACACACACACACACACTTACACACACACATTTACACACACACACACAGAGAAACAGTTTGGGCCCTGGGTGGTACCAAGTTTGCACTAGACTACTAATCTAAAGGTTGATGGTTGAATCCATTCAGTGACATCAAGGAAGATAGGCCCGGCAATCTGTTTCTGAAAAGTCACAGCCTTGCAAACCTTATGGAGCAGTTTTACTCTGCGCACATGGGGTTGCCACGAGTTGGAATTGACTCAAAGTCAATGGGTATATATATTACATATACATATATATATACACATAAACAAACAATGGAAGACAGTAGTAAATAACTAAGTATTAAGCTAAATAAAACATTTTTAATGAATGGAAATGAAGGATATATGGAAACTCTCCATACTATCTTTGCAATTTTCTGTAAATTTTATTATTCCAAAATAAAAAGATGATTTAAAAAATGGATGAAAGAATAATATCTCAGGGAAGCAAAACAATCTCGGCAAACAAAAAGACGCCCTCCGTACCACTAGAGAAGGGAGAGAAAACACGATTTATTATTGAGTATGCAATCAGAACCCACTCAAGAGACC
This sequence comes from Loxodonta africana, assembly GCF_030014295.1. Lineage (NCBI taxonomy): Eukaryota > Metazoa > Chordata > Mammalia > Proboscidea > Elephantidae > Loxodonta > Loxodonta africana. Next base: position 17,381,044 of record NC_087369.1, read on the forward strand.
GTGAAGTCGGAACCAAAATCTCACATAATTTACAGAGCAGAGCTGAGGAAAGACCAATGACTTCCCTTATCTCCTCCAGAGACAGTGGGCTGCCCTACCGGAAGGTCCCCAGTAGGCCTCCTGAGAGACCCCTCTGTCAGAGCTAATTCCTGAGATACGTACATTTACATATCTAGAGGCTATTTGGCCCGTGACCTTGGAGATAACCTCTGCATTGTAAAAACTGGAAATTGGGCTTAATCCCTAGAGAAATTTATCTCTATTCCAATAATTAGAGTGAAGACTCAGGTTCACTATGTCTCCAAGTAACCCACCAACCCAAGTAGACACTCTAAAAGGGGGGGGGCGGCGGGGGGCAGGGGCGGTCTCTTGGCACTCTATAAACAGGGAAAATCTTTTTTTCTTTTTTATTGAACTTTAGATGAAGGTTTACAGAACAAACTAGTTTCTCATCAAATAGTACACACATTGTTGTATGACAATGGTTAACAACTCCACGACATGTCAACATTCTCCCTTCTCAACTCTGGGTTCCCTATTACCGGCTTTCCTGTTCCCTCCTGCTTTCTAGTCCCCACCCCAGGGCTGGTGCACCCCTTTAGTCTTGTTATGTTTCATGGGCCTGTTCAATCTTTGGCTGAAGGGTGAACCTCAGGAGTGGCCTAATTACTGAGCTGAAAGGGTTTCTGGAGGCCATACTCTCAGGATTTCTCCAGTCTCTGTCAGGCCAGCAAGTCTGGTCTTTCTTTTTGAGTTAGCATTTTGTTCAAATTTTTTCTCCACCTCTGTCCAGGACCCTCTATTGTGATCCCTGTCAGGGCGGTCAGTGGTAGTAACCAGGCACCATCTAGTTGTACTGGATTCTTTCTGGTGGAGACCTTGGTAGATGTGGCCCATTAGTCCTTTAGACTAATCTTTCCCTTGTATCTTTAGTTTTCTTCATTCTTCTTTGCTTCAAAGGATGGTCTTGATCACACCACCTAGCTGCATGTGTTGCCATCGCGTGAAGAGAGAATTTAACTCTTTAAAAATGAAATTGTTACCCGAAGCAGTTCCTGCTCAATTCGACCTCTCGTCAATAAAGACACACTGAGGTGAGGAGGGAGGAAGAGCATTCATTGCACGTGCGCAGGCAAGGAGCAAGGAGGTGTAAACTTCAAATCAAGGTCCCCGAACAAAGGGAGGCAGAACCTTTTATGCCGGCTCTCACAAGGCAGTACATACAAACATTACGGACTGCATAGGTTATCATGGCGTGCAGGCACAGTTAGACAAATTGCATTTTTTCCCATTAGTATATACAGAAAATGGCAGGTAAGTCCTGCCCTAGGTGGAGATTTTAATATTCAATTATTATGTCTTAATGAGGTTTAGGTTACTTTAGGACACTTTTGAGGTTAGTAAGCTGATTTTGACTGGTTTCAGCTGATTGAAGGCAGAAGCTGAGTTACAGGCAGTGCTCAAGGTCATGATGATAATGGACAGGAGGGGCAGGTCTTGCCTGATAGTGGCTGAGCCGCTGCTGGCTATGCTCCTTATCAAAGTCACCTCGGACGGAAGCCAAGAGACTAGGCTGAACTATAGCGTGGTCAAAACTGGTTGAATATTGGCAATTTCCTTGTAGTTCAGCTTGCTCTGTGCTGTGTGGTTGTTGTCGTTAGGTGCCCTTGAGTCAATTTCAACTCATATCGACCCCATATGACAGAGTAGAACTGCCCTATAACATTTATGGGAGCAGATCACCAGGTCTTTCTCCCATGTAGCTGCTGGGTGGGTTCAAACTGCCAACCTTCTGGTTAGCAGCCATTGCTTAGCTGCTGGCACCACCAGGGCATGGTAGGACCGCGCAAAACGAAAGCAGACTCCAATCCATACTTTCAAAGTCTTTTTTGGTCCGCAGAGTTGCTGTAGCTATGGCTCTGGGATAGAATTTTCACTGAGTGGTTGGAGGGACTGTTTTACTTTTTTGTTTTAATTACTGATGGAATTTGGGAAACTTGTCTTTGAGCTATTTGCTCTGCCAGGCTTTCTCTCCTTTATCTGCGCTCACACAGTTCACTGAATTTGGCTGTGTAGAACTGCGACCCTCAGGCATGCACAAAATGTGCCCGATCTATTGCAAGTAAATGGAAGGAGCCTTGGTGGTGCCATGGGTAAGCGCTTGGCTGCTAACCAAAAGGTTGGTGGTTCGATCCCACCCAGTTGCTCTAAAGGAGAAAGGCCTGGCAATCTCCTCCCGTAAAGATTACAGCCACACAACAACAATAGCAACAAATCAACCATTAAAGAGAATTGTAACTTCAAGTTGTAGCCTTTAAAAATTTGTATCCAGATTTATCTCCAGACCCGAAGTGAAGTAAAGAACGAACAGTCCATTCCAAGATTATCTCTTGTCAAGAACCCTAGAGACAGTGGCATAAGAGACACCAACTATCCCTTGTTCAGCATCCTTGGCAATAACTATTAGCGACATTTTGGTATAACAGATTTAAAAAAAAAAACAATTTTTTGTTTAAGAAACAAAAATGACTAAGGACAACATATACTAAAATAATTTGTATTTTACAGATGATACCCTTACTAATATTTTTAGTTTCGTACCATCTGTTTATCTGAAATTAAATTTCTGGCAAATGGACGCCAGTAGATGCTGTTTTTATTTTTATGTGCAGCTGAAACGTAGAATAATAAAAATCTGCTTCAGTTGAAGAAATATGTTCATAAAATGTTTCTTTTTTAATCCGAGTTGGCTGAGAAAATGGCTTTTTAATCTAGTGGCAGCTGCTTTCATTTGGCTGGTGTTCAGTCTAAATAGTTTACATTGGAGGCAGATCATTTGTTTTCTATTTGGATGCAGTCTAACCAATAGTGCCTTTTGAGCTACCAGGAGAACCCAGGTCTCACGAACATCTTATTTCCTCTCTTCGTCTACCTTTCTAATTATTTCTAGCTTCTTTGCCCGATGCCCAGGGGCAGGCTGTCGGTCTGTAAATGAAAAGCACAAGCGGCAAATTGCACACCGCCCGGTTACCGTGTGATTTTTATGTGACTCGAAGAAAAAGTCACATCCTACACATTAATTGGCATTTGTTTACAGGAGAGGAAAACGATGTCTTTTGAAAATATGACTCAGTGGAAACACTTTTTGTCACCCTAGCTTGCAAATAGCATCACTGCATTTCCTTTGGGTACTCCGTGTGATTCCACTGGGAACCCGGACTCTTCCCCCCCGCCAAAAAAAAACAGAGTGTTAATTAAAGAGAGCCACCTCTTGGCGCCTCTGCCTGCCTTGCTTCAGCTACGCTTCAGAATCCTGAAGCTGCCTCTTTAATCAACAACACGTGTTGGATGGCTACTTTTAGTGTGAGACACAGCAGCTAGCACCCTAATTTCAGTGGCAGTGGCAGGCACAGGCCCTTGCAAGTCAGACCACCTACACCCCTTTTAGAGAAGCCATTCATATCTGCCTTTGACTTGGAATAATTGAAATTTTGCAAGCAAAGTGTGAATTTCGGAGAACAATCTGGCCGCCTTTGTCTTTGCACGCAGCACTGAGCGCGCAGGTCTCATTATGTTTATCTAATAAACCTCCTTTTCTCACTGGAGGGTATCATGTTGATTTTGTATGCCGACTTCTCCCAAGACTGAAAAACACAGGGCGTTATTCTGAAATGTAGAGGCTAGTCTTTGGTGATAAACTTATTACTCAAACACGTGGAATACGTTTTTTAAGGAAATTGGACTGGACTGAAAGAGACACTTCAATATTAACCAGTTACTGTCGAGGCAGTTCTGACTTATGGCGACTCCATGTATGTTAGAGTCGAACTGCGCTCCAGAGGCTTTTCAATGGCTGAGTTTTCAGAAGTAGATTACCAGGCCTTTCTTCAGGCCCCTCTGGGTGGACTCCAACCTCCACCCCTTTGGTTAGCAGCCGAGTGTGTTAACAGTTTGCATCACCCGGGGACTCCACTTAAATGCTAAAACCAAAAAACCAAAGCCACTGATGTTGAATCCATTCCAGCTCACAGCAATGGAGTAGAACTGTCCCATAGTGTTTCCAGGGAGCGGCTGTTGGATTCCAGCTACTGAGCTTTTGGTTAGCAGTCAAGCTCTCAACCACTGCGCCACCAGGGCTCCACTTAAATGTTACGCGTTGCTGTCGAGTCGATGCCGACTCATAGAGACCCTGTAGGACAGAGTAGAGCTACCACATAGTTTCCAAGGAGCAGCTGGTGGATTCGAACTGCCTACCTTTTGGTTAGCAGCCAAGCTCTTTAACCACTGCACCATCAGGGCTCCACTTAAATATTAGGACTTCCAAATTACAATGAAAAAAACTTTACGTAAAATTTAAAAAAGATTTATGTTTTTAGATATAAAATTAAAAGGTAATAACCCATTGCCGTTGAGTCGATTCTGACTCATAGTGACATTATAGGACCGAGTAGAACTCCCCCATAGGGTTTCCAAGGAGCACCTGGTGGATTCAAACTAGTGTCCTTCGGTTAGTAGCTGTAGCTCTTAACCACCAGGGTTTCCTAAAAGGTAATAATCAATATTAATACCAAATTTTGTAAAGTTTGACAATATGCCAAACTAATCTATGCAGTGTTAAGTCAGGATAAGATATGGGAAGGTAGAAGCTAGAAGGAGGCACATGGGGATGAGGGCTGGGGGGTTTCTGGGATGCTGCAAGTGGCCACTTCCTGTTTGGGTGCTGATTCAAAGTGTGTGCCCAATTTGCGAAAACTCACTGAGCTCTTAATATATGATTTGTGCACTTTTGTGTTGCTTTTGTCGTTCTTAGGTACCTTTGAGTCAGTTCTGACTCATAGTGACGCTATGTACAACAGAAGGAAACACTGCCCGGTCTTGCACCATTCTCACAGTCGTTGTTATGCTCGAGCCCATTGTTGCAGCCGCTGTGTCAATCCATCTCGTTGGTCAATTGAAGTTAAAATATAAAAGAAAACTAATGCTTCTGGGTGATGCATTTAATACTAGAGATAGGTTATACAATTGTCCCATTGTCCCAGCCTTGACGACAAACAGGCTAGTCCTCCTTTGTCTTTTCTAGTTCAAAAAGTCACCAGAGGTTAAAATCTAATGAGTTGGAATATATGAAGAAGTCGAGCCTCAAATAAAGTTGAGTATAATATTCCCAAAGGCAGAGGTAGAACTGCAGACACAGTTAAAATTTCTGGCTGAGATTGCTTGATACAGTTTTTCTCAGCCTGGTAGCTTAGAAGCTGGAGGCTAAAAAAGCCAGGGGGCCAAGAAGAGCAAGAAGGCTTTCTGGGCAAGGGCAATGCAGACCCCAGTACAGTGGCTTAGATGGGGAGTAAAACCAAAGGGAAACCCATTGCCATCGAGTCGATTCCAACTCATAGTGACCCTATACTGACGCTATAGGACTGAGTAGAACTGTTTCGTAGGGTTTCCAAGGAGCAGCTGGTGAATTTGAACTACCAATCTTTCGGTTAGCAGCCCGAACTCTTAACCACTGTGCCACCAGGGCTCCAGATGAGGAGTGGTGGGGTTTTAAATTGGGTTGTAAGCAAACATGGCAGGTTCCAGCTGTCCTAAAGGAGAGGCTTGGCGTCTGTGGAAGGGCCAAAGCTGGCTTTCCTATGTGATGGATGGAACTGAAGAGTCAGATGATATGTTTGTGGCCCTGGATACCTGTGTCCCTAGAAGCCTCACACCTAAAGACAATGGCTGCTAAGAAGTTTGCACCTTAGTGCTTTGCAGAGAGGCCTTCCAGGTGTACAAATAGGTTACTGCCCAAATTCCTCAATGCCTGGACTGTGTGCTTCTATTGTTCCCAGTGCTGGCATTGAGTATTTCATTGTTTCACATTGTGCTTTAACGTCCCACAGGACAAACCTTTGAAGTTCGTGGAGCTGACTGCCACACTGGCTAATGGAAATTTCATGGCTCTGAGTGCTGGCTCTGTCAACAATTATCTGGGCGATCTTGTACTGTCTGTCATGTGGAAAGCAAGGACATCCACCTCTGCTTTTATGATTGTTGAGACAGAACTTTTTAAAAAACAGCATAAAAAATGCTTTTAAAATAAAATTTGCAACTCTTCGCTGGCAGTTCCCTGCCTTCTGGAAAGCAATGACTTTTGCTTTTGAGGTTTTGGAAAGGTCCTGAGTTGGTGTTTGTGGGCTGTGTGTGTAGACCGGGAACAGGCCTGTCTCCTAGTGCTTTCCTAAATAAAGACACTCTTGACATTCATGAACACTTGCCACTCCAGCTGCTGGCACATTTCCAATGGGGATGTAGCTCTCTTTTCTTCACCATTGAAACCAGTTGCCATTGAGTCTGACTCACGGTGACCTCATGAGTGTCGGAGTAGAACTGTGCTGAATAGGATTATCAAAGGGCGATTTATCAGAAGTAGATTGCCATGCCTTTCTTCAGAGGCACCTCTGGGTGGACTCAAACAACCAACCATTCAGTTAGCAGCTGAGCTTGTTAACTGTTCCCATCACCCAGGGGCTCCTTCTTCACCACTGTTATTGTGTGCCATCGAGTAGACTCTGACTCATGGCGACTCCACACGACAGAGTAGAACTGCCCCACAGTGTTTTCTTGGCTGTAATCTTTATGGGAGCAGGTCACCAGGTCTTTCTCCTGCCGAGCTGTTTGGTGGTTTCGAACCGCCAGCCTTTCTGTTAGTCAAACTGTTAACTATTGAGCCACCAGGGCTCCTTTCCTTATTTAAAAAAAAAAAAATTTTTTTTTACCCATACCAAATGTCCTAATATCTTCACCTTCAAAATGTCCTAGAACCACAGCAGTGAACCATCCAGGAGCTTATTAGAAATGCAAAGTATTCCGGGCCCTACAGTCACAGTAGCAAAATCTGCATTTTAACAAGCTCTCCCAGTGATTTGTACACACACGCAAATGAAATCAGCTAGCAGGAAATGGTAGCAATTGGGAGATCCCTCTTCCCAAAACCTCTCCCACAGGGCCAGGCCTGCCATTATTTGGGATGGATTTTCTTGAGTGTATTCCCCTTATTATCAAGGAGCCCTGGTGGTGGCGCAAATGGTTAAGCGCTCGGCAGCTAACCGAAAGGTTGGCCTTTCGAAGTCACCCAGCAGCTCCTTGGGAGAAAGACCTGGCAATCTGCTTCTGTAGAGATTCCAGGCTAGAAAACCCTATGAGGCAGTTCTACTCTGTCACATGGGGTCATTATGAGTCGAAATCGAGTCGGTGGCACACAACAACATCAAATGTCCCTGGTCTGATTAACTCAGCAAGCGTTGTCAGTTCAAAAGCAGGTTGAGTGGAGGGGGAGGGTGGTGGAGGGAAGTGGGGTAGCAGATGTGGGCTTTCAGGGAAGAAAGGAGGCTGCCTCTACAACTGTAACACCCTGGGGCCAGAGTGAGTTTCTGTACGGTGGTGGGGAGGGGCAAAATAGCAATAACAATGGTCACAATCACAGTGGTCGTGGTGGGGGGTAGATTTCCTAGGCTTGCTTTACAATGAGAATCACCTGAGGGAGGACTTTTTGAAAAATACCGGTACCCCCGAGCCAGCTCCCCTCCCCGCCTCGCCCCCCGGGTTTATGGCATTCCTAGCTCTGAGCCTCTCTATTTTTAACCAGTGCCTCATGTCTTCACGTCCACAGGCGGGATGAGGTGAACGACAAACCTGGATGCTGTGCCTGGTGCTTCATGAAGCTGACCTCCAGCGCCCACCATCAGCCTCCAAGGTATTATGGCATTTTCCTAACTGCATTTTATAATGCAGAAGTTCTGGAGCTTGCCCCATGGCACACAGGCAGTGAGAGGCGACGGAGGAGTCCATCCCAGGGCTGTCTGGCTCCAAATCCTTTGTTCTTTCTCTGTCATAACCCCTTCCGTAAAATAGCAGCTGCCCACAGGTTATTTGGCCCAGGCCTGGCTCTGTTTACCCCAGCCCGACTCTTTGGGGGTGACCATTTCTGCAGATGCTTCCTAACCTGATATGAAGTTAGATCATCAGCGTCCAGGTTTGGGTGGAATTGTGCAAGGAAACCAGACTGGTAAGTTAGCAAGGATCCCCCCTCCTTCCAGGCTGCGGTTACTAACCAGCAACGCAGAACTGGGATGCTGGTCACCTTAGGTTTGAGAAGCAGGGCTCTCTTGGGTATCTGAAAATTTCCGGTTACCTTGGTGTTAAGGGAGCCCTGGTGGCACAGTGGTTAAGAGCTCAGGCTGTTAACCAAGAGGTTGGCAGTTTGACTGTTCAAGTCTACCAGCTACTCCTTGGAAACCCTATGGGGCAGTTCTACTCTGTCCTATAGGGTCGCTATGAGTTGGAATGGAGAGCATCGAGTTTGGTTTTTCGTTGGTGTTAAGGCCGTTTCCCAAAGTGATGGAAGCAGACACATTGCTTATGCCCTTTGCAACCTTGCTTTGTTTCGGGAAATCCCTAGAAATAAAATACAGTTATTTAATACAGCAATGTTAAAAAAGTGATAATACCAAGAACAGGGCACCATCTGGCATATTTGAATAATTGTCGAGATTGGCCTTTCTTTAAATACTGTTTAGTGCTCAGCCCACCCATATTCAATTACTAGCGCTAGAAGTCATGTGGTGGTGATGTGTTGGTATTACAACAGTTTACTTGCATATTAAATTCCTCTGCTTGCTCCCACGTTCAGAATTCAAACGCGGCATTTGACCTTCATCTATATTTAGTCTCCTCTTGTTGTCTACAGTCCCCTTTAAGGATTTGTTCCAAAGACTTCTGATTCTGTCATCTAGGGCAATGGTTTCCCATGCAGGGTGAGCAAGCTCCAAAAGGGTCCACTGGGAGGCAGAAAATAAATATAGCTTTTTTTCATATCACTTTTAATTTCGATTTTATGTGTATTTATAATGTGTGTAATGTTTGATTACAGTAGTAGAAAATGTGTACAATTTAGAAACAGATACATACAAATATATTATGGAATACATGATTAAAAAGTTCTTGCCCTTTGGGATGGTGGATCAAAAAACGTATAATCCAGTATATTAACTCTTCCTACCAGTATCATAAAAGGTCCTTAGGTGGTTGGCAATTCGAGCCAACTCAGCGGTATGGAGGAAGAAAAGCCCTGGCCATCTGCTTCCATTAAGATTACAGCCAAGAAAACCCTATGGAACAGTTCTACTCTGTAACACATAGGGTCGCCATGAGTTGAAATCGACTCAATAGCAACTAACAACAACCAGCATCATGTTATTTGCTCATTTGATACAATGCCTTTATCCTTATAAGTTCAGTTCACCTTTACTGAACTATGTAGGATAGTGTGCTAAATGCTCTCAGGTATATATGAGGTTGGAGCCCTAGTGGCGCAGTGGTTAAGAGCTACAGCTGCTAACCAAAAGGTCGGCAGTTTGAATCCACTAGCTGCTCCTTGGAAACCCTTTGGGACAGTTCTATTCTCCCATGGGTCACTATGAGTAGGAATTGATTTAATTTGGTTTGAGTTTCTTTTTTTAAATGAAGATAAGACATATTTACTGCTCTCAGGAAGTTTACAATCTGGAATGGAGATGATGATTATGCTGGTGGTTTTGGAAGTGGTGATGACGATGATGTTGAAAATGATAATGAAAGTGATGATGGCAGTGTTGAGGGTGATGATGACGATGGATGGTGATGGTATGATGATGGTTATGATGATGAAGGAAAGAAGGAGAAGAAAGCCTTATTTGTGGCTGAAATAAAAGCAAAATGGAAATTGACTGCTTCTCCTCTTATCTGACAGTGCGACATCTTTCCCCAGCAGTGATGCTCTTCTCTGCTTGTTCGTCTTGTTTCCAATGTCGCTTAAAAATACCTTTTCATTATCTTCAGTATGTACTATAGTTCTCAGCTCCCTCGGATCTGAGCCTGGGGAACAGGAGGTTATGCTAGGCCTCCCAAGCTGTGCAAGCTGTGAGTCATGATTCCCATATGGTGGGATTCCCTCCCCTCCCCTCCATCTCTGTGCCTGCCCTGCCATCTGCCACCATTCTCAAGGTTAAGGAGCAAGAGATGACACATGAAAGGGAAAGGAAAACACCAGGAGAACCAACACTGTTGTAAAAATAAAATTGGAAAACCATAAATTTTCTTATCACAAAAGCAATTTGTATTCATTACAGAAAATGAAACAAAACAAAACAAAAAAACCAATCCTCCCTAGAGCATTAATCATTCTAATAATCTCTATGTATGTTTTTCCAAACCCACATATGTGTGTGTGTGTGTATATATATATACACACACACACACACACATATATATGTATATATTTAGGCAGCCCTGGTGGGGCAAACAGTTTTCGCTGCACTACTAACCTAAAGGCTGGTGATTCGAACCCACTCAGCGGCTCTGTAGAAGAAAGGCCTGGCAATCTGCTTCCATAAAGATTACAGCCAAGAAAACCCTATGGAGCACAGTTCCACTCTGTCACAAATGAGTTGGAATCAAGTAGATGGCAATGAGTATACACACATGTACACACACACACACATTAAACAAAAATGGGATTTTTAATGTTTAGTGAGTATTTTCTATGCAGGGCATTATTCTAGTTGCTGCATTTATTTACAAAAATAGTTAAGATAGTCCCTGCCTTCCTGTGGCTGTAACATAATTTCTTCCCCTGTCTAACATTTAGATCATTTCCATGTTTTTGCATTTACAAACAGTGCTGTGTCGAATCTCCTTGCAAATCTTTGCATACCCTCCTAATGTTAGAATGATGGTATTGGCTATTCTCTGCTCCACCATATCTACCCTGCGTCCTTCTCTGCCTTGCCCGGTGGCCCACAGCAGTGTGTTCATTTGCTCTCTGCCAATGGGAAGCCCTGGCAGGGCGTGGGAGGAGGGGAATTGAAAAAAGTGAGGGATGGATTCTGACTCCCACCCAGCGTCCTTGTGGGGTAGCATTCTCTGTGTTCTTTTATTGAAGGCTGCCCTGCCTGGGCAGGCCTCCCCCAACCGCCCTGTCAAGTTCTCAGGGAGGTGCTCACCCCAGGGTGCTGCAACATTCCTTGTTGGTTTCCCTTAACCTTGACCGTGCCCTCATAGTCAGTTCTTCATTAAACCCTTCTCACGTACCACATGGAAGTGTGCCATCTGTTTCCCGGCAGGACCCTTGATGATGAAAGTGTGCTCCTTCTTCCGGATGGACATATTCTACATCCCTAGCTGCTGGGCTGGATTGAGAACCTGGGCTGGATCGGGTAGAAAGGCTAAGAGCTCGCTTTTCTCCTTCAACTTAAGGCCTAGACCACAGTCACCACTGCGCACCCATCTCCTATTTTCTTCCTCCTGTTATTGGTAGGTGCTGTTAACTGCCCCATACGGTTTTCTAGGCTATAATCTTTACGGGAGCAGATAGCCAGTCTCTCTTCTATGGAGCGGCTGGCGGGTTCAAACCACTGACCTTTTGGTTAGCAGCTGAGAGCTTAACTGCTGCACCACCAGGGCTCCTTGAGCCCTCCCTAACCCTGATGGGGACCTCTCAGTGGCTGACTGTGGCACTCTGGTCGGTACCCAGGAAAAAACAGAGAGCCCTCCAGTGCTCCCAGCCAGAACTTGACCCCATGGTAGATGGTACCGTCGCCTTGTTTTTGATGACAGAAAACTGCTCTGACATCAGGGCGAGTTCTGGAGAGGTTGTGTGGCTATTTTTTTTTTTTAAATACAGTAGCCAAGTTGGTTTTGTATGTGCGTGTGTGCATGTGCGTTTATGTGTGCATTTGCGAGTGCGTATGTGCATGTGTGTGCGTGTATGTGTGGTTATTTCTTATCCTCTAAACACCAGGAATGGCCCTGGTGGCCCTATGGTTAGGCATTCAGCTGCTAACCGAAAGGTTGGCAGTTGAAATCCACTAGCTGCTTCTTGGAAACCCTATGGGGCAGCTATGCTCTGTCCTGTGGGGTCGCTATGAGTTGGAATCGACTCGACTGCAACGGCTTTGGTATTTTTGGTTTATACACTAGAGCTCATAGCACAGCTTGATTCTTTAATTCTTTCTCCACTTTAGTCTTAAGTGGTGTTATGGTATAATTATTAAATAGCCAGAACTATATTTTTACATCATTTTTTTTATTGTGGTAAAATATATCTAACAATTTGCCGTTCTAAATTATTTTTAAGTGTTCAATTCAGTGGCATTAATTATATTCGCCATGTTGTACAAACATCATCACTATTTCCAAAAATTTGTCATCACCCCAAATGGAAATTCTGTACTTATTAAGCAATAACTCCCCATCCTCGCTCCCCCAACCTCTTCTAACCACTATTCTCATTTCTCTTTCTATTCAGTTGCATATTCTAGATATTTCATATAAGTGGGATCATACAATATTAGCCCTTGTGTGTCGGGCTTATTTCACTCAGCATAAGGTTTTCAAGGTTCATCCACGTCGTAGCACGTATGAGAGCTTCATTTCCGTTTCTAAATGACTAATATTCCATTGTATGTATGTACCTAATTTTGTTTATCCAGTCATCTGCAGGTAGACACTTGGGTGGTGACTAATGCTGCAGTGAACATTGGTGGACAAGCATCTGTTTGTGTTCCTACTTTCAGTTCTTTTTAGTGTATACCTAGGAGTGGGATTGCTGGGGCATATGGTAATTCTGCCCTATAGGGTCGCTATGAGTCCGAATCGAGCGACAGCAGTGGGTTTTTTTTTTTAGTGGGTTATGGTAATTTTGTTTAACTTTTTGAGAAGCTGCCAAGCTCTTCCACAGCAGCAGCACTGTTTTACCTTTCCACCAGCAATGGATGAGGGTTCCCTTTTATCCACATTCTCATCAACATTTGTTGTTGTCTGTTCATTGATAATCAAACCAATCTCACTGCTCTTGGGTCGATTCTAATTCCTAACGACCCTATAGGACAGAGTAGAATGGCCCCAAAGGGTTTTCAAGGCTGTAATTCTATGGAACCAGACTGTCACATCTTTGTCCCGAGGGTCAGCTGGTTGGTGGGAACTGGCAACCTTTCAGTTAGCAGCAGAGTGCCTTAACCACTACGCCACCAGGGTTCTTTGATAGTAAAACCCGTTGCTGTTGAGTCAATTACGACGCATAGCTACCCTATAGGACAGAGTAGAACTGCCCCAAGGAGCAACTGGTGGATTTGAACTGCCGACCTTTTGGTTAACAGCCGTAGCCCTTAACCACTGTGCCACCTGGGCTCATTCATTGATAATAAAACCAAAGCCAAACCAAACTCATTGCCGTTGAGTCAATTCCTACTCATAGATAACCCTTATTTAAAACAAAACAAAACATTGTCCTTGAGTTGATTCCAACTCAGAGCTACCGTATAGGTAGCTACCCTGTAGGCAGAGTAGAGCTGCTCCACAGAGTTTCCAAGGAGCGCCTGGTGAATTCAAACTGCCAGCCTTTTGGTTAGCAGCCATAGCACTTAACCAGTATGCCAGCAGGGTTTCCAGTGACCCTATGGGTTTTTTTTTTTTTAGGATGTCCAGTGACCCTATAGCAACCCTATAATAGCCATCCGAAAAAAAAAACAAAACTAGTAGCTGTTGAGTAGATTCTTTAACTCATGACGACCCCATGTGCATCAGGGTAGAACTGTGGGTTTTCCGTAGCTGAATTTTCAGGAGTAAATTGCCAGGTCTTTCTTCTGATGTACCTCTGGGTGGACTCCAACCACCAACCTTCCAACCTTCTGGTTAACAGTGGAGCTTGTTGGCCATTTGTATCACCCAGGGACATAGCCTCCCTAAACTCAAATCAAACCAAATCCATTGCTGTCAGTGTTGATTCCAACTCATGGCTACTCCAGGTGTTACAATGTAGAACGACTTTATAGGGTTTTCTTGGTTGTAATCATTATGGAAACAGATTGCCAGGCCTTTCTTTTCTGGTGCTGCTGGGTGGGTTTGAATCACCAGCCTTTAGGTTAGCAGCTTAAAGCAAACCACTTGAGCCACCCAGGTATCTTACATAGCTATCCTAAACCCTAAACCCACTGCTGTCGAGTTGATACTAACTCATGGCGACCCTATAGGACAGAGTAGAACTGCCCATAGGGTTTCCAAGGCTGTAATCTTTACAGAAGCAGACTGCCACAGCTTTCTCTGGTGGAACAGCTGGTGGATTTGAACTGCTGACCTTTTAATTAGCAGCTGAGTGCTTAACCACTGCGCCATCAGGTCTCCATCCTAGTGGGTGTGCAATGGTAGTCTGTATGACTTTAAGGCTTCCATCTTCACTGACCTAGCTCCCCTCCGCACTTTCCTTCCAGCCTCCTCATTCTTCTTCCCTCCTCCCTCTCCACCATCCCTCCTTTCTGTCAGTGCCATGAGGATTAAAAACCAAGTCAGAAACACGTTGGGTGATTCCATTCCTCCAGTAACAACTGACCATGAAAGTGCAGGGAATTCTAATCAGAAGGAAAACTCCCAATCATAAATCTAGGCCCAAAAGGACTAAGTTATTTCACAAGCTCTTACCTTGTCCTTTCAAGGACACTCAGAATGGCGGAATGCTGCTGATAATGTTCATTGGTGTTTCCCAGTCTTTGAAAAATGCCTGTTCAGTGTTCTAGACTGAAGATTTGTTGTGGTGAATCAAAAGATAAATTCTCAAAAGTGGTTACATAATATGTCAAATGGCCTTATCTGGTGGAAGGGAGCCGGCTGGCTAACATGAATAGGTTCAGTTATTCTGAGGTGTTGGAAGCTGGGTTGGGAAGGGGATCTTGTGTCAGGAAACTGCTGTGTCAGCTGATAGGGGCTGCTCTAAAGGCTAGCTGGGGAAATAAATGCATTATGGGTTTTTTGCACCAAAATTCAGGCTTTAGTTGGTTCCCTTTTCCCAATTCTTCCAAATTCTTAGCTTGTCAAGGAAGATAGATTGGTCTTAAACTCTTCTGGAGTCCCTGGATGGTGCAAACCAGGGCTTTGAACTGGTTCGAACCGGTTCTGTCTTGGCTGATGAAGGGAAACTGGGACAGACCCGAATGTTTAAAATTTGGGTGATTTGGAACAATAAACAGAAGGGGAAAAATTATAGGTCAGAACTTTGGAATGGGAGACTTGGAAAAGGCTTAGTGGGCCCTTTCAGGAGCCTAAGGTGTGAGACTGAGTTATTGGCAGGGCTGTGGAGAGTGACATACATTATTCAAAGCAGCATGGTCAGCCACTGTCTTTGAGCAGGACACTGCTGTTTCCCACTCTGCTCAAAATCCGATGCATAAGAGATTTGGTTGCTATGCAGTTTATTTGCTGTCCTTGTCTTCTAAGAGGTAGATTAAGTTTCCAGCAGGGCTTCGACCTGCAATTTTTCCTATCCCGTTTATTGTTACGGTTCGCCCAAATCTTGAAAAATTGAACGTGTTCCACTTTTGCTTTCTTGGCCATGACTGAACTGAGAAGAACCGTTTTGAAGCCCTGGTGCAAACAGTCAAAATACTTGGCTGCTAACCGAATGATTGGAGGTTCCAGTCCATCTTCTTAAGAGAAATTTTCAACAAAACATTTTTATTTGAACTCATTGACTTTATTTAGCAATTCATGAATTGGGCAGAATCTAGTTTGAAAGTCAGATTAGAGATCCAAAGGATAAGTGAAAGAAGCAAAGGTTACATAGAAAAGGTGCACTGGGTCATTTTTGTGTGGCCTTTCTAGCCATGGACTTGTAACTCCCACCCAAGTGAATGGGTGGGACTGTACAAATAAGGTAATTACGTCCCACCAGGGAGGTCTGTCAGTTTTTGCCATCCCGCTGGGCTTGAAATGAGCCATCCCAGAGGCAGGAAAGATAAGATCCCACCACCACCAAGAAAGAACAGCCTGGGGTAGAGAGTGCATCCTTTGGACTGGGATTCCCTGAGAAGCTATTAGAACCAGGGGACAGGGAAAGCTGTAAAACTGAAGACAGTGAGACCTGGCAAGCAGAAGGTGATGTGGTGGGCTTCTCAGCCTACAGAGGGAGAAAAATGAGTGCCTTTGTGGTACAGTCTGGGGTCCAGGGAGAGGCATGCCTGCAAGCACGGCTGGGAAGAGGCTGTCCTGATGGAAGAACTGTATCCTGAGCGTTTCTGAGCCTGAATTGTAACTCTTTCTTCCCTAATAAACCCCATAATCATGAGTATTGTCTGTGAGTTCTGTGTGGCCATTGCAAGGAATTATTGAACCCAGCAGAGAAATAGAGAATACTGTGGGAGGGACGACTGGTGTCTGAATTGGTAAAGATGGCTGAGAGAAAAGGCACGTCTGACCTCTGCCTCACAGGAATCAGCCTTTGGGCTTTTGATTCTCCTTCCCCCTTGTGAAGTTAGAGGAGGTCAGACACTGCCCCCATGCTGGTTTTTAGAGTTGGCCTCAGAAACAAGATTCTTTGCAACGGCTCCAGGCTCATGAAAGCATGGGACTTTGTAAGAGAAAGAACAAGGGACTTCGGAAGGGAAACTTTTGATTCTCACACAGTTACTTTGGTTGTTGTTACCTGTAAAGGCTGAAGAGCTGCAGCTTGAGTGGCCTGGGGCGAAAGGCAGGCCAGATAAGCAGGATGATTGATAGGGGGCCGGGGTCTACTGATTCTACCCAGCCAGAGGCCCAAGGCCATGTACATATGAATGGGAAGATAGTTGATGGGCAGAGAAGAGAAAATGAAGCTGGAATGCTTTAGAAAGGGTTATGTGTTTAAGATTACGTGTTTAATTGAGTATACTTTAGATATTGAATGTTTCTTCTACCTAGTGTGGTAATAAAGCAGACCTAAATGTCTGGTAGAAATGTGTGGTAGAATACTGGTTATTATAGGTCACAGACAGCATGTGAATCTGCTGTCCGCCAATACTTAATTGGATATGCACAGGCTGTTTGAATGTAGTAGTGCTGTGTATAGACTGGGAACTTACTCTGAAAACCTGAGCCACACCCAGATTTTATATTTGAAAAGACATGTAGAACCATCCAGAACTGCTGAGAGCATAGGAGATTTGCATTTGGAGGAAGGATCTGCAGAAATAATATGTCATATATATGTCTTAATTTTATATTAGGTAATATTTGATGTATACAAAATAATCAATGTCATAAATATGTCAGTTAAAAAGGATATTAAAACATAAACACGCATGGGCTGGAACATTAATAACTGGGCTCCCTTCATGATTTTAATCTTTTTCACCGAAATAACAGCTATCCTGAATTTTTTTATCCCTTTTTTTTTTAAACTTGAACAATTTTTCCAAGACTTCAATTCTTTTTCTTTTAACATTTTATTTGTGTTTTAGGTGAAAGTTTACACAGCAAGTTAGTTGCCTCTTTAACAATTTAAAAAAATTTTTATTGTCCTTTAAGTGAAAGTTTACAAATCAAATCAATCTCTCATACAAAAATTTATGTACACTTTGCTATATATACTCCTAATTGTCACCCCCTAATGAGACAGCACACTCCTTCCCTTCACTCTCTTTTCCTGTCCATACCCCCAGCTTCTGGCCCCCTCTTCCCTTTCCTCTCCCCTCCAGACAGGAGATGCCAGCATAGTCTCAAGTGCCCACTTGATCCAAGAAGCTCATTCTTCACCAGCATCTTTTTCTATTCCATTGTCCAGTCCAATCCCTGCCTGAAGAGTTGGCTTTGGGAATGGTTTCTGTCTTGGGCTAACAGAAGGCCTGGGGGCCATGACCTCTGGGGTCCTTCCAGTCTCAGTCAGACCATTAAGTCTGGTCTTTTTACGAGAATTTGAGGTCTGCATCCCACTGCTCTCCTGCCCTTTCAGGGGTTCTCTGTTGTGTTCCCTGTCAGGGCAGTCATCTGTTGTAGCTGGGCACCATCTAGTTCTTCTGCTCTCAGGATGATGTAGTCTCTGGTTTTATGGCCCTTTCTGTCTCTTGGGCTCCTAATTACCTTGTTTCTTTGGTGTTCTTCATTCTTCTTTCCTCCAGGTGGGTTGAGACCCATTGATGCTTCTTAAATGGCCGCTTGCTAGCTTTTAAGACCCCAGATACCACTCTCCAAAGTGGGATGCAGAATGTTTTCTTTCTTTCTTTAATAGTTCTTATTGCGCTTTAAGTGAAAGTTTACAGATCAAGTCAGTCTCTCACACAAAAACCCATACACACCTTGCTACACACTCCCAATTACTGTCCCCCTAATGAGACAGCCTGCTCTCTCCCTCCACTCTCTCTTTTTGTGTCCTTTTCGCCAGCTTCTAACGCCCTCCACCCTCTCATCTCTCCTCCAGGCAGGAGATGCCAACATAGTCTCAAGTGTTCACCTGATCCAAGAAGCTCACTCCTTACCAGCATCCCTCTTCAACCCATTGTCCAGTCCAATCCATGTCTGAAGAGTTGGCTTCGGGAATGGCTCCTGTCCTGGGGCAACAGAAGGTATGGGGGCCATGACCACCGGGGTCCTTCCAGTCTCAGTCAGAACATTAAGTCTAGTCTTATGAGAATTTGGGGTCTGCATCCCACTGCTCTCCCACTCCCTCAGGGGCTCTCTCTGTTGTGTTCCCTGTCAGGGCAGTCATTGGTTGTAGCCGGGCACCATCTAGTTCTTCTGGTCTCAGGATGATGTAGTCGCTGGTTCATGTGGCCCTTTCTGTCTCTTGGGCTCCTAATCTCCTTGTGTCCTTGGTGTTCTTCATTCTCCTTTGATCCAGGTGGGTTGAGACCAATTGATGCATCTTACATGGCTGCTTGGTAGCATTTAAGACTCCAGATGCCAATCTTCAAAGTGGGATGCAGAATGTTTTCTTAATAGATTTTATTATGCCAATTGATTTAGATGTCCCCTGAAACCATGGTCCCCAGACCCCTGCCCCTGCTACGCTGGCCTTCGAAGCATTCAGTTTATTCAGGAAACTTCTTTGCTTTTGGTTTAGTCCAATTGTGCTGACCTCCCCTGTATTGTGTGCTGTCTTTCCCTTCACCTAAAGTAGTTCTTATCTACTATCTGATTAGTGGATACCCCTCTCCCACCCTCCCTCCCCACTCTTGTAACCACAAAAAGAATGTTTTCTTCTCAGTTTAAACTATTTCTCGAGTTCTTATAATAGTGGTCTTATACAATATTTGTCCTTTTGCAACTGACTAATTTGTCCTTTTGCAACTAACTAATTTCACTCAGCGTAATGCGTTCCAGGGTCCTCCATGTTATGAAATGTTTCACAGATTCATCACTGTTCTTTGTCGATGCGTAGTATTCCATTGTGTGAATATACCAAAATTTATTTATCCATTCATCCATTGATGGGCACCTTGGTTGCTTCCATCTTTTTGCTATTGTAAACAGTGCTGCAATAAACATGGGTGTGCATATATCTGTTTGTGTAAAGGCTCTTATTTCTCTAGGATATATTCCAAGGAGTGAGATTGCAGGATCCTATGGTTGTTCTATTTCTAACTTTTTAAGGAAATGCCAAATCGATTTCCAAAGTGGTTGTACCATTTGACATTCCCACCAGCAGTGTAGAAGTGTTCCAATCTCTCCACAGCCTCTCCAACATTTATTATTTTGTGTTTTTTGGATTAATGCCAGCCTTGTTGGAGTGAGATGAAATCTCATTGTAGTTTTGATCTGCATTTCTCTAATGGCTAATGATCGTGAACATTTCTTCATATATCTGATAGCTACCTGAATGTCTTCTTTAGTGAAGTGTCTATTCATATCTTTTGCCTATTTTTTAATTGGGTTATTTGTCTTTTTGCAGTTGAGTTTTTGCAGTATCATGTAGATTTTAGAGATCAGGCGCTGATCAGAAATGTCATAGCTAAAACCTTTTTCCCAGTCTGTAGGTAGTCTTTTTACTCTTTTGGTGAAGTCTTTGGATGAGCATAGGTGTTTGATTTTTAGGAGCTCCCAGCTATCTAGTTTTTCTTCTGCATTGTTAGCAATGTTTTGTATACTGTTTATGCCATGTATTAGGGCTCCTAACGTTGTCCTATTTTTTCTCCCATGATCTTTATTGTTTTAGATTTTATATTCAGGTCTTTGATCCATTTTGAGTTGGTTTTTGTGCATGGAGTGAGGTATGGGTCTTGTTTCATTTTTTTGCAGATGGATATCCAGTTATGCCAGCACCATTTGTTAAAAAGACTGTCTTTTCCCCATTTAACTGATTCGGGGCCTTCATCAAATATCAACTGCTCATGTGTGGATGGATTTATGTCTGGATTCTCAATTCTGTTCCACTGGTCTATGTATCTGTTGTTGTACCAGTACCAGGCTATTTTTACTACTGTGGCGGTATAATAGTTTCTAAAATCAGGTAGAGTGAGGCCTCCCACTTTGTTCCTCTTTTTCAGTAATGCTTTACTTATCCGGGGCCTCTTCTGCTTCCATTTGAAGTTGGTGATTTCTTTCTGCATTTCATTAAAGAATGTTGTTGGAATTTGGATTGGAATTGCATTAAATCTATAGATGGCTTGTGGTAGAATGGACATTTTTACAACGTTAAGTCTTCCTATCCATGAGCAAGGTATGTTTTTCCACTTATGTTGGTTGCTTTTGGTTTCTTGCAGAAGTGTCTTGTAGTTTTCTTTATGTAAGTCTTTTACATCTTTGGTCAGATTTATTCCTAAGTATTTTATTTTCTAGGGAGCTACTGTAAATGGTATTGATTTGGTGATTTCCTCTTTGATGTTCTTTTTGTTGGTGTAGAGGAATCCAACTGATTTTTGTATGTTTATCTTGTGTCTGGATACTCTGCTGAACTCTTCTATTAGTTTCAGTAGTTTTCTTGAGGATTCCTTAGGGTTTTCTGTGTATAAGATCATGTCATCTGCAAATAGAGATGCTTTTACTTCTTCCTTACCAACCTGGATGCCCTTTATATCTTTATCTAGCCTAATTGCTCTGGCTAGGACCTTCATTCAGCACAATGTCAAATACGAGTGGTGATAAAGGGCATCCTTGTCTGGTTCCTGATCTCAAGGGGAATGCTTTCAGGCTCCCTCCATTTAGGGTGATGTTGGCTGTTGGCTTTGTATAAATGCCCTTTATTATGTTGAGGAATTTTCCTTCTATTCCTCTTTTGCTGAGAGTTTTTATCAAATGCCTTTTCTGCTCAATTGATAAAATCCTGTGATTCTTGTTTTTTTTTTTTTTTATTTATATGATGGAATCCCTTTCTTTTTGAAAAAGTTTTTACCACATGGAGATGATTCCTAAACAATGCCTTGTTTTGGAGCTTTATAAAAATGGCATCAAACTGTGGTGTCTTTTTTTCACTTACATTTCTTAAATTCATCAATTCATCCATTCTGCTGCTTGTCTTTCTGTTTGGTGAATACACCAAATTCCATTTATCCATAGTTTTGTCTGTGGACATTTTGGTTGTTTCACATTTTTGGTGTAATAATCTTGTCCACGTAGATGAGAAGTATACTAACAAGAATTTTTAGTGTTCCTTTGTCAAGTTGTCACAACCACTAGATTAATTCATCTAGTGTCCCTTTGAGCTTTTTCTGTTTGCACAATTGCCACAAATCAGCTAAAGAAATATAGATTCCGGGAAAAAAAAGAAGTGATTTGCCTCTGCTCTGTTACTGCCGCTACTCGCACTGCTGTTAGGCCCAGAAGTCAGGCTCTGTTCTCCTTGCCTTAGCAAAGGAGAGCCCCTCCTTTTATTTTATTATTAGTTTTTTTGGTTTTATATGAGTTTTATGTTTTTATTGTGCTTTAGGTGAAGGTTTACAGAGCATTAGTGTCTCATTAAACAATTAGTACACATATTGTTTTTTGACACTGGTTGCCAAGCCAAGCCCCTCCTTTTAGAAACAGGAACTAGAAAGGTAGTTTTTTCCAGCTCACAAAATGCATGATCCAGGAGGCAGTGCGTTGCTGTAAAAACGATATGCGGTGGGAGGTAGACAGATCTGGGTTAAAGTGCTGGGGTCCGCCCTTGTAATAGGGGTACAGAGTGTCAGTTGCTGTGGAGTTGATTCTGACTCATGGCGACCCTGTGTGTGTCAGATTAGAACTGTGCTCCTGAGGGTTGTCAGTGGCTGAGTTTTCAGAAGTAGATCTCCAGGCCTTTCTTTCGAAAGACACCCCCGGGTGGACTCAAACCTCCAACCTCTCGTTAACCTTTTGCCCCCCACAGAGACTCCTGTAGTAGAGATTGTTGTTAGTTGCCATCAAGTTGGCCCCTGACTTATGCTGGTGACCCCATGCACCACAGAACGAAACACTGCCTGGTCTTACGCCATCCTTGTCATCTGTCGATTGGACCGTTGCGATCCATGAGGTTTTCACCAGCTGGTTTTCCGGATGTAGACGGTCAAGCCTATTTTCATAGTCTACCTTAGACTGGAAGCTTTGCTGAAACCTGTTTAACATCGAATCACATGCAAGCCTTCGCTGACAGGTGGGTGGTGGCTGCAAAGGAGGTGCATTGGCCGGGAATTGAACATGGGGTCTTCTGCATCGAAGGCGAGAATTCTACCTCTAAACCAACACCGCCCCCTGTAGTAAGGGTTGTTGTCGTGTGCCATCGAGTCAGTTCTGATTCATAGTGACCCCGCCTGACAGTTGTGCCACCAGGGCTCCTTATAGTAGTAGTCGTCTTGTGCAAATTACTTTATCCTTTCATACCCCATTTCATCATCTGCAAAATGGGGATACTGATGCTTTCCTCAGAGGGTGGTACACTGATAAAGACAGGTAAGGCATGTGTAAGGCCCACCATCACATACAATAAAGAGCAGCTCAAGCTCACAGCTTGACTAGAAAGCAATTAGTTCTGGCTGGTGCAATTTCTGGACCTTCCACGGATGGTTCTGACCTGGAACAGAAGGTCCTTCATTGACTTGACATACTGTTTTGGCCTTCCTTAGAGTATCAGCTTTTTCTTCCCAAATCTAGTGGGTTAATTTAACAGTCCTTTCATGCTGAGCTATTAGTATAAAATTCCTTTGTACTTTCTGTTGGCAATGAAAAAAAACTAAGTGATCTCAGTGTCTAATACATTAAGGAGTGAGTGCTGGATTTCTTCAGAGAAAATTTAATATGTTAGTCAACGTGAATTAGTGTTAAGGCCGTTGCGTAAAGCATTTAAACTTCAATATTGGGCTGGAGCACCTGAGGAGCGTGACTTTATCTGTCTTGTTCTCCACGCTAACCCCACTGCTTAGCACAGTGTCTACACCTAATGGAGGTGGTGGTGTGTGCTGGTGAGTCAATTCCAACTCGTAGCAACACTGGCTCGTAGCTGCCCCATCGGGTTACCTGGGCTGTAATCTTTGTGAGAGCCCATTACCATCGACATGATTCGAACTCATAGTAACTGTCATGAATTGAATTGTGTTTCCGAAAAATATCTGTCAACTTGGCTAGGTCATGATTCCCAGTACTGTATAATTGTCTACCATTTTGTCATTGGATGTGATTTCCCTGTGTTGTAAATCCTTTCACTATGATGTTAAATGAGATGGATTAGTGGCAGTTATACTGATGAGATCTAAAAGATTAGATAGTGTCTTAAGCCAATCTCTTTTGATATATAAAAGAAGTGAGCAGAGAGACATGGGGACCTCATACCCCCAAGAAAGCAGTGCCAGGAGCAGAGAGTGTCCTTTGGACCTCAGGTTCCTGTGCTGAGATGCTCCCAGACCAAAGGATGACTGATAAGGACCTTCCTCCAGAGCAAACAAAGACAGAAAGCATTCCCCTGGAACCAGTGTCCTGAATTTGGACTTGTAGCCTACTGGACTGTGAGAGAATAAACTTCTCTTTGTTAAAGCCATCCACTTGTCATATTTCTGTTATAGTAGCACTAGATAACTAAGACAGTGATCCTGTAGGACAACTGTAATCTTTGTGGAGATGGTGCAGGACCGGGCAACATTTCATTCTGTTGTGCATGGATGGGGTGGATATGAGTCAGAAACGACTCGAGGGCACCTAACAAAGACATTCTTTATGGAGCAGATCACCAAATCTTTCTCCCATGGGGTGGCTATGTGGGTTCGAACTGCCAATCTTTTGGTTAGCAACCAAATGCTTAATCGTTGTGCCACCAGGGCTCTTTGGGAAGGGAATCTGGCATTACAAAGACCCTCATCCACTATTTTAGGATGAATCAGTTTAACCTGAAGCTTTCCTGCTTCCAAACCAGCTGCCTTAGAGTTGACTCAGACTCACAGTGACCCGTAAGTGTCCAAAAGGAGAGAGGTTAAAATCAGTGATGGCACTTCCGCTTACCTTATAAAAACGAGCCATGGAAATCAATTTTTTTTTTAAAGACGTTTGGTAACATGGGTGAGGATCACTAGGGATGTGAAGTAAAAAAGCGAAAAAGAAAAACAGGCTATATAACTAAGGAACAGGGTTATCTTAATAACATGGACAAATAAGTGATATATGTGTACAGTGTTTCTCCATGCCTTTCCTCTCTGTTCATACAAATGGTGGTACAAGGACAAAATGAATGTAAATATCATTGGCTGTTGTTCCCACTCGTTTCTGCAGGAAGTCAGCTGCCTTTAAAGGGCTCGTTGGAAGGTTCTGGAGTTACTCAGGGGGCTCTCTATTGACCTTGGGAACTGTTGGTGCTGCTTTGTTCCTTGTGCATTTTCAACACCTGGACCCATAAGATCCTGGAGCAGGAAGGTGGCCAATTGTGCAGATGGGAGCTCTTTGGCCCCATCTTGCTCTTGTATTGTTCTGGACTGGAGGGCACCAGGCAGAGCTCCTTGTTTTCACAGTCCAACAGAGTTTTGGGTTTTGCAGTCCCTTGCTCTCAGTTGAGGTCCCTGGGTTTATGCTTTTTTTCTATGGCATCTACTAACCTAACAACAGCAACAACTAACAGTGGCATCACTAGGGTTGGTGTCACCCAGTGCGTTAATTCATGGTGTCACCCCCCCATGGACCTCCTCCTGTACCAGATCATACAGAATTCTCAGTAATATTTATTCTGAATTTTAACCACAGGATATGTGATATAGTTGTAACTTGCTTAAATATAAAATGTCTTAGATTATATGAATACTGACAACAAGATTGTTTTGTAAAATCTTTCTACATTGAATTACAACATCATTAGTTACATTGTTAGTAACTGAGCGGAAGCCTTTTTTGATTTTTCTTCATCTTTTCCTTTAATTACTAGTTTGTTCTCAGAAAAGTTATTGATATAGGTTCATAAACACTAATTACCACAATGTTGCAGCTAAAACACCAGAAAATTTGACAAAATCAGCGAGTGTAAAAACACCTGCAGCAATGAAAACAACAGCGGGTGCTTGTAGCACGTGAGGAGGAAACCACGTGATCAAAACGTCATTGTAACTGGGTGATAATGACAGCTCTGACCCGAGGACATTAGAAGGTTCCAAAAGTAAATTAGCATAGTTTTTGCCTTGTAGGTACACTGATACGTGTAAACTGGGCTTACGGAAAATGCTTCTGTTGTTACAACTAACTACAGGGAGGGATGTTTTGTAAAAAATAATAAATTTCTGCTGAAACACTGCACAAAGATTTTATAGACAGTCATTTTGGTGTCACCCTCTCTGAGAGTGTCACCTGGTACAGTCTGTACCCCCTGTACCCCCGTAGCGATGCCACTGACAGCTAACCTAAATGTTGTAGATTTGAACCCACCCAACCGTGCTGCGGAAGATTACAGCCAAGAAAACCCTGTGGGGCAGTCCTACTCCGTGACACCTGGGGCCGCCATGAGTTGGGATCAACTCGAAGGCAACAGGTTTGGGTTTTTTTGGTTTCCTCTCATTTGGAGGCAGGGCCAAGTGATGAATCTGAGTGGTGGAGCCTGGGCCCTCAAGCCAGACTTTGCCATTTAACTGTCTGCCTGGATTTTGGCAAGTTATTTCCCCTCTCCTAGCTTCCTTTTCCTCATCTAAAAATAGGGATAATTGTTCCAGTTGTTTCTTGCTGTGTAACAAATCAGCAGTTAATGGCTTAAAAGAGCCACACTAATTTTGCTCATGAATCTGCAGTTTGGCCAAGGTTTAGTGGGGACAGCTCTTCTCTGCTCCACTCAGTGTTAGCTGGGGTGGCTGGGAGCTGGAACCATCTGAGAGGGCTCACTTGCTCAAATATCTGGTGGGTGATGCTGGCTGTTGGCTGAGACCTCATCTGGGGCTGAGGCTGGATCACCTCCTCATGGCCTTTCCATTCCACTGCTCTGTGTGACTTGAGCTTCCTCATAGCATGGCAGCTGGGTCCCCAAGGCTAGAAAGGCCGGAGAAAGCTGCATTCTAGGATCCCATAGGTGGTTTCTTAAAAATACCAATATCAAGCCCCAACCGCAGTTGTTCTGATTTCGTTGGCCTGGGATGGGATTCAGGCATTGTTTTTATAAGCTCCCTGTGTGATTTGTGTGTGGGCAGGGTTGAGAACAACTGCTCTTAATGAAGAGCACACAAAACCAGTGATTTGGCCGCCAGCAGTGAACTTTTTTGAGTCATCTATTGGGCTCCTGAGTTCCCAGTCATGTGCTGTCACATTCCAAAGGCTGCCATTGAAATCAGATCAGGAAAGTCCCCAAAGTGGTAGGATAAATAAGTCAGATTATTACAGAGCTCTGAAGCTCCCCTTTGGCTGATTCTGATTGACAGTGGCCAGGGCTCCTGTGTTTGACCTAGGAGATCCTGGCCAAGCAGAAAGCCTGAGTAGAAGAACTAGCTGGGACTCCTCGTGCCCCTGTCCTTGAGGTGGCCGTTGGACAAGTCAAATGCCAAGTGGGGTTTTCCCCATCATCCGTGCAGGTATTAATCTTCACACCTGAGGAAAAAATGCCTCTTTTATTATTTGGTTAGCAGCTGAAAGGGAGTAGACGCGGATGAATTTTAGTCAGGGCTCTTCGGACATGATCCCAGTAGATGCCACAAGGAATTAAGATCCTGTTACTTTTTAACCTGACACAAGATGTCACCATTGCTCCTGTGCTTTTAGCAATAAGGGTGGCAAATTCAACCACAGTGAGACTTTGACTCCCAGATTAAACACTTCTTTTTCCCCCTCAAAGGGAGAATCAGGAGTGGTTTCTGTCAGTGGGGTTCATCCCTCCATTAGCATCCAAGTTGAAGTATTTATTGTAGAAACGCTTGATTTGATTCCCCTCCTCTCCCCCACACATCAGCTAAGGATCACAGTTAATATCTCTTTGTTAACACTTCACCGAGGAACTTTGGTCGAGGCGACTGTAAAACAAGACAAACGGACATTTTTTTTGTTTAGTTTTTTTAGTTTTTATTGTGCTTTAAGTAAAAGTTTACAAATCAAGTCAGTCTCTCATACAAAAATTTATGTACACATTGCTATATACTCCTAGTTGCTCTCCCCCTAATGAGACAGCACACTCCTTCCCTCCTTTCTCTATTTTCGTGTCCATTCAGCCAGCTTCTGCCTTCCTCTGCCCTCTCATCTCTTCTCCAGACAGGAGATGCCAACAGAGTCTCATATGTCCACTTGATCCAAGAAGCTCATTCTTAACCAGTATCATTTTCTATCCCATAGTCCAGTCTAATCCCTGCTGAAGAGTTGGCTTTGGGAATGGTTCCTGTCTTAGACTATCAGAAGGTCTTGGGACCATGCCCTTCGGGGTCCTTCTAGTCTCAGTCAGACCATTAAGTCTGGTCTTTTTATGAGAATTTGAGGTCTGCATCCCACTGCTCTCCTGCTCCTTCAGGGATTCTCTGTTGTGTTCCCTGTCAGGACAGTCATCGGTTGTAGCTGGGTACCATCTAGTTCTTCTGGTCTCAGGATGGTGTAGTCTCTGGTTTATGTGGACCTTTCTGTCTCTTGGGATCATAATTACCTTGTGTCTTTGGTGTTCTTCATTCTCCTTTGCTCCGGGTGGGTTGAGACCCATTGATGGATCTCAGATGGCTGCTTGCTAGCGTTTAAGACCCCAGACACCACTCTTCAAAGTGGGATCCAGAATGTTTTCTTAATAGATTTTATTATGCCAATTGACTTAGATGTCCCCTGAAACCATGGTCCCCCAAACCCCTGCCCCTGCTACACTGGCCTTCAAAGCATTCAGTTTATTCAGGAAACTTCTTTGCTTTTGGTTTAGTCCAGCTGTGCTCACTTTGCCTGTATTGTGTGTTGTCTTTCCCTTCACCTAAAATAGTTCATTTTCTACTATCTAATTAGTAAATACCCCTCTCCCTCCCTCCTTCCCTACTCTCGTAACCATCAAAGAACATTTTCTTCTCAGTTAACTATTTCTCGAGTTCTTATAATAGTGGTCTTATACAATATTTGTCCTTTTGCAACTGACTAATCTCACTCAGCATAATGCCTTCCAGATTCCTCCATGTTACGAAATGTTTCATGGATTCATCATTGTTCTTTATCAATGTTCACTGTGTCAACATGGGTGTACAGATATCTGTTTGTGTAAAGGCTCTTATTTCTCTAGGATATATTCCAAGGAGTGGGATTGCTGGATCGTATGGTAGTTCTATTTCTAGCTTTTTAAGGAAGTGCGAAATTGATTTCCAAAGTGGTTGTACCATTTGACATTCCCAGCAGCAGTGTATAAGTGTTCCAGTCACTTTACAACCTCTCCAACATTTATTATTTTGTGTTTTTTGGATTAATGCCAACCTTGTTGGAGTGAGATAGAATCTCATTGTAGTTTTGATTTGCATGTTTTTTTTTTTTTTAATGGCTAATGATCATGAGCATTTCCTCATGTACCTGTTAAGTTCCTGAATGTCTTCTTTAGTGAAGTGCCTGTTCATATCTGTTGCCCATTTTTTAATTGGGCTATTTGTCTTTTTGTTGTTGATAAATGGACATTTTTATAGGACAACTGGAAAATGGCACATTATGGTTTTGTTGGGCTTTTCTGCTGCTGACATTGTGGAAGTAATCTCCCATTATCAGGCTTAGTCTGGTGCCATGGGCATTAGCCTACGGCAGCAAGAGTTAAGAAATGGAGTGGGTCACAGGTCTTTGGAGTGCTAAAACAGCATTTACAATGTTACCAAGATGGAGCAAAGCGTATTTACAGAAATTCTTTTGTGCACAGTGTTGTGTGCCGTTGCCCAGTTGGAAGGAATACTTTGCAAACTGGCTTGGTTATGGGGGAAGGAAACTGGAAGTATAGCCCAGTAAAGTGTGGAATTTTGCGGGGTAGAGTCACATTACTGGGGACAGTAAGAGAGGCTGGGAATACCAGCATCCTCTTGCTCTGCCCTTCCCCCCACACACCATTCTTCTATATAAACATTGAACAAACATCTAAACACTACAATGAGTATATAATTAGAAAAAAAAATGACCTTAAAACAACATGATTCCAGAGATTTATTGTGAAGAGCAATGTACTGTTAAGAAAATATTATCTACTTTCTAGTCAATGTAGATTAAAATGTAGCTGAAGCTGTGGATCAGTCAGGGCCCTGGGAGGGAGCAGATGACAGTCACATTAGGTCATCTGAAGAGAATTTTAATACAGGGATTGTAGGCAAACCATAAGGGAGGGTGTAGTACCTTAAGATAGTGCTACTGGGCTGTTACAACCATGAGGTCTGGAGGGCTAGAGGAGAGAGAGCTTTGTGAAGAGGGCCACTCAATAGGAGCTGGGGCCTTAGTGGAGGGATGTGGACATTCTGGAGTGATAACACACCAGGAGGGAGCATCGACAACAATGTACTGGTCTTACTCTTCTCCCTCATTCAAGTGTCTGTTTTTGGCCATTTCAACCAAGTCTTGATATGGTCCTCATGGGTCAACTTTCCGAGGACACACTGAACAGAGAGGAGCAGGGTGAAGAATGGATCTGAGGGAGAAAGGCAAGATATACAGCAATGCTTTTTTTTTAAAAAAAATTAGTTTTTGTCACTGCATTGTGATGCATCACTTTCAGAGGTGAAATGAGGGTACTTCACTACCACCAAGAAGAAGAGGTGTGAGCGTAGTGTGCCCTTTGGATCTGGGATCCCTGCGCTGTGAACCTCCTTGACCTAGAAGACAGAGAGAGAGAGAGCTGTAATGCTGGAGATGGTGCAGGATGGCAAGAAGCAGTGACAGAGAAATGGTGGCAGCAGAACCAGGAGACCAGCACGAGATGGCACGGTGGGCTTCCCCGCTCACAAAGCAAGGTGGCTACAGTGGACAAGCCAACTCATAGAGCGAGAGAGCTGAGTGCCCTTGGGCCAAGGCTTACTGGTGGAGTGGGGTCCCCTGGGCACTTATTGGCGAAGCTCAAAAGCTTTGTAACACTTGCCTGAGCAGGGCAGAGGCCAGGCCGAGGGCCAGAGAGAGGCCTGCCTGTGGGGATGGCTGAGAAAAGGCTGTCCTGATTCAAGAATCATACCCTGAGTCATTTCTGATCCTGAATTGTAACCTGTTACTTCCCTAATAAACCCCATAACTATGAGTATGATCTGTGAGTTCTGTGTGGCTGTTGCAACGAGTTCTCAAACCCAGCAGAGTGCTGTGCGAGGGTCGGTTGGTGTCAGAATTGGTAAAAAGGTTGGTGTGAGGTGGTATGTCTGACCTCTGTCTCATAGGAATCCCGCCTTAGGCTGATGCTGATGGTGATTCTCTCTCCCCCTTCCCCTTGAAGTTAGAGGAGGTCCAACACCCCCACTGTGCCATTTTTTACAATCACATAATTCTGCAAGCTCATACGGTTCTGCAAGATTGTCAATGAAAACGAGCAATCTGTTTCCCCACCCTTCTCCATTCCTGTTACCCACTTCTAAGAGCCAACCATTTTTGATTCTATTATTATCCCCTCCTGGGATTTACTTTCTTCTTTTTTATCAACATTGATATTTCTATTTTTTAGCTAGGTACTACCTATTGATTTCTCACTATGGAAGGTGAGGGTTTAACTTTATTAATATCACCTCCCCTTCCCACCTCTCACTGAGTTCGAAAGCACACACATTCTCTACCCCACCCTACACTATGTTGTTGTTGGTTGCCATTGAGTCCATTCCAACTCATGAAGACCCGATGTGACAGTGTGGAGTTGCCCCATGAGGTTTTTCTAGGCTGTAATCTTTAAGGGAGCAGATTACCAGGTCTTTCTCCCTCAGAGCGGCTGGGTAAGTTTGAAACACCAACCTTACGGTTAGGAGCCAAGCACTTAGCCTATCCTGCACTATAGTTACATCAATTTCTAAAAAAAATGAGACCAAAATTCAGTGTTTATGTTATGACTTTGTAGCTATTATGCATAGATGGACTAAGTAGTATGCAATTATTACATTTTTTTGCCAATTTTAAATACAGTTTTATTTAAGACATTGTATTTTCCACTTACAATACAGTGCTAGTAAAGTGCAATGTTGACTTCCTTTCCCCTATGCATATTCCATATTCAAGTATTGAGAATACCCAGAAACTTAGTATAGCAGTACAACGTTTAAAACCGCCACTAAATGTACTCCAAATTTGGGCCCTTCAATTCTTTTTTACTGTGAAACAATGCTCAAGTATCTCCGCTCAGAGATCAGCCTAATCAACTTCCTCAATGGTGGGTCCAGAAGAGGCACCACCCGATGGAGGAGCTCCACCGCCAGGGAAGCCCCCAGGCATTCCTCCAGGCATGCCTCCAGGCATCCCTCCAGCACTCTGGTACAGCTTGGTAATGATGGGGTTGCAGACTTTCTCCAGCTCTTTCTGCTGATGTTCAAATGCTTCCTCCTCTGCCGTCCGGTTCTTGTCAAGCCAGTTGATTATTTCATTGCACTTGTCCAGAATCTTCTGCTTGTCCTCATCACTGATCTTGCCTTGAAGTTTTTCATCTTCTACTGTTGCCTTCATGTTGAAAGCGTAGGATTCAAGTGAATTCTTAGAAGACACCTTGTCTCTCTGTTTCTCATCCTCAGCTTTGTACTTCTCAGCTTCCTGGACCATCCGCTCAATGTCTTCTTTACTCAAACGGCCCTTGTCATTAGTTATGGTAATCTTGTTCTCTTTTCCAGTACTCTTGTCCACAGCAGAAACATTAAGGATACCGTTGGCATCAATATCAAAAGTGACCTCAATCTGAGGAACACCACGGGGTGCAGGAGGTATGCCAGTGAGTTCAAACTTGCCAGGCAAGTTGTTGTCTTTGGTCGTGGCACATTCACCTTCATAAACCTGAATGAGCACGCCAGGCTGGTTGTCAGAGTAGGTTGTGAAGGTCTGTGTCTGCTTTGTAGGAATGGTAGTATTGCGCTTGATGAGGATAGTCATGACTCCACCAGCAGTTTCGATACCAAGGGAAAGAGGAGTAACATCCAAGAACAACAAATCTTGAACATTTTTAGATTTGTCTCCAGATAAGATGGCTGCCTGGACAGCTGCACCGTAAGCAACAGCCTCATCAGGATTGATGCTCTTGTTTAGTTCTTTTCCATTGAAGAAATCCTGAAGGAGTTTCTGAATCTTGGGAATACGAGTAGAACCACCCACCAGGACGATGTCATGGATCTGTGACTTGTCTAGCTTGGTATCCCTAAGGGCTTTCTCCACAGGGTCCTGGGTGCCATGGAATAGGTCAGCATTCAATTCTTCAAACCGGGCATGGGTAATAGAGGTATAGAAGTCGATTCCTTCATAAAGAGAATCAATCTCTTCAATACTGGCCTGGGTGCTGGAAGATAGAGTGCGCTTTGCACGTTCACAAGCAGTGCGGAGGCGACGAACAGCCCTCTTGTTCTCGCTGATGTCCTTCTTATGCTTGCATTTGAATTCAGCAATAAAATGGTTCACCATTCTGTTGTCAAAGTCTTCTCCGCCTAAGTGGGTGTCTCCAGCTGTAGATTTGACCTCAAAGATTCCATCTTCTATAGTGAGGATTGACACATCGAAAGTGCCACCTCCCAAATCAAAGATCAGCACATTTCTTTCAGCACCAACCTTTTTGTCTAAACCATAAGCAATAGCAGCAGCAGTTGGCTCGTTGATGATTCTCAGCACATTGAGGCCAGCAATGGTTCCAGCATCTTTGGTAGCCTGACGCTGAGAGTCATTAAAGTAGGCTGGTACAGTGACAACAGCATTGGTAACAGTCTTTCCAAGGTAGGCTTCTGCAATTTCCTTCATCTTTGTAAAAACCATAGATGACACTTCCTCTGAATAAAAACTTTTGGTCTCTCCCTTATATTCCACTTGGACCTTGGGCCTGCCTGCATCGTTCACCACCACGAAGGGCCAATGCTTCATATCAGACTGGACAACAGCATCATCAAACCTTCATCCAATCAGACGTTTGGCATAAAAAACTGTGTTGGTGGGATTCATTGCAACTTGATTCTTCGCGGCATCACCAATCAATTGTTCGGTATCAGTAAAAGCAACACAGCTCGGGGTGGTTCGGTTGCCCTGATCATTTGCAATTATCTCCACTTTCCTGTGCTGGAAGACACCCACACAGGAGTAGGTTGTGCCAAGATCAATGCCAACTGCAGGTCCCTTAGACATGATTGCTCAGAGCAGGTCCCGGCTAGTTGACAAAATAATTGCAGTCCGCAGCACTGCCGCCCATTCAATGAGCTGCAATTATTACATTTCTTTTCTTGAAAACCTTTTTATTTTCTCTGGAGCTAATAATTTCATCATTTTGGGGGCATAGTTTCCATATATCCTTCCCTAATTCATCTCCAAACACTGCCGGAAGCATCAGTCTTCTCTGAGTACATCCAAAATGGGTATTAATCCATAGCTTCAGTTTTTGTTGCGAGTTACCTTCTTTGAGCCTTCCATCCTCTTTACTCCTATCTCAATCAGTTGCTCTCTAAGCTTGCTTCTTAGCTGTGTGGCCCTAAGATTTCCTTCACCTTCATCCTGGTGAAGGAGAATTATCTTCTCTTTCCTTTGTTTCCTTGATCTTCTGCCTTAGTTATCCTTCATTTTGGTGGAGCACAACCCAGTGACTTCCTAAGGTTTTTGAGACCTTACATGCTCTTGAGATGTTGTTCTTGTTAGGTGCTACCGAGTTGTCTTTGACTCACAGTGACCCCATGTGACAGTAAAGTTGCCCTATAGGGTTTTCTTGGCTGTAATCTTTACAGGAACAGATTGCCAGATCTTTCTCCCAAGGAGCTGCTGGGTGTGTTTCAACTGCCAATCTTTTGGTTGGCAAATGAGCTTAACTGTTGTGCAACAGGGCTCCTTTTTAAGACATTACATGTCTGAAAATATTTTTAAACTACCATCAACAGGTTGATAATTTGGCTAGATATAGAATTCTGTATTGAAACTATTTTCTTTTCTCAAAATTTTGATAGCATTGTTCTATAGTCTTCTAGCTAGTCTGTTTTTCTATCTTTTGTTTGTGAGCTGTTTTTTTTTTCTCTCAAGAAGATTGTAGAGTCTTCCCTTTATACTGAGTGTTATCTAATTTTATAGTAATACCTTGGCATGGGCATTGTGCTGGGTACTTGCTTGACCTCTTTAATGCAGAAACTCATATTATTCTGTTCTGGGAAATTTCTGTAATTATTTCTTTGTTTTCTCCTCTCCATGTCCATGTGTTTCTTTCTGGAACTTCTATGATTCAGTCTTGGACCTTCTGGATTAATCCTCTGATTTTTCTAATCCTATTTCTTGTATTTTCCACTTCATTCTTTTATTGTCTATTCACCTTTCATTAAAATTTCTTCAACTTTATCTTACAACTTCTCCATTGATTTTTTTTTTTTAATTATCTGTTATACTTTAATTTTAAAGATCTCTTTATTTTTTCTTGGACATCTTTTTTTAATAGTATGCTGTTCTTGTTTTATGGATGCAATCTCTTCTTTTACCTTTTGAGAATATTACTTGTAGTGAGGTTTAGGTTTTTGAAATTTTCTTCTGCTCTCTGCATCGTTTCCATTTTCTCAGAGTTCTTTTTTTCCCTGTATGTTTGTTCTTTGCCTTTCATGTTAGAAACTTTATTTTATTTTGTTGCTGTTGTTGAGAATATACACAGCAAAACGTACACCAATTCAACTGTTTCTAAATGTAGCATTCAGTGATATTGATTACATTCTTCAAGTTGTGAAACCATTCTCACCCCCTTATTCTGAGTTGTTCCTCCCCCATTAACATAAATTCACTGGCCCCTAAGGTTCCTATTAATCTTTCGAGTTGCTGTTGTCACTTTGATGTCATATAGATAATTCTTAAAGAGCATAATGCTCAAGGCAGACATTTTTAGAAACTTTCTTTAAATGGCTATTCTTTATTATCTATTCACATTTAAGAGTGAGACTCTAAAAAGCTTAGTTTTGTGAAAACTCTGTACATGGGTGGCGTTTATTAACTCATTAACATGAGAGTCCCTCATCATAGGAGGATTGAGAAGGGACTTGCATGTTTTATTAGGGACTCCCATACATCATTATCTGTAGGTGTTTTCTCGGGGATCATTCCCTTGTCCCGGAAGGAAATGAGTGACTGCTGGTGCTCTCAGAGCCTAGTGGTAGAAGGAGGCTAGGAGGCAGGGGGATGTCACTACTCTAGATGTAATAATTCTGAATCAATTCTGTGTTTTTGTACAGGACACCTGCCCTCACCTATTTCTTGTTTTCAGCCTCTTCTTTTCAGCCTTTAGAGGCCTGGTGCCTCCAATTCCTGAGCATCCCTGGGAGTCTGCAGTTCAAATTGGCTTTTTCTTGCCACTGTTACCTGGTCCTGGATCCTTGTAGATCCTTCAATTTTTAGCTTTATGCTAAGTCAGTTACCATTTGTGCGTCTGCTTTCCACCTTTCAAAATTTTATGGCCACTTTCATTTGCTGTCATCTACCCTCTCATTCTCTTTGACCTTATGGATCTGTGCCTTTTTCAAAAAATCCTTTTTCTCTACCATGTTAATTCAAAATCTTCTTCTTTTTGTATCTAAAAGTGAATGCGTACTCAAGAGAAACCTAAGCAGCTCAAGGGTTTTCAGCTTCTCAGGGTCACTCTTCCTCAAGCAGTCATCTACTGGAGACCTTAGGATGCTTCATTTCCCCTTAAAAGCTTTTTTTGTTCTTCTTTGCTGTGTTGACTGAATTTTCCTCAGACATAGTTGACATACTCCTCACCCTCTGCCCCATTACACTCTGGAGTCCAGTTCCTTTATTCCTGAGACAATTGGAGGTTTGCTTATGATCAGGGTTGAAATGAATGTGTTTCCATTCTATTTATAGAAATGTGGTGCCATGCCTCCCAGGGTATAAATAGAACAATGGGTGTTGACAAGATTTTCTGTAACCATAGATACACTGCAATTATTCCTCAACCATACGCATTGTTTATCTGTATCTGAATTTTAATGAACTAGCCTCTTGCTGCTAACTCATGAATTTTTCAATGAAAACATCACCAATTATTATTCTCTTCTCATGAGTCAAGTTCCATCTTTCAAACAGCCATACACATTTGAGAAGGCTGAATCAATCACTCTTCTTGGTTGAAAAAGTCATGATGAGAATAATAACAATGGCAATAATGATGATGGTGGTATTGTACTTAAAAATCTTATTTGGTTCTAAAAATAGCTATGAATTCTTAAAAACAGTAAGACTTACTGGAATGGTAGAGACTAGAGAAGTCCCTGAGACTATCACCCTGAGATACACTTTAAACTTTGTACTGAAATCACAGCCGGAAGTCACCTTCCAGCTAAACAACAGATTGGCCCATAAAATAAACAATATCACCTGTAAGTACTGTGCTCCTTTAAAAAATCATCTATATGAGACCAAATGGTCAACATTTACCCTAAAGCAAAGTTGAGAAGGTAAGTGGGGGCAGGGAAGCTTGATTACTAGAAACAAAACAACCAGAATGAAAATAATGAGAATGTTCACACACTGTGAAAAAGGTAACCAATGTCA
Source organism: Loxodonta africana (assembly GCF_030014295.1). Lineage (NCBI taxonomy): Eukaryota > Metazoa > Chordata > Mammalia > Proboscidea > Elephantidae > Loxodonta > Loxodonta africana. The sequence goes on from NC_087369.1 coordinate 17,417,833, forward strand.
CTGAACAATATGTATGTTATTGTTGTTGTTAGGTGCTGTCGAGTTGGTTCTGACTCATAGGGACAGAATGATACACTACCTGATCCTGTGCTGTTCCCACAGTTTTTGCTATGTTTGAGCCCATTATTGCAGCCACTGGGTCAATCCATCTCATTGAGGGTCTTCCTCTTTTTTACTGACCCGCTATTTTACCAAGTGCAATATCCTTCTCCAGGACTGCTCCCTCCGGATAACATGTCCAAAGTACATGAGATGAAGTCTTGCCATCCTCGCTTCTAAGGAGCATTCTGGCTGTACTTCTTCCAAGACAGATCTGTTCCTTCTTCTGGCAGTCATGGTATATTCAATATTCTTCCCCAAGATCATAGTTCAAAGGCATCAATCCTTCTTTGGTCTTCCTTATTCATTGTCCAGCTTTGCATGCATACGAAGTAATTGAAAATACCATGGCTTGGGTCAGGCTCACTTAGTCCTCAAAGTGACATCTTTGCTTTGAACACTTTAAAGAGCTCCTTTGCAGCAGATTTGCCCAATGCAATACATCTTTTGATTTTTTTCTTCAACTTTAATAATATATTTTATTGGACCAAACATACTGAAAATATCATCAGTTCAATATATAGTCAATACAAAAGTCATTAATGGAATAGTTGACTTTTTTCCTTTTTTCATACTAAATCTTCAAAATCTAATGTGTATTTTATTCTTACAGCACATCTCAGTTTGGACAAGCCACGTGTCAAGTGCTCAGCAGCTACAGCTGGCTGGTGGCTACCGTGCTGGAGAGTGCAGTTCTATATAATCATGAGTGTCACTCTTAGCCATTGCTCTCTCACCTCTCCTCTGTCCAAGCCATGGCTCTTCCACTGGGGCTCCCTTGGGTCCTGCTGGTCTCTTGGCATTCTAGGCCATAGCCTTAACCATTTGCCTCTTTTCTATTTTCAGTCTCTTTCTTTTCAACAGTTTTTTCCCTTAGCCTTCAAACATGCCCAAGTTGCTAATCCTGGAGTCTATTTTACACTGATCCCACCTTCCCCTCAAGCTACCATCTCCAAGCCTGGTTTCCTTGCCCTTTCCCTGTCTCCTCTTCCTTACACAGCATGTCCTGGCTCCTCAGATCTCTAGACTCCTACCTCTACCACTGCTCTGAAGCTGTTTGTACACAAACTGTTTGCGCACAGTTGTTGGTAACAGGGCCATGGGATCTCAGGTTTGGGCAAGGCCTTCAAAACTATCTAATCCCAATCTCCAGACACAGACCCATGCTGACCTGCATTAGATTCTTGCGGGGAGATTGTAAGAATGCGGATTTGTTAGGCCTCATCCTCAGACTCTGATCTATTAGGTCTGGGGTGGTGGCCCCAGAGTCTGTATTTTAACAAGTATCCTAGGTGGTTTTTTTTTTTCTGATTATAAAATGATTGTTTCCAGCAGAAAATTTGGACATATGAAAGACAAACTCTCTGTCTGTATATATATGTTGTTGTTAAATGCCGTGGAGTCGACTCGGACTCACAGGGACACGCACTCATAGGGACCCCGTGCAACAGAGTAGAACTGCCTCATAGGACGTCTTTTGATTTCTTGAGTGCTGCTTCCATGGGTGTTGATTGTGGATCCCAGTAAAACCAATCCTTTACAACTTTAATATTTTCTCCATTTATCATGATGTTGTTTATTGGTCCAGTTGTGAGGATTTTTGTTTTCTTTATGATGAGGTGTAATCCATACTGAAGGCTGTAGTCTTTGATCTTCATCAGTAAGCACTTCAAGTCCTCTTGGCTTTCAGCAAGCAAGGTTGTGTCATCTGCACAACGCAGGTTGTTAATGAGTCTTCCTCTAATCCTGATGCCACGTTTTTCATATAGTCTGGCTTCTTGGATTGTTTGCTTAGCATACAGATTGACTAAGTATGGTAAAAGAATATAACCCTGGTGCACACCTTTTCTGATTTTAAACCATGCAGTATCCCCTTGTTCTATTCTAACAACTGCCTCTGGGTCTATGTATAGGTTCTGCATGAACACAATGAAATATTCTGGAATTCCTATTCTTCGCAAACCCAAACCAAACAAAACCCACTGCTGTCGAGTCAATTCTGACTCATAGCGACCCTATAGGACAGCGTAGAACTGTCCCATAGAGTTTGCAAGGAGCACCTGGCAGATTTTTTTGGTTTTTCTTCGCAATGTTATCCATAATTTGTTATGATCCACACTGTCAAATGCCTTTGCATAGTCAGTAAAATACAGGTAAACATCTTCCTGGTATTCTCTGCTTTCAACCAACATCCATCTGACATCAGCAGTGATATCCGTCATTTCACCTCTTCTTCTGAATCCAGCCTGAATTTCTGGCAGTTCCCTATTGATGTACTGCTGCAACCACTTTTGAATTATCTTCAGCAAAAATCTATTCGTGGCTGATATTAATAATGTACTCCGGTCAGAGCTGTCATTACTCAATTACAATGATGCTTCGAATCACATGGTTTTGTCTGCACACCCTACAATCATGGGCTGTTGTGTTTTCATTGTTTTTACAGCCACTGATATTGTCAAATATTCCGGTGTTTTAGCTACAATATTGCTGTAATTAGTATTTGTGAACCTATATCAGTAACTTTTTTGAGAATGTAGTAGTAACTAAAGGAAAAGAAAAACCCGCACCCGTTGTCGTCAAATTGATTCCGACTCATAGTGACCCTATAGAGCAGAGTAGAACTGTTCCATAGGGTTTCCAAGGATTCAAACTGCCAAACTTTTGATCAGTAGCCGTAGCTCTTACAAGAATTAGGATTTTCGAGTAACCTTAGTACAAAAAACATTACTAAGGATTCTGTATGGTCTGTTATTGGGGGGTGGGGGCGGCGGCGAGACACCATGAGTTACTGCACTGGGTGCCACCAACCTTGCTGACGCCACTGTTTCCAAGGCTGTAATCTTTACGGAAGCAGACTGCCACATCTTTCTCCCCGGAGTGTCTGGTGGGTTTGAATTGCCGACTTTTTGATTAGCAGCCGAGCAGCTAAGCACTGAGCCACCAGGTGCCTTTTGTATCGGTTAGGTCATACTAATTCCACAATAGCTCTCTCTAGAATAAGTAACACTATACAGCTATTTCAGCAAATATTCCATTTGATAGACTTAAACTGGTTGATCATCCAAGAATTCACTTAATTTCACACCCTAGTTCTTCATTTCTAATATAGTACAGCATAGGCATTTGAAGGATGTATAGCTTAAAAATTTTTTTAAAGCGTCCAAATTTGTAATAAACCACATATTTTTCTTGAATATTTTCTTCCTTCTGGGGTTTTGGCATCCCCTGAGTTAGCTATACTCTTTATAATGATCCATTTGAATATAACTAAAACCCATCACTAAATCTCAAATATCCAAAATTCATCTTTGAAGAATATTCTGGAGTGTTTTTCTGATGCCAGGAAGCACCTTTGAATAATTCATGTTGTTAAAATATATGTTAAAGCTACTGATTTCTTATCAAGCTCTCACTCCTCTGTTCCTGACTTCCTATGGAATATATGCATAGCATTTAATATATTAAGTTAATGTGGTAATAAAAAAAAAAGCCTCAAATGCTTAGGTCCACTTAAAAAGTGAGTATAAAATTACAGGCTTGGGGAAGTGTTTCCTGGACTCTCTTGGATGCAGAATTACACTGGATCTGATTTCCATATTTGTTTGATGGTTCCCCTAGTGCGAATCAGGTGCCATTCTCATGATAACAATGCAAGGAATAATGGGGAAGTTATATCATTTCAAGGAGTGGCTACTGTTATTACCTGGCAACATCAGCCTTTGGCTCATGGCAGCCCCATGCACAATGGAATGAAATGCTGCCTGGTCCTGTGCTATCCCCAGGATCAGTTGTGGATGGGAACTTTGTGGTCCATAGGGTTTTCATTGGATGATTTTTGGAAGTAGATTGCCTGACCTTTCTTCCTCTTCTATCAGCTCTGCTGAAACCTGTTTATCATCATAGCAACACAGAAATCTTCACTGACAGACAGGTGGTGTCTGTGCTTTAGGTATACGGGCCAGGAATCGAACCTGGGTCTCCCACATGGAAGGCAAGAATTCTACCACTGAGAGGGGTGGGCTGAAGATGGCAGACTAGCCAGAGGCACTAAGCAATCCCGCTGCAACAAAGGCCCGAAAAACCAAGTAAAACATACAAATGTCAATCCTGGAAGCCTGAACCTTAAATGAAGGGATAAAGTATTAGATTGTAAATCACTGAGAAGAAGAAACTGGTGGAAAATGGGAAAGGGATAGAGATATGGAGTGGAGATTCCTGGCTAAACGACATGACTCAGCATGACCATCTTGGAAGAAAACTAACAACCCCTCAAGTAGAAAGACACCTCCTTGGAATTCCCAATTGGAGATAGAAGTATGGTGTGGACACACTCAGGGCTAAGTATGACCACGTTTGCTGGCTGCAACTGAAGGAGCCCAGACTCTCTCACTCAGTAACCAGGGACATAAAAGACCTACACAAAGAAAACTACAAAACATTACAGCAAGAAACCAAATGAGACCTACATAAATGGAAAAACATACCGTGCTCATGGATAGGTAGACTCAACATTGTGAAAATGTCAATTTTACCCAAAGCAATCTACAAATACAATGCAATCCTGATCCAAATAGCAATAGCATTCTTTAACCAGATGGAAAAACCAATCATTAACTTTATATGGAAAAGAAAGTGGCCCCAGATAAAAAGCCTTATTGAAGAAGAACAAAGTAGGAGGCCTTGCACTATCTGACTTCAGAACCTACCATACAGCTATGGTAGTCAAAACAGCCTCACACTGGTACAACGACAGACACACTGACCAATGGAACAGAATCTAGAACCCAGATGTAAATCCGTCCACTGATGGTCACCTGATCTTGACAAAGGCCCAAAGTCCATTAAATGGGGGAAAAGGCAGTCTTTTTAATAAATCATGCTGGCAAAACTGGATGTCCATCTGTAAAAAAAAGAGACAGGACCCATACCTCACACCATATACAAAAACTAGTTTTAAATGGTTCAGAGACCTAAATACAAAACCAAAAACTATAAAGATAATGGAAGAAACAATAGGGTCAATACTAGGGGTCCTAATATACAAAATGAATAGGATACAAACCATAGTTAACAATATGCAAACACCAGAAAATAAGCTAGATAAATGGAATCTTCTAAAAATTAAACATTTATGCTCATCAAAAGACTTCACAAGAGTGAAAAGAGGGTATACAGACTGGGAAAAAAAATTTGGCCGTGACATATCCAACAAAGGTCTAAGCACTAACCTCTATAGGAAAATCCAACACCTCTAAAATAAAAAGGCAAATAATTCAGTTAAAAAATGGGCAAAGGTTAGAAACAGACGCTTCACCAAAAAGACATTCAGGCAGTTAAGGACACATGACGAAATACTCGCCATCACTAGCCATTTTAAGCCATTAGAGAAATGTAAATCGAAAATACAATCAGATACCATCTCACCCCAACATTACTGGCATGAATCAAAAAAACAGAAAATAACAAATGTTGGAGAGCCTGCGGGGAGCTTGGAAATTTCATGCACTGCTGGCGGGAATGCAAAATGGTACAACCATTGTGTAAATTGACATAGCACTTCCTTAAAAAGCTGAAAATAGAAATACCATTGGATCCAGCAATCCTACTCCTAGGAAAATACCTTAGAGAAATAAGAGCCATTCCACAAATAGACATATGCACACCCATGTTCACTGCAACCTTATTCACAATAGCAAAAAGATGGAAACAACCTAAGTGCCCATCAACAGATGAATGGATAAACAAACTATGGTACTTACACACAATGAAATACTACTCAACGATAAAGAACAATGATGAATTTGAGAAACATCTCGCGACATGGATGAATCTGGATGGCATTATGCTGAGTGAAGTAAGTCAATCGAAAAAGGACAAATACTGTATGAGACTACTATTAAAAAAAACTCATGAACAGGCTTACACACAAAAAGAAACAATCTTTGATAGGGAGGGGAGGAGTGGGAAGGGAAAAACACTAACTAGGTAGTAGATAAGTAGTAACTTTGGAGAAAGGTAAAACAGTACACAATACTGGGGAAGTCAGCACAACTTGACCAAGGCAAGGTCATGGAAGCTTCATAGACACATCCAGACTCCCTGAGGGTCTGAATTACTGGGCTGAGGGCTGGGGACCATGGTCTCAGGGAACATCTAGCTCAATTCTTATAGTTTATAAAGAAAATGTTCTACTTCCTTCTTTGGTGAGTAGCGTCTGGGGTCTTCAAAGCTTGTGAGCAGCCATCTAAGATATAAGATACTCCACTGGTCCCACCCCATCTGGGGCAAGGGAGAATGAAGAAAACCAAAGACACAAGGGAAAGATTAGTCCAAAAGACTAATGGATCACAACTACCATGACCTCCACCAGACTGAGTCTGGGACAACTGGATGGTACCTGGCTACCACCACTGAGTGCTCTGACAGGTAGCGTAATAGAGGGTCCTGGACAGAGCTGGAGAAAAATGTAGAACAGAATCCTAACTCACAAAAAAAAGACCTGACTTACTGGTCTGGCAGAGACTGGAGAAATCCTGAGAGTATGGCCCCTGGACAGCCTTTTAACTCTGTACTGAAGTCACTCCTGGGATTCACTCTTCAGCCAAATATTAGACATGTCCCTAGGACCAACTCATAGCGATCCTATAGGACAGAGTAGAACTACCCCATAGGATTTCCAAGGAGCGGCTGGTGGATTCGAACTGCTGACCTTTTGGTTAGCAGTTAGGGTCGCTACGAGTCGGTATTGACTGAATGGCAATAGGTTTGATTTTTGGTTTATAGGGCCAACAGGAGCCCTGGTGGCACAGTGATTAAAAGATTGGCTGCTAACCAAAAGGTCGGCAGTTCCAATCTACCAGCTGCTCCTTGGAAACCCTATGGGGCAGTTCTTCTCTGTCCTATAGGGTTGCTATGAGTAGGAATTGATTCGACGGCGACACGTTTGTTTGTTTCTGGTTTATAGGGCCAACAATAACGCACATGAGGAACGTGCTTCATAATTCAATCATTTATCCGAGACTGATGGGCACACCAGCCCAAAAGCAAAGACGAGAAGGCAGGAAGGGACAGGAAAACTGGACAAATGAAAACAGTTAACCCAGGGTGGAAAAGAAGAGAGTGTTGATACATTGCAGGGTTGGCAACCAATGTCACAAAACAATTTGTGTATTAACTCTTTAATGAGAAACTACTTTGCTCCGTAAACTTTCACCTAAACCAAAAAGAATTCTAACACTGAAGCACCAATGCTCTGTCAAGGAGTGGAAGGGAACAGGATTCACTGTGGAGGCTTTCTGCTGGAGGTGGGGGGTATTTGACCAATAGTTCAAAGCACTGATGGAAAGGAGAGGAGTGAAAACCCAATCTGGAACCAGAAACTCTTCTTGGAAATCCACCCAACAACAACAACAGGTTGGGATGGATATGTGGGATCTCTGAACAAGGATATGCTTCTTCCCCCGCACCACTGAGGAGCTTCTGTTGGGTTTCAGCTCTCATCTGCCACAAAGAAGTGTGGCTCAGGTGAACCCTCCTAAGATTCCTTTTGGTGAGACATAATACTGACTTTCACTGATAAACGTACCCATCAAAGGATAAAAGATAATGATCTTGATCTTGATTAGCCTGTGTTCTGCATTTAAAAAAAAAATTTTTTTTTTAACTCCAGAAGACCCTTTGCTTCAAATCACTGGCTAATGTGAAATTCATAAAGTTTTGTTATGATGGAAAAAAGTTAAATTGAAGAAAAGCATTCAGGATAGTTTCTTTGTTCTCACTGGTATTTTCATGGCAGAAGATGCACATCTTTTTTTTCATCTAAGGAAAATGTGTAATAATTTTACCCCAGAAGCCTACATTCTTGTTGTATTAGACAGACTATATTTCTAGCATTGTCATTCCATTAGAGAATTTGCAATAAATCTTAATGATACATACAAATACACTGATCTAATGGTCCATTATAAAGGAAATGACTGACTGTTACCGTTTGCTTCCAGCAATTTATATGATTTCTCACCTCCTGCTGGTAAAAAGTTCCAGAAGGCAGAGAACTCAGCATTTTTTTTGTGTGTGTTTTTAAACAGCAAGACATATCAAAATGAAAAGGGGAGGCTAAGAAAAAGTATTGCTTTTTTATTGTCTCTGCATTACAATTTATATAGATCTTCCAAAACTGACATAATTCTCAGCCTTTTGATTTTTAATACCACCAAAAAGAAGTTCTGTTAAGATGTTTCTCTTTTGTTTATCTTGCTTTGGTCTCTATACACTGAGTGCAGGAAAACAGAAGTAGATAAAAGCCAGGTCAGAGAGGAAAAACAAATTTTGAAAGCCGATGGTGTCATCCTCCAGCCCCTTCTGCCTGTAGGCTCTTGAGTCATCTTCCAACTGAGACATCTTAACTCTTTCTTGCTAGATGTGTTTAGATACTTATGAGGGCAAATTATAAGTTCCTGGGCAGGGTTCATGTCTGACTCACCTGTGCAATTTCCAGACCTAGGACAGTGTTGAACTGAAATTGAACTCAATTTCTCAACTTGAGTCCAACAAGCCAAATCAATAGGCCCACCCCTTATCACTACCTATCTTACTTAACTAATGCCGCTGTAACAGGAATCCCAGAAGTGGGTGTTTTTAAAGAACAGAAATTTATCTTTTCACAGTTTGGAAGGCTAGAAATCCAAGTTTTGGGCACCAGCTCTAGGAGAAGGCTCTCTGTCTGTCTGTTCTGGGGGAAGATCCTTGTCTCTTTCAGCTTCTGTTCCTCCGTTCCTTGGAGATCTTCACGTGGCTTCTATCTTCACCGGTTTGTGCTTCTTGTGTCTGTCTATTCTGCTCCTTATAACTCAGAAGTAATTAGATTTAGGACATACCTACACTACTATGGCCTTGTTAACATAACAAAGAAAACCCTATTTCCAAATAGGATTACATCCACAGGTATAAGAGTTAGGGCTCCAACACATATATTTGGGGGACACAATTTAAGCTATAATGTTACCTTTATCCCTTAATTATTGTTGTGTGCCGTCGAGTCAATTCCAACTTATAGCGGCCCTATAGGACAGAGTAGAACTGCCCCATGGAGTTTCCTAGGCTGATATAATCTTTACGGGAGCAGATTCCCAGGACTTTTCTCCTGAGGAGCAGCTGGTGTGTTTTGGGTTATCAGTTGAGTACTTAACCACTGCACCATCAGGGCTCCTTTTATCCCTTAATACCTGTATACTGTTTATGCCATGTATTAGGGCTTCTAGCATTGTCCCTATTTTTTCTTCTATGATCTTTATCGTTTAGATTTTATATTTAGGTCTTTGATCCATTTTGAGTTAGTTTTTGTGCATGGTGTGAGGTATGGGTCTTGTTTCATTTTTTTTTGCAGATGGATATCCAGTTATGCCAGCACCATATTATTGTTTTTTTTTTTAATGGGCCTGTCTAATCTTTGATTGAAGGGTGAACCTCAGAAATCAGTACTGAGTTAAAAGGATGAAAGGGGGCCATACTGTTGGGATTTCTCCAGCCTCAGAGTCTCTTCTAATATCCATTTTGGCCTTTTCTTTTTTTTAATGACCTTTTGCCTTCTTCGTGTATGATATTCTTGATGTCATCCACGATTAGTCTGGTCTTCAGTCGTTAGTGTTCAATGCGTCAAATCTATTCTTGAGACGGTTTCTAAATTCAGGTGGGATATATCCAAGGCCATGCTTTGGCTCTTGTGGACTTGTTTTAATTTTCTTCAGGTTCAACCTGAACTTGCGCAGGAACAATTGATGATCTGTTCTGCACGTGGCCTCTGGCCTTGTTGTGACTCATGTAATCGATCATCTCCATTGTGTCTTTCAACACCTGTAGTTGATTTGATTCCAGTGTATTGCATTTGTTGAGGTACACTTGTATCGTCGCCGTTCATATTGTTGAGAAAAGATATTTGTAGTTGAATGTAAATCCTACCTCTGTTAAGGAGCCTTTGTTCAATGGGCGAGCATTTTATGATTGACTGAGTGGTGTGGTGGTTAAGAACTATGGCTGCTAACCAAAAGATTAGCAGTTTGAATCCATCAGATGCTCCTTGCAAACCCTATAGGGCAGTTCTACTCTGTCGTATAGGGTCGCTATAAGTCGGAATCGACTACGTTGGCAACGGGTTTTTTTTTTTTTTGTTGGTGATTGATAAAAACAAAATCCATTTCAAGACCCATCATAGAGTCTAGTTTGTTCTGGCCTTGACCCTTTATGTTTTTGTGGTGGCTAAAATCTGTTAGAAGAAGTAACAGAGAAGATGTATAAACTTTTATTGCCTTTAAAATGTACTCTGTGGTGGGTATGAGAATGTGCCTCGAGGACCTCAAACTGCAGGGAGTGTAATTGACTGCCTCAGCTGCTGGGCTCTGAAATCCATCTCCGGATTTGAACTGAGGCCACATATTCCATGGGCTGCTCCCAGGTAATGACTGGGCGTGGCACCGGTACTAATGCAGGTTTGTTCAGGGGAACATCGGGGTTCCTCTGATGGCTGACTTTGGCTCAAGGGCTCCTGATGGCCTTGCCAAACCTTCCTTAGACTACATGGCAGCCTAGGACACATCTACCGAAACTTCCTTCCCTTTCCTTCACTTGATGTCAGACTTATATGCAGTCCAATGGCTCTCTAGCCCTTCCTGTTCCCTCCATTTTCTCTCTCAGGCATTTTTCCTAAAAAAATCCTTGCTGTTTAATTCCATCTTGGCATCTGCTTCTGTTAGGACCTAGACTAACACACACTCATTCAAAACAGAGTTTGTGGTAAGTAAAATGGCTGCAAGTAAAAAGACTACTGCAGCTAAATCTTTTCTCCATTCCTACCGTTGATCTAATTTTAAGAGGATGTGGAATATAATAAAATATTTTATGGTTGTAAAGCTGTCTTAACATCATTTAATTTACCTGGAGATTTGTTATGCAGTCAAGTATTCCCAGACTACTTTGAACAGAGAGCAAAGCTGCCTGATCAAAATTCTCATTTCTTATTTATAGGCAGATGACAGTTCAGATGCAGATGTCGAATGGGGGAGGAGGTAGGAATCTTATCTTGTGTTTCATTGGCGTGTCAAGTGAAAAGATGAATTGTACTTTCTTTTTAAATGCACAAATATAAAAATATATTTGGGATATAGTCAAGTTTCCGTGAATGTGGATATAAAAAGGCTACTTGATAAATTCAAAATAAAACTCTGTTAATATGACAATAATGTCCCTCAAAGATGCAGATTTTATCTGTAGCAGTGTATCAAACCCAATCACGCCTTTACTTGGAGTATTATTGCTTTTTTTTTTTTTTTTGGTCAAGAGCATCTGTAAAATTTTCTCAATAACATTTCATTTAACATCTGCCTTAACTGTCAGCATACATTTTTCTAACTTGTATTAGCTATTTGGCAATCCCAGCTGCTTGGTAACAGTTGTGAGATACCAATTGCTCTAGATTGATAACTACTGCATGAGACCTCACAATATCAGAATTAGATTAAAAATGACATTTTGCAATAGTAAAGCAGAGTAAATGTCACTTTTTAGTTTGGTTCCACAATACCTATAGTTAAAGAAATCTTCTTGCTGGTTACACTTTATCAATTCAGCACTTTAAATTCAGAAAAGATATTAAAGGTCAACTAATCCAACCTTTTCATTTCACAGTTGAGAGAACTGAATCTCAGAAAAGGTGAAGGTTACATAGCTAATTAGCTATATGCCCAGGTTTAGAAGCCAAGTTCATCCCTCCATCCGTCCACCCGTCCGTCTCTTCAACCAAGAAATATTTATTTAGCTCCGCTGCCAAGACACTTGCTCCATGGCGAGGATACAACGGTAAACACCACTAGACATGGCTTGTGTTCTTGTTGAAGAGACAAAGACTAATCAAATGACGATATAAATATAATGCCATGAAGGAAAACTTCATGGGAGCATATTAAGGGGGCCGAGCTTATCTGGTCAGTGGACTATGGCAAGGAAGTTTTACTTTAGCTCGATAAGCTTAAGCTGTGAGCTGAAGTTTGAGTGTTGGTTAACCAGGCAAAGAGGAAGAGGAATGCACCAGGGTCATCCATGAACTTTGGCTATAACAAGGTTGTAACAAGAATAGCACCTTGGATGGCCTTGGTATAGGCCAGTGGAGCTGGAATGCAGCAAGCCAGTGAGAATGTCATTCACAATGGAACTGACAGCTAGAAAAAAGTAGGATAGAAAAAGGGTGAAGGCTGAGCCAAGCAGTGGTCTCTCTTCTTTAAAGAGAGACTCTGGAATACAAACTACACCTTGGAGTTATCCCTGCCTTGAGGAAAGGGTCACTTTTGTAAACCACCCCCCCATATCAGTCAGTCATTGGCTGTGGGCCATGGGGTAGAACAACTTCCTGGGGGGTTGGCTACCATCAACCCAGGGCAATTCTGCAGAGGAGGGCAGCTGGGGTAGCCAACACAGTCACTGCTAGGGGATGGGTGTCGTGGCCTGGAAAATGGGATATGGGGAGAGTACCAATGACATCTATATTTAATTCGTCTCATTTAACCTCTTCAACATCTGTCGAGGCAGATATTATCATCATCCCTATTTTTCAGAAGGGAAACTGAGGCATAGAAAAGCATGCTGAGACAAATTTAGCATTCCAATCCAGGCAGCCTGGTGCCCAATTTTAGAGCATTACAGGAGAAACATGCCTGATAATTTCAAAGTCTTTTTTAGCTCTTCATTCTATGCTTTTAATTTAATTCAATTCATGAAATATGCATTGATCACCAGTATGTGTCTTACGGGAGTGGTTCAATGGTGGGCCCAGTTTATACCGCTTCTCTCTCCACTGGACGGTTTGATGTTGAAAACCCTTGGGTCCATTTTGTCCAACATTCCAAGTTACGTAATTAATTATGTGTACCTTGTTGGATTCATCTCAAACTGTCTGATCTGTTTGTTTTTCTTAAATCATCTGTGTGAATTATCTGCTCATAAAATATGTCTTTTAATGAGGAAATGTGACATTGGATCTTCATTTAAGTCAGTAATTAAGGACTATCGTGGATAGGAACATTATCTCACCTGTCAGCTCCATGCCTTTTCATCCTCAAAAAAATAGGTTGAAAGAAAGAGGCAGACGATTAAAGATCTTTCTAGATAAGGATGGACAGTTAGCTTTCTAGGGTTTGTGGTGCAAAAGAGAAATGGCTGTGAACTATAGGTTGTCTGTGGAAGGGGAGATTCATCTTCCCAGGACTTTATCTCTTTGTTTAGTCCACACACATGGGACGGGCTTCCATTGGCAGCGATTCCTGGGGAGGATGAGAAGATTGCTAGGTAGGTTGGATCTTAGCCTAAGATTTCTAAATTTTTATTTTATTTGTTTTTAAATACATAATACATCACATGGTTCAAAACTCAAAAGGTTATTATACTAAAAAGCTTCCCTCCCTAATGTTGCAGGTACCTAGTTCCCTTCCCCAAAGGCAACCAATGTTGACAGTTTTTTGATTATCTTTGCAGAAATATTTTATGACTTTTCAAGCAGATACATAGAAATCTTTCCTAAGATCTTTGAAATTCCAGTGATGAAGGTAGAAGCAGGAATTTCAAAGCTTTGAGCAGGCTTTGTAAAGAAGTAGAGTTCAGTTCACCTTTGGGATGTGGGATGGGGCTCAAAGCTCCTTAGTTTTAGAGAAAACAAACACCCAAATGGGTCTTTCTGTTTCATAGATAGAACAAAGGGGAAGACTATTCTTCACCTCCCTAAGAAGGAGTGAAAAGCTGTGAGAGGGAACTGAACCTAGCTAATCACCTCCACTCCACATAGATTGGACTTTTGGTGCCATTTGTCCATGTTACTCAATTAAAAACTTTTTTTTTTTAATTTTGCCTAAAGAGAGAATGAAACTTTATTTCAGGGAAGTAGGGATCATGCTGTGTTTCCCCACTCTATTCTGGAATCTTCTGTTTCTGTTTTTAAAAGTTTTATTTTGTTGTTGTTGAGAATATGCACAGCAAAACATACACCAATTCGACAGTTTCTATATGTACAATTCAGCGACATGACATTTTTGAGGTGTGCAACCATTCTCTCTCTGACTGACTCCTCCCCTGCCCCTCTTTCAAAGACCCTTGTGATTACATTGGACCCACCAAGATAATCCAAGATAATCTCCCTATCTCAAGATTTGATTCTTCATCACATCTGCATAGTCCCTTATGTCGTGTAGGGAAACATATTCACAGGTTCCTGGGATTAGGATGTGGATGTCTTTGGGAGGCCTGAACACAAAAGCAATGTTTGCCTCTCAACATGCAGCTTCATGTTCAATGCCTGGAATTCGTTTTGCTGAGTCAGCTCAGTGTCTAAAGACTTGCCTTGCAATGCTGTCTGCACCTACTCTCTCTCAGTCTTAACCCAAGAGTTAGTCTCTGCCAGGGCCTAGAGTGGGACCAAGGTAGACCCTGTCCCTCTTACTGGAGCCATGGGGTCTTAGTCACACAAGCTCAGAAGGGACAGGGGCTGTGTGGCACCACCGTGCCCATCCGCAGACAAGGCTTTCTCTTGGCATGATTTGACAAAGGCAGACCCATGAGCACAATCTCTTCTAGGTCCGTCTGACATTGCCTTTCCGACTAGATCTTTTGGGAACTCAGTAGGGCTACCAAGGAAACAATGAGATGAGTCTTCTCTGGCTACAAAGAGTGTTTCTGTGTAAAAACTCGTGGCCATCGAGCCTATTCTGATTTATGGCAACCCTATAGGACAGAGAAGAGCTGCTCCATACATTTTCAAAGGAGTGGCTGGTGGATTTGAACTACCAACCTTTTGGTTAGCAGCTGCAGCTCTTAACCACTGGCTCTGCCTCTGCAAGAGAAAGATCTGGCCATCTGCTGCCATAAATATTACCGTCTAGAAAACCCTGTGGGGCAGTTCTACTCTGTCACATGGGGTCGCTATGAGTGGGAATTGACTTGATGGCATAAAACAACAATAACAATGAAACAAGGGTAGTTAGAAAAAAAAAACCATCATCACCCCTACTCCAGTCTTAGTCTCTCTCTCTTCCCTAATTTGCCATGTATTACACTTCTTTACAATCTTTTCAACATCAAAATCAGGTTTAGGGCTCCAGACACAGTCTATAGTCCATGCAAATGAATTCCAGAACTGCTGCTTAGTAAGATGCTAAGATAATGTGGAATTTGCTGTCTTTCTCCATTAAAAAAAAAATTATGGACAGCAACTCATGATTAATGTCAGCCAAAGGAGGAGTGAGAGGGTGCTGTCACTTGATATCAGTAATTTTCCTTTTGAATTGCTCAAATTACTGCCAAATGTCATTGAGCGTGAAGTTATCTGGGTATTATTTTGCCCACTAATGTGGATCTGGCTAAAGAGTTTCTGTTTTCTGTCTGCACTTTGCTCTTCTGAAGTGAAAGAAGTAATTTGTCTTCTCAGAAAGGGCTGCATGGTGTCTTGCACCCATCATATTTTGAGTTCGTGCTTTTGATTCTTCCTTCTCATTAATCTCCCTGGTCTTCTCTCTCTCTCCCTCTATCCTGCTCAGATTTTCCATCCACTGCATTACTTATGTTCTTAATTTTAGTGCTTCTTACCTGAACAGCGGCCTGGTCCATCATATGGATAGTTTGGTCAGAGCTACAGCTGGAAAGCTAGGCTTGAAACTACTCTACTTTTAAGATGTTGTTGTTGTTGGTTGCCATCAAGTTGGCTCTGACTCATGGTGACCCCATGTACAACAAAATGAAATGGTGCCCCGTCCTGCACCATCTTCATTATCGTTGGTATGCTTGAGTCAATAGTTGTGGCCACGGTGTATTTTGAGTGCCTTCCAACCCAGGAGGCTCATCTTCCAGCACTATTATTGGACAGTGTTCTGTTGTGATCCACAGGGTTTTTGCTGACTGGTTTTTGGAAGTAGACCATCACCTTAGCCTGGGAGCTCTGCTGAAACATGTGCACCATGGGTGACCCTGCTGGTATTTGAAATACCAGTGGCATAGCTTCCAGCATCATAACAACATATAAGCCATCACAGTACCACAAACCGACAGATGTGTGGTGGACTTTTAAGATACAGCATCTTAAATAATCTGAACATTTTAAGTTACTTCCTACCTAATTTCTAAAATCCACTGGCTGTTTTCTCAGACTAACATTGGTTTGAGCCACACCCTATTTATGAAATTCATTATTCCTAATATAGTGCAGAAAAAAGGATATTGATTAAAAGTCAAAATCATGCACGTTGCCTAGTCACTTTTCACAATCCTAGATGTGGAACCGTGAACTTGATGAATTCTGGGTATCGCTGACATGCTTCAAGAAACCCAGTGGCTGCTTCACAGATATTTCTTCAAACTTCAATCTTTCTTGCTAGCTGACTGTGACAATTTTGTACAGGGCAACAATATTCTTCCCTAATATGTTTTCTTCAGTCCCAAGAATATAAATGAATTGATGATTAAGGATACGGAGCATAAAAGGTCCCATGTTACTGTAACAGGTTTCTGAGATTCGAGCTATTTATTCTGCCAGCTCAACATTTTGCTAGTGCCAGGAAGATGTTTAGCACGATTGGAAATCCTATGAGATTCTCCATTCAGGTATTGCTACGCAGAGGGCTGAATAGAGTTCCACCTGCAGCAAAATTGTCTTACGTAATATTAAAAAGGAACTAAAACGACACTCTACTTTCACAAAAAACAATAATGTGCTTTCTGACCAGAGACACAATAGAAGGTCCCAGATAGAATGGGAGAAAAATGTAGACCAAAACTCAAATTCCTAAAAATAGCCAGACCTACTGGAGTGATAGAGACTAGAGGAACCCCTGAGACTATTGCCCTGAGATACCCTTTGAACTTGGAACTGAAGCCATTCCCAGAGGTCACTTTTCAGATTGGATATGAAATAAACAATATTACCCGTGAATACTGTGCTTCCTTAAATAATCAACAATATGAGACCAAATGGTCAACATTTACCCTAAAGCAAAGGATGAGAAGGTAAGTGGGGGTGGGGGCAGGGAAGCTAGATTAATGGAAATGGAGTAACCAGAATGGAGATTGTGAGAATGTTGACACATTGTGAAAAATGTAACCAATGCCACTGAACAAATATGTATGAAAGATGCTGGTTGCATAAGGAACACAGTTTAGGAAATCTTCTAGTCCAATTTCCTCTTTTTATAGATGAGGCTTGGGGGATTCTACTTCCAAGAGATAATTAAATAAATTAAAAGATACAGAAAGGGACAGAACTGGCATGCCAAGTCTTTATATCTTGCTCCACGTGATGAGAATTTTTGTCCACTTGTATCTCTATCATCGAGACCCTGGTTGCATAATGGTTAAGAGCTATGGCTGCTAACCAAAAGATCGGCAGTTCGAATCCACCAGGTGCTCCTTGGAAACCCTATGGGGCAGTTCTACTCTGTCCTAGGGGGTTGCTATGAGTCGGAATCAACTTGACGAGACAGTAGAGCCTGGCTCTAGGTGTTCCAGAGGAAAAGGAAAAGATGTGATTGGAGGTGACAATGCCCTTTAAAAACCACCAGGAGCATACCTGTAGTTAAACAGGTCAAGCATATTACTCATGCAGGTAGCCATGGGGTGCCTCAGCAAGAGGCTGTTAGAAAAGACCTATCATAGGATTTGGGCTTTGGTTGGGTGATTTAAGGGAGGGTCTAAGGAAGCGGGGGTTTAGTCTAGATTGGATGCTGTCAGAAAGTGTGGGCAATTCTATGATTGGGTATTTCGTGGGTGGTACAGTCTGTCTTGGTAGAAATACAGCCACAGTGCTCTTTGGAAGTGACGATGCTGAGACTACATGTCATGTACTTTGCACGTGTTCTCAGGAGGGACCAGTCCCTGGAGAAGGACATCATACTTGGTAAAGTCGAGGTTCAGAGAAAAAGAGGAAGACCCTCCATGAGATGAATTGACACAGTGGCTGCAACAATGGGCTCAAACATAACGATTCTAAGGATGGCCCAGGACCGGGCAGTGCTTCTTTCTGTTGTATGTAGGGTTGCTATGAGTCGGAACTGACTCAACGGCACCTAACAACAGTAACCTCAAGAGCCCTGGTGGTGCAGTGGTTAAGAGCTCTGCTGATAACAAAAA
This sequence comes from Loxodonta africana, assembly GCF_030014295.1. Classification (NCBI taxonomy): domain Eukaryota; kingdom Metazoa; phylum Chordata; class Mammalia; order Proboscidea; family Elephantidae; genus Loxodonta; species Loxodonta africana. Next base: position 17,436,085 of record NC_087369.1, read on the forward strand.
CGTCAGCAGTTCGAATCCACCAGCTGCTCCTTGGAAGCCCTATGGGGCAGTTCTATCTGTCCTATAGGATCATTACGAGTACGAATTGACTTGATGGCATCGGGCTTTGTTTGGTTTACAGTGACCTTGTTTTTGTTTGCGCTTAAACAAAATTATAAAGTGGCCTTGTTTTATTTCATTTTATCATGGTCTGAGAGTAAACTTGTCTGAGGTTGGTATTTGTGAGGTTGTTTATGTCTAAGAGGAGAACACAAGTGGCCTGGTTGTAAGCGTCAGGCAAGTTTGTAGTAATATTGAAGTCTAGCTGTGAACGTCAGATTAGTTTTGGACATCTGATACTTCTTTTTCCACCCCCCTCTCCGAGGTCATTACTGTTAACCATGTCAAGTATTAAAGAGCAAAGAGAATTTCTTTGGGGCCAAGGCTCATCCATGGAGCATGACCTTGGATGGGGTGGTGTCTTCACTGCTGGGTCATAGGAGAAAATGAAAGCAAAGAAACCTCATAAGCAGGTGGCCAGGAGACCTCGTGAGTAGTGTCACATTCTTACGGAATACAATTTTCAGTACAATAAAACGTACTCTGTTTTCTTAAAAAAAAATCCGACAGCCCTTCTGTCATGGATTGAACTATGTCCCCCCAAAATGTGTATCAATTTGGCTGGGCCATGATTCCCAGTATTGTATGGTTGTCCTTCATTATGTGAGTGTAATTTTATGTTAAAGAGGATTAGAGTGGGATTTTAACACCCTTTCCCAGTCACATTCCTGATCCAATGTAAAGGGAGTTTCCCTAGGGTGTGGCCTGTACCACCTTTTATCTTATAAGAGATAAAAGGAAAGGGAAGCAAGCATAGAGACAGGGGGACCTCATACCATCAAGAAAGCAGTGCTGGGAGCAGAGTGCCACCTTTGGACCCAGGGTCCCTGCACAGAGAAGCTCCTAGTCCCTGGGAAGATTGATAAGAAGGCCGACAGAGAGAGAAAGCCTTCCCCTGGAGCTGACTCCTTCAATTCGGACTCCTAGCCTACTTTACTGTGAGGAAATAAACTTCTCTTTGTTAAAGCCATTCACTTTAGGTACTTCTGTTATAGCACTAGATAACTAAGACAGGTCAGGGCTGCTGCTGGTCCCTGCCTTCTCATAAATTTATAGTCTAGACAGCGACGGATGAAAACACCTATATCAGAGGTCCGCAGACTTTTGCTGTAAAGGGCCAGATAATAAATATTTTAGGCTCTGTTGCTACTACTCAGCTCTCCTGTTGTAGCATGAAAACCACCACAGATGACATGTCAACAAATGGGTATGGCTCTGTGCCAATAAAAATTTATTCACAGATACTGAAATTCAAATTTCATAGAATTTCCACATCTCGTGAAATATATTTTTCTTTTGATTTTTTTTCCCAACCACTTAAAAATTCACAGTAGTGCAAACGGTTAAGTGCTCGGCTGTTAACCAAAAGGTTAGAGGTTCAAATCTACCCAGAGGTGCCTCAGAAGAAAGGCTTGGCAATCCACTTCTGAAAATCAGCCATTAGAAACCCTATGGAGCTCAGTTCTACTCTGACACACGTGGAGTCACTCTGAGTCAGAGTCGACTCGACAGCAACTGGTTAAAATTGTAAAAAGCTATTTTTCACTCACCAGCTGTACCAGAAACATGCAGTTGGCTGAATGTGGCCCGAGGGCTGCGGTTTGTGGACTCCTGGCCTAAATAGTACAGAATAGTCTGTAAAGAATATGCACTGGATGGAGAGGGAGATGCACTGGACTGGGGGAGGGAGGAAGATATCAGGACCAGAACATACCTGACTTCAGGCTCAGAGGGAGATAGAGGAGAAAGCCCTTCTTTAGACTGGAAGACTAGCAGCTCTCCGGGCCCCAGTAATGAGCAATGCCTGTTGCTGAGGGACCACTGCTCTGAACAGATTCACTTAAAATGACCCAGTGGCTTGAACAAGGCCAGGGATGATTTTCTGCCTTACATTCAAAGGGTATAATCTGACCACTTGCGTCTCCTAAATTAAAATTTCCTGAGCTCAGAGCTCAGGCCTTTAAGCCCCTTAACATGTTTACTTCTTATACCTTTTATCAGCATGGAAGGCTAACTGCTTTTCTCGTCTTTTCTTGTCAAACCTTGTTCCACTCGTACAAGGTACTTTAGCCACATGATGTTTCCTGGTTCTTTCAGGGCCAACAATCACAGTATCACAGAAAGCATCACCCTCATTATAGATAGATAAATCTGATAGTTACAGAGAAGTTCGAGGACACCCTGGTAAGTGTTGTGGGCAGCATGTGATAAGACAGAGGTGATCTGGGGGGCAGTTTCAAAGGTGTGATTTGAATATCTTAGCTGCTTTCTGCCTTACCTTTTTTTTATTTTCTTTTTTACCGAGGACTAAATTATATATAGTAAAATTCACTCTTTTTGGTGTATAGTTGTATGAGATTTGACAAACGTAATGTTACCACTATGACATGTTACATCTAGGCGTCATATGGCCAGCCACTATGGCAGCCAAGATTTAGAGCATGTCTGTCAACTCGAAGGTTTGATCTTGCCACTTTATAATTATCCTCTCCCCACTCTAGCCCAGAACGAACCCTGCTCTGATTTCTGTCTCTATAGTTTTAACTATTCCAGAATGTCATGTAAATGGAATCATTTGGAGCTTAGCCTTTTGGGTCTGGCACAACGCATTTGAAAACGCTGCATGTTGTTTTGTCTATCAGTAGTTTGTTCCATTTTATTCTTAAGTAGTATTTCATTGTATGGTCATACCACAGTTAGTTTATCCATTCTCTAATGAAGGATATTTGCATTATTTCCAGTTTGGGGCGATTTTGAATGAAGCCAATATAAACCTCTATGTATAGGTTTTTGTGTGAACGTACGTTTGCATTACTCTTGGGTAAATAGCAAGGGGTGAGTTTGCTGAGTTGTATGGTAAGTGTAGGTTTAATTTTTAAGAAACTGTCAAACTGTTTCCCATGCCATTTTGCATTCCTACTGGTAGAGCTGGGAGTTCAAACCACTTAGTGGCTCCCTTGGAGAAAGACCTTGCGACCTGCTCCATAAAGATTCCCAAAACCCAAACCTGTTGCCGCGGAGTCGATTCCGACTCATAGTGACCTATAGAGTAGAATAGGGTGTCCAAGGGTTTCCAGGTGGATTCGAACTGCTGAACTTTCTGTTAGCAGCCGAGCCTTCACCACCGTGCCACCAGGGCTCCCCATAATGATTACAGAATAGGAAACCCTGTGGGGCAGTTCTACTCTATCATATGGTGTCGATATAAGTAGAAATAGAATCAATGGCACGCAACAACAACAACAACAACTGCCAGTAAGAGTATGAGAGTTTTAGCTGCTCTGACTCTTTGCCAGCACTTGGTATTATCAGTGTTGTTGTTTTAATTTTGGCCATTCTAATAGGTGTGTATGGAGTCCCTGGATGGAACAAATGGTTAAACGCTCGACTACTCGACTACTCGTGGAATGGTTGGCAGTTTGAACCCACCCAGAGGCTCTTGGGAAGAAGAGCTTGGTAATCTGCTTCTGAAAGGTCACAACATGGAAAACCCTATGAATCACAGTTCAACGGTGCACACCTGGGGTTGCTATGAGTCCGAATTGACTGGATGGCAACTAACAACAACAAGGACAATATATGTATGGTGGTATCTCATTATAGTTTTAATTTACATTTTTCTAATGACTGTAGATGTTGAGCATCTTTTTCATGTGCTCATTTCTTGTCCATATATCTTCTTTGGTGAAGTGTCTGTTCAAACCCTTTGCCTGTTTATTAGGTTGTGTCTTCTCTTATTATCAAACTTTTAGAGTTCTTTGTATATTCTTAGCCCAAGTCCTTTATCAGATATGTGTTTCGGAAATATTTTCTCCCAGCCTGTGACTTGTCTTTTCATTCTCTCTTTTATTATTTTTTTTTACCAATAAAAATAATAACAACTTATTGACTAATATTTGCAGGAGGTTCTGTGTTTGAGTAAAGAACAGAATTTTTTTTCCCCTTAAGTTCTGGAGACTAAAAGTCCAGATCAGGGTGTTGGTCCTATCGATTCCTTCCTTGTTGGTAGCCCTGGGCATTCCTTGGTTCTTGGTAATCCTCATGTGGTGTGTGTCTTCCCAGGTCTGTACACATCTATGCTGCTCTTTATATAACTTAAAAGAGATTAAGTGTAGGAGCCAACCTACACTGCTAATGGTCCCTGGGTGGAACAATTTGTGTTCAAACTCACCCAGCTGTGCTGCAGAAGAAAGGCCTGGCAATCTCCTTCCATGAAGATTAAAAAAAAAATCCTATCAAGCAGTTCTACTCTGCAACACTCAATGGGATTTTCTTGTCCATAAGCAATTAGTACACTGCTGAATGTTGTTATTAGGTGCTTTCGAGTTGGTTCCGACTCATAGTGACCCCATGCACAACAGACCAAGATACTGCCCGGTCCTGCACCATCTTCACAGTTGTTGCTATGTTTGAGCCCACTTTTGCAGTCACTGTGTCAATCCATCTCATTGAGGGTCTTCCTCTTTTTTGCTGACCCTCTACCAAGTATGTTGTCCTTCTCCAGGGAATGGTCCCTCCTGATACTGAGTCCAAAGTATGTGAGAAAAAGTCCTGCCATCCTCAGTTTTAAACAGTATTCTGGCTGTAATTCTGGCAGTCCATGGTATGTTTACTATTCTTAACCAAGACATAGTTTAAATAAATGTGTCAGTTCTTCTTGGTCTTCTTTATTCATTGTCCAGCTTTTGCATGTAAATGAATCAGCTGAAGACACCATAGCCTCTGTGAGGCACACCTTAGTCCTCGAGGTGACATCTTTTCTTTTTTTTTAATTTTTATTAAGCTTCAAGTGAACATTTACCATTCCAATCAGTCTGTCACATGTAGGTTTACATACATCTTACTCCCTTCTCCCACTTTTGAGTCAGCCCTTACAGTCTCTCGTTTCGTGCCAATTTTGCCATCTTCCCTCTCTCTCTCTCTTCCCATCCCCCCTCCAGTCAAGAGTTGCCAACACATTCTCCCGTGTCCACCTGATTTAATTAGCTCACTCTTCATCAGCATCTCTCTCCCCCCAACTGACCAGTCCTTTTCATGCCTGATGATTTGTCTTCGGGGATGGTTCCTGTCCTGTGCCATCAGAAGTTCTGGGGAGCATTGTCTCTGGGATTCCTCTAGTCGCAATCATACCATTAGGTGTGGTCTTTTAATGAGAATTTGGGGTCTGTATCCCATTTGTCTCCTGCTCCCTCAGGAGTTGTCTGTTGTGCTCCCTGACAGGACAGACATCGATTGTGGCCGGGCGCCAACTAGTTCTTCTGGTCTCAGGATAATGTAGGTCTCTGGTTCATGTGGCCCTTTCTGTCTCTTGGGTTCTTAGTTGTCGTGTGACCTTGGTGTTCTTCCTTTGCCTTTGCTCCAGGTGGGTTGAGCATCTTTGCTTTTTTAACACTTTAAAGAGGTCTTTTGCAGCAGATTTGCCTGCTGGTCCTTTGATTTATTGACTGTTGCTTCCATGGGCGTTGATTGAGGATCCAAGTAAAATTAAATCCATGACAACTTCAATTTTTTTCACATACATGTTGATGTTGCTTATTGGTCTAGTTGTGAGGATTTTTGTTTTCTTTATGTTCAGGATCAGGAGCCTTGGTGGTGCAGTGGTTAAGTGCTTGGCTGCTGTCTTAGTCATCTAGTGCTGCTATAACAGAAATACTGCAAGTGGATGGCTTTAACAAAGAGAAATTTATTTCCTCACAGTAAAGTAAAAGTCCAAATTCAGGGTGTCGGCTCCAGGGGAAGGCTTTCTCTCTCTGTGGGCTCTGGAGGAAGGTCCTTGTCCTCAATATTCCCCTCGCTGAGGAGCTTCTCACGCACAGGGACCCTGGGCCCAAAGGACATACTCTGCTCCCAGTGCTGCTTTCCTGATAGTATGAGGCCCCATCTCTTTTTGTTCTCTTAATAGTGTCCTTTGCAGTGCAGAAAATTTTAATTTTGATGATGTTCAATGATACCCTAGTAGCTACGAGCACACACTTAGCACCCAACTATTTGTTTCAAAATAGCATTCTCCAATAAAAGGGATCATGACTCTTTTGATAAATGACTTATTCAAAAACATGAGCAGGGAAAATACAAGATAAGCCTGCAACATCTTGTGGTGTTAGAAGGTAAAAGTGTGAAAACTCATGGGGACATGTTAAAAGTACACAGGAGCCAATTTGAAGGCGCTCCTAATTGGCAAACCTGGGGCAGTATGAGCAATGAAACAAGGAATGAGAGTAATGGATTATAACCCACAGAATAAGATAAAGATCCACAAGTCCAGACTGGTGTAAATAATAATCGAATAGGTAAATAAATGGGGGAGAAGGTAAAGCACTTCCTTGTAATCAAATTTCAATGAATAAATGTAGACAGAATGATGGAAATAGAAAATCACCACTTGGCAAACACTACAGCAATAATTGGTTCAGGCAAAAATTATTAATGGATGTAAAAATCAGTGGGCAAAAGTTTAAGCAAAAACAGGACATTTGTATGGCTTAAAAGTATTTCTGAATTGCTAAATATTTAGTAATTAGAAGGGGAAAAATCCTACCTTTACAATGGAGAAACTAGGCAGATACCACTTTAACCAAGTGATCAAAGCTAACCTCACCCGTACTGAGGAAAATTGACCTTGTGTGACTCCTGATAGAACACACTGCGAAGGGCACAACATCACTTGTATGGTTTTCTGGACAAAAATGCATAGCTTGAATTTAGTATGAAGATGCGTCATTCAAACCCACATTGAGGGGTTCTCCTATAAAATAACTGACCGGTAACTTTTTAAAAGGGTCAAAATCATGAAAGACAAAGAAAGATTGACAAAGTCTCCCAGATTGGAGGAGACTAACCAAAACAAACAAACAACAAAAAACCCCAAAGAACCAAACCCATTGCTGTCAAGTGAATCCTGACTCATAGCAACCCTATAGGACAGAGTAGAGCGACCCCATACGGTTTCCAAGGATCTGTTGGTGGATTTGAACCACTGACCTTTTAGTTAGCACCTGAACCACTGTGCCACCAGGAACTAAATGCAACGTGGGATCCTGAATTGGATCCTGGACCCAAATAATGACATCAGTGGGACAAGAACAATATGATAATGATATCGGAATAAAGTCTGTAGCTTAGCTAATGATGTTATACCGATGTTAATTTCTTAGTTGTGACAAATATACCACGATTAGGTAAGATGTAAGGAGCCCTGGTGGCACAACGAAGGGTTAAGCACTCAGCTGCCGAATGAAAGGTCAGTGGTTCGAACCCACCCAGTGGCTTGGCGGGAGAAAAGACCTGCCTATCTGGCCCCATAAAGATCACAGCCTAGGAAACCCTATGGGGCGGTTCTCCTGTGTCACATGGGGTCACTATGAGTCAGAATCGACTCCTCAGCACCTAACAACAAGAAGTAAGATGTAACACTAGGGGAAGCTGGGTCAAAGGTATATGGGAATTCTCCATATTATTTATGCTACTTTTCTATAAATCTAAAATTATTAAAAAATACTAAGTTAAAAAATAACCAAAACACTTTAAAAAGGGCTAAACATAGTAAGAAGGAGCAAATGGTGGGGGAGACAGAGATAGAAACTGGGCTTTCTGATATACCTTGTTTTGTAGCTTTGGCTTTGTATCATAAATATTCTACGTAACTTTGAACAAACAGAATTAAATTTTAAAAGAATTTCCTAAGCATTAAAACCAAAATAAAACAAATGAATGTAATTGAAAAACAGATTGGTAGCAAAGCATAAAGAGAACTATTAAATGACTTCGAACTACAGTAATTTGTGTGTTTACCTAGTGGGATAGACCCTAAGGACAAGTAAAACTGAAACATTCAGTTGTGTCTTATGTGCCAGCGCTGAGTCACATGGCAATCCTGAGCTGCAAGGGAATCTGGGAAAGTATTTGACTTTCCGCTCTGTATAGTGCGAGGCGGAGCCCTAGTGGTGCAGTGGTTAAGAGCTCCACTGCTAATCAAAAGGTGGGTGGTTTGAACCCACCAGCTGCTCCTTGGAAACCTATGGGGCAGTTCTACTCTGTCCTACAGGATCACTATGAGTTGGAATCGACTTGAGGGCAATGGGTTTGGTTTGGTTTTTATAGTGTTAAACAAGGCGCCCTGGTCGCAAAATGGTTAAGTGCTCACCTGCTAACTGAAAGGTTGGTGATTTGAACCCACCCAGCAGCTCTGCAGGAGAAAGACCTGGTGATCTGCTCCTGTAAAGATTAAAGATTATTGCTTAGAAAACCCTATGGGGCAGTTCTCCTCTATCATATGAGGTCGCCGTGAGTCGGTATCAACTCAGTGGCACCTGACAACAACAACATACTGTAAAGCAGCAAGGGAGAAAGGAATGGCTTTAGGGAAGCCAGTCAACAGCGCCAACCGTTGGTATTGACTGGGTATTTACTCCTCTATTCCGTGGATTGGGGTAGGTAACATTTTTTCTCAATAGCAGATAAAACGGTGGTAGCAGCAGTCTTCTGCAGTAAGTATTCTGCCACCTTACTGAGGTGGGGGCAGCCGCCATGACAGCATTGGGCGGGAAATCTGGAACCATCTCTTCTGCTCTAACCAGTGGAGGAGCAACTCTGAGCTTATTACCAATAGGTACTAATCTCTTCCCTCCGGGCTAACAGTGGATCATGGCTTCGATCACATACTTTTATGCTGAAGAAAATGGCAACCATGCTTAAAGACTGGCATATCATAACAAGGCTCTTGATTTTCAAAGAAAGAGTAATAGAAGCCTGAAGTCTGGAAAGATGCACGATGTGTAAATTCATTCGTCGTTATGCAAATACATATGCACATAATAAATCCAGAGATGGCTGACTATATTTTAGAAATATTATAGGCCAATTATTTTGACATTCTGCGGGAGGTGGATAAATTGTGAAATATATGTTATGGTATACACAGTAGCTTGTTAACAAGCTGTCTTTGGCTAGAAAATATTTTAGCAGAGAAACCACCCATCAGCACATTTCTAGCTTTGTTCTCTCGCCTTGACTTCACAGGCACATGTGTTGTTGTTGGGTGCTGTCCAGTTGGTTCTTACTCATAGCGACCCTATGTACAACAGAACGAAATACTGCCCGGTCTTACGTCATCCTTACAATCATTGTTGTGCTTGAGCCCATTATTCTAGCCACTGTGTCAATCCATCCCGTTGAGGGTCTTCCTCTTCCTTCGATGACCCTTCACTTTGCATTTGTTTTACTTTGCAAGCATGATGTTCTTCTACAAGACTGATCTCTCCTTACAACATGGCCAAAGTATGTGAGATGAAGTCTCACCATCCTCGCTTCTAAGGAGCATTCTGGCTATACTTCTTCCCAGACAGATTTGTTTGTTCTTCTGGCAGTCCATGGCACATTTAGTAGCAGAAAATAAAAGGGGAGGAAGCTTGTGTGCTTTTCTAGAGGCTTGTGATAATTTCATAAACTTTGCCTCATTTAATGCTTACATAGTTAGTGAAACACGTGAGCCGGGGCTGGTATTCCACATTTTACTGACTGACAAACTGAGGCTCTTGGAATTTTAGTGATTTGTTCAAGGTCAGGAGGGAGGCAAATTTGGTCCGTAACCCTGTATCCAGTTAGTTTCTTTTGCATGCTAACACTTCCACCCTTCCTTTACTCTCTTTGATTTTCAGATTGACGTAGTTTGGCGTTATCTGGCACCCTGTGATGAGTGACCCAGGGCACATGAGGGCCTAAAGATTATTGGTACTGTGTCAACAAACAGTGTAATGCTAAAGCTTAAGAGGTGCAAATGCCTCTGTCAAAAAATGTTAAGTGGACACCATCCCAATCTTTCAAGGACTCTGCTCTCACTACAAGTATTTCCCCGGATGACAAGGGTGGTGTTTCTATATTCAGAAATGCACCTTGAAGGCCAAGTGTCAGAGGGCCAACGTAGTGAGAAGGACACTAGATTGAAGTCAGGAGATTGCTGATTGGTTGGGTGAAATAGGACAAGTTGCTTCATCTGTCTGGGCCCCAAGAGGGTTATTTTCTCAGACTTCCACGTAGTTCTAATATTCCAATGCACTGTCTTGCAGTGTAGATGAGGAAGTTCTAAACCTGGGAAACGTTAAGGTGTCAGCCATTTATGTCGCAGATTTCATCCTAGACGGACGGGCCTCACCTGCAGAGATTACGGACTAGCAGAGATGGAATTATCAGCTTCCATTAGCAGTTGCAGAGTGCAGAAAAGCTGAATGAATGAAGAAAATGGCCTTTCTGGGAATTGAAAGTGAGGCATTTAGTGCTTTCTCCATTGGCCTCCCAGAAGGGTCATGGGTGGTTTATAAGCATAAGGAAGGACAGACACAGCGAAATCTGCTACCAAAGGGCCAAGCTGGGTGTGGGTAGAGAGTTGTACTCTAGCAGATGTGGCGGCCAGTGGCAGTGGTTCTCAATTCTGGCCACATATAAGAATCATCTGGGGGACTTTTTTCTTTTTTAAATTGTGGTAAAATATGTACGACAAAACATTTGCCATTTCAACCATTTTTATGTGTACAATTCAGTGACTGATTATGCACAATATGTTGTGCAACCATCACCGTTATCCACTTCCAAAGTTTTTCATCACCCTCAGCCGAAACTCAGTGCCCCTCGAGCTCTCTTTCCCCCATCCTTCTGCCCCTGGTAACCATTAATAAACTTTGGTCTCTGTGCACTTGCCTATTCTAGATAATTCCTGGGGAATTTTTTAAAAAAAGATTATTTTTAATTGAGGTTTAATACATACAGCAGAATCCTAAGTGAACAACAGTGAATTTTTACATATGCGTCCACCTGTGTTACCATTGTCCAGGTCAGGATATAGACCCTTCCTCACCTCAGAAGAATCCTTCCCATTCAGTGCTCTCACTATTCTGACCTCTATCACCACAGATGGGCCTTGCTTGTTTTTGAACTTCATATAAATGGAATTACATAGTGGGTATATCTGTGAGATTCATCCAGGGTGTTACATCTATCAGAAGCTTGATCTTTTCCATTTCTGTCTAGCATTCCCATTGCATGAATATGCTACATTTTATATGCCCATTCTATTGTTCGTGGACATTTATGTTGTTTCCAATTTTTGAATTCCTGTGAACGAAGCTTCTTCAGACATTCCTGTGTATGTCTTATGGTGGCTGTAGCACTCATTTCAAGGAGCCCCAGTGGCACAATGGTTGAGCACTGGGCTGCTAACTGAAATTTGGCGGTTTGAATCCACCCATTGGCTCCATGGGAGAAAGACCTGGTGATCAGCTCCTGCGAAGATTGCAGCCTAGAAAACCCTTTGGGGAAGTTCTACTCTGTCACACGGGGTCGCTATGCATCAGGATTGATTCAACAGCACCTAACAGCAACAAGCACTCCTTTCAGTTGGCCATGTAGCTAGGAGTAGATTTGCTGGGTCCTGGGGTAGATGTATGTTTACTCTGTCAGAAACTGCCAAACAGTTCTCCAAAGTGGTTGTTTCAATTTACACTCCCACATCCCACCAACACTGTAAGACAGTTCCAGATGCTCCACATTCTCTCCATCACTTAGTATTGTCAGTCCTTTTAGAAATTTTATTTTAGCCATTCTGGTGGGTATACAGTTAACCTGGGAAACTTAAAAATACTACTGCCTGAGCCCAACTCCAGCCAATTGACTGGGACTCTGCAGAGAGTGAGGGAAATCCAAACTCCTCAGCCTGGCATTCAAGGCGTGTAGAAATTGGGATTTAATTTGTTGATTCAGTTTTTCTTTCTAATGTCTCCCTCACTCCTTGTGGAAAGCCTTCACCCCAGCCAAACGGGTCCTATTCATTGTTCTCTTTATATCCCAAGTTTATTCCCACATCTGTGCCTTTAACATCAATAGCTTCATTGATTGAGCACTATGTTGAAAATTTTACATTCTTTTTTTTTTGTAATTTTAGGACAACCCTTCAAAAAAAGTACTATTATTCCTACTTCACAAATGGAAAAATTGGCAATCTAGAGTATTTAAATAACTCATCTGACTGATACACCTAGGCAAAGGCCTCAAACTCTCTGTTTCCTTGGCTTCTGATCTTTCCCTTGCTTGGAATTCCATCACTTAGAAGTTTCTTGCTGCAGTTACTTTCCATCTTTCCTCCAAGGTCATGTCCACTATGGGACCTTCTCCACCTTGCCCAGCATTTGAGGTTGACTTTCCCCCTCTAGATACACTCTGCACTGATGCTCTCTGCGTCCCCTTCTTTTTTAAAAAATTTATTTTGTTTCTTTGTTTTGAGAATATACACAGCAAAATGTACACCAATTCAACAGTTTCTACAAGTACATTTCAGTGACATTGGTTATATTCTTCAAGTTATGCAACCATCCTTACCCTGTTTATCTGAGTTGTTCCTCCCACATTAACATAAACTCACTGCGCCCTAATTTTCCCGTCTAATCTTGCTGTTGTCAATTTGATCCCATATAGATAGTTCTTAAAAGAGCATAATGCTCAAGATAGGTCTTTTTTACTTGTTAAGCTAAAGTATTCTTTTTTTTTCTTAATATAATTTATTTTGTTGCTGTTGTTGAGAATATACACAGCAGAACATACACCAATTCAACAGTTTCTACATGTACAATTCAGTGATATTGATAATATTTTTTCTGTTGTGGAAACATTCTCACCCGCCTATTCTGAGTTCTTCCTCCATTAACATAAACTCACTGCCCCTGAAGTTTCCTATCTAATCTTTCGAGTGGCTGTTGTCAGTTTGATCCCATATAGATAGTTCTTAAGAGAGCACAATGCTCAATGCAGAGCTTTTTTTTAGCTAGTTAAGCTAAACTATTGTTTGGTTTAAAGATTTCAGGGGATATTTTTGGTTTAAGGTTTAAAGATTATCTCAGTGCAGAAAAAGGGCCACATAAACCCGAGACTCCATCAGCCTGAGACCAGAACTAGATGGTGCCCGGCTACCATCAATGACCGCCCTGACAGGGAACACAACAAAGAGCCCCTGATGGAGCAGGAGAAAAGTGAGGAGCAGAACTCAAATTCACATAAAAAGACCAGACCTAATGGTCTGACCGAGACTGGAGGAATCCCTGAAGCCATGGCCGCCAAATGCTCTGTTAACCCAGAACTAAAACCATTCCCGAAGCCCACTCTTCAGGCAAAGATTAGCCTGGACTATAAAACATAAAATAATACTTGTGAAGAGTGTGCTTCTTAGTTCAAGCAGGTACATGAGACCAAATGGGTGGCTCCTGTCCAAAGGCAGGATGAGAAGTCAGGAAGGGACAGGAACTGATTGAATGGACACAAGAAACCTGGGGTGGAAAAGGGGGAGTGTGCTGTCACATTATAGGGATTGCAACTAATGTCACATGACAATATGTGTATAAAATTTTTGAATGAGAAATTAATATGAGCTGTAAACTTTTACCTAAAAAAAACTTTTACCTAAAGCACAATGAAAAAAAAAAAAAGAAAATTATCTCAGGGCAATAGTTTCAGGAATTCACCCAGACTCAATGGCTTCGGAAACTCTGGATTTCATAAGAATTAGAAATTCTGTTCTACATTTTCCCCCTTTTGATAAGGAGTCTTCTATAGCATCTTTAGTCAGAATGTTCGGTAATGGTAGCTGTGTGCCTCCAGGGAATTCTTATGATTTTTCCCTTAACCCTGTACCTTGGACAGAACAGGAGCTCAGATGTTTCAGGCCAGGGTTGGTTTAAAGGGGAACTTGGGAACCATGGCCGCAGTTGAAAAGGTAAGTTAGATCAAGAAGGGGCAGGTGAGAGATGCCTCTATACTTTGTTCCTTATTCTCAAGCCTCTCATGAGAAATGGCAAAGAACCAAAACTGCTGAAAGGCAAAAATAGGTGTTGGAGAAAGTTTACACCAAGAGATCCCTGAAGGTGCTAAGGTCTGCAAATGTTTGAAGGAATATAGGCAATCAGGAAAGTCTGTTCTGGGGTCCTATGGGTTGTTAGCTCTGCAGCCTGAGCAGTAGTAAAAGAAGGTCAAGGTCTTAGATGCCATTTCCACTAGGACTAATGAGCTCTGTTCTGGTCCCTGTATTTTGCATTTCCTCAGAGCTTGGGCAGGCTTGCTTATTTAACTCAGGCGAGCTGTCTTGTCCCATTTACTAGAATCCTAAACACCAGAGGGACTGGATGAAACATGGGTGAGTGAGACCAATTCATCTCCCCCAGGAGGTTAGCAAAGCGTGGCTTAAACCACCTAGCTGCTTACGCAGAAGGATTATTTCGCTCAGTTCTGGGAGGGGAGCCAAAGTAGACCAAATATTAGACCTGAAAAATGGCTGATTTGCTTTTTTTTCAGGATGGTACCTTTTGATGGGCTTTTGAAGCGTGCCATTCTGTGTGTGTGTATGAGTGGCAGGGTGGGGAGAACTGTGTGTTTATCTTAGTTATCTAGTCCTGCTATAACAGAAATATACCACAAGTGGATGGCTTTAACAAACAGAAATTTATTCTCTCACAGTGAAGGAGGCTAGAAGTCCGAATTCAGGGCACCAACTCCAGGGGAAGGCTTTCTCTCTGTCAGGGAAGGTCCTTGTCATCAATCTTCCTCTGGTCTGGGAGCTTCTCAGCACAGGGACCCTGGGTCCAAAGGACATGCTTGCCTCCTGGTTCTTCATTCTTGGTGGTATGAGGTCCCTCTGTCTGCCTGCTCACTTCTCTCTTCTGTATCTCAAAAGAGATTGACTCAAGATACAACCTAATCTTGTAGATTGAGTCCTGCCTCGTTAACGTAACTGCCTCTGATCCTGCCTCCCTAACATCAGAAAAAAAAAAAATCAGAGAGGTTAGTATTTACACCACATAGGAAAATTACTTCAGATGACAAAATGGTGGACAGTCACACTATACTAGAAATCATGGCTTAGTCAAATTGACACACATTTTTGGGGGACACAATTCAATCCATAATAGTGTTACTCTAAGGTTCCTGGGTGACCTAAACTGTTTGTACTCAACTACTAACCCAAAGGAGCCCTGGTAGCACAGTGGTTAAGAGCTCAACCACTAACCAAAAGGTCAGCAGTTTGAATCCACTAGCCACTCTTTGGAAACCCTATGGGGCAGTTATACTCTGTCCTATAGAGTTGGAATTGGCTCAATGGCAATGGGTTTGGTTTTTTGGTTTTACGAACCTAAAGGTTGGCATTTTGAACCCATTCGGTGGCACTGAGGAAGAAAGGCCTGGCTATCTGCTCCCATAAAGATTACAGCCATGAAAACCCCGTGGAGCAGTTCTACTCTGTAACATGTGGAGTCACCATGAGTTGGAACTGACTCTATGGCAATGCCTTTGTTTGTTGTTTTTGTGTTAATCTAGTAGACAATGAATGGCTTCCAAACACTAGGTTTTCCAACTCATTGCAATGAAACTGAACAGGAAGCTTCATTTGTTTTGCAGAGTGCTAACTTGATGCTTCTCAGGGCCAGATGATCAGCAAGTAGTCTAAATTGACCGTGATGTTATCCGTGCTTCTCTTTGAACAGGTTTCTTTTTCAGAATTTTCAGCCAACAGCTTCCAAACTGTCATTTACAATTTATGGAAGGACAGAAAGTAGAATAGTTGTCAGCAAGCAGCATAACTGTGTGCCAGGAAATGACATGGCAAATAGTGTAGCCTGGCAAGTGCTAGACGGCCCCTTCCCTATCTTTTAGCTTCAGGCAGGAGCAGAACTGCAGTATCTGCTGATCTCTGTTGCAACTTGTTTTACACTTGAAGTGCTGATTACTAAGGAGAATTTGCTTCAGAGATCAGAACTTGGGCAGAGATTTATTTCTGAAAAAGCAAAGCAATGGAGGGATAGGAACTTGGAAAGTTAGATATGTTATGTTATACTATGTTATGTTGTGCTCTGCTCTCCTATGTTATGGTATGAAATGCTATTGTGTAATCCAATGGCCCTTAAAATAAGGTCCCTGGGGAGCAGCGGAAACCCTGGTGGTGTAGTGGTTAAAAGCTTGGCTGCTAACCACAAGGTTGACAGTTCGAATCCACCAGATGCTACTTGGAAACCCTATGGGGCCATTCTAGTCTGACCTACAGGGTCAGTATGAGTTGGAATCAACTGGACAGCAATGGGTTTGTTTTTTTTTTTTGTTTGGGGCAGCAGCACTTGTTAGAAATGCAGATTCTCATGGACCACCCAAGACCTACTGAATCAGGAACTCTGGGGCTGGAGCCCAGCAATCTGAATAACAATAAAGTATTATGGTAAAATATATATAACAAAGGTTTTGCCATTCCAACAAAGTCCCTGGCTAGCACAAATGGTTGAGCTTTCAGCTGCAAGCTCAAAGGTTGGGGGTTTGAACCCAACCAGAGACTCGTTGGAAGACAGGCCTATTCTAATTCTGACAGGTCACAGCCATTGAAAACCCTATGGAGCAGTTCAGGAGTCAGAGCCAGCTTGATGGCAATTAACAGAACCATCACCACCACTGACCATTTTGGGAAATTAAATTTTTTTTATTGTGGTAAATAGATAATGTAACAAAACATCTCACATTTTAACAATCTTCACAGGTACAATTCAGTGACGTTGTATGCATGATGTTGCATTGTAACCATTTTTTAAGTGCACCGTTTAGTGACATTAATTACACCATATTGTGCAACCAGCACTATTATCTGTTTCTAAAAGTTTTCATCACCTCAAACAAAAAGTCAGTACTCTTTAAGCAATAACTCCCCCTTTCCCCTTCCCAGCTGCCCCAGTACCCACTAATGAACTTTGGTCTCCACGCATTTGCCCATTCTAGATATGTCATGGAAGTGGGATCATACAATATTTGTCCTTTCGTGACTGACTTCTTTCACTTAGCATAATGTATTCAGGGTTCCTCCATATCGTAGCATGTATCAAGACTTCATTCCTTTTCATGGCTGAGTAGTATTCCATTGTGTGTATAGACCACATTTTGTTTGTTTATTGATAGACATCTGTATTGTCTCTACCTTTTGGCTATTGTGGATAATGTTTCAGTGAACATTGGTGTACAAGCATCTGTCCTGGTAATCTGAATTTTGATATGTCTTCCAGGTGATGCTGATGCATGCTCAAGTTTGAGAACCACTGTTATGTAATGGATGGCAAACAAATCCTACCTTGTTTTTATTTATTAGTTACGAATATAATTGGCTGCAAAAAACCCTCAGAAAACTCAGCAAATAGTGACTGCGTCAGTGACAAAGAATTTTATTATTCTCACAAAGCAAGATATACCACGGAAGGCAGTCCAGGCTGTTGTCCAGAGCTTAAGGATGTGGTCGAGGCATCCAGCTTTCTAGCTTCCTCCCGTGCCGCTCTTAGCAAGTGGTTTTTAATTCTTGTTTTGTCCTCAGAGCTGCAAGATGGAGGCTGTGGCTCTAGGCATTACTTCCATGTTCCAGGCAGGGAGAAGAGGGAAGGGAAAAGGACTTCTATTATTTTTATGCATGGGAAGTAACCCTTCTCAGGGATTTCTGCCTATATCTTTTGGCTAGAACTATGTCATATGGCAAATTCTAGCAACATCAGGAAGAAAAAAGGTGAGGGTGAGAAGAGTTTGCAGGAGTCTAATCTATATTGTCTCTTCAACTTGCAACTTGTAGCTAAATCTTTTCTTTTTGATGGAGCTTCTTGGGATAGGTTGTTATGGTAAAAGTCATCCTCTTAATTTTCATAGGGAAACACGATTAACAAATTGTCTTTCTATTTACACTTTAATTCTCAAAGGTAGTTCATCAAGGAAAAGTCATGTTTTAAATCAGAGTTATTTTACATTAGGATAAGGTTGTGGCTGGGTGTGCGTTCTTGTGATGTAATGGAAAATTTGTAAAATGATATAAAATCAAGCAAAATAAGAAATAATATGAAATGCTGTACAACTGCACATATTTAGGCTAATTATAGTGAAGAGTCTGAAATTTTGAACATTCCAAAATATGCATCTATTATCTCCTTAAAATATAAATAATAATTAGAATTAGGCCCCGGGGCTGTCACATACAATTTCCTTTCATTGTAATGCATAGATAATAATAATAATCGACTTATTTATAGCGAGAATTGTTTCTAAATTAGTATAGCAGTGTCAATGCTATTTAGAAGACTTTGCAATCCTATTTATTTCTCAACAAAGCCGTTTCTCTTGCATTTCAAATGGTAAATTTGCCCAGACTTTGTGCAAAACATTGCTAATTGTAATTTAATGCAGGGTGAGCATATGAGCTATTGTTGGTATCATGGAAGTTGCCATGGGAATAATCTAGCTGGCAAAAAGAAGCGCAGGACCAGAGAGGATCAATGATACGGCCCAGGTACAAGAACTTATACGTATCTGGATAAGTATATAGGGTCAAAACAGAGGTAGCTGGACAGCAAGTCCTGTGTTCTTTCACATTCTCTTCCTCTAGATTCCAAAGTTCTATTTTTTAATCTTCAACAAATATCCTGCAATGATGACAGAACTTCTTAGCACTCTCTTCCTTAATCACAGCCTCTATCTAGATCAAGCGTTGGCAAACTACGACCAATGGGCCAAACCTCGCCCACTGCCTCTTTTGGATGACTCTCAAGCTAAGAAGGATTTTTGTATTAAAAAAAAAATAAAAACAGCCCCACAGCATTATTTTGATCCGTTAATAACATAAGGATAATCAAAACAATATGAACACGTGTTTTAGAACTATATTCGTAACTAAGCACACCAAAAAAAAGTGAAAAAAACTATTGTCCTCGACAACTTCTCACTTCATTGATGATTCTAGTTGGGTACACTTTGTAGCAGAGTAATATCTCCTTTTAGCACGATGCAACCCAGTCGTTTTCTTGACTTTGTTTTAGAATGAATCTCTTCTGCATCTTGTAATAGGAAGTTCATATACTCATGACAACCCATGATCCAGCCCTGTATATGCATATTCACTTGCTCATAGAGCCAAGCCTCAGTCTGGGAAGGTTAAGTACCGTTGTCACCCTTTGTTCAGCCCCACCACCCTGAATTTTTAAATGTTTGGGAAAAAAAAACTTCATGACATAAAAATTATATTAAATTCAAAACATTTCCATGTCCATAAATAAAGTTTTATTGGCACAAGCCACACCCAGTGGCGTCACTAAGGTTGGTGTCACCCAGTGCAGTAACTCATGGACCTCTCCCTGTGCCAGACCATACAGAATCCTTAGTAATGCTTTTTGTACTAATGTCACTTGTAAATCATAATTCCCATATATCAGTCCTTCTTTTCCTTTAATCACTACTTCATTCTCAAAGAAGTTATTGATACAGCTTCACAAGTACTAATTATGACAATATTGTAGCTAAAACACCAGAAAATTTGACAAAATCAGCAACTATAAGAGCACCACCAGCAACGAAAACAACAGTGTGTGCTTGTGTATCATGTGCAGACAAAACCATGTGATTTGAAGGCATCATTGTAGTTGGGTAATAAGGACAGCTCTGACTGGAGGGCATTAGAAGGTTCAAAAAGTAAATGAGCATAGAGTTTTAGTCTTGACGCATGTAAGCTGGGCTTATGAAAAATGGTTTCTGTTTTATAACTAATTGCCCATAAACCCGTTGCTGTCGATACAGACCTTATAGCACAGAGTAGAACTGCCCCATAACTAACTACAGGGGTATTTTTAGAACAGTCATTTTTGGTGTCACTCCCTCTGACGGTGTCATTCAGTACAGTCCGCACCCACCCCCCCACTGACCACTCCCACTTGTTTACTTGTCCTCCATGGCAGCTTTGGTGCTGCAACAGCAGAGTTGAGTAGTTGCCACAGAGACCATATGGCTGCAGAACCTAGAATATTTACTACCTGAACCCTTTTACAGAACAAGTTTGCCAAGTTCTTCTCTAAGTCAATCCTGGTTCAGAGGACTTCTGGTCATAGAGGCAAAGGGAAGCCCTCTTGTCTGAAATGTTAACTTATAACTTAGGCACCTCTGATCTGTCTTCCTGCCTTTCTGACATTTTTCCGGAGTAAATTCTCTCTCTGCAATTTCAAGTTTTGCTTGGACAGAACTGGCGAGAGTGCTGTCAATCGCAATAGTGCAAGGCACGTGGGCTCTTGAGCACTTGAAATGTGGGAGTCCAAACTGAGATGTGTTGTGAGTATAGAATGTACCCTGAATTTGGAAGACCTTAGTACAAAAAAAAGTGTAAAATCTCTCGTTAATATTTTTTACATTGATTATGTGTTAAAGTGGTACTATTTTGGAAATATGTGATTAAGTCAGATGTATTGTTTCTTGTTTCTTTTCTCATGTGGCTACTAAAACAAAAAACAAACAAACAAACCAAACCCAGTGCCTTCGAGTCAATTCCAACTCATAGCGACCCTATAGGACAGAGTAGAGCTGTCCCATAGAGTTTCCAAGGAGTGCCTGGCAGATTCGAACTGCCGACCCTTTGGTTAGCAGCCATAGCACTTAACCACTACTGCACCAGGGTTTCCCATGTGGCAACTAGTAACGCTAAAATCATACATGTGGCTCAGATTATATTTCTTTTGGATTCTGCTGATTTGAGCCTTTTCATTTCTGGCTCAGTTTTCCATTAGCAAACCCCTAGTGAGTCAATGAAAAAGCTGAAACGTCGGTGGTTTGAATCCACCAGCCGCTCTATAGGAGAAAGATATGGCAGTCTGCTTTCATAAAGATTACAGCCTTGGAAACCCCATGGGGCAGTTCTATTCTGCCCTATAGGATCTCTGTGAGTTGGAATCCACTCCACGGCAAAGGGCTTGGTTTTGGTAGTGAGTCAATGGAAAAGCATGACATACCGGTGTTCCCACTTTCTTCCTGAGGCTAATTATGAACAAATATCACTTCTAACCCCTCTTCTCAGCCTCCCTTCACCTCTTTTTCCCTCTTTGCAAGCAACATTTTCAACTTTTTAATTGGTTTTTGGTGTTTTAAATAACATGCTTATATCGATACTTTTTCTTTTTTTAAGTTGTAGGCATTGTCTAATTACCTTCCACTGTCTTAGATTAGGACTTATCTTTCTTTCCCATCTCCTTACCCTGGCCACACACAAGAACATTTCCTATACATACATTGTCGCAGTATAGTTTCATTATAATTTCAGTTAGCTCAATAATTTGATTAAATAAATGCTGTTCATAGCTGAGCCAAGTTAAGCCGCTGATAAGCCATCACTGATGAAACAATTAGGGAACTGGAATATGGATTTCAAATATCTATATTCCAGCATCTATTTAGATCCATTAACATAGATTTTCATAAATATAAATATAGATTTAATCTATTAATATAGTTTTTAGAAATATAGATATAGGTATTTATTACAGATTTAAATGTATTTACCCAGAATCCTGCTCACACAGATAAAAGGAAGAGAACTCGTGAGATAAAAGTTAAAGGGACATGAAGGATAGAATGTGAAGGCTCAACATATGCCAATGTGTGTTCTGGAAGGAGAAGATTAATGAGGGAGAATTAAATGTTGAAGAGATAACGTAGATTAAGAAAGACCAATCAAATGACTAGCAGGAAAAACTTAAAAAATTCACACTATATTATCTGTAGAGACCAAAGGTGAAATAATGACTTTTTCCAATAGAGTGTAAGAGTTGACCATTCAAAAAACCTTTAATGCTCAAGGATGTACTTCTTTAAGAAGGAAATCAATCCTGGAAGGAAGGATAAGTATCTAAGAAGCCAGTTGAGCAGAGAAACTGGGAAACTTGTTGGTAAATCTAAATAAGTAATGACTGTTTAAAGAAATCTACAATACCATATTCTTACGCAGATAACTCACACCTTCTGTGTTTGTTTGCCAACCTGCCCTCCTCCTCCAAGGTAGTTTCATAAGCTCCACTCTGGCAATTGTTTTTTTTTTTTTTTTTTTTACAGGCTGCAGTAAAACAATTAGCACAAGGCACTTATGAAAATACCTCAAGAGGGGAGGGCCCTGTCAGCAAACAAAAAGAAGACATGCATTATTTGTGTAAAAATGCGGTAATAAGAGTTATAATGAGTATATTTTGGGGGGTAGGGTTCAAAGTGAAATTCAACATTGCTTGATCTAGCTGGGAACATTGGGGATGGGTCTACATGGAGTTAAAGGGTTCTAAGTACATTGAATTGTTCAGGAGGAGTCTAAAGATGTGATTACACTTAAAATATTAAAGTCAAGTATGTACTTTAAAACCTGTAAGATAAAAAAGAATAGAAACAATATGTGTACCTTACAAATCAATGGAAGATAGTAAAAGAGGAACAAAGAAATAAAGAAAAAGCAAGGTAAATAGAAAGTTCAAAATAATGCAAGGAAATCTGTAGTAATAATAAATAGTTCAACATTCCTCATTAAAGACAGAGCTTCTTAGATTAGATAAAAAACAAGACTCAACCATGTGCTGTTCATAAGACACACCTAAAGCATAAAGACACAGAAAGGAGGAAAGTAAAAGGATAGAAAGAGAAAAACCAAGTGACTATTTGTTTAACCAATGAGTAAAGTCCCTGGATGACAGAGATGGGTTTTATATTTAACTTTTTTATTTGCCACAGAGCCATGTTTATATTAGGGGCTGAAAACCTGTGTTTGGATTTCAGATTGAATTCATGATAATCAGAGAAAATAAATGTTGGCCACTCAATATTTAATGGCAATACTGCCACCACCACCAAGTACCCTGCCTTTTCCATACAGTTATCAGAAAATGGTATTTCTTGCATGACCATAAAATAAACTCCTCGAGTTCATCTTCTAGTACTAGGAATGCTTAGCCCAGGGATATGGAAAACGCCCACTAACATGCTATTTGTGGTAATAAGATAGGTTGAAAGTTCTGTGACATAGTATGAAAGAATCTTGATTTTTGTTGTTCTTGTTGTTGTTGAGCTTGTGACTATCCTTAAAAGGACTCTTACAAGCTGGAGCCCTATGTGGCAACCATCAAAGATCCTTGGAGAGCAAGAGCATCACTCATCAAGTTCACAATTCATCAATTGATTTTAACAAAAATTTATATGCCATTTATAGACGTAAACCATATTGAAATCCTCTGTATTAGTTTTCTATTATGCGTAACAAATAATCCCAAAATACAGCAGTTTAAAACAGCAAGTTATCTCACAGTTTCTGTGGGTTGGGAATTTGGGAGCAGCTTAGCTGGGTGGTTTTGACTCAGGGTCTCTAATAAAGTTTCAGTCAAGATGTTGACTGGGGCTGCAGTCATCTGAAGGCTTGACTGGCTGGAGGATTCATTTCGAAGATGATTAACTCACATGGCTGTTGGCAGGAGGCCTCAGTTCCTTACAACATGGGCCTCTCCACGTTGCTGCTTGAGTGTGGCAGCTGACTTATCCCAGAATGAGTGATCCAAGAGAGAGCAAGACAGAAGCCACTATGTCTCTATGACCCAGCCTTTCAATGTAATACTCTATCATTTCTACATTATCTTATTGGCTCCACAGGTAAGGTCTATTCAGTATGAGACCACACAAGCCAGGAGAGGGAGATCATTTCAGAGATTGGCAATCACATTCCTCAGAGATAGACATCAAACTTATGTTTAGAAAGGATAGAGAGAGGCCAAATTTTTAGGAAATAATAGAATTCAGGATTTTATCACTGTTTTCATTTTCTCTGTCTTACATAATGACAATTCTTGTTTAAATCAACATTTTGACTTTCCTTTAATTTCTACCTTTTCTATACTTATTAAGCCGGAAGCTCTCAGTGGCTTCACAGAAGAAAAGACCTGGCTATCTGCCCCTGTAAAGAGTCTAGAAAACCCTGTGGGGGCAGTTCTACTCTGTCACATGGGGTCACAATGAGTTGGAATCGACTCAATGGCACATAAAAACATCAATTGTTGGTTGATATATGTGTAACTTAAGTATATGTGTGCCTCGTTTGAAGTGAAAACTGCTGTCCACTCGTACAATAATTAATGTTCATTTTATATGTAGATTTTCCTAAAAACAGAGGATATCTTACCAAATTGTTAGCTGTTTCAATGCAGTAGAGCCCACGTGAAGTTCAAGGAAAAGGGTTCATTCTTCTTATCTTCTTCTAATCTAAAATTTTTCTGCAGTTCAATAAAATTAATGCTTTTAACATTTCCCATCCATACTGGAACCATACTAGAGAGTGCTTTTAGAATATTTTTAGGGGATGATATGTGAACACCTGCCTATAATTGGCTAAATGGAGACATTAGAGAATCTAATACTTCATCCCTTTCCAAAGGGCTGCTTCCATGGGGCGACATAAGCTTTGGAAAATGGATGCAATTTTAGGAAATTGGTGACTTATCATGCATTTAAATCTAGAAAGCCTGCATTTCATTTAAAATTGAGGTCTTGAAGGTAATGCTTCTTATTTATAGCTGCGTTATCTTAATAAAATTTTAGTGACAGTTATTTTTTAACCAACAGTCAATGTTTAAATGAAAATCACAAAAACTTGATTTAGAACTTTAGACGTTAAAGTATGATAGTTGCTATAGCATTGATTGATTATGATCTTCACAAAGATTTGGGTAAAATAAAGCTACCACCAAACTTCCCTCCAGACAAATTTGCACGGGGGTCCCTTGTCTGTCTTCCTGCTTGGTGTATCCTGGGGGTGCTCCAGTCTCCAGGGGCCTGTCCGTGACCACTTTTATTTTGTCTGAAGTTTCCATGGCTACCCACTCCTCTGGAAACCCTGGTGGTATAGTGGTTAAGTGCTACGGTTGCTAACCAAAAAGTCGGCAGTTTGAATCCACCAGGCGCTCATTGGAAACTCTATGGTGTCTTTTTACCCTGTCCTATAGGGTCGCTATGAGTCGGAATCGACTCAACGGCAGTGAGTTTCTTTCTTTTCTTGTCTTACCCACTCCTCTGGGTCAGAGAACAAAGGAGAGGGCATTGTTTTGAGAAAGTAACAGTTGTCTGCATATTGTGTGCCTCAGATGTCCCCTAGGTTTCAGCAGTGTGTGGGTTCAGACTCCTGAATTGGAATCTTACAGTTGCTGGAGCAGAAGGACCTTGTTATGCCTTCACAAAAGCAGGCTGATTGTCCTGCAGATAATCAGATTTGATGTCTTTGAACCTGCTGCCGTTCTAGGTCTATTGCTCTACTTGGCCTGACCCAAAGCTCAGCTGCTCTGCTGGGACCCAGTGAGGAAATCCAGGACATGGCAGCCATGGGCAACCCTTGGGTCTTTTGCTAGGACAATAGGAAATGTGGAGTCCCTGGGGGGTACAAATGGTTAACGTACTTGGCTACTAACCAAAAGGTTGGAGGTTTAAGTCTACCTAGAGACACCTTTGGAAAGAAGGCCTGGTGACCTGCTTCTGAAATATCAGCCATTGAAAACCCTATGGAGCACAGTTCTGCTCTGACACACACGAGGTCTCAATGAGTTGGAGTTTACTTGATGGCAACTGTATTTTTTTAACTGGAAATGCATGTCTATTTCGGATGGTAGGGTTAGGTGGGTAGGGTTTGATCCCAGAGCTGTTGGTGGCCATCTTTACCAAACTTTGGTGAGAACTGCCAGAGAATAAAGCCAAACACAGTAAAAGATAAGGCCAAGAAGTGGGAAGAGGCTCATTTCTGGGCTTCTGGCAGATTTATCAATGAAATAAACCAAACTTTGGTGAGAACTGCCAGAGAATAAAGCCAAACACAGTAAAAGATAAGGCCAAGAAATGGGAAGAGGCTCATTTCTGGGCTTCTGGCAGATTTATCAATGAAATAAATCTAAAATTTCCTGCTTATTGTGCTTAAGTAAATTCGAACTGGGTGTTGGTCACTTGAGGCCAAAAAGAATCCTTTTTTGCAGCATTTATGAAATGAAAGTGTTGTTTTAAAAAACAGATGTTATCTCTTGAATTTTCAGCCAATAGTGAGGAAAGAATTTGATCAAGCTTTTCATTGAGCAGTGGCTGAGAAAAACCCATAGATTTCCAAAGTAAGCCCTTAGTATTTTTTTTTTTAAGTTAACATTTTATTGAGTTTTTGATGAAAGTTTACACAGCAAGTTAGGTTCCCATTTGACAATTTCCACACTAATTTCTCAGTGGCATCGGCTACATTAATCACAATGTGTCAGCATTCTCATTAATTGTGTTCTGTTTGTTCCCTTTCCAGCACTCTAGTTTCCCTGTCCCCTTATCTTCTCATCTTTGCTTTTAAGAAATTGTTGACGTTTTGGTTTCATACTGATGGTTTTTAAGTAGGGAACTGATCTTACGAGTAATATCCTTTATTTTGTGTGGCACTCTGGTATTGCACTAAAAGGGGATAGGCTTAGTTCTAGGTTTAAAGAGTGTCTCTGGGCGATAGTCCTGGGGGTCTTCTGTTCTCTACTGTTCCAGTTTGTCTGGCTATTTTTTTTTTTAATAAGGATTTGAATTCTGCTCCATGTTTTTCTCCAGTTCCATCCTGTACAAATTACTGTGACCCTGGTCAGAAAGGTCAGTGGTGGTAGCCAGGCACCATCTAGTTCTTCTGGTCTCAGGGTAGATGAGGTTGTGGCTCTTTCTTCTCTGAACTTTTGGTTACCGCGTTAGCTATATAGTGTTGCTATGACGGAAATACCACAAGTAGATAGATGGCTTTAACAAAGAGAAATTTATTCTCTCACAGTTTAGGAGGCTAGAAGTCCAGATTCAGGGTGCCAGCCCCACGGGAATGCTTTCTGTCTCTGTTGGCTCTGGGGGAAGGTCCTTGTCATCAGTCTTTCCCTGTCTAGGAGCTTCTCAGCACAGGGAGCCCAGGTCCAAAGGATGCGCTCCACTCCTGGCTTTTCTTGCTTGGTGCTAATGAGGTCCCTCTCCTCTCTGCTCACTTCTCTCTTTTATATCTCAATAAAGAATGACGTGAGATAGAACCTAATCCTGTAGATTGAGTCCTGCTTCATTAACATCATAAAAAAAACCCGTTACTGTCGAGTCGATTCTGACTTATAGCCAACCTATAGGACAGAGTAGAACTGCACCTTAGAGTTTCTAAGGAGTGGCTGGTGAATTCGAACTGGCAACCTTTTTGGTTAGCAGCGGAATGTTCAACCACTTCTCCACCAGGGCTCCATTAACATCATAGAAGTTAGGATTTAAAGCACATAGAATAATCACATCAGATCACAAAATGGTAGTCAACCATGCAATACTGGAAATCATGGCCTAGCCAAGTAGACATACATTTTTGGGGGACACAATTCAATTCTGAACAGTTACCTTCTTACTGTTTTGCTCCTGGTGAGTCAAGATTCATAGTTGTGTCTTAGATGGCCACTTGTAAGCTTTTAAGACCCCAGACACTATTCACTTCACTAGAATGCAGATCATGGTTTTTGTGAACTATGAGTTGTTTGAGTTCTCCCATGAGACTACGGTCTAAGCCTCCAAACCCAGAAAACCAATGTTGGAAGGTGTTTGGTTATGTCTGAGAGGTATCTGTATTTGTGCCTTCAATGAATGTATGTGCTTGCACCCATATATTTGTATTTACAAATACGTATAAATACTTCTAGACACCCTGGTTGCATAGCAGTTAAGAGTTCGACTGCTAACCAAAAAATCAGCAGTTTAAATCCACCAGGCGTTCCTTGGAAACCGTATGGAGCAGTTCTACTCTGTCCTATAGGGTCACTATGAGTTGTAATTGACTTGAAGGCAACAGGTATAGATACTTCTATCTGTTCTCACCTATGTCTTTCTGTACCTACCTGTATACCAATTTGCCTATATCAATCCGTATGTGCTCCAATGCTCGTTATTACTTTGGTTATGCTGCACTCACTACATCCACAGTCAGTGCCATTTTTCCCATCACCAAACATAATTAGTCTCTACTGTATAAAGCCTACGTTCTCTATCCCCCTCTTCCTGGTAACTATCAATGAACACTGGTCTCTCTATATCTATTCTTGGCTTCTTATAAAAGAGGGATCATACAGTATTTGTCCTTATATGCTTGACTTATTTCACTAAGCATTATGCCCTTCAGGTCCATCCATGTTACAATATGTTTTCGCAGACTCATCATTGTTCTTTATGGTTGCATAGTATTCCATTGTATGTATGTACTACAGCTTGCTTATCCATTCACCCACTGATGGACACTTCGGTTGTTTACATTTATTTGCTATTGTGAATAAAGCAGCAGTGAACATAGGTGTGCATATGTCTGTTTATGTCATTATTTTTAGGTCTTTAGGGTATGCACCTAGGAGTGGAATTGCTGGATCATAAGTAGTTCTATTTCTAATTTTTTGAGAAAGTGCCATACTATTTTCCACAGTGGATGTAGCATTTTACAGTCCCGCCAGCAATGGATAAGTGTTCTGTTTCCCCACATCTTTGCCAACATTTGTTGTCTGTTTTCTTAATAGGTGCCATTTTAGCCAGGGTAAGATGGTACCTCACTGTAGTTTTAATTTGCATCTTTTCATATGTTTATTGGCTGATTGGATGTCTTCTTTGGTGAAGATTCTGTTCATCTCTTTTGCCCATTTTGTGATTGGGTTTTTCGTCTTTTTTTGTTGAGCTGATGCAGTTTTGTATAGATTTAGAGATTAGACCCTTATCGGATAAATTGTTTCCAAAGATTCCCCCCCCAATCTTTAGGTTGTGTATTTACTCTTTTAATAAAGTCTATTTATGAGCATAAGTTTTTAATTTTTATGAGGTCACATTTATCTGTTCTGTCTTCTTCTATTTGTTTTTATTTGTGCATTTGTTGTAAAGTTTGTTATCCCATTTTTACAAAAGATTAGGTCCCATAGTTTTCTCCTAGGAATTTTGTGGTTTTAGATTTAGCGTTTAGGTCTTTGATCCATTTTGAGTTAGTTTTTGTTTCTGATATGAAGTATGGGTCCTGGTTCACTTTTCTGTAGGTAGATACCCAGTTTTGACAGCACCGTTTGTTTAAGAGACTGTTTCAGAGTAGTCTTTGCTGGTGTAGAGGAACCCAGCTGATTTTTGTAAGTGTTGATCTTCCACTTTGCAACATTGCTGAATTCTTTTATTAGTTCCAGCTGCTTTCTTGTGGAATCCTTAGGGTCTTTTATGTATAGCATCATTTCATCTGCAAATAGAGATAGTTTTATTTTTTCCTTTCCAATTTGGATACCTTTTATTTCTCTTTCTTGTATTATTGCTCTGGCTAGGACTTCCAGTACAATGTTGAATAACAATAGGCATCCTTGTCTCATTCCATTCTCAAAGGGAAGGCTTTCAGCCTTTGACTGTTAAGTATAACCTTGGCTGCTGGTTTTCTATATATGCCCTTAATTATGCTGAGCAATTTCCCTTCTATTTGGTGAGAGTTTTTATCAGAAAAATAGTGTTGAATTTTATTGAGTGCTGTCATGGATTGAAATGTGTCCCCCCAAAATATCTATCATCTTGGCTAGATCATGATTCCTAGTATCCTATGATTGTCTACCATTTTGTTACCTGATGTGATTTCCCTATGTGTTGTAAATCCTAAACTCTGCCTGTGGCTGATGAGGCAAGATTAGATTATTTTGAAGAGGATTAGGATGGGATGTAAAACCCTTTCTCAGATCTCATCCCTGATTTAATATAAAGTGAGTTCCTTGGAGTGTGGCCTGCACCACCTTTTATAAAAGATAAAAGGAAAGGGAAGCAAGCAGAGAGTTAAAGACCTTATACCACCAAGAAAGCAGCACTGGTATCATAGTGTGTTCTTTGGGCTTGCAGTCCCTGCCCTGAGAAGCTCCTCGACCAGGGGAAGATTGATGACAAGGACCTTCCTCCACAGCCGAAAGAGAAAGAAAGACTTCTCCTGGAGCTGACGTCCTGAATTTGGACTTGTAGCCTACTAGACTGTGAAAGAATAAATTCCTCTTTATTAAAACCATCCACTTGTGGTATTTCTGTTATAGCAGCCCTAGATGACTAAGAGAAATGCCTTTTCCATATCAATTGATATGATCATATGGTTCTTTTCTAGCACTGTTCTTCTCAGGTTCCAGAGGTGTGAGTAGGCTGTGTGGCTGGCTGCTTCTCCCTGAGGAAACTGCAGCCAAACAGTAGTTTCAGTCCTCTGCTGCTTCCACCATTCCGGGAATGGTGCCTGAGGGCTTCCCGTGATTCAGGTCTGGTAACTCCTCTCCGCTTCTGAAGGGTCTCTTCTTTCCCCTGCCCCTCAGTTCATTTTCTAAGCTTGCCTTCGATGCTCAGGGCTCCCAACTTGTCATAAATACACTCGTTTCAATTTTTTTTCGGGTCTTTGTTGTAAAGAGGTCTCACTGAAAGGGTCTATTTGGCCATCTTGGCTCCGCCTCCCTAGTATGATTTTTTTTTTGAAGTGCTACAAAAAGGATCCAAATGAGATCATACATAAAATTGGAAAGACCCCAAGAAGTGTTCAGGAGGCAAGGTAGTGGAGTAATGCAAGGACGAATGGTAAAATACAGAGGTTTAGATTGATTCTCTAGCCGAATCAAGATCAAGGGGAAAGCTAGTGAATTCAGTCCACACATGCTTTCAGACAAGACAGAGTAGGAGAGACACTTTCTCTCAGTTCAGGGAGTTTCAAGGGAGTCATCTGGAGAAATGAGAGCCGTGGCTACAATAAGGACCGGTTGCCTTGGTCAGTTTCAGGAAGTGAATTGTCTGGTTGGGGATGAAGGAACAGGGCATTTGTCCTATGACTTTGAAACTTTGTGAGTTACCAGGCCTGATAGAGATTTAAGTACCGCACTGAAATAAAAGGACATTTTACGTTCTGAGCCTGATTTTTGCTTTTGTCTTGTGAAACAGTAGTTCCTTCACTGATGGTCCTTCCAAACATGCTACAGCCAGTGATGCAGTGAGGCCCTAGGCACAAACAGAGGGAAATGTCTGTATTTGTGTGTGTGTGTGTGGTGAGTCCAGGTGGCACAAACTGTTTAGGGCCTGGCTATTAACCCAAAGGTTGGCAGTTCCAGTGTACCCAGAGGAAGTTTGGAAGGAAATCCTGGTGATCAACTGCCAAAAGGTCACATCCATTGAAAGCCCTGTGGAGCAGTTCTATGCTGACACCCATGGCGTTGCCATGAGTCAGAGTTGACCTGATGGCAACTGGGTTGCCTCGGTGTGTCATGTATTAGGGAGTGGCCAGGGCGCAAGAATTGTGTATGATGTACTTGAATTATTATTGTTTTTATCTGTTGGAGGGTACTTTGGTGAATCAAGAGGGATGGCGGTTCCTGCAGCATGGCTTATCTTGTCAACAGTGTTTCACGAAGGCAGCAGAGAGGGGAGAAGGAGGTGGCTTTACCGCCTATGTATTGAAAAAACTCAAAGTCCAGACTTGAAGAATCTAGAAATAATATTCCCCCCACTTACAATTCAAAAGCAAGTGCTGACAAGTGTCTCTCCGCAGTTCCTTTTATATCTATAAGATAGCCCTTTGTTGAATACTTTTTCCCTGTTTCAAAGACATTGTGATGGTTAAGGAAGAGAGGGGCTGAGGAGATAAAATGCAAGAGGCTCCTCTTCCAGGCCCTTGAAGGAGAACGAGGTGTTTTAGAAGGTTTTCAAATAATAGAGGCTTTGGTGGCTATATTGGACAAAAAAGGGAGTAAGATACTCCCCAGGGAAGATGGGGAAATTGAGTCTGAAGCCTCAGTACCTTTCAAAGCCCTGCCTGGCACTTGAGAACGAGCCTCAGGCAGGACTCCAAATCGTCTGGTTGGCAAATTCTCAGTCTCCCTCTCTGGATGTTCAACCTTGTTTCCTTCCATTTCAATTACTCAGTCACATTTAGGGGCATAATGTGAGTTTCAGCAGTAAGTAACTGGGGTGATTTCTGATTCCCACCCCAAACTCTTGCTTTTGAGTCGCAGAGAAGCAATGGGTTTAGAGACAGGAATATATTTACACACGGAAACATTCGTCAGTGTTTGTTTTCTGCCGTGCAATATCACTTAAGTTACGCTAAAAAAATCACGTGTATAAAACGATGTTTAATAAATCTCGTGTCATTCAGGAAAACACGATCTGTTAGGTTGAGGCATTGGCTGGCTATTCATTTTCCTGGTCAAGGGCTCAAGGCCTGCCAATTTCATGTTTAGCTCTGAAACAAGCAGCCCTCTACCTTGGAAACCTTTTTTCCCCTCCTGTTGCTACATCCTCCAGCCCTTTGCAAGCACTGTGCATAATAGATACTTGGAAGGAAATGACATTTAGAACTTTCTTGATCTGTGAGCATAATATCAGCCTGTTCAAAATCACATGTTATGTTCCTGAGGCCTTCTCTTTCCTTAAGTCTCATTTTTTTCTATTTCCAGGGTGGAAAACAAATTCAAGGAACCACTTAAAATTGACACCAACATTTGTGTAATTGTTTACAGGTAGTCCCCGTCTTACGATGTATTCTAGTTACGACGAAATGCACTTAAAACCGTCTTTTTTTTTGTTGTTGTTGTTCATCTACAGAAAACTCATAGAGATCCTGTAGGAGAGAGTAGAACTGCCACATAGGGTTTCCAATGAGTGGCTGGTGGATTTGAACTGCTGACCTTTTGGTTAGCAGATATAGCTCTTAAGTACTGCACCACCAGGGCTGCAAAGATACTGATAATAAAAGGCAATTATAATGAAAACTGGAAAAAAAAAAAGGTATTCGACTTACATCAGAACCGACTTACTACGGAGTGGTCACAATGGAACCGTGTCGAAAGTCGGAGATTACTTGTACTATTTAGCAATATTGACTTTCTGCATTGAAAATGGCTTATTTAATGGTCAAAATCTAACAGAAAAAAAAAAGACTAGCTGTGAATAAAAGGCTTTCTCATCATAATTCCTTGCCTCAAAGCATTCCTTCCCAAGTAGGTTATTGTGGGTGGAAGTAGGTCATTATTTATTGAGTGGACTCTTTTGCACTTTCACTTAATTTCAAGTGCCTGGAGTGTAGTAAATGCTTAATACATAATTGTTCAATGTTTGAATGAATTAATCAGCACTTATGAATCCGACCTGCCTAATTATTTTGTGTTGAGCTCCAGATCAATATACAAGTATTGTACTTTTAGTAGGGAAAAAATCTTTTAATTATTTCAAAGGTATATCAACATGTAATTTAAAAATGTTTTTTGTTGTGAAAAATTTCCAAAATAAGAAAATTGAAGAAGGAACTTTATGGTGAACATTTGTATACCACCACCTAGATTCTACTATTTATATTTTGCTATACTTATTTTATCTCCTATATATTTCTTTTTTTTATATTTATCTATCCACTCATTATTCTATTCATTCATCAGCCTTATTTCTTTGTTTCATTTCAGAGTAAATTGAAAACATCTGTACACTCCTCCCAAATATTTCAGCATATGTGTGTTTTATTACCAACTAAAGTTCAGTATTTACTAAAGTTTTTCTTTCGATGTGAAATTTACATTCAAGGAAATACACAAATCTCAAATGTACATCCACTGAGTTTTGACAAATACATTTATCTATGTAACCTAAACCCAGGATATATAAGGAACTCCTGCAACTCAACAGCAAAAAGACAGCCCAATCCAAAAATGGGCAAAGGATGTGAATAGACATTTCTCAAAGAAAGATATACAAATGTCCAATAAGTACATCAAAAGATGTTTAATGTCATTAGTCATTAGAGAAATGAGAGTCAAAATTTAGTGTGATGCCACTTTACCAGCACGACTATTATCAGAAAAATGGAAAATACCCAAGTTTTGGTGAGTTTGTGGAAAAATTGGAACCCTCATCCACTACTAGTGGGATTGTAAAATTGTACAGCCACTGTAGAAAACAGTTTGGTGGTTTTGCAAAAATTTAAACATAGAATTACCACATGACCTAGCAATTCCACTCCTAGATATATACCCAAAAAATGGAAAACAGGGATTCAAGCAGATACGTGTACACTAATGTTCATTACAGCACTGTTTGCAATAGCCAAGAGTTAGAAATAGCCTAAATGCTCATGAAAGATGAATGGATAAACAAAATGTGACATATACATACAATGGAATATTATTCAGCCATAAAGAGAAGTGAAGTCTTGATCTATGCTACAACATGAGTGAGCCTGAAAAACATTATGCTGAGTAAATAAGTCAGACACAAACGGACAGGTATTGTATTATCTCGCTGATATGAAGTACCTGGAATAGGCAACTGGATAGAGTCCAAAGTTTATTAGTGGTTACCGGGGGCGGGAGGGAGGAGAGAAGAGGGAGTTGTTGCTTAAGGGCACTGAGTTTTTGTTAAAAGCAACAAATCAATTTGGAAATGGATAGTGGTGATGGTTGTACAACATGATGAATGTAATTGTTGTTATCTGCCATTGAGTCAATTCCGACTAATATCGGTCTTACGTGACAGAGTAGAACTGCCCCATAGGGTTTCCAAGGCTGTAACCTTTAAGGAAGCAGAATGCCACAGCTTTCTCCCAAGGAGCAGCTGGTGGGTTCAAACTGCGCAGAGCTTTCAGTTAGCAGCCAAGTACTTAACTACTGTGCCACCAGGGCTCTGTGATGAATGTCACTGAATTGCACACATGAAAATGGATTAAATAGCAAATGATATATTTATATAGATAGGTAGGTGGGTGGGGGGGTGGGTGGGTAGGTAGGTAGGTAGGTAGGTAGATATTCTTTATGGTCGCTATGAGTTGGAAACAGCAGTGGGTTTGGTTATGGTTTATATATATATATATATATATATATTCTACCACAATTAAGAAAAAAAAAAAGATGTCTTTAGAAAACTTCTGGGTAAGAAGACCTGACTAATGCAAACTGACAGACTTTATCTCATTATTGTCATCAGGAAGGTACCATGTTTCATTTTATTTTCACATCTCCAAAATCAGGAGGAGTTCTAAAATCAGTGATATGTCATAGCTTAGTTGGCAGATTTTTCTATCTTTCTTACTGTTACATGCATTTTACATTTGTTGACATCTTAGATTTGATAAAATAGAATTAATTAACGTGAGCAAAATGGTCATGTCCAGAAACACGTATCCCAGGTAGAGTATATTTACAGTAGTTGAGCACTTAAAACCACTTACTAGGTGACAAAGGAAAGGAGGCCTGGTGGCACAAACATTTAAGCGTTCGACTGCTAACTGAAAGGTTGGCAGTTCGAACCTGCCCCGCAGCTCCTTGGCAGAAAAGACCTGGCAGAAACCTATTGGGTAATTGGGTAAATGAGGTCTCTATAAGTCAAAAACGACTCGACAGCACCTAATAACAACAACATTCTTGCTTGACTTAGGCTTTAAGTATTAGGTAAAACCAGGGTGCAAACACGATCTCCATTTTCCAAAGGAGGCTCAGATGGGATGAATGACAGGTTCTTGTACACAATTAGGAAATGGTAGTCTGGGATTAGCTCAGGTTCTCTCACTGCGGTAACTCCTTCCTCTGTTTCATAGTGTTTTTTCAACCCAATTATGTCAGTAAAAGTTTGAAAATAAGTCTTTCTGTCAGTAACTCACCACTACATGATTGAGAAATGGCGGTCCTGCAACCTGTTGTGTCTTTCTTGTACTTCTTTGAACCACAGAAAAAAAAATTTGGGGGGAAAATGTCCCCATTAACCAATGAAGAAACAAATTCTTGTGGAAGGATTTCCATGGAAGGGATTTTCAGTTGTTCAGACTATCTTTCAAAATATTTGATATGTTTGTTTAAAACATACGTTGGAAAAGAAAGGTTTTGTTTTGTTTTTTGGTTTCCTTTTAATGGCTTGAACTTTTTCGGCATTAATTCTAGAGGTTTTTCAGTTAACAAACTTGTGGCTGTGAGTTGGCAGAACGCCAATATATACAATGTTAATGCCTTCTAGAACATCATTACACTGTCCTGAAAGGTCAGGGATTGTAAGGGGTTCTGATAATTTGGGTCCTTGTTAACAGCAAAGACAGGAAAATGACTGAAGTGATTATTTCCCAACGATTCACAACAGCTGAAATTTGATTTCAAGAGACTCAACAGGAGATTTTTCTGTTTGTAAACAGTGGTTGAACTTGGCTCTGGAAAAGCACATACTATTTTCAAGTAAATAATACTCCTTGAGTATCGCTAGCAAGTTTTCTGAATCAGCCCCTTAAAAAATAGTCACTCGATGCATAGAGAAGGCTCCCCCGTGCTTGTCATTGATTTTGCTATAATGGCTGAAACAGGGAAGTGTTCTCTTTGGTCATGTCATTGGTTCGTCATCCTAGATATATGATTGCAAGCCCATACTTCTTTTGTGGCAAGCCCCCCCAAATTATAACGCTATTAGCCAAACTTTTTTTTTAATTATACTTTAGATGAAGGTTTAAAGAACAAACTTTCTCATCAAGAGTTAGTACACACATTGTTGTATGACATTGGTTAACAACTCCACAACATGCCAACACTCTCCCTTGTCAACCCCGGGCTCTCTATTACCAGCTTTCCTTTTCCCTCCTGCCTTCCAGTCTCTGCCCCAGGGCTGGTGTGTCTCTTTAGTCTTGTTCGATGGGCCTGTTCAATCTTTGGCTGAAGGGTGAATGAACCTCCAGAGTGACCTCATTACTGAGCTTAAAGGGTGTGCGGGGGCCATACTCTCAGGATTTCTCCAGACTGTGTCAGGCCAGCAAGTCTGGTGTTTCTTTTTAAGTTAGAACCTTGTTGTACATGTTTCTCTAGCTCTGTCCGGGACCCTCTATTGTGATCCCTATCAGAGCAGTCAATGGTGGAGACCGTGGTAGATGTGGTCCGTTAGTCCTTTGGACTAATCTTTTCCTTGCGCTTGTAGTTGTCTTCATTCTTCCTTGCTCCCAAAGGGGTGAGACCGGTGCAGTATCTTAGATGGCTGCTCACAGGCTTTTAAGACATCAGACTCTACTAAGCAAAGTAGAATGTAGAACATTTTCTTTATAAACTGTTATGCCAATTGAGCTAGATGTTCCCAGAGACCATGGTCCCTGCAGCCCTCAGCCCAGCAATTCTGTCCCTCAGGGAGTTTGGATGTGTCTGTGGAGCTACCATGACCTTGCCTTGCACGGGTTGTGCTGGCTTCACCAGTATTGTGTACTGTCTTACTCTTCATCAACGTTACCACTTATCTATTGTCCATTAAGTGTTTTTCCACCCCCACCTCTCCCTTCCCTTGTAACCAGCAAAGATTGTTTCTCATACAATATTTGTCCTTTTGTGATTGACTTATTTCACTCAGCATAACGCCCTCCAGATTCATCCATGTTATGAGATGCTTCACAGATGCATCGTTTTTCTTTATGATTGTGTAATACTCCATTGTGTGTATGTACCACAGTTTGCTTATCCGTTCATCTGTTAATGGGCATCTAGGTTGTTTCCATCTTTTTGCTATTGTGAATAATGCTGCAGTGAACATGGGTGTACATATATCTATTTGTGTGATGACTCTTATTTCTCTAGGATATATTCCTAGGAGTAGGTTTGCTGGATCATATGGTATTTCTATTTCTATCTTTCTAAGGAAACACCATATCGTTTTCCAAAATGGTTGTATCATTTTGCATTCCCGCCAGCAGTGCGAAAGAGTTCCAATCTCCCGCAGCCTCTCCAACATTTGTTATTTCCTATTTATTGATTTGTGCCAGTAATGCCAGGGTGAGATGGTATCTCATTGTGGTTTTGATTTGCATTTCTCTGATGAGCATTTCCTCATCTGTCTGTTGGCCATTTGAATGTCTTCCTTGGTGAAGTGTCTGTTAATTTCCTTTGCCTATTTTTTATTTGGATTATTTGTCTTTTTGTTGTAGAGGTGTTGGATTTTCCTGTAGATTTTAGAGGTTAGACCTTTTTTGGATTTGTCATAGCCAAAATTCTTTTCTCAGGCTGTAGGTTCTCTTTTTACTCTTTTGGTGAAGTCTTCTGATGAACGTAAATGTTTAATTTTTATAAGATCCCAGTTATCTAGCTTATCCTCCAGAGCTTGTATGTTGTTTGTGGTTTGTATCCTGTTAACGCCATGTTTTAAGGCCTCTAGCATTGATTCCATTGTTTATTCTATGAACTTCATAGTTTTTGGCTTTATATTTAGGTCTTTGATCCATTTTGATTTAGTTTTTGTATATGGTGTGAGGTATGGATCCTGTTTCATTTTTCTGCAGATGGACACCCAGTTTCGCCAGCATCATTTTTAAAAAGACTGTCTTTTCCCCATTTGATGGTCTTTGGGCCCTTGTTGAAGATCAGGTGAGCATAGGAGGATGGATTTACATCTGGGTTCTCATTTTATTCCGTTGGTCAATGTATCCGTGGTTGTACCAGTACCAGGCTGTTTTGACTACTGTAGCTTTATATAGTAGCCTTTGAGGTCAGGTAGTGGGAGTCCTCCTACTTTATTCTTCTTCAATAGTGCTTTACTTATCCGTCGCTAGAGACAGACACATTTTATATTTGGATTGATGCTGTCCTCTAGAATGGTTGTACCAATCTTCAAGAGGTTTATCTCTTTAAGAAATAATCCTTGCTCTCTTTTCTTTATAATATTGCCCACGGTTATTGAGCCCTACTGGACTGAATAACCTGAAGCTTTTTAGATCTTCACAACCTGTTCCAAAAACTGCCACCCAAGCAATTATGCTCTGCACATACCTGAGGATTTTCCATGGCAACCAAACACAGAAATAGTCTGGTTCCTTTTATGGAGTTTCCCATCTGCTTACTATCAATGCAACTCTGCGGGAGTTATCTCCACATTAACAGCTTTGGTTTTAAAGCTAATCATAGATTCAACGTTGTGGACATGTTCAAATGGAGTACTCGCTGATTTCACGTAGAGTAATAATGTCACCATGGAAGGTACTAATGGAAATACCTTTTCAAGTGAGGTATTGGGTTTCTTGGCAATTTTTTGACAAACCTTATAGTATTACTGATGATCTTAATGTCCTCTTATATAAATACACTTTAATAATATGCATAATGTCTTTGGGCCTCAACCTTTTTGGTTTAACAAGAGTTAATCTACTATGAGCATCCATTACTCCAGACCTGTGAGGAACCATTTAGACACACCATATTTGAAGCCTCTGACTCACATGACTCTTGGAGCTTTGGAGATCCTGAGCTAGTATCTCCCTCTCTTATCGCCCCCCCCCCTTTTTTTGCCTTTTTGAAGTCTTCTTTCCCCAACGTAAGCATTCGGCATACTTCTCTTAATATCCCATTGATGGTTTTAGTAAGGTTAAGAGTGAAGATCCCTCATGTGTCTGTCAGTTTGTCATACTGTGGGGGCTTGCATGTTGCTGTGGAGCTGGAAGCTGTGCCACCAGTATTCAAATACCAGCAGGGTCACCAGTGGCGGGCAGGTTTCAACTGAGCTTCCAGAGTAAGACAGACTAGGAAGTCTACTTCTGAAAAGGTTTTAGCCAGTGAAAGCCTTATGAATAGCAGCGGAACATTGTTTGATATAGTGCAGGAAGATGAACCCCTTAGATTGGAAGGCCCTCAAAAGATGACTGGGGAAGAACTGCCTCCTCATTTTAGAGTCGACTTTAATGACGTGGATAAAGTCAAGCTTTTGGGACCTTCATTTGCTGATGTGGTACTACTCAAAATTGTAAGAAACAGCTCCCAGCATCCATTAATAATCGGAACCTGGAATGTACCAAGTATGAATCTAGGAAAACTGGAAGTCGTCAAAAATGAAATGGAATGCATAAACATTGATGTCTTAGGCATTAGTGACCTGAACCCCCATGTGTCTGCCATTTTGTCGTACTGTGAGGGCTTGCGTGTTGTTGTGATGCTGGAAGCTATGCCACTGGTATTCAGATACCAAGCAGGGTCACCCATGGAGGGCAGGTTGCAGCTGAGCTTCCAGATTGAGACAGACTAGGAAGAAGGATCCGGCAGTCTACTTTGGAACAGAATTAGCCAATGAAAACCTTATGAATAGCAGCGGAAGATTGTCTGATACAGTGCCAGAAGATGAGCCCCCCAGGTTGGAAGGCACTCAAAAGACGACGGGGGAAGAGCTGCCTCCTCAAAGTAGAGGCGACCTTAATGATGTGGATGGAGTCAAGCTTTTGGGACCTTCATTTGCTGATGTGGCACAACTCAAAATGAGAAGAAACAGCTGCAAACATCCATTAACACAGAACCTGGAATGTGCAAAGTATGAATCTAGGAAAATTGGAAGTTGTCAAAAATGAAACGAGAATGCATAAACATCAATATCCTAGACATTAGTGAGCTGAAATGGTCTGGTATTGGTCATTTTGAATCAGACAATCATATAGTCTACTATGCCGGGAATGCCACCTTGAAGAGGAATGGTGTTTCATTTATCATCAAAAAGAACATCTCAAGATCTATCCTGAAGTACAACGTTGTCAGTGATAGGATAATATCCATACACCTACAAGGAAGACTGGTGAATACGACCATTATTAAATTTATGCCCCAACTACTACGGCCAAAGATGAAGAAACTGAAGATTTTTATCAGCTTCTGCAGTCTGAAACTGAACGAACTTGCAATCAGGATGCATTCATAATTACTGGTGATTGGAATGAGGAAGTTGGAAACAAAGAACAAGGATCAGTAGTTGGAAAATATGGCCTTCGTGATAGAAACAATGTCGGAAATTGAATGATAGAATTTTTCAAGGCCAATGACCTATTCATTGCAAATACCTTTTTTACCAACGTAAATGGCGACTATACGCATGGTCCTTGCCAGACGGAATACGCAGGAATCAAAAACAACTACATCTGTGGAAAGAGACGATGGAAAAGCTGAAATGTTCAGTCAAAAGAAGGCCAGGGACCGACTGCGGAATAGATCATCAGTTGCTCATATATAAGTTCAAATTGAAACTGAAAAAAATCAGAGGAAGTCCATGAGAGCCAAAATACGACCTTGAGTATATCCCACCTGAACTTAGAGAGTATCTCAAGAATAGATTTTACTTGTTGAACACTAATTACCAAAGACCAGACGAGTATTGGAATGACATCAAGGAGATCATACAAGAAGAATGCAAGAGGTCATTGAAAAAACAAGAAAGAGAGAGAGAGAAAGACAGAAAGAAAAGACCGAGATGGATTTCAGAGGAGACTCTCAAACTTGCTCTCGATCGTCGAGCAGCTAAAGCAAAAGGAAGAAATGATGAAGTAAAAGAATGTTTAAAGAGTGGCTCGAGAAGACAAAGTATTATAACATGTGCAAAGACCTGGAGATAGAAAACCAAAAGGGAAGAACACGCTCGGCATTTCTCAAGTTGAAAGAACTGAAGAAAAATTCAAGACTTGAGTTGCAATAGTGAAGGATTCTACAGGGAAAATATTGAACAACACAG
The DNA here is from genome assembly GCF_030014295.1 of Loxodonta africana. NCBI lineage: Eukaryota > Metazoa > Chordata > Mammalia > Proboscidea > Elephantidae > Loxodonta > Loxodonta africana. The sequence goes on from NC_087369.1 coordinate 17,477,494, forward strand.
GAAGATTCAAAAAGCCAAAATACGACCTTGAGTATATCCCACCTGAATTTAGAGACCATCTCAAGAATAGATTTGACGCACTGAACACTAGTGACCGAAGACCAGACGAGTTGTGGAATGACATCAAGGACATCATCCTTGGAGAAAGCAAGAGGTCACTGAAAAGACAGGAAAGAAAGAAAAGACGAAGGTGGATGTCAGAGGAGGCCCTGAAACTTGTTCTTGAGCGTTGAGCAGCTAAAGCAAAAGGAAGAATTGATGAAGTAAAGGAACTGAACAGAAGATTTCAAAGGGCCTCTCAAGAAGACAAAATAAAGTATTATAATGACATGTGCAAAGAGCTGGAGATGGAAAACCAAAAGGGAAGAACACACTCAGCGTTTCTCAAGCTGAAAGAACTGAAGAAAAAATTCAAGCCTCGAGTTGCAATAGTGAAGGATTCCATGGGGAAAATATTAAATGACACAGGAAGCATCAAAAGAAGATGGAAGGAATACACAGAGTCATTATACCAGAAAGAATTAGTCAATGTTCAACCATTTCAAGAGGTGGCATATGATCAGGAACCGATGGTACTGAAGGAAGAAGTCCAAACTGCTCTGAAGGCACTGGCAAAAAACAAGGCTCCAGGAACCGATGGAATATCAATTGAGATGTTTCAACAAACAGATGCAGCGCTGGACGTGCTCACTTGTCTATGTCAAGAAATATGGAAGACAGTTTCCTGGCCAACTGACTGGAAGAGATCCATACTTATGCCTATTCCCAAGAAAGGTGAGCCAACTGAATGTGGAAATTATAGAACAATATCACTAATATCACACACAAGCAAAACTCTGCTGAAGATCATTCAAAAACGGCTGCAGCAGCATATCGACAGGGAATTGCCAGAAATTCAGGCCGGTTTCAGGAGAGGTCGTGGAACCAGGGATATCATTGCTGATGTCAGATGGATCCTGGCTGAAAGCAGAGAATACCAGAAGGATGTTTACCTGTGTTTTATTGACTATGCAAAGGCATTCAACTGTGTGGATCATAACAAATTATGGATAACATTGCAAAGAACAGGAATTCCAGAACACTTAATTGTGCTCATGAGGAACCTGTACATAGATCAAGAGGCAGTTGTTCAGACAGAACAAGGGGATACTGAGTGGTTTAGTCAGGAAAGGTGTGCATTAGGGTTGTATCCTTTTACCATACCTTTTCAATCTGTATGCTGAGCAAATAATCCGAGAAGCTGGAGTATATGAAGAAGAAAAGGGCATCAGGATTGGAGGAATACTCGTTAACGACCTGCTTTATGCAGATGACAGAACCTTGCTTGCTGAAAGTGAAGAGAACTTGAAGCACTTAATGATGAATATCAAAGACCACAGTTCAGTATGCATTACACCTCAACATAAAACAAAAATCCTGACAACTGGACCAATAAGCGACATCATGGTAAAAGGAGAAAAGATTGAACTTGTCAAGATTTAATTTTACTTGGATCTACAGTCAACACCCACCCAAGTAGCAGTAAAGAAATCAAAAGACACATTGCGTGGGTTGGGCAAATCTGCTTCAAAGGACTTCTTTAAAGTGTTGAAAAGGAAAGATGTCACCTTGAAGAATAAAGGGTGCCTGACCCAAGCCATGGAGTTTTTAGTTGCCTTATATGCATGTGAAAGCTGAACAATGAGTATGGAAGACAGAAGAAGAATTGACACCTTTGAATTATGATATTGATGAAGTATATTGAATATACCATGGACAAAAAAATCTGTCTTGGAAGAAATACAGGTAGAATGTTCATTAGAAGAAAGGATGGTGAGACTTTGTTTCCGACACTTTAGACATGTTATCAGGAGGAACCAGTCCCTGGAAAAGGACGTCATGCTTGGTAAAATAGAGGGTCAGCGAAAAAGAGGAAGACCCTCTACGAGATGGATTGACACAGTGGCTGCAACAATGAGGAGTAGAACTGCTCCATAAGGTTTCCAAGCAGGGCCTGGTGGATTCGAACTGCTGAAGTTTTGGGTGGTAGTCGTGGCTGTTAACTACTATGCCACCAGGGTTTCTTAGAAATGGACATATCCTCTAAATCCTCTACCATTTTTTTTTCCTCTACCATTTTTAACACTCTGTATGCAATAAATATTCAGTTAATAGTTGAATTCACTTTTTATACATGACTCAGTTTTTGAAGAGAAGGTTCTAAGTCTTAACAGGTTGAGTACCCTAGAAGTATATCTGGAAATGTGTATTCTTCTTTTTTAAAAAAATTTTTTTTGTGCTTCAAGTGAAAGCTTACAAATCAAGTCAGTTTTTATATACTCCTAGTTGTTCTCCCCCTAATGAGACAGCACACTCCTTCCCCCCACCTTCTCTTTTCGTGTCCATTCGGCCATCTTCTGACCCCTTCTGCCCTCTCATCTCCCCTCCAGACAGGAGATGCCATCATAGTCTCATGTGTCTGCTTGATCCAAGAAGCTCCCTCTTCAAAAGTATCATTTTCTATCCCATAGTCCAGACCAATCCTTGTCTGAAGAGTTTGCTTTGGGAATGGTTCCTGTCTTGGGCTAACAGAAGGTCTGGGGACCATGACCTCAGGGGTCCTTCTAGTCTCAGCCAGACCATTATTAAGTCTGGTCTTTTTATGAGAATTTGGGGTCTGAATCCCACTGCTCTCCTGCTCCCTCAGGGGCTCTCTGTTGTATTCCCTGTCAGGGCAGTCATCGGTTGTAGCCGTGTACCATCTTATTTTTTCTGGTCTCAGGCTGGTGTAGTCTCTGGTTTATGTGGCCCTTTCTGTCTCTTGAACTCATAATTACCTTGTGTCTTTGGAGTTCTTTATTCTCCTTTGCTCTAGGTGGGTTGAGACCAATTGTGGCATCTTAATACCCTAGAGGTCACTCTCCAATGGAGATGTGCATTCTTTTACAAATACCCTATTGTGGAAGTGTTCTCAGGAGAAGGGGATTGAGGGAAGCAGGGCAAGGGAAAGAGTCAAAGGAGGATGTGATATTTACTGAAGTCTGATCCTAAGGGTAGCTCTGGAGCACAAATTGCACCACAAAGTTTGTCCTACCTCTAGGCAAGTGTTGGAGTGTGTGTAGGGGGGTGCTTTTCTATAACCCTGGCAATAAATTAATGGCTACAAGCCACCCTTTGGTGGAGGGCAACCTCCCCAATGACACAGCTCCCTATCAGACAATGGCAGTTTTTCAGTGAAGGAGGCAACTGCAACCATTTACAGACAACACTCACAGCATCTGGATGATTGATGCCTGGACTGAATAAGAGAATCTAGAAAGACAATGACAGCATCCACTATCTAGTTTCATAAGTCTTTATCCTGAAAATGCCTTACACTTGGTAGACATTCTATATGTGAGTGCCTTAATGTATAGAACTACAGAAGCATCTCACTTCCAAGGAATAAATTAGTTCATATGGGTAAATTTTCTAGGTATCGAAGACTGTACTTTTAAATAATTTTTAACATTTTTAATGAGAATATTTCTCAAACGCATAATAAATTTCCCTTACACATTACACAGAAGATAATGAAATTAAAATGATTTTTCCCTGAGGACTGGGGGAACCTTAAAACCTTTGCTGGGGTGTAAACCAGTAGGATTTTCTTTTCTGAATCAGTAGTTGAATATTGGGAGCCTCTGTGCAGTGGTTTTCTGTGCAAGGTAGCAAGCTGGGCTGTCAGATATCAGCTGTCATAGCCCTTGACAGGATACTGGCTTCTTGCAAGTTTCTTCAACTTCGAGTCTCTGAGGCCTGAGTGGTCTGATGATTAAAGATGCCAGGTTTGTGAGAAAATCAGCTCTGAGCTCTGTCCTGAGGGCCTCTTCTAGAGTGGATTACAGGATTTTAGCGTTTTCACAAACAATGGCTGATGTGTCAGGTGCTAAAACATATCTGTGCTGGGTACCCATTTGTGGTCTTGCTCCATATCCTGGGGTGCTCTAATCTTCACCACCTGCGGGAACACTCTATTCAGAGTCCATCCATTATTAACTTCTTGATTGACTTTTAAGATGAGGGAAAATGTTGACAATTTTCATCCTTAGGGACCCTAGGGAATCAAAGAAAAGACCAAGTTTGTCTTCACTAATTTTTCCGAATTAGAACCTTTGGAAGTCATTTTTTTTTACAATCTTGGATTAATAAAGGCTTTAAAGCATGTTAGAAAAGGAGATTAAGCATTTCAGTGTTTCAGGGTCTCCCAAATGGCAGTGATTTCAGTGGTACATTCTGAGTGGGAAACAGGAGCTTATTTATGTCTCTTCCTTCACTTGAAGCTGAAAATAGTGTATCCTGGTACCCGGAGCTGCTTTGCTCCCTGCTGTTCTTACTGCTCAGGACCTGAATGTGAGCTGAGAAGGGAGCACTGGGAGCCATTGGGTTTGGTTCAGTGGTGTGGAGAAGCCAGCTCTGTCAGAGTAAATTGTGTACGTTTGTCTTGACGTCACATTCGGTAATTTCCCATCGATAGCTTGAAAATTGGCCTTTGTGAGTGTTGTGGATTGAACTGTGTCTCCCCAAAACACGTGTTGTAAATTCTAACCCCTTTATGTGTGGATGTAATCCCCTTTGCGAATAGGGTTTTCTTTACGTTAATGAGGTCATTTCAGTGTAGGTTGTGTCTTAAGACAATCACCTCAGATAGAAAAGAAGCAGATTAAGGAAGCAGAGATGTGGAAAGAGAGATAGCAAGCCACACGAAGATCCCCAGAGCAGAAGCTCAGAAGAGACAAGGACTGTTCTCCACAGCCCACAGACAGAAAAACCTTCCCCTAGATTTGGCACCCTGAATTTGGATTCTAGCCTCCTAAAAGTGAGAAATAAATAGAAAGCTCTCCACTTGTGGTATTTCTGTTGTAGCAGCACTAGATAACTAAGACAGTGGGAATAAGGAAGACCGAAGAAGAATTGACACCTTTGAATTATGGTGTTGGCAGAGAATATTGAATATACCACAGACTGGCAAAAGAACGAACAAATGTGTCTCGGAGGAAGAAAAGCCAGAATGCACCTTAGAAGCAAGGATGGCAAGACTTAGTCTCACATACTTTGCACATGTTGTCAGGAGGGATCAGACCCTGGAGAAGGACATTATCATTTGTAAAGTAGACGGTCAGTAGAAAAGAGGAAGACCCTCAAAGAGATGGATTTACACAGCGGCTGCAACAAGGAGCTCAAGTATAACAATGATTGTAAGGATGGTATAGGACTGGGCAGTATTTTGTTCCGTTGTACATAGGGTAACTATTAGTCAGAACCGACTTGAAGGCAACTGACAACAACAACAACATGGAAGTTGATAGCCACTATAAATCAGCGGTTTTTTCCCCTAGAAAGCCAGTTGTTAAACATTTACCAGCACACCACTGACCCCTAGACCAATAGCCCTAGCCACAAACACTGGTGCTTTGATCAGGGCTAATGCTTTGGACAAAGAAAACAAATGAGATTTGGAAGAACTTAAAAACCAAAGTGTTGCTGGGTGAAAATCCCAGGTGTCACTTGTTACAGCCAATAAACAATTGGCCGAGGTGGGAGATCAGTAAGACGCCTTTATTTCATTGTACAAGGAAAGGAGCAATCAGGGCTGCTGCCTCTAAGACTGCTCCCAGGCAGCTTAGGGAGGTGGGCTTTTATAGAGAGTGGACATGGAACTGTAAATTCATCATGAATATTCAGGATTGACAGCCCTGCAGGGGCTCAGAGCTTGGGGGTGACTATGCATTTTCTTTAGACAGGGGTTCCATCCCCCAGGATGGAGAAAGGGATGAATTTTTCTTCATTAGGGTGTTAAGTCTCCACCCAGAGGTGGGTTGAGGCCATCTGTGGGCTGTTCTGGGGTTGTCTTGTCAAGGACAATTTCAGAAGAAAGGGCAGCTTATTCTGCTTGGTGTAGGAGGAGAAGTCAGAGCAGGTGTCTCTTAGAAGTGTTGGGCTCCGAGGCTGCCTGCCTCAAAACCAAACCCATTGCTGTGGAGTCGATTCCGACTCATAGTGACCCTATAGGACAGAGTAGAACTGCCCCATAGAGTTTCCAAGGAGCATCTGGTGGATTTGAACTGCTGACCTTTTGGTTAGCAGTCGAACGCTTAACCACTATGCAGCCAGGGCTCTGGTGGACCTTAAAGTCATGAAATTACCCAAGTGTTGTCTTAGGAGAAGCAATAATAACAAGTCCGAACCCTTTATTTATTTACTAATTTTTTTAACCAAAAGGAAGATGAGACTCATAAATGAGTGGAAAGCAATTTGCTCAGATCGTATGCTGTATTACATGCAAGGTTTCGATAAGAACCAGAACTTTCGATTCTTTGACCAGAGGCTTTTAAAAAATTCGTTTAAATAATACTATTAATAATAATATAAAGGTAATGTTTCCAAACTGGAAAATGATAAGAATGAAAGTCAACAAGAAACTGGTACCATACTTTTATGCAAATAATGCCTGCCCTCTGTTTACTGGCCGTACCTCCTCGAGGTACCCTCACAAGCATGGCCATGCCAATCCTTTCCCACGCTCTGCTTAAAAAAAAATTGGCAGGGCTTGCTTAGGAAAGCACCTCCCAGTGCGGGGGCGCAGCTAGCAAACAAATGGAGAAGGTGCTTGTTATTTGCATAAAATACAGTATTAACAATGAATTATGTTAATATTTAATTAATCATTGAATACCTACAGTGTCCCAGGTACAGAACTGGTATCTTACATTATTATTTCATTTAACCCCTAGCACAAACTGTGTGCATTTTGATCCCCATTTTATAGATTAAGAATCAAAGATCAGAGAGGTTATGTAACTTGTATGCACAGGTAGTGGGTAACCGAAGCAGGGATTTCAACTAGGCCCTCTGTCTTCAAAGCCTACTCTTCTCTATGTGCCGGATTGCCTTTATGAATATGGCATTAGTAGGCTGGGATTGCACTCCAATGTGGAAAAGTCTATTTACTTTAAAAATGCTTTGGGAAATAAAAACGAGCTGAGCAGAAAAATGAGCCTTTCTTCTTAAACTACAGTGCTCCTTTCTGGAGCACTCTTCGCTATCTCCTCGCAGCCACCAGTAAGGGAAACAGCCTGCCATTGATAGCAATCCTTTAGCTTCTTGCCTCTGCAATGCTGTCTCTCCAACTTTCAAGACTTCTACTGTGTCACATTGGATTGGTCCTGCTGGGAAAATTTACTGATTAAGCCTTGATTGTGCCATCTATCAATTTGGTTCATGTGTGTCTTATTGGTTTATGTGGTCTACTGGGGGAATTTTGGCACAGCTTCTCAGCTTGCCTTATAGGATAGCAAGTTTTCGTTTTTGTTAAGTTATATCCACAAGCATATTCGCGTGTGCCTACTTGTGTATTTAATCTCCTAGTGTATCACAGAAATTATTCTTTGCTGCCACAAAAGTTCTTCATGAATACAGTGTAACCTTAAACTTCTGTAGCGTACATGAACACTTTCTTGAAGCTGAGAAAATACAGCTCCTTGAGTAAACTCATTTATTTGTAATTTGGAATGTTTCTTTTTAAAAGAGAGTATTCTGCCTTTTGTGTTGTTAATGGTTTTAGGATGTGTTCCCAACTTGCACTGGCAATTCAAATCTGGCAATAGCTCAAGGAAGCTGGAATAAAAGACTGGAAGTGTGCGTTCAGGCCAAGGGCAAGGGGTTCAGGCTGGAGGTTCTAGTGGAGGAAATGGGAGGGCCATTAATTGAAGGGCATTTCAGAATAGCTGTATGTCTGGGAATGAAATCTTGGAATCCAAACTGAAATACAGACCAGACTGCTCATGTGATCCTGTCTTCAATAAACACAAGCACCAACGGATTTGGTCAGGCGAATGGAGTTATATTCATCTTCAACCTCAGACCGGTCTTTCTCTTGAGTAAGGTTGTCCTGGTAGGCTCCAAACACAGCTAAAGCAGGAATGTACCAAAAGTGCTGGAGGACGGAGGTGGGTGGCTGCCGAGTGATTTAGATCTTTGAGATGACCAGGAGAATGGTGTGGTGGTAAGAAGACCCAGCTGGATGTTCTTATTCAAATACTATCCTGATTATCAAGATGGATAATTCTGTTCTTTATAACAAACCTCACCAAAACAGGGGATTTAAAAACAATAATCATCTACTTTGAGGCTTAATGGCCTCAGCTAGGCAGTTTCTCTTGAGGCCTCTTAAGTGGTTCAGTCAGAGACTGGCTGGGGCTAGTGTGACCTCAAAGGCTTCTCCACAGTCATGTCTGTTGCCTGGGCTAGAGATACTCAGACAGCTGGGGGCTGGGAGAGCTGGGGCTCCCCAGGCATCTCCATCCTACGTGTTCTTTCCATGTGATCTCCCCGACATGACGCTGTAGCACAGCCAGGCTTCTGACATGGTGGATGAAGGCTCCCAAAGCAAGTGTCGCAAGAAATAATATTAAAAAATTGCCAAGCACATAGTAGAATACCTAAATGATAAACGTTATGTTCATCAAAAGGGATTTTGACTTTGGAATTCCAAGCAAACAGATCATAGTTAAAACACATCTTGCTCCATCTGGTCGGGTATGTAAGGCTGACTTGTGGGATTGTAGAGTGCTCGTGGATCCATGCGTCGGTGTGTGTGTGTATGTGTTTCTGTTTGGGCACAGAAACAATCTTATGTTTCCCATCTACCCCAGAGGTTGGTTCTCTTTGTCCTCGACTGGAGAGAAGAGAGAAGACCTTACAGGGTTCGGGCCTGTTCCACCTCCGGTTTTTTGTTTGTAACCTGTATTGCCTTCAGTCCTCCATCAGCGAACAAGGGTAACTACCAAGTTGTACAGCAATAATCAAGCATATCATAAATGATGTGATGCATTTTGGTTGGTTCTAACCATGCTTAAGTGGCTCAGCCTTTTATGCTTATGAACTTAGCTCAACCCAAGCACAGGCGGGTATTTTGTTTGTTCCTAATTGGCTATTAAGTATAATTAGCGTGCAATGCAAAAGTAAAAACACGTTGGGAATCAAGCAAGGGCTCTTTGGCTTAAATCTGTTTCATTGGGAGGATGGGGAAGGCGTTTTTCAAGAAGTAAAAGAAGGGTAGGCATTTGCTAAGGGAACTGAACCGTTGGAGGCCAGAGATTAAACACAGTATACGCACGCTTGATTAACCCTTTTAGTATCCAGTTAAAAATTAATTTATACATCCAACACTAGAAGCCTGTTTTATTTAATCAGTTTCATCTAAGCTGGTGTTTGTTTGGCTTTAAAAACACCTCGGATGCTCTTCTTTGAGCCTTCTTTGTGGTAATCCATTAATTTCCAGAAGTCAGGACCTAAGGGTTTGAAAAATGAAATTATATGGTTGTTAATTTGTGAGCTTCTTGATTATCTTCTCATTCAGGGAGTTTACAGTTCATTTCAAAGTCAGAAATAAATTAGAGAAGATAAGTGTGTCCTGTTTTATGAACTAAGGCACTGGCGTGAACCACGTAAGGAAATGATCCGAAGCCTGGTTTCAAATTGCCTTGATGCAGTGGTGTTCCTGCAAGTTGCGGATTCCAGTCGCCTGCAGCAAGCCAATAGTAAGACAGGGGGAGGTAAGCAGCAAGAGGGCTTTATTGAACACCTTGTTCAGGAGACAGAGGGGACAAAATTTCCCCCGGATTCTGTCTGCCCCAAGAGGGCCACAAGAGGGTTTTATAGGGAGAGGGTCGGGGTTTAGAAATGTCCAGGAATGTTGATTCTTCTTTGAGGGGGACGTAATGACGAAGTGACTTATTGTTGATGTCTTGTAGACCTCTTTACGCCATCCTGGTTTCTGTCACAAGATGGGTCCGGGCTTTGCTCAATTGTCTCGGGTCCTGATGGTATCGCTCATTGTTTTTGTCACCTCGGAGAGAAATATGGTTTAATCAACAATAAAAAATCTTGATTACCTTGTTCTTCTACAGTGGAATTTGTTTTTCTACAATGGAACAATCGTGAGACAGATTCCAGAGCAAATAATCGACGTTTTCAAAGACTAAAGATTTTAATCACAGCTTATACAGCTAAACTAGAAAATATATTCTGTCTTACTTTAACACTAAAACGCTACAGAAAATGCATTTTCTCTACTTCAGTTGTGTGGGTTGCCTTCATTTTTTTTAGTTTCTCCATAATAGTAGTGGTGCACACATTTCTTATAAAGAATAAAAAGGCTTATTAAGACTATCTTTAGTGCTATTTGACAAAAGGTTATGCTCTAAGGAATTTATTTGGGTAAATTCCTTGGTTTACCTCATCCTCTTGACCAGTGATCTTTGTGTTCTTTATCGCCATGACTTTCCAGCATCCTTCAAAACTCTTCTTAGACCCCGATGGATATCTCCACTCATCAGATGGGGTTAGCTGCCTCTTCTCAGCAAGCATAGTGCCACCTCAGTGCACATTCCCTTGTGGTTCCTCTCACTGGAAATGAAAGTAATTATCTGTTTAGGTGTCTGTCTCCCCACTAGATGTGAGGTTTCTGAGGGTGGGAACTTTATTATCCAACTGTGTACCCCCACACTCCAAGAAAATTATGTACTCTAGGGAGAAATTGTGCCCCAGTCTCAGGGCACTTGGTGTGCACCCAATAAGTGCTTGTGGAATGAATACATAGGTGAATAGATACCGAGGTACTGGATTTAAAAAAAAGTTTATTTTCACTGCATTTTTTAAATTGATGTTGAACATATGCATAGAAAAACATACGCCATTGCAAATTTCTACATGTACAATTCAGTGACATTGATTACATTCTTCTAGTTGTGCAACCCTTCTCACCCTCCCTTTCCAGTTGTTCTTCCGCTGTTAATATAAACTCACTGCCCCCTAAGCTTACTCTCTGACCTTTCTAGTTAGTGTCAGTTTGATCCCATATAGGTCATTCTTTAAAAGAGCACAATGCTCAAGGCAGACATTTTGTACTAATTAAGCTAACCTATTGTTGGGTTTAAAGAAGACTTCAGGGGATATTTTGATTTAAGGTTTAAAGATTAGCTCAGGGCAATAGTTTCTGGAAAAGGTACTGGATTTTTAACTGGTGCTCTTCAGAAGTTGACCTGAGAAAGTGTGGTATTTTGATGAAGGAAATACACAATTTTGAATCCTGAAGAATAATTTACTCTGCATATTGTAAGCCAATAATTGCACTGTGGACCAAACCCAATAATAAACCCAGCTGTGCATTTTGCTATAGTTGGGTTTTATAACCTGTGAACCCTAATGAATTGATGAATAATGTATGTTATCTATTGCTGTGTAACAGATGACCCAAATTTAGTAGCTTCAAACAACTCTTACGATCTCACAGTTTGTGTGGGTCAGGAACCTGGGTGTGACTCAGCGGGGTTCTCAGTCTCAGGGTCTTTCACAGGCTGCATCAAGGTTTCAGCTGAGGCTGCTGTCAGCTTAAGGCTCAACTGGGAAGGATCCACTTCCAAGCTCACACATGAGGTTGTTGGCAGGATTCAGTTCCTCGCAGGCTGTTGGCTGAAGGCCTTGGTTCCTTTTGAGCTGTTGGCTGGAGGCCTCCCTTGGTTCCTTGCCATGTGGGCCTTTCTATAGTGTTTCTCACATGGTAGCTGGCGTCATCTGAGCAAGCAAAAGAGCAAAAGAAAGTACAGGTAGTCCGTGTGTTACGATGGGGTTCTGTTCCAGTGACCCCGTTGTAAGTCGGTTCTGATCTAATTTTTTTTTAAGTTTTCATAATTATTGCCTTTTATTACCAGTATCTTCATAAATCATGGGAAATCCTGGGGACATAGTGGTTAAGTGCTATGCCTGGTAAGCAAAAGGTCGGCAGTTCGAATCCACCAGGCGCTTCTGGGAAACTCTATGAGGCAGTCCTACTCTGTCCTATAGGGTCGCTATGAGTCAGAATTGATTCGACGGCAGTGGGGTTTTTTTTTGTTTTGTTTTGTTTCATAAATCATAACATTGAATATTTGCAAGTAAACTTCGGAGAATGATAACATCAGCAAATTGCCAGCTGCAACACTGTATGTAGTACATATTACTAACAATAAGATGTACAAAAATAAAAAACAGATGGTCGTTAAGTTGGTTCATCATAACTCAAATATGTCATAAGTCGGGGACTACCTGTACTAGCAGGAGAGAAGAGGGTGCTAGCAAAACAGAAGCCACAGTCTTGTAACCTAATTATAGAAGTGACATCCCATCACTTTTGCCTTATTCTATTGATTACTAACTAGGTCCGTCCTATACCCAACGGGAGGGTGTGAACACTAGGAAGAGGAGATCATTGGGAGCCATGTCAGAAGTGCCTACCACAAATGATAAATAAGAATTTAAGAGAAATACAAAATGGGTGACAAGAAACCTTGGGGTACAAAAATAAAACATACTAGTTTGATTGAAAACAAACGTGTGGGTGCAAACTTAACTACTAGCTGAAAGGTTGGCAGTTTGAACCCTCGCAGAGGCACCTTGGAAGATAGGCCTGGTGATCTACCTCCTTAAGGTGACAGTCTTGAAAATCCTATGGGGCTACTGTGCACACACAGGGTCCACATGAGTCACAATCGACTGAGCGAACAGCCACTAAAAACAATAAGTTTGATTGAACTACTAACACAACCGATATATAGGAAAGTTTAAGTCCAAATTCCTTAATGCTCTCTTCTTTAATCCATGAGCATTCATTGACTGCCTATTAGGTGCCAGGCACCCTGATACACTCAGGGCACCCCCAACCCCACCTAATGCCATCGAGTCGATTCTGACTCATAGCACCTCAGAGAAGAAAAAAACATTATTCATGAGTGAAGGAACTTACAGATTAGTAAAGGAAATAAGCATGGAGAAAAAAAATCTGTGTGGAAAATTTTACAACACAAGTACTTATGGTGTTTTAGGAGTGCAGTGGTAGAGTGGACGACAGGAAAATTTACTGAGAGTTGCCGAAGTGAGCAATGAGGACGAATTCCCTAAGGAGAGATGGAGGGGAGAGGAAGAGAGTCTTTGTAGAGGAAGAAATATGCTTATTTGGGATTTATGACATCAGGATTTTGACGATCATATAAATGCATAGAAAAATTATTAAGTGACTGAAAGAGAAGTAATTTTAACTGTCCTCCCAAGCCTCAATCTCAATTCCAAATGGAAGCCCAGGTAGTCCAGTTCCCAGGGAGAGTAGAGATGACTGAGTAAAGATAAGCCTTGGAAAGAGTGGGGTGGATTTACCGGAATTCAGCATGGCTGGTCCTTAAGAAATGTTGAAACATGCAAATTGTGCCGTTAGGAATGTAGTCAAAGCTCCTCTCTTGCTCTGCGGTATTTCTGTAACCACCTGAGGCTTCACCAGGTCAACTCTGTGGGGCAGCACCCCCACCAGGCTCCCCTGGAGATGCCTCCTTCCTCGCATCCATCCTTGTTGTTGGCTGCCTTGGAGTTGGCTCCTGACTCATGGCAGTCGTATGCACAACAGGATGAGACCCTTGTGATCCATAAGGTTTTCACTGGCTGAGTTTTGGAAGTAGATCTCCAGGTCTTTCTTCCCAACCCATCTTAGTATGGAAGCTCTGCTGAAACACGTTCAGTATCATAGCAACACGGAAGTTTCCCCTGAAGGACAGACAGGTGGTGGCTCTGCACAAGGTGTTTCCTCTCCTGGGGGGAGTGTAGGAGGAGACCTGGGGTAAGGACCCAGAGCAGCGGAGAAACTGATTGATGCCTATGCCATCTGATTTTAAGACCTCGCTCTAAGGTAGCAGCAGACATTATCTGTAGTGATGTGGGAAGCAGGCGTTTGCTTGACTGTGGATTATAATTGCATTATTTTGCTTTTAATTATCTTATTGTTTGCTTTTGCTGTCACCTCAATTCCATTTTCACAAATATACCTCCTCTTTTTGTGGCAGAAGCATATATTTATTTCTGAGTTTGATTGGTTTTGGCATCGTTAAATTTTACATTCTTCAAAATAATGACTGCGTGATGATGCCATTATCTAATGATTGATGAGTTCTCTCCTCTTCCCAGTCAATGTCGCCTATTTAGGTTTCTTTCTTTCTTTTTTTTTAATGTTAATTTATATATATGCATGTATGTATATATAAAACATTATGTATGCCGGGGAGAACCTGTCGTTCAGAGATGGTGACTGAGCTGACTCCAGAACCCAAAGCTTGTGTTCTTTGCACCAAGCCAAACACAAAAGTCAATATGTAACGTTATTGCTTAGAATATTTGAGAACTCTGCAATGCCAGGGAGTTTCTGGGCAGTGAGAGCTGGGCAATCGGCCTTTCTCTTTTCCAATAAGGAGGTGTATTCTTCAAACTCTAGATTGATGAGCTGGCTATCAATTCTTGGAATGAGTAGATGAGTAAGATGAGCTAGGGGAACTTACAAAAGGGAATGGTATTGATTTTCTGACCCCCTGCACCCCCACAACTTCTGATTCATGGCTCCATTGCACAGCAAGGGAGAAATGAGCCCCTGAATAAGAAGAGAACACTCACTAGTCAGAGGGAGTCAAAAGCTCAACCAAATGACAGATTCTGCATGTTTTCCCGAAACAGAAAACAGCACTCCAACTCCTTTCTAATGCATTTATCAGCACTCCTTTCGCTAGCTTTTTGAAACTAGTTGGTGACGAGGGGACAATGATGGTTCAGTGGCAGAATTCTCACCTTCCACGTGGTTCAGTTCCCAGCCAGTGCACCTCATGTACAGCCGCCACCTGTCTATCAGTGGAGCTTGCCTGCTGCTATGATGCTGAACAGGCTTCAGCAGAGCTTCAAGACTAAGATGGACTAGGAAGAAAGGCCTGTGGATCTACTTCTGAAAATCAGCCAGTGAGAACCCTGTGGATCACAATGGTCCAATCTGCAACCGCCCATGGGATAGTGCAGGACTGGGCAGTGTTTCCTACCATTGTGCATGGGATTGCCACGAGCCAGGGGCTGACTCAGTGGCAGCTAAGAATGACGACAGTTGTTGATGCAATGCCCAGCTTCCCCTCACTTACTTGAGGTCAGAAAGACCCTCTCCCTTGTTGACCACAATATGGTTCTCAAGCAGCATCTTACTTTCTACCTAAATATAAAAGAAAGACTTACATTTTAATATTTTAAGGAGCCGGTATGGGTTGTCCCCAGCCTCTGACTGGGAGAAAAAGAAGGAAAAAAAATTCCCTTCTTTTTTTCCTACAATTTAGTTCTTATAAGTGACTTAGTCTGATTTCTAAATTGTGAGCCACAGCAGCAGCACATATAAAATTATACTATAATTATATACTTACATATCTGCTTTTCCCACTAAATTAGGAATTCTGCAAAAGCTAGAGTCCCATGTCATTCATCTCTGTATTATTGAAATGTATATAACACTGCCTGCTACCTAGCAAGTTGCCAACAAATGCTTGTCCACATAAAGTCATTCATTCATTCATTCAAGTTATTCCATTTCCCTGAACTTTCCTTATTTTTCTTAGGATAACAGTACAAACGGCACCTGGCAAATCATCAGGCATGTAGTAGATGCTCAATAAGTAATGTAACATTGCTTCCCCCTATTCGGAGAGGCAGTTCATGAAACCTGGAGAAGTACATATTATTTAGAGCAGTTAAGTGTTCTAGGACCACATTCTGATCTCATCCATGTGAGCTTCAGGTTTTACCAGCCTACCCATTGCTCTCTTTGGCAGGGGAACTGAAGGAAAAAGCTTCCTGAGGCATCCTGCTTTCTCTCTTTTCCATGAACACCAGTGGTGTACAGATCGCAAGCCTTGTTCCTCTTGTTGGGTGAACACAGATGCAAATAATCCCAAACCTTCCAAACATGATTTGTTTCAGTTCAGGCTTTTTCTTTATTCGTCTTTGGTTAAACATCTTCCCTTTTAATTTTTGTATGTGTCCTTTTTTGTATCTGAGTTTATCAAATGACTTTAGCATTCATTTTCCACTTTGATAGAGAGAGCTCAGAAATGCCTAATGCTTACAAAACGGAAACATGATAAAATATTGTATGTCACTAATACAGTGAAATTAGTACATGTGATTTGAAATCTTATTAATGCGTTAAAAGAACTACATTTCAGCCTTATCTCTTTTTAAAAGAGGCCAAACTTATTAATAAAAGGTCTCTGAAAATATTTCTTGTTTTAATGGTTCTGCTTGTCAGGCTTATTTAGACTGAGGGCCTAAATCTTGAACTTCATTAAAGTTTAGGCCCATAGTTCTTTATCAGCCATTTCGAAAGGCCCAAAGTCTGACAAGCCAATGTTTTGGTAAGTCATTTGAAGACAAAATCTGACCTGAACTGAAGAGAGGTTATTTATAATCTCTCTTTATCCCACTTGCTGTGAATATTCATGTTTCATGGCAGGAACCTCAATGTTTGATTACTGCATTCTGCCCCAGGCCCCATTGCAAATGTTATTTAAAATGTAGTCTGTGTTCTCTGTGACCTTCCTAAAATCTGAGAAGTTCTAGATTTTGAAACATTTAGTCCCAAGAGTTTCTCTGGGGAAAAGGGATTGTGGGTCTGTAATTACCAAACTCAATTCAGCTCCTGGGGTGCTGGTATCACCAGGTCTTTCTTCCATGGCATCATTGGGGAGATTTGAACCACCAGACTTTTGGTTAGTAGCTGAGAGCAAACTCTTTGCCACCACCCAGGGACAATACATATACATATATGTATATGTATATCCCTAGTGATGCAGTGGTTAAACATTTGGTTGCTAACCAAACAGTTAGCCTTTCGAATCTATCAGCTTCTTCTTGGAAACCCTATGGGGCAGTTCTACTCTGTCCTATAGGGTTGCTATGAGTCAAAATCGACTTGATGGCAACGGGTTTATGTGTATATGTATATATATATATACATACACACATACGTAATTACACACAAATATGTAATAAGTTCAATCATCTTTGGTTAGAATGGTTTCAAAGAATATTTAAAATAATTGCTACTTACTGAAATATTTATGGATGAAATAATGTCTGGAATTTTTTTTGAAATAATGAGAGAGAGAGCAAGCAGCTATTAAGAATATTGAAGGGTCTTCAATTTTACCCTACTTGCAAACTGACAAGTTAGGCTACCACAGTTTCATGGATATTGGCAAAAGACAAAAGACTCCTGGGTCAGACACAAAGGACTTTATTATTCCCAGAACAGCAGGCAGCCTCAATTTCATGTTCAGATCAGATCCCTCTTGCTTCCCAAGTCCCACAGCGGCTATATGGAGTGGCCCAAGTGGATGCTGGGCACACACTGGGTTTGCATCACAGCTGAGGAAACCTGAGTTTAGGGAACCCAAATCTTTTATAATTGGCAGTAAGCAAACCTGCCTCACTTATGCACTGGAAAAAGACATTGTCTTAATCGTACTGGACAGTAAACAAACCTGTCCTCTGCATTGAAGGGTGATGCTATCTCTATTTTCTAAGACGGTTCACTATGCAATCATCCTTGAAAGCATAGTCCATTACAAAGGTCATCAGTACATCTACTCATAAGACATACAGAAACATGAGGGACCCATGGAGAATTGTCTCCCAACAGCGGTGAAGGAATAGATGAAACAAGATTGACTGAGGTGATAATTATTAAAACTGGGTGATGGATACATTGAGCTACAGTCTACTTTGGTATATTTTTGAAATTTTCCATGAATGATAAGTTAAAAAAATAGCTACTGAAGTAAAGTGCTACATTACAGTCTTGATATAAATCACAATGAAAAGGACACAGGGAGAGGATGTTAAATCTTCACTGTCTTACGTCTCCAGGTCAGTGAGCAAATGTCTGGGATCTGTTCAGCAAATGTTCTTGGAGGCTAATCACATTATTGGTTTGCTGGAGTTACTGGCAAGTTCAATATGATGAACACAAATTTTTACAGGTTAAATGATCAGCTGTGAAAGTTGGGAATATTGAGGAATGGTAGGTAGTTTTTAATTTTTCAGGAGCACGATATACATAAATGTGTTTATATATATATATGTATGTATGGAAACCCTGGTGGCGTAGTGGTTAAGTGCTATGGCTGCTAACCAAAGGGTCGGCAGTTCGAATCCACCAGGCACTCTTTGGAAACTCTATGGGGCAGTTCTACTCTGTCCTATAGGGTCGCTATGAGTCGGAATAGACTCGACGGCACTAGGTTTGTTTTTTTTGGTTCATATGTATATGTCTGTGTCCCAAACCCAGTGCCATCCATATATATATATGAAATGTAATTGCTGTTAGTTGCTGTTGCTCTTTGCAGTTTCTCTTACATGACACAGTTGACCACACCCTCCCTTATTAAACTACATTGACTTTATAAGATCAGTTTGGGTGGCTTGATGGGGGCAGAACCAGACTAGGAGGACTGAGCAGGGAGTGAAGGCTATGGAGGGCAGACAAGTTCATACTATTCTTTCAGAAAGTCAGGCTTCAGAGGGAATGGAGAAAGACACAGAGTTACCAGTTAGCAGCCAAGCACCTAGGGACTCCTCACATAGCCCACAGGAGGTGACTGACCCATGATGACCCCATGTGTGCAGAGTAGAACTGCGCCATAGGGTTTTCAAGTCCGTGACTTTTCAGAAGCAGATCTCCAGGCCTGTCTCCCCAGGCACACCTGGGTGGGTTTGAACTGCCAACCTTTTAGCTAGTAGTTGAGAGCTTAACCATTTGCGCCACACGGACTCCGTATATACGTATATACATATATTTCAGTGAGGTGGTGGCAAAGGAGATAGCATTTATTTGGAAGGCTTTTTATTCACACAAATAGTATTCAGACTGTCAGAAAAGGAAACCTTAAGAATAATGCTAATGAAAGTGTTTTTTAGCAAATACATGTTTTAAAAATATGTATTAGTAAAACATAAATGCATCCCTGCTATTAAAAAAGAAGTGTCTAGACTAAAAAGTGAATACCTTATTCCCCCCTCCCCCCCCGCTGCCACCCTACCAAGCACTTTCCTTCTCCAATTTCCCATTTGCTTCCTGAGAGGTAATTACTGTTAACAGTTTGGTATGCATTTCTCCAGACTCCTCTCTAAAAATTTACATACGGTAATATGTAAAAGCACAAATACAATTTTTTTAAAAACATAAATAGGATTATGCTGTGCATATTTTTATATACCTTGCTTTATTCATTTAAAAAATTTTTGGAGATTTTTCAATTTCAGTATAGAACTGCCTCATTTTAAAAACTATTCCATAGAATGGATGTACCATGTTTGAAATATCCAGTCTAAGCTTATCTTTCACTGCTGATAAGCACTTTTTCATAGTTATTATTAACATGTACCGTGGCTGCTCTCCGTCATGCCAAGTAAGATTCTGCAACCAGTTCCTGCCCATTCAGGTCTATAATCTAAGACAACCTCAACACAAACATGTAGTGAGAAGGCAATTCCTTTATGTGTCAACAATTTTGAGACTATTTTTTAAAAATTATTGGGCTTATTTTAGATTCTCTGGCTTTGAGAAATCATTTACAGATGCTAAATCGAGGAAGAGGGGGAATTAATGAGGAACAGGAGATCACATAGTCTCAACTCACCTTCCCATCAATTACTTATTACAAAAGGAAGATAAAAAAAAATCTGTATATATATATAGAGAGAGAGAGAGAGTATGATAAAGCACATATGGCAACTTATTAAAAATTAGCGAATATGAATAATGGTTACATGGAAGTTATTTGTCTTGGTCATCTAGTGCTGCTATAACAGAAATACCACAAGTGGATGGCTTTAAGAAAGAGAAGTTTATTTCCTCACTGTAAAGTAGGCTAAAAGTCCAAATTCAGGGTGTCAGCTCCAGGCGAAGGCTTTCCTCCTTCTGTCGGCCTTCTCGTCAACCTACCCCTGGACTAGGAGCTTCTCTGAGCAGGGACTCCAGGTCCAAAAGGCTTTGCTCTGGGCACTGCTTTCTTGGTGGCATGAGGTCCCCCAACTCTCTGTTTGCTTCCCCTTCCCTTTATCTCTTGTCAGATAAAAGGTGGTGCAGGTCACACCCCAGGGAAACTCCCTTTACATTGGATCAGGGATGTGACCTGAGCAAGGGTGTTATGTCCCGCCTTAATCTTCTTTAACCACAGGCAGAGACTATGGTTTCTAACACACAGGAAAATCGCAGAATGGAGGACAACCACAGGGGGACACAATTCAATCTATTACATTATTTTTACTGTTTTTGTAGCTTATCTGAAAATTTGAAATGATTTCAAAATGATAACTTAAGGCACATGTCTGGGTTTCAAGAGCCTGGAGAAACCAGAAGCCGATAATGTATGCATTGAAGTGACGCTCCTGGAGCCTAGTTCAACCTCTTGCCTGCTCGGGTGAGCTGTGGTTATAGGAGTATAGGGAAGGGTTCTTTTTTAAAATGTTTTGCAGAGATATCATATATCTCACAATTATCAACTAACAAAACACTGCAGTTTCAAAAATATAAATAGGTCTTAATTTGCAGAGGCAGGATAAAGAATGTGTATTTTAACTAAGTTGTGGTTTTAATAAAACATTGTCTTGCATCAACCTGTTGTACTAGTTTCTCCTTGGTCTAGGATGGTTTCCTAAACTGTGCCTGTGCACATGAACTTGCTCTCACTTTTAAGCCTTTACTTTTTGTAATTCTGGTGGAGTGAGCGAACAACGGGACATGGCTTTCAGTTTGGAGAGGCATAAAAACAGCAATTATTTTAACAGATCAATACTCCCTCCTGCTTATCTGCCTCTGATTTGCTCCATGGAACTGGCAACAGAAAATTTTTAAACAGCTTTATTGAGATATAGTTCACGTTCATGTGTTTCAGCCATTTTAGGTATATGATTCAATGGTTTTTAATATTTTCACAGGTTGTGCAACCATCACCAAGATCTAATTTCGGAGCATTTTCATCACTCCGAAAACAAATGCTGAACCCGTTAGCAGTCACTCCCCATTGCTGCTGTCCCCCAGCCCCAGGAAACCAGTACTCTACTTTCTGTGTCTATGCTGGACATTTCATGTAAATGGAGTCATATAATATGTGGTCATTTGTGACTGGCTTTTTTCACTTACAATGTTTTCAAGGTTTATTCATGTTGTGTAACATGTATTAGTACTTCTTTTTTTTATTGCTGATTAATATTCTCTCATATGGATATACCACATTTTGTGTATCCATTCATGAGGTGATGGAGATTGGGGTTGTTTCCACTTTGTGGCTGTTATGAATAATGCTACTTTGAACATTTGTGTGGGGATACGTTTTAATTTCTCTTGCGCGTGTATCTAGGAATGGAATTGCTGAGTCATATAGGGTCGCTATGAGTCGGAATCGACTCGACGGCAGTGGCATGGGTTTATGGTAACTCTGTGTTTAACATTTTGAGGAACCGCTAGTCTGTTTTTCAAAGAGGCTGCACCATTTTGCACTCCCACGAGCAATGCATGAGGGCTCCAATTTCTCCACTTGTTATTGTCTGTCTTTTTTTATTATAACCATCCTCATGGCTGTGCAGTGGAATCTGATTGTAGTTTGGATTTGCAATTCTTTCATGGCTAATGATGTTGAACATCTTTCCATGTGCTTGTTGGTCATTTGTATATCTTCTTGCAGAAACGTCTATTCAGATCCTTGGCCCATTTTTAATTGGTTATTTATCTTTTTATAAACGAGTATAAGATATTTTTATATATTCTAGATACAAGTTCTTGACCGGATATATGATTGGCAATGGCAATTTACACAGGCTGGCTGTTACTTAGCTGATTTTTTTACTTAAGCAATTTCTTGGAGATATTTTTGCTTCAATATATATGGCCAGTCTCCATTTCAAAAACTGTTGCATAGCATTCCACAGAATGTATGTACCGTACCGTATTTGAAATATCCCCTAGTAATCATCATCTGAATGATGTCTCCTGTCAGTATATCCTTATAGATCATATTCTGAATAATATTCTTCTCTCTTCTGCGTTTTGGGAGAACCCACCCTACTAGATTTATGCTCTTTAAGAACATGTATTCTGCATCTTCTTGGATGTATCAGGCTTCTCACAACAGCACTTAGCATACCATACTCTGTTGCTTGGTCAGTTTAGAGTAAATGATTTCTGCTGACTCTTTGTAGACTCTCAAGTAGAAGACTTTCCACCCTTGGTTTAATATAATCTTAGAGATGGTACATTCCTCCAACTTCTACTCCCATTCCAGTGGTGAAAATAGTCATATGGCTCCACCTAGATTCAAGGGGTTTGGTAAATATGGTCTAGCTGTGTGCTAGAAGAAAATGGAAGAGGAGAAAATGGACATCGGAGGACATTCTCTAGCACAGTGGTCTAGGGGGATACATAATTTCTGCTTCAAGGCAAGCGATTTTCTTTTATGAAAGTAAAGCTGGAGTGGCCCACATTGGCTAGAGCATGCCTTCTCAGCACTGGCAATATAGGATATAAGGTTTTTTTTCCTCCGCCTGTGAAAAATCAAACCGGTTGCCTTCTAGTTGATTCTGACCCATAGCTACCCCATGTGTGCCAGAGTAGAACTCTGTAGGGTTTTAATGGCTGCGACCTCTGGGTGGATTCGAACTGCCAACTTTTCAGTTAGCAGCCAAGCACCTAGGGACTCCTTATATAGTCCTCTGGAGGTGAAAATTAGCTCTTGTGGGGTGAACAAATCTTAGATATTGACATAGTTTATGGCCCTTCAAAGCCCAACCCTACCTGAGAAAAATCTTTTTTTTCCTTTTTTTAATTTAATTGAGGTGAGGGAGGGTGGCTAAGAAAACATGTCTAAAAGGCATTTGGGGGAGCAATAATGAAAAAAAAAAGGTCAGAGAACATTAGCTGGAGCTTGGTCACACCTATCTGCAAATTTATTCTTTATTTGGATTACCATGTGCCCATGAAGTGGGGGAGACTGAGTGGAGTTTAAGGGATGACTAACGGCTGCCACAGGGATATATCAAAAATAGAAAAACTAAAACCAAACCTGGTGTGGTAGAGTCGATTCCAACTCATAGCGACCCTATAGGACAGAGTAGACTTGCCCATGGGAATATACTATTGGCATAATATGGCTTGAGACAGGAACATGGGGGAGGAGGGATGACAAGAGATAAGGCTCAAGAAGCAAGGAGAGACCAGATCATAAAGAGCCTTAAATGCTAAGTTAAGGAGGTTGGACCTATCATAACGGCAAGGATTTTGAATAGAGGAGTGGGGATAGGAGCACAATTTGATTTAAATTAAAAAAAAAAAACTCAGGCTGTAATGTGGAGAGAATTTGGGAGGAAGTCAAGAGGGGAAGGGGTACCAGTTCGAATCCAATCTATTGCAGTAATGCAGGCATAGGATGATAGCTTAAATCAAGATACCGAGATAGTGTCGGTAGGAATGGAGAAAATTAGGTGGATTTGGAGGGAGTATCTTCAGGACTTACAGGTTGATGGGTTAGGCAGGACTACTGAGGATGAGGGTGGGGACAGGGATGACAACCTGCCACCATTCTCTAGTGTAGGGAACCTGGAGGATGAGGGTTTTGAGCGTGGACAAAGGTAGGGGATTATGAGTCCAAGTTTGGCCACATCGAATTTCAAGGGCTTTCCAGTTGATCCTTGATGACAGAGACATGGATTTCAGGAAAGAGACGTAAGGTACCACGGTATATAAATGGCAGTTACAGCAATGGTGTCCACTGCAGCAGCAAGGGGTACCATGTAGAATGAGAATCGACTTGGCAGCAATGGGTTAGTGTTGTCTCTATTTTTTCTTCCATGATCTTTGTAGTTTTAAGTTGTACATTTAGGTCTTTGATCCATTCTGAGTTAGTTTTTGTATATGGTGTGAGGTATGGCTCTTGTTGAATTTTTCCACAAATGAATATCCAGTTTTGCGAACACCATTTGTTAAAGAGACTCTCTCTTCCTCATTTAATGAACATCTACCCTTTGTCAAAGATCAGCTGTCCATAGGTGGTTGGATTTACTTCTGGGTTCTCAACTCTGTTCCACTGGTCTATGTGTCTGTCATTGTACCCAGTACCAGACTGTTTTGACTACCATGACTATATTGTGGGTTCTGAGATCAAGGAGCCTGAGGCTTCTTACTTTGTTCTTCTTCAATAATGCTTTGCTTATCTGGGGCCTCTTTACGTATAATGTTGGTGATATGTTTTTCCAGCTCATTAAAGAATGTTGTTAGAATTTGAATCAGGATTGCATTATATTTGTAGATCGCTTTGGGTACTATTGACATTTTCACAATGTTAAATCTTCCTGTCCATAAGCGTGGTATGTTTTTTCATTTATGTTGTATGTCTCTTTTGGTTTCTTGCAATAGTATTTTGTAGTTTTCTTTGTAGAAGTCTTTTACATCTCTAGTTAAATTTATTCCTAAGTATTTCATCTTTTTGAGGGCTATTGTAAATGGTATTGTTTACCTGATTTCCTTTTTGGAGTTCTCTTTGTTGCTACAGAGGAATCGAACAAATTTTTGTATGTTGATCTTGTACCCTGCCACTTTGCTGAATTCTTCTATCAAACATATTTCATAAGATATGGTTTTAAGGCTTCGTTTGAGCAATGCTCAGCTTAAAATGTCAAGCCCAGAACTGCCGAAAAATTTTCTCGATGTAGTTTGGGACATGTGTTACCAAGCCCAGTGTTACTGTTTTTTTTTTTTCCTTGATCTAAACACTGTATATTTATTACTGCTCCATAAATTGCATTGTGAGCTTTTTTTCCCCTCACATTATACAAACATTTCTTATTGTGCTTATAAAAAATTAAAACCCTGGAGCCTTTTTCCAAGAACTGCTCTTAAGCCAGCTCTCCCATGTTACAAGCTAAGTATGAGTTTTAAATTTCTGTTTACTAGTTTGAATGTATTATTCCAAGCTATCTTCCTATTAGATAGGATATAGAATATGGCATCCAACATATTTACTTTCTTTCCCAGTCAGGGCAGTCAGCTTTGACTTTGACCAGCTTGTTGTGGGAGTCAAAATTCTATGATGACTCCTTTGATTTCCACCCCCTGGTATCCACATCTTTGTATAAATCCCTGCCCTTGAGTGAAGGTGGGACCTGTGACTTGTTTCTAACTAATAGAATATGGCGAAAGTGAAGGGATTTTGTGGATGCAATTAAGATCCCTATTCAGTTTACTGTGAGTTAATTGAAAAGGAGATTATCCTGGGTGGGCTTGACCTAACCAGGGGAGCCCTTTAAAAGGGAGTCTAGACCTTCCCTGATAGAAGAGACTCAAAGCAGGTGAGATATTCTCCTGGTAGCCTTGAAGAACCAAACAGCCATGTTGTGAATTACCTGTGGAAAGGAGTGTTCTCTAGGAACTGAGAGCCTCAGTACTCCAACCTAAGGGAACTCAATTTAACCAACAACCCGAATGAACTTGGAAGAAGCCCTTGAGTCTCAGATGAGAACTTGAGGCTTAGAAATAGCCCCTGCCAATACCTTGATTGCAAAGGAGCTGGGCTCCTGACACAAGAAAACTGTGAGATAGTAAATGTCTGTATTTCTAAGCTGCTACGTTTGTGATAATTTTTTAGGCAGCATAGAAAACGAATGCACTTATCTTTAGCGGGGCCATCCATGTTTTGGGTAAGAGAGTTGGACTACACAGGGGCGAGCACCTTCCATCAAGACTCTTCCTCCCACCCTCCCCTGTGGCTCGCATAGCATCCTGGTTGCTCCTGGCCCATCCAGGCTAATGAACTTGGCTTAGTGAGAGGTAGAAAACATTACCTCAGTGCATCACATAACATTCTCTGAGGTAGAAGAAAATTGCCTTCACGCAAACGGAGGACAAATGGAAAACCAGCAATGTTCGTGTTGTATATGACTGTGGTACTTATTAGCAGCCCTGCTGACTCATTCTGTGACAAAGCATCTGAATCAGGCATTAGTGTACTGTCTCTGTCGTGAGAGAGCCATTTCCCTCAGGATAAAGAATGCCTGTTAATATTCCGGGCAACTTGAGACTCTTGACTAAGAGGCCATCCCTGCCCACTCACTACCCTGTGGGTGTTAAGACCTTCATTATGATTCCGCTTTCTTTATGCAGTCACCTTGGCATGCTTCCTGAATGACCTTAGTGGTTTAGGAAAGATTGGTTTTTCCAAATAATAGGCAAGAATACAGGAAGTAATTGGATTTGGCATACTTTATAGCATCAAGTTGGATTGCTTTTAGAAGGGCTGTTAAAGGAAAGCATCATTTAAATCAGGACAAAGAAGGAGATTTGGCTGGAGCTGCTGAAGAGCTGCTGTGTGAGTCTATGACTAACTCTGCATGTCAACATTGGGCTTCCTTGTAGATGAATATTATGGCGTCAATGTAAATAGACTGTAATGCTGAAAGGAGGAGGGGAAGGCAAAGGCAACCCACTCATTCCAGAAAGTTAGTAGGAATAGGGTGAGAATCCAGGAGGCTGAATGGATTCTGGGTTTGGTTGATGG
The DNA here is from genome assembly GCF_030014295.1 of Loxodonta africana. NCBI lineage: Eukaryota > Metazoa > Chordata > Mammalia > Proboscidea > Elephantidae > Loxodonta > Loxodonta africana. The sequence continues at coordinate 17,503,941 of NC_087369.1, forward strand.
ACAGGTAAGCAGAAAACTTTAGTTTGGGGGGGGGGCGGTAATTTTGGATCTCAGAAATGGTCTTCAGGCATCATCTCAGGGCCTGGAATTTCATAGGCATAAAGAAGTATTTGCCATTTGAGGCCAAGTACATCTTTGCTGTGGTGGCTGTCCTGTGCATTGTAGGACATTTAGCCGCATCTTTAGCCTCTACCCACTAGGTGCCAGTAGTATGCCCCCAGTTGTAAAAACAAAAAATGTCTCTGGACATTTTGAAATGTCGCCTGGGGGCAACATCACCCCTTCTTGAGAACCAATGCGCTAAAACCAGCAACCTCTTAGTTTTTTGTCCAATGTCCATTTCTTGTGAAACATATTGAGCAGTTGCCATGACCAGTAAACCGTATGGGATGCTGGGAAAAGGAATGGTTCCGCCCCTGCTTCCTTCCCTAGAACCGAATGACAACAGGCCATTTCTTCTCTCCTGCCACAGTGTTTAACTGGATAGTGAAGCCTGACATAAAAGGCTCACCCACCAAGGATAGGGCCCCAACTTTAGGAATTAAGTATCCTGTTGTGATCTTTTCTAGTCCTGTTAGTAAAGCTATGTTCTATTTAATATTTATAGGCACGTCTAAGTTTTTAAGGGGAAGGGGCACTCAGTAAATGCTTAATTCCTACCACCTCCTAGGACTTGATGGAGTTGATCAGAGAGCCCCAGGCTCCTCCTTTTTCCTTAGGGTATGGAAACTGTTTCAAAGGTTTTGGACAGCGACACACAAAAAATTAGCAAATCACAGAATACTTTGCTTTTAGTCAGAGTCAGCTTTCTTACAAAAATCAAACAACAGAAATACATTTCACTAAAGAAAATACGGAAAACCTTTAAAATGAGTTGCCGTCAAGCCTGCCCCTACTCACGGTGACCCCATGGGTGTCAGAGGAGAACTGTGCTTTATAGGGTTTTCATGGCTGATTTTTGGGGGGTAGATCACCAGGCCATTCTTCTGAGTTGCCTCTGGTAGACTTGAACCTCCAACTTTTCAGTTAGCAGCCGAGTCTGTTAACTGTTTACACTACTCAGGACTCCATTTAAAATATAAAATATAGAAAACTATAAAAAAGAAAGTAAAAAATCGTGTGGCCAGTATTACTCTGTGCACCAGTTCCTGCTTCTCTCCTTCCAGGCGCTTGAGTGGATTGATTTCCTCACCACCTTGAAGTTAAGCATGGTCATGTGACATTTCCTTGTCCAATGAAATGTGAGTGGAAGTTAATGTGTCACTGATGGGTTAGGGCATTTAACTGCCAGTGCAGGAGTCCCCACTGCCCTCTCCCCCTACCTCAGTGGTTGTGGAAACCATGCTGACATGGCCATGTAGCATTGAGCCTTCAGATGGAGGATAGCTGGCCAAAAGTGTCACCTAGTCCCATAAACAGAAACTGCATGACCAGAAATAAACCTTTGCTGTTTAAACCCCTAAAATATTAAAGTTGTTTATTACTGCAGGAGGGCCTAGTCTATCCTGGCTGGAACAATGTCCATAATCCTACAACTCAGAAAAAATTTGCGGTTATATTTAAAATATATTCTTCGATTTAAAAAAAAGGTTTTTTTTTTCTTTTAATTTTGTTGTTGAGAATATACACAGCAGGACATACATTAATTCAACTATTTCCACATGTACAATTTAGGGACATTGATTACATTCTTCAAATTGTGCAACCATTCTCACCCTCTTTTTCGAGTTATTCCTTCCCCGTTAACATAAACTCACTGCCTCCTAAGTTTCCTATCTAACCTTTCGAGTTGCTGCTGTCGATTAATCCCATATAGATAAGAGTTATGTGTGTGTGTGCTTTAGACGGAAGTTTACAGAGCAAATTAGTTTCTCATTAAACAATACACAAATTGTTTTGTGCCATTAGTTGTCAATAGATAAGATTTTTTAAATGTATAATTTTATATAGTTTGAATCTTAGTGTTTTGTATTCTTTTACGACTAAGCACACTATGAAAAAAAATTTCTTTGCTTTCCATTGCCTCCACCACACCCCATTTTTTCCCTCTTAGCACTTACCACTTTGTGAAATTTATTCATTTATTTACTATTTTACTCCTTCAGAATGTAAGCTCCATGAAGGCAGGGGCCTTGTTTGTCTTGTCCACTTTTATTTCTCCAGTATCTGACAAGTGCTTTGCACATAACAGGTACTTAATATTTTATGAATGAATAATGAATGAATATTCCATAAGAATTTACCATAATTTATCTAACCATTACCCTATAGATGGACATTTTCATTATTTTTGGTTTTTCCTTTTGAAGACCACCCTTTTACATAAATCTTTTTAGTTTATCTCTGATTGCTTTGATTAGTATAAATCCCTAGAGGTGGATTAATGGCTACATCAAAAGAGTAGAATAATTTTAAGGCTCCTGATTTGTATTTCCTAACCATCTCTCAAAAAAGTTGTATCAATATTCATTCCCAACAACATGTTGTTGTTGTTAGGTGCCATTGCATCAGTTCTGACTGACAACAACCCGCTTTATACAACAGAACAAAACACTGCCCGGTCCTGCACCATCCTCACAATTGTTATGTTTGAGCCCGTTGTTGCAGCCACTGTGTCAATCCATTTTGTTGAGGGTCTTCCTCTTTTTTGCTGACCCTCTACTTTATCAAGCACACAGTTTTCCCTTGTTCTGTTTGAAAGACTGCCTCTTGGACTCAGTACAGGTTCCTCATGAGCACAATTAATTGTTGTGGAATTCCCATTCTTTGCAATGTTGTCCATAATTTGTTGTGATCCACGCTGACAAATGCCTTTGCATAGTAAATAAAACACAGGTAAACATCTTTCTGGAATTCTACTTTTTGCCAAGATCTATCTCACATTAGCAGTGATTTCCCTTGTCTACGTCCTCTTCTGAATCCGGCTTGAACTTCTGGCAGTTCCCTGTGGACATACTGTTGCAACTGCTTTTGAATGATCTTCAGCAAAATTTTATTTGTGTGTGGTATTAATGATGTCGTTCAATAATTTTCACATTCTGTTGAAGCGTCTTTCTTTGGAATGGGCACAAATATGGATCTCTTTCAGTCAGTTGGCCAGGAAGCTGGCTTCCAAGTTTCTTGACGTAGATGCAAGAAAGATCCAGCGCTGCATCCATTTGTTGAAACATCTCAATTGGCATTCTGTCAATTCGTGGAGCCTTGTTTTTCCCCATTCCCTTCACTGCAGCTTGCACTTCTTCCTCCAGTACCGTGGGTTCTTGATCATATGCTGCTTCCTGAAATGGTGGAATGTTGACCGATTCTTTTTGGTACAGTGACTCTGTGTATTCCTTCCATCTTCTTTTGATCCTTCCTGTGTTGTTCAATACTTTACCCGTAGAATCCTTTAATATTGCAACTCAAGGCTTGAATTTTTTCTTCAGTTCTTTCAGCTTGAGAAATGCTGAGTGTGTTCTTCCCTTTTGGTTTTCTAACTGCAGGTCTTTGCCCATTTCATTATAATACTTTGCCTTCTTGAGCCGCCCTTTGAAATCCTTTGTTTAGCACTGTTACTACATCATTTATTCCTTTCGCTTTACCTACTCTACATTCAAGAGCAATTTTCAGAGTCTCTTCTGACATCTGTTTTGGTCTTTTCTTTCCTGTCTTTTTAATGAACCTTTGCTTTTTTTCATGTATATCTTTGATGTCGTTCCACGACTTGTCTGATTTTTGGTCATTGATAGTCAGTGTGTCAAATCTATTCTCGAGATGGTCTCTAAACTCAGGTGGGATGTATTCAGAGTTGTACTTCGGCTCTTGTGGGCTTCCTATAATTTTCTTCAGCTACAACTTGAAGTTGCATATGAACAATTGATGATCTTTTCCGCATCTCCCTTATTCTGACTTGTAATATTGAGCTTTTCCATTGTCTCTTTTCACAGATGTAGTCGATTTGACTCCTGTGTATTCCGTCTGGCAAAGTCCAGTGTATAGTTGCCGTTTATGTTGTTGAAAAAAGGTATTTGCAGTGAAAAAGTCGTTGGTCTTGCAAAATTCTATCATGTAGTCTCTGGCATTGTTTCTATCACCAAAGCCATATTTTCCAACTACTGATCCTTCTTTGTTTCCAACTTTTGCATTCCAATCACCAGTAATTATCAGTGCACCCTGATTGCATGTTTGATCAATTTCTGACTGCAGAAGTTGGTAAAAATCTTCAATTTCCTCATGCTTGGCCTTAATGATTGGTGTGTAAATTTGAATAATAGTCATATTAAGTAGTCTTCCTTGTAGGCGTATGGATATTATCCTATCACAGCGTTGTACTTCAGGATAGAAGTACAACATAGGAAAGTACTTCTTTTTTATTGTGGTAAAATATATTTAAAAAAATAATTGCCATTTCAAAATTTTAACATGTACAATTCAGTGACATTAATTATGTTCACCATGTTTGCAGCCATTATCATTGTGTGTTTCCAGATTTTCCCATTGTCCTTGATGAAAACTCAGTGGAGAGTACTTTTTTATCATTGACACTGAAGATTTTTCAAAGAAGTCAGGAATATATTTAATAAATCATTAGTCAGTATAAATTAAAAAAAATTTTTTTCTGCATCTTATATGAATATGGGTTTGTCTAATAACCTGGGAATTCGCATCTACTACTGCCAAAATAAATAAAGTCACACTGAAGACCCAGAAGGAGGTGGGCAACTCTGGCTTCCCTTTCTGGTTTTCTCCTAATCTCCTTTACAAAACCCACTGTCCTTCTGGGACCATTCCTATAATTTTCAGTCTAATTGCAGTCTTCTTATGGGAGAGATGTGATCGAGAGCATGGTTGCTCAAGAGTTCCTGCCACACAGATAAAGGAGACTGAATTGTCATTGAGTAAATCAGTTTCTGCCAATAATTGTGAAGAGCCTCATGTATCAATAAATCAAATACTTAAATAGAAATAAGGCTGTTAAAAAAATGGAAAGCAAGATCCAAAATTTTCTCCGTCTACCAAATGGATGATCAGTTAATTAGAGGCCATTTAAAATTCTTTAAACCACTGTATAGGTCCCAAAGGATATTGCTCTAGAGGAAGATGTAGTACCTGATTCTAAGAGACAAAACTGAACCGGCAAAGCTAGCATATGGAGGGACGAGGTCAAATCCATTTATAGAACTTAGTTTCCTGCTGTTCATTTCTTGTTGTTCAAGCTTCCTGATAGTAATGAAATTATCTTCAAGTGGAAAGACCAAGACTTGGGGGAGAAATTGAGCACGGAAAATCAATACTAAGTTTCTGTGGTTCCTGACCAGAACACTAAGCTCCTTTTTACAGTGCAGAGGGAGGCAGATTCGAGTGACTCAGACCTGTCACCCTGGTTGGTGGGCAACATGACAAACAAGATTTGGTTTGGGTTTCTTTAAAACCTGTCTGAACTGTTCAAGTCTGAGGGGTTAGCTATGCTTTTCAGTGGTGTCTATCCCGACTTGAGGTTTTCATCTTTAATTATGTTGGCATTTTAATTAGGTATTAACTTTGTCCATGAACGTGAAGACAGAAGAAATTATTTGGGCTACAGACTTTTGTAAGGAGAATACTTGTCAATAATATCAGAGGATGTTGCCAGTGAGGAAGGTCAGAAATGATCTGATTTTTTTCTCATGAAGGTGTGCTTTGAATTTGATGTTGTTTTGTCTGAAAGAGAAGTGTGCGTAGTATACTTTAGAAAGGTTTTATTTCAGTCATTCTTACAATAATGTGATCTTGATCTTTTTTTTCCTCTGCAAAATTGCCGAAGACCAGGTCTATAATTTGTATGTGTCTATATTCGTGGAGCCCTGGTGGTGTAGTGGTTAAGAGCTTGGCTGCTACCAAAATGACAGCAGTTCAAATCCACCTGCCACTCCTTGGGAACCCTATGGTAGTTCTACTCTCTCTTACAGGGTTGCTATGTGCATGCATATATTAGTATGTAGGTATATATTTGTATTTATACTATTCTAGAGCAAAGGTAAGGAGCTCTGGTGGTGCAGTGATTCAGTGTCTGGATGCTAACCGAAAGGTCAGAGATTCGAACCCACCAGCTGCCCCATGGGAGGAAGATGTGGCAGTCTGTTTCTGTAAGGATTTACAGCCTTGGAAACTCTATGGGGGCAATTATACTCTGTCCAATAGGGTCGCTATTACTCATAGTAATTGACTCCGTGGCAATGATTTAGAGCAGAGGTTGGCAAACTATGGCTCAAGGGCCAAATACAGCCTGCCACCTATTTTCATAAATAAAGTTTTATTGGAACACAGTCATGCCCATTTATTTATGTATTGGGTGTGGCTGCTTTTGCACTACAATGAGAGTTGAGTAATTTTGACAGGGACTGTGATTTTTAAGATTATGTGTCAACCTGGCCCAGCCATGATTCTTAGTGTTTTGGAAGTTGTATAATGTCGTGATCACGTCCTTGCTGAAATTTGATGTGATCACCCCCATGATGGAATCTGCTGAGTGGTACTGGCAGGCATGGGGCTTGTGGCGGTTCACTGACCCCTCAGCCTTCATTTCTCTGCCCTCCACCTACTTCCTTCCTGCTCGCCTTGCCAAGGTTTTTGGCTTGTTCTGGATCCTGCAGCTGCCTCTCGTTGTCTGACCTCCAGTTCATGGGACTTGAGTTAGCAGCTTACCTGCCGGTCTTGGGATTCATCAGTCTTCACAGTCTGTAAGCAAGAGTCTTGCTCTCCAACCTGCCAGTCTTGGGTTCCCCAGCCCCTGCAGCTACATGAATCAGGAGAAGCCTTGTGGTTTTGCCTGCCAATCTTGGGATTCCTCGATCTTCACAGCCTGTGCGTGGGAGCCCTGTTCTCTGACCTGCTGATCTTAGGTTTGCTAGCCTCTGCGGCCACATCATTCAGGAGAGGCCTCTATCCTGATCCACGGACTTGGGACGTTTCAGCCTCTATAATCACGTGAGCTGTTTCCTTGATATAAATGTCTTTGTATATATATTTATATGCTTTACTGGTTTTGCTTCTCTAGAGAACCAAGCCTAAGACAGGGACCGTATGACCCTCCACAGAAAAACGGTTACTGACCCCTGTTCTAGAACCTGATTTTTTTCCTTGGCACAAGTTTGAATCAAAATAGAATAAGTGGTCTTATAAAAATATTTATGGAACATTTGCTGTGCAAGGAAGGTGTTTGTTGACATGGATGCAAGAATGAGTAGAAACTCTAGAAGAGAAGCTCAAAATATTATTAGAGTCCTTTAAACAGATGGAGAGACAAGTGATAAAGTTGTCAATCTGGAACTAATGAAACCTTTACCAGAAATGCCTATGAAAATACATATATAAGGGGATTCAATATAATCCATTTAAAGAAGTTAAACATTTATATGCAAGGCATTGTGCTAAGACATATGAATTACAATATAGTTGGTTTATAGGCCTGTCGCATGAAGAGCTGAGAGATATTTTTGTTGGGTTTCAACCTCCAGAACAGTAGCTGGCTAGAGCACTGATCATCTATACCATTGAACTGGTGGTACCTTGTTCAAAGGCAGGAAAAAATGATCAAACCAGAACTTATCTTTCCTTTTGAGCCTGTTTCTCTTCAGGTACTCTCAGTTTTGGGAAAGACCTCTCTGTCTGCTGACCAACTTGGTTGTCAACTTGTCTGCGTTCTCCCTAATATGATGGAGTTGGCTTCCCACTTTGCTTTGCCTAGTTTGCCAGGTGCCACCTCCTCCAAGAAGATTCCCTAACCCATGTCTGTATCTGGCTGGGTTAGGGGTCTGCCATATATGCTCCCAAAGATCTCAGTGCATATTTCTCACCACAGGACCTTTGCCACTGTGTGTTTCAGTGGTTTCTTTCTTGAGAGGAAGCCATTTTCACATCATGTAAAGCATGTGTTCACTGCCTCTGGCCAGGTCTTGGATAATATTTGTATGGAACAAAATATTATCACGGACCTGGCCAGAGGCTGTGAACCCAAGTTTTACAGCAGCCCCAGGGTCAGTGCGTATGTATGTGCATGTATACATGTTTCATTATTAATTAATTTCTCTAATATTTATTTAATAAATAAATTTATTAAGCACCTTCTTTGTTCTGGTCACTGTTAAATGTGCTGGGGATATAGCAGTGAACAAGACAAAGTCTTTGTCCTCACAGAATATATATTCTAGTGAAGACAGACAGACTGAAGATTTTTCAAACCAGCGGTACCAACACCACCATGTAGGTGAAAGAAACTGAGATTTTTTATGTACTTTATACTCTTATCGGAGCCGTTACAGTTTTATTTATGTTAGAAAAGGTTGTAAACAGGTAGATTTTTCTAAGCTTTTACACAATTAATAAATGTTAGAATAAAGAATATAGTAATATTAGAAATTCATGAGAGGAAAAACAACCATGAATATATAAGGCGAGGTAGTGACAAGTGCTACAAAGAAAAAATAAAGGCAGAAGAGGAAATGGACACTGAGGGGATAGCTGGTGACTATTTTTTTTTAAAGGAGCCCTGGTGGCACAGTAGTTAAGTGCTTGGCTACTAACCAAAAGGCTGAAGGTTCAAATCCACCAGCCACTCTGTGGGAGAAAGATGTGACAGTCTGCTTCGGTAAACCTATGGGGCAGTTGTACTCTGTCCTATAGAATTGCTATGAGTCGGAATCAACTAGGCAGAGGGTTTGTTTTTTCTAAGACATGGAACAGAGTCTCTGAAAGCATGGCATTTGCAAAGACAAGGATGAAGAGAGGAGTGCTGAGTGGCCAGAGCAGAGCAAGAGGCAGAGAGAGAAAGGCAAGGGCCAATTTAGGTAGAACTGTTTGGCTCTGAGAAGAAAAAAAAATTTTTTTAAATAATTTTTATTGTGCTTTATAAAAGTTTACAAATCAAGTTAGTCTGTCACATATAAACTTATATACACCTTACTACATACTCCCATTTACTCTCCCCCTAATGAGTCAGCCTGCTTCCCGCTTCCAGTCTTTCCTTTCGTGACTGTTTTGCCAGTTTCTAACCTTCTCTACCCTCCTATCTCCCCTCCAGACAGGAGATGCCAACACAGTCTCAAGCGTCCACCTGATACAAGTAGCTCACTCTTCGTCAGCGTCTTTCTCCAACCCATTGTCCAGTCCCTTCCATGTCTGATGAGTTGTCTTTGGGAATGGTTCCTGTCCTGGGCCAACAGAATGTTTGGAGACCATGACTGCCGGGATTCTTCTAGTCTGTGAGAAGAAATTTGAGTTTTACTCTGAGTGCGATGGGGAGAACCTTGGAGGAATCTGAGCAGGGGAGTGACCTGGTCTGAAGTTGCTCTGTGGGAAATAGATCAGGGGACTGTCGGAAAGAGAAAGTGGAAAGCCAGTTAGAATGCTCTGGCCATCGTGAGGGATGGGGGTGTTGATGGACTTGGACAAGGATGTCGAATGTGGAGATGGTGAGAAGTGGTCAGACATGGGACGTGCTTTGAAGGTAGAGCTGACATGACTTTGGGGGTGAGGAAAACAGGGGCCAATCAGGAATTTGGTCTGACAACTAGATGAATGAAGGCATCCTTTACATATACACATCACACGTCATTGAGCCAACTGACTTAAATGAAAACTTTTTACTGTATTAAGAAATTTAAATAATATTATACATAAATTCTTTGATAGGGGTAAAATTTTCCTCCAGCCCCCTGGCCTTTGTTTTATGAAAGATAAGCGGCTACGGAAAAAGTTGATTCTTAGGCTTTTCCTTAAGAGTCCCTGGGTGGCGCCAATGGTTAAGTGCTGGGCTACTAACCTAAAAGTTGGCAGTTGATATCCACCCAGAGACATCTTGGAAGACAGGCCTGGCGATCTGCTTCCAAAAAAAAAAAAATTTAAAAAACCTTTTGGAGCAGTTCTACTCTGCACACATGGGGTCACATGAGTTGGAACTGATTAGAGAGCATATGGTTTGGGTTAGACCTTTCTTCTAATCTAACCTCCTCGTATATTAGATGAAGAAATGGAGACCCAGAGAAGGGGGGAGAGGTTCCTTCTAGATCACAGTATGCCACAGCACAGGTGAGAGCCCCCTTCTCCTATTTCCTTTACAAATTTGGGCGTCAATCACCTTGCCTTTTATAAAAGCGCCATTTCTGTTTATACTTATTTAAAATAATGTTTGAAGCTCAAAATGAAAACTTACCTCTTGGGAATTGTTTTAAAGTAGTGACTTAATCGTTAAAAAAAAAAAGTCCCCAACACATGTACGTGTAATTTTTAAGACGTTCATAGCCCTAGTCCTACTGGGGTTACACATTCAATTTCACTTCTCTTCCCAGCAAAAAACAAGATGTAAAATCCAATCAGTAGTCCTACTTTGTCTAAATTCCATTTTCCCTTCTACTTTATTCTAAGTGAAAATAATCTACTGAATTATTTTAAAATTGCATACGTAAACTTTCCCTCTACAGAATACCTTTAGCCTTAAATTTGTGATCTTCAGGATACTGACGGGATAGAATGTTCCTGACTGTATTAAATTTTCCTTCCCCAGAGATGAAACGCAGAAGGAAGTTTAAACTATCAGGTTTTTTTTTTTTTTTTTTTGCTAAAGTGAGCCTAATGTCTTCTTAATAATTCTCTTCCTTGTCACTCAGCACATCTGGTGATATTGAACAGTCTTTTATGGTTGTTTTTCTTCTCATGCATTTATAATATTACTGTATTCTTTAGTGTAAAGTTTATTAATTGTATAACAGTGTAGAAAAACCTACCTCTTTGCAACATTTCCTACCATGAATAAAAAGTTCAGCGGTTCAAATAAGCAATAAGTTGCAGAATGGCGACCATGGTGGTGAGGTTGGTTTAAACACTTTTCAAGGTTCCTTCTCTTTTGAAGAAATGATGAATGTCATCTCTGCGACATTTTGGTTTATCCTTTTGGACTATGCTGAGTGTTAATTGTCACTAAAATGTAAAGGTTGGGTCCTTACATAATAAGCCCCTATGTCTTCAATGGTGGCCTTTAGGGAGATGCCTCCCCTCCTCAATATTAATACAGAATTGAAGTATAATATTCAATTCTCATTTTTTTAGGATTAAGAAGCACTAATTGAGGGAGTTTTGGTGGAGGGATAATGAACTGCACAAAGACGTCATTACCTTTTTTTTTTATATATAATAACTTTTATTAAGCTTCAAGTGAACGTTTACAAATCCAATCAGTCTGTCACATATAAGTTTACATACATCTCACTCCCTACTCCCACTTACTCTCCCCATCTTGAGTCAGCCCTTTCAGTCTCTCCTTTCTTGACAATTTTGCCGGCCGTCATTACCTTTTAATCTCATTTTTCATACAGCACCAAAAGGATGAATAATCACTTTTGTGGGTGAACAGGGTCACTAATAAATGAAAACCACAGTCATCCCTAGTTTCAGTACATTGACCAGGACTTGAGCTTGGTAATGGGGCCTGTGGGGTCCTAATCCTAAGAAGGAAGGAATCAGCGGGTCTTGGGATCTGAGAGAAGCCAGGACCCAGGGGAGTCCCCCATGAAGGGAGGTGAAGTCCATGAACCTAGAGGATCAGAACCACTGAGATAACAAAGTACAACTTGAATGCCCTACTCCCGGGCAAGATGGCTGAGAGAAGATTCTAGTCACCTGCCCACTTTATAAGTCAACTTGAAGTGAGGCAGTTGTGATTTTTACTCTTTTGATGATCCAGCCCTTGACTCTGCCTCTCGTATACTCTATACTTCTGGACCCCAAACTGGCCATTCTAATAAACAACTCACCCATACCAGAACCTGCACCAGTATATAAAATTTTGTGTAAGTAAATTCTCTTGAATTCTAAAACAGGAAGGTAAATGTACTATGTTCACCATCTTTTCTTCTAAGACACCTTCTTTGATAAATTAGCCTAGTAGTCACTGTTCAAATCTCTGCCCCCGCTGTTCTTAGACATAATCACTCTGGTTGCCCAAATGAGCAACAAGTATATTTCTGAGATAAAACCATTTAACAACAGGAAGTCTCTGTTTTCAGTATCTTGAATTTCCTGACACTGCTTATTTCATGAGGCTTGGCGCCCAGTTACATTTCACTGTCCCTGCCTTAATCATCTCATTCTTCTGGTTTTAGTGATGGAATCCTTGGCCCACAATCCCATCCAGAACCTCCACCACCACCACGCCCACACACCCTCACACAGTTGTAGCCAATATTTCCTCTTACTCAGGCAAGGCTGCCATCTAGACTCTGGAGATAGGAGTACAAACATACAAATAAAGGGTCAGCATCAGTATCTATTTTTTCAGATAGTCCCAGAAGGGGCAATTTACTGTCCTTGGCTGCTAACTTAAAGGTTGGAGATTCAACTCCACCCAGAGGTGCCTAGGAAAAAGGCCTGGCTACTTCTGAAAAATCAGCCATTGAAAACCCTATGGAGAACAGCTCTACTCTGACACTGATGGGGTTGCCATAGTTGGAATTAACTCAATGGCAACTGGTTTTTCGTTTTATCTTCACATTAAAATCTGCTACCATAGCCTCTGACTGATCATATATGTACAGGTATTTTTTACACCTAACCCCTTTTTCTCTGCAATTTCCATTCATGGACTCAATTGGACCACCTGTTCGCAGCTCACACAATGGTCTGTCTCCCTTCACTTGGGCCTTATTCTCTTCTATAAATATCCCAATCAATTCATTATCTTAAGAAAAGATAGCATGTTTAAAATAATAAGAGTTTTGTGAGAATACTGCATTATCTATTTCTAGCTGACTTGGAGGAAACCATTGTTTGCATAATGGTTAAGTGCTACTACAGCTGCTAACCAAAGGGTTGACAGTTTGAATGCACCACGCGAGCCCTGGAAACTCTATGGGGCAGTTCTACTTCGCCCTGTGTAGGGTCACTGTGAGTCAGAATTGACTCGACGGCAATGGGTTTGGTTTGGTTTTTGGCACTTGACTTGGAAGAAACACGGGGAACACTTTATTTTTGAAGGACCCTTTCTAAGTAACTAATTAACTAAATATTGTTTCATCCTCATGACTAATGAAGATTTTTTATATTGGTGATTAGCTAGTAAGAATATTTTAAGGTTTTTCAAATTAGCCCTAAATACACTTAAAGCACTTGACCAGAGGGTCACCCTGGGGTTCTAGAAGATTGGTAAAGGAAATATGGGAACCAGAGGCCACAGGGGAGGTAATGGCCAGTTTCTAATCCTTAGGAACAAAAGGAAATCAGTCACAAGTGGGAGAGAGTCGAAGGACTTGCTCTGAACTCCAGGCAAGAGGGCAGAACAAATGATACCTGTGGTTAGTGTAATTGGAATATCCATTAAAATTCTTTTATTTATGCATCCTTTGCTTAAAACATGGGCCCTTTCTTTTTACATATTTTATTGTGTTTTCAGGGAAAATTTACACAGCAAATTAGGTTCTCCTTTAAAAATTACTACACAAATTATTCAGTGACATTGCTTACATTTTTCACAGTGTGTCAACATTCTCATTATTTCTGTTCTGGATGTTCCATTTCCAGTTTTCTAGTTTCCCGGTGCCTTACCCTTCCATCTTTGCTTTAGAGTAATTTTTGACCTTTGGTCTCATATAGATTTTTTTTTAAGGTATGCAGTATCCATGGTGATGTTCTTTATTTTATGAGCCAAAGACCTTTGTTTAGTTTTCTGTTGTTATCACCAACACACTTTGATCTGTGTTAGATCAAGGTTCTTCTAGGTATCCCTATTTCATTAACCAAAGGTCATGGGATTTTGGAGCTGGAGGGAACTTAGAGAGTGTGTGTTAGGCAAAGCCATCCTTTATAGCCATCTATCAGTAGAAGTGGGAAGAGGCGTCCAGAAAAAGCGAAGATTACACATTATTTAAAAGAGTTCAAAGTTCATTATTTGATTTTTTTTTTCACTGACTGCAGAATCTTCAATTTAGGTAGATTTTGTATTCCACCCTCATGTGATTAAGGAGCTCTGATGGTGCAGTGGGTGAGTGTTTGGCTGCTACCCAAAAGGCCAGAGGTTTGAATCCATCAGCCACTCCACAGGAGAAAGATGTGACAGTCTGCTTCCATAAAGATTACAGCCTTGGAAATCCTGTGGGGAAGTTCTACTCTGTCCTATAGTGTCTCTAAGAGTTGGAATTGACTCAAGAACAGTGGGATCCTACTTTCCAGTGCCTTAAACTCAGCTTCAGTGAAAACAAGTTCATTAAAGTTAGGGGCTTTCTGCTCCCTAACTTCATTCCTCAATTCATGGAGGTTTTGAAAGTGGAGGTTGGCCAGAATCTGACGGGTAGATCGGATTTTGATAGTTTGGAAAGGAAAATAAGATGACAGACATGGACGGCTACTTGTCACTCAGTACATAGTGTCTCCTTTCAAATCAATAGAATTTGCCCCTCCCATTTAGCCAGGTACATTGCCACCCAGAATGTCTCCCAGTCCCCCTTGCTGCTAGGAGTGATCATGTAATTAAGTTCTGGCCAATGAAATATCAGCAGAAAGATGCATTTATCCATCCCATCCATAAAAAAGAAAGAGTTGGTTTGCTTTTGGAAGCCAAAATATAAAAGCCCCAGTCCCAGGGATGAGACATAAGAAAAGGATTGACTTCATACAGCCTCTCCAATAAAAAGGGCAGACCTCTGTCCCACTCATCTTTAGAGATAATCAAACCACATAGACCTGACTAGTGACAAGAGGAACTTTTTCATGGGTCTGAGTAAACTTTCATTCGTTTCTAACTTGACTTTAATCTCATCAATGGCTTTTTTCCCTCTTATATAAGACCTCTTATTCTCATACCTAATCTCCAAATTCAGCAAACTAGAATAGTCAATGAAGGATAACCAGAAAACACAATATTCTTCAAGTAATAAAATAAAACAAAAGCAAATATAAAAGTCGACCAGTGAAAATACACCAGACATTACATTTAGGCGGCTCTCACACAAATAGTTTTGGATGGACAATTTTTATAAGACTGCCTTCATCATAGTCATATGTCATGGATCACTAAAAGTTAGATCTGAAAATTCTATTAAAACCTAAATGGAGAGCCTGTTCTTTCTACAGTGAAAATTTGTAGTGTGGTTGTAATCTGGGTGTTAGTGCAGTCCGCTGGACCCAGCAGATGGAAATTCCACTTTCATATAATATTCCAGAAATCATCCCACACCATCACAAATAGTTCCCAACCATGCTTGGTTAGAAATAATTTCCAATGCTTTCCTGGAAAACATCCAGAATCTTTTGAAAGCAAAATACAACTGGAAAATTATTGTGTGCCAGTCAACCAGCAGATATATTCCATTGCATTTTCATCTGGGCAGAAGACATGCAAATTGCTTGTAAGGAAGCCATGCCCATTACCAAAGTCCTTATCTTCATCCCTAGGTGACATACGTGTTGATAGGCCCTTTCACCTCAAGGGAAAAGTACATTTGTTTCCTATGATAGAGATGATAATTTCATCTCTTTTCCACTAGTACCTCTGCCCTCTTTCACTGTCCTTCCTCTTAGATGAGGACATATCATACATAATTGAGAAAACTGAAGTCAGGAGGCAAAACCCCACCTTTTCCATATTTGCCATTTTGCGTTCAGCTACAATGGAAGTTGTGTGCCTTCTGTCAAAGGTGCTCTGGATCCTTTACCCAAGGACTCTTTTCCTGACATTACCCCTTCTCTTCCCTGTATCTCTTACTTCTTCTCCACTGGATTTCTCCCATGACCATACAGACCCACTCTAGTGTCCCCCATTTACCCCAAATTAAAAGCTTCTTGACTGCATCTCCCTCTACTCCTCCTTCCCAGCAGTTTTGTTGAAGGGCTGTCAATATGTGCTGTCTTCACTTCCTCAGCTCCCACTCTGTCCTCAACTTACCAAACTGACTTCTACCCCCAGCACTGCTGTTGTCACTGTCACTGTTGGTCATCATTTATAACATCCAATCATTGTTTGACCTTCATTTCACTAAATCTCTTAGTAGGTTCCAAGACTTTATACTCAACTGCACTGGTTCTCAAATTGTAGTTCCTGTACCAGCAGCAACAACATCATTTGAAAACTTGTTAGAAGTGACATTTCCTGAGCCTTCACCCAGATTGACTGAATCAGTAACTGTTGGAATGGGGCCCAGCAATCTGTGTTTTAGAAAGCCCTCCAGTTTACCCCGATGCAGGTCAAAGTTTGAGAACCACTGAGCTACTGGTTTTCCTCCTATGTCAATGATAGTTCCTTCTTAATTCTTTTTTGCTTGTGTGTGTCTGTGTGGCTTGTATCAGTTAGCTTTTGCTACGTAAAAAACCTGAAAACTTAGTGGCCCAAAGCCACCACCGTTTATGTAGCCCAATTGCTTTGTGTATTTTCTTAGGTTGAGTTCTCCCAGAAGCAAGCTAGGAGGCAAGAAAGAGTTTAGAAAAAAAAAAAAAAGACACAAAAACTAGTTGCTGTCGAGTCGATCCCGACTCATGGCAGCCCCGTGTGTGTTAGAGTAGAACTGTGCTACATAAGGTTTTCAATGACTGATCTTTCGGAAGTAGATCCCCAGGCCTTTCATTCAAGGTGCCTCTGGGTGGACTCAAACTGTCAACCTTTTAGTTAGTAGCCAAGTGCTTAATCGCCCTTGTCACCCAGGGACTCCAGGATTTGAGTACAGGTAGTTTATTTGGAAGAATACCAGGGAGCATTGGCAGGGGCATAGGGAATGAGGCAGGGAAAGAAGGGAACTAAAATGAGGCGTGTTAATAAGTAGATTATTCCTTTGGACAACTGGGGCTTTATCCCTCAGGGGCCTCCCAAGGCATTGCCGCATCCAAGGGTGAAGAAGCTGGGATATATTAATTCACCAGCTCGTGTTCTCCATTGGTGGACGGCTACTTCCCAGTGCTCTAACTCATTTTCACTCCCCATCTGTCATGTATGAGGACCAAGCCTGCTCGGGTTGGCAGAAAAAGCCCTGAAGCAGAAAGTCTAGGTTTTTTCACAGAGATGCCATCTGCATGGATGATGGCCAGAGTATGTGGGCAGGGCACCAAAACATCTGTTTCAGGAGGCTTTGGTCAGGGCTAAGCGTAGGTCTTAAACCTTGGGGAGCTTTCCCTGGCACACTGAGACAGAGATAGGGGCTCTCTTCTGTGCCTTCCTGTGCATTTCTGGGCCTTACGTGCATTTCACTAAGTTTCTGTTCTCTTGTCTCCCCCTTGGACTTGACTCTTAGTTTCTTGAAGGTAGGTTACACCTACTCAATTGTTCACCCCTGTACCTTTTCTTAGTGCCTTGTACAGAGCTAACACTTAATATATATTGGTTGGATGTATAAGTTGATGCCTCATCTTTTTATCCCTTCAAAGGCCTTGGACATAGAGGACATTAAAAAAAATTGAATCGAAGAGGCCTTGTGATTAACTCAAGTATAAATTGGACCATTATTAACGTCAAACAAATTCCACCATGCCAGAAATAATAATGCCTGAAATATCAAAACCAAAACAACCTAAACCCATTGCCTTCAAGTTGAATCCGACTCCTAGTGACCCTATAGGACAGAGTAGAACTGCCTCTTAGAGTTTCCAAGCAGCGCCTGGTGGATTCGAACTGCTGAACTTTTGGTTAGTAGACATAGCTCCTATCCACTACGCCCTCAGGGTTTCCAAGATAAGAGAGTATCCCTTTTTAATAAAAATAGCCTTCTCTAAAATTTTACATTAGATGAAATAGACCTAAGGTGATCCTTACTCAAGTTTCTCAGAAAGCAAACATTTTGCCCTCCGTATTCTCGGTTATCTTTTCTTGTCACAGAGGAGCAGTATTTTAGTAGACCTTCCTTTTTTAATGTGTAGGCTGGGTCGCATGATTTAAAACTGTATGTGTTTCTCTTGTGAACAAAAAATCATGAGAAAGTTTAAATATAAAGAAAACATTATTTTTGGGGGAGATTTTGTAGTTCAAGCTAACTTGAAATCATGTAAACCTCCATCTATCACATCATCTTTCTTCTTTCAAAACAACTTTTTTTTTTGCTGCCTTTTGACAGTAATATTTTTTGGTTCAGTTCCCTCATTTTTAATAAAGCACATGTGATGACTGAAAGGAGCTCTGCTTGTGTGTTTAGCTTTGAAGGAGTACGCAATCAGTGTCTTGCTGAAGGAGTTATGTTGGAGAGAAAATGAAATTTTCCATGGCTAAGCAGACATTCTTCACTGAGAAAGGTAACAGTCTACATTTCTCTATTTTAAAAGTGGAAAACGTGCCCTGTTATTTGTGATTAGACATGGCTCTCTCCAACGGAAAAATTGTTGGGCTGGAGGCCAGAAGATCTGTGTTCTAGCCCTGGCCCTTTTCCTTGCAAATCTTGGGAATGGTTGGGACCCAGAACTCCGCAGAGCCCCCAGCTTCCTCTCCTGTCATATGAGGGATTGTAAGAGAGGTCTCAATCAGCTTGGAAGCTTGTGCGCTTTTCTACTTCTGTGCCGCCACTGCAGGCAGCTCTGACAACTATATAAAAATACTACATTTTTACAAATACCCTTAGCTTTCCTCTTTAAAAAATGAGACTCTGCTTGTGTTTATAAATAAATGATATTGCTGGATAAACCGTTTCATACTATTGTTGACAAAGTTGATGTGACTCGCTCTCAGAAACAATGCATTCTTTGACAATATGGAGGATGGGAGGTATATAAGGACTCAGATAGCTATCTTTGTCTGCCCATGATCCTTTTGTATTGCCCTTCTGGCTTAAAAAAATAAAATTAAATTAAAATAAAAAATTTTTTTTTTCTGTCTCAGCATTCTCTTTCCTTTGGGGAAATCCTGTCCAACTCCATGTGTTCTCATGGGATTTTTGATCACAGTACCTTCGCCCTCCTCTGGCACAGGAATGGGCATTTGATACAGTGGCTACAGTAATTAGTCCAAGAGGTAGGCATGTGACCCAAGGTAGGCCAATTTACAAGTATTTGTAGAATTTTCTAGATTCAAAGTGAATGTGTATTGGGAATGATTCTTCCTTTTGGATTTTGTGTTTGGGTATATGCCGGGAACTTTCGAAAGGCATTTAATTCACAATGTATAGCGAGATGGCATCTAGTAGGAGAGAATGAGGTCAGCACACAATGAGAACCAGAGATTAGCACAGGTGAACAGTGGATGGAGAGCCAGAGGGCATTGAGTTTATTTCTAGCCCTTTGTGCTGGACTTTCCCCCTGGACTCTTTGCATTTGCCTGTTGGGACCTATTCATCCTTGTTTCATCATCCCTAGTTCTTTGGTTCTGTGCCTCCCAACCCTTTCTTTGGGTCCCCTGGTTTTGACAACCTACTTTGATGTTGACCCTCCTATCTCCTCACTCAGTTCTGTGAGCTATCCTAAAAACTGTCTTAGCTAGGTGAGTTAATAAATCCTTTTTCTTATTTACGGCAGTTTGATTTGGATTTTAGGTTTTTGTAACCAAAAGAGTCTTGACTAATTAATACCTAATGTGAATGCATAAATGGTCTTGAGACAACTGAGAAGGAAACACATTATTTTTGAGGCACCAATCAGAAGCCTGGTTTCTTTGGTCATCACTACCTAGATACTCATGTATTCATGAAATTACCTCATCATTGCGTCTAGGAAAAAATGTTCGGGGGACTTGTTCTTAGAATGAATCATGGATAAGAATCTATTGATGTTGCTGGTACCCTCAATGGCCGAAGTTCTGTGGTGTTTCTTATGCGATCTTGTGAATCCAAGTAGAATGAGCAAATATCTACCTAGACTTCCAAAGTCCCCTTATGGTTTTCTATTCATCCATCAAATAGCTCCACATCTCCTATTCAAATAAGAACACTCACCTGATGGCATTCTACTCCTCTTATTCTGATTTGCGTATTGAGACCCATAAACCCGCTGCCGTGGAGTTAATTCCAACTCATAGCAACCCTATAGGACAGAGTAGAACTGCGGCATAGGTTTCCAAGGAGCACCTGGTGGATTCGAACTGGCCACCTTTTTTGGTAGCTCTTAACCACTATGCCATCAAGGTTTCCTTTTGAGAAACCTTGTATATGTTTATATACATATCCTTTGTATATGTTTATCCAGTTTGGCTCTACCGCTTGTCTCACCTATTGGTCTCAGAAGAGGTAAAGATCCTCCTTTGAATTAGTCTCCACACTGGGGAAGCGCATCTGACAGTGGGAGAGAAGGTATTTTATTGGGAAGGACTTTACTGGCCTGAATCAGAAGTGCTCATCAGACCCAAGTCTGACCTTCTGTAACATACGAAGTCACTCTTAAGATTACATCGGAACCCATTTACCTACCCTTTTCTGCAGTCTCCTCTACCAAGAGTTCAGCCTGGCCTTTGTTCTCCTCCGTCTTTCTCCTCCCACATCCCCACACTGAGGATGATCTTATTCCTGGTCCATGAATGTCCTGAGTCAGGAGCAAAATAAAATGGGCAGGTAAGTGGGGGACAAACAGTGAGGAAAAAATGGAGAGGAAGTGAGCTTGTCTGTAAAATGGTGTCCTTTAATTGGGGATAGAAGGGAAGCTTTTGGTTAAGAAGTAATGAATTACAGAGTTTTTCCAATGCATAAACTTACTTAAAATGAAGAACCAAACCCATTGCTGTCCAGTCAATCGTGACTCATGGCAAGCCTATAGGACAGAGTAGAACTGCCCCCTAGCTTTTTCAAGAAGCAGCCAGTGGATTCAAACTGCTGAATTTTTGGTTTATCAGCTAAGCTCCTATTACTACTAGTTGTAAAAGCTTAAACACATTCAATAGACTTGAAAAAGCTTAAGTTGGTCTTTCAGTTTTCTCTGAGGTAAACAAAATAAACTAACTAGATACAGAACTATGTGGAAGTGTTTGTTAAAGGTGATTTGCAAAAGGTTCTTTGTTCTTCCAAATTAGTTGAGATGTTAATCCATTAGTGAAAATAACAGCCTTTTCACTTTCAAAAAGGAAGGTGTTAATTATTTGAGATTGCCACCTTAGTTCTCCTGATCTTTCAAATATTACTCCAACCAAAACCAACCCACTGCTGCCCAGTAAATTCCGACTCAATGCCACCCTACATGGCAGAGTAGAACTGCCCCACAGGGTTTCCAAGGAGTGCCTGGTGGATTCAAACTGCTGACCTTTTGGTTAGCAGCTGTACCACTTAACCAATACGCCACCAGGGTTTCCAAATATTACTCAGTACCAGGAAAAAAAAGGCAGATGAAAATTTCTCAAACATTGGCTAGATTCTCAGCAAGTTATATGTAGAATCCCAACAGGAGACACTCAGGAGTATCACTAACTAATTAAGAATATTTCAGAATGAAGTAAAGGAGAGGTTTGTGTTAGAAAATATCATGAACATTTGCATATTAGAGACTATTCATATTCTTATATGAGCTGTAGTAATTTAAGGAACTGACTTTATAGGTTTTCTGAAATATGCAGGATGCATCACTAGCCAAGTTGTCTCTTGTACTCGTGATTCCTCTGTGCAATGGTGTGAGAAAACAATTAGGAAATTTCCAGTTGGGATCTGCACGACTTCAGCAGTTTGTTCCTGAGAACAGCTTCTGATTGTCCATCTTAATGATGCTGATAGTGTGATGATGGAATGAACTTCTTCTCCTTGATACACTTCAGAAAACATTTTTGCTCTTGTAACACTTTTTTTTACAATTTATCTCCCAGAAAATAATTTCTTAAGGTTTTTTTCATTGAAAAATAATATAATATTAAGGAAAATTTATAAAAAATAGGTTCTGATAAATTACCATAGTAGCACAAAAATTTGGTGCACTTTTTGGGAATTCTCTTTCTGTTTTGATTCATATTTATGTACACATATTTTGTATCATGCTTTGGAATACACATGACATTTGCATATCAGCTTTTTCAACTTAACCTTCTATTGTCAATTTTTTCATAATACAGAGATAATGTGCAGCTCAATCATGAACATTTCCCCCTGTTGTTAGACCATTTGGATATTTGTAAATTTTGCTGTTCTAGATATGGTTAGTAGAAAGGAGCCGTTAAAGACCCAGAGCTTTCCTAGCTGGAGGGGGAACTGGGGCCTAGCATCTTTGAGATTCCTGCTGAATTAATCCTATCCCATGCCTGCATCTTGCCTCAAAATGTTGTAGACAGTGTCTTTAACCTATTTGTGGTCTTCCATAGTAATGTTGTACAGGCTACTGCTATAGATCGTGGCCAAAGTATCTATTAAATATTCACTGTATTGTAGAGATTTTCAAACTGGGCTCTGAGGACCCTCCTGGGGGTTTCTACTAGAAAAGGTGGGGTGAATGGTTGGGTCTGAATCCCTACTCTAGCTTCAGCCAAAGCAGTACTGTTTTATTGGGTCCAAGTTTTAAACAGGAGCCCTGGTGGCACAGTGGTTAAGAGCTCATCTGCTTACCAAAAGGTTAGCAGTTCAAATCTACCAGCTGCTCCTTGGAAATGCTATGGGGAAGCTCTACTCTGTCCTACAGCATGGCTATGAGTCAGAATTTACTCCATGTCAGTGGAATTTTTTGTTTTTTAGTATTAAAAGAAAGTTTAAATACAACTGTACTACGCCAATGAGATAGACACACTGTGGTGAACAGTGCACCCAAGTGGGTGTCAAGAAAGTGTTTGAAGGTTCAAGGACCTATTTAGTGATCTAGTGTCTTCTTCACAGAGGCAAACATAAACAGCTACAGGGGACATTGCCCCTCTTGAAGACCCAAGGCCCTGAACCAATTTTATATCTTAGAGATGTGAAGCATCGGCACATGCCCTGAGTTGTAGACAGAGCCTGCTCACTGGTCTCCCATTCTTGCTTTCCTCCAGGCAACTTAATAATAAGAAGACAAATAATCCAGTTAAAAAGTCAGGCTAGGATTTGAATAGGTATTTCTCAAAGGAAGATGTACAAATGGCCAATAAGCACACAAAAAAATGCTAAGCGTCATAGTCATTGGGGAAATGCAAATCAAAACTGCAATGAGGTACTACTTCATACCCACTGAGATTCTATAATCAAAAAGGCACACAATAACAAGTGTTGGTGAGGATGTGCAGAAATTGGAACCCTGACATGTTGCTGATGGAAATGTAAAATGATGCAGCAGCTTTGGAAAACTGGCAATTCCTCAAAAAGTTTAATGTAAGTTACCATAGTCCCAGCAATTCCACTCCTTAGTATATACCCAAGAGAAACAAAAACCTACGTCTCCACCAAAAAACTTGTATATGAATGCTCATAGCAACATCCATAATAGTAACAAAATTGGAATAACCCAAATGTCCATCATCTGATGGATAAATAAAATGTGGTCTATCCACACAATGGAATACTACTTGACAATAAAAAGGAACGAAAAACTGACACGCGCTATAACATAGGTGAACTTTGAAAACATTATGCTAAGTGAAAGAAGCCAGTCACAAAAGACCACATCTTATATGATTCCATTTATATGAAATGTGTAGAACAGGCAAATCTATACAGACTGAAAGTAGATTAGTGGTTGCCTAGAGCTAGGAGGTGAACATGGCAGGGTTGGGGTGGTACTGCAAATGGGTATGGGCTTTCTTTTATGGGAGAAGAAAGTGTTCCAAGGTTAGATTGTGATGGTGGTTGCACAACCCCGTGAATATTGTAAAAACCACTGAATTGTACACTTTAAATGGGTAAATTTTATGCTGTGTGAACTATGTATCAATATACCAATTAAAAGATCAAGGAAAAGACATGGAATATTGCCAGCACCCAAGAGGCACCCCTTCTGAGATCAGGGCCTGGAAGCTGGCCCTGAATGGGGCTTCTTGTGCAAGGATTTTTGGAGCGGGTGCTCTCAGGATAAGATGAGTCAGGGAAGCAGAATGGCAGAGGAAAAGTAAGGACGTAGTCTCAGGTAGGGTTAGTTCCCGTGGAGAGCTCTGGAGCATGCATAGCACCAAACAGAATGGTCCCATTTGGAGGCTTTTTGTACACCCATGTCAGTCAGTCAGTGGCCGTGCACTGCCTCTACTTTGTGTGTGTATGTAAAATCTCCTGGGTAAGTCAGCTCCTTTCTGATCAAAGACAGTTTTAGAAGCGGGCAACTGTGGCCTATTAATAGCTGGAGGACCAATGCCCCAGCCAGTTCTGGGGGTCTGGACAGGACATCAACAGTGTCCACTCAGCTACCTCACATCCCTCCCATCATTACAGTCTTTATCCTCCACAGTTCCGATCCTTTGTGAATTGTCACTTCAGCACATCATTTATGGACAGCTTGATTTATCTCAGTGTTTGACCTCTTAGAAAACTCTGCGCTTCACACTGGGGCTATTTTGTGCCTGTTCTGTGTCAAGAAATGTATTAGATAAACTACAGTATTCAATGAAAATGAATAGCACAGGCCTGTTTACTTAGCATCAACAGAGGTGAAGCGTGGTTTCAGACATTATTTGCCTTTAAGAAAACCAAGAGAATCATAAAAACAGTGTATGAAGGGAGGATTGAAAAAAGGCCATTCTGATAGAAGGGTGCTAAAACCTAGATACCTGCCTCTCCCACTTCCCTCATCAATGTCCCTGATGAAAACATTTCTGTGGCAGCAGGATTGTTCGCCAGGATACTTAGGGTTAAGAGAGGCCATGAGGGTTTTTGATGCTGAACTGGCAGATGTTTTTGAGCTCATAGTCTTAGTCTTCTAGTGCTGCTGTAACAGAAATGCCACAAGTGGGTGGCTTTAAAGAAGAGGAATTTATTTTCTCACAGTTCAGGAGGCTAGAAGCCTGAATTCAGGGCACAGCTGGCTCTAGGGGAAAGTTCCCTCTCTTTGTAGTCTGTGGGGGGAACATCCTTGTCTCAGCTTCTCTAGCTCTAGCGTTCCTTAGTTCCTTGGTGATCACCACATGGCATCTATCTTTCCGCCATTTGTGCTTGCCTGTTCTGTTCCTAATCTGCTTTTGTTATATCTTGAAAGTGATTATGTTTAAGACACAGCCCACACTAATGTGATCTCATTAACATAAACAAGAGATCCCTATTTCGAGTTGGGATTATACCCACAAGTATAGGTGTTAGGATTCCAATACATATTTTGAGGGAATACAATTCAATCCATAACAAAGGCCCAAGAGAGAACTGATTCCAATATACAGGTAGTCCCTGACTTACTATGTGTTCGAGTTACGATGAACCATACTTATGACCATTCTTTTTTTTTTTGGATACATCTTATCATTAGTAATATGTACTACATTCAATGTTGTAGCTTGTAATTTGCTCCCTCCCAGTATGACAGCTGTGATTCAGCCCATGGATCAAGGTGCAGTCCTCACTTTCAAGATGTACTACCTTCGGACTACATATGCTCAGGCAATAGCTGCAACAGGTGGAGGTATGGTAACATTATGTTATTTCTAGAAGAATTATAATATTCTTCAGTGTATCTGGAACATTGCTTCTTCCTGGCAGGAAGCTGTGGTAAAATGTATGCAGGGGATTTGGAAAAAATTGCTATGTGAACACGCTCCAAGCATTTGATCAGAATAATATGGAAGGAGCCCTGGTGGTTAAATGCTCAGCTGCTAATTGAAAGGTCAGTGGTTCGAGCTCATCAGCCGTTCTACAGGTGAAAGATGTGGCAGTCTGCTTCCATAAAGATTTACAGCCTTGGAAATCCTATGGATGCGGTTCTACTCCTCCTATAGCATCGCTCATCGGCAATGGGTTTGGGTTTTTTATTTTGGTAATATGATAGAAGAGATATCTGGAAAAATCATCCATATGGCAAGAGCACTGAATCTAGAACCTGATATTGGTGATGAGGAACAGCTCATAGATCACAAAGTAGGGGAATCGACAGATCAGTACTTCGTGGATTTTGAAAAATAAAGAAATGCTGAAGAAGAAAGGAATAATGAGAAAGAGAAAGGAGGGAAGATCTCAAAAAATTTTACAGTGAAAAGATTAGCTGAAGTTTTTCTAAACTAAATCAGGGTCTTAAGTTGTTTGAAAACATTGACCCAAACGCTGATCGCTTTGCTAAAGTTGAGAGGCAGATTCAGGGAGCAGTGAGATGCTACCTTGGAATATATGAAGAAAAAATGAAAAGGACCATACAGACAACACTCGTTAATTTTCTGACTTGAAATGCCATCCCCGTTCCCAGGGATAATCCAGATGATTCTGACCCTTCCACAAGCGGAGTTATTACAACAACTGACAAAATGCCAATGTCGTCCAACTCTTCTTCATTGACAGAGTAAATTTTTTTAAAAAAATTTTTATTGTGCTTTAAGTGAAACTTTACAGATCAAGTCAATCTGTCATACAGAAATTTATATACACCTTCCTATATATGACTAGTTGCTCTCCCCTTAATGAGACAGCACTCTCCTTCTCTCCACCCTCTATTTTCCTGTCCATTCGGCCAGCCTCTGACCTCCTCTGCCCTCTCATCTCCCCTCCAGACAGGAGCTGCCCACAGTCTCATGTGTCTACTTGGTCCAAGAAGCTCACTCTTCATCAGTATAATTTTCTATCCTACAGTCCAGTCCAATCCCTGTCTGAAAAGTTGGCTTTGGGAATGGTTCCTGTCTTGGGCTAACAGAAGGTCTGGGGACCATGACCTCTGGGGTCCTTCCAGTCTTACACCATTAAGTCTGGTCTTTTTACAAGAATTTGGGGTCTGCATCCCACTGCTCTCCTGCTCCCTCAGGGTGTTCCCTGTCAGGGCAGTCATTGGTTGTAGCTGGGCACCATCTAGTTCTTTTGGTCTCAGGATGATGTAGTCTCTGGTTCAAGTGGCCCTTTCTGTCTCTTGGGCTCGTAATCGCCTTGCGTCCTTGGTGTTCTTCATTCTCCTTTGATCCAGGTGGGTTGAGACCAATTGATGCATCTTAGATGGCTGCTTCCTAGCGTTTAAGACCACAGGTGCCACTTTGTCGGAGTAAATTTTAATTATTTGCATATTTTTTATGTATATATTAAAATATATCTGTAGGTTTATGTGTAATATTTCCAACTTCCAAAGACAAAGATCGAATTTGTAAAAAATTAAAAAAATTAAACATTCAGCTTACGTCAGAAACAACTTAAGTCACTTCAGGTAAGTTGGGGACTACCTGAATAAAATGTCTTATTTTAGCTTAAGGAGAAAACCAGTGTTGATGGTGTATTAATTTTCTATTACTGCATAACAAATCACCACGAACGTAATGGCTTAAAATCACACACACTTATTCTCTCAGTTTTTATGAGTCAGCAGCTGCTCTCTTTGCCTTAAGGGCTCTTACCTCAGAGTTCAGCATGCCATGGTTTAGGTGGTGCTTAATAAATATAGTTTGAGAAAATGAACAAATGCTCAAAAAGGGGTGTTTGCATGCATAGAGAAGACGGCTGTTTTTCTTTTTTAAAACCAAAAAGCTCTATCCAGAAAATGTGGTGTCAGTCTACCCTCCCTGCTGACAAAGGACCCATGGGGAAATTAATAAATAACCTCTTGAGTCCACAAGTGACAGTAATACCAAAATTATAACTTAGCTCTAGCTTGTGACATACACAATGGGATTCAAGGTCAGCTACCCACTCTTCTAAAACATTTTGATAATATTTGATTTACACAAGCGTTGCCAGGGTAAATGGTAAGAGTGTTACCTTTCTGAGCCCCCACTTCTTAGATCAAGAGCCCTGTGTGGTTTTTTATGAGGTTGATCGGTGATGGAATATAATGTGCACGTATGAATACTGTCTTACTGGAACCGACCCAAGGCACAGATGAGCTTCTTAGGTCATTGAGCACATTTCCAAGTTATTGTTCAAGGCAAAATGTATTTTAAGTCAATTAACTTTCAGCTCTGTTAAGAGAATGGCCAGCAGGAGTGAAAGAAAAAAATATTTTATCCTAAACCATCATCTGACTCATGCGGGGACAATACCCGGGGGTTTTATTATTCATAGTATGTCACTATGAAGAAGACAAAGTAATGGGATAGTCAACTATCTATTCTGATGAGTTACCCAGTGGTTAGAAAAACTTGTTCTTCCATCAAATAGTTCTGGGGGGATTTATTACTGCTTAAAAAGTGATAACACATATGTTTGGCTATTACTTACTCTTCCCTGGTTGACTCCCTATAAAATCTTTCCCTGTCTCCTAAATTCCATTGCATTGGCTGTTCCAAAGTTATTTCTCACAGGCCTCCACACTGATTTTCTTCAACCTCAGCTGATGAGCTAGGTCCCAGTGGCAATGAACTCAATGCCTTGACCCACCAGGCATCCCTTGTCTGAAGGTCACAATATCTGTCAGTCAGCCCTTTCCATATAGTGCTCTCTCTCTCTCTCTCTGGGTTCTTGTAACTGGTCTCTCCTTTCATTTTTTCTTTCAAATCTCTGTTGCTGTTGAATCGATTCTGACTCACAGCAACCCGATAGGACAGAGTAGAACTGCCCCATAGTGTTTCCAAGGCTATAATCTTTCCGGAAGCAGACTGCCACCTCTTTTTCTCTCGTAGCGGCTGGTGGGGTTGAACTACTGACCTTTTGGTTAGCAGCCCGGTGCTTAACCACTGTACAACCAGGCCTCCTTTCAAACCTGGCAGGGGGCAGGGCAAGGGAAACAACCCTGTTGTTGAGTCCTGGGTTGTTGAACCATCTCTTCTGATTTCCCTATCCCCCACTCACAACTTTGTATACAGTCTCTCTCTTTTTTAACTTTTTATTTTGAATTAACTAAGGACTCACAAGAAGTTGTAAAATAGCACAGAAAGGTACTGTGTACTGGTCACCCAGCTTCCCCCAACACTAGCACCTTACATATCTAAAAGTATGTTATATAAATAAGAAAATTGACCTTGGCACAATACTATGAGCGAGGCTACATACCTTACACTGATTTCACCGGTTTTTACATGCATCTATTTGTATGTGTGTAGTCCTATGTAATTTCATCACATGTGTAGATTCATGTAACCAGCACCACAATCAAGATACAAATCACTTTCCTCTGTGTAAATCAAACAGTTGCTATTGAGTTGATTCTGACTCATGACGACCTCTGTGTGTCAGAGTAGAACTCTGGTCCACAGGGTTTTCAATGGCTGATTTTTTGGTAGTAGATCAGCAGGTCTTTCTTTGGAGGTGCCTCTGGGTGGACTCAGACTTCCAGCCTTTGGATTAGGATCTGATCGCATTAACCGATTGCTCCACCAGGAACTCCTCCTTCTGTATACAGCCTCTTTCTTAAAGTCCTCACAAATTATCCAATTTGATCATGCTTTATGTGTCCTCTAGGATGCCTACTGATTCACCCTTAAAAGGGTTTCAGCTTTCTGAGAGTGCACATGATCTGTCCTTTCATTTCTGGGTGAAGACCAAGAAGGCAGCAACCCTCTGGGAGAGAAGGGGACCATGTGACAGCTGTATTGTAAGAATGGTAGCTGTGCCACTTGGGAACCGGAAGAACTGTGACAGTTTGCAGAAGGATGTGGGAGAGATCTGAAGGTTTTACACCCACTTCTCACTTATCAACATGGTTGTGTTCTAAAGATCAGGTCATTTTGTGAAAATTGGCTTTTGCAAAAATGGAGGATGACCACATCAGGTCACAAAAATGGAGGATGACCACATCAGGTCACAAAAATGGAAGATGACCACATCAGGTCACAAAAATGGAGGATTACTACATTTATTATATTATTATATAACTGCCAAATTACATTATTGCATAACTGCCAAATTACATCATTACATAACTGCCAAATCACTGAGAATCATGGTCCAGCCAAGTTGACGCATACCTTTAACCATCATAGCAGGCATCTAGGCACCTTGCATCTAGGCATTTGTTACTGCCAGACATAAATTGTTAATGTGAAAAATAGTCAGATAGTAGATACTTTACCATTGTCATAAATGCAAAATATTGAATGTAACGAGATAGTCGATAAGGAAGGAGTAGGTGTATTTTACAGCAATTGTTTTCAAGCCTAACTGTACATCAGAATCACCCAGAGAGCATCAACAAATCAATCAAATGAAAAACAGAGACTTCAGCTTCATCCCCAGAGGCTCTGATCCAGTTGGCCCGGAGTGGAATCCAGGGACAGAAACTTTTCACAAGTTTTCTCTGTTGCTTCTAATGTGCAGCCAAGGTTGAGAACCACATTTTATGGCATCTGTGTTTTGTGTCTTAATTATAAAAGCTGTGCCTAGTCAAGCTTATGCTTTTAAAAAAGACAACTTTCAGCTTTCCTGCATCTTTGCTCAAATATTTATTACATTTAAATCTTTAATATAAGTTGAATTTATCTTTGTTGTAGGGACTGAGAAGTGAACTTACTTAATTTCTTCAGTCAGACGGGTAGTTTGTTGTTCTGATAGAATTTATTCAATAATCCATATTCTCTCCACTGACATCAAATCTTACCCCTGTGATTTACTAAATTCTTGAATTTTTTTTCATGATTGCTATATTCTGTTTCGTTGCATTGACCTGACTTTCCATGAAGTGCCAGAATCAGAACTGTTTTCATTACACTTGGTTTATAATACATTAATTTCTGGTGGAAGTAGAGAGAACTGATATTGTTAAGCTATTAATGCTTTCCATTGAAGAAACAGACACATCTTTAAATTGGTTCCAAGTCTTCGTGCGTCTGTCTGTAGTGCAGTTTTAAAGTTTTCTTTATATAGATTGTGTACTACAAAGAGGTGTTTTAAAAAAAAACTCTAAAGAAATAGACTAACTTCCCACCCACAAAATTAATTTTGAGCCAGAAACAAAAAAAAAGAAAAAAAAATAGCTTATACACCTTATCTTTGATCATAAATGATGAAAATAAATGTGTCATTTCTTGTGATAATAGGACACTTCTTTTTTTAAAATTTTAAATAATATTGTGTTTTTGGTGAAAGTTTGCATAGCAAATTAGGTTCTCATTTGACAATTTCTATACAAGTTGTTCATTGACATTACATTTTTCGCAGTGTGTCAACATTCAAATCTCTGGTTGTTCCATTTCCAGCGCTGTAGCTTTCTTGCTCCTGTTGTCTTCTTATCTTTGCTTTCTAGTAAGTGTTGACCTTTTGGTCTCATATAGGCTGTTTTTTAATGGAGACTTGTAGTGATGGATAATATCTTTTATTTTGTGCCTCAAGCTGTTATTTCAGTAAATGGTGACCTCAGGGGATAGTTTCAGTTCAAGATTTCAAGAGTATCTTAGGGTGATAGTCTCAGGGAGTCCTCTAGCCTCAACTGACCCAGTAAGTCTGGATTTTTTTTTAAGAATCTGGGTTCTGTTCCACATTATTCTCCCATTTATTGTGGCCCTGATCAGAACAGTTTGTGGTGTTAGCCAGGCACCATCTAGTTCTTCTAGATGAGGCTGTGGCTTGTGTAGGCTGTTAGCCTTGTAGACTAGTTTCTTCTCTGAGACTTTGGTTTCCTTCTTTCTCATTTACTCTAGATGAGTAGAGACCAATACAAAGTTGTATCTTGGATGGCCATTCGTAAGCTTTTAAGACCCCAGATATTACTCACCTCACTAGGATGCAGAACGTGAGCTTTAGAACTCTTTTTTTTTTTAATCTGGCATGATCAACAAACGTGTGCTACTCTATCAAGAATTGTGGTATGCTAATTTCCAAAACCTATAACCTAATAAAGTGTTAAACATGGAATCACTAAAACAAAATTTCACTTTTTTTGAAGAGTCAGAAGTGGTATGTCATTATTATGAGTATGTTGCGCTGTGGACATTAATGGAGAGTTTAAATGAGAGAATGCCAGATAAAGAGGGCTTTTCAGAAAACAGATTCCCCAGAAAGATCCAAGAGGCAAGCTGTTCATTTCTATCAACTTCTTTTCTGAAAGTTAAAAGTCCTACCATTAGAATAGCCAGGAGATGCAGTGAGAGTTGCATTTCTTAAATAAATGATGGGGTGAACCCACCTCAGACCTAACTGCTCCAATATTTTCTAAAGATATTCCAAATGGATGTATTCAGTTCCATTTGCTCGTGATCCTTCTTCCATACTCAGGGCTGTACAAAAGGAGTTGCTAGACCAATTATTTACCCTGTGTCAGCCAAAGGCTTTTAATCAGTTTAATGGACATTATTTGTGATTACAATAAGAGTTAACATCTTTCAGGTACACGGTGAAAATTCTGGAATAGGAAGATAGGTTGTTGTTGTTGGGTGCCATTGAGTCAATTCCCCTTTATAGCCACCCCATAGGACAGAGTAGAACTACCTCATAGTTTTTCTAGGCTACTTTTTATAATCTTTATGGAAGCAGCTGGGTGGATTCGAGCCACCACCCTTTTTGTTAGCACCCAAGCACTTCACTGTTCGCACCACCAGAGCTCCTGAGGAGGATAGGAATTACCCACATAAGCGTTAGAAATGCTATTTGGGCATGCATATGACAAGCAGTGGGCAGTTTAAAAATTGTAAAGGAAACAGCCGAGACTGACCAATGCTTTTTCTGTAACATAAACCAAAAAAACCAAACGTGTTGTCTTTTAATATTTATACTTGAGCATCTATAACTCTGCTGTTTTATTTTCGCCAGTTGGAGGGGTATCCATAAACCTAACATAATTTAAAGAGCTTTCCTCCTTTTTAATTTTCTTCAAGGGAACCAGACTTAAGGGAGGAAAGAATAAGGAAGCATTTCTGTGGAGCTATACATGGCAATAAAGGTCATTTGAATTTTCTTCTTACCATCAAATATTTTGGGCGGTTTGAAGGTATTATAAATATAAAATGGAAAGTTACTTTTCCTTCCTGGTGTATAAGAGCAGGACTGGCTACATAATTTATGAGAATACAGGGCCTTTTGTTAAAAAAAATTACGAAGAATTTCAAGATAGCAAAAACAGAGCATTAAACTAAGTATCAGGCCTTTCTAAGTGTGGGGCCCTGTGTGACTATACACACTCATGAGCCTGACCTTGTATAAGAAAGTTCTGCAAATGATAAAAATGGGAAGAACTCCAGAATGGTTGGAAGAGGAAGACTTTTAAATGGACTTTGATAAAGCTCATGTTTACAAGGCTGTGAACAAAGACAGAGCACTGGATGGAGTGATTTGTGAATGTTTAACAGGCTTCCCTGACAGATAAACCAAAAAAAAAAAAACCAAACCCAGTGCGGTCGAGTCGATTCCAACTCATAGCGACCCTATAGGACAGAGTAGAATTGCCCCATAGAGCTTCCAAGGAGCGCCTGGTGGATTCCAACTGTGGATCCTTTGGTTTGCAGCCATAGCACTTAACCACTACACCACCAGGGTTTCCCTGGCAGATAAAAGTG
Source organism: Loxodonta africana (assembly GCF_030014295.1). Lineage (NCBI taxonomy): Eukaryota > Metazoa > Chordata > Mammalia > Proboscidea > Elephantidae > Loxodonta > Loxodonta africana. Next base: position 17,537,242 of record NC_087369.1, read on the forward strand.
TATGAAATACCTACCTTCAGAGGCAGGTCATAAGGCTGCAATGATAGAAAACACCTGTAGATGGCAAAAGCAGGGTATATTCGTGCATTATTCAGCAGTTGATTTGTATTCACATACAGTATTTAATTCTCACAGCAATGAGGTGAAAGAGGATAGAATAAATTGGATAAGAGCACATGGCTGACTACAAAACCAGGGCTTTATAAAGATCTCCTTATTCTACACAGAGAAATGGGTTGGCAAACCTGCAGTCCGTGGGCCAAATCCAGCCTGCTGCTTATTTTTGTAAATTTGTTTGTTGTTGCTGAGAATATATGTACAGCAGAACCTACACTGATTCAACAGTTTCTACACGTACAATTCAATGACATTGATTACATGCTTCGAGTTGTGCAACCATTCTCACTCTCCTTTTCTGAGTTTTTCCGCTCATTAGCATAAGCTCACAGACCCCGAAATTTCTTGTCTAACCTTTTGAGTTGCTGTTGTCAATTTGATTCCATATAGATAGATGTTAAAAGAGCATAATCTTCAAGGAAGACTTTCTTTACTAGTTAAGCTAAACTACTGTTTGGTTTTAAAAGACTTCAGGGGATATTTTTTGGTTTAAGGTTTAAAGTGTAATTCGGGCAATTGTTTCAGGGGTATAAATAAATTTTTGTTGGAACGCAGCTATGCTTATTTATTATTATCTATGGCTGCTTTCACACAACAGTAGAGTTAAGTAATTCTGAGAGAGACCAAAGAGGTTGCAAAGCCTAAAATATTTACTTTCTGTCCCTTTACAAAAAGTTTGCCAATTGCTGTCATAGAAAGCTATGTTGTTGCTCCTAGTTGCTGTTGAGTTAGCCCCTGACTCATAGTGACTCCACCGTAACTAAAATGTAGGAAGCTGACCTAATAAAATGGCTTCTTTAGTCGGTAAGTTGTGCTTTTATGTTAAAGTTGAATGTATTTTCTAATAATTGTCTATTCTTGTTGTCGTTAGGTGCCGTCGAGTTGGTGCTAACTCATGGTGACCCTATGCACAACAGAACGAAATACCACCCGGTCCTGCGCCATCCTCACAATTGTTGCTATGCTTGAGCCCATTGTTGCAGCCACTGTGTCAATTCATCTTGTTAAGTGTCTACCTCTTTTTTGCTGACCCTCTGCTTTACCAAGCAAGATGTCTATTGATGGATATTTAGTTTATACCAGTTTTTTAAAAGTATAAATTGATGCATGCTGGGGAAAGTTTGGTCTTTTTGCCTGCTTTTGTTCTATCTTCTTTTTATATTTTTCTGTTTTCTGTGTATTTGCTTATTATTATTATGAAAAAATTTAAGCATATACAAAAGAAGACAGAATGCATAATGAACCCCCATGTACTCATTGACTGGTTTCAACAGTTATAAACTTATTGCTAATCTCGTTTCCTCTCTACCTCCATCTACTTCCCCGCATTTCCTGTATTACTTTGAAGCAGGTCTGAGACCCCAGCATCTGGGCACCATTACCAACCCCCAACTTGTAAGTAGAGTAGCGTGAACCACCTCCCCTTCTAACTGGCTTCTCCAGATGTTTTTTAGGCAATCGGCTGACTTCCTGCCCAAGGTAAGAAAAACAAGAGGCTGGTGTCTGCGGACCATAGAACCAGTTAAGACGAAATCTGGCCCAGCTGACATGCGCAGAACCATCAACCCCATCCTCTGGGTGACCCCAGAACTTTTCTCCCGCCAGACAGAACCAAACTTTAGCAGCCCAAGATTGGGGGAAGAGTTTCAGAAGGGAGGGGTTTGAGCCTAAGATCTGGTTTGAGAGACTCCCCCCACTTTTGGACTGAGCAAGCATAGACCACGGAACCGCCCCCAGAATGTCTTTTTCAGGTCAGATCAATCAAAGACCTTGCTCCTTTCCTCAGCATCCTTCCCCTAAGGAATACTGTTTAGGCCATTGTTCAGGGAGCTATCTTGGTGACTGAAGTCCTGGGGTGCTCCTTTGCTTGGTCAACCAAATAAAGCTCCTTGTTTTGCTTTGAAGTAGAGAAAATACCTTTTCTCTAGTGTTTTAAATATTAAAGTAGAGGGAATATATTTTCTAGTTTGTTTCAGTATAGCTGTATAAGCTTTGATTAATCTCTAGCATTTACAAAATGGCATAGGTTCTGTTCAAGATATAGCTGAGCAGCCTGTTCCACTCTTAAACATAACGAACACCCTAATACCTTACAACATGTTTTCTCCTATTCAAAATGGGTGATTGAGAGCTTGACATGACTAACGCCATAATGATGCTCTAAGTAATCTCTAAACATTTTTTTATGACACCAGCTGCACCGGTCTCTTCCAAAGGGGTGCAGAGCTATCTCAGCTCCTGTGGCCTTGGTCTCTTCTTTTTTTTGTTCTCTTGAGAAATGGCCTTCAGCCTGCAAAACGGCAAAAAGGCTCCTGACATTTTTAACCTACAACTTTCTTTCTTGCTCCCTATCTCAGCCACAGTGGACTTGGCAGAACAGCTCCACTAGCTGAGACATTCTTATGTGAGTTTTTTTCAGCCTGTTACAAACATACTGATTAGAGTCCAGATGTCTGACAGACATATCTTTAGTTTAATGAAGAGTTTCTTGTAGTTGTTTTGTGATGTATAAGACCATCTGTGGACTAGGTGCTCAAAACAGTAGGTGACCCTGACCTTCCCCCTATAAAACTCTCAGGCTAGCTCTTTAGAATTAGACAGAATTGGGGAGAAATTTAACCCCCTCTGTCTCTTGAATACCGGTATTCAATAAAGCCCTCTTACTGCTTACCTCTTTTCTCGGTATTGGCTTTGCCCCAGGCAGCACAAATCTGGGATTTGCGGTAACAGCTTTTCTCCCTCTTCCTGTCTCTATGGCCATGCTGAGAAGACCTGGGACACTCTGGTTACAGATCGAAAGCATCGTATCATTTCATCCTTAAGTATTTCAGAATATATCTCTGAAGAGTTTTCAACGTAAGCCACAATAAAGGATGCTCTTTCTAAGATGAATATTTCCTGTTGCTTTTCCTCTGCTTAACAGGCTTAATGTCTCCTTTAGTCTAGTAAGGCAACTGCATTAGTTTGGCATCAAAGAGGCTTGGTTTTTGTTTTTGAGTCTGAAATGGCCTTTTTTCTCTCTCCAGCCTCACACTCCACCATTCTCCCTGTTCACACTGTGTCTTAGCTGTACCAAACTATTAGTTAAGCCATAAGAAATCCCCATTTCTGTAGATGAAAAACATTTGAACGCCAGCAACTTCATATGGCTCAACCTAGTAAAATTTACACCAGACTCTCTCTTCCTCTTGGCCTTGCTTCACTGGACCCACACTTCTATTTTAGGATATAGCAATTTAATGTAATTGTTGACCTGCCCTTTTCCCCGGTGGGTAGAACCTCCTCGAAGGTAGGGACCCAGGCTTTTCTTTGTGTGTCTCCAGATTTCTGACACATGGTCAATGTTCAATTAATATTGTTAAATCAGTGGTTCTGTACATGCCAACCTTCCACAGGTGTCTGTCCCACAGGCAACCTCCCAAGTGTTGTAATTCCCACCTTACCTGCGTGCCTCTCCTTTCTATCGTTATTCAAAGCACACGAGGGTGCGATACATCATGTTACATATATTTTCCTCAGAATGAAACTCTGATAACAAAGAGCTCTTGGGGATGCTATTGTTTCTTCCCTTCCAGTGCTGCTATTAAGGGACCCCACAGCAGAGCAGCAACAATATGTTTCGTGTTCTGTGCTAAGGGCTAAAGTCTAGTGTCTCTGTTTCCTAGATTAGGCTCGTGAAGAAAAAACAAAGTCAAGGTTAGCTAAAACGGCAGTCATTCTCCTGATATTCATGTTAGAGTCTACAGGAAAAAAAATCCAATTTGTGTTTAAATTTCCCTCATTTTAAAAATTATTTTAAGCTGGGTGGCCAAGATGGCTGACTAGGTAGATGCTACCTCGGATCCCTCTTGCAACAAAGACTCGGAAAAACAAGTGAATCGATTACATACATGACAATCTACGAACCCTGAACAACAAACACAGATTTAAAGAGTTGACCTTAGTGACAAGAGACGGAGAGCGAACAACTACGGGGAAGCAGTGACTGTTTTCGGAGCCTGGAGCCAGCGTCCCAGTTAGGTAACCTTGGCACCGGGATTAGGACTGGGCGCAGGGGAGCTGAACACGACATCTTGTGATGGCGCAAACACGGGGCACAGCCCTAGCCCCCTGAACTGACCCTGGTAGGGGGCATAGCCGGTCCGCGCAGGTGGTGCAGCAACGGGGCTGCCGGGAGGAGAAGTCGCCGGGAGTGCAGCGTCCCAGCCGGGGAACCTTGGCACCGGGCTTTGGTCCTGGCACAGGGGAGCTGAACGCGGCATCTGGTCACGGCACAAACACGGGGCACAGCCCTACACCCCTGAACTAACCCCGGGAGGGGGCCCAGCTGGTCTGCAGGGCAGCGCAGCAACGCGGCTGATGGGACCAGAAGTCCTGGGGAGGCAGCGACTGATTTTGGAGCGGGGAGTGCAGTGTCCCAGCAGGGGAACCTTGACCCTGCGCTTCGGACAGGCAGAGGAGGATCTCATCGCGGCTTCAGCGGGACAGACCCTCGGGTGCAATCTCCACACAGCCAAGCACACATAGGCGACATGCCCCTCAGGAATCTCAGATAAAATAGTCATCCCAAGCAAGATAAGCAACTTTGGCTATATCCCAGGGTGCTACTCTCTCTTGTTTTTCTGAACCCTCCGCTCCCCTTCCCAGGCGGCTTTATTAACATTGGAATTTCCTGAGCCAGAGGGAGACCGGCTCCGGCTCCACGCGGCTTTTCTTTTCCCTTTTTTGGTCTTTTCCTAACCCATTCTTCCGGCCTGAGAGAAGCAACCACAAAAAACCCAGGGACCAAAAATCCTTCCCTAATTGAACTAAAAACACCGGGAGTGCAGCGTCCCAGCCGGGGAACCTTGACGCTGGGCTGTGGACTGGCAGCGGAGGAACTGACGCGGCTTCTGCGGGCCAGACCCTCGGGGGCAATCTCTACCCAGCCAGCACACACAGGCGACACGCCCCTCGGGAATCTCAGATAAAATAGTCATCCCAAGCAAGATAAGCAACTTTGGCTATATCCTGGGGTGCTACTCTCTCCTATTTTCCTGAACCCTTTCCTCCCCTTCCCAGGCAGCTTCATTAACATTGGAATTTCCTGAGCCAGAGGGAGAACGGCTCCGGCTCTGCGGCTTTTCTCCCCCCCCTTTTTTTTGGTCTTTTCCTAACCCATTCTTCTGGCCTGGGAGAAGCAACCACAAAAAACCCAGGGACCAAAAATCCTTCCTTAATTGGACTAAAAACACAGAACCAGCTCCAGCCAAGCATGTATGATCCATATCTCGGGCTTTCATCCCTACAGAGAACAAGGGGGCTATTATATTGCAAAGCATTTCTGATAGGGATCATCTGACTGCATTTTTTTTAGCAGATTTACTGGAAAAACAAGTTTCCCAGGTCTGATATCTAAGCTTATTCAACAGAGCCCTAACTGACCCACAACAGGGAACTGAGGGCTGAAGCTCCCCCCAGACCACCTAGCCTCTTACATTAGGGGTCTAAGGAGGGTGACATCTACCAATCTGTAGAGGTACTTGCATTGGGGGCCTAAGGTACAGCTGCAGAGCCCTCCCACCAAGGTGCTATAGGAATAGAGACACACCTACCTCACTGACACTTGGAGGAAGCCTGTCAGCATCCTGCCCCCCCTGGAGTGTGAACCCCAGCTGCTAATAGAATCTGGTGCACACAACTATCACCACTACTTCTCGAGGTGGATAGGTGTTAGGGTGCAGCACACACTTGATGACCCAAAATCAGATTCTACACAAGAATAGTGAATAGACTCAGGCATATATATCTGGCAACAGCCCAAACCAGCTGGTAATAGGTCATAAGTAAGTCAAGGTCTACAACAATCAAGACAGCACAATCTAGTAGCCCATCCATGTATATTGAAAGAAAACAAAACAAAAGACTCAGTGAGCAAATAGAGAATAAATCACTACAATATCTTAGTGATGGCTCGCAGACAGCAGTCGATTTCAAACCACATAAAGAAGCAGACCATGACAGCTTCTACAACCCCCCAAACAAAAGAATCAAAATCTTTCCCAAATGAAGATACAATCCTGGAATTATCAGATACAGAATATAAAAAACTAATTTACAGAATGCTTCAAGACATCAGGGATGACCTCAGAAACGAAATAAGGCAAGCTAGAGAAAAAGCCAAGGAACACATTGATAAAACTGTTGAAGAATTCAAAAAGATTATTCAAGAGCATAGTGGAAAAATTAACAAGTTGCAAGAATCCATAGAGAGACAGCATTCAGAAATCCAAAAGATTAACAATAAAATTACAGAATTAGACAATGCAATAGGAAGTCGGAGGAGCAGACTCGAGCAATTAGAATGCAGAGTGGGAAATCTGGAGGACCAGGGAATCAACACCAACATAGCTGAAAAAAAATCAGATAAAAGAATTTAAAAAAATGAAGAAACCCTAAGAATCATGTGGGACTCTATCAAGAAGGATAATTTGTGTGTGATTGGAGTCCCAGAACAGGGAGGGAGGACAGAAAACACAGAGAAAATAGTTGAAGAACTCCTGACAGAAAACTTCCCTGACATCATGAAAGACGAAAGGATATCTATCCAAGATGCTCATCGAACCCCATTTAAGACTGATCCAAAAAGAAAAACACCAAGACATATTATCATCAAACTTGCCAAAACCAAAGATAAAGAGAAAATTTTAAAAGCAGCCAGGGAGAAAAGAAAGGTCACCTTCAAGGGAGAATCAATAAGAATAAGTTCAGACTACTCAGCAGAAACCATGCAGGCAAGAAGGGAATGGGATGACATATACAGAACACTGAAGGAGAAAAACTGCCAGTCAAGGATCATATATCCAGCAAAACTCTCTCTGAAATATGAAGGCGAAATTAAGATATTTACAGATAAACACAAGTTTAGAGAATTTGCAAAAACCAAACCAAAGCTACAAGAAATAATAAAGGATATTGTTTGGTCAGAGAACCAATAATATCAGATATCAGCAAAACACAAGAACACAAAACAGAACGTCCTGATACCAACTCAAATAGGGAAAGCACTAAAACAAACAAATTAAGATTAATTAAAAAAAATACACATAACAGGGAATCATGGAAGTCAATAGGTAAAAGATCACAATAATCAAAAAGAGGGACTAAATAAAGGAGGCATTGAACTGCCAGATGGAGAGTGATACAAGGCGATATAGAACGATACAAGTTAGGTTTTTACTTAGAAAAATAGGGTAAATAATAAGGTAACCACAGAAAGGTATTACAACTCCATAACTCAAGATAAAAGCCAAGAAAAACGTAACGACTTAACTAACATAAAGTCAATCACTATGAAAATGAGGATCTCACAATTTACTAAGAAAAACGCCTCAGCACAAAAAAGTATGTGGAAAAATGAAATTGTCAACAACACACATAAAAAGGCATCAAAATGACAGCACTAAAAACTTATTTATCTATAATTACACTGAATGTAAATGGACTAAATGCACCAATAAAGAGACAGAGAATCACGGACTGGATAAAGAAACACGATCCATCTATATGCTGCCTACAAGAGACACACCTTAGACTTAGAGACACAAACAAACTAAAACTCAAAGGATGGAAAAAAATACATCAAGCAAACAATAAGCAAAAAAGAAGAGGAGTAGCAATATTAATTTCTGACAAAATAGACTTTAGACTTAAATCCACCACAAAGGATAAAGAAGGACACTATATAATGATAAAAGGGACAATTGATCAGGAAGACATAACCGTATTAAATATTTATGCACCCAGTGACAGGGCTGCAAGATACATAAAACAAATTTTAACAACTGAAAAGTGAGATAGACACCTCCACAATTATAGTAGGAGACTTCAACACACCACTTTCGGAGAAGGACAGGACATCCAGTAAGAAGCTCAATAGAGACACGAAAGACCTAATTACAACAATCAACTTGACCTCATTGACTTATACAGAACTCTCCACCCAACTGCTGCAAAGTATACTTTTTTTTCTAGCGCACATGGAACATTCTCTAGAATAGACCACATATTAGGTCATAAAACAAACCTTTGCAGAGTCCAAAACATCGAAATATTACAAAGCATCTTCTCAGACCACAAGGCAATAAAACTAGAAATCGATAACAGAAAAACTAGGGAAAAGAAATCAAATACTTGGAAAATGAACAATACCCTCCTGAAAAAAGACTGGGTTATAGAAGACATCAAGGAGGGAATAAGGAAATTCATAGGAAGCAACGAGAATGAAAATACTTCGTATCAAAACGTCTGGGACACAGCAAAAGCTGTGCTCAGAGGCCAATTTATATCGATAAATGCACACATACAAAAAGAAGAAAGAGCCAAAAGCAGAGAACTGTCCCTACAACTTGAACAAATAGAAAGGGAGCAACAAAAGAATCCATCAGGCACCAGAAGAAAACAAATAATAAAAATTAGAGGTGAACTAAATGAATTAGAGAACAGAAAAACAATTGAAAGAATTAACAAAGCCAAAAGCTGGTTCTTTGAAAAAATTAACAAAATTGATAAACCATTGGCTAGACTGACTAAAGAAATACAGGAAAGGAAACAAATAACCCAAATAAGAAACGAGAAGGACCACATCACAACAGAACCAAATGAAATTAAAAGAATCATTTCAGATTATTACGAAAAATTGTACTTTACCAAATTTGAAAACCTAGAAGAAATGGATGAATTCCTGGAAAAACGCTACCTACCTAAACTAACACATTCAGAAGTAGAACAACTAAATAGACCCATAACAAAAAAAGAGATTGAAACGGTAATCAAAAAACTCCCAACAAAAAAAAGCCCTGGCCCGGACGGCTTCACTGCAGAGTTCTACCAAACTTTCAGAGAAGAGTTAACACCACTACTACTGAAGGTATTTCAAAGCATAGAAAATGACGGAATACTACCCAACTCATTCCATGAAGCCACCATCTCCCTGATACCAAAACCAGGTAAAGACATTACAAAAAAAGAAAATTATAGACCTATATCCCTCATGAACATAGATGCAAAAATCCTCAACAAAATTCTAGCCAATAGAATCCAACAACACATCAAAAAAATAATTCACCCTGATCAAGTGGGATTTATACCAGGTATGCAAGGCTGGTTTAATATCAGAAAAACCATTAATGTAAGCCATCACATAAATAAAACAAAAGACAAAAACCACATGATCTTATCAATTGATGCAGAAAAGGCATTTGACAAAGTCCAACACCCATTCATGATAAAAACTCTTACCAAAATAGGAATTGAAGGAAAATGCCTCAACATAATAAAGGGCATCTATGCAAAGCCAACAGCCAATATCACTCTAAATGGAGAGAACCTGAAAGCATTTCCCTTGAGAACGGGAACCAGACAAGGATGCCCTTTATCACCGCTCTTATTCAATATCGTGCTGGAAGTCCTAGCCAGGGCAATTAGGCTAGACAAAGAAAGAAAAGGTATCCGGATTGGCAAGGAGGAAGTAAAGTTATCACTATTTGCAGATGACATGATTATATACACAGAAAACCCTAAGGAATCCTCCAGAAAACTACTGAAACTAATAGAAGAGTTTGGCAGAGTCTCAGGTTATAAAATAAACATACAAAAATCACTTGGATTCCTCTACATCAACAAAAAGAACACCGAAGAGGGAATAACCAAATCAATACCATTCACAGTAGCCCCCAAGAAGATAAGATACTTAGGAATAAATCTTACCAAGGATGTAAAAGACCTATACAAAGAAAACTACAAAGCTCTACTACAAGAAATTCAAAAGGATATACTTAAGTGGAAAAACATACCTTGCTCATGGATAGGAAGACTTAACATAGTCAAAATGTCTATTCTACCAAAAGCCATCTATACATACAATGCACTTCCGATCCAAATTCCAATGTCATTTTTTAATGTGTTGGAGAAACAAATCACCAACTTCATATGGAAGGGAAAGAAGCCTCGGATAAGTAAAGCATTACTGAAAAAGAAGAAGAAAGTGGGAGGTCTCACTCTACCTCATTTCAGAACCTATTATACAGCCACAGTAGTCAAAACAGCCTGGTACTGGTACAACAACAGGCACATAGACCAATGGAACAGAATTGAGAACCCAGATATAGATCCATCCACGTATGAGCAGCTGATATTTTACAAAGGACCAGAGTCAGTTAACTGGGGAAAAGATAGCCTTTTTAACAAATGGTGCTGGCATAACTGGATATCCATTTGCAAAAAAATGAAACAGGACCCATACCTTACACCATGCACAAAAACTAACTCCAAGTGGATCAAAGACCTAAACATAAAGACTAAAACGATAAAGATCATGGAAGAAAAAATAGGGACAACGTTAGGAGCCCTAATACAAGGCATAAACAGAATACAAAACATTACCAAAAATGACGAAGAGAAACCAGATAACTGGGAGCTCCTAAAAATCAAACACCTATGCTCATCTAAAGACTTCACCAAAAGAGTAAAAAGACCACCTATAGATTGGGAAAGAATTTTCAGCTATGACATCTCCGACCAGCGCCTGATCTCTAAAATCTATATGATTCTGTCAAAACTCAACCACAAAAGGACAAACAACCCAATCAAGAAGTGAGCAAAGGATATGAACACACACTTCACTAAAGAAGGTATTCAGGCAGCTAACAGATACATGAGAAAATGCTCTCAATCATTAGCCACTAGAGAAATGCAAATGAAAACTATGATGAGATTCCATCTCACTCCAACAAGGCTGGCATTAATCCAAAAAACACGAAATAATAAATGTTGGAGAGGCTGCGGAGAGATTGGAACTCTTATACACTGCTGGTGGCAATGTAAAGTGGTACAACCACTTTGGAAATCTATTTGGCGTTATCTTAAACAGTTAGAAATAGAACCACCATACAACCCAGAAATCCCACTCCTCGGAATATACCCTAGAGAAATAAGAGCCTTCACACAAACAGATATATGCACACCCATGTTTATTGCAGCTCTGTTTACAATAGCAAAAAGCTGGAAGCAACCTAGGTGTCCATGAATGGATGAATGGTTAAATAAATTGTGGTATATTCACACAATGGAATACTTCGCATCGATAAAGAACAGTGAGGAATCTGTGAAACATTTCATAACATGGAGGAACCTGGTAGGCATTATGCTGAACGAAATTAGTAAGAGGCAAAAGGACAAATATTGTCTAAGACCACTATTATAAGATCTTGAGAAATAGTATAAACTGAGAAGAACACATACTTTTGTGGTTACGACGGGGGGAGGGAAGGAGGGTGGGAGAGGGTTTTTTACTGATTAATTAGTAGATAAGAACTGCTTTAGGTGAAGGGAAGGACAATACTCAATACATGGAAGGTCAGCTCAACTGGACTGGACCAAAAGCAAAGAAATTTCCGGAATAAACTGAATGCTTCGAAGGTCAGCGGAGCAAGGGCGGGGTTTTGGGGACTATGGCTTAAGGGGCGTTCTAAGTCAATCGGCAAAATAATTCTATTATGAAAACATTCTGCATCCTACTTTGAAATGTGGCGTCTGGGGTCTTAAATGCTAACAAGCGGCCATCTAAGATGCATCAATTGGTCTCAACCCACCTGGATCAAAGGAGAATGAAGAACATCAAGGTCACAGGATAACTAAGAGCCCAAGAGACAGAAAGGGCCACATGAACTAGAGACTTACACCATCCTGAGACCAGAAGAACTAGTTGGTGCCCGGCCAGAACCAATGACTGCCCTGACAGGGAGCACAACAGAGAACCCCTGAGGGAGCAGGAGATCAGTGGGATGCAGACCCCAAATTCTCACAAAAAGACCATACTTAATGGTCTGAGTGAGACTAGAGGAATCCCGGCGGGCATGTTCCCCAAACCTTCTGTTGGCCCAGGACAGGAACCATTCCTGAAGGCAACTCATCAGACATGAAAGGGACTGGACAGTGGGTAGGAGAGAGATGCTGATGAAGAGTGAGCTAATTATATCAGGTGGACACTTGAGACTGTGTTGGCATCTCCTGTCTGGAGGGGGGGATGGGAGGATAGAGAGAGTTGGAAGCTGGCAAAATTGTCACGAAAGGAGAGACTGGAAGGGCTGACTCATTAGGGGGAGAGCAAGTGGGAGAACGGAGTAAGGTGTATATAAACTTATATGTGACAGTCTGACTTGATTTGTAAACGTTCACTTGAAGCTCAATAAAAGTTAATAAAAATTACTTTAAGCTACAGTTTCTATCATACAAAATGAGTCATCTCTTAGTTTATCCATTTGTTTTGGCAAACCGCTCCAAAACGTAGAGGCTTACAACAACCGTTTTATTTTGATCAGGATTTCATGGGTCAGGAATTTAGAAAGCTCTACTTGTGGATGGCTGGGGGGCAGGGCTCGGTGGTGGTGGTTGGGGTGGTGGAGGTGGTGGTTAGAGAGTCCTTCACTTCCAAGAGGGCTTCACTCACCTCTCTGGTGCCTTGGTGCTCACTGGGCTCTTTTTCCATGTAGTGTCTCATTCTTTGGGCCCTCATCATGTGGCTTGGGACTATCACAGCCCGTTGGGACTCGAGATGGTTATTCTTCTTAACATGGCAGCTGGCTTCCAAGAGAGAGAAACAGAAGCTTCCAGAACTCCTAAAGACTTAGGTCTGGAACAGACACACTGTCATTTCTGCTGTATTCTGTTGGTAAAACAGCTTAGGGCCAAGGGGGTGGAGAAATGGACTCTACTTCTAGATGGGAACAGTGGCAAGGAATGTTGTGTTCATTTTTAATTTAACACATCATCTGTCAGCTACTGTTTGGACTTGTGAAGCCTGAATTCCATTCCTGAAGTCTCTTGTGAGTCCTGGATGAGGCCCTGCTGAGTTTGGATCTGTGGTCTATGTAATTATCATATTTTGGCTTAAGATCCCACTAAGTTGACACAAATATCAAACATTTTGAAAATAATAGCTAATGAAAATTTTGGCACCTTTTATTTGATGGTTGAAATTGCCAATGTTTTTCATCTTGCAAAATTATTTTTACCTCTCCCAGTACACTAAATTATTCCCTGGAAGACTAGAAAATAGGTATTTAAGGAGAGGTGTTGATTTAAGCATTTGTGTGATGGAATCTCACAAAAACCAAAATTCAAAGAAAGCCAGATTCTTCTTGGGCCACATCATTTTTTCCCCCTTGTTTTTAACCCAGGAATACCATGGGGGCACTATGATAAGTCAGTCTGTTTCATCTATGAGTTATCTCAATATATACCTCAGGATTATAAATTAAACCTTAAGCGTATTTGATATCCCATAGGGTCAAGATAAATGAGACTGTTTAATTTTGACCTTTTTACATCTCTGGGTAAAAGCAAAGTCATTGTGAAGTTAATGCAAGTCCCTGTACATCTCATAAGAGACTGAGGGAGCTCACCAGTTCTGCCAGTTTTTTTTTATATTTAACATTTATAATATTAAAAAACATTTTTTATTCCTATTAATTTTTTGACAACTGTAATCTCAGGATAGCTTTGCTCCCTCCATTTTGTCAATGTGATTACAACAGTGTACCTCAGTTTCAGAGCTATATAGCTCACAGAGGGCAGAATAAGGTTAGACCTTTCAATCCCCACTTTGTAAGTCCTGAGTTTGTTTTTTGTTTTGTTTTGTTTATTCTGTTAGTCTGGTAAGTTTTTCAGTAAGTTCGTATTTATTTCTAATACAGAGGAAGAACTTGGTTAGTTTTTCCATTATTTAATTTTTTCACCATATTCTTATTTAATTTAATGGGTGTCACCGCCTTCAAAGTGAACACATCCAACCAAGTTCCGGTCGAACCTAAGTTTATCTCATTCAGTAATTTCTTAAAAACTTTCATGTCATACTTTTAAAGCAGTTGGAGGAACCTGGAAAGATTCCCAAATCCAGGACTGAGAATCAACAGGTTAAGTCTACTTATTAGATAAATCAAAAGTTGTATGTTAGAGAGTTTTATAGACCATTTGGCTCTATTTGAAAGACAACAGGTAGGCATAGCCTTCTTCTCTGATGTCAACCAGCTGACAGGCACAGCTGTATGTCTTTATCACAAATGGGACCAAACAACTGTTTCAGAAGACAAGACCAAAATGTGTGTCCATGGTGAATCAGCAGCCTGCTATTCAAAAACAAAGGACTACATCTTTTGTAGGGGCTATTTTTTATAGTTAGCTACTGTGGATATTTATAACATAATAGGAAGAATGTATTTAGCAACAAAACAACCTCACATAGGGCAATTTTGGTAGAACATGAATTACAAATCTCTTAACAAAAGACAAGGAACATGGGGTGTTTAACAATAGTAACATAGTTAATTATACATATTTTCTTCCTGGGATTCTTTCCTTTTAATTAAGATTAAATGCTTGATTTTTAGAACCTTTGTGTTTCATGTAACCTTTGTGTTCTAGTAACAGGAAATTATACATATTTTTCTGCTAGGATTCTTTGCTTTTAATAAGATTAAATGCTGGCTTTTTTGAACCTTTGTGTTTTATGCGTGCTAAGAGGTAGTGGGGGTCCTTGGCCAGGTGGAGGGTTTTCTATGGAATATACCAGCTCTTAGGGGAAAGGGGAAGGAAAGCTAGGGAATAACCTAGACCCTAGTAAAGAAATACATGGATTTCTAACAGGTACTGTTTTTTCACACAGATAGTGCACACCTTCTACTTTTGTTTGCCAATCCCGCCCTCCCACTGTGAGTTATTAAGTGCTGCTAGGTCAATTTTTTGACTTGTTGCTGTAAACAAAATTAGCATAGTGTTCTTACAAAAATACTTTGGGGTGGCATGGTTGGAAAACAAATGTAGAAAGTGCACATTATTTGCGCAAAAATACGGTAACGAGTATCACAAATGAATCCGCCTCATTTGCCAATCGATACAGCATTTGAAATTAGAGTACCTGGAAAAGATTTTGGCCCTAGGATATAAAAAAAAATATTGAACATAAAGAAAACTTTTTTTTAGCAGCTGAATTTGTGTGGGACACATAACATGATAAACTATACCTAATATTTCTACAGACTTCAAAACTGGCTAGAACTTTTTGCTGGTTTGATGCAAAAATTAGATGTTAAATTGAAACTAGACAACGTTCATGGAACTAAAAAGTAACATGGTGTCTAGGAATCTGCCTTCCCCACCAGTCACGATCGTTTTGCCTGTCAGACCCCATTTCCTTCTATGATGTGGAAGCACTGGCTTGTAGCAATTATCTGGGAAGACAGGAATTGATGAAGGGAAACAGCAGAAGTAATAATTAAGAAAGCAAAAGATAAACAATGTTGCAGAGCCAGAGAACAACTCAGCTAAGGGACTCAGGAGCATCAGCTATGCAGGGCATTGTGTTTCCCCGTGTCTGTTTCTTCACCAAATGATACCACAGCAAGGTTTGTGAAGCAAAGGCCCTAAAAGGGAAAGGCAGGATCTAGTGGGTGTGTTAGGCAGAAATCTTTAGGACAGAAATAGGAGGAGGAATGGCGGGACTCAACTCACCAGCACCAACGACTTCATGAGATAGACAGGATCCTTCGACTTCCTGAACTCCACCAGGTAGTTTGGGTGGGCTGTTATCCACACTGGGATAATTCCCATTCCTGGGAATTACGTGACCACCTGGTTGTTTTTAGTCAGCATAATGAATGGATCACCTTCTAGGAAAATTGAGTTACCTCTCTTTTTCAGGAGGATACTCAGCTCTCTATAGAACACTGATACTCAGAAGCTTCTCTGTTATTGAACTTGAAAGGCACCCACTATGATACACGTCAATTCTGTGCTAGAACCAAAGCAAGTTAACTGTGCCTACTCCCAGGAACTCTGGTGGCGCAAGAGATACGCACTCAGCTGCGAACCAAAATGTCGGTGGTTTGAACCCACCCACTTAGTGGCTCCATGCTAGAAAGACCTTGAGAGCTGCTTCTGTAAAGGTTACAGACTAGGAAAGCCTATGGGGCAGTTGTATTGTCACATGGGATCAGTATGAGTCAGAATCAGCTGTATGGCACCCAACAACAGCAACCCCAAAGATTGCCAATTGCTCCCCTTGGAGTAGCTTTGCTTTAGATTTGTAAACAGAGAGTTTGACCCACTGCCTTTTAAAATCTAATCTGCTTGCCAGTAGACCAAAAACCAAACCCACTGCCGTTGAGTCAATTCCGGCTCATACCAACCCCATAGGACAGAGTAAAACTGCCCCGTAGGGGCATTTTTGTGCCCCTTCCTTCCTTCACTTCCTTCCATCACAACACGTCATTGAGCTGTTCTGTTTGTAATGCTGTAGTTAGCTTCTTATACCAGTTAAAGCCATTTCATTAGAATGTCAGGGCTTGGCTTCTGGTCAGACTACAGGGGGAGGGTGACATGAGATAGCAGATAGACAGTTGCAGATTAAACTGTTCCATGCCTGGAAGAGCCATAATGATCATAGTCATTGCCACGGGAGTTTTTCCATTGGTTTTTCCTCTGTGTGGAGTCAGAGGCCTGGATTCAAATCCACTTACCAACTCGGTGACCCTGCACTCATTGCTTACGTCTTTGACTCTCAGAATCCTCATCTACAAATTTAAAATTAATCACAGTGGCTATCTCATAAGGTTGTCGTGGGGTTTAAAGGAGGAAACACACGTGGACTGCTTAGAACACTTCTGGCACAGAGTAATTGCTCAGTAAACAGTAGCTAGGCTTATGATTGTTGTGATTGCTATAATGATTTTAAGCATGATTGGTAAGTGTGTGTCTTAGTTCTTTAGTGCTGCTATAACAGAAATACCACAAGTGGATGGTTTTAACGAACAAGAATTTATTCTCTCACAGTTTAGGAGGCTAGAAGTCCAAATTCATGGTGTCAGTTCTAGGGACAGTTTTCTCTCTCTGTCTGCTTTGGAGGAAGGACCTTGTCTCTTTTGAGGTTCTGCTCCTGGCCATCTCCATGTGGTTTGGCATTTTTCTTCCCCCATCTCTGCTTGCTTCCTTGCTTGTTTAATCTCTTTTATATATCAAAAGAGATTCATTTAAGACACACGTTAAACGGATACTGTATCATTAACATAATGACAACCCATTTCCAAATGGGATTATAACCACAGGCGTGGATGTTAGGATTTACAACACATGTTGTTTTGGGGACAATTCAATCTATAACACTATGTAAGGCCCAAGCATCAGCGAATAGGTTGTGTTTCTTTTTCAGCTGAGGCACCCTCAGGCTGTATTTTCTAGAAGAAGTTGGCATCTGATGTTGTTTTGTTGATAAGAAAAATGGGAGGCATACAGTCTTATGCAGAGGGGCACTCTGCTTCTATATGGAGCCCTGGTGGCACAGTGGTTAAGAGCTTGGCTGTTAACCGAAAGGTTGACAGTTTGAATCCACCAGCTGCTCCTTGGAAACTCTATGGGGCTATGAATCGGAATTGACTTGATGGCAACGGGTTGTTTTCTATATTTTCGTGATAAAGGGTCTCACTCTATCCAACATGTTTATGTGGGGAATAAGGAATAATATTTGAAATCAGCATATCATAATCAGTCTCAAACGTTCTCAGTACGTGGTAGGTACTCAATACATGTTACCTCCTTACTGTGTAAACCCTACATCTCCTGCTTATCACTCTCACTTCCCACACCCCCAAACCTTGGTTCTAGTCAAGCCACAGTCACCATATTCTTGTTCCCATTCTGCCTTACCTCATGTTGTTATTCCTGTGAGCAATACCCTCAATTCTGCTCCCCGTGCTTCCAAGTCCTACCTGGACTCCAAGGCCCAGGTTAAGTATGGAGTCCTTCATGAAGCATTTCTGAGCCTCGCAAGCCTGCTCAGGGGTGGAGGGAAGCTGAGATCTGACACTGCGTGCTCAGGAACTTAATGTACAGTGTTCTAGAGCCTCCAAGGTCATTGTCCTTCCCGAGAGAGTAGATTACAAGAACATCAGCAGTGAACATCACAGGGAAACTTAAGGCAGGATGACTCAAAAGTGGATTGCATCGTCTGCCTGAAGACACCTGGCTGTGGTTTTTCCACCGTTTCCTTTAGGCTTTGGAATCAGTTTCAGGGAAGAGAGGAGAGGGAGCTTGGTGGTAGACTGGGGTTACATTAATAATACCAAATTTGTTGAAGGAGTCACTGGATCGGAGTGAATTCACCTGACACGATCTACAAGAAGTTGACTGCCAAGGTGCAGACTGGAGGTCCAGAGTCCTAAATTAAAGTCTGTTCTAGAAAGAATACTTGCTCACGGGAGTTTTGAAGACCGTGAACTGGTGGAATTATGTGCGTATTACTAATCAAATACTCATAGGAAGCCTATAGGACAGAGTAGAACTGCCCCATAGGGTTTCCAAGGATCGGCTGGTGGATTCGAACTGCCCACCTTTTGGTCGAGATCTTAATCACTGTGCTAACAAGGCTCCCATTAACTTATAGAGGTTTGGATTTACTTCACATCACAAAATGGGAGATAATTATATCACATCACAAATGGAGGGCAATCACACAATACTGGAAATCTTGGCCTAGCCAAGTTGACACATATTTTGAGGGGGCACAATTCAGTCCATGACAGTTGCTTATATATACTCATTCTCTCAAATTCTCCTTCGAACCTGCTTTGCCGTCCTCCTATTGTCTGATTAATGATGTAGATAAGCCTGTCATACGTGTTCAGTTTATATTCGTATGAAAGTCATGTTTTTATCGTTTGAAAATTTTTTGTTTTTTTAAGCCCTGGTCTGAAAGGGAGAATCTTAATGGAGAAGTATTAAAGACTTGGGGAAAAGATGTTAAAAATAAAGCTCAATATGGAAATCTTTCTTAGTCTTCCAGCAAATTTAGAAACCGGAGGTAAGCAGCCAGAGCACTTAGTCACTAATGATAAACAGTGAGTCCAGAAGGCGCCATTTTGAACAATGTGGACCATGTTCATCAGAAAGACGTATTTGGAATGAGATAATGCTTAAGAAAGAAGTGAACCGAGTAATTCACCAGCCTGGTAGTTCTTTTTTAATTTGGGTTCATTTAATTTTAAAGCCTGTGTCAGTTTTGAATTCAAGATAAACTATTTCTTGACAGTTCTTCAAACCTAACAGAAACCCATAAAAATGCATTGGAATGCAAATGCTGTAGCTCTTTTATTCTGCTTTCAGTAGAACTTGTAATTTATAACAATCCTCTTGATTCCTTTCATTGTCTGCTGTGAAGCCATGTGTATGTGAAAAGGTTAAAAACTTACTCTGAGATGCAACTTTGCTTTGAGAAATGTGACAAGTTTTGGTAGTGTTTTTCCTTATAAACTTCTGGGAGAGACGTTGGTATTTCATAATGGGGATGTGTTGGGGTTTAGGGACTAAGGGATGTATTATGTGGTGCTGAAAAGTCTGGGTTCAATTCGCACCGCTATTACTTCCGAGATATATTCCAATTATTTAACCTCTACGTTTCCGTTTCCTCATCAGTAAAATGGGGATAATGATAGTACTTTACCACATAGGGAAACCCTGGTGGTGTAGTGGTTAAGAGCTATGGCTGCTAACCAAAAAGTCAGCAGCTCAAATCCATCAGGCACTGCATGGAAACTCGTATGGGGCATTTCTCTGCTGTCCTATAAGGTAGTTATGAGCCGGAATCAACTGGGCGGAAACGGGATTTTTTTTTTTTTTTTTTTTTACCACATAGAGTCCTTCTGAGGTGATTGACATATTGACTGGCAAATGGTAAGCATCCAATAAATAGGGGCTTTTAGTATTTTTGGAGTCCTTGAATGGCTCAAACGGTTAAACACTCAGCTACTAACTAAGATTGGCAGTTTGAGTCCACCCAGAGGTGCCTTGGAAGAAAGGCCTGACCATCTACTTCCAAGAGATCACAGCCTTTGAAAACCTAATGGAGCACACAGTACTAGTCAGAATTGACTTGACAGCTACTCGTAGTAGTAGATTAGTATTTTAGGAGTAGGGAATATATGAATTGTGAATATTTCCCATTTGTATATGGTTCATCTCTTGGGTGTCTCTCTAACCATTTTCCCCACTTCTTTCTTCTTACCCAGTAAGACCGTAGTGAGAAACTAATAGGTTTTTAGTATTCATTTCTGTACATCTAGTACAGTTACTGCTCTATTTTATTTGAAAAAGCAAAAAAAAAAAGCAAAAAGCCAGGAGAGTTAAACATTTCACATTTGGGAAGGAGAGAATCAGCTAAATCACATTATTTCCCATGAGCGTACCCCCAATATTTTCCTTATGGATAGCCTTGCTCCCACCCCTCTCTCCGCCCCTCCCCATCCACTCCCCAAAGTGGGGTTGACTTTTCCTGGCCCTTCCGGTTCCAGTCATGGGGAGGAAGTTGCTGTTCTCCCTCTGTTCCTTTGGGACAGACTGGGTATATCCTAACGCTGTCACTTTGTGTGAGAGGGAAAGAAACATCCATGTCAGTCACGATTTGAGTTGAATTCCCAGCCCTGGCTTCGTCAAGCATGACAGTCTAATTACGAGGCTTCCTACACAAGGTACGTAGGCAACCAGGATCCTCTGCCTGCCTTCTTGTTCTGTTGCATATGTCCTAGGTTGTAATGTAGTTCTTTCTTGGCATATTTCCAGAATGTGTTTATCTGAGACTCATATTTGAATGAACTCTGCGTGATTTCACCTCAAAATTTCCTGAAGTTGTTCAAGATCATCTACTTTTAAAGAAAGCTCCAGGGGCCGTAGCCCGAATATGGAGGAGAGGGTATAAAGATGCTGTTGGAAGTGTTGATGTTTAGTGGAAATCTTCACCATGCTAAGTTGCACACCTGGATGGAAGTGTTGGTTGAGGCTTGACAAGAGTTCATGTGAGAAGTCTAGCTGGTGTAGGTAAGAAAGTTAGTTGACTGCAAGCCCAACATTACTAATGTTACATTAGCCAGCAATATGATTCAACAGGGTTGGCTGAAGATGGAACAGACTGGGCTGTGATTTTCTGTTTTCCGTACCGTAAAGTTCAAGTTGAAGCTTGGTGGTCATCCTGTAGGCTGTTGTAGGGTATTTTCTGGCATTGAAATGGAAATTAGAGTGAAATGATCTGTGAGTTCCTTCCAACTATAAGTTTGGATGCTGCTGTGTTTTTCTCTCCCCCAATATTATTATTTTTTAAATGAAACACAATTTACTTATAATAAAATGTGTAGCTATTAAGTGTATATTTGAATTTTGACAAAGGTATACACCTGTGTAACCGACTCCCCAGTCGAGATCTAGAATATTCCCAACACCTCCTGAAGTTCCTCGTGACCTTTTACAAACCAATCTCCCCTCCTCATAGGCAATTACTGTTCTGAATTCTATTTACATAAATTCTAGAACTTCATACAAACCTGTTTGCGCTCAACTACTAACCAAAAGGTTGGCAGGTTGAACCCACCCAGAGATGCCATGGAAGAAAGGCCTGGCAATCTGCTCAAGTAAAGATTACAACCAAGAAGACCCTATGTAGCTCAGTTCTACTTTGTAACACATGGGGTCACCGTGAGTCAGAATCGAGTCAAAGGCAACGAGTAGGGTAGATGGATGCTTAACTTTATAAGAAGCTGTCGAACAGTCTCCCAACATAATTGCACCATTTTACAGCCCCACCAGCCATGTCTGGGTGTTCTAGCTGCCGCACATCCTGGCCACTCTGTTTTTCATTCTGTGAGTCCATTTCCCTGAATGTGTCCCTAAGGAAATGAAAGAGATTATCACTGTTACTAGCCAAAGTCAACCAGAAGTGTTACGGGAAGCTAATGGGATTATCAGACAACAGTGGGAATCGATCATATTTGAGGTGGGTTTTGATTCAGGATTAGCTACAAATCATCTTAAAGTAACTTAAACGTACAGTGCGATTCACATATAAGCGTGTGTGGGGAAAAAATGGCGTAATAGAAGATCATTTTCTTATAGCTCCTTAGAATGGCCAGGAAGCTCTCGTTTCTACTGTTTGTCCTGACAATGGGCAGACAGTCAGGAGGAAAGTAGTAATTTGCTCATTTCGTTGGTTTGTGTTTAAGGGCTCTGGAAATAAAAAGGGCGGGGCTAGACCAAGTATTATGGATCTAATATATGTGGAAGAACATATCATGCAGGGTGGCTCTCCTATTGTGAATGAACAGGTATTGTGCAAGGTGGACTGATAGTTGGCCACTTGTTCCATGCTTATTATATGCTGGAAACCCTGGTGGCTTAGTGATTAAGAGCTATGGCTGGCTAACCAAAAGGTTGGCGGTTCAAATCCACCAGGCGCACTTTGGAAACTCTATGGAGCAGTTCTACTCTGTCCTGTAGGGCCACTATGAGTTGGAATTAACTTGACGGCAATGGATTTTTTTTTTTAAATATGCCAGGCACTGGACTAAACATTTTCATGAATTGCTTCATTTAATTCTTGCAGCAAGCTTAGGACGTAGGCAACATTAATTTCCCAATCTTACCGAAGAAAAAACTAAAGTTGGTGGAGGTTTAATAACTTACCCAAAGACACAGCTATTGTACAGAAGCGCTGGGATTTGAACCCAACAGCAGCGTCATGGCTGACCTTTGCTTTGTTTAGAAAGTTGAGCTGGATGGTCTTGCAGGGAAAAGTGTGTGTGTGTGTTATAGGGGAACCAGCATGTCTTTCAAGCACAAAAATAAATTTCATTAAGATACAATTCTGTGAGAGAAGGAGGAATGGAAATATAAGTTTGAGGAGGAAAAGGTATGCTGCAAAATTTCTTACTGTATTAAAAAAAAAAGAATGATGGTGGATTTCAAATTGTTTTGGTATATAGATTCTATTGTATACATGTGGAAACCCTGGTGGCGTACTGGGTAAGTGCTCTGGCAGCTAACCAAAGGTCGGCGGTTCAAATCCACCAGGTGCTCCTTGGAAACTCCATGGGGCAGTTCTACTCTGTGTTATGGGGTCGCTATGAGTCAGAATCGACTCAATGGCAACGGGTTTGGGTTTTTTTTTTGTATACATGTAAATGAATGATGTATCTGTTTATTTATTTTATTATTGTAAGATGCCCGTATTTACAATGCACTGGTAATTCTATCCTTTGTAATTATTTAAGTTTATGATCAGAAACTTTAAATGTCAGCTTAAAAATGGGTGAAGAGATCACGTGGATTTTCAAACTTCTTGTAGGTGATAAACCCAAAAAAACAAATCAGTTGCCCTTGGGTTGATTCTAACTCATGATGACCTCATGTGTGTCAGAGTAGAACTGTGTTCCATAGGGTTTTCGATGGCTGATTTTTTCCATAAGTAGATCATCTTTCTTCCAAGGCATCTCTGGGTGGACTCGAACCTCTAACCTTTTTGTTAGTAGGCCAGTGCTTAACCATTTTCACCGCCCAGGGACTCTGTTTTAGGTGATAAGGGCAGGGATTCTGATTTAGTCACCTTTTAATCTTTGCATTTAGCACAGGGCCCAGAATGTACAAAGTTCTCAATTCACGTTTGGGGAATGAAGATGCAAGGAAAATAATGTATTGCGTGAGGCTGTGCACACAAGGTCTGGGGCCACAGAAAAGGCTCTGCACCTCATCAGGACCTGTGCGCAGAACCTCCCAGCCTCATTTCCGCTTCTCAGAAAAAAGCATTCTAAAATGATGCTTTTTTCTGAGAAGCGGAAACTTTTTAATGATAATTGCTGTGATTGTGCTAGCCCCCTGTACAGACATCAGTTTATTGTAATCCTGGGTGAGGGAGTGCAGCATTTTCTTTCTTTTGATTCCCATTGGCTATAGCCTTTTGATTTCTCCGCCTCACATAAGCAGGGAAGTGCTGGAATGCTACAGGGCTTGTGCAAGAGCTTACAATTTGGTCAAGGAGGTGAGGCCAGGGGAGGAAAGAAGAGGACTTTTCAGCTCAAATATTCTTTAGTCCCAAGACTGTCAGTGGAGTATGGCATGGGCTCGTTAATGTTTACCCATACTGGGAACAAGTGGAATGTCCCCGTGGTTCATCCATCCATCCTGTCATTCAGTAAACATCTGTTAATCACCTGATTTGTGCACGACCCTGGCCTAGAATGGTAAATAATGCTCACAAAGACACTTCGTGAGGTCAAAAGTTTTTGTGAGTTATCGTCAAGTTGGCTCTGACTCATAGTGGCCTAATGTACAACAGAATTAAAAAAATGTTGCCTAGTCTTGCACCATCTTCCTGATCGAGTATGCTCAAGTCCATTGTTGAACCCACTGTGTATTCTGAGTGCCTTCCAACCTACGGGCTATTTCAGACAATATCATTATATCAGACAATGTTCTGTTGTGATCTGTAAAGTTTCCATTGGCTAAATTTTGGAAGTAGATTGCCAGGCCTTTTTTCTTTGTCTGAATCTGGAAACTCCACTGAAACCCATCAATAAGTAAATGCATAGAAGTGTAAGAAGCCTGTTTTCACCAGCGTTACAATATTCCAGTCCTGAGAGAAATCCTTTGCCATTTTCATCAGAACGAGAGTGTCTTTGTTATCTAGTGCTGCTATAACAGAAATACCACAAGTGGATGGGTTCAACAAACAAAAATTTATTCCTTAACAGTTTAGGAGGTTAGAAGTTCATATTCAGGGTGCCAGGTCTAGGGGAAGGCTTTCTCTCTTTGTTGGCTCTGGGCGAAGGTCCTTGTCATTAATCTTCCCCTGGTCTAGGAGCTTCTCTGCACAGGGAGGGAGCCTGGGTCCAAAGGACACCCTCTGCTCCCCATGCTTCTTTCTTGGTGGTAGGAGCTTCCTCTCTCTCTGCTCACCTCTCTCTCCTTTTTATCTCTTATAAGATGAAAGATGATGCAGAGAACATCCCAGTGAAACTCCATTTACATCAGATCAGGGCTGTGACATGAGTAAGGGTGTTGAATTCCACCCTAATCCTCTTTAACATAATTTAATCTTGCCTCATCAACCGCAGGCAGAGATTAGGGTTTATAACTCATGGGACAATTACATCAGATCCCAAAATAGAGGACAACCACACAATACTGGGAATCATGGCCTAGCCAAGTCAACACATATTTTGGGGGGACAGAATTCAATCCATGACAGACTGAGAAGGCAAGAGTCAGAGCCTCCCCTTTCCTCACCTTCCCAAGTGCATCATGAAGGGCGCTGTTGTTGTTGGCCTTCGTGTCGATTCCAACTCATGATGACCCCATGTGTTCAGAGAAGAACTGCTCCATAGGGTTTTCAAGGCTGTGATCTTTCAGAAGCAAATCGTCAGGCTCATCTTGCAAGATGTCTCTGGGTGGCTTGCCTCTGGGTGAGTTTGAACCTTTAACCTTTCTTTCTAAAGAATGTAGTGTGCAAAAATATAAGCTGAGGCATGGGATAATGCAGTGGCATTAATGTGAAATGGGCTCCTGGACTTTTTCCATTGGCTTTGAAAGGGCAGCTAGTCCAATAGGGAATAAATGTGGGAAAGGTTAGCTTAGGGCTTTGCAAGAATGAAAGAAAGATTCAAATACTATCCAAGGTACATGAAAGGAACAAGCTGTGTTTTATCTTCACATACGACATATTATTGGGGTCAGCTGTTAATAAGTGGTTGGCATGAAATGTCTGCCAGCCACACACATCTCATTAGTGGAGAATTTGAGAACAAATGTTCCAACTGGCTTGGGGACTGTACCCCCCACTTCACGCCTATCGTCCTGGCGTAGTTATTAATAGCCTCCCCTTTTGCTCTCAGAAGTGTCCCAGGTTGCAAGAGAAATGCTATGGCCATGGTAGTAATAACTCAAGAAGGGAAATCAAGCCCTGTGTACATTCCCCATGGAGAGGTCCGACCAGAATGTTTGTTATGGAAATCTTTCATGTTAACATTTTGCGGGTGGGGGAAGTTTTAAATCTGCTGGAAGAAATTATGTTCAACAAACATTAGGTCTGCAGGGCTTGTGTTAAGAGAGTAAAAGAAACAGAAAAATGAACTGGAGCGAGGCTTTCTCTGCAAGGGCTCATGTACTGACAGAGGTGACAGGTAGAGAGAGATGTGTGCTTGAGTCACTGAAGGCCTTGATCCCTGGAACTAGAACACTGGAACACAAAGGTACCCAAGAGCTAATCATCACCCTCTCATTTTACAAATGATCACCCTCTCATTTTACAAATGAGGATACTATTTGCCCAGATTGACTCAGCGCTTAGGTGAGGAGACCATGGCCTTTGCCTGGGACTGTCCCCGTGTGTGACTAGTGACCTGGCATAACTACTAATAGCATCCTCTTTCATTCTCCAAAGTGTCCTGGGTTGAATGATAATTATATGGTCCCTCTACTGCAGGTCACAGGGCCTGCTGACTCTGGCCATTGTTTCTCCTCTGTGGTACTGTTGACATTTGGGCTGGATCGTTCTTTGTGGTGGGGACTGTCCTGTGCATTGTCCGTTGTTGAGCAGCATCCCTGGCCTCTATCTACTAGGTGCCAGTAGCACACCCTAGCCAGTTGTGAGAAACAAAAGTGTTGCCAGGCTATTATAAAAAAAAAAAATCGAAAATAAGTGTTGGCAAAGATGTAGAGAAATAGAAACACTCGTGCATTGCTGGTGGGAATGTAAAATGGTGCAGCCACTGTAGGAAACAGTTTGGTGGTTCCTCAACAAGCGAGACAAAGAACTACCACATGACCCAGCAATTTCACTCCTAGGTGTATACCCAAAAGAACTGAAAGCAAGGATTCAAACAGACGCCCGTATACCAATGTTCATTGCAGCATTATTCACAATAGCCAAAAGATAGGCACAACCCAAGTGTCCATCAACAGATAAATGGATAGACAAAATGGAGTCTATTCATAGGATGGAATATTATTCAGCCAGAAAAAGGAATGAAGTATACTGTTAGATGCTACAACATGGATAAAGCTTGAAAATAGTGTGCTAAATGGAAGAAGCCAGACACAAAAGAAAAAATAATGTATGATTACATCTATATGAAATACCTAAAATAGGCAAATTCATACAGACAGAAAGTAGATTAGAGTTTACAAGTGGCTTGGGGGAAGAGACAATGGGGAGTTATTGCTTAATAGATACAGACTGTCTATTTGTGGTGATTAAAACCTTTTGGAAATAGATAGTGGTGAGGGTTGCACAACATTGTGAATGTAAGTAATGGCACTGAAATGTACATTTAAAATGGTTAGAATGACTCATTTTATATGTTGTTGTTGTTGTTGGGTGCCCTCGAGTCTATGCACGACACAAGGAAACACTGCCCGGTCCTGTGCCATCCTTACAATCGTTGTTATGCTTGAGCAGATTGTCGCAGCCACTGTGTTAATCCACCTCGTTGGGGGTCTTCCTCTTTTCCGCTGACCCTGTACTCTGCCAAGCATGATGTCCTTCTCCAGGGACTGATATATATATAAAGAAGCCCTGGTGGCACAATGGCTAAGCTTTCAGCTTCTCACGGAAAGGTTGTCACTTCGAACCCAACAGCCGCTCTGTGGGAGAAAGATGTGGCAGTCTGCTCCTGTAAAGATTACAGCCTTGGAAACCCTATGGGGCAGTTCTACTCCGTCCTGTAGGGCCCCTGTGAGTTGGAACCTACTGAACAGCAATGGGTTTATATATTTTTCATTTTTACCGCAATAAAATTGAAAAAAATGGCCCCAGGCATTGCCAAATGTCCCATGGGGGCACAATCACCCCAGCTGAGAACCTCTGCCCTATACAGCAATCTTGCCAGTTGTCTGCCAGATTTTACCAGGCTATCACCAAACTCTATAATTGTAACCAACCAAGAATACTTGTATTTGCTTCCTTGTTGAGCTTTTAATATGACAATCTCAAGAAAACGATTTAAAGCCAATGCTTTACTGGGAAAAGATTTCTTTCAAAAAAAAAAAAAAACGGTCAGGCAGAATCACTGTTTCCCACATAAATCAGTCTTTTCTGTGAGCATAATATCCTTCTATGCAAAGGGTATTTAATCTGAAAGGGTCGTTTATGACTTCGTGACAGGTTACAAGATGTATGGATTGCTATTTTCACATGTTGCCCAAGTAGAAGACTGAAGGGAGAGGGGATATTAAAATTATTCCTGTAAAACTTGGAACCATATTAAATTTTGCCATCAGAAAAAAGCAAAAGACAGAATTTACCTGTTCTCAAACAAGAGTAATTTATTGAGTCAAGCAATATTCACTAAGTAGCTCCATGGCAGCCCACTCCTTGGGGCTGAAGAGGTGAGGTTATCCCTGGTCACTGCCCTCCACTGTCCAAGGGCTGGTGGGAACTCTTTCCCACCCAGGTGCTATGACTGATAACAGCTAGCATAGGTTCCCAAACTTAAGCGGACATCAGCATCTCCTGCAGGGCGTGTGGAACCACAGATCTCTGGGCTCCGCCTCTGGAGTTTATGAGTCTGTAAGTCCAGGGCGGGGTCCAGACAAGCTCTTAAGTGATGCTGACACCTTTGGTCTGGAGACCACATTTTGAGAACCATGGATTTAATCTCAAGGATATTTATGCCTCGTTTGGATTCAGGAGGAGGTCCCGAACGGCGCAAATGGCTAAGCACTCCACTACTAACTGGAAGGTTGGTGATTTGAACCCACTCAGAGGTACCTCAGAAGATAAGGCTTAATGATCTGCTCCTGAAAGTCACAGCCTTGAAAACCCTGTGGAGCAGAGTTTTATCTACTCTGACACATGTGGGGGCGCCAGGAGCACTCAGGCCAAGTGGTGCCGTTACATCTTTGGTCTCTTTTTCCCCCAGTCTCCCGTCTTTGTCCCTTTCCTTCACCTCTTTACTTTCCATTTCATTTCACGTACCCAGCACCCTCATGCTCCCACAACCCTCCTCTATCAAACATCGCCCTCAGGAAAGGGTTTCATATCAAACTTTAGCATGACGTTAAGACAAGGTCTTACCTTTTCCAGGTTAACTGACATTAGGGCATATTTCTGCTTATGGACTGGGACATAATGTCCATGTTAACGCTTTAGGACTGAATTTGTACAAATCTCTGTATAGGCCTCCCTAGCGCACTCAACCTATTGGTATAGGTGTCTCACACCTATCAAGGGCTCTCTGCCATATGGTGCACATAGACACAAACACTAAAGAATCAAACACCAACCAACCAACCAACCAAAACTAAAGAACTAATTCCATTGCCATTGAGCCCATTCCAATTTATGGTGACCCCATGTACTACAGAATAGAACCGCTCCATAGGGTTTTCTTGGCTGTAATTTTTATGGAAGCAGATCGCCAGGCCTTCCTTCTGGGGTACCATTGGATGGGTTCAAATCGCCAACCTTTTAGGTTAGAAGTCAAGCACAAACCATTTTCGCCACCCAGGGACCAACTGCCTGTTTTTGTAACAGGGGGGATGATTGTTAAGGCACCTTCAAGCTCTGATCTTCTATAACGACTTAAGCAAATCCAGGGTCAGGGTCAACCTTGCTGAAATGTCAGGATTGTCCTCCCTCCTGTTTAGAGGCTAATGACACTTAGAAGAGCCTTTCCTGCACTGCCATTTACTATGTATCAGTTGGTGAGAGAGTACGACAGGTACCCACACCTCCACTTACTGGGATTGTGAAAAATCAATCTGAACATGGGCGTATGCGCTCAGTGAAAAAGTTTAAATGACAACATTGACTTGAGGACTGTTATTAAAGTTAAATCTTCTCACATTCAAAACAGTCACTGGATATTAACAATAGGAAAAAATAACTCCTTTTTTTATAATTTTGATGGTTGCTTTCCCTTCACCCCCAAAGTACTGGGGTTAATCTTTGGTGGGGAAAGGTAGAGAGAACCTGTGATTACTTCTAATATGTGAAATGAGAGAAGTTCAATAAGAACACACAACCAACCAATGAGTTTGTAACAGGTCAATTCATCCGTGTTGATGTCATGTGTAATTAATGTCTAAATGGTTTAATTGATTCTTAATCTAGTTAACTTTAAGGTTGAGTGGTTAGACCTGCATCCCAATTAGAGAGGTGAATGGAAAATAATGTATGCATAAATGTTGTAGCCAGTCCATTCCAGGAATAAGAAGGAAAGAGCAAAGCAAATGCTTTTATCTCTAGAAAGAGATGGCACAGGCAGAAACTCCTGCTTTCTCCCAGTGCTTTACCCCTGGGTAAATTGTGAGTCATTCTGGGAAATTTTGCTTTCTGAATATCAGGGAAAACTGTGTCAGCTGGCATGGTCCTCTGCCCTCTTTCCCTGTCTGGAATGTAGACTTGATCAGCCATCTTATAACCATGAAGACAAAAGCCAGTGCAAAGAAAGGAACTGGGTCTTTCATGGCATCACCAGTCCAAGGTTGCTTGCCTTTGAACCACTTGTCATGTGAGAGAAATAAACTCCTTTTTGTTTCAGCAACCTCAAGTTGAGTTCTATGTTATTTATTGTTGAATGCATTCCCAATTCACACCTCCTCCCTGGGATAAGCCTCAATAACTCCCCCATAATGTTTTAATATAATAGCCCAATGATCCAGAGGAAAAAAGATTTATACCTGTCAGAAATATGATGGAAAGTGAAGCCTTGTGATATATGAAATCAAGTTAGTAAATTGTGAAATATAAGTCATTTTTCTAAGTGTCCACAATAGCAAAAGAATGATAAACATATAGAAACAGACGAAAAGAAAAGGACTCCCCTAGACTAGACTATAATTAAACACATATTCATTCCTTTTCACCACCAACCCCAACCTCCACGGGAAGAGTGTACTTCCCTTCCCCACTGATGTTGAATTTGACCATGAGCTTGCTTTGGCCAATGGGATGGATGTAGGCAGAAGTGACAGTGTGCCAGTTCCAAGTCTAGGCACTTCTGCCATCGCCATGAGAAGAGCAAGACTTGGATAGTCTGCTGGTCCAAGAAGAGTGAGCAATGTGCGGAGCCGAGCTGAAGAGAACACATTACCTGGAGTCAAACCCAGCCAATATCAACCAAACTCTAGCTGACCACTGGATGCAAGAAATAAAAAATAAATGTTTGCTATTATATGTCACGGACCCCTGGTGGATCAGTGGTTAAGAGCTATGGTTGCTAACCAAAAGGTCAGCAGTTCGAATCCCCCAGCCACTTCTCACAAACCCTATGGGGCAGTTCTACCCTGTCCTATAGGGTCCCTGTCCTGTAGGGTCACTATGAGCCGGAATTGACGGCAATGGGTTTGGTTTTGATTTTTTTTTTTATTATATGTCACTGGGTATTGAGGTGCTTTGTTATGCAGCATTAGTGTGTCAATAGCTAACTGAGCCACAATTCCAAGAGCATAATCTCATGGAGATACAGCAACAGTAGAAGGCAGTCTTACCTAACTACACTATTCACACTAGATTCCTGACCCAAAGAGGCTCCACGTGACAAAATGATTCTCTCCTGGTTGGTTCTTCAGCCCTATAGGTTGTTAAGAGGGTCCTTGATGCAGGAAGGAATCAACACAGTTGCTGACTTTTGAGAGAGCTGGAAAAGGAAGTTCTAAAGAGGAAGAGGACTTCGTCTCACGTGCTTTGGACATGTTATCAGGAAGTACCAGTCCCTGGTGAAGGATATCATGCTTGGTATAGTAGAGGGTCAGCAAAAAAGAAGGAGACCCTCAATGAGATGGATTGACACAGTGGCTGCAACAATGGGCTGAAACATAGCAACGATCATGAGGATGGCGCAGGACTGGGCAGTATTTCGTTCTGTGGTACATAGGGTCGCTATGAATTGGAACCAACTCAACAGCACCACACAACAACAAAGATGAAGAAGAGGAAGTTTGATGAGTCCTGTGTTTAACAAGAAAAACAGAAAAATTCTTAAGGTTGTTTTCAACCACCATCTCAGAAGAGAACTGGAAAAAGGAACACAGAGCCATGGCTATAAGCACTTGGTATAATCCTGAAAATTCATAACTTCCCCATATTTGTTGTTTTCTGCTTGTTTCTCCATGTGAATAGTAGTAAAATCCACGAAACTAGCAGAGAGATGTTTGTCCTTGTTTTGAGGGGGCAATTAAATGGAGGTGCAAGAGAGACCAATCCTACTCCGTAGCTAGTCTTGTGGGACACTCCCAAGAGATTGTAGTAGTGAGAGGAGAGGAAGGAAAATATGACTGAGGCCCTGGGATCTGAGGCCTGGGTGCCATTTTGATTCTGGGAATCTGATAGGCCTACTTGTTCCTCAGTATCTTTGAATAAATAGAAACATTGAATTGTTGAACTGGAAGCAAACTTAAGCTCACGTAGAGTCGTCTTTTTTGTTCAGGCAACTGAATAAGACTTTCAGGTGACAAGATAACTATTTTAGTTCGTGTTCCATTTCTTTACTTTTTTTGTATGAGCAAGCTGCCATTTATTTTTGATCATCTGCCTTGTCATCCATCACTTTTAAAATAGCTTTTTTGAGGTAAAATTGATGTATAATAAACTCCACATAGTTAAAGTCTACATGTTGGTAGATTTTGACATATGTATCTACCTGTGAAAGCATCACCACAATTAAAATAATGGACAAGCCTATCACTCCCCAACTTTTTCTCCTGCCCCTTTATTATGCCTCCCTTCCAACCCTCCCACCACCGTTCTCAGGCAACCACTGGTTTACTTTCTGATACTACACGTTGGTTTGCATTTTCTAGAATTTTATATAAATGGAATTATACAGTATATATTCTTTTTGTCCAGCTTCTTTATCAGCATAATTTTTTCCAGATTCATCCCAGTTGTTTTGTGTATCATTCATTTTATCACTAAGTAGTATTCCACTGTATGAGTGTATCACAATATTATTATTTTACCAATTGACTATCATTTTTTGATGGCTTGAGAAAAATTCTTTAGTAGACAAAGAAAATTTATCCCTCAGATTGCTATGAGAGAATGCTAGTTGGTACACCGGTTCTTTTTTTTGTAGCGATGAACAAATAATCTACCAATTGTATGATTATATAAACTGCATGTATTTAAAACAACAACAGCAAACCAGTTGCTGTTGAGTCATTCCAACTCATGGCAACCCCAAGTGTTACAGAGTAGAAATGCTTCATAGGGGTGTCAAGGCTGTGATCTTTGGGAAGCCAATCACCAGGCCTTTCTACCAAGGTGCCTTTGGGTGGGTCTGAACTGCCAACCTCTCAGTTAGTAGTCAAATGCTTAATCCTTTGCACCACCCAAAGACTCCTAGTTGTCTCATGAAACAAAGTAGTTATTTTAAATTTTGTAACATGGACTAACATTATAATAACCTATAATGAGAGTCTAGGTCGAACTCAATTTATTAATAAATGAAAAAGCCAGCATTTACAAAGATAAAGGATTTTTTTTTATCCATTAAATTAGGTATTCATTTGCTTAATCCCATTAATTCAGGAATTAAGGCTCTCCCTAACGTTAGCCAGTCAAAGCAGCCTTTTCCTCTTTTCCTACGGTAAGCTTCAGTTTTATTTTTTTGACCCGCTTCTACCCTTCTTCTATTAGCTATGCTATCTATCATCAATAGGACTCTAGTCTTTAAACTTTTGTTTAACTAGGTCGAAGAAAGTCTCTCTGATTAAAAAAAAAAAAAACCTTTTGGACATAGAAATGTTTCCTTTACTCAAAGTTGGTATTTATTCTAAATTGTCTGTATTAGTTATCATCTGCATGACAGATTAGCCCCAAACTTAGAGGTTTAGCACAACAGAAAACAATAATAAATGATAAGCCATTTTGATGTGTCAGGAATTGAGCAGTGGCTTGCTGGGTGGTTCTAGCTCAGGCTCCCTCATGAGGTCAAGATGTCGTCCAGGGCTGTGGTCCTATCAAAGGCTTGACAGGTGCTGGAGGATTCCAAGATAGCGCCCTCATTGGACCTCTCCGTAGACTGCTGAGTGACCTCGTGGCATGGCAGCTGATTTCCTCCAGAACAAGTCATCTAAGAGAGTGTTATGATCCAGCTTCAAAAGTCATTCTGTCAGTCCCACGATATCCTATTGGTTCCTCAGGTCAGCTCTATTCGATGTGGGAGGAGATTATATAGGAGCATGACTACCAGGAAGCAGGGATCATTGGGAGCTTTTTTTTTTTTTTTTCTGTTTCTCTCTCGTTTTGTTTTATGGTCCTGTCTAATCTTTGGCTAAAGGGTGAACCTCAGGAGTGACTTCACTACTGAGCTAAAAAGGTGTCCGGGGGCCATACTCTTGGGGTTTTTCCAGTCTCTGTCAGGCTAGTAAGTATGGTCTTTTTTTGTGAGTTAGAATTTTGTTCTACATTTTTCTCCAGCTCTGTCCAGGACGCTCTATTTTGATCCCTATCAGAACAGTCAGTGATATTGGACTCAGTCTGGTTGAGACCGTGATAGTTGTGGTTTATTAGTCCTTTGGACTAACCTTTCTCTTGTATCTTTCGTTTCCTTCATTCTCATTGGGAGCTATTTTGGAGGCTGGCCATCACACTTTCTAATACACATTTTCAACACAGTCTCTCTCACACTGCTCCAAGCATCTTTTTAAAATGGATTTACTGGTTCAACTATTGTTGTCCCTGTTGGGGATGGTGGTGCTATTGGCTAAACATCCCACAATGTACAGAACAGCCCCACAGCGGCGAATGATCCAGCACCAAATGTCAACAGTGCCAATGTGGAGAAGCCCTGCATTTAAGCTCTTAAGATTTTCAGAAGGTTAAACACTTTTCCCTTACAAATCCTTCCATATGTCATATAAACATTGCTTTTCATTTTCAGTCACGTATAATCAGATTAAGCAAAATTGAGTTATTAGATCAAATTGCAAGTGCACAACTAAAAGGGAGAGAGTGGGCAGGAGAAATGAGTTTGGCCAAGAAATCACACAAACACCTCCCTAGAAGACCTGTGTATGTGGGATGGGTTGGGGTGGGGGGTTTCCTTTTGTGTGATACATTTGCTGAATTTGTAAAAACAGTACTAAAGAATTGCTAGTTCATTGAGAACTCCTTGCCAACAACTAGAAACAGCTCTAGCTTGGGATCACTGTGAATTCTGCAAAAATCCATAAAAGCAAGCAAAAAATAAAAAAAAAGAGAAATTGAATTCAATAGAGTTTTATTGACAACTCATAGCTTATAGGGCTTTTTCTCTAAACCTTGACAAGTCTTCATCGCATCTGAGGTTTATTAGAACACACAGAAGGGGCTAAGGTAATAAATCTATAACCCAGTAGTTGAGTCTGCTAGGGACTGATCTCCTCCTTCCTCAAAAGTGCTTGGAAGCTGAGGAGGAGTGATTATTAATCGGACTGCCAGATTTGGGGACAGCCTCAGGACTCCTTGTGCTCGCAAACAATTAGGGAGAGTAAGACCAGGCTGAACTCTGAATTGTCCTTGAACCAACCGTGTAGAACGGAACTGGCTTCTGGGCACTATTAGAGCCCCTGGGACAATGGAATAAACCCAGAGTAGACCAGACTTCCTGCGTATTTCTAAGCCAAGACACGTGTAATGGTTCTCCACATTGAATCTTCTTCGCATTGAAAACTCTACTAGTTGATGAATATATATGCCTATATTCTTAATCTTGTTCTAGAAAATACGACTTGAGAACTAACTAGAAAATGATTTTTCTCTCCTTCACATAGGAAGTCATACGAAGTGTTGGGAGGAGAGCAATAGAATAATTCCTAGAGATTGGGGTAGCTCTGAGGAGGGGAAACGACTGTCTGATTTTCCAGTGTGACCAGCAGACATTTGGATTCGCCTCTTGACCTGATCAGGGAAAAGCATAATTGGAGAGATGGGAGGCCAGGGGTTGATAGGAAGGGGTGATTCACTATGAAGCAGCCTGGGATTTCACAATTGGGCTCACCTACATGGACATTGGCAGGAGGCCTCAGTTCTTTGTCATATGGCTGCTTGAGTGTCCTTACAAAAATCCTCAAACCCTCCTCTAGTGCCACACCCCAAAACATCTTGCCAAGCCTTGAGATGGCCACAGCCCTGAATGACACCTTGACTGCAACCTCTTGAGAGACCCTGAGCTGGAGCCACACAGCAAGCCACTCCTGAACTCCTGACACACCAAAACTGCTTATTGTTGTTTTCAGCCTCTAAGTTTTGGGTTAATTTGTTACACAGCAATAGGTAACTAATACCTAACATTTAGAACAAATATCAATTTCAAGCAAAGAAAACATTTGGATGACCTTGAAGGTAGCTGAGCAGAAGATGTTTTGCCAAGACTGCTACGCCTTGGGAATAGGACCCCAACAGTCAGTGTGGTGGGGCGTGTAGCTGAGGGAGTCAGTGGTGCAGGAGGCCGAGTGGAATCACAGAGTGGGAAAGCGTTAAAAGGCCCTCTGAAAAATGAACACATGGAACCCAGCAAGGGTCGAGCTGGCCTTTGGATGCCTGCAGTGCAAAAGCATTGAAAGCCATGGGTGTCAGTCAGGGGAGTGACAAAGGCCATCAGAGAACTGATTTTACACAACCAATTTGATGTTGAGACTTTGTCCCTTTCTTCCTTCTACCCTCACAATTCCCTAAAGCAGAATAAGAGGGAGAGGAAAAAAAGAAAAGACTGGACCACATGGTCCCCCATTGCAGGTCCCTCCTGACTGGGCAGAATAGAGGAGAGTGATGTTGTAAGTTGGACTGGACTTGGGTTAGTAATGACTGAAAGTGATGGGGAATGGACAGGACAGAGTGGGGTTGAAGGCAGTGGTGGGAATCAAAGAAAATGGCTTCATGTTTGCCTCCTTTACTTTCAGCCTGGCAATTCAATGATGGCACTTGGCTTATTGGACAGGCCAGTCCTTGCTGTGAACTGCAAACAGCATAGAGTTCTGGAGTCCAACCTCTTGTAAGGGTGATTGACGTCAATAAGCACTCTCCGGGCTTGGGAATCTGGAGCGTGCTCAGCAGAGCCCCTCAGGAGAGGTCTATGGGAACTCACCACTAACATCACATTCCGTAGTTTGCGTTATGGGTATCCTGGATCAGTGAGGGAGGTGTCCACAGAGGGGAAAAGGGCTCACTTTGAGGACAGGCTGGGCCCTGAACAGCCAAAGTGCAATGCTACTGGTGGGAGCTCTTTCCTCCACGGGTCTGGAGGATCAAAGGACTCTGGAAGCCCATGATGGGACACCCCAGCTCCGACGAAGGCTGAAGAATTGGCTGGCATCTCCTGTCTCCATGAACAAGGCCTCCATAGTAGTCCTCTTACAGGATTTTCCCAAGCAGCAATCTTCCTCTTCTTGCACATCTCCAAATGATGTCCCTGGTTTTCAAGGGTCCCTGGTAACTCCCTTATTAAATTCCACTGGCTGCTGTAACAAACCTCCACAAACTTGGTGGCTTATAACAGCTCACATTTAGTCTTTCACAGTTCTAGAGGCCAGAAGTCTGAAATCAGTATCATTACAGAGGCCCTTGGGGAGAATCTGTTGCTTGCCTCTTCCAGCTTCTGGTGGCTGCTGGCATTCCTTGGCTTGTGGCTGCATCACTCAGATCTCTGCCTCTGTAGTCACACTGCCTTCTTCTCTTCTGTCTGTCAAATCTCCCTCTGCCTCCTCTTAAAAGGATACATGTGATTACATTCAGGGCCCACCCTGATAATTCAGGATAATTTTTCCATCTAAGATCCTTAACTTAATCACATCTGCAAAGACTCTGTTTCCATATAAGGTAACATTTATAGGTTCCAAGGGATTAGGACCTAATTTTGGGGGGGCGGTATTTTTCAGCCTACCACACCCCCTATCTTGCTCTACCTTCCCCAAGTCCTTCCAGGGTTCAGCCGACGCCCCGAGGATGCATAAAAACGAGAACCCAAATCCTTAGCAACTTGGAACTCATTAGCTAGCAGGGCTCAGCTCCAGCAGGAGAGGGGTCATGTTTGCATTCCACCTGTAGTGGTGGCGCCAGTGGTGATGTAAATTTTTGTGGATCCTTCTAATGCAGCAAAGAAAAGGAAGAAAAACAAAGGAGAAATGTAACTTCCCTTATTGAAAGAGGTTGCGTACTCTTGTTTTGCTATGTGAGATAATCCTATGGTATAATCAAGGAGCTGTTATAAAAAAAAAAAAAGAGTTCTGAGGTATCTTAATAATTGCGGGTCCCCAAAGGTAAACCGTGATTGAACACTTTTGGCTAGGTTTGTGTAAGCCAAAAAATATAAATGCTGCCCAAGAGCCTAGGAGATGCCGATCTTTCTCCCTCTCATACGCAGCTCCCCAGGAGAGACATACTTGTTTTCAGTCGATAAAGAAATAAGGAGCTCATTCTTTTCTTGGAAGGCCAGAAATTAAGCGTATACTGTTTATCTCAGGTGTTTTCTCATGGGGCTCTTCAACTTGGGTCGAAAGGCTTTCTACTGCCCAGTGAGTGCTGTTAAATACAGAATTGACATAACCAACTGTTAGGGATTGAATTGTGTCCCTGCAAAACCTGTGTCAACTCGGCCAGGCCATGATTCCCAGTATTGTGTGATTGTCCAC
Source organism: Loxodonta africana (assembly GCF_030014295.1). Taxonomy (NCBI): domain Eukaryota; kingdom Metazoa; phylum Chordata; class Mammalia; order Proboscidea; family Elephantidae; genus Loxodonta; species Loxodonta africana. Next base: position 17,575,816 of record NC_087369.1, read on the forward strand.
CATGTTGTCATCTGATGTGATTTTCCTACGTGTGGTTTAGGATGATGTTAATGAGGTGGGATTAGCAGCCATAATCGTGTTCTGATTACTAGTGGATGTTTCCAGCAGTTTCTTCTCATTTTGAGTTGTGCCACATCAGCAAATGAAGGTTCTGAGAGCTTGACTCCACCCATGCCATTAATGTTGACTCTACTTTGAGAAGGCAGCTCTTCCTCGTCGTATTCTGAAGTGCCTTCCAACCTGAGGGGCTCATTTTTTGTCATTGTACCAGACAATGTTCCATTGCTATTCATAAGGTTTTCACTGGCAATTTTTTTCAGAAATATGCCACCAGGTCTTTCTTCCTAGTCTTAGTCTGAAAGTTCCACTGAGAGCTGTCCACCATGGCTGACCCTACTGATACTTGAAATACTGGTGGCATAGATTCCAGCATCACAGCAACATGCAAGCCACCACAGTTGACAAACTAACAGATGCATGGGGATTAACACTGTAGAGGTTAGAATTGACTACACATAGGATAATCACATCAGATCACAAAATGGTGGACAGCCACACAATATTAGGAATCATGGCCTAGCCAAGTGGACACACATTTTTGGTGGACACAATTCAATCCATAACAGGAGCCATACTTTCTTAATCCACTATGATATCAGTGTGCTTTAGGGGTACAAAAATAGATTAAGAAAAATATTCAGCTACATATAAATTATGAAGAGTCAGTTTTAGATAAAAAAAAAATAAAGCTAGAAGAGATCTGAGGTTATATAGTAAACCTATTCACTTGACACATGAGGAAACTGATCCAGAAAGACAACAAGACTGGTCAGTCAGCTGTTGCTGCATAACAAACAGCCACAGAGTCTTAGAAGCTTACAACAATAAGCAAGTATTTAGCTAATGCAACTCTGGGCCAGCTGTGATTTGGCTGATGTAGGCTTTGTGACTAGGGCAGTGCTGTTTCACATTTATGGTCTGTGGGTTGGCTCCGCATGACTCATCTTCCTTGGACAGGTGGGTCGGTTTGAGTTGTTTTTCCTGTGGCAGTGGTGCAGGCACAAGAGAGCAAGCAGAAGGGCACAAAGGCTCTTAAGTCCTAGCCTTGGAACTGAAACTGTCACTTTCACCCACAAAGTAAGTCATATGGCCAATCCCAAAGTAAAGGGTTAAGGAAGTACAGCCTGCCCGCAATGAGGCCCTATCAATGGCATGGATTGGGGATGGGGTGAAGAATTATGGCCAATCATTTAATCATCCATGCAAAATTTGCCTAAAGTCACAAAGCTAAGTAATGGTCCGAGTGGTGTTGCTAGGGTTGGTGTCACCCAGTATGGTAACTCATGGTGTCACACCCCCTCCTGGGTGGCAGGCCAGCTGGGGAACCACTCCATGGGCAGAGCAGCCTGGCCCCGCCCTGCTTCCATGTCAGGCTGAGCACTGAGCCTCCACCCCGCCCCTCCCAGCCCTGTCCTCAGTGGCTCCTCGAAGCCCCTCCCCTCTCCCATTGGCCAAAGTGCAGACCCTCCTCTCCATCCAATGGTGGGTGCTACTGCCAGGCTGCTTGCACCCTCACTGGTGGGTGATGGGTATAGGGAGAGGGGATGACGAGTTACTGCATTGGGTGACAGGTGACACCAACCCTGGTGATGTCATTGCCTTGGCAGCCCCTCCCCTGCAACACCTGCTTGCCGCCACTGCTATGAACCCTGGGCTCATTTTGGTGTCACCCCCAGTGACATCACTGAATGACCCAATTAGGACACAGGAACTTAGGTCTCCTGATCCCCTGTCCAGGACTTTTCCCGTTAACCAGGCAGTTAGTGGAGCATAGAATAGATAAAGTTAAAATCTCTCTCTGGCAAACTTAATTTATCAAGATGACATAACACCGAAAACTAGTTGCACTTACTTTATCTGAATTTATCATTTTCCATGCACATCATTGTTAAGTGCCATTCATAGATTCCTATAATTATTACCTGCAAAGGCATATGACACATTGATACGTGTTCAACCTGGTAATGTTTTCATTCATTGTCAACCCCAATTTTTCCAGCCTGTGGCTCCTAGTGGGGTTACATTAAAAAGAAAAATCCAGAGTTCACTGGTTTTGCAAAATCCCTTTGTCATTGCTCATGGGAAGGTCTCCCATCTTCTTCTTCTTGGAGCTCTCAAGGATGCCTGCTACTTGGTGCTGCTTGTCACCGCAGCCCGTGCCCCTGAGAGAATGCTGATGTCCCAGGTGCTCCAGAATTATAAATTCTTGAAGTGTCAAAGTGACATTGTTTCCTGAAGTCTTCATTCACTGTTCTCAACAGGGTTGCAGTACAATGATGCCTGTGACCCATGTATTCAGAATTCCTCACGAAAATGGGTTCCTTAGCTGTTCCTTCTTAGTCTATCTCTCCAGAGAGTCAGACGACAGTAGATGGGGCCATGTCAGGGGCCCATATTCAAAAGATCATTTTTAACTCTTCCCCGGGGCTGGAGCAAACTTCCTCTTCTTTCAGTTTAAAGATGTTTATGCAAATCAGTTTATAGATATAAATTCCTTTCAGGTGCCCACTAGTTTCCCGGAGATATTTGAATCACGATTTAGGTTTAAACTAAGACCTTTTCCATATATTTTGTTTGCAGACTGAATTCTGAGATTGGCATAAAAAATCTCGTTGCCCCACATGGAACTCAACAAAGCAGTGAGTCATTTCCATTAAAAAAAAAAATTTTTTTTTTTTAGGAAGGGGAAATTAATGATGAAGAGCTGATTTTAGTGACTTGCTTTGTAGTTCTTGTATTTTCTCCCCTTAGAAATTATTACTTGGCAATTTTTAATGGTTTCTAAAAAGCAATTTATAGGGAAATTCTCAGTTTCATGAAGCATAACTGAGTTGAAGTGGAACATGGCAAACTCATTTAAGTTTGCTGAGAATGCCTTTAGAAACTGGAGTCTTTCTGCTAAACACATCTGCATATTCCCAAAGGCCATTTTCTCCCTGCTGGGGTCCACTCTCAAAGTGGCCCTAAAGATATGAATGAAATGGGAATTCCAATTTCAACTTTCATTTCCGGTTATGAGATCGGTGCCTTGCTTCCCTTTGGCTTAAAAAAAAAAAAAAAAAAAGGCCGGTCCACTGTAATAAGTGCGTTCCTCCTTAGCTGCCATTTTGCCGTGAAGGAGCTGGCTCAGCACTTCTCAAAAGTTTTCAACCAAAATCAAACATAAGCATTTCAAATGACCCCTTTTGAGACTCATCAGCCCCACTGCTGTGCTTTTCTCCCCTGCTCTCTTGAAAATTACTATTTTCTCTATATATTTGCTAAACAAAGAGATAAAATCAAACTATTTTTTCCTAAGTATAAAATTGCATTAAGTATGGTTTGAAGCTATGCTTCTTCCCAGATAGTCTGATTCACCCTTGTGGAAAAGCACAAGCCCCTCCTCATTTTTATCTGCCTTGCCCTAAACTCTGCCAGTGAAGCAGGGCCTGACCCCTATCTACTTGAGCCTCACCATTTCAGCGGACAGACGTGATTTCCAGCCCCCAGCATCTCCTACCTTTTCCTGAGGATTTTTTCTGGCCACTGAAGCCCTCTCCCTCCCATGCACATGGCAGGCCAGAAGTGCCAGGGAATTAACACCACCCCGCGGAAGCAGCCCTCAATCAGTGTCAGATGGGAGTTGGTGTATAAACACACCTTGCCCCTCCAGTAAAATAATTCTGAGATGTGTTCTATGCTGTCTCCCAGAGTTTCCCAGTGTGACTGAACTCCAGGTGCCACAGTGGAAACTTGCTTGATAATGTACCCTTTATTGGCTTCTTCCCTTTTCTGACACACTTCCCCATCTCCTGCCAGAATTTCCTGAGATTATTTCCCAAATAAATTATTTGCACCCAAATCCATGTGCCTCTGGGAATATGAAACCAACCAGATAAAGTCAAGAAGGCCATCACACCCTGATAACTGACAGCATCAAGCAGGATAGTCAGGACACCAGGAAAACAAAGATACACAGGATATGGTCACCACTCTCATGTTGCTTAGAGTCTAATGGTGGAAAGAAAGATAGGCCACGGGCATGTAAGCACATTACCCTTTGATACGTACTAAAAGAGGACTGTGTAGGGTTTATGGCCAGTTTTACCACTTTGCAGCTCCCTGACCTTACTTAATTTTCAGTTCCATCATCTGAAAATTGGGGATAGTAGTCCCAGGGTGGCAAAAAGAGTTAAGTGCTGGGTTACTAATCAAAAGGTGGTTCGGACCCACCCAGAGGTGCCTCAGAAGAAAAGCCTGGCAATCTGCTTCTGAAAAGTCACAGCCATGAAAAGTCTATGGAGGGCAGTTCTGTTCTGCACACATGAGGTCACCGTGAGTCGGAATCAACTCGATGGCAACTGGCTTTTTTTTTTTTCTTTAGTTTAATAGTAGCTACACCTTTGTGAGGATTAAATGAAACAATAAAGTTCCTAGGACAGTATCTGGCAAATGGTAATGGGTTAATACTGAATGTCCGAATCATGCACTGAGGTACCCTAGGGCACCGCGGTGAATTAACTTGCAAGGGCGCCACAGGATATTTGGAAATTTAGAAGGAAACACAGTGACATCCAACATCCGTGGGACACTATGCAAACTACTAACTTGATGTAGTTCAGTCTCAACATTAGATCTGTCTACATTACTTTCAGTGATAGGAGTCTTTCAGTGGTTGCTGTGCAAAAAACCAAATATCATGTGAAAACTAATGCAGAACAGGAAATGAGGGTGGTAGTGGCCAATCTGATTCCAAGGTTTGATAAGTTGTGCAGTGCCCAGTAGGCACCTACATCCCATTGGGAAGGAGCTGTGTTTTTTTAACAATGAAATTTTAAAATATTCGTATTTTAATTACATGCATTTTTTTTTTCCCAAATGGCTACTCAGTTGTTAGGATACAGATAGGTTCTTTGGGCTTAGCTACTTAATTAATGAAATTGTTAGGTGTTTCTTTTGACCAGGGGTGCCATGAAAAAATTGTAGAGACACTAAGACAATTTAGGAATCTCTGGTTTTATATATTTTAGCTACTAAATAGCTACATAAAAATTGAAATTCATTAAAAATATTTTTCACATGCTATATTCTCATTTTTTTTTTATATTCTCATGGCGACCCCGTGTATACAGACTAGAACTGCACTCCATAGGTTTTTCAAGGCTGTGACCTTTCAGAAACAGACCACCAGTCCTTTCTTCCAGGGAGCCTCTGGGTGGGTTTGAACCGCCAACCTTTCGGCTAGTAGTCAAGTGCTTAACTGATTGGACCACACAGGGACCACTACTACTTAGAATATCTCCATGTCTCAGGATGCCTATGAAGAAAACACCAAATTTTCCAACCGATTTATTACAGACCATCCATGAGCCCCTCCAACATACTTTTCAGGCTTAATCTTCAGTCACCATCATTTGGCTAAGTGGAAATAGTCACCATCCTTGGAGCACAACTTACACACTGCACCAGCTTCTTGGCCCAAAATATGCTCTCGCTTCTGTTTGTATTATCCTTTCAAGTCTTCAAGAATCTTTAGAGTTCAAAATAAATCCTGTCTTCTCCATCCAAGACGTTTTTCTCTTTCTTCTGTCAGATGTGGTTTCTCCTGCCTTTGAACACTGTGGACTTTTATTACACAACTCTTGGGGGCATTTAACTCATATTTCCCTGTATTTTCTTTTCTCCCCAATGAAATGGAAAGCTTCCATAGGTAAGGACCACTTCTAGTACATGCTTATATTCACTGAACTGTCTATGACCTTGAATGGGTCAGTGGAACGGATGAGTGAATGGAAGGATGGGTATGTGGACAGTTGCATGGCTAGATAAGAAATGGATGGATGAGTGGAGAGATGAATGCATGGATGGATGGATGGGTGAATAATAGATGGATGGGTAGATGAAGAAGTGCCTGGTGAGTGAGCAGATGTGTGAAGGAATAGTCCAGTAGTTTAAAAACCCATTTTTCTTATGTTTTAATCCCTCATAGGCATAAATTATGCAGGGGTTACATTTAATTAGCAATTCTTTTACGATTCTATGCCTTAGAACTGTAACATCCTGCTTATCATATCATGAATTAGAAAAAAAAATTCTCCTACTCACCAAGACTTACTTCTCCCAGTCAAATGTACAAATCAACCTCTTTATCAAATAATTTGATCATCTGTCAAAAAAAATAAGTGTACTGATGGTGGCATTATCATTTTTATTACATATAATATATTTTATATAGTCACATAAAGGCAGTGTGCTTCTGCAGGAAAATCAAGTCTTCCCATAAAAGATGTGAAATAACTTTATATAAATGTGGTTGAAGAGACTATAATGGAGCTGAATGTGAGTAGTGGGTGCAAAATTTGGCAATGATCTTGGGAAAAGGAGTGTTATGGATTGAATTGTGTCCCCCCAGAAATATGTATTTAAATCCTAACCTCTATGCCTGTGGTTATAATTCCATTTGGGAATGGGGTGTCTTTGTTATGTTAATGAGACTGGATTAGTGTAAGATGTGTTTCAAATTGATCTCCTTTGAGATATGAAAGAGATTAAACAAGCAAGTGTAAGAAGCAGAGGTGAGGGAAGAGAGATGCCAAGCCACATGAAGATCACCCAGGAGCAGAAGCTCAGACAGAAGGACCTCCCTCCAGAGCCAACAGAGAGAGAAAGCCTTTCCCTACAGCCAGCGCCCTAAACTCGGACTTCTAGCCTCCTAAACGGAGCCCTAGTGGCATAGTGGTTAAGAGTTTGGCTGCTAATCAAAAGGTCGGCAATTGGAATCTACCAACCACTCCTTGGAAACCCTACGAGACAGTTCTACCCTGTCCTATAGGGTTGCTATGAGTCAGAACCGATTTGATGGCAATGGGTTGGCCTCCTAAACCATGAGAAAATATATTTGTGTTTGTTAAAGCCACTTGCTTGCGGTTTTTCTGTTACAGTGGCACTATATAACTAAGAGAAGGAGGTACTGTTTATTGTGCATCACTATGTGTCATTTGCAGGAGCCCTGGTGGGATGGTGGTTAAAGTGCTCAGCCTTTAACAGAAAGGTAGGTGGTTTGAACCCACCAGCTGCTCCAGGGGAGAAAGATGTGGCAATCTGCTTCTGTAAAGATTACAGCCTTGGAAACCCTATGGGGCAGTTCTACACTGTCCTATAGGATCAGTATGAGTCGGAATCGACTTGATGGCAATGGGTGGAATGGGATGTGTCATTTAATTCTCACAGCGACTTTGTGAGTTAGCAATTATTATTTCTATTTTATAAATTATAAAATTGAAATACAGAGAGGTCAAGAATCTTGCCCAAGGTCACCCTCCTCATATATGGGGGAACCAGGATCAAGAGTTTCACTATTTACCAACTTACCATGGCTGAGATGCATGTCCTTCCTCCTTGCCACCTTGCCATTCTGATGCATATTCACACCCAGCAATTAGAGCTAGGAAGAACTCACATTGCTCTTAAAGCAAAGCTTTAAACAGAGAAACCGGAATAGGTTGGTTGTCCCATTCTCCACCTGCAGACTCTGATACCATCAACAGCTTGAACCAAAGAGCTATAACTGCTCTAGATTTCCACCTCACGTTTCAGGGAATCAGGGAGTAGAAAGGAGAGGAGAATGAGGAGAGAGGGAAATAAAAGGAAAGGAAATAAAAGGCAAGAGGGCCCTGGGTAGGCTGCATGATTAACCTTACCAACAGTAGAACTAAGAATCTTTTCATCTCTTTCTACTGTCAGGCCTTTTGACTATTGATCGGACTTAATTGTAAGTCACTGTCTTCTCTAACAGGCATCTAGGAATAGGAAAAGAACAGGACTTGCAATTTAATGCATAGTTCTTAAGAAATGGGCTTTGGAGTTTGAATTTTAGCCCCACATCTTTCTAAATATGTGACTTTTAACCTCTCTGTGCCTCTGTTTCGACATCAGTGAAATGGATAGAATAATGCTATCTACTTCGTTGTGTGGTTTTAAGGATCAAATAGATAATTCAGATATAGCTCTGAGCCAAGTACCTGCCATTGAGTAACATTACAAGATGGTGGTGGTGATGATGATGATGGTGGTGGTCGTGGTGCAGTTGAAACGCGATGGGACAATTCTGCCTGGGGGAGTATGGGAAGGCTTTCTAGAAGGAGTGGCATTTGAGTTTGGCTCAAAACAATGAGAAGTTTGCCAGCTGGAGGAGAGGGTGAGGGTATTTGAGGCATCTCAAGAAGCATGTGAGGAAAATGATAGGGCAGCAAAAAAGTCTACCTAGGGAAGGCCAAGAACTTCTGTGTGGCGAACTTCATTGCATTCTTAACTGTTTCCAAAGTTTCTTAAGAGGGGGGATGCGAACTTGAGAATCGCCTTCATGAAGGAGACTGTAGAAAACACAAAGTAGAAAGATAGGAACAAAGACATTGTTCAAAGAGCTGGCCTCTAAATTTGATTGTTTTCCTCCACTTTTCAATGTCAGGATGTCCTTGCATCAAAGAATTGGACTTGGTTCCTGTGTTAGGGGGTCCTCCAGAAAGCAGACACTGAGACAGAATTAGGGGAGGAAGATATGTGTTGGGGAAGTAATGCCTGTGAAAGATAAAACAAGGAGGAGGCAGAGTTGGACAGCAACAGCCTCTCTGACAAAGTCTTGGCCAACCCAACGGGGAGTTCTGGGGCTAAGATTTATTTTTCCCATTAGAAGAGCCCCCATAGGGCAGAAAAAACCAGGCCCTAGTATTCCCACCATGCTGAGTATTTGGCTTAGGGGCTGCCTTGGAACAATGCGGTTTTAGCTCAAAAGCTGAGGTGGATCCTGAAGGCACTAAGGGCTGGAGGTTCTCAACTAACTGTATTCCTTGCAGCTGATCAGCACATTTTGTCTTGAAGGGCGATCAGAGCAGTGCACCACCGTGGAAACCACAGTTCCCTTATTAAAATGTCCCCAGAGAAAACCCCATGGGTGAAATGTTGAAGAAGAGAAACTGGTAAGCTCACAGGAGAACTGGTTTCAACCTCCACTGAATGCTAATTACTGTGATGGTCTCTTAACCTCTCTGGCTCCCTGTTTTCTCGGCTATGAAGGGAATTCTTTCAATGTTAAAAAAAAAAAAAAAAAAAACCTGAGTCTAGATAGCAAGAATTCTTTCTTTTTTTTTTTTTTAAATTAACTAAAGTTCATAGTTTGTTTAAATTTCCTTAGTTTTTACCTAATGCCCTTTTTCTGTTCCAGAATCTTATCCAGGATACCACATTACCTTTAGTTGTCATATCTCCTTAAACGCCTCTTGGCTGTGATAGTTTCTCAGACTTTCCTTGTTTTTGATGGCCTCGACTGTCCTCCAGAGTATTGTTCCCAGCATTTTGTAGGAAGCTCCACTGTTGGAATTTGCCTAATGTTTTTCTCATGTACAGACTAGGGTTAAGAATTTTTGAGAGCGATATCAGAGAGGGAAAGTGCCATTTTCATCATATCATATCAAGAGTACATATTATCAACATGATTTATGACTGTTGATGTTGAATTTGATCACCTGGCTGACATAATATTTGTGAGATTTTTCCACTGTAAAGTTAATCTCCCCTTTCACCCTTTTCATACTGCAAATTTTGGAAAGAAGTCAGTATGTGTCACTCAAACTTAAAGAGTGAGAACTTATGCTTCCCTTTTTATATCACTATTTTTTAAATTTTTATTGTGCTTTAAGTAAAAGTTTGCAAATCAAGTCAGTCTCTCACACAAAAACTTACATACATCTTGCTGTATACTCCTAGTTGCTCTCCCTGCAATGAGACAGCACACTCCCTCTCTCCACCCTGTGTTTCCATGTCCATTCACCCAGCTTTCTGTCCCACTCGGCCCCCACACCTCCCCTCCAGACAGGAGATGCCCACATAGTCTCAAGTGTCTACTGGATCCAAGAAGCTCACTCTTCACCAGTATCATTTTCTATCCCATAAAAAAAAAACATAGTCCAGTCCAATCCCCGCTGAAAAGTGGGTTTTGGGAATGGTTCCTGTCTTGGGCTAAGAGATGGTCTGGGAGCCACAACCTCCGCGGTCCTTCTAGTCTCAGTCAGACATTAAGTCTGGTCTTTTTACGAGAATTTGGGGTCTGCATCCCACTGTTCTCCTGCTCCCTCAGGGGTTCTCTGTTGTGTTCCCTGTCAGGGCAGTCATTGGTTGTAACCGGGCACCCTCTAGTTCTTCTGGTCTTGGGCTCATGTAGTCTTTATGTAGATTTATGTGGCCCATTCTGACTCTTGGGCTCATACTTAACTTGTGTCTTTGGTGTTCTTCATCCGTCTTTGCTCCAAGTGGGTTGAGACCAATTGTTGTATCTTAGATGGCCGCTTGCTAGAGTTTAAGCCCCCAGACGCCACTCTCCAAAATGGGATGCTGAATGTTTTCTTAATAGTTTTTATTATGCCAATTGTCCTAGATGTCCCCTGAAACCATGGTCCCCAAACCCCCGCCCCGGCCACTCTTGCCTTCAAAGCGTTCAGTTTATTCAAGAAACTTCTTTGCTTTTGGTTTAGTCCAGTTGTGCTGACCTCTCCTGTATTGTCTGTTGTCCCTCCCTTCACCTAAATTAGTTCTTGTCTACTATCTAATTAGCGAATCCTCCTCTCCCTCCCTCTCTCCCTACTCCCTCTCATAAATCAGAGAATATTTTCTTCTCTGTTTAAACTATTTCTTGAGTTCGAATTTAGATAGCAATAATTCTTATTCAGAAATTCTATGGATCTAAAGTACAATTAAGAACACGGACTCTGGACCAGATTGCCCGAGTTTGAAACCAGGCTTTAGCATTGATTACTTGTATAATCTTGTGTGAATTATTTAACCTCCCTGGACCTCAGTTTCTTCATCTTTAAAATGGGACTAGTAATTGCACCCACGTTGTTTGAAAATCTAAAGAGATGTAAAGCATTGAGAACAATGCTTGGTAGCTCGGCAAATGCTAGTTATAACTGCCACCCCTACATATATACATGTTCCACATACAAATGCCCTCCAGTGGGCCTGGAGTCTGGAATGAGAATTTAGGTGTGACTGTGCCCAGGTTGGAGCCCTGGTGGTGCAGTGGTTGAAGCGCTCAGCTGCTAAACAAAAGGTTGGTGGTTCGATCCCACCAGCCACTCTGCAGGAGAAAGATATGGCAGTCTGCTTCCATAAAGATTACAACCTTGGGAACCCTGTGAGGCAGTTCTGCTCTGTCCTATGTGGTCATCATGAGTCAGAATCGACTTGATGGCAGCAGATTTGGGTTTTTTGGTGCCCAGCTTAAACACAGCAGCATCTATATCTAAGGAAAAAAACTTAAGTCCTGCTTTACATATACAGGTATGAGCTGCGTAACATCCGTTTGAGCAACATCCAACTGCATATATGTCTGTGGTCCCATCGGGATATAATGGAGTTCAGAAATTCTAACTGAAGAACGGGACCTAGTTTCCTAAGTACTATAGATTCTATCTATCTCTCAACTGGCACTCTGGTGCCTGGTCAGCCTCAGCCCTGGGCCAATGGGGGATGGGGTCCCTGCATTCATCCATAGCTGCCTGTCCCACCACCCTCGTCTCAGGCAGGGACTGTGCAGTTGCTGCTGGAGTCGCTGAAGGGATGCCCTGCTGAGGCTGCTGCCCCACTCAGTCTGGGTGCCCTGCACATCATGCCCAACCCAAGACTGTAGCTCCTCCCACAGTGGCAGCCACCCAGTGGGCAGGGCTGCAGAGGTGGTGGGAGGAGGAGCAAGAAAGACAGTGTGGAGGTGGAGGTGGAGGAGGGGCGGGCAGGGCTGGAGGAGTTTAAAGCCCATTATGGTAGAAGGGCAGGCAGGCAGGACAGCTGCTACATGGTGTGCTTGGAGGTGGCCGACTAGATGACCAGTTCATGCTGAGGCAGGGGCTGGGGATGGCTCTCAGAGACTGGGCTGCAACCACACAGGAGCCAAAGTTTTTGAGCAGTCCCTTGGTGCAGTGGTAGCCACGCTGTTTGTGTGCCTGCCGGGTGACCTTCGTGCGCACCTCTCTCCTGTGTATAATATGGTGTTCGCACAACACCCAAATCACGTAATGTCTTGTTTCACAGAATGTATCCTGGACATTAAGTGACACATACCTGTATTCCAGTTTCTGGAAAGGGTCAAAGGCGGTTTTTCTTCTAGAGTACAGTTCATGTTGTTTCTGGATCACCTAGTAACAAAGGCCTCTCTTCATTCCTTTTCTGATCTGATTGTTTTCACCTCAACAGATTTTTGTTTTTTAACTGAAGATTTTTTAAACTGTTAGCTGAGGTCTTCTTCCCTGACCATTTGAAGTCACTGAGTCTCAGACAAAATGCTACAGCAGCCCTTCAACATCATCGTGTGCTATAACCTGCTCAGTTATTAATTTTTCAGTTCTTTGATTGTTTTTGGATGCTTGGCAGGTAGGCTTTTCTTCACTAGAGATAACTAGGCCCCTCTTAAGTCAGCCTCACAGCCTGGGGGGGCTGGCCAATCTTTTCTCACAGGCAGGTTCCCACATTTTTTAGGCCTTTGATCAAGGGAAGAGAATTTGTTTCAGTAGTTGATCCCAATGGTACAAACTTCGTAAGAGCAAGACTATATTGCCAATCAGCATCATCAGAAGGAGGGTTTACAAATGAAGGAGGAGGAGAAGTGGATGCTTCTGAATAACTAGAACGAGGTCCTTGTAATCCCAGCAGAGCAGTGTAATTGTTCATTTGGAAAGGTGGCACTGCTGGGGAAATAAAACCAAACCAACCGGTTGCCATCAAGTGGATTCTGACTCACGGTGACCCCACGTGTGCAGAGCAGAACTGCGCTCCATACAGTTTTCAAGGTTGTGACCCTTCGGAAGCAGATCACCAGACCTTTCTTCCGACGTTCCTCTGGGTGGATTTGAACCTCCAATCTTTCAGTTAGTAGTGGAGCACTAGTGAGGGAAGGGATGCAGAAATGAGGCAAGTACAGGGAGCAGGGCATGGGGGAGGGAAATGGAAAAAAATGCATCCAGCTTTGCTGTGATCCTACGAGTAACCTGTTTGCCATGAGATCAGAAATGGAGCATGTTCATAGGTACCAAGAGTCACCCTGAAGCCTAGCAGTGTTTTCAGCAAGATGTTACACAATTTGCTTCATGTCTCCGTGAGAGTGTCTCATCTTGTTTATTGAGAGAGGAAGTACAGCCAAGGTCCTCGATTGCACGTGGCTGTAGACCTGAGACAGCAACTGAGCTTCCTGTTCATTTCCCCAGAGACAATAAACAAACAAACAAAAAACACAAGGCACCATTGCCAAGAAAGAAATAGAAACAATAGTTCCTGGGCACTCCATGTTGCTTCTTTCCTACTAGTTTCTTACTTTTTTTTTTTTTATGTTCCCTTTTAATAATTTCTACGGATATTATTCAGTGACATTGGTTACATTTTTCACAATGTGTCAACATTCTCTTTATTTCCATTCTGGTTGTTTTCTACCAGTTTTTAAGCACCCCTAATTTTTTTTTTTAATTCCTCAATATACTTACTCATTTCGCAGCACAAGTCTTTATTTTCTTTCCTGTTTGGTCATGTTCACTTCCCAGGAGAACTTTGAGATATGGCCGTCTCTATAGTCTCCCCTTTGTCCCATGGGAGCCATGTGGTCTAGTGGTTAAGCACCCAGTTACTGAAGCACATACTTCTTAGTTGTATAGCTGTAGGCAAGTTGCTTGCCCTCTCCATGCTTCGTTCCTCATCTGTACAAATCAGTTTCAACCCAAATTAACTGAGCACCCTTGCTGGTCAATCTTGAATCTCTGGGATGGATGCGGAGTGGAGGAATGGCATGTGTAAATGGCCAGAATGGTGACACCCTCTACTCGGGAAATATCACAGACGTCCTTTGCACACACAGCCAAGGCTCAAAGGTACGTGTATCACTTGGTTGGCATTCTTCTTTGTTGTTGTTAGGTGCTGTCGAGTCAGTTCGGATTCATAGTGACCCTATGCACAACAGAATGAAACACTGCCTGGTCCTGCGGCATCCTTACAATTGTTATGCTTGAGCTCATTGTTGCAGCCACTGTGTTAATCCACCTCGTTGAGGGTCTTCCTCTTTTCCGCTGACCCTGTACTTTGCCAGGCTTGATGTCCTTCTCCAGGGACTGATCCCTCCTGACAACATGTCCAAAGTATGTAAGACGCAGTCTTGCCATCCTTGCCTCTAAGGAGCATTCTGGCCACACCTCTTCCAAGACAGATTTGTTCATTCTTTTGGCAGTCCCTGGTATATTCAATATTCTTCGCTAACACCACAATTCAAAGGCGTCAACTCTTCTTCGGTCATCCTTATTCATTGTCCAGCTTTCACATGCATATGATGTCACTGAAAATACCATGGCTTGGGTCAGGCACACCTTAGCCTTCCGGGTGACATCTTTGCTCTTGAAGAGGTCCTTTGCATCAGATTTACCCAATGCAACGCTTTTTTTTGATTTCTTGACTGCTGCTTCCGTGGCTGTTGATTGTGGATCCAAGTAAAATGAAATCCTTGACAACTTCAATCTTTTCTCCATTTATCATGATGTTGGTCATTGGTCCAATTGTGAGTATTTTTGTTTTCTTTATGTTGAGGTGCAATCCATACTGAAGGCTGTGGTCTTTGATCTTCATTAGTAAGTGCTTCAAGTCCTCTTCACTTTCAGCAAGCAAGGTTGTGTCATCTCCATAATGCAGGTTGTTAATGAGTTTTCCTCCAATCCTGATGCCCCGTTCTTCTTCATATAGTCCAGCTTCTCGGATTATTTGTTCAGCATACAGATTAAATAGGTATGGTGAAAGAATACAACCCTGATGCACAGCTTTCCTGACTTTAAAGCAATCGTTATCCCCTTGTTCTGTCCTAACAACTGCCTCTTGATCTATGTAAAGGTTCCTCATGAGCACAATTATGTGTTCTGGAATTCCCATTCTTCGCAGTGTTATCCATAGTTTGTTATGATCCACACAGTCGAATGCCTTTGCATACTCAATAAAACACAGGTAAACATCCTTCTGGTATTCTCTGCTTTCAGCCAGGATCCATCTGACATCAGCAATGATATCCCTGGTTCCACATACTCTTCTGAAACTGGCCTGAATTTCTGGCAGTTCCCTGTCGATATACTGCCACAGCCGTTTTTGAATGATCTTCAGCAAAATTTTGCTTGCGTGTGATATTAATGATATTGTTCTATAATTTCCACATTAAGTTGGATCACCTTTCTTGGGAATAGGCATAAGTATGGATCTCTTCCAATCAGTTGGCCAGGAAGCTGTCTTCCATATTTCTTGGCATAGATGAGTGAGCACCTCCAGCACTACATCTGTTTGTTGAAACATCTCAATTGATATTCCATCAATTCCTGGAGCCTTGTTTTTTGCCAATGCCTTCAGAGCAGCTTGGACTTCTTCCTTCAGTACCATCGGTTCCTGATCATATGCCACCTCTTGAAATGGTTGAATATCGACTAATTCTTTTTGGTATAATGACTGTGTATTCCTTCCATCTTCTTTTGATGCTTCCTGCGTCGTTTAATGTTTTCCCCATAGAATCCTTCACTATTGCAACTTGAAGCTTGAATTTTTCTTCAGTTCTTTCAGCTTGAGAAACGCCGAGTGTGTTCTTCCCTTTTGGTTTTCCATCTCCAGCTCTTTGCACATGTCATTATAATACTTTACTTTGTCTTCTCAAGCCGCCCATTGAAATCTTCTGTTCAGTTCTTTTACTTCATCAATTCTTTCTTTTGCTTTAGCTGCTCAACGTTCGAGAGCAAGTTTTAGAATCTCCTCTGACATCCACCTTGGTCTTTTCTTTCTTTCCTGTCCTTTCAATGACCTCTTGCTTTCTTCATGGATGATGTCCTTGATGTCATTCCACAACTCGTCTGGTCTTGGGTTACTAGTGTTCAATGCGTCAAATCCGTTCTTCCAATGGTCTGTAAATTCAGGTAGGATATACTCAAGGTCATATTTTGGCTCTCGTGGACTTGCTCTGATTTTCTTCAGTTTCAGCTTGAACTTGCATATGAGCAATTGCTGGTCTGTTCCATAGTCGGCCCCTGGCCTTGTTCTGACTGATGATATTGAGCTTTTCCATCATCTCTTTCCACAGATGTAGTCAGTTTGATTTCTGTGTGTTCCATCTGGCGAGGTCCATGTGTATAGTCACCATTTATGTTGGTGAAAGAAGGTATTTGCAATGAAGAAGTCGTTGGTCTTGCAAAATTCTATCATTCGATCTCTGGCATTGTTTCTATCACCAAGGCCGTATTTTCCAACTGCTGGTCCTTCTTTGTTTCCAACTTTCACATTACAATCGCCAGTAATTATCAATGCATCTTGATTGCATGTTCGATCAATTTCAGACTGCAGCAGCTGACAAAAATCTTCTATTTCTTCCTCTTTGGCCCTAGTGGTTGGTGGGTAAATTTGAATAATAGTCATATTAACTGGTCTTCCTTGTAGGCGTATGGATATTATCCTATCACTGACAGCGTTGTACTTCAGGATAGATCTTGAAATGTTCTTTTCAACACCATTCCTCTTCGAGTTGTCATTCCCAGCATAGTAGACTATATGATTGTCTGATTCAAAATGGCCAATACCAGTCCATTTCCATTTTTATGTGACCAAAAACCTTCTATGGCATTAGCTCAAGTGGTAGAATTCTTGTCTTCCGTATGAGAGACCCAGGTTCGATTCCCACCCAGTGCACCTCAGCACAGCCACCCCCTGTCTATCAGTGGATGCTTACATGTTGCTGTGATGCTGAACTGGTTTCAGTGGAGCTTCCATACTAAGATGGACTTGGATGAAAGGCCTGGTGATCTCCTTCTGAAAACCAGCCACTGAAAACCCTATGGATCACAATAGTTGGATTCACAACTGATCGTGGGCACGGCACAGGACCAGGCAGGATTTCATTCCATTGTGCATGAGGCTGCCATCAGTCAGGGGGCTGACTTTACAGTAGCTAACAACAACAACAAAACCCTCTATACAACCAAAGTCATTGCTGAAGCAGCTCCCAGATTGTTTAAAAGGAAAGCTTGTTTATATTTATAAAACAGCCTTCTTTAAGGGAATGGAAAATGTTGTCCTAATTAAACTATGAGCTCCTTGAGGACAGGGACCATTGCTTGCTATCTTTTATATTTCCAGGGCTTAGATCTGGGTCTGGCAGGGAATGGCACTTAATATAAGTGGTGTTGGTTGGCTACACCATGTCAATATCATTATTTATTTAGGTGTGAGTTGAATCACATTTATGGTAATTAAGAGAAATCCATCCTGTCAAATGGTACCTGTACAGTGGAGAACCCTGGCAGATACCACCTTAACCAAGTGATCAAGGTTACCACGACCAGTGATGTGCCATATGGATATTATGCAACCTGTGGTAGGGTGAATATGGCCCCCAAAGATAGCTGGGTCTTAATCTCTGGAAACTGTAAATATTTCTTTACATGGCAAAAGGAACTTTTTAGACATGATTCAATTAAGAATTTTGAGGTGGGGAGATTATTCTGAATCATCTGCTGGGCCTAATGTAACCAGCAGGAGGGAGAAGGAGATTTGACTACCAAAGAGGAGACGGTAATGTGAGAATGCAATCAGAGATTGGAGTGATGATGTCATAAGCCAAGGAATGCTGGCAGCTACCAGAAGCTGGAAGAAACACGGAACAATTTCTCCCCTAGAGCCCCCCAGAAGGAACCAGCTCTGTGGATACCTTGATTTTACTGTATAAGGCTCATTTTGGACTTCTGGCCTCCAGAATTTAAAAATAGTAAATTTCTGGTGTTTTAATCCACTAAATTTCCAGTAATTCGTTACAACAGCCACAAGAAACTAACACATACCCCCTGGTATAATGTAATGAGAAGGACACCTAGCCTTTGTGTTTTTCCTCCCCACAAATCCATATCCCCAGTCTAATCATTAAAAGACCTCAGGCAAACCCAAATTGAAGAACAGTCAGCCAAATACCTCATCAGTCCTCTTCGAAAGTGTCAAAGAAATGAAAATCCAGAAAAGCCTGAGAAACTGTCACAGGAGGAGACTAAGGAGAAATGATGACTAAATATAATGTGGGATGTATTTCAGGAGGTTTAGGGAAGGCACTAAGGAGCCCTGGTGGTGCAGTAATTAAGCATTTGGCTGCTAACCTAACGATGGGTTGTTAGAACCTGCCAGCCAGCCACTCTTCACGAGAAAGATGCGGCAGTCTGCTTCCATAAAGATTACAGCTTTGGAAACACTATGGGGCAGTTATACTCTGTCCTATAGGGTCTCTCTGAGTGGGAATCGACTCGATGGCTGCGGATTTTGGCTTGGTATGGCGGCACTGATTGGGCTCTTGCAGGAGAGGGGAAGAAGGAGCTGGAAAGAGAGATGTCTGAGGGTAGAGGGAAGGTGCCATTCTCAGTTGCTTTAGGTACCACTGGGTGGTACTAATAATGCTTCAAGTTGTCCTGGGTCATGTTGTTGTTGTTGTTGTTGTTAGGTGCCATCGAGTCGGTTCTGACTCATAGCAGCTCTATGTACAACAGAACAAAACAGTGCTCAGTCCTGTGCCATCCTCACAACTGTCGCTGTGTATGAGTCCATTGTTGCAGGCACTGTGTCATTCCATCTCCTTGAGGGTCTTCTTCTTTTTCCAATGACAATCTACCTTACCAGCATGATGTCCTCCAGGGACTGGTCCCTCCTGATAACATGTCCAAAGTACATGAGACGAAGTCTCACCACCCTTACTTCTAAGGAGCACTCTGGCTGTACTTCTTCTAAGACAAATTTGCTCATTCTTCTGGCAGTCCATGGTATATTCAATATCCTCTGCCAACACCATAATTCAAAAGCATCAATTCTTCTTCAGTCTTCCTTTTTCATTGTCAAGTTTTGAATGCATATGAGGTAATTGAAAATACTATGGCTTGGGTTAGGCACACCTTAGTCCTCAAGATGACATCTTTGCTTTTTAACACTTTAAAGAGGTCTTTTGCATTTTTGTCCAATGCAATACATCTTTTGATTTCTTGACTGCTGCTGCCATGGGTGTTGATTGTGGATCCAAGTAAAATGGAATCCTTGAGAGCTTCAGTCTTTTCCCTGTTTATCATGATGTTGCTTACTGGTTCAGTTGTGAGGATTTTTATTTTCTTTATGATGAGATGTAATCCATACCAAAAGCTGTAGTCTTTGATGTTCATCAGTAAATGCTTCAAGTCCTCTTCACTTTCGGCAGACAAGGTTTGTCATCGAAGGTTGTTAATGAGTCTTCCTCCAATCCTGATGCCCCGTCCTTCTTCATATAGTCCAGCTTCTTGAATTATTTGCTCAGCATACCAACTGAATAAGTATGGTGAAAGGATACAACCCTGATGCACACCTTTCTGGCTTTAAACCAAGCAGTATCCCCTTGTTCTATTCCAACGACTGCCTCTTGGTCCAGGGGCATAGGCAATGGGACAATGTCCCTGTTTTTATGGATGGAGAAACCACAGCAAAGAGCAGCTAACTGGCAAATAATGTTTAGTGAACTGATTTGAATTGCCCAAGTTCACTAAGCAGATGAGAAAATGGAATATAAATTGTCTAATTTCCAGGTATATGGTGGCTGAGCTTCTTGCTCATTTATAATATTTTAAGTTCAACTCATTTATAATATTTTTAAAATACATATATTTCATCTAGATAAGAAACTTTGGTGTTACTGAATAACACATGGATTTCAGTCTGCATAACTTTTCTTGATTCAACCATCCTTTCCTTTACCACACACCTTCTCTGATCAGTCATGGGTTGACCCAGACTTATAGCACTTGTCTTCTCTGATCTTTCTTTTCTATTTTCTTTTGTCTTTCTTGGTGATTTTTCTTTCTTATCTTCCTCCTCTCCATCCATCTATTGTTGCCAAACAAATTATCACAAAGCAATGGATTAAAACAGCAAACATTTATTGTCTCACATACTTTCTCACAGTTTCTGTGGGTTAAGAATTTGGGAGTGACTTGGCTGGGTGCACTAGCTTCAAATATCTGTTGATGTTGCAGTCAAGATGTCAGCTGGGGCTGCACTCATCTGAAGGCTTGATTGGGGTTAAAGGACCTGTAACCGAACGCTACTCAGGTTCTTGTCCTGTCCTATTAGCCGATGGAAATAAGACAGACAGTAATTGCAAGGGAAACAGAAAGTGGCAAGTTTATTGTCTGCACATACAAGGAGCAACTCAGGGTCTAGCGACCATAAGCCCAGGTGCTCACCATCTGTGGGAGCTGAAGAGCTTTTTGTTCCAGTGTTGGGTTTGGTACCGGGAACTCTCCGCCCATAGCCCTCCCATGTCCATATTTGGAGGTCTGGATGTTAAATCATCTGTCAGATGTCTGTGTGGTGGGACCCCTTGCTTCTAAAATGGAATCAGGTGAAGTCGTGGGCTGGGAAATATCGTTCTTTCCGGTGACAATTGGGTCCGGGGTCAGTTGAAGGAAATGATCTCTTCAATCTATGCATGCTTCAAGGTGTAGCTTGGGCTAGTTCAGTGGATGGAGCCACTACCTGCTGTGACTTCCTGAAAACTGTTGCTCAGACCAAGCTCCTAGTTAGCAAGACAAAGAAAGGAGGGGAAGGGATGTTGATTGTGGTTTTCAGACTCAGTTCCTCACTATGGGGACGTTTCAGAGGGGCTGCTTGAGTGTCCTCACAACATGTCGGCTGGCTTCCTCCAGAGCAAGTGATCCAAAAGAAAGCTCAAGGGGGCTACAATGCCCTTTATCCCCTAGTCTTGGAAGTTACATACTATCACTGCTGCTATATTCTATTTGTTAGAAGCAAGTCATTCAGTGCAGCCCACATTAAAGTGGAGGGAATTCATCTCCACCTCTTAAACGAAAGCGTACAAAGAACTGGTGGATATATTTTAAACCACCACACCAGGTGATCTCTTAGCCTCGGGTCTGACTGAAAATTTGCCCTTCTACGCTTGGCTTGCTTTGGGTGTCTACATTTACTTGTACAGACTCATGTGGCTCAAAATGAAATTGGAGTCCTTTTGGAAGACTCTCCCCATCTCTCTCCTGAGATTTCAAGCCCCATGAAAAGTCACAGAATGTTAAGAAAAGAAAAGAGAACTTGAAATGATCCCAGCCTTATAGATCTGGATAGAATCATCTGTCTCTTTCGTCCCTGCTGCAGCACTAAAATTTGACATCTCTGAGTCTTTTCAAGGAAGAGTTGCTGCATTCTTTCCGGCAGCTTCTCCTCAGGGCTGTCACAAGCTAGTATTAAAATCATGCTCAGTGCCCACTCATTGTCACTGCATGACCATCTCCTCAAAGCCTGACTTCACCTGATTCTCAGCAAGTCGTTCACTAAAGTATTTGGCATTAAATGTCCTAGCTCTCTGCCAGTCCTCTTAATGATTTACCTCTCTGCCTTTGAATTTCACCTCTCATTTCCATTGACTTCCTCACTTGCCCTTGTTCATACAGTGAACTCAGTATACCGAAAATGAGACTCCATGTTTCCCTCCAGAATGGCTTCTCTCTTGCCCTTGCTCTTTGTTTTTTGAGTCACGGGACAACAACAGCAGCAAGAAAAAGTCGCCATCTTGGATTTCTCCATTGTCGGTATTCCCTCCATTTGTAATGGGGTTCTTGCCCTTGTATTATGGCAAGAACAGCTTACCTGCGGTGCAGTGTGGGATAATTTCCAGCCGTTATTAAAAAAGCAAAAACAGTTGCTGTCCAGCTGACCCCTGGTGACCTCATGTGTGTCAGAGTAGAGCTGTGCTCTGTAGGATTCTCAATGGCTGTGATCTTTCAGAAGTAGATCGCCAGGGCTTTCTTCTGAGGTGCTTCTGGGTAGACTCAAACTGCCAATCTTTCAGTTAGCAGCCATGTGCGTTAACCATTTGCATCACCTAGGGCCTCCCAGCCATTATTAAAGACATAGAAAAGCTCCCCATTTAGTGGTTCTTGAATCCCTGGTGGCATGGTGGTTAAAAGCTCTGCTGCTAAGCAAAAGGTCAGCAGTTTGAATCCACCAGCTCCTCCTTGGAAACCCTATGGAACAGTTCTACTCTGTCCTATAGGGTTGCTATGAGTCAGAATCAACTTGATGGCAACAGGTTTCGTTTGGTTTAGTGTTCTTAGTTCAACTTTGAGTTGATTCAATGGCTGGTTCCATTCTGAAGTTAAAATTCCACTCTCCTACCTGTTCCTAGTTCCTGCCCTGGTATCTTAACCTTTGTTGCCAGATCCCCCTAATGTCCAGACTAGCACCTCTCAGATTTCAATGTGCATATGAATCCCTTGGGGACCTTGTTAAAATGCAGATTATGATTCAGTAGGTCTGGTGTGGTACCTGAGAGCCCTCCTTTCTGACAAGTTCCCAGGAGCCCTTGTGGCTCAAAGGCTACTAGCCAAAAGGTTGGCAGTTCAAACCCACCTAGTGGCTCTGTGCTAGAAAAGACTTGGTGATCTGCTCTTATAAAGATTACAGCCTAGAAGACTCTATGGGGAAGTTCTACTTTGTCACATGGGGTCTCTCTGAGTTGAAATCAAGTTGATGGCACCCAACATCAACAACCACCACTTCCCAGGTGATGCTTGTGCTGCTTGCTTGAGGACCACACTTGGGGTATCAAGGCCCCATCGCAATGATCTCCTCTCCTACGTGTGCTTCCTTGCTCATCCTCTCCCTCCACGGCAGGGAAGCATAAATATTGTCACTTTGACACGTTGTTCTCTTGGTGGCACACTGCCACCATCATTGGCCTGCAGCATAGCCTAGCAGTGAAATCCCCTGGTGAGCTCATGAAAAATACCAGTTCCTGGGTTCTCTCACTGGAGATTGGAATTCAGTAGGTCTAAGGTAGAGCCTCAGATTTTGTATTTTTAAGAAACACCTCAGGCAATCTCGATGATTTTTTACAAACCAGTGTGTTATAGACTGAAGTCCAACCTGAAACCTTGAAGGCAGTCGGAACAGAATCTGTATTTCTCATGCATTACTTCCCTCTAAACCTTGGTTCTAGGTCGGCTGGTCTACTTACTGTCTCTCAAACAGACTGAAAGCATCCCCTCCTCTTTACCCTAGTTCATATTATTTCCACCTACAGATTCTCCCATTCTCTCACTAATTTATCTTGTCTCTGTACGTGCATCATTGCTCCACCAAGAGTGCAAGCTTCTGGAAGTCTCGGCACACAGCCAGTGGGAAAAGACATTTGTCTCCCCTCTCTTTGATCTTGTCGAACCCACCTATCTTCCCAAATTCTACCAACTCACCGGCCCCCTCTTACTCAAATCCCACAAAAATCCACTTCTGTGAAGAATGGAAATGTGATGCTCTTGACTTAAATAGAAGTGGAAGTGACACCTGTGCCCGGATACACAAGAAAGGATGCTGAGTCATGCTCCACTTCTTTTCAGAAACTGCAGTCCCAGAGGACAGGGACTTCGTATTATATTTGTTCGATGTCATTTTTCCTAAGTCAAGTTGTGTTGTGCTCACCATTAAACAAAAAGTAAACAAATGTCTGAGTCTGGTGCTTTGCCAGAACGTGACACATAGTGGTAAAGATAGAAAGAATCATTATAGGTAATTAGTTGAAATGACATTGAAATTCTCTAATTGGCTTTGTAAAGCACCCTTGATTCCAGGAAATATTAGATGTTGGACTACGATATACTTTCCTTTCTAAAATACCGTGAGTACATTCTATAGTGCTGTGGAGCAGATAATGCTAACACTGGGCCTGAGAAATCAATATCCATCAGCATCAGCTTAACTTACCCAGAAAGAAACACTAACGGCCCAGTTGGGTTTCAGAAGTGTGGCTGCCTCAAAGCACAGGGATATCTAAAGAAATAAAGGGAAACATCTGCTTCATTCTAGGGAGTGGGTGGGTCTAAAGAGCTGAGACTGTGTCTTCATGTTATTTCCCCCCAGGCTCTTTCTTGCGCAGTGCCTGGCACCAGGCAGGTGGTCGATACATATTTTTACGAAAATAATGTGTGTGTGTTATTTGTTTTTTTTTTTTTTTAAAACCGCACCCCCTCTCCCCCACAGGTATTTTTGTATGTGTGCTATGATAATTTTTTTACATGTTGCTTAGGAAAATACCTTGAGGGGGAGGGCGAGGTTGGCAAAAAAAGTATAACATACCTTTATTTGTATAAAATATGGTAAATGTCTTCCAAGTAACGGAGGAATTGCTGCCTCACCCAGATGAATAAAGCCTTTGTCTGTTGATCAGAGGAGCCCTGGTGGTGCAGTGGTTAAGAGCTATGGCTGCTAACCAATAGGTTGGCAGTTCGAATCTACCAGGTGCTCCTTGGAAACCCTATGGGGCAGTTCTACTGTGTCCTATAGGGTTGCTATGAGTTGGAATCTACTTGATGGCAATGAATTTATTGATTGGAGGTCAGTCACTCTTCTGACCTTACTGGGCTTTTCCAAAATAAGCCTTTTTCATGAAATCTTAAAATAATAATTGTTACAACAGCTAATTTTAAATGAGCACCTACTACTTGCCAAGTACTACATAAAGCCTTAACATGGATCTCATTAGTACGAGATAGAGCCAGATTTAAGCCTAGAGCCCATATAAAATAGGACATCATTAAGCGAGGCTGCCAGCAACAAATCGACACCATGAGACTCCTGATTATTGATCGCCACTGAGAAGCACTTCCACCTCCAGGCAGCAGTTGAGAGGAGCTCCAGCCCTTCCTGTTTAGGAAGGAGCATGGAAGCACCCCAGTGTTGTAAGCTGCCACTCAAAATTTCCATGACAACACACTTCGAGGCTTTCTTGGTGGACCCAGGCATGGTGATCAGGGCAAGCGTCTTTATTCTTTATGGGTCCTGCAAAATTAGGTCTTCAGTAGCAATGGCTGTTAGTAACTGGCTTCCTGGGCTGAACCTGGAAGAGCTGGCTCCACACAAGTCTTGAAGATACACCTTGTAATGTATTTAGGAGGAGAAGTTGTCGGTTAAGCCCAGTTCTAACATTTCTTCCTCAACGAAGCCTTTTGTGGCACCCCTCGACTGTAAGTTATTTTTTTTTTCACCTCTCAATTCTTTGCTCTTCTGTCACTTTTTAATAATTCTTTATTTCCCACTCTGGGTTTAAGAGCAAATTTCACGCATGGCAAGCATTCAATAAAAACTTACAAGTATTGCCATCAGAAAGCCAACTAATGTAACTTTTAGATCAGATGAGAAAAAGCCCATTTTTCTGGAAAAAAATCTTTGAGAGTTAAGATCTTTTTTTTTTTTTTTTACTTTAAATGAAGGTTTACAGAACAAACTACTTTCTCATCAAACAGTGTTCTATGACATTGGTTAACAACCCCATGACATGTCAACACTCTCCCTTCTCAACCGTGGATTTCCTATTACCAGCTTTCTTGTTCCCTCCTGCCTTCTAGTCCCTGCCCCAGGGCTGGTGCATCCCCCTGAGAGTTAAGAATCAATATAAACCAGAAGAACTAGATGGTGCCCGGCTACCACCAATGACCACCCTGACAGGGAACACAACAGAGAGTGCCTGAGGGAGCGGGAGAAAAGTGTGGTATAGAACGCAAACTCACATAAAAAGACCAGACTTAATAGTCTGACTGAGTACTGGAGGAACCCCTGAAGCCATGGCACCTAGACACTATGTTAACCCAGAACTAAAACCATTCCTAAAACCCACTCTTCAGACAAAGATTAGACTGGATTATAAAACATAAAATAATACTCATGAAGAGTGTACTTCTTAGTTCAAGCAGATACACGAGACCAAATGGGTGACTCCTGTCTGGAGGCAGGATAAGAAGGCAGGAAGGGACAGGAGCTGGTGGTGGAAAGGGGGAGTGTGCTGTTGCATCGTAGGGATTGCAACAAGTGTTGCATGACAATATGTGTATAAAATTTTGTATGAGAGATTACCTTGAGCTGTAAGCTTTCACCTAAAGCACAATAAAAAAAATTAATTAATTAAAAAAATCAGCTGGCCCCCAATTTCGTTTCTCCCTGGTCCAGGGGACAAGAATGGCTTGGCAAATCTACCAGAAGAAGCAAGTGTGAGTTTGGCTCCTGGTTTTTCCAGCTGTCAGTTGCCGAAGTTGTAAGGCGTGTGTTTCTCAGTAGCAGTCCTCCTTCAAAGAGGCGGTGAACATCACCCACAGGTACCTGTGCCTCTGCGTGCTGTTAATTCACAGACAGACCCTGTTTCTCTCCACCTTAACGGTACATTCTACTGTATTGGAAAAGATGAGCAAATGGGTTGTGAGTCTCATGTGAATGCTTTGGGATAGGATCAGAAAGATTCCCAGAGCCTTTGCTGAGTGCTAGTACCGTTTATTAAACCCCGACCAGAGGCACTGCGTGCTTCAGTGAGCAGCAGGAGCTATCTGTGAAGCCCTAGAGGATCCACAGTCCCCTTTGGGGAGAGTAGGTGACCGGGCAGTGATTAAAGTGGCCAGCAGGGGGCTGGCATTCTCCGTCTGTAAGTGGCCTTCCTCCTCAACAGTGCTTCAGCTCAGCAGGGCTGCTGTTTGCTGGTGAAGCCTGTGACGCGCGAAGCATCCTGCCTATAGGATTGGAGGCTTTCTCAGTGCAGTTTTTTCTACCCACTTTAAACCTCAGGTTCTAAATATCAGGAAAGCCCGGAAATGCTGTGTGGATATAGCAGGCCAAAAGTTCTTGGTGAACTGCAGCCAGAGAGAGCCGGACTAGGATGGAGGTAGAAAGAACTGATGCAGAGTGGGTTTAACACTCAGCCCTGTTTCTGGTGGTAGTTTTTGTTGTTGTGATGTTGGTAACTTATTGAATAGAGATGCGTGGCATTGTTCACGTGAAGGCCACAGCAGCTCTAGCCTCAAAATAGTGACAGACAGCTTTGAGGACCATAAATGTATGTAGTGGGAGAATTTTTATTACAGAAAAGAAGAGCCCAGCATAGCTCTTAGCCTCATCTTCGCCCAATTGGAAAAGTGCAACGTTAAGAAGAGCAGCTAAGGGCACTTGTAGGTGGGGAAGAAGCTAGAGGATGGCTCTGAATGACTGCTTCCTTCTGAACTTGGAAGTGGACCATTTGGTGCACTGCAACGTCTCCAATCACAGTGTGGACCTCTCCGTGACTGATGACTGGTTCCACCCGGGCATCCTCTATGTCATCCCTGTGCTGTATGGGGCCATCATCCTGATAGGCCTCATTGGCAACATCACCCTGATCAAGATCTTCTGTACGGTCAAGTCCATGCGCAACGTGCCCAACCTGTTCATCTCCAGCTTGGCCTTGGGAGACCTGCTCCTCCTGGTAACGTGCGCGCCCGTGGATGCTAGCAGGTACCTGGCTGACAGATGGCTATTTGGCAGGATTGGCTGCAAACTAATTCCCTTCATACAGCTCACCTCCGTGGGGGTGTCTGTTTTCACGCTCACAGCTCTCTCGGCAGACAGGTAAGTCCTGACTGTGAAAGTTACGTTCTCTCTGAGGGTGGGAGATGCTCCAGTAACTGACCTCTCACCTTGTGACAGACAGAACTATGGGCACAAAGGGAAGTTTTACTCAGAATCAGAGTCCCTTCCAGGCAGGTTTTGTTCCAGGGATTACTTCCCGAGTTTGGCATATTGGTTTAAGAAAGAAAGAAAAGTGAGTGAATGGCAGGGATGGAAAGAGAGAGATTAGCAAAAACTTGTAAGAGTGAGGTACCTTTTCTGGAGCCAAACCAATTTAGCATCATCCTGACTCTTACCTTCCTCCCTACAAAATTCATTGACTGATGAGAAAAACAGTCACAGCCAATAGAGTATAAACTTCAGGCAAATATGTCTTCAAAACAATTCAAAATCTTTAGAGACCAGCAAAGTCCCCTTGTATTTCTTCAGAATATTCTTTGAGCAGTAACCAAGAGCAGAACATAAGCCACATTTCTTTGAAGTTCATTTGCCTCCAACGGTTTAACTTTTCTCACAGCTGATTTTATGTTCAGCTGACTGGGACTGAAAAACTTACATGCTGATTTTTCTAAGTATCTCTGATATGAAATCCAACATTCTTTCTTTTTTTTTTTTCTGGAGAAAGCTCCATTCAAGGTTGAGTTCTAATTTTAATATCTTCATTGATGTAATTCCATACAGAGAGTTTTAGATTGATTTTGGGAGACACAGGGTTTGGTACAGTTTTTTATTCTGTTAAAAGTACATATTTGTGACTGAAAGTTTCATTGCTTATATGAACACATTGCTTAAACAGTCACATATAGTTCTTCTTATGAATTCATTCTTTCCACATCTATCAAGTGTCTGTCATGTAGAAAACCCTGGCTTGAATTAAGCAGCCCGGAAATCTTTGCAGGTTGTTGACACAAATTGCTGAATGTACCTTCTGTAGTTTTAGGCTCTAGCAATCAGAAACCATAACGAATAGACTCTCAGAAGCAGCATTGACAATGTGATCAAATTAAGAAGAAATTGGTCCAATGAACCAGAGGCTATCAGTTTTTATCTTGAAATCAATGCTGCTAAAAATGTAGAAGGATTCAAAGATGTGCTGGGAAAGACAGAGAAGCAGCTCTTGCACGTTTACTTTCAAAAGAAAATGTCCCACGTTTTAATACATACGGTGCTGGGTTCTCCTTTTGGAGAGGAGCGAACAGTCCCCAGGTGACCTGGCTTGGGCCACTAGTGCACAAATAAAGATAATGTTATCAGGGTTTGTAGGCATGTGTTTCTACCGAGCTACCTGAAGTACACCGGGCGTTTTCAAAGACGGAAAAGTCGCAGCACAGAGATGAGATTTGCGCGCAACCCCCCTACCCCCACTGGGCAGGGTTTCTTCATTCCCCCCACCTGTCGTCAGCTCGCTGGCCCCCCAGGTACTGAGGACCACAGGCAGTTTGGAGTGTTGAGCTGGGGCTGGCAGAAAGGCCGTGGCTTGAGAGCAGTGGCCGAGGGCACTTCGGGATGAGGGCGATGTTCTGGGTGAGCAGAAGAGGTTACAGTTCCGGGCTGGTGTGCAATGGGCAGATGGTGTTTATCATCTTCTGGTGGGAAGACAGGGAGGAGGGGATAGGGAAGACGCAGCTGCAGGGAGGGAACTCTGCTCTGGAGTTGCCCTGCACACCGACTTCCCCATCAGCTGAAAAGGGGGGGGGCTCTCTCCAGGGTGGAGTGACACCCTTAGGCAGCACCAGTGTGTTTTCAGGGAGTTTATAGTTACTGCATGTCCCTCCCAAGTTCAGAAATTACTGTCAGCTCCCATATAATGAATCCGTTTTTGTTTTGCTAAGGCTGAAGACAGCTGATGGGTCACCTGAATTACAGGTAGTGCATCTAACCAATTGCAACAAGAAGACTAGGTATTGAGCGGCTTAAATAATAGAAGACTGCACTTTTCTATTTATCTCATTTTTAAGAGCAATTGGATTCTTATAATGACATATACTTATAAGTGTACATGTACACGTAAATGTACACTTGGCATGTACCTATATGTACCCATTGTCGTTGATTTGATTCTGACTTATAGCGACCTTATAGAGCAGAGTAGAACCGCCCCGTAGGGTTTCCAAGGCTGTAATCTTTACGGGAGCAGATTGCCACATCTTTCTCCTTCAGAGTGGCTGGTGACTTCGAACCGCTGGCCTTTTGGTTAGCAGCCGAGCACTTAACCACTGTGCTTGGCTGCTAACCAAAAGGTTGGCAGTTCGAACCACCCAGTGGCTCCAAGGGAGAATGATCTAGTGATCTGCTCCTGTAACGATTACAGCCAAGAAAACCCTACGGGGCAGTTCTACCCTATCACATGGGGTCACTGTGAGTTGGAATCGACTCAATGGCACACAACAACACATAAAAAAATTTTTTTTTACACATACATGTGTATAATATCTATATTTTCTCTCTTAAACAAACTCTAATCTATATACTGTAAATGGAATGGGTGCACAGCTGTGTACATTTATACTATATGTGTATATAACAGGGTGACCACTACCCAGATGGACACACAGAACAGCTCCAGCACCCGAGAAGTTTCTCTTATGCCCCTCCCCAGTTAATACCCCCATGAAGAGACAATCACTATTCTGATTCCTATCACCATAGATTATTTTTGCCAGGTCTTTAATCTCATGTAAATGGAATCATCTAATAAGTGCTCCTTGTGCCCGTCTTCTTGGGCTTATCCTTATGTCTGTGCTATTCATTCTTATTGGTGCACATAGTGATGGTTGGTTCTTTTTTATTGTTGTGTAGTATTCCACTCTATGAGTATGCCTCAGTTTCTTTACTCATTCTAATACTGATGTACACTGAGTTATTTTCAGTTTAGGGCTGATAATAACCTGTTCTGGTCATTCTTACTCATGCCTTTTTGGAGACGTGAGTGCTCACGTCTCTTGGGAGTGGAATTGCTGGCTTATATTTTTGTTGTTGTTGTTGGGTGACGTTGAGTCGGTTTTGACTTATAGCCACTCTGTGTGACAGTGTAGAAATGCCCCATAGGGTTTTCTTGGCTGTTCATCTACATTATCCCCCCTTTAAAGATGAGGGTAATCTGTAACCACTGTGCCACCAAAACACAAACAAATCTGTTGCCGTTGAGTCAATTTGGACTCATAGTGACCCTATAGGACAGAGTAGAACTGCCCCATAGAGTTTCCAAGGAGCGCCTGGTGGATTCGAACTGCCCACCTTTTGGTTAGAGCCGTAGCACTTAACCACTACGCCACCAGAGTTTCCACTGTGCCACCACGGCTCCTACGTTTAGGAAAGAAAAAAAGCATTCTGTTATTGGTCTGCTCCAAGCAGATCGCCATGTTTTTCTCCTGTGGAGCCTCTGAGTGGGTTTCAACTGCCAACCTTGTGGTTAAAATCTGAGCATTTTACCATCGCACTACCAGGGCTCCTTTGCTGGGTTATAGGAGGCATATAGTTAGTAAATATTGTCAGACAATGGTTTCTGTCCACCTAGAGGCACCTTGGAAGAAAGGACTGGCCTCTAATTCTGAAAAATCAGCCTTTGAAAACCGCATGGGACACAGTTCTACTCTGACAAACATGGGGTCGCCATGAGTCAGAGTTGGCTTGAGGGCAACTGGTACTAATGAGCATTCCAGTTTTCCACATCTTTGCC
This sequence comes from Loxodonta africana, assembly GCF_030014295.1. Lineage (NCBI taxonomy): Eukaryota > Metazoa > Chordata > Mammalia > Proboscidea > Elephantidae > Loxodonta > Loxodonta africana. The sequence continues at coordinate 17,607,008 of NC_087369.1, forward strand.
AATACTTGGTATCGCCATTTAAAAAATATATTTTAGTCATTTCTGTGGGTGTGTGTTGTTAAAACCTCTTTTTGTAAGTGAAGAAATGAAGCTCTGAGAGTTTAAAAGACTTCCCTATGTCACATTGTTCATAACTCATTGAGCCAAAATCAGGATCTAGGAAGGGGCCAGGCAAACTCATTCTGTAATGTAAAGGGCTGTATAGTAATTACTTAGGCTTTGTGGGCAATATGATCTTCACCACACCTTTTCAACTCTGCTGCTGTATCATGGCAGCAAGATAGTATGTAAACGACTGTGTTGGCATAAAAGTTTATTTACACAAACAAGCAGCTGGTCTGAATTTGCTGACCCTTGACCCAGGAATCAGGAATGTTTGTCCTGAAAGAGTTACTGCATTCTCAAAAGTGCCTCACTGCCACCCAAAATAGACGCTGCAAGGCACTGGGAGGACGCAGTCCCTTTTCCTTGGAGGGTGAGTAGAATCTTTATGATGGGGGCGAGTTGGTAGCAGATGGGTTATTCAGAGGTGGGGTGGCCAACTTGTTCGGGTTTGCCTGGGACTTTCCCAGCTTTACCACTGAAAGTCTCTCGTCTTGGAAATCCCTCAGTCTTAGGTAAACTGGGTTGATTGGTCACTCTAGTAGAAGGCCACCAAACTGGCGCATCATCAGGCTCAATTGGGGAAGGGGGGGTGCTTTAAATAAACATTGTTTGGCAGATCCAGTTCAGGTTCAAGTTCATCCGGAAGTCTCATTTAAGCCTAAATTCATCCAACTTGGTGTCTTCGATGACACACTTCACAGGGTAACAGTCCCACTGCTATGCCTTTGAAATAATCTATGCGTTAGTTTCTATTTCCCTGTCCTCTCATTCCATTCAACTGGAAACACTAGTTACAGTTTTTTTTAGTTCCTATCGTATTTATTTATTTATTTATTTATATTGTGCCTTAGGTGATAGTTTAGAGAGCACATTAGATTCCCACCAGATAGTTTGTACATAAAGTGTCCCATGACATTGGTTGCATTCACCACAATGTGTCAGCCCTCTCCCCATTTCCGCCCTGGGTTCCCTGTTTCCTTTCATCCTGATTTTCTACCCCTTCCTGCGTTCTCATCTTTCCTCTTGGGCAAATGTTACCCTTTTGATCGCCTGCAATTGATTGTTCTAAGGAACTTGTTCCTCTCAGGTGTTATTGTACGAGACTGTCAATGGTTTGGCTGAATGGTGGTCTCCAGGAAAGGCTTCAGTTCCAGGTCAGAAGGGTGTCTTAGGGCCACACTCTCCGGGATTCCTCCAGCCTCTGTGAGGCCAGTAAGTCTGGCCCTTTTTGTGAATGTGATTTTTTGTTCTATGTTTTTTTCCCACTCTGTCTGGACTCTCTGTTGTAATCCCAGTCAGAGCGGTTGGTCGTCGTAGCTGGACACCATCTAGTTCTTCTGGTTTCGGGGTCATGTAGGCTTTGGTTCATGTGGTCCATTAGTCCTTTGGACTAATTGCTCCCTTGAGTCTTTGTTTTTTTTTTTTTCAGTCTCCTTTGCTCTGGAGTGGAAGAGACCGATACTTGTACCTTAGGTGGCTGCTCACAAGCACTTAAGATCCGAGACACTACTCATCAAAGTAGGATGTAGAACGTTGTCTTTAAGAACTACGTTGTGCCAATTGACATAGATGTTCCCCGAGTCTATGGTCCTTTGCCTTGGAGCCTGGTTACTTCATCCCATGAGGTGTTTGTTTATGTCTGAGCGGTTTCCCTGACTGTGCCCCTTGTGTGCTCTGTTGTCTATATTAGTATATGAGGTACACCTACAGTCGTGGATTTAGAAATTTCCACCAGCAAACCTGTGTCTGTGTTCCCTTACACTCTCCCGTACCTCTTGACGTATCTGTCTATCCATTCATGAATTACTTTTTATTGATATTATTGTTGCAGGATTGTCTACCTTATAGTAGTTATTGTTGTTATTGTTAGGTGCTGTTGAGTTCTGACTCATAGCGACCCTCTCTGTGTACAACAGAACAAAACGCTGCCTGGTCCTGTGCCATTCTCATGATTGTTGTTATGCTCGAGCCCATTGTTACAGCCACTGTGCCAATCTATCTCCTTGAAAGTCTTCTTCTTTTTCAGTGACCCTCTAGTTTACCAAGCATGATGTCCTTCTCCAGGGACTGGCCCCTACTGATAACATTTTCAAAGCTTGTAAGACACAGTCTCACCATCCTGGCTTCTAAGGAGCATTCTGGCTCTACTTCTTCCAAGACAGATTTGTCTGTTCTTTTGGCAGTCCGTGGTATATTCAATATTCTTTGCCAACACCACAATTCAAACACATCAATTCTTATTCTGTCTGTCTTCTTTATTCATTGTCCAGCTTTAGCATACATATGAAGTGATTGAAAACACCATGGCTTGGGTCAGGCGCACCTTAGTCCTCAAGGAGACATTTTTGTTTTTCATCACTCCAAAGTAGTTGCTGTATTTGTCCTTTATTCCTGCATTGCTCTCAGTGTTCTCTCTTATCTTGGTCATGTTGTGCTTTCTTCCATATTGTGTATTGCCTTTCTATTCACCAATATTAAAACATGTCTACTATCTATTTGGTAATTTTCCGTCCCTCCCCTTCCCATCCCTGGTAACCATCAAAGAGTTTTTTTTTTTTCTGTGTGTGACCTCTTTGTTGTTACTGTATAATAGCGGTCTCATACAAATTTGTCCTTTTGCAATTGACTTATTTTACTCAGCATAATGTCCTCCAAATTCATCCATGTTGTGAGATATTTCATGGACTCATCATTATTCTTTATCATTGTGTGTAGGTACCACAGTTTATTTATCCATTCTTCTGTCGATGGGCACTTAGGTTGTTTCCATCTTTTTGCAATTGTGAATAATGCTGCAATGAACATGGGTGTGCATATGTCTCTTCATGTCATGGCTCTTATTTCTTTAGGGTGTACACCTAGGAGTGAGATTGCTGGATCATATGGTATTTCTATTTCTAGCTTTTTGAGGAAGCACCATACCATTTTCCACAGTGGTTGCACCATTTTACATTCCCACTAGCAGTGGTTAAGAGTTTCAACCTCCCCACAACCTGGCCAACATTTTTCATTAGTGCCAGTAATGTTGGGGTTAGATGGTATCTCATGGTAGTTTTGATTTGCATTCTCTAATGGCCAATGTGGTGCAGCGGTTAAGAGCTCGGCTGCTAATCAAAAAGATCGGCAGTTCGAATCCACCAGCAGCTCCTTAGGCACCCTATGGGGGCAGTTCTACTCTGTTTTATAGGGTTGCCATGAGTCAGAATTGACTCAGCAGCAACAGGTAATGGCTAATGATCATGAGCATTTCTTCATATGTTTGTTAGAGAAGTCTTTTGTTGAGCAAAAGTGTTTAATTTTTAGGAGGTCCCATTTATCTAATTCATCTTCTTCTGTGTGTGCATTTTTAGTTTTGTTTGGTATTCTATTTATGCCATATTTCGGGCCCTTAGTGTTGTCCCTTTTTTTTCCTCCATGATCTTTATAGTTTCATACTTAGGTCTTTGTTCCATTTTGAGTTAGTTTTTGTATATGATGTGAGGTATGGGTCCTATTTCATTTTTCTACAGATAGATATCCAATTTTGCCAGCAGCATTTGTTAAAGAGACTGTCTCTTCCCCATTCAATAGACTTTGGTCCTTTGTTGAAGTTCATAGGTGGATGGATTTATGTCTAGGTTCTTAATTCTGTTCCATTGGTCTCTGTGTCTGTTGTTGGACCAGTACCAGGCTGTTTTGACTGCTGTGACTGTATAGTAGGTTCTGAGGTCAGGTAATGTGAGGCCTCCTTCTTTGTTCTTCTTCAATAATGCTTTACTTATTCAGGGCCTTTTCCCTTCCATATAAAGTTAGTGATTAGTTTTACCATCTCGCTGAGGAATGCTGTTGTGATTTGAATCAGGATTGCATTGTATGTATCGATCACTTTGGGTGGTATTGACATTTTCACAATGTTAAGTCTTCCTATCCAAGAGCGTGGTACGTTTTTCCACTTATGTAGGTCTCTTTTGGTTTCTTGCAGTAGTGTTTTAGTTACAATTTGAAATCAACAGTTGATTGTTGGAGAGCAGCAAGGTATAAATTATTAAATGATCTCTTTGTTTTTTTTTTTCCTTCTCTAATAATTTTATGTTAGGCTTTTCATCTCTTGGCCAAAACAAAGAGAAGTTCTTACAGAAATACTCCCTCCCTCCCTCCTTCTCTTCCTTCCTTCCTCTCTCTTTTCGAAGACCCTACCAGTGCTGGGGAATGCACCATAATGCAAAGGTTGTAAGTTATGGGCCTGCAGAAAATTTTTTTTTGCACATACATTTTAAAAGTTTGGAGCCAACATTTACATATTAGGATATTTCACATTAAGAAAATCCTGATTAGTGGCTTCTTTAAAAAAATTGGATAGCCTGGTGACACTGGACCCTCCATTCCACCTGACTGCGACTGCCAATCCCCTTTTGACAGGCTCTGTCGTCCCCAGTCCTCCACACTCAGTTAAGGCCCCCTTCACTCCTTTACGTCATCTGCCCATCCCTTCTCTCATGCTATCCATAGTATGGTGAGCATGAAATGTTTTATAGCTTTGGTGTTTTTCACAACTCCTTGTACATGTGGACCCAGCAGTAGATGCTCAATAAATATGTCAATTATCATTACTAATACGAACATCAAATGGTCTTTGGCTACTTACATTTTTCAGTGACAGCATGGTAAAAGGGTAAACCAGAAGACTCCCAAACTGGGTGATCATCAGAATCATACGGGAACTTTCAAAATATACAGATTCCTAGGCCACATCCTCTATCTACTATTCAAGGTTTCTGAGATGTTAGTGGGTGAGTAGTGATCACCATCCATCCCACCCCGCTACAGGTTGGCCAGCAATGCCAGTTCTTGCCCCAACTTCCCTACTGCAGTCCTCACCTTCCCCAGGTGAACTTGAGTCTTTGTCAAAAAGAAAAGAATACTAAGTTTTCTAGAAAAGTTTGTACTGCTACCACAGTGTCAAAGGGAGACTACAAGGCAATCCCAGCAACCAGACTTCTGGGACTCATATGGCTGAGCAGTGACAGATTTGCATGCAAGTCCTGTCACTGTCGGTCCCCATCCTCCCAATCCTTGCACAGACACTGATGTACATGGTGAATATACTGACTCAGTCTGGCTTTGTTCCCTTGCTCATGCTGTGTCCACCCACTCTCCAGTAGGCTTTCCCCTTTCCTAAATGTAGGAGCCCCGGTGTTGCAGTGGTTAAGCACTCAACTGCTAACCGAAAAGTCGGTGGTTCAAACCCACCAGCTGCTCTGCAAGAGAAAGATGTGGCAGCCTACTTCCGTAAAGATTACAGCCAAGAAAACACTATGGGACAGTTGTACTCTGTCGTATAGGGTCTCTGTGTGTTGGAACTGACTAAACAGCACACAACTCCTCATCCCAGGTACTGTGTGGCCTTGGAATGAGCATCAGCAGACCTGCATTCGAGGAATTTTTTCTGCCGTTACAACCCATATCAGTGAATTGGAACTGGTCACTTACTTCTCTGACCTTAGTTGAATATCTAGATTATTTCTAAGGTCCTTCCAAAATCTAGAATTTTATGGTTTTTATCCATCCTTTGGCCCATTGTTCAGAGTCTGGCTCAAGTATTCTCCTTAAAACCCTAATTTGGACCATTCTAGCTCAGATTTTCTGACCCTCTTTTAAATATGAAACTTATTGTCTGAGCCATTATTTGGCAACCAATCATGAATTAATTATCTTGTAGCATCTTTTACCTTGCTGTTTTAAAGTATATCGCTCATTTGTCTTTATACGAATGAGTTTAAAAGGTTTATAGAACAATCGTTCAGAAAGTACAGAAAGTTCTCATATACCTCCTCTCCCCTTACACAGTTTCTCCTGTTATTAACATCTTGCATTCCTGTGGTCCATTTCTTACAATGGATATACCAATATGGATACAATACTATTTACTAACTTTCGTAGTTTACATTAAGGTTCACTGTTTGTGTTGTAGAGTCCTATCAGTTTTGACAAATGCATAATGTCATGTGTACACTATCACAGTGTCATATAAGATAATTTCACTGCCTTAAAAATGTTCCGTGCTCCACCTAGTCATTCCCCACCCCAAATCCCTGGCAGCCACTGATCTTTTTACTGTCTCTATAGTTTTTTTACCTTTCCAGAATGCCACATAGTTGGAATCATACAGTATGTAAGCTTCTCAGACTTTAGGAAGAGTATTAAGAATGCTGAGGGCAGAAGTTTTGGATATATTCTTGTATCGTCCACAGTGTTTCACATGGTTCCTTGTATGAAATGGATGATGAATTAATACTGATGAATTGAAAGTATGCTTAATAATGCATATTATTTTCCTCACTCTTATTATTTTCCCCCTTTTGGGGGACTCCTCTGAAAGCATACTTTTGAAACTGTATCACGTAGTCTACCTGCTTTTTATCTGTTCTTCTCTATTAGGCTCTCATTACCTGGGTAAAAGAGAAAAAAAACAATTCTTTTTGAGTTAGTAAATAGATTTGGAGGATAAATAGATGGTTGGATAGATGGGTACATGGATCGATGGATGGACGGACGGATAGATGGATGGATGGTCAGACGGACGGATGGACGGATGGATGGGTACATGGACGGATGGACGGGTACATGGATGGATGGATGGGTACATGGATGGGTGACTGGATGAGTGGATTGGTGAACAGATGGGTGGACAGAGGGGGAAACAGTTGGATAGAGGGATTTATATATACTGGCCTTTCGTATTAGAGGCCCATCTCTGTGCTAGGTGCCGCAGTATTATGTCAATGGAATTTAAGATCGGAATTGGACCCTCAACAGGAAAAGGGTAAGGAAATTTTGTGTTTTCTTTCCAGTAAGTGTAAAGTTTAAAGCTGCATTTCATGTTGACAGCATGTAATTCCCAAGTTATAGTGTATCCGCTTCAGTATGGTGCTGTTTCTGCTAGAACAGAGCTGGCAGAATGGATCCTAAGGACAGACTTATATTGCACTTCCACTGTAACATGACCCTTCCTCAATTTCATGGAAAAACTGGTCCTAAGTTTCCCTCATCTTGTGATTTGGAATGTCAAAAGAAACAGGAACGCTCTATCTTTGTGCCAACTTCTTAAAATGCAGATTCTTTGAATTTCTTGCAAGGACTTTATAAGATAATGTGATGTTCAACCTTTGCTGACATCTAGAGCTGTACCGTCCAACATGGTAGCCACTAACCACATGTGGCTATTTAAATTTAATTTAAATAAAAATTCAATTCCTCAGTCACACTAGCCACATTTCAAGTGAGAAGTAGCCACATGTAGTGAGTGCCTGCTGCTTTGGAGAGCACAGATATAGAGCATTTCCATCATCACAGAAAGCTACAGTGGGCTCAAACACAGCAACGATTGTGAGGATGACTCAGGACCGATAGTGTTTTGTTCTGTTGTACATAGGGTCACTACGAGTTAGAATCGACTTGACAGCACCTAACAACAACAACATCCCATCATCCAATTTCTTTGTTCAGGTTGATTGAAGTATAATTTACATACAGTAAATTTTTAGCTGTACATGCCTGTGAATTTTGATGAACTAATACAGTTGTGTAACTACTACCACAATAAGATATAGAATATTTTCATCACCTCCAAAAATTCTCTCGTGTCCCTTTGTAGTCTATCTTCTCCCTCCACCCACAACTCCTAGCACCCACTGATCTTTTCCAGAATGCCATATGAAAGCCATCATGTAGTATGTAGCTCTTTGAATCTGACTTCTTTCAGCTCGTGTTGTCGTATGTTAACAACTTGTCCTTTCCTCTTTATTGCCGAGTAATCCTCCATTGCACAGATATATGACAGTGTGTTTATCCATCTTCCAGTTGATAGTCATTTGGGTTGTTTTCTGTAGCACTCAAGAGAGCCTTCTACTAGAAGACACCCACAAATGAAGAGGAAGGAGCCAGTGAACCTAATACAATTACCAGTCACAGGCTTGGAATGAGTTTTTGAGGTCTTCTGAAGAATATATGCGTGGTCTGATTTTCAGGTTGGCATCGTGAACTTCAGTCTGATCCATTCTCTTTTGCAGGCCCTCTTCCATCTGCCAAACTATCTTTCTAGCCTCTTGTCCGAAAACCTGCCAGAGCAAACACTGCTCTAGCCAAGTTGTTCTTCTCATTGCCTCCCACGTGCACCACCAGACTTCTCTCTCTGACTTCATTTTCCCCACCCTGACAGCTGGGCTCCCCATCTATGCAAATCCTATTAATTCTTCAAGGCCCAGTTCAAGTCCCTTCTCTTCTATGAAGCATTTCCTATCTTTTGCTTTCACAGCTTTTTCCCCCGTCTTGAGATGCTTTGCCTATATTGTTCATTAAATACCAAATCTATCTTGCCTTGTATTACTAGGTCCTTTTCATAGATGCATTTTCTGCTTCTTTAATCATATGGGAAGCTCCTGACATTGACACCAGGTCCCACACCTTACTTCTAGTAAGAGGACAGTAACTACCACTTGGTTGGTGTTTGAGCAGTGGTAAAATGATAAAGCCCAATTGCTCAAAATAGAAGTCATTTGATATTCATGTAGTCCCAAACCCTCTTTTGACACATAGACCAAAAGAGGTGATAGGATCTGACCTTGTCAACAGGAAATTCAGAGTAGAGTTGGACCAGAACGCTGCTCTCCTCGTTCCAAGTCCCAGTTCTTCCAGGAGAGCTGGAAACTTCTCCACAGAGACCATCAAAACCAGACTCTGATTCCATTTCTTTTCTGTGGAGAGTGGAGCAACTGACCCCAAACTCCACTGTTTTGAGGGAAAATACCCTGAGTGACTCCAGTGTGGCTTCCTGCTAAAGGGGTCATCCCAATGATGCCAAACGCTCCTCTTCTGTTCTAGAAGCTTCTTCTGTTCATTGATTCCAAGGAGATTGGCCCCTAGCTCACAAGAGAACAGATTTTATTTAATCTCTTGTAAAGCCTCCTTCCAGTTGGGCCCTCTGTTGGAATAGCTTACATGAACCACCAGTTCATAACTTCTCTATATTATGATTATTCTGAAACATGTGCTCCTTCTCTGGATGGAAACGCAACTGTGGCTCCCCAAAGCCAGGGAACTGCACAGCTGCCCAAAGACTCCAGGAGTGGTCAGAGGGCAGGTGCAGGAGAAGTGGGATTTCCCAGCAAGGCTCTTTCAGTTAGAGTGCTGTGGGGGAGGAGAAGGGCAGCGAAGAACTAAGACCTTGACTCTCACATAGTACCTTTTAAAGTGTTGGGATTTTATGTGATTAATGAAGTATCATTTCCAGAAACTTCATGCTCATGCACATGGAGGCAAAAAAAGCACAAACTTCATCATGAAATACAGAGCATAGCCTGAAAGCACTCCCTGGGGAGGTTTTTTTGAATTGCGCTTGTCAATAACATGAGGAGCCTTGGTGGCACCATGGTTAAGTGCTGGGCTGCTAACCAAAAGGTTGGCAGTTTGAACCCATCAGCCGCTCCCTGGAAGAAAGATGTGGCATTCGGCTTCTGTAAAGATTCCAAAAACCAAAACCAAACCCACCGCGAATCGACTCATAGCGACCCTGTAGGACAGAGTAGAATTGGCACATAGGGTTTCCAAGGCTGTAATCTTTAAGGAAGCAGACTGACACATGTCTCTCCCGCAGGTGGATCGGTGGGTTCAAACCGCTGACCGTTTGGTTAGCAGCTGAGTGCTTTAATCACTGCGCCACTAGGCCCCTTCCATAAAAATTAAAGCCTTGGAAACCCGATGGGGCAGTCCTACTCTGTCCTATAGGGTTGCTGTGAGTCAGAATTGACTAGAAGGCAGTGGGTTTAGTTTTGGTTTATCATAACATCCTTTGAAAATAGACTACATTTGCATGTTTTTTTCACTTGTAAACCCTCTGGCTGTGTAGGGTTTGCATAAATTCCCTCTTAATTAAAACATGTTTTGCAGACTAAAAGAGAGAGAAAAAAAAAAAAGGTTTCCATTACTCTTTTTCTAACCTCCCAGTAATAAAAAAAAAAAAAAAATAGAGGAGGGATTTTGTTTTTTTCCACTCATCTTTGAAGTTCTGGTGGTTAGCATCTGGTATTTGCTGCCAGTTAAAAGGATTTGATTTGCCTTGGAACCCTTTAAGTGGCTGCTGGTTTTTAATGGATTTTACACATTAAACGTCACCGCTCTAGAAGGTATTCCTTGGCCACTCGATCTAAAGGAATAGCCTATCAAAGACTGAAGAAAAACTGACGCATTTAAATTATGGCGTTGGCGAAGAATATTGAACATACCGTGGACTGCCAGAACGAACAAATGTGTCTTGGAAGAAGTACAGCCACAATGATTCTTAGAAACAAGGATGGCAAAACTTCTCACATACTTTGGACATGTTATCAGGAGGGACCAGTTCCTGGAGAAGGACATCATGCTTGGTGGAGCAGAGAGTCAGTGAAAAGGAAGAAGACCCTCAACGAGATGGATTGACCCAGTGGCTGCAACAATGGGCTCAGACATAGTAACGATTGCGAGGATGGCACAAGACCGGGTAGTGTTTTGTTCTGTTGTAGATGGGTCGCTGTGAGTCTGAACCGACTCAATGGCACCTAACAACAACAACAACGTCCCCATCATCCAGTTTCTTTGTTCAGGTTTATTAAAGTATAATATACATATAGTAAATTTTTAGATGTACATGTCTGTGAATTTTGATGAGTTAATATAGTTGTGTAACCAACTACCACAATAAGATACAGAACATTTCCATCACCTCAAAAAATTCTTTCGTGTCCCTTTGTACTGTATCTTCTCCCTCCACCCACAACTCCTAGCACCCACTGATCTTTTCCAGAATGCCATATGAAAACTATCATGTAGTATGTAGCTCCTTGAATCTGACTTCTTTCAACTCGTGTTGTTGTATGTTATCACTTGTCCTTTCCTCTTTATTGCTGAGTAATCCTCCATTGCCCAGATATACCACAGGGTGTTTATCCCTTTTCCAGTTAATGGGCATTTGGGTTGCTGTCTGTTTTGAGTGATTATGAATATTAAGAATAAAGTTGAGTGATATGCATAAAGTTTTTGTAGGAATATATATTTTCATTTTTCTGGAGTAAATATTATCCAGTGCTATTGTGAATTATTTTGTTCATTTGTTTCTTTACTGTTTGTTGTCTGCCTTCCACCACTAGAATATCAAGTCCAGAAAAAAGCAGAAGGCTATCTCATTTGCTAGTATATTCTCATTAGAACAGTCCCTAACCTGTAGTGTGTGATCAATGAATGTTTGTGGAATAAATGGATGCACGAAGGAAGGAATAAAGGAATGAATGAACCCTGGGAGGACCCCCTTGGTGAGGCTGGACTACTGGATTCTGGTTTGTGGAGCATGTTGGCAATTTCCTTTGGTGGTTAGCAGAGTGACTGCAGTAGAACAGTGGTTCAGATCTTGGATGCTAAGAGCATGTCCAGGTTTTGTGGGACCTGTTGGGGGCACTTTTAAAGAATAAATGAATAAACGAAATTATGAATACAAATTAAGTAGAGAAATGGATATTTAAAAATATTTAGAATCCATAGATTAGATTTAGAAATCACAATAAATTACAAATTTAAATAAGCTGGCTAATTCCTCAAACATCACAAACTCCAGAAAAAAACAACATCCCCCCATAAAAAAACAACATAATACTTATTAATTAACCCTGACAGGCCTCCATAATACGTTTTCTTAAATATTTTGGTGTCACCCTCTTTTGTCTTCTCTAAAAAAGACAACTTGGTATTATCCTTTTCTGTGGACAGATAAGAAAGATCAATCAGTCTCCCAGTGTGGTTGCTTAAAATTAGCTTTTTATTGAAGAAAGATTTGAAAAGTTTCCTTCAGCTTCAGAACTCATTATGGGCAATGCCATCTCCATCTTAGGATTGCTATCAAATTTAAGAAATGCCTCTATTGAGTTTCTTTTCTATATGGGCTGTAAAATTTCACAGCATTTCAAGTTTTCTTGTGCCTTGAGTAATCTTAAATACACATTCGACCAATAACACTGATTGATCTGGTCGTCGTTGCTGTCCTCGTATTATGAGTGTTATCTTCATCAGCATTAGTATTTTGTGTGCGTGTATAAGTGACCTCCCATAGATGTATTTGCCATTTGTAATTCAGCTATACAGGTTTGCGCCCTAGAAACACAGACACTCTGATAGATTCTATTTTGTTTGATTCCCATCTAAAAAGAAAACAAAATGTATGGTATGCTTATAATTGTAACGCTGGACTATCAAGTCTGTTCCTAACTTGAGGACACTTTCATTTGATTAAACGTCAATGAATACCGACTTTCTACTTACAGTTTTACATGTCTAATTACAGGAAAATTTTACATAGACTAACTTATGGCTCTGTACATTTCAAACTGCAGTTCTCCACTGCCCACGTATTCCCATTGCGAGGCACTGTGGGACACTTTCATATCATGGTATATACTCTGAATCTGCAAATTTGGGTCATGGTGTCAAGTGAGTCAGCACAGTGGGTGGTAGTAATATTCCTGGAAGCTGGAAGCCATTCCTACATTGGGGCACTGAAGAATAACTGTACACACAATAACGACACACTCCTATCCCAGAAACCTTAACTAAATGTATTCTCAACTCAACTTCCCTCTGGCCAGATCACAAAAATGTGAAATGAAAGGAAGTATGACCAAACCAAAAACCAAGCCCATTGCTGGCGAGTCAATTCTGATTTATAGCACGACTCTAAAGGACAGAGTAGAGCTGCCCCATAGGGTTTCCAAGGAGCGCCTGGTGGATTTGAACTGCCGACCTTGTGGTTAGCAGCTCTTAACTACTATACCACCAGGGATTCCAGAAGTATGACAGAGACAGTGACCTTAACTGATCGTGTTTAAAATATGTTTGGGAATTAAACAAACAAAAACATATGACCACTGTCTTAGTTATCTAGTCCTGCTATAACAGCAATACCACAAGTAGTTGGCTTTAACAAACAGAAGTTGATTTTCCTACAGTTTAGGAGGCTAAAAGGCTGATCAGAGCGCCGGCTCCAGGGGAAGGCTTTCTCTGTCTGTGGGCTCTGGAGGAAGGTCCTTATCTTTTCACCTTTTGTTTCCTGGTTCCTTGAAGATCTCCATGTGTCCTGGCATCTATTTTACCCCAGCTCTCTCTCTCTCTCTGCTCACTTGTTTAATCTCTTTTTATATCTCAAAAGAGATTGACTCAAAATAGTAAAAAAAAATTTTTTTTTTAAATATACCCTACACTAATCCTGCTTCATCGACATAACAAAAACAACCCACTCTCAAATGGGATTATAATCCCAGGCATAGAGGTTAGGATTTACAAAACATATTTTTAGGGGACATAATTCAACCTATAACACATAGCTTGGGTTAGGCGCACTTTAGTCCTCAAGGTGACATCTTTGCTTTTTTAACACTTTAAAGAGGTCTTTTGCAGCAGATTTTCCCAACACAATGCGTCGTTCGGTTTTTTGACTGCTGCTTCCGTGGGCATTGACTGTGGATCCACAAAACCTGGCTGGGTATTAAATGAGATGAAAATTTACTGAATTAAGTTGATTTCAACTCATAGCAACCCTACAGGACAGGGGAGAACTGCCCCATAGAGTTTCCAAGGAGCGGCTGGTGGATTCAAACTGCTAACCTTTCTATTAGTAGCCAAGCTCTTAACCACTGTGCCACCTGGGCTCCCTTTATAGCCCACCTTGTGAAAAATATTGGTAAGTGTTCTGTGTGTGCTTAAAAAGATGTTCTCTGCCAAATTTGGGTGTAATGTTCTAAACATGTCAATCATGTCAAGTTTGTTGTGCAACTTTTCTACATCTTTACTGTATCTTTACTGTAATATCACACGCAAGCAAAATTTTGCTGAAGATCATTCAAAAACGGCTGCGTGGTACATCGATAGGGAACTGCCAGAAATTCAGGCTGGTTTCAGAAGGGGACGTGGAACCAGGGATATCATTGCTGATGTCAGATGGATCCTGGCTGAAAGCAGAGAATACCAGAAGGATGTTTACCTGTGTTTTATTGACTATGCAAAGGCATTCGACTGTGTGGATCATAACAAATTATGGATAACATTGAGAAGAACGGGAATTCCAGAATACTTAATTGTGCTCATGAGGAACCTTTACATAGATCAAGAGGCAGTTGTTCAGACAGAACAAGGGGATACCGATTGGTTTAAAGTCAGGAAAGGTGTGCGTCAGGGTTGTATTCTTTCGCCATACCTATTCAATCTGTATGCTGAGCAAATAATCCGAGAAGCTGGATTATATGAAGAAGAACATGGCATCAGGATTGGAGGAAGACTCATTAACAACCTGTGTTATGCAGATAATACAACCTTGCTTAATGAAAGTGGAAAGGACTTGAAGTACTTACTGGTGAAGATCAAAGACCACAGCCTTCAGTATGGATTGCACCTCAACATAAAGAAAACAAAAATCCTCACAACTAGACCAATAAGCAACATCATGATAAGCGGAGAAAAGATTGAATTTGTCAAGGATTTCATTTTACTTGGATCCACAATCAACAGCCATGGATGCAGCAGTCAAGAAATCAAATGATGCATTGTATTGGGTAAATCTGCTACAAAAGACCTCTTTAAAGTGTTGAAAAGCAAAGATGTCACCTTGAAGACTAAGGTGCACCTGACCCAAGCCATGGTATTTTCAATGGCATCATATGCATGTGAAAGCTGGACAATGAATAAGGAAGACTGAAGAATTGACGGCTTTGAATTGTGGTGTTGGTGAAGAATATTAAATATACCATGGACCGCCAAAAGAACAAACAACTCTGTATTGGAAGAAGTACAACCAGGATGCTCCTTAGAAGCAAGGACGGCGAGACTGCGTCTTACATAGTTTAGACATATTGTCAGGAGGGATCAGTCCCTGGAGAAGGACATCATGCTTGGCAAAGCTCAGGGTCAGTGGAAAAGAGCAAGACCCTCAACGAGGTGGATTGACACAGTGGCTGCAACAATGAGCTCAAACAGAACAATGATTGTAAGGATGGCGCAGGACATAGGGTCGCTATGAGTTGGAACCGACTCGACGGCACCCAACAACGACTGCAACAACACATCTTTACTGATTTTTGTTTGTTTTGTCTGTTCATCTGTTTGTTCTATTTCTGCAATTAGATCTGTCAATTTTTGATTTATATGTTTTGACACTATTTTATTAGGTGCATACAGATTTAAAATTGTTATATCTTTCTGGTGGATTGCCTAACCAGACATTATTTTTGTTGTTTTTCCATACTTTATATTTATTTTATGGAAACCCTGGTGGTGTAGTGGTTAAGTGCTACAGCTGCTAACCAAAGCCTCGGCAGTTCAAATCTGCCAGGCGCTCCTTGGAAACTCAATGGGGCAGTTCTACTCTGTCCTACAGGGTTGCCGTGAGTCGGAATCGACTCAACAGCAACGGGGTTTTTTTTTTTTTTTTTGGTGTATTCTTTTTGCTTTCCTCATGTGTTTACTTTTTGTGTTGCTCTCCACTCCTTCCTGCATCTCTGTGGCTTCATCTGAGATCACTTTACTTCTGCCCAAAGATCTTTCTTCAGTATTTCATTTGGTATAAGTGTAATGTGATACATCTTCTCAATTTTCATTTGTCTGAAAATGTCTTTACTTCTTCTCATTTTTGAAGGGTGGTTTTTCCCAGGTAAAGAATCTGGGTTGGCAGTTCTTCTTTTTCAGCACTTTGAAGTTGCCACTCATGGTCCTCTGACTGTTTCTGTGAAATCAGATGTCAATTTTATTGTTGTGCCTTTAAAAGTATTGATTTTTTCTCTTTGATTTTTAGATTTTTCTCTTTATCTTTTGTTTCAGCAGTATTACTATGATGTACTTAGGCTTTTTTTTTTTTTTTTGGTAGTTTTCCTACTTGGGGTTCACAGTGTTTCTTCAGTCTGTGACTTGAAGCTTTTAGTCAGTTTTGGAAAGTTCTCAACCAAAACAACTTCATATATTACTTTGCCCCCATTCTCTTTTTCCTCTCTTCCTTTATGCTGTCTACAAATAAATAGAAAAACTACAGGTTAACTTTAAGCTTTTTAAAAAATTTACCCCATTGGTTGTTTTGTTTTTATCGAGGTAGGCAATTTCATAGGAGAGTCAGGCCTCTGTTATTGAGAAATATTTCAAACACAATTTCATTTCACCATGTCCCATAAATTTCCTGCTCCCTTTTCTGTATTTTTCATCTTTTTTTCTCACTGTATTTCAGTCTGGCCATTTTTTTCTATCTTATCTTTCAATTCACTAGTCCTCTCTTCAGCTGTGTCTAGTCTGCTTATGATCTGTCCTTTTAATTCTAATTTCAATTATTGTATTTTGATGTTCTAGGATTTCCATTTGGTTTTATCTATGTTCTTGAAATCTATGTTCTTGAAATAATCCACACGCATACACACACACATATTTTTTATATACACACACTTTTTTTTAAGACCTCTAATAACTCTAACATCTGGAACCTGTGTAAGTCTGTGTTATGTTTTTCTCCTCTTGGATTTTGGTCAGTTTGTCTTGTCTCTTGATATGTCAGGTAATTATTGTTTGAATGCCAGATTTTCATATATGAAAAATTATAGTTATTTTGAGGCTCTGGAGGGTAGTATCTTCCAGAAAAGATAAACATTTATTTCATGCAGGCAGTTAAAAGATGGCACAACATCTGACCCAGTTAGGGATTGAGTGGGTTGGAGGCTGGGCTTTGGCCTTTGTGAGAATCGGTCTATATTTCACTTCTACTACTATGATGTAGCCCTTTGGGCATCGCAACTGAAAGCCTGGGGTGTTTACCTGGTCTCTTCTCCTTGGGGGACCCTGGACTCCATTTATTGTCTGCCTCCTTCATAAATCTTCTGGAAGCACTGCTCAGCTTTCAGTCTCTGCTGCTGCTTGAAATTCGGTCAATGCCTACGGGGAAAATTACACTGAATAACATCTTCACCTCTTTGCACTTCCCTTCTCCAGGATTTTGGCTCCTTAAATCCTTACTGCTTTGGTAATTCTCTGATGTTTTCAAAGAGATTTTCTAGTTTTTCGTTTCAAGAGGATTGGTCTGTAACAAGCTAGTTTGCCATTATCAGAAGTGGAAAATCCCATACCATCACCCTTAAAGACTTGATCTGCTGCCCTGAAGGTATAACACATCCCAGTTCCTTACAGAAGAGTGCAGAATTCCCTATTCAGGCCTTCTGGGATCAGCATCCACAGCCTCAAATTATCTCACGTCCTAGGGAAGTGATTTCCGGCTAACCTCACAGTAAGTAAATCAGGAACTCTGATGATGCCTGCAGTAGTGGATACTGCCAACCATCCAGGTACATCAAAGCCTCTGGGATCTTTAAACGAGGCCAGAGTCCTAAGCCCCAGTAAGCAGAAGCCAGGGCCGACATTTAGTTATGCAGTGATTGATAACAGCTGAAATTTCATGGAGCGGAAAGAGCCAAAATGTTCCCAAGGTACATTTCTTTAAACTCCACTTCTTTATTACTTTTTTTAAAGTACTGTGCTCAGGCCAGGTGGATAGTGGTGGTAGATGAAAAAAGAGGGGAGAATACGAAATTCAGCGCCTAAAGAAATTTATATTCCTGTATGAGAAGAATTTATTGTGACAATAATATGTCCATGTGACTCACTTCTTGAAGCTGTCTCCATGTAAATAGAATAGGTACAGGTTACCTTTAAGTTCAAGGTTTCTTTTTTTCCTTTGGTGGTGGTTGTCTTTATTGAGTCAGGCAACTTCACGCCATGGTCAGGCCTCTGTTACTGGGAACGATTTTTAACATAATTTTAAAACAATAACGAATTAAGTAAAAACAAGATTACAGTGATTTCCCTCTAGAAACATGGAAAACCCTCATTTTTTAAATAAATGGTGATCAAAATGGACTGTTAAGAATTTCATGATTCTCATTCTTCTCCCCTTCCTCTTTAAATAATCGGAAACAGCACAGAACCGCAGAAAAGTCAGCATTTGGCATGGTTTCTAGATTGTCAACAGAGGCAAAACTAAAGGTCAAAACAATGGTTTAAGGTGTCCGTGTAATACAGCATGGAGAGAAGTGTAGTAAATATTTAGGTTTCAGTAGTCTTTACTTGTGCTTTAAAAAAGACCTAATAATCTGAAGTGCTGTAGTCAAGTACCGCTGACTTGGGGGTCTGGAGATCTAGGTTCTGGCCCTGGTTCTCAGCTAACTATCTGGGGGACCTCTCTGGGCTCTTGTTTCCTCTCTTTAAATGAAGAAAATGGAACTTCATGACTTCTAAGTTTTATATTGCATTAAAAAAATGCCATGGAGTGGACTCCAACTCACAGCCACCCTGTGTGTGTCAGAGTAGAACTGTGCTCCATAGGGTTTTCAATGGATGATTTTTCGGAATTAGATCCACAGGCCTTTTTCCCAAGGCTCCTCTGGCCAGGACTAGAACCTCCACCCTTTATGTTAGCAGACTAGGACGTTAACCGTTTGCACCACCCAGAGACTCCTTAGATTTCAGAGTTATCTATAAAACAGATTTGTCATTAAACATGTACTCATTTGTTTGTTCCACCATTGTTGTTGTTAGGTGCCATCGAGTCGATTTTCTACTCATGGTGACCCCATGTGACAGAGTAGAACTGCCCCATGGGGTTTTCTAGGCTGTAATCTTTATGGGAGCAGATCACCAGGTCTCTCTCCCACGGAGCTGCCAGGTGGGTTGAAACTGCCACCCTTTCAGTTAGCAGCCAAGCGATTAACCTTGCACCACCAAGGCTCCTTTGCTGTTTCATAGCAGTACTTTATATGCTGACCTAGTATCATCTGTTCTAAGAATACTTGAAAAAGGAGAATATACACATGTAAGTAACGTTGTATTATCCTGTAAGGGCTTTTTTGGGTGTATCTTGCCTCCCCAAACAGATTTTAAATCCTCAGTGGTCAGGGCCTTTTGTATTCGTAGTGCCAAGCAGAGCCTGAAATACCAAATTAGTGCTTAAATGTGCTTATAAATTGACTAAGCGTCCTGAGCAATGAGTGTAAGACCAAAGACAGGGGTCAGTGGCCTATTGTCTTCATTATTCCGAATTAATAAACCCGACTGGTGGTGCTGTGTGAGATGTAAGACAGGTTTAGCTCAGTTTAAAGAAGGAATCAATGGCTTTGATGCAGACAGGCAGAGGACAATAGGAGAAACCTTAGCCATGTTAACACATTCATTCAGTACACAAGGGCCAGGGGACAGCAGATGTATTCTGTAAAGGGCCAGCTAATAAAAATTTTTAGACTTTGCAGGCCATACAGCCTCTGTCACAAGGGCTCATCTCAGATATGGTAGCATGAAAGCAGCCATAGAAAATCTGTAAACAAATGATGTGGCTGTGTGCCAATAAAACTTTATTTATAGACACTGCATTTTGAGTTTTATATAATTTTCATGTGTCACAAAATACAATTCTTTTGCATTTTTCCAATCTTTGAAAAATGTGAAACCCACTCTTAGCTCGAGGGCCACGTAGAAATAGGCAGAGGGCCTGATTGGGCCCCTGAGCCATCGTCTGAGACCAGTGATGTACAGGCAAGTGCATGCTTTGTGAAGTGACATTTAGCAGTGAGTTTCCTGTTTAAATAGAGTGGGACCTGGGGAATCCAGGACAGACTTCCTAGGGGATGTAATAAATAAGACCCTCACGTTCGTGTGATGACTCGGGTTATAAAGCACTGTCCTCTCACGCACACTAACGTTTTGGATTATCCGTAATCTCTCATCAGATGGAGCAATGAGGATCTTCTGTCGCATGATTAGAAAACAGTACAATTCAGGGTTAAACCCAGGCCTCTCAGCTGAGCCTTTTCTCCCACACCCCGGGGCCTCTGTGAAGCTACCAGTTTAAGTGAAGAAAATGAGAGAGTTCGAAAGCCAGGCTGGGTTCCAACTTCCAGCGGTGGTGAACGTGGTGGCAGGGCCTGCTCTATTTTTTGTTTTCGAAATAAAAAACAAACTTTTATTGGGGTAAAATGTAAATAACAAAACACCTGCCATTTTAGCCATTTTGAAGTGTACAATTCTGTGACATGAATTACATTTACCGTGTCATGCTACCATCACTACTGTCTTTTCCAAAGTTTTTCATCACCCCACACAGAAACTCAGGTCCCCTTCAGCAATAAACCCCCATTGCCTCCTCCCCCAGTCCCTGGTAACCACTTTTGTCTCTAAGCATTTGACTAATCTGTTTCATATAAGTGGGCCCATACAATGTTTGTCCTTTTGTGTCTGACTTATTTCAGTCAGCATTGTGTTTTCAAGGTTCATCCATTTCATAGCATGTATCAAAATCTCATTTCTCTTTATAGTTGAATAATATTCCATTGTTGGCATATACAACATTTTGTTTATTCATTCATCTGCTGATAGACGCTTGGGTGGTTTCCACCTTTTGGCTATTGTGAATAGTGCTGCCATGAACATTGGCGTACAAGGTTCTGTTTGTGTTCCTGATTTCAATTCATTTGGGTATATACCTAGGAGTGGAATTGCTGAGTCATAGGATAATTCTGGAGTCCCTGGGTGATGCAAATGGTTAATGTGCTTGGCTGCTAACCAAAAGGTTGGGGGTTCGAGTCGACCCAGAGGCACCTTGGAAGAAAGGCCTGGTCATCTCCTTCCAAAAAATCATCCATTGAAAACCCTATGGAGCACAGTTCTAGTCTGACACAGATGGTTGCCATGAGTCAGAATCGAATCATTGGCAACTTTTTTTTTGAGTGGTAATTCTATGTTTCACTTTTCGAAGAACCACCAAACTATTTTCCACAGTGGTTGCACCCTTTGACATTGCCACCAGCAATGGATGAGGGTTTCAGGACCTGTTCTGTTGCTCAATGGGAAGTAAACACAGAGGGAGATGCCACTCTTCTCACTGCCTCCTATAATTGTTTCTCCATCAGGCACAGCTCTGCTTCCTCTAAGGTCTTTTCATCATAGGCTCACGTAAGCGAGTTGCCTTAAAATTGTTCAGTAGGGGGAATTGTACACTTCCTCAGCTCTTCCCTGCGATTCTTCTGGGCTTGAAATTGTTTGAGAAATAAGAAGTCTTTTGACCATCAGACATCTCTTGGGAGAAGGCTGATAAGATGGTATGGAGAGTGATTGTGAGTGGGTGGTCTAAGGGGATGGTTTGGGTAGGAACACAGCATGGGAGGAATGGGGTCATCTAGAGCATCTTCAACCCATTTCCTTATCTGAAAGGAAGACATGACAGGACAGACTCAGAGGACGAATTGGGTGCACACTTTTGGATTTGTAAAACTTTAGTTATTCATTCATTGAGAAATATTTGTTGAGAATGAATAAGACATAGACCCTACTCTTAAGAAACTCACACTCCTGTGACCCAGGGTGCATTAGCCTTGGTAATTTCCAGGATGGAATCAGAGAAAAGCTCACCGAGTGCCCAGGCCTTACGCTTCTTGTGTACCTAGTACAGAGCCATGCAAAAGTAGGTGCCTGGGGTACACTTGGTATTGTTGATGTGTTAATTTGGGAGGTTGAGGGGTGCTTTGCTTCATTTAGGAGTCTCTGGGTGGTGGAAGGGAAAACCTGGTGGCGTAGTGGTTAAGTGCTATGGCTGTTACCAAAAAGTCGGCAGTTCAAGCCCACCAGGCACTCCTTGGAAACTCTATGGGGCAGTTCTACTCTGTCCTATAGGGTCACTATGAGTCGGAATCGACTCGATGGCAATGGGTTTGGTTTGGTTTGGTTCGGTTCGGATGGTGGAAACAATTAACAGGCTCAGCTGCTAACTGAAAGGTGAAGGCTCCAGTCTACCCAGAGGCACCCTGGAAGAAAGGCCTGACGATGTGCTTCTGAAAAATCAGCCACTGAAAACCCTATGGAGCACAGTTGTACTCTGGCACACATGGGGTTGTCATGAGTCAGAATCTCCTCAATGGCAACTGGGTTTGTTTCATCTAAGCATGATGGGTTGTGCTGGAGCCAATCCTAGGAAGAACCTGTGAAAGCAGAGACACTGCCCTCTAGTGAGGGTTCTTGGGAGGGTTCCTTGGAGCTGAATGGCATGGTGCCCAGAGAGGCTAGCTGGCGTCAGCAGAGCACCACCTGCTGGCTGGAGGAATCATGAGCATCTGTGCAAGACGGGGAGAACACTTATGTTAAAAAAAAATATTGATCATAAAAAAAGATACAAAATTGTGTGCTCTCAATTCTGTACAAAATACAAAGGAAAAATGAGAAGGAAATATATCAAAACATTACGTGCAAGATTTGTGGATGAATTTTCGTTTTCTTTTTTGTTTTTAGAATTCTCTTCTGTCTAAATTTTTATAATGAGCACTTTGCACATATATAATTTTTTTTAACTTAAAAGCTTTTCAAATTAGCCTAACTGCTTCCCAACCACCTTACTCCCTGCTATCTTTGATGACTCAAAGTAAACCGTTTCAGTTGGTTCTTAAGGTGCATGGTGATTAAACCCTTCCTCCCTCCCTCCCTCCCTCCCTCCCTCCCTCCCTCCCTCCCTCCCTCCCTCCCTCCCTTTCTTCCTTCTTTCTCTTTTATTTTTTTCCTTTTGGTTTATTTATTTATTTTGGGCAGAATTGCATTTAATAGAACACTTTGAGTTTGAAGAGATGTTTGAGTTTGAGCCCTGGTTCTTCTAATTGTCAGCTGTGTGACTTTGGGCAAACCACTCGCCAGGCCTCGGTTCTCTGATCTGTAAAATGGGTATAAGAGTGTCATAGGACTGTTGTCATCGTTGTAATGGTGAAATAAAGTAATGTGTGTAGACTTCTTTATGAAATGTTAGAATTCCTAGTCAAGAGAATAAGTGTGCTGTTGGTGCGACTGCTATTTGTGTTCATAAGTGAGCTGAGAAGTCTTCTAGTGGACTGTCATGCCTTTTCAGGAAATTTAATAAGTAACTTTATTTAAATAGTCCTTCCAGTATTTCAGAGTGCTTTTGAAAAACCTCAGTTAGCTGCTCATCCCAGTGTAAGGTTGGTATTACTAGTTCCATTTCACAGATGAAGAAGATGGCAACACTAAGGTCTCATGGTTTAAAGCCTGGACTCAGGAACCAGAAGGCTTCAATTTAAACCCCAGCTCTGCCACTGGCTAGCTGTGTGGCCTTGGGAAAGTTTCTTAACCTCTCTGTGCCTCAGTTTCCTCATGTGGAAAAAAGAGGATGAAAACAGTAGTGCCTACCTTCAGGTGCTATTACAAGAACTCAAAAAGTTAGTTCTTGAAAAGTGTTGAGACCTGTGTCAGGTAAGTAGTTGTTAAATTTTTAAAAAATGGAGAAATGGAAACAGCCTGCTTAAGCAGAAGTAGCTAATTATGGAAGCTGGAGCAGAATGCAAGGCTCCCTGTTTCCATCCAACTCTGCTCCTTCTCTGCATGGTGACACCCCCTGGGCACCGCCAGGGTCAGCCTCCTAGCCACAAAGATGGGTCATCACGTCACTGCTTATAAAACCTCTCACAAAAGAGTATTTAAATATCATATTGTTAAATTGTTAGAATCAGACACAGTGACTCATATGCCATGGTGGTGTTTTTGAAGTTTAGTGATACTTGATTTGGGGGAAAAAAAGGTATTTTATTAAGATAATCTAGAAATTCTATTTTTATACTCAATAATTTGAAATATATTTAGATGCTGGAAATACTCTCTGATATTTTATTTTTTTATATGTGTTTGATACACTGACTGGGCGCCAGAGAAGAATTCCATAGTGGATGCTGTGGGTGCCCCACCCACATCCCTTGGCGCGCCCTGGAGCTGTCTTCAGACCTGGGCTTCCCAGGTGTCTGTGATTGAGGGTGAACTCTGGCCAAGGGAGGGCTTGGGATGGGCTGGTTGTCGTTGTCGTGTACCATTGAGTTGATTCAGACCCATAGCGACCCCATGTGACAGAGTGGGACTGCCCCATAGAATTTCTTTATGAGAGCAGATTGCCAGGTCTTTCTCCCATAGAGCCGAACCGTCAAACTCTTCAGTTAGCTGCTGAGCACGCAACCGTTGCTCTACCAGGGCTCCTTGGGCAGGCCGGAGTGCTTGGGAAGTAACACTCCAGGAGCAATCCTCAACCAAAGAGGGATGAGAGTGAGTGGGTAAACATCACAGCTTCCTTACCTCTTGGTGGCACAGTTCTGGAATATGCTCACCACAGTCTCTCAGAGGGCTCCCAGCAGACTGCACCCCAGTTGCCCACAGTGGTACTCTTTATTGTGCCTCCTGGGATCACCTCCCAAATAAACTGCTGTTAGCTGCCATCGAGTCAACTCTGACTCATGGCAACCGTGTGTACAACAGAATGAAACACTGTCTGCTCCTGTGTCATTCTCACGATCACCAGCATGTTCGAGTCTATTGTTTTGG
This sequence comes from Loxodonta africana, assembly GCF_030014295.1. NCBI lineage: Eukaryota > Metazoa > Chordata > Mammalia > Proboscidea > Elephantidae > Loxodonta > Loxodonta africana. The sequence goes on from NC_087369.1 coordinate 17,631,539, forward strand.
TTATCGTGTCAGTCCATGTCACTGAGGGTCTCTCTCACCCTCATTGGCCCTCTGCTTCACCCAACAGGATGTCCTTCTTTAGCAAATGATCCCTCCTGATAATGTGTCCAAAGCAAGCAAGTTGAATAATGTTCTCTTTTGATCCATAGGGTTTTCATTGACTAACTTTTGGAAATAGATCACCAGGCCTTTGTTCTTAGTCTGTCTTAGTCTGCAGGCTTCACTGAAACTTGTCCACCATAGGTGATCCGGCGGGTATTTGAAATACAGGTGGCATAGCTTCCAGCATCACAGCAACACACAAGCCAGCACAGTGGAACAGACAGACAGGTGGTGGCTCAGATAAACTACTTGCTGCGAAATCCTTGTCTCAGGGCGTCTTTGGGAGTGAGTAAAACTATGATCCAGAGTTTCAGGCTCAAGGTCCCTGGTGGTGCAAATGATTTGTGCTCAGCTGGTAACCAAAAGGTTGGGAGTTCAAACCCACCCAGTGGCTCCACGGAAGAAACAGGCCTGGCCATCTGCTTCCACAAAGATTACAGCCAAGAAAACCCTGTGGAACAGCTCTACTCTGTAACACGTGAGGTCACCTAAGTTACAAATCAACAACGAAAACAAAATCAGCAACGGAGTCTGTTATTCCCTTCACCCTAGAGTGTGGGCGATGTTTTTCTGCCTTTGGAATCCTCCCTCCCCCCTTTTCTGTGTGCCTTTTGTCCTCTGCAGAAGAGTAAATGTGGGCTGGGTCTAAATACAATTTGCAAATGGGATTTAGAAATGATATTCAAACGTTTTGGCTCAGGAATTGCTGAAAAAGTCTAAGTTATAAACATATGTCTTTCCCTCCCTAACATTTTTGAGGAACAACCTACAAACAACTGGCGCCAGGATGTTTGTACACCTAATGAAATCAAACTGGGTGACTGCTTTCCTTTGTCATTTTACATACAACTGCTGGCACCTGTAATATTTCACCCTGCGTATGCCCTTCTGAAGGGCTCCCTTTACAGGGTTACCACTGAATTTTGGAATGAAGTTATCGTGCTGAAACTTATTTGTAGCCCAACTGCAAACAGTTGCCCAACTCTTATGCCAACGTGCCATAAGATATCCAACAATCAACTGTATCTCTCTTTCCTTATTGTCCCTAAGCTTCTACATCCTCACATCCCTGAATCAGTGCCTCGACTGCTGAAACCTTCCTGATGTCAACGGCTCTTTCTCGAGCCCCACTGCGGTGTGTGGTTTCTAGACCTTCCCTGACACCACTGTTCACCTTGGCTCCAATGTCTTGCTCAGATGGCCCCTTTAAGCCCTGAGATCTCAGAATAATACATTGAAGGGCCCAAACCTCACCCTAGACTTCAGGCCACAGGGAACTTCAGGATACATGTGTGGTGGTAAAAAGGGCAGGAGATTCAGTACCACAGCCTCGAGGAGGAGCAGGAAAGGAATTTGTGTCTTCGTAGCAACATACTGTTTTCAGCATGGCTGGGGCAGGCATTCGGGTCATTTCCTTGCTTTTCTTCCTTAGGTCCGGCACCAGGAAGCCCATGTTGCCTGGTCATCCACAAGACCATCACGATAGGCAGTGTTGCCTGGTGGCAGGCTTAGGGGACAACCTGCATGGGCTCAAATCCTGTCTCCAGTGGTTAGCACTGATGGCCTTGGATAAACGACTTAACCTCTCTGAGCCTCAGTTCCCTCATCTGTAAACCAAGCCCATTGCCGTGAACTTGATTCCAACTCACAACAACCCCATAGGACAAAGTAGAACGGCCCCATAGGGTTTCCAAGACTGTAAATCTTTACGGAAGCAAACTGCCACATCTTTTTCCCACAAAGCAGCTGGTGGGTTCTAACCACCCACATTTTAGTTAGTAGTGGGAGCACTTACCAGCCGTGCCATCAGGGCTCCTTCATTTGTAAAAGAGCAATAACATTAGTACCTACCACATAGGATTGCTGGAAGGATAAAAAGTGATAATTCAGGCAAAGCTCGTAGCATAGTTACCTAATCCACAGTAAGTACCCAATAGGTGTTAGCTGTTATTGTTGGTGATGTTGCTGTCATTGTGAATAGAATCAATCTAATCGAGACCAAGATATACAATGATCTTATTCCTCTGAATATGTGCAGGAAAGGAATTCCCACATGGTATTTCATGGTCCAAATGGTTAAGCATTCGACTACCAAATGAAAGGTTAGAGGTTCAATGTCACCTGGAGGTGCCTTGGAAGACAGGCCTGGCGATCTGCTTTGGAAAACGCAGAGCAGCTCTACTCTGCACACGTGGGGTCACCATGAGTCGGAATCTACTCAATGGCAACTAACAACAACCACAAAGTTGCAAAGAGAGCCTTTGGAGAAAGGAAGTATGTAGAAGTCTGGCTGCCTGCACCCCCTCACCATCCAAATGTCTCTTCCACCTGCGGACAAAAAAACAAAACAAAAACATCCTTTATTGGGAAACAGAGCCTTCCTTCCATAATCGGAGAGAAGACTTTACATGCAGGAAGGTTATGACATTGATTTCAATCTGTACTGTGGAGGGAATGACTGATATCTGTCCCCCTCCCCAACTAGGGTGTACTCTCAGGCAGACAGTGGGCACCTATGGGGAGAGGGCACCATGGAGGAGGAAAGTGACTCCCACAAAGAAGGGCCTTCAGGACTTTATTCAGGGGGATTCCACTTGGATCCAGGATCGCTTCCTTGATTTCTCTGAAGGAACCAAGAAACATAAAAGGAAAAGTCTGATCGCGCTTGGTTGCATGGATCATGATCTACTGCCTGGGCTTGAGTTTCAAGCTCATTTCCTCTTAAGGCCGGACCATCTCTGCTGCAGACCCTTAGAAAGCCCCCCTCCCTGAAACCTTAGCTAAACTTTCTGAAAGTGTCCTAGGGGACAAGAGACTCCAAAGTGGGATGCATACACCTCAGGCAGGGTGCAACTTGGTCTAACAAATGAGGAAGGAAAATATTAAAACCTCATATTGATTTTTATGTCAACATAAGGAAAATTTAAACTTTCCAAATACGTAGTGTCCGAATTGAGGCTCACCCTTCACGGAGTCCACGTCTGAAGGTCCCTTATCACACGTAGCTCAGGCGTCCTGAGTGGGAGTCCCACTCCATAGAAAGTTCAGTGATGGTGCCCTTGCTCTTCCCTGTGCTTCAGCTTATGGTGCAGCATTGCAGATCGATTTGTGTTTGTGCTTGATCTAGTTTTAATTAAACTAATTCCCCACATGGATAAGTGGCTTAAAAATGTTCCTGCCCAGGCAAAACCAAATCCACAGACTGTAGGTGATACTAAAATTATAAGCTCCAAAGCACAATATGAATATATCAGAGAGGACCTTTCTCTGGTGCCTGGTATAGGTGCTAATCAGATGTGACCCATTAAATCACACTGTAATCATGACAAAGTTTTTCTGATGGCAGAAAGGGTTTACTGTTAACAAAATAGACAAAATATTATTTTTAAATATCTGTCTTTCTTTAGCTCATCTTTTTAAAATTCTACATTTTAGTGTATTTTCTCCAATTTATTTATGAGCTCCCATATATTCCCCGGAACCCCTGGTGGCATAATGGTTAAGAGCTATGGCTGCTAACCAAAAGTCAGCAGTTCGAATCCACCAGGCACTCCTTGGAAACACCATGGGGTAGTTCTACTCTGTCTTATAAGGTTGCTATGAGTCGGAATCAACGGCGACGGGTTTGGTTTTTTGGTTTTTATATATTCCTCACCTTTATTCAATAGTTAACATTTTCCCAGATCTGGTTCTCTCTCTCTACATATATACAGAGTGTGTGTGCATGTATATGCGTAATATGTAGTTATGTTTTATTTTGTTTTGCTGAACGCTGGGAAGTAAGTTGCAAACATCTTGACCTTTCACCACTATTTTAGTGTATAATTCCTAAGAAAAAGGACACTCTTCTATATAACCTCAAAGCCATTATCACACCTAATAAAAGGAACAGTAAGCCTATTGTAGATAAACCCAAACCCGATGCCGACTCCTAGTGACCCTATAGGACAGAGTAGAACTGCCCCATTGGGTTTCCAAGGCAGAAATCTTTATGGAAGCAGACTGCCACACCTTTTGCCTGAGGAGCTTTTGGGGGGTTTGAATTGCCAACCTTTTGGTTAGCAGCCAAGTGCTTAACCATGCGCCACCAGGGGCTCCTTTAAATTAACGATAATTTCTTAATATCATCTAAAAAGTAATTCATAATCAAATTCCCCCCATTGTCCCCAAAAATGTCTTTTATAGCTTTTTATTATGATTATTTTTTTGTCCAGGATCCAATCAAGGCACATGCATTGCATTTGGTTCTTATGCCTCTTTAATCCCCTCTAAGCTAGAGCAGTAGCCCCCCTCCATTTTTTTTCTTTTTAAATGATGTTGACTTTCTTGCTGAGTCCAAGCCAGTTGTCTCTTAGAATGTGCCAGAATCCGGATTTGGCTGATTGTTTTCCTCATGGATTGATTCAGCCTAAGTGTTTTTGGCAAGGACACTACATAAGTGATGTGCTCTTCCCCTTGCATTGCATCTGGAGGCATGGGGTCTCAGATAGCCCTGCCAGTGGTGATACTAAGTTTGGTCAGGGCCATCTTATGACTTGCATGAGCCACTGTGAGTTGGAATCAACTTGACAGCAGCGGGTTTGCTGGTAGGCACTAATACCTTCATGGTACCCTTCCTTCATAAAAAATGTTAAGAATTATATTTTATGACTATGTTGACATAAAGACAAATATAATCTAAACTGGATTACATTCAATCTTTTCTTCTGGTTTTAAAAGAAAACATTCCCCTGAGCCCCTGAAAGTACTGTGGTCTTCAGGCCCTATGCCCCTATACCTGCTGTGCCCAATGGGGAAGTTAGCCCCGAGTCTGATCACTTGATTAAAGAGGAAACCTCTGGGTCTCCCAATAGCGAAAGTACCTTTCCTCCTTTGCAACTAGACAATAATCTGTGGGGAGGCACTTTCAGGCTTTGTGCATATCTTATTCCCCCCAAAACCTCCCACCCAATGGCATTATCATTTTTGTCTGAATCAGTCATTACATTGAAGGTTGCAAATGGAGCTTTTCTCATTTGATTATTTCTTCTACATTTTTTTTCCTTTGTTCATTCTCTCATTTTATTTAAGAAGAAATATGAACTATTTTAAATTCAGTAAATTAGCTGAGGAGTCCAACTCCTGGCTAAAAACCTATGTGAGATTTTTCAGGCCCAACCACAGGCAATTTTAAAGGCTTTACCTTTAGGCCATAAGGCCTTATGGTGGAAAGCTGCCCCCCTCCACACACAAACACACTCACATACACACAACAGGCTTAGTGTATAGCCAGTGCATTGCAGTCTGTAAAGGAGTTGTAGTCAAGGACTCAGGCCCCCCTGGCTGGCCATGCTTTTAGGCATATCTGCATTCTTAGCCCAGGCCCCTTCGTTTGGAGGACTCTCTTTCAGGGGCCTTCAACAGAGGTCTTCCTCAGATGCTCTGCTGAGATCTCCTTATGGGGGCAAAGGGGTGAGGGGAATACCTCGAAGATGCTCTTCTGCACTCAGACTCAGAACTCATTATTTTTCTACTCCTAGTCCTTTCCTTCTCCCTCCCCACAGCCCTCAGGTCTATAAAACTGCAGCAGCCTTTTGTTCAAAGCTCCCATGGCAATGAGACAATTCCCCCACATCTGTGTTGATTCACCTGACCCTCAGTTGGTGCAAAATGGAATGGGGTGAGTTGCTGTTTTCTCCGGTTTAGCCTCTTGCTTATACTATCCCAGTAAGTAATTAAAGGCTTGACTTACTTTCATTGTGGCTTGTTGTCTTCGTTGGCTACTCCGACACCTGGCAGTTCAGCTCAGCTCAGCTCAGCTCAGCTCTTGATGTTACCCATTTCCACCATTATTATTTTGATGCTCAAACTGTCCTAAGTTTGCCAAGGAAGGCTCTTCAATATGGCTTCTGTGTTCTTCGATGTGACCCCATTATTCTTTAAGTACTTCCTTTCTGCTTAGCACAATAAGAGTTCCTGATTCATCTTGTACATATCCTGCTCCACACATAGGATTAACCATTTTTCCAAGGAGTCCTATTTTCTTTTAGTGGGTAAATAAATTTAAGGTGCTTTTAAAAATTATGCCTAATATATTAGGATAGTACTACATATATATAATTTATACTTTTAAATATACATACAAGGTAGGTGCATGCTCAGTTTCTTTTTGCTGAGTGGGGACCCTCAGTGAACGGAGACTCGATTTAACGCACTGTGTACTCTAGGGATGACAGAGAAACAACGAGGGGCATGTTTGCTCTGGGTTTGAGGCTGATGAGCATCTGCTTGGATCATTGTGCTCATCAATTTTTCCATGTTTAATGTGAACACACATTTGTCCTTGGTCAAGATATTGCCTCCAATGAACCTTAGCCAGGGTAAGAAGGGCTGCAATGGTGTCAGCTCTACAAACCTCCCTCCAGGATCTGCAGTCATATGCTGCTATATCTGTCCTCTCCCCACACATGGGAAATATGCATTTTACAAGGTGAGTTCATCCTTCACCAAGACAGTTATTACTTTCATGGTTAAAGGCCTGCTTATGATTCTTAAAGAAAAGGAGTCAGTGTACTTCCTTCAGTGCTCCCACTCCCTTACGACCACGCACCATCCCTACACCAGCTTCCTCTTGGGAAGCAGAGTACACTGACAAGGCCCACGTGAATGTATCTGCTGGGGAATGGCCCATTTACGATAGAATTGTGTTGTGGTTGGGACCTAACTTCTCCTCCCTCTCTGTCCTTTCCCCTTCCCTCCTATCTCTTCCTCTCTCCCACCTCCTTCTCTCCTCTTCATTCCTCTCCTCTCCTCCAGTTTCCTTTTTTTTTTTTAATCTTCCTTCCTTTCCTTTTTCTCCTTCCCTCCCTTTACTGCTCCCACTTCCCCAGCGACTCTGCTTCCTTCCTATTAGTCCCTGGGCTTCTCTGCCCATGCGCAGGAGCAGGAAGACTGGGGGAATTCTTTAACTGCCCCTTTGCTAAGCTTTTCACCCTCCCTGTTGGTCACATGCTCAGCCCCCTGAGCTATACAGCACATAGGCTGTTCCCTCCACGTGGGAACAGAAATCCTTTCCTGTCCCAAATCACTGCTGTCTTGCCTATCCTGGCGACCTGGGAGGGGAAAACCTGAGGCTTCACCCCCCACCATCCTTTACCTCTCCCCACAGAGCCAATAGTAAATCCCAAAACATTTCTCTTTCCGTCTCCATCCCAGCTTAGCTCCACAACCTCCCTGAATCATAGCAGCATTCCTGGAAGTACAAATCAAGAGGAATCAAGAAGAGGGACCAAAAGCTGGAGAAACCCCAAAGTAAACATTCAACTTAAAGACCCCTAAATCTTAATACCCCAAAAATACAACAGGCCACCCTAAGTTCTAGAACCTCCCGGCTCTCCTTACCTGCTACCAAAGGACCAACCCCCTTTCGGCTCTTCCCTGCCTTCTCAGTTCTACTCGCTATGAGTCGGAATCAACTCAATGGGTGTGGGTTTACCTTCTCAGGATGGGACATTATTCCACTTCTCCCAGTCTTCCCTCATGCTGTTGTCAATGCCGCTTGGAATTACCACAATGACTCCTTACTCCTCTCTTTCGCGTTTTCCCCAAAGCTTGAGTTTCAGAGTTGCAAGTCCCCTGTGGAGAGTGGCGTAGTGAAGTGGGATGTGACCTCTGTGTGTTGAGTCCTCAGCGGAGTCTAGCACCTCAGTTCTTAAAGATGTGGAGAACATAATATTTAATATCTACATGGGTCTTACTAGTTATTTTGTTTTTTGTATCTTTGCCAGCTCCTGGTTGAGAAAGTGTTATCTCCTGTTCTGGGATGGTAATACTGAGGCACAGTCTGGGATTTGTCCCAGATCATAAAGCTAGTTGGTAGAATCACCCTTAGGAACTAGATCTTGCCACTTCCAAGTCCAAGCCCAGAGAAAGAGTATATTAAGATCGGGTGGAAAAGGGCAATGAAGTTATTTCGCCTGAGGAGGATAACAAAAAATTATGACTGTAATCTGTTATATACTTAAAGATAACCATTGGATGGGCACCAAGGATGAGCAAGCTCTCCACTTGCAGAGTGATAGCTGAAAGGGAGATGAGATTCCATCGCTCTAGGTTATAGTTGTCTTACAAGTTATAGGTTATAGCTGTCTTACAAGTTAGCTAATAATTGCCTCAGATTTCTTCAGAAAAATTCTTGGTGTTATTCTCAAGAGAAAATAGAGCTGATGTGTAATAGTTTTATCAAATCTTATTAGGTAGGATTCTAATTTAAATGCAGACAATGTGTTGTTACCCTAGAGACCGTTTAGTTCATTTACTTTCTTCTTCACCTCAGTCCTCTCCATGTAGTGCGCATTTGGATTATAATGGAGGTTTAAAAATACCGTTGTTCAACAGTTCCTACAGGCTTCAGTAGGTAACTATGGACAAATAAGGGCTGAAATACTGGATCCTTAAAAATAAACAAACTGCTCATATTTGAATTAAAAGACATACCTTTCTGTGGGCAAAGACTTGCAGCCCTGAGTGTGGGAGCCAGCTACTTCTACTTGCCAAGAATTTTTTTGACACATTAGTCTTGTTACAGAGACCTTTTTTTTTTTAACCTTTCCAGTGTTTGTAGAAGAGAAACGAAGCACAAATGTTTTCAGAAGTGGGGAGCAATTGTCTTAAGCCCTGTATAGTCCTAGGAGTGAACTTATCAGTCCCTGGAAGAATAATTCTTACTGACCAAGTATGTAAGAGTGAATCTGCTCTCTCATTTGTGAGAAATTGTAAATAAGAGACACATCTGCGAGCCATACATTATTAATCAATTAATTAGCAGGTATTTGCTGAGCCCCTATTTTGAAATGGTGGTATACAGAGCAGGGGACCTGGGGCATTCTTAGAGATACAGAAAGAAGAGGACAATCTGTAAGCTCTTGTCCTCATGATGCTTATGAGAAAGTCAGGTCAAGAATACATACCCATGGAAAGCTAGCAAACAATTCAAAATAGCGCATAGTAAGCATAAAATGAGATGCCATAAAAGTCAGGTCGGTTGGGAGAAAGAACAGGAATTATCGAGCCTAGGTTGTTCAGAAAAAATTTCATCTAAATGACACTTAAGTTGGAATTTGGAAGGATAAGATTCAGGTGAATGGAGACTCTGGGATTGGGCATGAAGAAAGGAGGGAGGCAGAAAAGTAATGGAAATTTTAGGAACTGTTCATAGATTAAGAGTATCTCTTGAGTATAGTTGAAAGTTGACAGCTCATTCTTTCAGAATGAAGCAAATGGGGCATGATCTAGGTGAAAAAAGCCTGGAAATAAATTTGGTGATAACTTTAAATGACTATTATGTCTAATTGTTCTACATAAGCCCCTTTTGTTGGCAAAGAACAGAAGACTCTCAAATAACTCCAGTGAAAAGATGTTGGGAGTATTGTAAGATTATAACAGGAGGTCTCTTGGACATTCAAAAGTGGTTCATGGGCCAGAAACCAAGGACTCCTCTGTATGACTTAGGACCTAACATCTCAGCCTCTCTGCATTCTTTCTCTCAATCCACTTATTCTTCTTATTCATCTTGAACATGGTTCCTTATGGCTGCCCCAATCTCTTCCTAGACATAAAAATCTTTCATTTCCAGCATCTACCATTGACTACATCCTCTCCACTTTTCAATTGTAATGCTATAGAGAAAGAGAGTCTTTCGTAGCAGACCAGACAGTTCATTGGATGGCTTAGGTCAGGCATCCATCCCAGTCCAGCCAGCTGTCACTCCAAACAAGAAGAGCCCATTGCTATCTCTCTGCATTGGGAGCTCTGGACGGGGCAGTCTAACCAGAAGAGGAAATAGACTGATATGGTCCATACTCTACAGAGCCATTAGACTTCCAGGGTACAGTTAGTATTGTCTGGTCTGTTTGTCTGCCTCTTCTTGTGTGCTGTCAAGTCAATTCTGACTCATAGCAATCCTATAGAACAGTGTAAAACTGCCAACATTTTGATTAGTCACCAAGCTCTTAACCACTGCGCCACTAAGGCTCTCAGAAGGACTTACTCAAAACTTTCTTCAGAAAGAGCCGTAATATCCTGAAAATAGTTGGCCCTAAACTGAATGTTGACACCACCACCTTTTAAACTTTCTGACCTTCAGTTTCCCACCTGTGCTGTTGTTGATGATTGGTCCTGCCGAGTCAATTCCAACTCATAGTGGCCCCATGTGACAGAGTAGAACTGCCCCATAGGGTTTTTCTTGGCTGTAATCTTTATGGAAGGAGATCACCAGGCCTTTCTTCTGTAGAACTGCTGGGTGGGTTCAAACCACCAACCTTTCAGTTAGCAGCCAATTGCTTAACCGTTGTACCACCAAGGCATGGGGATAACAGTGCCTACCTGTTGGGGTTGTCTGGAACATAAATGACATAATGTAGATGACATTCTCTGCTTGGCACAAGGCAAGAGTTTAGTAAATGGAGTATCTTTAATTTATTCGTTATGTTATAAATATTCCGTAACAAAAAATATTTGCAATGCATTTTTACTTTTTTATTTATTTTTTGTGCTTTGGGTGAAAGTTTACAGTACAAATTAGTCTCTCATTCAAAAATTTATACACAAATTGTTTTGTGACATGGGTTGCAATTCTTGCATTGTGTTAGCACTCTCCTCCCTTCCCTGTCCACCCCAAGTTCCCTGTGTCCATTCGTCCAATTTTCCTATACCTTTCTGCCTGTTCACCTTTGCTTTTGGGCAGGTTTTGCCCATTTGGTCTCTTATACTTGATTGAACTAAAAAGAATGATCCTCATGTGTGTTATTGTTTATTCTATAGGCCTGTCTAATCTTTGGCTGAAAGGTGGACTTCGGGAGTGGCTTCAGTTCTGAGTTAGCAGGGTGCCCAGGGGCAATAGTCTCCAGGGTTCCTCCAGTCTCTGTCAGACGAGTAAGTCTGGTCTTTTTTGGGGGGGAATTTGAATTTTGTTCTACGTTCTCCTCCCACTCTGTCCGGGACCCTTCATTGTGATTCCAGTCAGTCTGGTCGGTGGTGGTACCCGGGCACCATCTAGTTCTTCTGGGCTCAGGGGGATGGAGGCTCTGGCTCATGCGGTCCATTAGTCCTCTGGACTAATGTTTTCCTCGTGTTTTTGGTTTTCTTCATTCTCCTTTGCTGTAAACAGGATGGGGCCAATAGCTACATCTTAGATGGCTGCTTGTAAGCTTTTAACACCCCAGATGCTACTCACCAAAGTTGGACGTAAAACATTTTCTTTGTGAACTGTGTTAGGCCAATTGACCTAGATGTCCCCCAAGACAGTGGTTCCCAGGCCTCAGCCCCAGTAATTCAGTTCCTCAAGGTGGTTGGTTGTGTCTAGGAAGCTCCTATGAGTTTGCCTTGGTCAAGTTGTACTGACTTCCCCTATATTGTGTGTTGTCTTTCCCTTTATCAAAGTTACCACTTGTCTACTATCTAGTTAGTGATTTCTTTCCCTACCCCTCCCCTTCTTTGTAACCATCAAAGATTATTTTTTTCTATGTGTAAATCTTTTCTTGAGTTTTTATAATAGTGGTCTCATACAATATTTGTCCTTTTGTAATTGACTTATTTCACTCAGAATAATGCTCCCCAGATTCATCCATGTTGTAAGATGTTTCTCAAATTCATCATTGTTCTTTATTATTGCATAGTATTCCAGTGTGTGTATGTACCACATTTTGTTTATCCATTCATCTGTTGGTAGGCACTTAGGTTGTTTCCATCTTTTTGCTATTGTGAGTAATGCTGCAATGATCATGGGTGTGCATATGTCTACTCATGTGATGGCTCTTATTTCTCTAGGATATATTTCTAAGAGTGGGATTGCTGGATCATATGGTATTTCTATTTCTAGCTTTTTAAGGAGGTGCTATATCGTTTTCCATAGTGGTTACACCATTTCACACTCCCACCAGCAGTGCGTAAGAGTTCCAAACTCCCTGAAACCTCTCCGATATTTGTTATTTTCTGTTTTTTTGATTAGTGCCAGTATGTTCAGGGTGAGATGGCATCTCACTGTAGGTTTGTTTTGCATTTCTCTAATAGCTAATGATCACGAGCATTTCTTCATATGTCTGTAGCCATCTGAATGTCTTCGTTGGTGAAGTGTCTGTTCATAGCCTTCACCCATATTTTAATTGGATCACTTGTCTTTTTGTTGTTGAGGTGTAGAAGTATTCTATAGATTTTACAGATTAGACAGTTGTTGGATATGTCATAGCCAAAAGTTTCTTCCTAATCTGTAGGTTCTTTTTTTACTTTTGGAGAAGTCTTTTGATGAGTGTAAGTGTTTAATTTTTAGGCACTACCTTTACTTATTTTTTAATTGCACAAGTAATATATGAATGTATCTGAATATTTTAAGGCAAGTTCTAGACATAGTATTATTTCACTGGTAGGTGTTTTTTTTTTTTTTAGGTATATTACTGCGAACCTTTAATAGACAAACTCTTTTTACAAACACATAACTACAAAATCAATACCATGCATAAAACATTAAAAATAATTACTTGATATCATCAATACTACATCTATGTTCTATTTTTTCTCAATAATCTCAAAAACAGCTTTTTATGCATGGTTGGTTTGAATCAAAATCCAAAAGAGGTCCACACATTGTATTTGGTTGCTGAATCTTACACATCTCAGTTGGTCTGCAATCATTCTCCCTGCTTTTTTGTGCCATATATTTGTTGGAAAAAATGGGGTCATTATTCCTGTAGAATTTCCAATTCAGAATTTGGCTGTTTGTATTCTCTTGGCATCATTAACAGACTCTTCTATTCCCATATTTCCTGAAAGCTGATACATAGATCTAGAGACTTAATTAGATTTAAATTCAATTAATTTTTTCCTGAAAAATGATCAAAGAAATGTTTTTATATTATCTTTTTTTATGTTTTATAAGTTGTGGTTTTGAAATAGCAGCTCAATAATCCCCATGGCTAATTTTTACTTAGGAATACGAGGCTTTCAAGAGAGAAGGAGGTAACTCTGGATTCTGACTCACTTTTACTCAGAGAATTAAAGGTTTTTTTTTTTTTATAACTGTTATCTTCCTGAAAATGCAGATAAAAGTCATAATCATCATTTTTGATCAATTTACTAGAGATATCTTTAGTTGTATGCATCTTTGGCCAAAGATGTTCACCTACCTTTAAATGAAGATATCAATTCTTTGTTTACATTCTAAGCTAGGAATAAAAAGATTTGAAATGACTAATGAATAGAGAAGGTACCAGATGAAAAGAGAACTTCATTTGAAATTTTTATGTTTTTTTATAATTGTTTAGAATGAACTAACACAAATTATGGGTGGAAACACAAACCCAGGTGCAATGATGCAGGACTATAGTGTTGTGCTGAAGGGCAAGGTTTTGGGGGTACCCAATGACCAATATCCCTCTCTTCCCTACCTGCGTTTGGAACAGGGAGCAAGGTATAAAAGGGAGACAGATGGCACTAAAAGTAATTGTTTCTATGACTGATAAAGCTGTTTGGAGACTGTGACTTAGGTCTGCTGCAGTTATGGGCCTGCAGACACTCTCTGATCTCCTATATTAGACATACCATTCCCCTAATCAGGGGCAGTTAGACAACCACACGCCTCCCTGAGCCTAATGCGCAAGGCAGGTCCTTCTTCCCAAACTCACCACTTAATATCTCACTCCCCCTTCCCTGGTGGGAGGAGGAAAGAGAGTGAGAAGGCAGGACATAGCCAAGAGTGAGCTCAATGGAGATCTCTCAACATGGAAACATGAGGAGCAGGAAATATGTGTTCCCCTATCACCAAGATCCATGATATAAGAGAATATCATAGGTCAAACCCAATTTCAACACAGCATTTTCAGCAATAAACACCCTCACTTTTAGCTGGTCCCAACTTCCACACTATAGCAGCTATGTTCAACTGAACAAATGTTTGTGGAGTGTGTGCAAATCACAGTGCTGGAGGATGCCAAGATGCAAAAAGACACTCTTTTCTACTTTTGGGCTATTGTGAATAATGCTGCAATGAACATTAGTGTACAAGTATCTGAGTCCCTACTTTCAAGTCTTTTCTGTATGTACCTAGGAGTGGACTCACTTGGTTATATGGTAGTTCTGTATTTAACTTTTTGAAGAACTGCCAAACTTAACTCCACAGCGGCTGTGCCATTTTACATTCCCACTAGCAATGCATCTCCACATCCTCACCAACGTTTGTTAGATTCCGGGCGTGAGGTGATATCTTATTGTGGTTTTGATTTGCATCTCTCTAATGACTATCGACTTTGAACACCTTTTTATGTGCTTATCGGCCATCGGTACATCTTCTTTGGAGAATGTCTATTCAGGTCAATCGACTTTGAACACCTTTTTATGTGCTTATTGGCCATCGGTATATCTTCTTTGGAGAATGTCTATTCAGGTCAAGTCCTTTGCCCAGTTTTTGATTGGGTTGTTTGCCTTTTTGTTGTTAAGTTGCAGGAGTTCCTTTTATATTCTGGATATTAAACCCATGTCAGATATAGGGTTCCCAAATATTTTCTCCCATCCTGTAGGTTTTCTCTTCACTTTGTTGATAAAGTCCTTTGATGCATGAAAATTTTTCATTTTGATGAAGTCCAATTTATCATCTATTTTGTCTTTGGTTGCTCAAACTTTTGATGTCATATCTAAGAACCTGTTGTCAAAAACAAGGTCATCAAGCTTTATCCCTATGTTTTCTTCTAAGAGTTTTATGGTTTTTATTCTTATATTTAGGTCATTGATCCATTTTGGGGTTAATTTTTGTACATGGTGTGAAGTACTGGTCCAACTTCATTCTTTTGCATGTGAAGGATCTCCTTAAATTTTGCACCCCAGGTGCCTCGTTTGCCTCATCTAATCCTGGCTACGGAATCCCTAATAATAGTAGGCACCTTACACAGTATGTTCCCTCTTTCCTGCCCCAGGTACAAAGCAATTGTCCGGCCAATGGATATCCAGGCCTCTCATGCCCTGATGAAGATCTGCCTCAAAGCTGCCTTCATCTGGGTCATCTCCATGCTGCTGGCCATCCCAGAGGCTGTGTTTTCTGACCTGCATCCCTTCCATGAGGAGAGCACCAACCAGACCTTCATTAGCTGCGCCCCATACCCACACTCCAATGAGCTGCACCCCAAAATCCACTCTATGGCTTCCTTTCTGGTCTTCTACATCATCCCACTGTCCATCATCTCCGTCTACTACTACTTCATTGCCAAAAATCTGATCCAGAGCGCTTACAATCTACCCGTGGAAGGGAATATCCACGTCAAGAAGCAGGTGGGTGCTAAGGATGGATCCATCTCCTCCTTGGAGATTTGGTCTCTTATGTTTACTTTGGGCCCTACTAACAAGGACAGTATTTAGGTGGGCACATCACCTGATTCTGCAATTAGAGGAGGTGTGGGTTATCTGTGGCCAGATGGCAAATGGCAACTCCTAGCCACGGAAGCCAAGGGATTCAGGTGTTCTTTATAGTTTTGTTCTCTCGTTAAAGACCTACACTAGGGAGATGCTGAGAACTGGGAAGATTTGAAGTGTTGGCTTCTTTCTGAGAAATATCTGAAAAAGTATTGTTTCAAAAAAATTTTTTTTTTTCCAGCTTTGAGGCTCATAAGGCTGTGACTTCATTAAACCCCAGTCATAGTGTTTGGGTAGGAAGAGGGGTCACCACATGAAGAAAAAGCAGACAGGTCAGGAAAATGAAGCTGGTTGAATTAAAAAAAGTTATTCGATTAAGAGGTTCACACTGATTTGGGTTCAGATCCAGGCTTCATGATTTACTCACTGACCCTCTCTGAGCCTCACTTCTCTTACCCATAATACAGTGTTGTTGTTGGATGCTGTCTAGTCAATTCCGACTCATAGTGACCTTCTATGACAGAGGAGAACTACCCCATATGGTTTCTTGGCTGTAGTCTTTATGGAAGCCGATTGCCAGGTCTTTCTCCTGCAGAGCTGCTGGGTAGGTTCAAACCACCAACCTTTCGCTTACCAGCTGAGCTCTTAGCCACCAGTTGGAGGATTACCAGTTGGAGGATTACCAGAGAGAGCACATATAAGCCTAGAGCGCCCAGCCTGCAGGATACCCTTGTACTGTTAGACTCCCTGCTTAGAAACCAGGGTCTCCAGCTTTCTCCTCTTTGTCAGTGCTTCTGACCTTCTGGCCCAGATGTAGATCACAGGCTTTATGATGGAAAGGCAGAAAGACTCCTTACCTGACTTGAATGAATAGCTTACTCAGTTGGAGGCATCACCCTGTAAAGTTGATTTTTTTTTTGCCTCAATTGTTGAGGAACAGTGGCAGTTCTTAGCGAAACCTTCTCCCTACTTAAAAGGCCACTCATTTAGTGATCTCCCATTGTACCCCAAGTCCTTTAATGAGAAACACACAGCTCTCCTTGCAGACGGTGTTAGGAGTAAAAGGAGAAGCTCAGAGTACATTGTCTAGGAACCTTCCTGTATAGTTATAGACCAGAGGTAACTTGAAATTAAAAAATAATAATAATAATAATGAGTTAGATCTTGGTTTGGCCAATGAGGAGGAAAAAAGCTGGTTGCTTCTTTAAGCATCAAAGGGAATCAGAAATTACTAAGCATGGAGCAAAGAAAGACATGAAGTCGTACAGCTGATAAACAATACAAAGGCTCTCCTGAGGAAAAGGAGTTCCTAGAATTTCATTGTGCAATCCATTCACCCCTGAAATCAACTTTGTGTAAGGATCAATCCTAGGAGGCGTGTTCTGTCTTTTATCTCGTGAATTTCTGCTTTCTCATTTTATCCGATTCTCCTCGTCCTCTTCTACTGAACTTTTTCCCTGTGATTTTGCATACCCATCTCTTTTATTTCCCTCATTCTTTTGCCCTGTCCCTTTCTCTGTCTGCATCCTTGTCTCTCTCGTTGTGACTCTTTCCTCAGATCGAATCCCGGAAGCGACTTGCCAAGACCGTGCTGGTGTTTGTGGCCCTCTTTGCCTTCTGCTGGCTCCCCAACCACGTCATCTACCTGTACCGCTCCTACCACTACTCTGAGGTGGACACCTCCATGCTCCACTTCATCACCAGCATCTGTGCTCGCCTCCTGGCCTTCACCAACTCCTGCGTGAACCCCTTCGCCCTCTACCTGCTGAGTAAGAGCTTCCGGAAACAGTTCAACACCCAGCTCCTCTGCTGCCGGCCTGGCCTGCTGGCTCGCTCTCATAGCACTGGTAGGAGCACCACCTGCGTGACCTCCTTCAAGACCACCAACCCCTCCATGGCCACCTTTAGTCTCATCAACGGTAACATCTGTCACGAGGGGTACGTCTAGGCTGGCCCTCGGCCCTGCCCCACAGGGGCCCCTGGTTTTGTGTTGCGGCTGGTTGGGACCTTCATACCTGTTGTTCTCTGTGTTTGGAAGGTTCCTGAGAGGTGTGGAAGGGTGGGGGAGAGGCCCAAACAGATGGCTATTGTATTTTAAAGGTACCATCAAGGCTTACATTTCCCATTTCAACTAGTGAATGCTTCTTCTGATATAGGGTGAACGGGAACAAATAGGGAATTCTTATTTTAACTGTCAAGCTCTGATGTATCAGTTGTGGCTAATTAAGTCATAGAAACTATATGAACAAGCAGATTTATGTAGCAGAGAAATCATACATTGATAGCCCACTTTGTGAAAGACTTTACATTGTCATTTCTTTAAGCGGAAGCTAGTGCTTTCAAAATATCATTTGTTTGATTTTTTTCAGGAATCTCTATAATCCATAAAGCACAGAACTTTTATTTATGCACCTAACTTGAAAAGTCAACACAATGAAAGAGCCCCATGGATGAGGGACAATCCCCAAACTGATAACACAGAAGGCCAATTTGAATAAAAAACAAATCCCTGAGCATTGATTTAAAAAAAAAAAAAGATGTTACTGAGGGCACAGGAGGAACACGCAATACATCACATCACTTTAAGGCATAAGCACAACCAAACACCCAAACACACATATAAAGGTCGATGGGTGCCTATGCAGAGATATCTTGCACTCTGAGTTCTAACTCAATGGAGGTCACTCTTGCTGATGCCAAATCTCAATCATCCATGGTGGGGTTCTACCATAGAAGAGAAGTCCTTTGGGGGGGAAATTGATCATGCGATCAGTTCATCAAATATTTATGATTACATAGAGTACAGTGTTTATTCTCGGCATGCAGATTTTTGACCAGTGTGTTTATTTAGATTTGGCCATCCTTGTCTGCTACATTGGAGTCCCTGGGTGGTGCAAATAGTTAACACACTCAGCTGCTAACCAAAAGGTTGGAGGTGCGAGTCCACCCAGAGGCACTTCCTTGGAAGAAAGACCCGGCAATCTACTTCCAAAAAATCAGCCATTGAAAACCTTATGTAGCACAGGTCTGCTCCCACACACATGGCATCACCATGAGTTGGAGTCAACTGGACCACAATTGGTGGTGGTGTCTGCTACATTGAAATAGCGCATGAAAAAGAAGGGATCATATCTCAGTGGAAATAGAAACATATTTATATTTAACACATGTTTTGTCTAAAGTTTGTGGGAGGAAATGAAAAAATAAGTCCCTTTATAATACTTCAAGGAGCCCTGGTGGTGCAGTGGGTAAAGCAATCAACTGCTAACTGAAAGGTCAGCAGTTCGAAACCTCCAGCAATTCCATGGGAGAAAGACGTGGCAGCCTGCTTCCGTAAAGATTTACAGTCTTGGAAACCCTATGGGGTTGCTGTGAGTTGGAATTGACTCGACGGCAGTAGGTTTGATTTGGGGGCTTTATAATATTTTAGTAATACGGATTTCTGAGTATGCATGAGAAAGTTGCAGGGTGCTTAACTTTAAGAACTAATTGAAAAACAGCCACCAATACATTTTGTTCTACTTCAGAAAAGTATTTATGAAATGGCCCATGTACAGAAAAAGATAGGACTGAAATCTTTTTTCTTTTTCTAAGTGAGTAAAATTGGCTCTAAAAAGATTGACTACCTTATTTTTAAAACCCTGAACCAAGTTTCTCTGGATTTTTCTGGACTCAAGGGCAGGTCCATTCTGACCGATTACGAACATCCTAACCCCCTTCCAGACAAATCCAAATTCTACAAGTGTGCCCTTCCATCCTAAGATAACTCTA
Organism: Loxodonta africana; assembly: GCF_030014295.1. Taxonomy (NCBI): domain Eukaryota; kingdom Metazoa; phylum Chordata; class Mammalia; order Proboscidea; family Elephantidae; genus Loxodonta; species Loxodonta africana. Next base: position 17,650,784 of record NC_087369.1, read on the forward strand.
GTTCAAGTTTCCTCTATGTAGGCGAGATGGAACAAGTCAACTCTCTTGTCCACGTGGCACATATTACAAGACTTTTGTCTCTTGAGCTGAGGAAGCATGCTTTAGGAGTTAGGACCAGGACAGTTGTAAAGATCTGTGTTCACAGTTAATTAGCTGGAGCGAAACCTCTTCACGTCTGTCTGCCCTGTGCTCCTGTGTACTGTGCACACCTGCTTTCCTGGGAGTCCGTAATTGCATCGCACAGTTGGCAAGTAAGACAGATGGTGGAGGTGAAAGAACCAAGATTTTAACTTGACATCCCAACTTTGTCTCTAGCAATATGACCTTGGCTCTCAATGCCCCCTCTCTGGACCCATATTTTCATCTGTAGAATTAGAGGATGGCACTAAGGTCCTGTCTCCCTCTAAATTTCTGCAAGTCTCTGCATTGTTTCTCATTCTGTCTCTAGAGCATTTATGTAACCCACTTGCTTCCAGTTGCCCCATGCCTGCTTTCCCTGGAACAACAATTCTTTGGGAATCCTTTCAGTCGCCACTCTACACTCATGTACACATTAGCAGTATGAAGGGACACTGGCCATTCTGTTGCTTCCAGGAGCTCCTTGAAATCAGCTGTATGAACGATGTTCCGTTAGTGTATTATGATTTGGGGTTAGAATTGGAAGAGACATAAGAAAACATATTGCTCAATGTCCTTATTCACCCTTCTTCAGCTTTCATGTACCTTTTAGCTTGAACCATTACTCCATAGTTTTGCCCTTCAAAACCCTTGAGCAGAAATCACTCTATGCCCAGTAAATTGCTAAGATGTACAGCATTCTGGGTACCTAGCATGACTTGTCCAAACTTCACTGATCTACCTGCTTCCAAAGACACTTGGGGAGTAGGACTCATCTTAATATCTCCTTCCATTAATATCATGCATAGATTGTGTCTGGTCTCCTTCCTAGCTTCTGGACAAGGAGCAAGGAGATTGAGGTCTAGATCTAGCTGTGTGCCCTTAGGCAAATCTTATTACCTCTCTGAGCCTCTTAAATGAAAGGATTGGAGGAGGACTTTGTGAGCCAGTGACCTAGGACTGGTAAAACTATTTTGTGAATCAACTGGAAGGTTGACTCAGAGCCTCTTCCTGGGAAGGATTTAGCCGGGCCCTTCTCCATTGTTGTTGTTGAAATGCTGCCTGGTCCAGCACCATCTTCACAATCATTTTTATGCTTAAGCGCATTGTTGCAGCCACTGTGTCAATCCATCTCCTCACAGGTCTTCCTGTTTTTCACTGACCCTCTACTTTACCAAGCATGATGTCCTTCTCGAGGGACTGATCCCTGTTGATAACGTGTCCAAAGTACGTGAGACGTAGTCTCACCATCCTTGCTTCTAATGAGCATTCTGGCTGTATTTCTTCCAAGGCAGATTTGTTTGTTATTTTGGCCCTTCTCTACGGAAGTCAAATCCTTACTCTAACTCCAGAAACTAGAATCACTTGAGAGGGACCCAAGCCAGCCCGTGGTATCACCTTTCTGCCAGGGCAGGGTGCAGCTGGGGCAGGAGCTGAGGCATTTCACGCCTGGCTTCCAAAGATAATCACGTGTAGCACTTATGGCTTTGGTGAGGGGGAAAAAATCAATTTTTTGCTGTGGAAAACCATCTGTGTTTATTCAATTGACAGACACTACCTTTCCATCTATCTTAAATTGAGCCTCCCTGAGGCAGGCAGCTCAACAGTGATAGATTAAGCAATAAACAAAGCATTCTCCCCACCGTAGGCTCCTGCTGGCAGGGAAGGTACAGCTGCTGTTGGGAGTGATGTCCTGCAGCAAGATGATCCGCCCTGCTTGGCACAAATGCCAGAGAGAGTCCCCCTCCCTCCCTCCTTCCCACCCTGTGGTTGAGTTGATGATTCCCCATCAACGTGGATGGCTAAACCCTGCTCTTCTGGCTGCCCTCACTCCCCCCATTGAACCTGGCCTTTCTCCTCAGTAACAAGCCCTGGCTCTTCCCCTTTGCCCCACAATTTGGTTTCATCTTGGTGGATGGAAAACCCTTAGGTAAATAAATTGAAGGTTCCCGCAGATGATCCAAGCCCAGCTTGTTATGAAAATACACACTGGACAGAAATAAATGAACTTGACCGTGGCACACGGGCATCCTTGAGTTATAAAAGCCTCATATATGCCAAAGGTAGCAGTTGGTTTATTGGTTTCAGAGCCTTTTCATGCACCAAATGGCTTCTGGTAATAGAGATTAGCTTTGTTTGGAAACTACAAATTGAATGACTTCCTCAACCTGTGGACTAAAAAGCAGCCAAGTCACTTTTCTCAAAGGCTGGATGAAAGCGGTACCCTGGGAGCCTGACAATATGACGGTGACGTGAACAGCTCACACCATATGTGGTGGGGATGGAGGGATGGAGACTTCCGTGCCATTTGTACCCTTCACATCCCGACTGGGAGGGAGCTGGGTTAGAGAGCAGCTTAGAAATAGCCCAGGTGGCTGGGGAAATGGCACACATCCATCTGATTTGGGGCTGAATTTTCAGGAAATGGATTAACAGCTGAAAACAAGGAATTCTTCACTCTCATGGGACCTGGCTTTGTGTGAGGTATTCAAAGAAACCAAGCCTGAACAAGCTCTACTTTATTCTGTATCTGGAGGGTCACTCCTCCTAGCATGCTCCCAACACAAACACATAACAACTTTAGTATGGAGCTTACCATCACTTTCACCTTCCAAGATACCCTTTGTTAAGGGGCAGGGGGCTAAGCGTTAACTCCAGCTGAATATACCCAGAGCCATCAGCAATATCACACTGAGAACAGACTTTTTTCTCTTGTGAAACCTCAGGAATGTGTTCGGCGGGATGTCTCTAAGTTTTTAAAAATTTCAGTGTTGCATATATATTGAATTGAAGAGCCCCTGGGTTAGACTTTTACATGTCCACAATGAATTCAAAATAATAATTCAAAAAACACTTTGCATTTACCTAGTGTTCACAGTCTATAAAGCACTTTTCTTGGAAACCCTGGTGGCGTAGTGGTTAAGTGCTACCGCTGCTAACCAAAGTGTCAGCAGTTCGAATCCACCAGGCTCTCCTTGGAAACTATGGGGCAGTTCTACTCCATCCTGTAGGGTCGCTATGCGAAAGAATCGACTCGATGGCACTTTTATGCTCTTTGCCTCATTTAATCCCAACCATTCCTGTTGGCTAAAGAGCTGCTGTACACCCTTTACTATGGAAATTTGTAACTATCAAATTCGAGCTTACTATTGACCATCTGGCACAGTGGTTAAGCATTCTACAGCTAACCAAAAGATTGCCAGTTCAAATCCACCAGCTGCTTCTTAGAAACCCTATGGGGCAGTTCTACTCTGTCCTGTAGGGTCGCTATGAGTTGGAATCAACTTGACTGCAACGGAGCAACGGATTTGGTTTTTTTGTTTGTTTGGTTGGTTTTGTATTGACCATCTAAAGGAGCCTAAGTGGCACAAGTGGTTTGTGATTGGCTGCTAACCTAACGGTTGGCAGTTCAAACCTACCCAGTAACTCCGTGGAAGAAAGACCTGGCAAACTGCTTCCACAAAAATTACAGCCAAGAAAACCCTACAGAGTTCTAGTCTGTAACATGTGGGGTCGCCATGAACCAGAATTGACTCAATGGTAATTTTTTTTTTCTTTTTTAACCATGTAGGAGTCCCTGTGTGGTGCCAATGGGTAAGCGTTCGACTGTTCGCCGAAAAGTTGATGGTTGGAACGCACCCAGAGGCGCCCAGAAGAAAGAATTGGCGATCTGCTTCTGAAAGCTCACAGCCTTGAAAACCCTACGGGGCAGTTCTACTCCGCACACACGGAGTCGCCGTGAGTCAGGGCTGACTCAGTGACAACTAACAACAGCATCGACCATCTACTATTAGATTAAAAGGCCCGTGGAACCATGAGGCTATTTGCAGGTCCAGATATTTGATCTGCAAAAAGGCAGTTTCAGATGGTTCAACTTAATCGGAATTTTGTTTTGTTCCTACGTAAACTAACGCTGCTTCATTCTCAAGACATGTTCTGGGATACTGAAGAACAGGGCTGATCATTGCTTCCCCAGCTTACTGGATAGTCTGTCACCCCCAAAGGGAATCTGTTTAACTAGGCACAAAGGAATGAATGGGGTCATTCTTGACTGCCCCAGGAGAAGCTTATTAGTAGGAATAACACTCCACGTCTCAATGAAGTGTAGCGTTAAGACAAGGAAGGGCCGGATCTTGGGAGCAAAAACATGGGCCATGAAATAACACACATTGTTCTTAAGACATTGGCCCTGTAGTAGCCACTTTACCAAGTGCAAGCACTTGGACTTCCCCTTAACCCTGTCTTTGTCCAAAACCTGAAAGGAGTCCTGTGACTCTGGAAGTGCTGGAAAGGATGGGGCTCAACTTCACCAAGCCCAGATGTTGTGCCAAGTATAGTGCTGGGCACCTTTATACTGATCTTCACAAGACCTTAAGAAGTATTCAGAGGATTCAGGGAGATTTTTTAGTGATCCCAAGGTCACATGGAACAGTTCAACGGCAGAGTTAAAATTTGGACGTGGAACTCTCTGAAGTCCATATCTATCCCACTGCTCAGCATTGCTTCCCAAATCCAGGCCATGGGGAAAACCAAGTTCATAGGACCTAATAGAAAGCCTAGATTCCTAGATTCTGTCCAAAGGCCTAATCTAGTGATATAGTCAAAGAGTATATACAAAGGGCATCAAAGATGTCTCCAAACAGGTAGGCTAAGGACTTGCTGCAGGCAGAGGCTGGAATGCCACCATGAGGTGGGTGGGCAGGGATGCCTCTTAGTTTGGTCGCCCCCGGAGACAATTCAATTGCAACCACAAGCTCTGGGAAGAATTTCCCATCTGGTTCTTTGACTCACTGAGATGAGAAAAACTTAGTGAAGGGCCAGGCGCACAGAGAGGACCCAAGTGAGAACAATCAATCCAGGCATCCTTCTTTGAATCAGGACTAGTTGCAGAAAAAGTCTCAGGAAGAGGGGAACCCTTCTCCCAAAAAAAGAGTAGGATATGACAATGGATAGTTTCCCAGTGCCTGAAGACCCAGGCAACGTGAATAAACTCTAATAGAAAAATACCTCCTGGGCCAGGTAAGGAGCTCCACTATGGATGTCGGTATCTGAGTGCCTAGCCCTAGATGTCCTGTTATCAACCCAGACACCACCGTCTCTGCCCTCTCAAAGCTCACATTTCTAGGACACAAGATGATTTTCCTTTTTTTCCAAATTCAAAATCTGTTCTCAGAGGCATATAATGACCTGATGGGAGTCACATAATTTTATGGCCTTTAAAAAGGATCATTTCAACGTACAATAAGAACTCATACATTCAAGACCTCATTAATTCCCAGACAAGCTTGAAATTTAGGGTATAATTCAGGACTTCAATATCTAAGGTACATGAAGTCATTTGGGCCTGTTGCAAATCCAGGTTTTTCCACCACTTTGTTTCACTTTTAGCTATTGGTATTGACAATACATAGACAACATTGAGAAAGTGAAACTGATTTAAAATTTTTTTTTTTTCTGTAATCTGGGCTTAACGGAGTCAACCATGACCTTTCTTGTATTAAGGCAGCAGGGTTTTGTGTAACAAAATTTGTTGAAGTGGTCAAGTCCGTGAGTTGTAAAAATTATATGGCCCAAACTTCTTTATGTCACTTAGTGTTTTGTTTTAAATATTAATCTCATATTTGGTAAATTATAAATGTGCTTGTTACTATTAACTGTAAATATTTATTGCATTCAAAATGTACTCTGTGCTAAATAACTCAGAACAAGTTCCAGGTGTGGTACTTTGTGTAAATAATGTCATGGCTTGGCTTTGCCTAGACTCCTTATAATAATGAATTGTTTATAAGACAGTTTGCATTATTAATAGGAATGATTTGGAACCCTTTATATGTGCAAATGTAAATGTGTGACCGTGTAAAACTCTTAGGACGTGTGCTCTTTAATTCTTACTTCTCAAGAAATGTTTCCACTGCTTCTCCTGTAACGTACAATGGTCTGCATGACATTAAGTCAAATTCAGTGTAGTAAGCTGAATATTCAAGTTGTAGAAGGTAAGAAATGGGTTTCATTCCTTAAAATAATAAGGCATAGTTTATGAAATGGACAGATGCATGTATTCAGTGTTCAATAAAAGAAATCAAATTTGCATGCTTCTAGTCTGTGGCCGTGTACCCCACAGTTGCTTGCTTTCCTGGACCCCCTGCATCAGAATCAGCCAGGCTGCCTGCGTTTTGCAAAATGCAGGATCTCCAATTCCCTATTCGTTTGGAACATCTGGGGGTGTGACCTTAAAATCTGCATTTTTTCACAAGCGCCCCCAAGGGATTCCTCAGGACATTAGAGTTTTGTTTTCTGAACTTTTAAAGGTATCTATTTAAAAACTTTTGAATAGGCAAGCCATTCTCATGGTCCACAATCAAAAGTGTAGAAAAGTATTCTGCTTCTGCTGTTCCCTGTCCTCACAGTTCTCAAGCACCCTTCTTCAACAGCCATCTCCAATGGGTGACCATTGTCATTAGTTTCTTGTGTCTGCTACTGGACAGTTTTTTACGCATATACAAGCGAATACAAGTATGTGTTTCCGTGCATTTCACCACCATTTTCCAGGAATAGCTGCATATTTTAAATCCTTATAAATAATTCATTATTCTAAGGCATCTAGGCCATTCACTGTTTTGTCCCTTGCTTAATTCACTGCACACCATAGCTTGGAGGTCTTTCCATATTAGCGTATAAAGTGCTTCCTCGTTCTTACGCCTGCACAGTATGCCCTAATTTATTTACCCAGTCCCCCAGTGATGGACATTGAGGTTGTTTCCAATTTTTTGCTATTAAGAACCATGCTGCAACGAAGAACACATATCACTTCATGCATCAGCAAGTGTTGCTATAAGAGTAAATCCTAAGTGTGCAATTGCGGAAACAAAGAACATCTACCTTTATAATTTCGGCAGCTATTCCAGATTGCCCTTTTTAGGGCTTAAATACTAAAGTTTGAGAGCCCCTGCTTTCTGGGATAATCTTAGGCATCAGAGAGTAAGAAGGCTCTTAAAAATTATGGCTCAAAATGAGGAAATCTAGCTGTGAAAGTTCCCCAAATGTTCAGGCTACTGACTATCTGAAGTCTCCTTTTCCTTTCTTTCCATCTAAGAGACTGCTTTTTGTGTATGTGTGTGTGTGAAGGAAGGGTAATAGATTCTAAGGTTGGGTTCCCAAAGACAGTGAGGAGAGTTGGCATTTGGATCACGCGCTGTTTGATCCATTCCTTTGTCACCAACCCCATTTATATAAAGTCTGTGAACTGGCTTAGCCAGAGATCAAGTCTTTGGGAATATTTAAAATATTCAACAGCAAACACGAGGCAGCATGAGAAAGACCCACAATCCCAAAGTTGCGAATAAAGGAGGCTGACAGCCAAGAAATGGCATAGCTACGGTGGAAGCAAGTGGAAGCTGTCCAAGGTCCCGGCACCCCCAGTGAGAGGAGGTAGCACAAGGGGTACCCATCGAATTTTCAGAAAGGAAGATTGGCAGCTATGAGTGTGGGAGGTGTGCAACCACCCCCATAGGCCCATCTTGGAAGAAGGCTCGCTTCTCCCCCTTATGTCACCCCCTTCCCCTGCCACGCTCCCCACCTCCTCGATGTGCGGCATGGCCAGCCCACAGTTAAACTGTAAATGCTCTCTGAAAGTGTCAACATTTTAAAGAGTCAAAAAGTGAGTAATTCAAAATTGTGGCTGAAGTAGACCCCTGAATTCGATGGGAAAATGGACAGATTAAAATTATTGAGTCAGAGACACCCAAAGCATAAAAGGCCAAGTTGACATTTAAGATGGGTCCATGTTAATTGCTCAGAGATCCCCACAAAGCCCAGGTGATTTTTCCTGTTAGAAAGTCTGGGCCCCCTCTTTGGAAAGATGCTGCCTATAACGGCAGAAAGAAAGCTGTATTAAGGCATAGAGAGTAATAGAGAGAACTTAACATTATGTTAGAATCATGGATTGTTGAAGTTGGAAGACACCCCAGAGAATGCCCAGACACCCCCTCATTTCACAAATGAGCAAGTGAAGGGAAACTGGCATAGTTCGTGTTTGCCCAAGGCCATCAGACTTTGGGAAAATGAGACAAATTGCCTTGGAGGTGACTCGGATGAAGTGAGCAGAGGTTGATCACGCCCTTTGCAAGTAGGAGGGGAAAACCACACAGGACTGTCCTGCACCCCACCAGGCGGAGAATCTTCATGGGTAAACAATGGTTTCTAATAATACAAGAAAGACAGAATTGCCTCTTGAGGAAGCTATATGGAAGCAGGAGTCCTGTCCCCTGGATATGGACTGAACTGTGTTCAGTATTATAAAAATGAATTTCTAAAAGCCAACCTCCTTCTGAGCTAAGATCAGGAGGTCAAGCCTTTTGCTCCAAATTACACATCAGCTTTGACTCCTCCCCAGTGCCTCACCCCACCGTTCAAGACAGCCCAGTGCACCTCAGTGCCTCTCAGCAGGACTGGACTAGCTCTGACTCACCAGTGTGCTCATTGCCAGAATAGTCTCTGTTGGTGTGGCCACTCATGGGGAGTTGCCTATGGCCTTCTCCTGAGAGTGTGGCCTGTGGACCAGCAGCATTGGCATCACATGGGAGTTGGTTAGAAATGCAAATTCTTGTGCCCCACCTCAGACCTGCAAAATCAGAATTGGCTTTTTAGCAGATCCCCAAGTGGTTCCTATGCACATTAAAGTTAGTGACCCCTGATCTAGGAAATCATTTGCTGTGAAGAAATACATACATATTAGGGCCTGGTACTTTCTCCATGCCATTGTGGAGAAAGTGGTGTCTACAACTTTCCCAAGGCATTCTGAGCTGAGAGCCTTGGAATCTCTTATGGCCTGTACACCACCTTCATCCTTTGGACACAAGCTCTGTCCATACAGAGTAACAAGGTCCTCTATGTCCCTGCTCTCCAAGAACTGGTAGTAGATGAGTTTATAACATGAGCTTCTTAGGACTGCTCACTCTTATTGGCCCAGCATCTTCTTAAGAATCACCACACACAATCGATGATTTTTCCTTTCTTGGTGAGGCCCACCAGCAATGGCTGTTATCTGTTGTGTTCAAGTCATGCCTTGCCCAGAAAGAATAATTTTACCTGATGAAAACTAATAGAACATGTCATGCTTCCCAAGTTCCCATGAGAAATCTTGAACTCCATACTTCTCCATGATCCAGAAATGAAAGGGTCAATGCACTCAGATCAAAGGTCTCTGGAACTGGACACTGGGGGCCATTTTGATGGGTTGAGGCCCCATGCCTTCTACAAGTTGTTAAAATTTTGACCCTTACCCCTGAATCTCCCTAGCCACCGGTCATTGCCCTAGATACGTTCCTTCTTTTGCTTAAACTCTTGGAAATAGCCCCTAAAAGGTTTCCTTATTTTTATTCATTCTTCACATTTCTTCCAGATTATTCTTTCTTATATACAGCTCTTCACCACCATCTGTCAATTTGCTGTACTGTGGCAGTTTGCATGTTGCTATGATGCTGGAAGCTATGCCACTGGTATTTCAAATACCAGCAGGGACAGGTTTACCATGGTGGACAGGTTTCTGTGGAACTTCCAGACTAAGACAGACTAGGAAAAAAGGCCTGGTGATCTACTTGCAAAAATTAGCCAATGAAAACCCTATGAATCACTGAATATTGTCTGAGACTTCAACTTGGTTATTTGGCCTCATCATCAGGAGGGAACAACTGCTGGAGAAGGACATACCAACAATCATGAAAATGGTTCAGGAACAGACACGTTCTGTTGTATGTGGGGTTGCCATGAGTCAGAGCAGACCTAAAGGCAACTGTCTTGATTATCTAGTGCTGCTGTAACAGAAATACCACAAGTGTATGGCTTTAACAAACAAATTTATTCTCTCACCGTCTAGTAGGCTAGAAGTCTGAATTTAGGGCTCCAGCTCCAGGAGAAGGCTTCCTCTCTCTGTTGGCTCTGGAGGAAGGTCTTTGTCATCAATCTTCCCCTGGTCTAGGAGTTCCTCAGTGCAGGGACCGGGGTCCAAAGGATGCGCTCTGCTCCTGGCACTGCTTTCTTGGTGGTATGAGGTCCCCTGTCTCTCTGCTGGCTTCTCTCTTTTATATCTCAAAAGAGATTGATTCAAGACACAACCTAATCCTGTAGATTGACTCCTGTCTCATTAATATAACTGTCTCCAATCCTGACTCATTAACATCATAGAGGATAGGATTTACAACAATAGAATAATCATATCAGAACCATACAATATTGGGAATCACAGCCTAGCCAAATTGACACACATTTTGTGGGGACATAATTCAATCCATAACAACAACCACATATAGCTCTGCTCCAGTTGCTCTTATGCTCAAATTCTGTCCTTGGCTTTGCTTCCTGGGATGAGTCCAATTTCCCTTGCCTGGATGTCAACTCCCTACTTCCCCAGCTTATCTCCTACACACTGCCCCTGGCCCTGCACCCACAGTGCTCCATTCACACCTGGCTCCTAACTGTTCCCTGACACCTCCTGGGCTCCTCTTCTCAACCTAGAATCACCTGGGGAACTTTAAAAAATCCTGATGCCCAGGCCCAAGCCCTGAACAATTTCAGTCAGGATCCCTGGGAGGGGGGAACCATGCATCCGTATTTTGAAGCTCTCCGGGTGATTCCAACAGCAGACAAGGTTGAGGACCACCTCCCCTGAAACATCCTCCAGTCTCTCAGCTGGCCCCAATCCAACCCATCCCTCAAAGCTCAGCTCCAATGTTCTAGCTCCACGAAGCTCTCCAAGGAGCTAGATAGCAGGGCTTCGAATCCATTTGTTCTGGTTCAAGCCCCTGCTGAGAATTTGCATTTACATCCCAGATACATTGAATTAGAATTTACAGTTTAACAAAATCCCCAGATGACTCCTGTGTATAGTCAGTTTTGAGAACCGCTGCTCTACTAGTGGTTCTCAGAATTGGTCCCTAACCAGCAGCATTAGCATTGCCAGGGAACTTGTTAGAAATGTAAATTATCAGCAGAGGTTAGAACTGGACCAAACTGATTCAAAGCCCTGCTAATTCTCTGGGTCTCCCATGTTCTTATAGCACTTTCTACAGGGATCTTAGCTTTTATTATATCCTGCCTTGCCTTATATTTACTTGTGTGAACATTGGTCTCTCCCTCTAGATCTTGGGGTTGGGAGACAGTTTCTGTAAAGGGCCAGATGGTATATGTTTTGGGCACTGTGGGACATACAGTTTGTTACAACAACTCAACTCTGTTGTTGTAGTATGAAAGCAGCCACAGACAATGCATAAACAAATGAATGTGGCTGTGTTCCAATAAATCTGTATTTGCAAAAACAGGGGGTGGCCAACAAGGCTGGCATTAATCCAAAAAACACAAAATAATAAATGTTGGAGAGGTTGTGGAGAGACTGGAACACTTATACACTGCTGGTTGGAATGTAAAATGGTACAACCACTTTGGAAATCGTTTTGGTGCTTCCTTAAAAAGCTAGAAATAGAACTACCACACGATCCAGCAATCCCACTCCTTGGAATGTATCCTAGAGAAATAAGAGCCTTTACACGAACAGATATACGCACACCAATGTTGATTGCAGCACTGTTTACAATAGCAAAAAGATGGAAGCAACCAAGGTTCCCATCAACAGATGAATGGATAAATAAATTATGGTATATCCACACAATGGTAAAAAAACAATGATGAATCCGTGAAACATTTCATAACATGGAGGAATCTGGAAGGCATTACTCTGAGTGAAATCAGTCAGTTGCAAAAGGACAAATATTGCGTGAGACCACTATTATAAGAACTCAAAAATAGGTTAAACAGAAAAGAAAATATTTTTTGATGGTTAGGAGAGCAGGGAGGGAGGGGGGTTTTCACTAATTAGATAGTAGATAAGAACTATTTTAGGTGAAGGGAAAGACAATACACAATACAGGAAAGGTCAGCATAACTGGACTAAACCAAAAGCAAAGAAGTTTCCTGAGTAAACTGAATGCTTCGAAGGCCAGTGTAACAGGGGCGGGGATTTGGGGACCATGGTTTCAGGGGACATCTAAGTCAATTGGCATAATAAAATCTATTAAGAAAACATTCTGGATCCCACTTTGGTGAGTGGCATCTGGGGTCTTAAAAGCTAGCAAGCGGCCATCTAAGATGCATCAATTGGTCTCAACCCACCTGGAGCAGCGGAGAATGAAGAACACTAAAGACACAAAGTAATTATGAGCCCAAGAGACAGAAAGGGCCACATAAAACAGAGACTACATCAGCCTGAGACCAGAAGAGCTAGATGGTGCCCAGCTACAACCAATGACTGCCCTGACAAGGAACACAGCAGAGAACCCCTGAGGGAGCAGGAGAGCAGTGGGATGGCAACCCCAAATTCTTGTAAAAAGACCAGACTTAATGGTCTGACTAAGACTGGAAGGACCCCAGAGGTCATGATCCCCAGACCTTCTGTTAGCCCAAGACAGGAACCATTCCCAAAGCCAACTCTTCAGACAGGGATTGGACTGGACTATGGGATAGAAAATGATACTGGTGAAGAGTGAGCTCCTTGGATCAAATAGACGCATGAAACTATGTGGGCGGCTCCTGTCTGGAGAAGAGATGAGAGGGTAGAAGGGGGCAGAAGCTGGCCGAATGGACAAGAAAATAGACAGTGGAGGGAAGGAGTGTGCTGTCTCATTAGAGGGAGAGCAACTGCAAGGTGTATATAAGTTTTTGTATATCAGACTGACTTGGTTTGTAAACTTTCACTTAAAGCACAATAAAAATGAAAAACAAAAAAAAAGAGGGTGGGCTGAAGTCTGTTGACCCTTAAGTGAGACTAATATAGCTCCTTAGGGCCAAGAACCTTTCCTTTTTTTTGTAAGCCTTGGTGTCTATTACAGTGCCTGAATTCATGAGATACAACCACAAAATTCCCGTTCTGGAACTCTATGTCATCAGTGTCTCACAACCACAGCCTAGAGCATGGGTAGCCAAGGTGAAGCAGAAAAGATAGAGCTCATCAAGTCTGCCTTTTAGGCAAATATTAATATTTACTGTAGTTATCATTTCCAATAGAGACCTGAAAACCCTGGTGGCACAGTGGATAAGTGCTATGACTGCTAACCAAGAGGTTGGCAGTTCGAATCCGCCAGGTGCTCCTTGGAAACTCTATGGGGCAGTTCTACTCTGTCCTATAGGGTCGCTATGAGTCGGAATCGACTTGATGGCAGTGGGTTTTTGGTTAATAGAGACCCTGAGTGCTACAAATGGTTAATGCTCTTACCTTCTAACTGAAAGTTTGGAGGTTCAAGTCCAACCAGAGGCACCTCAGAAGAAAGGTCTGGTGATCTACTTCTGAAAAATTAGCCAACGAAAACCCTATGGAGCATAGTTCTACTTGGACACACATAGGATCACCATGAGTCAGAATCGACTGGATGGCAACTAGTAAAATGATAATAATTTCCATTGAGTTCTCAAACAACTTCTATTTGTGTGCACAGAGCCCCTCGACAACAGTGCAAATACATCTCTCTGACATGACTTATTTTTCCAGCTCTACGTGGGTCCCCTTCTACCACACTGCAGGCTGGTGTCTTTAAGAAGGTTAATAAGGTGCAAACATCTGAACAGAGGTCAGTGTCTGGAGGAGGCAGCTGTCCAATTTGTAAACCCAAGCTGTAGACAAGTCCACTGATTAGCAGCACCAACTCATGCTGGCACAATTCACTATCATTACAAAAAACTACTTCTGACAGGAGGGAAAGGAATCACGGCTCCCTCGCTCGTACCATGGCCACCCCTGTCCTGGGCCCCCTGCCTTGTATCCCCATGTCACATCACCACTAGACACGACCTGTTCCCTGCACATTTTTCAGTAAGGAAACTGGTCAGCAGCTTGCGGGGATGTGGCATTTCCCAGGACGACTTTAGTCAAAGAAACAGGAGTTAAGGTGAGGACCCCCATGTAGGAGGACTGGAGAGATCAATACCCTAGAATAAAGGGGCTCCCACAGAGACTGGCCACACCTGCCTCAGACCTAGAGGGCCCCAGGCAAGGCTGCCAGGCTGAGCATCCCCTTGCTTCTCCTTCAGGGCTCTCAGAAACAGGTGCTTTGGTTCACGGAGGGTGACCTTGGGTCAGTAGAAGGAGGAGTGTGAGCCTCTGGCAGATCTCAAGGTGATAACCCTGAGTGAGGAGGACAGAGGGACCCAGCTAGAACAGTGGGGTCCCATAGAGCTCCGCCCTGGCTGTCTGTCCTTAGAGGTCCGGAACAGTTGTGGAGGATGTGACTCACCCTGACTTCCCACTCGGAGGTGCTGGGAAGGTGAGGACCTGGATTTGAGGGACGCAGCCTTAGGTCAGCAGAGAGCGGCGTCCCAGGACTGATAGGGTGTCAAGGGGAGAACCTTGAATGAGGAATGAGGGGACCGCAGACCCCAGAATGGAGGAGGTCCCACAGAGCCCCTCCTGCTGGTGGCCCTCGGAGGACCAGGGCGGAACAGTCAAGTTGAGGAACCCCCCTCATTTCTGCCTGGAGGGCCTTAGGAAGGCGAGGACCTGGTCTAAAGGGGTGGTCCTACTTCTGTGGAAGGAGGAAACCTAGGCCTTTCTAGAACCTAAGTGAGGACCATGAGACCTAAGGAAGGTACTTCTCCTGAAAAGTGGGGGCAGCCCAGAGCCGCGCCCCTGTAGTCAGCACTACGGGCTCCAAACAGAAGTAAACAGATGTGGGGCGCCAGACTTGCCTCTCTTGGGACTCCAGGAAGTGAGGGCTTTGGTATGAGCCTGACGGACTCAAATAAGTGGAGGGAGGAGTCCCAGAGAAATCAGACTGACCAGTTGCCATCTAGTCGATTCCGACTCATAGGACCCTACAGAACAGAGTAGAACTGCCCCCCCCAAAAGAAAACTCATTGCAGTTGAATGGATTCCGACTCACAGCGACCCTGTAGGCCAGAGTAGAACTGCCCCATAGGGGTTCCAAGGAGCACCTCGTGGATTGAAACTGCTGACCTTTTGCTTAGCATCTGTAGCTCTTAACCACTACTCCACCAGAGTTTCCATAGGACTGCCCCACAGGCTTTCAAAGGAGCTCCTGTTGGATTCCAACTGTGGACCTATTGGTTAGCAGCCGAACTCTTAACCACTATGCCACCAGTTGTTGTGTTGTTGTTAGGTGCCGTTGACTCGGTTCCAACTTGTAGTGACCCTATGCACAACAGAACAAAACACTGCCCAGTCCTGTGCCATCCCTACCATTGTTGTTATGCTTGAGCTCCTTGTTGCAGCCACTGTGTCGATCCACCTCATTGAGGGTCTTCCTCTTTTCCACTGACCCTGTACTTTGCCAAGGATGATGTCCTTCTCCAGAGACTGATCCCTCCTGACAACACGTCCGAAGTGTGTAAGACGCAGTCTCGCCATCCTTGCTTCTAAAGAGCATTCCGGTTGTACTTCTTCCAAGACAGAATTGTTTGTTCTTCTGGCAGTCCATGGTATATGCAATATTCTTTGCCAACACCACAATTCAAAGGCATCAATTCTTCTTCGGTCTTCCTTATTCATTGTCCAGCTTTCACATGCATATGATGCAATTGAAAATATCATGGCTTGGGTCAGGCGCACCTTAGTCTTCAAGGTGACATCTTTGCTCTTCAACACTTTAAGGAGGTCCTTTGCAGCAGATTTACCCAATGCAATGCATCTTTTGATTTCTTGACTGCTGCTTCCATGGCTGTTGATTGTGGATCCAAGTAAAATGAAAGCCTTGACAACTCCAATCTTTTCTCCGTTTATCATGATGTTGCTCATTGGTCCAGTTGTGAGGATTTTTGTTTTCTTTATGTTGAGGTGCAATCCATACTGAAGGCTGTGGTCTTTGATCTTCATTAGTAAGTGCTTCAAATCCTCTTCACTTTCAGCAAGCAAGGATGTATCATCTGCATAACGCAGGTTCTTAGTGAGTCTTCCTCCAGTCCTGATGACCCGGTCTTCTTCATATAGTCCAGCTTCTTGGATTATCTGTTCAGCATACAGATTAAATAGGTATGGTGAAAGAATACAACCCTGGCGCACACCTTTCTTGACTAAACCAATCAGTATCTCCTTGTTCTGTCTGAACAACCGCCTCTTGATCTATGTAAAGGTTCCTCATGAGCACAATTATGTGTTCTGGAATTCCCATTCTTCGCAATGTTATCCATAATTTGTTATGATCCACACAGTCAAATGCCTTTGCATAGTCAATAAAACATAGGTAAACATCCTTCTGGTATTCTCTGCTTTCAGCCAGGATTCATCTGACATCAGCAGTGATATTCCTGGTTCCACGTTCTCTTCTGAAACCGGCCTGAATTTGTGGCAGTTCCCCGTCGATATACTGCTGCAGCCGTTTTTGAATGATCTTCAGCAGAATTTTGCTTGCGTGTGATATTAATGATATTGTTCTATAATTTCCACATTAAGTTGGATCACCTTTCTTGGGAATAGGCATAAATATGGATCTCTTCCAGTCAGTTGGCCAGGAAGCTGTCTTCCATATTTCTTGGCATAGATGAGTGAGCACTTCCAGCGCTGCATCCGTTTGTTGAAACATCTCAATCGATATTCCATCAATTCCTGGAGCCTTGTTTTTTGCCAATGCCTTCAGAGCAGCTTGGACTTCTTCCTTCAGTACCATCGGTTCCTGATCATATGCCACCTCTTGAAATGGTTGAACATTGACTAATTTTTTTTGGTACAATGACTCTGTGTATTCCTTCCATCTTCTTTTGATGCTTCCTGCATCTTTGATATTTTCCCCATAGAATTCTTCACTATTGCAACTTGAGGCTTGAATTCTTTCTTCAGTTGTTTTGCTTGAGAAATGCCGAGCATGTTCTTCCCTTTTGGTTTTCCATCTCCAGCTCTTTGCACATGTCATTATAATACTTTGTCTTCTCGAGCCTCCTTTTGAACATTCTTTTTCTTCATTAATTCTTCCTTTTGTTTTAGCCGCTCAACGTTCAAGAGCAAGTTTCAGAGTCTCCTCTGACATCCATCTTGGTCTTTTCTTTCTTTTCTCTCTTGTCAATGACCTCTTGCTTTCTTCATGTATGATGTCTTTGATGTTATTCCACAACTCGTCTGGTCTGCGGTCACTAGTGTTCAATGTGTCAAATCTATTCTTGAGAGATGGTCTCTAAATTCAGGTGGGATATACTCAAGGTCATATTTTGGCTCTTGTGGACTTGTTCTGATTTTCTTCAGTTTCAGCTTGAACGTGCATAGGAGCAATTGATGATCTGTTCCACAGTCGGCCCCCTGGCCTTGTTCTGACTGATGATATTGAGCTTTTCCATCGTCTCTTTCCACAGATGTAGTCATTTTGATTTCTGTGTGTTCCATCTGGCGAGGTCCATGTGTATAGTCACCATTTATGTTGGTGAAAGAAGGTATTTGCAATGGAGAAGTCGTTGGTCTCGCAAAATTCTATCATTCAATCTCCAGCATTATTTCTATCAAAAAGAACATTTCAAGATCTATCCTGAAGTACAATGCTGTCAGTGATAGGATAATATCCATACGTCTACAAGGACCAGTTAATACGATTATTATTCAAATATACACACCAATCACTAGGGCCAAATATGAAGAAATAGAAGATTTTTGTCAGCTGCTGCAGTCTGAAATCGATTGAACATGCAGTCAAGTTGCATTGATAATTACTGGTGACTGGAACGCGCAAGTTGGAAACAAAGAAGGATCAGTAGTTGGAAAATATGGCCTTGGTGATAGAAACAATGCTGGAGATGGAATGATGCCACCAGCTTACTCCCCAAAAGCTCCGCCCCTGCCATTGGCCCTCCAAGACCCCAACAGCCTGGCCCAGAAGCACCTCCCCCTATGTTCCGCCTCAGAGGTCCCTGGATGGTGAAGTCTTGGTCTGATGGGTAGTGTCAGGTCGGCGGAGGTTGGCTTTCCAGGACTGGTCAGGAGTTAAGGTGAGGACTCTGAACGTGGCCTGAAGGGATTGCACCAGCCATAATCACAGTGATCCACGATGCCCTGCCATAATCAGCTCTGGGAGGCCTCTGCCTGGAGGGCCTCATGGAGGGAGGGCCTTAGCAGAAAACGGGTGGCCCAGTTCGGCAGAGGGCTGAGACGTAGACCCTACTGGAGTCCAGGTAAAGGCCCTGAGTGCTAACCAGGGGACCTCACCTCAAAAGAGGGGGAGGGCCAGAGTCCCGCCCCTGCCTGGGAGGCCTGAGGCTGGGTATCAGGAAGAGGCGCCTTTCCATTCTTCCTGGGATGAGGAGGGGAGAGAGAAATGAGGGCCTTTATGGGGATAGGAGGAGCCCTGGTGGAGCAGTGGTTAACAGCTCAGCTGCTAACCCAAAGGCCGGCAGTTAGAATCCACCAGCCGCTCCTCGGAAACCCTACGGGCAGTTCCACCCTTTCCTATAGGGTCTCTCTGAGTCGGAATCCACTCAATTTTTACCGGTGGGGGTAGGGGGTGCGCAGACCCAGGTCAGCAGAGGGAAGACTCTTAGGCCTTCCCAAGAGTCAGATTTAGGATGCTGTATGTGAGGACCCTGAGTGGGACTCCTGAGTGGGACTAGCATCCATCGGTCCTCAACCTGCATGTGGCAGTTTTCAGCCATGGGAGAATACGAGCAGGCCTGGCCAGATAAGATGACCCTCACTTCTTCCATTGGGTCTCAGGGAGGTGGGGGTCTACAATGAGGATTTATGCCTCAGGTCAAGAAAGTGGGTGGCCCTAGGCTCTGCCAGGAGTCAAAGCAAGGATGCTGGATAAGACCCAAGGGAACCACTGCCCCTGAATAGAGGGAACAACGAAGAGTCCTGCCCCACCTCCTGAAACAAAGAGTTTCAGCCCTTGAAAGCCAAGACAGGGCTGTCAGGCTTTCAGGCCTAAGAGAGGTGAGACCCTTGGTCTAAAGGTAAAGCCCCCAGTCAACAGAAGGGATGGGGCCAAGGTGAGAACCGCGAACGAGGACTGAAGACCCCAATGAGTCCAGGACAGAAAGGGCCCCACAGAGCTGTGAGCACTGGGTGCCCCTAGCAGGGATGGTGGACTGGGGTACCCCTTCACAGCCTTCCTTTGGGTCCCAAAGAGCTTTGAGGTGTCCCATTCGGAACAGCAGAGGAAAGGGGGCCAAAGGCCTCCCCACAGTTGCTATGATGGTCCTGAATGTGAATGGAGAGGACACTGCCACCCAGAACAGAGGGTCCCCAGTGCCAGCCCCTGCTGCCAGCCCCAGTAAGCCCCAGGCAGGACTGAAAGACTGCAGCCTGAGGATCGCTCTGACTTCCTCCCTGGGGTTCTCAGGGGGCAGGCTGAGCAGAACAGGAACCGATGGGTTCCTTGAGCAGGCCCCTTCAGGAAACCTGCAGAGCGGCCTTCTTAAAGCCAAGATGGCATCTCCCTGCTGAAGGGGCTCACATCCTATTGTCCTTTCTCATCCAGTGACCTGCATCACCTGCCCTCTTGCCCACACCCTGCCTGGTGTCCCTGACTAGGGCCATGCCTTGCAGTCAGAAGAGTAAGCTCTGCTCCTGTGAGAAATGCCAGCAGGCCAGAGGTGAGACCCAGGGTCTGGAGGGTGCTCAGGCCTCTGCTGCTGTGGAAGAAGACTCCTTGTCCTCCTCCTCTTCTGATTTTGGGTGTGTTCCTAGAGCAAGCATGGTGCTAGATCACCCCGCACTCACCAGGGGCCTGGTAGAGCTCCTCCACGGCCACGAATTCTGTACGTTTCCTGAACGAGATCACATGAAGATGCCAAGAGTAAAGCTGAGGAAAGGCCAAGTTCCTCTCAGGCCAGTGTGAATATACTGACATCAGTATTCCCTAGTTGGGGGGTGTCATTGATTGAATTGTGTCCCCCAAAAATACCTGTCGACACGGCTAGGCCATGATTCCCAGTATTGTGTGACTGTCTACCGTTTTGTCATCTGATATGATTTCCCTGTGTTGCAAACCCTAATCTCTGCCTGTGGTTAATAAGGCAAGATTAGATTATGTTAAAGAGGATTAGGGTAGGATGTTACACCCTGGCTCAGGTCACATCCCTGATCCAATGTAGAGGAAATTTCCCTTGGGTGTGGCTTGCACCACCTACAAGAGATAAAAGGAAAGGGAAGTGAGCAGAGAGAGAGGGACCTCATGCCACCAAGAGAGCAGCACGGGGAAGAGAGTGCTTCCTTTGGACTCTGGGTTCCTGCGTGGAGAGGCTCCTAGTCCATGGGAGGATTGATGACAGGGACCTTCCTCCAGAGCTGACAGAGAGAAAAAGCATTCCCCTGCAGCTGACGCCCTGAATTTCGACTTCTGGCCTACTTACTGTGTGAGAATAGACTCCTGTTTGTTGAAGCCGTCTACCTGTGGTATTTCTGTTACAGCCGCAGTGGATAACTAAGACAGGGCGTGGGGAGGTAGTCACGGTTCAGTGGTAGAATTCTCGACTTCCATGTGGGAAATCCAGGTTTGAGTCTTGGCCAATATAGCTCATGTACAGCCACCACTTGTCTGTCGGTGGAGGCCTGCATGTTGCTATGATGCTGAGCAGGTTAGAGCAGAGCAGAGCAGACCACTCAAGGGCAGCTAACAATGGCAACATTCCCTAGTGTGAAGCCCTCTTTAGTCAGCTAAATGGGCCCAGGTACAACAGACACTCTATGAAATTTCTTTTCCAATGAACAATATTCATCACATTATTCTTTAAACCAACTCCATTAGCACCAAAAAAAAAAAAAAAGCAAATAAGGCACAGATCAGTGGGACTGATCAACATACTCATAGTCAAGAATGGGCAAAAATTGGAGGAAAAAATGGGAGGAACAGTTTTCTTCAAACTGATAGGATCTGGGAAGAACTTATAGCAGGGAGAGGCTCTGAGGAAGAACTGTCAAGGACCGGAAGACCTGTGAGCTGGAAAGTTGGGGTGTCGTAGTAAGGGCCCCTAGGGCAGAAGGAGTCTCTGTCTCCATGCTTCCTCTTTGGAGCCTTTCATTCCGTTCTATATGCAGTTACTGGGAGCTGGTGGGCTCTGAGCAGGGTGGCTTTGTGAGCAGGCAGTAGACAGGCGAACAAGGTATAGTGCCCATCTTCTGTGGACCAACGGACCAGAGATCAAACACCTCTGTAGCCCTTGGAATTTAAATTCTCCAAGAAACGAGAACACTTCAGTGCAAGACTAGCAAGAAAAACAGTTAAGAACTTGGAAAAATCGGGAGCGTCTTCCTTTTCTGGGTTATAGTTAATTTGGTTTCTTTTACAGTAAGCAGATGCAAAAATTTCAGGGCATCAGTGCAAGGAAATAATCCAGAGTGCTTTTGCTATTGCCTTGTTTTTTCTTTTTTTTTTTTTTTAAACCGTGGAACCTATACCAAATACAGAAAGGCATATAAACAATGCGTGTAGAGTTTAAAGAATAATTAAGTGAACACCTACACAGCCACACATTAAGAAATAGAACATTGCCAATACTCTAGTAATCCCCAGTGGTCCCTCCCCGATGGCATGCCCTTTCCTACCCCAGAGGTAACCATTATCCTGAATTTTCTATTACTTGTTCTCTATCTTTTCTTTGTAGTCTTTCCAACTTTGAATGTATTCCTAAATAATTCTTTGTCCAATTTTACCTGCTTTTGAACTTTATATAAACGGAAGTACATTGCAGGTAATCACCTGTGACTTGCTTTCTCTGCTCTCCATCATGTTTGTGATATCCACCCATGTTGATGTGTGTGGTTCTCGTGTGTTCCTTTTCATTGTTGTATAGCACTCCAATGTATAAATATACCCCCAGTTGCCATTGGGTTGACTCTGACTCATGGTGACCCCATGTGTGTCAGAGTAGAACTGTGCTCCACAGGGCTTTCAATGGCTGGTCTTTCAGAAGTAGACTGCCAGACCTTCCTTCTAAGGTGCCTCTGAGTGGACTCAAACCTCCAACCTTTCAGTTAACAGCCAAGCATGTTAACCATTTCCATGCCTATAAATATACCACATTGTATATATCCACTTTACTTTGATTAATATTTGGGTTTTTAATGCTGCTATGAACAATTTTTTGGAAACCCTGGTGGCTTCAGTGGTTAAGTGCTACGGCTGCTAACCAAAGGGTGGGCAGTTCAAATCTGCCAGGCGCTCCTTGGAAACTCTATGGGGCAGTTCTACTCTGTCCTATAGGGTCGCTATGAGTCAGATCGACTCGACGGCACTGGGTTTGGTTTTTTGGTTTTGGTATGAACATTTTTGTAGATTTCTCTTGATTTCCATGTGCAAGAGGTTTTCTAAGTTTCATAGCCAGGAGTGCAGTTGCTGGGTTGTAGGGCATATACGTGTTCAACTTTACTAGGTGGTGCCTAACTCCTTTCAAGGTAGTTGTACTACCTTTTGCCAGCTGTGAAAGAGAACATGTGTTGCTCTGTGTCTTTTGGAGCCCTGGTGGCACCGTGGTTAAGAGCTCAGTTGCTAACCAAAAGGTTGGCGGTTCGAGTCCACCAGCTGCTCCTTGGAAACCCTATGGGGTAGTTCTACCCTGTCCTGTAGGGTCTCTATGAGTCAGAATTGACTCGATGGCAGTGGGCTTGGGCTTGGGTTTTGTCTTTCACCAATGTTTGGTATTTTCCCACTTAATTTTTGCGCATCTGGTGTATGGTAGCATCTCATTGGAGTTTTTAGTTTGCATGTTCCTGCTTGCTAATGAGTTTGTAGTCCTTTCCGTAAGTTCATTGCCCATTCGGACATCTTCTTTTGTGAGATGTCTGGTTAAATTTTGTGCTTATTTTTCCATTAGGTTATTTGTCTTTTTTCTTATTGTTATTTCAGTTCTTTATATATTCTAGATATAATCCTCAGACAGTTAAAATGTTTTATAAATATCCTCACACTATATGGCTTACCTTTTCATAATTTTATGGTGAGCTTTAAGAAGTCTTATGATACTAAGCATTTATCTCAAAGTCATCAATGCTTTTCTTAAGGTTTTGTGATTTTTATTTCTTGTTTATGAACTCTGAGATGGTAATAATATTCTCCTATATATATATATTTTTAAATTTTAGTAATTTTGCCCTTCACGTTAGTTCTTTAATTCAATTGGCATGGATCTTTGTGTAAGTCGTGAGGAATGTATGACATTTCCTTTTTATCCATGTTGTTGTTAGGTGCCATCAAGTTGACTTTGACTCATAGTGATTCTATGTATAACAGAACAAAACACTGCCTGGTCCTGTGCCATCCTCACAATCATTGCTATATTCGAGCCCATTGTTGCAGCCATTCTGTCAATCCATCTTATTGAGGGTCTGCATCTTTTTCACTGACTCTCTACTTTACCAAGCGTGATGTCCCTCTCCACGGACTGGTCCCTCCTGATAACATGTCCAAAGTACACGAGACACAGTCTTGCCATCCTTGCTTCTAAGGAGCATCCTGGCTGTACTTCTTCCAAGACAAATTTGTTCTTTTCGCTGAAGTCCGTGGTATATTCAGTATTCATTGCCAACACCATAATTCAAATGCAACAATTCTTCAGTCTTCCTTTTTCATCATTGAGCTTTCGCATGCATATGAGGTGATTGAAAATACCATGGCTTTGGTCAGGCGCACCTTAGTCCTCAAAGTGACACCTTTGCTTTTAAAGATTTTTAAGAGGGCTTTTGCAACAGATTTGCCCAATGCAATACATCATTTGATTTCTTAACTGCCGCATCCACGGGCATTGGTTGTGGATCCAAGTAAGATGGAATCCTTGACAACTTCAATTTTTTCTATGTTTATCATGATGTTGCTTATTGGCCCAGTTGTGAGGATTTTTGTTTCCCTTATGCTGAGGTGTAATCCATACTGAAGGCTGTAGTATTTCACAGTTGTGCCACCAACCCAAAAACCAAGCCCACCGCCATCGAGTCAATTCCGACTCATGGCGACCCTATAGGGTTTCTGAGGCTGTAAATCTTTATGGAAGCAGACTGCCACATCTTTTTCCCATGGAGCTTCCGATGGTTTCCAACCACCGAGCTTTCAGTTAGCAGTCACTCACTTTAACCAATAAAGCTTTTGCATGTATTTAAAAAAATTATCCATTATTTCTTTAAATATAGTAATCATTAGCTATTTTATATTCTGTGACTACTATGTGAAATCTTTGTAGGTCTATTTCTCCTTACTCTTATTTTTCCTGCTAATGCTCACTCATGGTACCTTAGTTTCTTGTGTTTTTTCGTGGTTTCTTTTGCCTATACATTGCTCATATTACTTAAAATTTTTATATGCTAGAATCCTTGGAGACTTGGAATAAAGTTCTTAGTCCAGAAGGAATTGGTTTTTGCTTTAACTGCAAAAGTAGGGCTCCTTTTTAAAATCCATGTTCAATACCAGTTACTGAAAAATTTATTGTCTCCTCAACAATCTGCCAAGCCTCCACTCTTGCATTGAGTCCACATGAATATGTTTCAGGGTCTTCTGTGTGTTCCATTGTTTGTCTGTCCCTGAGCTGACACTACAATGTCTTAATCACTATAGCTTTTATAGTAAGCCCTGCTTTCTGGAGGGTAAAGCCCTCCATCTCTCTCTTCTTCAAAAGTTTCTTTCCTGTTCTTGGCCCTTTATGCTCTTCCATATAAATTTTAGAATCAGCTTGTCAGTTTCCAAAAAATGTTGGTGTTTTGATTGCTATTGAGTAAAACTATAGATTAATTTGGGAAGAGTTTATATCTAGACAAAACTGAGTCTTCCAATCCACGAATATGACATCTCTCTCTAATTATTTATGTCTTCTTTAATAATATTCACCTAAGTTTTATAATTTACGCCACATTTGTTTGTTAGAATTAATTTGGGGTGCTTATATTTTTGTTGTTATTATACATGAGAATACTGTCCCCTCCCCATTTTTTAATTGATAAAAAGAAATTATGTATACATACACACACACATATATATAATCAAATAACCTTATCACACTCTCTTATTGACTTTTGTTCACATGGGCACGGTTTAGGCCTTCCTATAAACAGAACCGCACCCCCCTGTGAATAATAATATTTTGTTTTTTCCTTTCCAACCCTTTTTCCTTGTGTTTCTTTTTCTTGTCCAATTGTACTCACCAGAACATCAGCACGATTCTGAGTGGAAACGAAGAGTGAGCCCCCTGTCTTGTAGTGAGGCTTTCAAGTTTTCACTACTGACTGTGATATTTGATGGAGCCCTGGTGGTACAGTGGTTAAGAGCTACTACTGCTCTCCACCAGCTGCTCCTTGGAAACCCTATGAGGCAGTTTTACTCTGTCCTGTGGGGTTGCTATGAGTCGGAATCAACTCAGTGGCAACGAGTTGTTGTGCTATTTGCTGTAGCTTTTTGTATTAGGTTGAATATTATAAAGCTGGTGACATTTGAACATTTTTGCCTTTACAAAAACAGCAATTTCATTTGTTTCTACCTAACAGGTGCCTTGATTAGGATAAGGTAGTTCCCTTCTAGTCTAATATTTAATATTTAAAAAATATTTTGGGTAATTTTTAAAAATCATGAATGGTGCCGATTTTTTCAAATGCTCTTTTTTTTGCATCTACTGAGCTAGCATATGATATTTTTATGTTTTCTTGTTAATGTAGTGAATTACATTGATTGATTTCTAAACACTGAAACAATCTTGTATTTCTTCATTAAACCCAACATTTCTTGTTTAATACTTTGTATTTATGTTCTGGAATGAGACCGTCCTATGATTTTATTTTCTCATACTGTGTATTGAATGTTATCTGTGCATATTCACTCTCTCTCCGCTATTTGTAATTCTGATTAGATGTATATAAATCTTCGGGCTCCTTTTTCCATGTCTTTTAACCTCTCTTTCGTATTTTCCATCTGTTTGTCTTTCTCTGATGCATCCTGGTTAATTTCCCATGATAAATCTTCCAGTTTATTCATTTTTTTCTTTAAAAAAAAAAAATTTCCCATTAAACCCTTCATTTGAGTTTGTTTCTTTTTTAAAATTTTAGAAGTTCTATTTCAAATCTGCCTGGCCATGTTTTATACTTTCATGTCCCTTGCATGCATTTTAAAAATTATCCATTATTTCTTTAAATGTAGTAATCATTAGCTATTTTATATTCTGTGACTACTATGTGAAATCTTCGTAGGTCTATTTCTCCTTGCTCTTATTTTTTCTGCTAATGCTCACTCATGGTACCTTAGTTTCTTGTGCTTTTCATGGTTTCTTTTGCCTATAAATTGCTCATATTCCTTAAAATTTTTATTTGCTAGAATTCTTGGAGACTTGAAATGAAGTTCTTAGTCTAGAAAGAATAGGCTTTTGCTTCTGCTTGCCAGCCGTGGGCACTTAACTTAACCTATCTAAAGCCACTAGATTATTGGTTTCAGGTTTTTTTGTTTTGTTTTTGAACACCCCAAAGCTGTGAATTGTGGGCTGCCAATGCACTAAAAAGCCAGCTTGTGGTTACAGTTTTCTGAGGGCATCTCTTCCCTCTCTTCTCAGTGCAAAGGTTCAGAGTGTGATTTCCATTGCAGTTCCCTGAGGTGATAGCCTTTTGGGATCCTAAAGTTCTGGGTGAGGTCTCCTGTAAGACCTCTTCCTCTTAGGCAGGGCCCGGGTTTCGTCTCCTGAATCCATGTCACACAAGAGTATGATGCTAAAGTTAAAGTTCACATCAGTTTGGCCAGCACCCTCAGTGGCAAAGCTTACCTTTCTGAGTTTCCATTTTCATTCTCTCTCTCACCTACGTGTTCTTTTTTTTCTTGCCATCTATCAACTCTTTTAATAATTTTTATTTTCCAGTATTTTTTGTTGTTTTCAGCAGGAAAGTCAATATGGAAAATTTGCCTGCCCCATTATTGGACACCAAAGACCAAAAGCAATATTTTTTCTATTAATTACTTTGTAACTGGTTACTTTTCTGTTGCAACACCTATCACTTAGTCCAGGAATATGATTAGCAACCCTCAGGCTCAAATTTATTCATTTCCCTGCAGAATCTGAGAGAGAAACAGAGAGTCACATGCACTGCAGTACTTAAGTCAAGAATAGATGGTGTCCTACTCCATCTTGGCCCATCTCACATGACATTAATGAAGGCAATGACATTGACTTGGTATAGGGGCCCCTGTAGAGCCCCTACTGCCTCTTCATTCTCTTCCCCAAACAATATTAAACAGTATTTATCATGACCTCAAAACCAGTAAAACCAGTTGTCCTTGAATGATTCCAACATGACCTAAGCCCTCCACTTTTGAGATTTCTTGTCCCCTCACATCTCCCATCCCCTCCCAGCCATTTCCAGGTGTATCTGAATCCTTCATTTTTTTCACTAGTAGAAAGGAAATGCTCAGCAATTCTCAACTGGGGGTAGCTTTACCGCCACCCCCCCAACCTCAGGGAACATTGGCAGAGTCTGGAGACATATTTGAAAACCCTGGTGGCGTAGTGGTTAAGTGCTGGTTGGCAGTTTGAATCCACCAGGCGCTCCTTGGAAACTCTATGGGGCAGTTCTACTCTGTTCTATAGGGTTGCTATGAGTCAGAATCGACTGATGGCAGTGGGTTTTTGGGTTTGGAGACATTTTTTGGTTGGCACAACTGGGGGTGGGGGGCAGGTTGCTACTGCCATCTAGCGGTAGAGGCAACGGTTACTTCTAAACATATTACAATGCACAGGACTGCCCCCACAACAAACAATTGCCAGGCCTCAAATGCCAATAGTGCCAAGATAGAGACACCATGGGAAATAACGAACCCAGAGGGTTTTGCCTATGAAAGGATGACTTCCTCAAAGAGTGTATGTAGGTGGCAAAAAACACAGGCTACATTATCGGCCAGATACAATTCTACTACGTTGTGGGCAAGAGGTCTAATCGTTAGGTCCCTCTCTCATGTATAAGAAACATCATTACAGCAAACTGGCACCAGCTCTGGGCTGAGAGAAACCTTTTACAGGAATATTTAAGTGGTACTCGGCTCATTCGTTGCAATACATATAAACCGTCTTCAGGGACATGTACACAGTGTGACTTAGTTTAGTACAAGAGATGAAAGTCCAAATTTCTAGTCCCATTTACTTCCCACAAGAGTAGGAAAAAATCACTAATGGTATATTGAGTGTTAAGACAAATCAGGGCAATTCAGAACAATTTAAATGTCCATAAGAGGGAATTCGACCAAGGTTCTCCCAGGACAGCCATGTAGTAATTTAACTGAAATCTGATAATTAGAATTTGTGGATCAATATACATCACCAACAATTTCAGTGGCTTCCATTCAGGAAACCACTTTCCCTCAGAAGAAATAATTCACCAGCCCTTGAGCACAACGCGATTCTCCTCAAGAGGATTCAATCACATTTAAATATTGATGTTTAACTATGGCACAAAACACATAAAATTTTGATGATTCTGTACCAAATGATGTGGTACCAGCAGATTTCTCAGGTGATTAATGAGAAGTAAAATAATCTCTAAGAAAAGATCTGAATCAGTCAGGGTTCAATCAGAGAAGCAGAAATACAATGCATGATATAGTATTACAAGGACTAGATCTTATGCAGTTGTGGGGGTGGTGGAGCACTCCACGCAAGATTGATGCTTCTTCATCTAACATTGAGCCTCAGGTCCCTAACAGTCAGCCAGAACTGCAGTTAGAAAGTGAGCATGGATGAAAGCAAAGACAAATTGGAATCCGCATCTGTCTCTCACTACCTCCAGGCCTCAGTGCCATGGGTAACCTGCAGGAGAAACTGGTTTACTTTGCCATGGTGCTGCACATGCACGTGGCCCAGAGAACCTAAAAGAAGGTACCTGTCAGGAGCTGGATGAGTTCCGTGTCCAGGTACTGCCCTGTGCTGACAAGGTGAGCCAGAAGATCAGTGGTAATGTACCTGGTACCCTACACCAGAGTACAAACATGTCTGCTGCTTCATGCCCACCTTCTAAATCTCATAGAACTTTCTCTGTGGCCAAGCCCAATCTGGAACCAGACAGAGAAGGAAATTCTGGGAAATGTAGTCCAAAGCCACCTCAAACACCTTGCTTTCCAAAGGAAGAGCAAATACTCATGGATATGAATTTCCTACAATACAATTAGTGAATGAGAGTAGGAGAGGCTGGTAGTAACCTTGGGATGTGGATGCCAGGGAATAGAATTCCAGAGGTGGATAAATAAAGATAAGATGACACAGGGAGGACAGTGCACAATACTGGGGAAGCCAGTACAACTTGTACAAGGCAAGGTCATGAAAGCTCCAGAGATACACCCAAACTCCCTGAGGGACTGAATTGCTGGGCTGAGGGCTGTGGAGACCATGGTCTTAGGGAACATCTAGCTCAATTTTGGCATAATATTGCTTATAAAGAAAATGTTCTACATTTTATTTTGGTGAGTAGCGTCTGGGGTCTTAAAAGCCTGTCAGTGGCCATCTAGGACACAGTACTAGTCTCACCCCTTCAAGAGCAAGGAAGAAAGAAGAAAAGTAAAGACACAAGGGAAAAATTAGTCCAAAGGACTAATGGCCCACATCTACCACGGCCTGCACCAGAGTGAGTCCAGTACAGCTAGATGGTGCCTGGCTACCACCACTGACTCCTCTGACAAGGGTCACAATAAAGGGTCCCTGACAGAGCTGGAGAAAAATGTAGAACAAAATTCTCACTCACAAAAAAAGACCAGACTTACTGGCCTGAGACTGGAGAAATCCCGAGTATGGCCCCCAGACACCCTTTTAGCTCAGTAATGAAGTCACTCCTGCGGTTCACCCTTCAGCCAAAGATTAGACAGGCCAATGAAACTAAACAAGAGTAAAGGAAAGGGGCACACCAGCCCTGGGGCAGGAACTGGAAGGCAGGAAGCGTCTTTACCATGTCCAGGGAGTCAGCCTGGGCTTCTGTGCGGTGGAGCTGATGCAGGTGGTGGTGGATGGAGTGAAGATGCTCATCGAGATGAAGGAGCGACTGGAGCAGGGTCAAGTCATTGATGACCTGCTGCCCGTCCAGAAGCCAGCCCTGGCCCGAACTCTGCCACCAGCCCCACTGCTTCCTAACTTACTGCCCTGGCAGTGCCCACCCGCACCCCGATTCCATGGCCTGGTGCCTGAGCCCTTAACCTCGCTATAAAGACTTTTTCTGTCACCCATGGTATAGTTTATTTTTTTGATGGCTAAGATGTTGCTGATACTGAAATAAACTAGGATTTTGGCCTGGAAAAAAAAAGTTAAAAATCTAAATACCTTTACATAGTCTATGAAACCTAAAACAAAATGTGTTTAACTATGGTAGTCTTAAGTTTTTAATCTCTCTGCAGAGAAGAAAGCATCTGATCAAATTTTCTAATTCCTGTCAGCCTTTAAAGAAATGCCAACTCTCCATGATTAATCTCGGTATAAAATAATTAATTACTTCTTATCAAAGGCTTAGTTCCACTAATGCTATTTTTCTTACACTAATTTCTTATGTTGATTGGGCAATAGATCTTGAATTTCAAGTTTGCTACCTATTTTACGAACTTTTTTTTTTCTTGTACCTCTGAGTTTCTTTCCTCAAGGAAACAAAATCTAGGCACTGAATATATGCATGATGTTTACTGTAAAAAAAAATTTAAGTATTTCTTCCATTTTGATTTCAACAGATTAGATCTAATCTATGAGCATGATTGGCAGTATTTACATTTTGGACTGGACAATTCTTTGCTGTAGGGGCCTGTCTTGTGCATTGTAGGATGTTTAGCACCATTCCCCGCCTCTACATACTAAATGCCTATAGCACCCTCCTAGTGATGAGA
This sequence comes from Loxodonta africana, assembly GCF_030014295.1. NCBI lineage: Eukaryota > Metazoa > Chordata > Mammalia > Proboscidea > Elephantidae > Loxodonta > Loxodonta africana. The sequence continues at coordinate 17,681,677 of NC_087369.1, forward strand.
ATAAAAACGTTTCTAGCCATTGTCAAATGTCCTGTGGTGGACAGAATCACCCCCCACTGAGAACTACTGATCTAAGGCAATTAAATTCAGACTCTGATGCCTTCCTATTGCTTTTTTATTCTCATTCCATGAGGCCAGTTGTTGCCCCGATACCAAAACCAGGCAAAGACATCACAAAAAAAGGAAACTGCAGACCAATATTCCAAATGCAAAAATTCTCAACAAAAATGTTATCCAACTGAATTTACCAACATGTAAAAAGGATTACACACCAGGGTCAAGTGTGGCCTATCCCAGGAATGGAAGTTTGGTTTAGTTTACAAAAACAATGGAATGAAGAACAAAATCCCACTTAATAGACTCAGAAAAGGCATTTGATAAAATCTAACACTCTTTCATGATAAAAACACTCAACAAACTAAGAATAGAACTTCCTTAAGCTGATGAAGGACATTTACAAAACACTGATAAATCTTAGAACTAATGAGTTCAGCAAAGTTGCATGACACAAGATTAATATACAAAAATCCATTGCATTTCTGTACACTAGCAATGAACAATCCAAAAATGAAATTAAGAAACCAACTCCATTTATAATAGCATGAAAAACAATAAAATACTTAGGAAAAATTTCACTAAAGAAACACAAGTACACGGAGAACTACAAAACATCATTGAAAAAAGTTAAAGAACATCTCAATAAATGGAAAGACATCCCGTGTTCTTGGATCAGAAGACTTAATATTGTTAAGATTGACTTTTTTGCAGAAATTGACAAGCTGATATTAAAATTTACATGGAATTACAAGCCACTCCAAACAGGCAAAACAATCTTGAAAAAGAAGAACAAAGTTGGAAGACTCACACTACCTGATTTCAAAACTTACTACAAAACTACAGTAGCCAAGACAGTATAATACTCACATATGAATAGGCACATAGATCAATGGATCAAAATTGAGAGCCCAGAAATAAAGCATTACATTTAAGTTCACTTGATTTCTGAAAAAGATGCCAAAAAAATAAAATGGGGGAAACAATAGTCTTTTCAATAAGTGGCGCTGGGAGAACTGTATATCCACATGATAAAAGAGTGAATTTGGACTCCTACCTCACACCATATAAGAAAAATTAACTCCAAATGGATCATAGAACTAAATGTAAGAGCTAAAACTATAAAACTGTCGAAGAAAACATAGGAGTAAATCTTCCTGGCCTTGGATTTGGCAATGGTTTCTTAGCTATGGCACCAAAAGCACAAGTGACAAAAGAAAAAATAGATCAATTGGATTTAATCAAAATTTAAAACTTTTGTGCTTCAAAGCACACCCTCAAGAAAGCGACATCAAAACAAGACAGCCTACAGAATGAAAGAATGTATTTGCAAATCACATATCTACTAAGGGACTTTTATCCAGAATATACAAGTGACTAACAGGTATGGAGTCCCTGGGTGGTGCAAATTATTCAGTTCTGGATTACTAGCCCAAAGATTGGAGGTCTGAATCCACCCAGAGACACCTCGGAAGACAGGCCTGGTGATCTGCTGACCAACAGTCACAACCTTGAAAACCCTGTGGAGCAGTTCTATTCTGCACATGGAATCAACTCAATAGTAACTGACAACAATAGCTAATGGGTACAGCATTTCTTTTAGGGGCAATGAAAATGTTCTAAAATTAGATAGTGGTGATGGCTGCTCAACTCTGTGAATGTACTAAAAGCCACTAAATGATACTTGAAAACGGTGAATCATACAGTATGTGAATTATCTTGTTGTTGCTAGTTGCCATTGACTCTAACTCATGGTGACCTAATTTATAACAGAATGAATCATTGCCAGGTCCTGCTATTAAAAGCAACAACAAAAAAAATCAAATGGACTTTCCTTCCAGCCTTCCCCAATGCTCAGAGCCAGCTCGTCCAAATATCTATCAACAACCCTCCCCAAAGATTCTGGGGTGAACTTAGTACTTAACTTCCTGCAAAGGCACCTATTCTTTTTCTCCTTCCTGCAAAGGCACCTATTCTTTTTCCCTCAGCTAGTTGTTGAAATTTGCTACCTGGACCAAGAAGATACCAGGTACCTTAAAGCTATGAACTTTTTGCGCCACGATTACAGGATTGCTACTTTTTTCCCTCGCCCTTCAAAATCAATGCCCAGGGCAGGTATTTGTAGCATTTGTTTGTTCTGCTCCTATCTCCCCAAGGCAGGAAGGTAGCTAAGGTTTGGCTGTCCCACAGCAGCTCCGTTTCAGAGTGTCTCAGAGAGGGCCAGGCTCTGACTCCTCAGCAGTTTGGAGGAGAAACATACAGGGCTGCTGATCAAACACCACCCTCCCCAGTCAAGTCACTTCTCTGGCAAAGCAGCAGTGGGGTGAGGCTGCTGGAGTTCAGGGCAGAAAATGTCCTGATAAAAGAGAGATAAATATTAAGTGATTAGATTAGTTGCATATTCTAGACATCTTTGCAATTGGTGACTTTATAAAATATGTCATTTTCTCCTCTTTCCTTCCAGAGTAATAGCCCAGAGACTGACACCTAAAAGCCAACTTTTTTTCTCAGCTTTGGGCCTCCTGGTTCCTCAGCCTCACTCTGTATTTGTGGAATGATTTAAGTATTAGTCCAAGAATTCATCACCAAGCAAACAAAATAATATGCCCGCTTCACAAACCCAAAGGGCTGCATAGATCAGATCATTCCACTTTGGCAAAGGCTTATTTTGATGAATTCAAACACCTGAAGGGCCAGGCATTAGCTTCACTGGGTCCATGGATACAATTCAAACTTCTGGAAAGGAACCCTTCCCAGTGATTGGGTTCTCGGTCTTACAAGACCTGGAACAGCAACTTCTCCAAGATTCTTATTCCTTCAAATCAGTGGGAAAGAAAGAGTAGTCAAGACAACAAGGTGGATTCCTGTGAGGGTTTTGATTAGACAGACTTGGGTTTGAACCCTTCATACCCCACTTACTGTGTGACCTTGGAAACATTACTTAACTTCTCTGTGTCATGTTTTCTGTAACAGCGCGATGATAATTCCTAACTTACAAAGCTGTTGTAAGAATTGCAAATAGCATAAAGAGATGTATAATATAAGTAGCAATTAAGAAATGGGAAAGAAGACCACAAGACGATACCATTTTATACCCACATAATTTGGAAAAACAAGAAGCCTGACAATACCAAGTGTTAAAAAAGAGATGGAGTAATAAGATCCCTGTTGCAATGCATCTCTTATGCATTGTATGTTGGTCCAAATAGTTTGGAAAACAATATAACATTATATCATAAAGCTGAACATTTGCCAATTGTATGAACCAGCAATTCCACTCCTAGGTGTATACTCAAAGGAAATTCTTGTACATGGTTAACTGAAAATATGTACAAAAATATTTATAGCAGCACTATTCAAAATAGCAAAAACTTGAAACAGTCCAAATGCCCATTGAAAGATGTTTAATTGTGATACGGTCACACAGTGGAATATTAAAAAGCACTGAAGATGATTGAACTACGGCTGCTTGTGACAATACGCTGGGTGAAAACCAAGTACAGTACAATACGCTTTTACAAAGTTCATTGCAAGGCCAAAGAAATCATATAGTATTCAAGCATATAATGTGTATGTGATAAAACAAAACAAAAGTCAAGGGAACAATAAACACAGAATTAAAATAGTGGCTACCTCTGAGGGAGAGGCAGGATGGGAAGGTGCAGAATGCAGAAGAGAAGTAAATTGTTGGTGATGTTCACATCCCTGGATTGGGTAGTGTCTGTCATCTTGTGCTACTATAACAAATACCACAAGTGGACGGCTTTTAACAAAGAGAAATTTCTTCTCTCACAGTCTGGGAGGCTAGAAGTCCAAATTCAGAGTGCCAGCTCTAAGGGAAGGCTTTCTGTCTCTGTGGGTTCTGCAGGAAGGTCCTTGTCATCAATCATCAATCATCCCCTGGTTGAGGAGTTTCTCTGCGCTATTCTCCTGGCCCTTGTTTCTTGGTGGTATGAGGTCCCCATATCTCTCTGCTCACTTCTCTCTTTTATATCTCAAAAGAGGTTGGCTCAAGACACAATCTAATTTTGTAGATTGAGTCCTGCCTCATTAACACAACAGCCGCTAATCCCATCTCATCAACATCATAAAGACAGGGTTTACAACGCATAGGAAAATCACATCAGATGACAAAATGGTGGACAATCACACAATACTGGGAATCATGGCATAGACAAGATGATACACATTTTGCAGGGACACAATTCATTCCACGACAGGTAGCAAGTTCATGGATGGTCATGGAACACTCAATCAATAATAGGTCTTGTTAGCATTATACATGAAGGTTGGGGTGGATCTGGCTTTGACAGAGGTTCTGTTTAAGAAAAAGAATACGAAATTACAAATGCACAGTGTCATTGGCCACTCCGGTGGCCCCTAACCAGAGAGGAAAGTGTGATGAACAGGAAGTCAGAATGGAAAGAGGCAATGGTCTTAACTGAGTTCATTTAAAATATCTTACTTTGGCACATTTTACAAAAATTTATGAGCACGTGAGTCCCTAGGTGGTGCAAACCGTTTGTACTCAGCTACTAATCAAAAGGTTGGCGGTTTGAACCCACCCAGCAGCACCTCAGAAGAAAAGCCTAGTGATCTGCTTCCATAAAGATTATAGCTAATGCCGTGGATTGAATTGTGTCCTCCCAAAAATGTGCGTCAACTTGGCCAGGCCATGATTCCTGGTATTGTGTGCTTGTCCTCCATTTTGTGATCTGATGTGATTTTCCTACGTATTGTAAATCCTAATCTCTGTCTGTGGCTAATGAGGCAAGATTAGGTTATGTTAAAGAGGATTAGGGTGGGATGTAACACCCTTTAAGTGCTACAGCTGCTAACCAAAGGGTTGGCAGTTCAAATTCACCTGGCACTCCTTGGAAACTCTATGGGGAGTTCTACTCTGTCCTGTAGGGTCGCTATGAGTTGGAATCGACTCAACGGCAACAGGTTTTTGGTTGGGAATACTATCACCAAAGGGTAGCATATGTTCATTCTCTTGTTTTACTTTCCTTAATTACAAATCAGTAGTCCCATGGCTCTCTACCCCAAATAGAGATCACTTGAATGTGTTTGTTATATCTTCTTTGACACACATGAATCTTTGCAAACTATAAAACACACGTATTTAATCTTCTACATCTCATCTGGCTCTTGTTCAAGAGTATATTTTTAAGATCTTTCCACAATGTAATTGCTACTGATTTCTGAATAGTATGCACTTTATTTATCTGTTGTTGTTAGTTGCTGTCAAGTCAGCTCCAACTCATGCATGCATGTACAACATGTACAACAGAACAAAACATTGCATGGTCCTTGCCATCTTCACAATAATTGGTATGTTCAAGTCCATTGTTGTGGCCACGGTGTATTTTGAATGCCTTCCCACCTAAGGGGCTCATCTTCCAGCAGTATATTGGACAATATTCTGTTGTGATCCATAGGGTTTTCATTGGCTAATTTTTCAAAGTAGATCACCAGGCCTTTCTTCCCAGTCTGTTTTAGTCTGGAAACTTCACTGAAACCTGTTTATCATGGGTGACCCTGCTAGTATTTGAAATACCAGTGGCATAGCTTTCAGTATCTTAGCAACATACAAGCCACCACAGTGGGACAACTGACAGATAGGTGGTGATTGACCTATTCCCCCATTAATGGGTAGCTAGGTTATTGGGTTTTAGGTTGCCTCCAAGGAGCCCTGGTGGCGCAGTAGCTAAAGCTCCTTGCTGCTAACCAAAAGATTGGCAGTGCAAACCCACCAGTTGCTCCTTGGGAGAAAGATGTGGCAGTCTGCTTACATAAAGATTACAGCTTGGAAACCCTTTGGGGACAGTTCTATTCTGTCCTATAGGGTCACTACGAGCTGGAATCGACTCGATGGCAATGGGTTGGTTGGAGGTTGCCTCCAATCCCTTGTTTATACAAACAACGCTCAAATGAACAAGCATATTCACATACCCTCATGGATCTGTGTGAGAGTGTACCTACATTCTGTACAGAGGAGTGAGGTCACCAATTCTCTCACCATTTCACTTAGAGCGCCAGTACTTTTGTCCACAATAGCTGTACCAATCTAAACTACTGCTGGAAGCACATGAGTGCTTCTACTTCCTTGCCTGTACAAACACTTGGCATTTTCTGACTTTTTAATTTTTTTGGCAATCAGCTGAGAACAAGGTATATTGCTGTTATACTTTGTATTTCTCTGATTGCTAGTGAGGTTGAACATCTCTTCTTATTCTTGTTTGCCTATTTAGATATCTCTTACTGTGACTTGCCTTTTCCAATAATTTACTCATTTTTCTATTTTCCCTTTTCTTTTTCTTGTTGATTTTCATGAGTTCCTTGTATACATGGATATTAATCCCTTGACTCTGGTTTTTGATGTTACAAAAATCATCTCCCATTAAGCCACTTATTATGTGATGTCTTTCCTTCCAAAAATAGTCTTTAGTGTTGATGTAAACAAACAATAACTTCTTTGTCAACTAAGCTGCAGCCAATTTAAAAAATAATTGGAAAATTCCAAAGAAAATCATATGGAAAGTGTGCAATGTTGAGATTTACAAAATGAAAAGTTCAACGCATGTTTTCGTGAACTAATTTTGAGGCACCTTCAGGTTTTCATGAAGATCAAACAGCTTACCTGGATGCAAACTTCACCCTAAATACGACTCTGAAAAAAGCAAGATTCTGTTTAAGAATGATGTCAAGTTGGCCTTTTTCCTAAGGAGCCCTGACGGCACAACGGTTAAGCACTCGGCTCGTAACTGAAAGGTTGGAGTTGGAACCCATCCAACAGCTCTGTGGGAGAAAGACCTGGAGATCTGTTTCCTTAAAGATTACAGACTAGCAAACCCTATGAAGCCGTTCTACTCTCCGTCACATGGGATCACTATGAGTCGGAATCAACTTGATAGCACCAATAATGGTGTGTCCTACAGTAAATGGTGGGTTTACCGTAGCGAGAAGAAAAGGGAAGAAATAAAATGCTGAAAGTACAATTTAAAAACCTGATTCTTAATTTGTACATTTTTACATATATTTAATTTGTCCATATGTTTTATACACAATTTTTACATGTGATATTACACAATAATAAAAATAGATGTGATGTTTGCTATAGGTTTTTAATTTATCCCTCTATCAAATTAAGGTTCCTTTTTCCTTTCCTTTGATTATTTTTGAAGGATTTTTACATTTATTACAATATAAACAACAACAAAAACCCCAACCCATTGCCTTCGAGTCGATTCCAACTCATAGTGACCCTAAAGTATATTACAATATAAAAAAAAAAACTGTCTCTTTATTTCTAGTAATGATTTTTTCATTAAATTCCATTTTATACTATCCAAGTTTTAATTTGATTACTACTGATATGATGTATTTTCTTCCAGATCTTTATTTTAAACCTTTATGTTTGGCTCAAACCCATCCAGTGGGTCCGTGGGAGAAAGGCCTGATGATATGCCTCTGTAAAGATTACAGCCTAGAAAACCCTATAAGGCAGTTCTCCTTGACTCGATGTCACCCAACAACAACTTCCAAATTAAAGGTAGCAGGTTTTCTTTTTAATTCAATCTAATAGTCTATGTATTTTACTGGATGAATGTAACTCATTTACATTTATCTTTATTATTTTGTATTTGGACTTATCTTTTTCTGTTTTTTTAGAGATCACCTATCAACTTCTAATAACATATTTAAGTATAACATTTTCTAAGGTATACAATTTTTCAGTTTTACGTATCCTTCTTCCAAAGGCAAAGATTTTAGTATGTTCTAACTATGCATTGAACAGCCCCCATAATTTTATTGTTTTCAGATTTAGTTTCACTCTTGTTTATAAAAAATGATTATTTTTTCATTCATTAATTAAACTTACTGACATATTTTATCAGTTTTTTTTTTGTTCATTGTTATTTCACACATCCTAAGTATTTCCTCTGCATTCACTCTTCTTGCTGAAGTACGGAGTTTAGTATTTCTTCCAGCAAAGGTCTGTGAGTCATAAATTCGGCCTTTGTAAATCTAAAAATATTCTTATTTTTCTCTCACCTCTGAATAAGAATTTATGTGCATACAAATTTATAGCTTGAATATATTACTCCATTCTCTTCTGCAACTATTGTTAATGAGAAGTCTATTCTCTTTCTTTATGCTTGTTGTTCATCGTTTCTACTATAATGTATCTAAAGGTGGGTATAATTTTGTTTATCCTGCTCAGTATTCAAAGTGCACTTTGATCTGAAGACTTGTATAATTCCTCCATTATAGAAAAATCTTATTAATATTCCCTAACTATTTTTTGTTAACTTCCTCTCTTTTCTTCTCAGGGAACTCACATTATGCCTGTTTATTTCTCAGCCTGTCTCCATTATAACTGTTCTCTCATATTTGGTGTCAGTATCTAAGTGCTATATTCTGGATGAGTACTTCAATACTGTTTTCTAGTTCACAAATTTTCTATTCAAATATGTGTATATTTGAGTTTATCTTATCTGTTGAGTCTGTAGTTCCAATAATTATATTTTTCATTTAAAATTTTCTGTTTGGTTCCTTTTCATATCTACCCACTTTTGTTCTTTTAGCTCTGTTTTGTTTTATAATATCTTGTTCTTTTTATGAAAATTTATTTTTTAATTGATTTTCTCATGCATTTTTTATAGTTACAATAGAGTCTTTTTTTTTTATTAACTTTTATTGAGCTTCAAGCGAACGTTTACAAATCAAGTCAGACTGTCACATATAAGTTTATATACATCTTACTCCGTACTCCCACTTGCTCTCCCCCTAATGAGTCAGCCCTCCCAGTCTCTCCTTTCGAGACGATTTTGCCAGCTTCCAACTCTCTCTATCCTTCCATCCCCCCTCCAGACAGGAGATGCCAACACAGTCTCAAGTGTCCACCTGATATAATTAGCTCACTCTTCATCAGCATCTCACAATAGAGTCTTTTTGAGCTGTTCTAATATTTTAACTTCATCTTGAGTTAATTCGTGTTTTGATCGGTCATTTTGTCAACTGTCTTTCTTAGCATAGATTTCTTCACTTCTTTTGGAATTTTAGTTTGCAAGATCATTTTGAGTCTTTGAAAGGGAGTTCCCTTTCTTCTCATGCTGCTTTCCAGCAGGTTTTTCATACTTCTGCTTCTGGACTGCTGGTCTAGAACCAAGAGTTATTTGGGGGTTCCAGATCTTAGCTTTGTGAAGATATGAGGGATTTCTCAGATCTATCACCAAGTATATGGATATTGTCTTAGTTAACTAGCGCTGCTGTAACAGAAATACCACAAGTGGGTGGCTTTAACAAACAGAAATTTATTTTCTCACACAGTTTTGGAGGCTAGAAGTCCAAATTCAAGGCACTGTCTGTAGGGAAAGGCTTTCTTTCTCTGTCTCTGAAGGTCCTTGTCTCTTCAGCTTCTATTTCTTGGCTCCTTGGTCATCTTCATGTGGCATGGGATCTATCCCCCATCTCTGCGCGCTCACTTGCTTATTTAATCTCTTTTATATCTCAGAAGAGATTCATTTAAGACAAACCCTACACTAACATTGTCTCATTAACATGACAAAGAAAACCCATTCTCAAATGGGATTATAACCACAGATACAGGGGTTAGGATTTACAACACATATATTGGGGGGACCCACTTCAATCCATAACAGGCATCTTGACTTCATTCTGGTGCAAAGGCTGCCTGTCCTCGCTCCTCCCAGAGGCCCACCTATGAACCACAGCCTTTAAAGCACAGCCCCAGGCAGCAAGTGAGCAGCAGATCTTTACAGCCACCTTTATCCCTTTGCTACTTTTCTTCTTCTTCCCTAGGCAAATAGAGCGGAAGACAACACTTGGCACCTATTTCTAAAAGGTGGCTGAATTGTGGGCTACCCCTCTGTCCAGGTGATTTTGAGCATGTACAGTGGGGCCACCATAAAGTCAGAGAAGCAAACAATCTTTCCAGCTGGGAAACTTTAGGAGCCAGGCTCTTAGAGCCCAAGAGTGAATTTTACTTGAAAATGAATTCAACTGATTTTACATGGGGTCATTTGAACACAAATGACATAGAAAGGCATTAACCATAACTTCTTTTTTGGGGGGGTATATATCAAGGATTCAATAAATGAACCTACCTTAAAGAATGTGAGAACATGAGAAAATTGTCCATGGACCAAAAGATAGACTAGAGCAGAGTGAGGGGGGCAGGGAGAGAGAAATGAGGAGAGGGAAAGAGAGAGGCAGACAGAAAAACAACGGAGGGAGACGCAGGTGGGAGGAGAGGAAGGGAAGAAAGACGGAAGCAGACAGAAGTAGAGATGGAGAAATGAGGCAGAGTGAGAGGCGTTAAGAGCCAACAGGAGGCGTAAGAGAGAGATACGATCAGTGTGAGACAGAGCCAAAGACAGAAGAGGACAAAGCTTGCCAAAAAATAAAATAAAATAACTCCATTGGAGGGATTCAATTCTCCTGCTTTTAAAAATGAAAACCTGCCCACAACCACAGGACGAGATGTCCCCTACTTGCTGATTCTGTCGGGGGAGTGACCCAGAAGGAAGGAAGTAGTAAGAATGACTAATGGGTGGAATGAGCTCCTACAGGCTGGGATCAAGCTGCTCTCCGCCGGCTGTTGCCCTGCAGATGAGGAGAACTCCCAGTGCTGCGGGGCACTTCTAACAGCCAAGCTGATTTGATAGTCTCTTCAATAACCCATTCATCCACAGCCTTATATTAGTTTTCATCCTGAGTAACACTAATTGCCCTTCAGCTGAGCGCATGTATGAGGAATTGATTGATGATGACACCGCAGCGTTTTCCAACTCAGCAGCAGCAGCAGCCACCGTGCGTGCCTGGGCTGACGCACACAACCCTCCCCACATGGCAGGTGGGGTTCTTCCGGGACCATGACTTCAGGGAAGTAAGCCCTCATCAGCAACCTAGTGGTTGGGTTAATAGAATGAACCGCAAGAGATTAACCCCATTCTAATGATTGATCTTCCCTTTTGAAACAGCACAGTAAAGCGATCAGCTTGAGGCCAAATATTTGCTCTTCTCCAAGAGTCTTTCCATTTATCCAAAGCTGTCTTGGCCTGGGTTTTTCCAGAAGCAAAATCTGAGATAAGGAGGTGAGTGCAAGTAGTTTATTTGGGTGGTGCAGATAGCACTGGTAAGAAAGTGGGGAAATTCAAAAAGGAAGAGCAGGCAGCCAATAAGAGCTGCATTCTCAAGGCGGCATCTACTGTGGGTGACTAGAGCTTAATCCTACCGCGAAACTCTGGGAAATGGTGTAAGAGCCATGCCTCAAGGTTATCTCACCCAAGGAGCAAGGGAGCTGGGGTATTTATACACCAACTCCTGTCAGTCATCGGCCATTCCTGGGAGCTATTCTTTCCTGGCAATTCCAGCCTGCTCTATAGGCAGAGTGGCCTTTCTCTTAAACAAAGAAGTGCAGACACTGACAGTTGGAAGTTGGCTGGAGCAGATAAAAATAGTAAGGCCTGAGGGATATGTAAGTCCCCTACAACATCTGAGAACAGAGCTCTGTCTCCAAAGACTCATAGCGTGAGCTCATTTATGAGCAATTTAACAACCTTCATTTGAGGTCCACCTAAATTCATCCCAGCCGTCAGGTTCAACTTCAACTCTTTACTTGCTATACAACTAAGTAGACAAAGTCATTTAATCTCTCTGATCTCAGTTGTGTGTGTGTGTGTATTTTCATCTGTCAAGTGGTGATAATAATACCTGACCTGCCTTCCTCACAAGAATGAAATGAGACTCACAGTCAAAATATGGTAACATACATCGGGGGTCAGCACACTTGTCCTGTGAAGGGCCAGATTGTAAACATTTTTGGCTTTGTGGGCCATACGGTCTCTGTTGCAATGCCTCACCTCTGCATCCAAACCAGTTGCCATCCAGTTGATTCCGACTCATGGATATCCCACGTGTATCAAGAGTAGAACTGCTACATAGGATTTTTATGACTGTGACCTTTAAGAAGGAGGCTTTTCTTCTGAAGTACCTCTAGATGGGTTCAAAACACCAATCTCTGGGTTCCTAGCCCAGCTTTTAATGATTTGCATCACCTGGGGATTCCTAGTAGGAAAATAGCTGGAGGTAATAAGTAAACAAATGGCCATGGCTACATTACAACAAAATTTTATTTACAAAAAATACATAGCGGGCTAGATTTGGCCCAGCAGCCAAGTTGCAGTCTACCAACCTGTGATATACATGAAAGACCTTTGTAAACTTTGGTGCTATGTACACTCCCGATATCATTTATCTCTCTTTCAATAAGTCATTGGAGTTCACAATCCCTGCCATCCTGGGGGAGGAATTCATAGTTCCCTCCTTCCTGCAGCACGTGCTTACTGGGCAGCCCTCCGTGGAAGGCATTGTGTTGGCCTTGGGGTTGCTGTGCCAATAAGATAGACACAGTCCATGCCCAACACCTGGAAAGGGAACTCTGCCCACCAATCTGCACCACTACAGAGCCATTTCTTCTGATCAACAAGCAGCAACCGCAACTCTTTCAGTCCCTGGGAGAGTTGGGGGTAGACATGGAATTCCTAAAGACGCTTAAGCTCCAGGGCCACACACTTGCCTTGGCACCTTCCAATGCTTCATATGATCACATTTTTTGGTAAAGTTCACAAATGCGAGCTACTGTCTTTTTCCCCTCTGACTTAGGCTCCGTCACACTTCCCCTTTTGTTGGATGGTAATGACGCAGCCTTAAATGTTGTTATTGTGTGCCATCGAATCAATTCTGACTCATAGAGACCCTATAGGATAGGGTACAACTGCCCCATAGGGTTTCCTAGGCTGTAAATCTTTACAGAAGCAGATTTCCAGGTCTTTCTCCCACAGAGACACAGGGTGGGTTTGAAAGGCCAACCTTTCTGATGGCAGCCGAGGGCTCCACCATTGCGCCACCAGGTCTCCACCTCAAGCACTAGAGGATTCAAATAAGGGAAAGTTTAGTTGGGTTTAGTGGGATCTGTTAGAGTGGATTTTAGCCCCTTCCATGTACAGTTAAGTGACTGTTAGTTTTGTGGAGTACTAGTACCATCCACTGACGACTACTCAGCCAGCCTCATGACAGGAAGATGCAGAGCTAGAGCTTCTATTATAATATGAGCAATCAAAAAAATCAAATTTCTATTCATCATGCTCAAGGAAATATTGAATTATCTTTCTATTCTTTCTATAGAAAATAATACTGCAAAATAATTATCATGTGAAGAGGCAATCAAAGAATTCATCCAAATTAAGTAGGGAAAAGATATTGTAGAGGTGTGTCAGGTTGGTGATGAAGAAAATGTTATTTTTCCAGATTTCTTGATGTTTGTTGTACTTGGCAATTTTTTAATTGTAATTTAGATTAAGAAAATACATCCCAATAAATTTTAAAAAATTGGGATGTATTTTCTTAATCTAAATAAGTATTTTGCATTTGTAATTTGGAGTCCCTGTGATGGTGCAAATGGTTAACATACTCACCCACTAACCAAGAGGTTGATGGTTCAAGTCCACCCAGAGGTGCCTCAGAAGAAAGGCTTGGAGATCTACTTCTGAAAAATCAGCCATTGAGAACCCTCTGGAACAAAGTTCTACTCTGACACACATGGGGACGCCATGAGTTGGAATGGACTCCACGGCAGCTGACTTAAGGAATGTGAAGTAAGCATCAGTGTAAGTTGAAGGCTAAAATGTAACAGTCCACAAGTCACACAAGGGAGGACACTAACAATAATCTATAGATATGCCAGAGCAGTGATTGTAGCTAAATGGTAAGGGAAGATGCAGAAGACTGCTTAGGACAGTTCTCAGAATTCGCCTGCTTGCTTGGGAAGCCCTTTATAACTTGCCGGTTCCTTGAGTGCCTTTCATCTTGGGCTCTGTCTCCTCTCTAGACTTTTTATTCTCTGGATTGACTGTCACCCCTTGTCCATACCTTCATCTCTCCAATAGCTGCACTGCCTGTTTCCTAGGAACCAAAAGCTTCCAAATGTCCTTCTGTGCTGAAGAATAAAGCATTTGACACAGACACACATGATTTATGTCTTCTGAGCTGCTACTAATAACGGTTGCCATCTCTTTTTTTGTGATGTTAATCAATTTTATTAAAATTTTTTTTTATTTTGCTTTAAGTGAAAGTTTACAATCAAGTCAGTTTCTCATACAAAAGCTTATACACACATTGTTATGTGACCCTAGTTGCTCTCCCTACAATGTGGCAGCACACTCCTCCTCTCCGCCCTGTATTTCCTGTGTCTATTCAACCAGCTCCTGTCCCCCTCTGCCTTCTTATCTTGCCTCTGGACAGGAGCTGCCCACATAGTCTCATGTGTCTACCTGAGCTAAGAAGCACACTCCTCACCAGTATCATTTTATGTCTTATAGTCCAGTCTAATCTTTGTCTGAAGAGTTGGCTTCGGGAATGGTTTTAGTTTTGGGCTAATAGAGAGTCCGGGGCAATAGTTATCATCTTGATGCCCTCAAATAGAAACTGAAGCTGCCTGCCAGTAGCCTTTGGGTTTGTGTTTCAGACAATACAATTTTTCTTCCTGCATTGTTCATCTCCTCTAGTGTGTTTTCCCTGCAAGAAAAATATTTGCTAGAACTGAAAGTTGTCAACTTGTTCCAATTTCTATTATCATATATTAATTTGCAAGTTCTACAACTTCATAGAAATGAAGTGATGCAATATGTACTCTGTCTCTGGTATCTTTCACTCAGCATAATGTTTGTGAGACTCATACATGTTATGGCTTGTATCAGCAGTTCATTATTTTCTATTGCTTAACTAGTCTGTTGATGGATATTTGGGTTATTTTTAGTTGGGAGTTATTATAAATAAAGTTGTTATAAGCATTGCTACACAAGGTTTTTTGTGGACGTATGCTTTCGTTTCTCTGAAGTAAATGCCTAGAAGTGGAGATTTTGGGTCATAGGGCAGGTATGTATATTTAACCTTATAAGAAACTATCAAATAGATTTCCCAAGTGATTGTTTCATTTTATGTTCCCACCAGCAATGAGATTTCCAGTTGCTCCACACCCTTGTCAACATTTTATGCTGTTAGTATTTTAAATTTTAGCCATTCTAGTGGATTTTATAGCATCTTGAAGTTTTCTTATAGTCTATATCAGTAACAGTCCTGGGTTGAATTCTTTTTTTTTCTGTTGGCCAATGAAAAGTTATAAATTTAAGTCCAGTTTCATGAGTGAAATTAGCAAAGATGCAATGTTTTCTTTAAATGATACAAAAATCACTAGCCATGAAAAGATTGATAAACTGGACTTCATTAAAACTAAGAACTTCTGTTCAAGAAAAGACACCATTAAGATGATTTAAAAAAGAAAGAAAGAAAGAAAAAGCAAGCCACAGATGGAGAGGTTATTTTTTCATTAAATTTTTAAATGAACTTTGTTTTTTAGAGCAGTTTTAGGTTTACAGAAAAATTACACAGGAAGTATGGAGTTCCTATATGCTCCTCCCCCCGCACAGTTTCTCCTATTGTTAATATCTTGCATTTGTTGTTGTTAGGTGCTCTCAATTCAGTTCCGACTCATAGCAACCCTAGGTACAACAGAATGAAACACTGTCTGGTCCTGCGTCATCCTTACAATCCTTGTTATGTTTGAGCCCATTGTTGCAGTCACTGTGTCAATCCACCTTGTTGAGGGTCTTCCTCTTTTTCGCTGACTCTGTACTTTACCAAGCATGATGTCCTTCTCCAGGGACTGGGCCTCCTGATAACATGTCCAAAGTACATGAGACATATTCTCGCTATCCTTGCTACTAAGGAGCATTCTAGCTGTACTTCTTCTAGAACAGGTTTGTTCAATTTGTCAGTGTTTTGGGTTTTATCCATTCTAATAATGTGTAGTAGTATCTCATTGTTTTATCTGCAATTCCCTAATGGCATACGATGCTGAGCACTTTTCATATGCTTATCTGCCATTTTTTTTTCTTCTTTGGTGAGGTGTGTATTCAGATCTTTTGCCCATTTGGTAACTGAGTTGTTTGCTTTTTATTGTTAAGTTTTTAAGAATTCTTTTTTATTTTCGATACAAGTCCTTTAACAAATATTTGTTTTGCAAATATTTTCTCCCAGTTTGTGGTTTGTTTTTTTCATTATCTTAATAGAATTTATTTTTACATATACAAAGGACTCATATCCAGAATATATAAAGAACTTCTACAAATCAATATGAAAAAGACATATGACTCAATTTAGAAATTGGCAAAAGATGTGAACAGGAACTTTACAAAAAGAATATCCAAAAGCCCATAAGCACATAGAAAGGTGCACAACTTCTTTAGCCATCCTGAAAATGAGCTATTACTACACACTGAGTAGAAGGGCTAAGATGAATAAGATTGGTAATACCAAGTGGTGGCAAGGATGAGGAGAAATTAAAGCTCCCACATATATCTTTGGTGGAAGTGTAAATTAGTAGAGCCACTTCGAAACACTGACAGTATTATGCTAAATATGTACCCACCTTATGGCTCAGCAATTCCACTCCTAGATATATAACCAAGAGAAATGAGTACATATGTGTACCAAGGACACATACAAGCTTGTTCATACCACCTTTATTCTTCAAAAAAAAAAAAAGCCCCCAAATTCAATTTCATCTTTGGCTGTAGTTGTTGGTGCATAAATTCGAAAAATAGTGAAGATTTTTACCAACTTCTGCAGTCTGAAATTGATCCAGCATGCAATCAAGATGCACTGATAATTACTGGTGATTGGAATGAGAAAGTTGGAAACAAAGAAGAAGGATCAGTAGTTGGAAACTATGGCCTTGGTGATAGAAACGATACTGGAGATTGCATGATTGAATTTTGCAAGACCAACAACTTCTTCATTGCAAATGCTTTTTTTCACCAACATAAATAGTGACTATACACATCGACTTCACAAGATGGAATACACAGGAATGAAATCGATTACATCTGTGGAAAGAGATGATGGAAAAGCTCAACACCATCAGTCAGAACAAGGCCAGGGGCCAACTGCAGATCAGACCATCAATTACCCATATGCAAATTCAAGTTGAAACTGAAGAAAATTAGAACAAGTCTACGAGAGCCAAAGTATGACCTTGAGTATAGCCCACCTGAATTTAGAGACGATCTGAAGAACAGATTTCATGCCTTGAACACTAATGACCAAAGACCAGATGAGTTGTGGAATGACATTAAGGACATCATACATGAAGAAAACAAGAGGTCATTAAAAAGACAAGAGAGAAAGAAAAGACCTAAATGGATGTTAGAAGAGACTCTGAAACTCTTGATCTTGAACGTCAAGTAGCTAAAGCAAAAGGAAAAAATGATGAAATAAAAGAGCTGAACAGAAGATTTCGAAGGGTGGCTCAAGAAGACAAAGTAAAGTATTATGATGACATGTGCAAAGACCTGGAGATAGAAAACCAAAAGGGAAGAACGCATTCAGCATTCCTCAAGCTGAAAGAACTGAAGAAAAAATTCAAGCCTCATGTTGCAATACTGAAGGATTCTATGGGGAAAATATTAAACTATACAGGAAACATCAAAAGAAGATGGAAGGAATGCACAGAGTCACCATACCAAAAAGAATTGGTTGATGTTCAACCATTTCAGAGGTAACATATGATCAGGAACCAACGGTGTATACTGAAGGAAGAAGTTCAAGCTGCACTGAAGGGATTGGCGAAAAACAAGGTTCTGGGAATTGATAGAATACCAATTGAGATGTTTCGACAAAAGGATGCAGTGTTGGAAGTGCTCACTCATCTATACCAAGAAATTTGGAAGACAGCTACCTGGCCAACTGACTGGAAGGGATCCATATTTATGCCTATTCCCAAGAAAGGTAAGCCAGCCGAATGTGGAAATTATCAAACAATATCATTAATATTACATGCAAGCAAAATTTTGCTGAGGATCATTCAAAAGCAGCTGCAGCAGCGTATCAACAGGGAACTGCCAGAAATTCGAGCTGGATTTAAAAGAGGATGTGGAACCAGGGATATCATTGCTGATGTCAGATGGATCCTGGCTGAAAGCAGAGAATACCAGAAAGATGTGTACCTGTGTTTTATTGACTATGGTAAGGCATTTGACTGTGTGGATCATAACAAATTATGGATAACATTGCAGAGAATGGGGATTCTGGAACACTTAATTGGGCTCATGAGGAATCTATACATGGATCAAGAGACAGTTGTTTGAACGGAGCAAGGGGATACTGCATGATTTAAAGTCAGGAAAGGTGGGCGTCAGGGTTGCATCCTTTCACCATATCTATTCAATCTGTATGCTGAGCAAATAACCCGAGAAGCTGGACTATATGAAGAAGAACTGGGCGTCAGGATTGGAGGAAGACTCATTAACAACCTGCGTTATGCAGATGATATGCCCTTGCTTGCTGAAAGTGAAGAGGACTTGAAGCACTTACTGATGAAGATCAAAGACTACAGCCTTCAGTATGGATTACACTTCAACAGAAAGAAAACAAAAATCCTCACAACTAGACCAATGAGCAACATAATGATAAACAGAGAAAAGCCTGAAGTTGTGAAGGATTTCATTTTACTTGGATCCACAATCAACACACATGGAAGCAGCAGTCAAGAAATCCAAAGACACATTAAACCAAAGAAAACCCAAACCCAGTGCCGTGGAGTTGATTCTGACTCATAGCGACCCTACAGGCCAGAGTAGAACTGCCCCATAGAGTTTCCAAGGAGCGCCTGGTGGATTCGAACTGCCGACCCTTTGGTTAGCAGCCGTAGCACTTAACCACTATGCCAGCTGGGTTTCCAAAGACAGGTTACATTGGGCAAATTGCCTGCAAAAGAACTCTTTAAGGTGCTGAAAAGCAAAGATGACATCTTGAGGACTAAAGTGCACCTGACCCAAGCCGTGGTGTTTTCAATTGCCTCATATGCATGCAAAAGCTGGACAATGAATAAGGAAGACCGAAGAAGAATTGACACCTTTGAATAGTGGTGTTGTTGAAGAATATTTCATATACCATGGACTGTCAAAAGAATGAACAAATCTGTCTTGGAAGAAGTACAGCCAGGATGCTCTTTAGAAACGAGGACCAGGAGACTTCGTCTCATGTACTCTGGACATGTCATCAGGAGGGACCAGTCCCTGGAGGAGGACACTATGCTTGGTAAAGTAGATGGTCAGCAAAAGGGAGGAAGTCCCTCAACGAGATGGATTGACACAGTGGCTGCAACAGTGGGCTCAGGCATAGCAATGATTGTAATGACGGTGCAGGATCAGGCAGTGTTTCACTCTGTTGTACATAGGGTCTCTATGAGTCAGAACTGGCTCAACAGCACCTAACAGCAACATATATATATATATATATACACACACACAGGTAAAACAAATTAATATTGGTATTTGTCAGACTACTGGTTATCTCTGAGGAGTAGGTATTGGTTGGGAAGGGACACGAGGCAGCCTTCCAGGGTAGTGGAAAAGTTCTGTATCTTGACCTGGGTCATAACAATTCATGAAGCTCTACACTATGATTGATGCACCTTCTTAAAGGTATGTTGTATTTCAATATTTTTTTACAAGTCAACTAAGATTACAATAGACATATTTGCGGACCAAAAAGCAGGCAGTAGGGAATTAAAAAAAAAAACTTTAGCCCCTTAAAATACATATAATCCTTAGAATGCTTAAGTGTTATCATTCTACCTCAAAATAACAATTATTCATTTGTTTCCTAAGTTGAGGTGGAAAATATCCAGAAAGAATGCTGTCCTAAGACCTGGTTCTTGGGATCTTTTCAAGATGGCCTATTAGCTCTGATATGTCATGAACTCATTTGGAAGAATTAGATCCGCTCTTAATTTGCATTAGCATTCCAATATTGGATTATAGCCCCCAAATTAACTCATATTTTTCTGGTCACTTGGTTTTACCAATATAAATTTGGAGAAAATTATATTACAAACCACGCTTATGAGCTGTAACCACAATACTGAGATGCCAAGCCTGTGAGAAAATGGCAGCTAACTCAAGCATCCTGGCCAGAAATTATAGTTTGTGCGTGTATATGCACACGTGTGTGTGTGTGTGTGTGTGTGTGTGTATGTGAGTGTTTCTATAATCTCATCTAAGGCAATATGATTTCCTTTTACGATCAATGTTTCACAACTTTAAAAATACTTTTCTTTCTGTCTTAGGTCCAACTAGGAGCAAAACAACCTCCAAAACGTTACTTAATTTTCTTAAGTGGTGTTGCCCACACTTTCCCTTATATTACATTAACGCCAATGCAAAAGAAACACACATTGGTTAGGGAGTGGAGGGGTTGGGAGAAGAGCAGGAACCAAATCTTATTGGAGTATCAAGAAGCCCTTTTGGGGGACCAAAATGCTGACAAAGAGATTATGACTTACAAAAATTACAATAATAGTCATAATTAGCCGCTCAACCATACTATCAACATGAGATTGTGAATAAGTTTCATTTTTCCATAGAGGAAAGGCTAAAGGCAAAACAAATTCCCCATGCATAATGAGATTTTAAAATGGCTTTTTAAAAATGTAAAATTTCCTTCTCACAAAGGCAGCTCGTTCTGCTCATATGAGAGTGTTCCCTCAAGTTTACCACGTGACTCCTTCTTTTGGAGTAAATGTGAGAGTAAGCAAAACCATGTCCATACAAAATCGATAATCTCAGGTATTTGTGCAGAAGAATGTAAGGTCTAGAGATAAAATATTTATTACCTAGGAACAAATCTTCCTCCATTTGAGAACTATGTTCTCATTTGACTCTGACAGCTGATTTGCAGCACTTTTTTCCTTGGGATGCCTGACTGGAGGACACAAGTATTGGTGTACTTGCCTGCGGTGCCAAAAAAAAAAAGAATTGGTGAATTGTCTCCCACAGGAATCAAATTCATGTTCCAGGCTTTCCAAATGGGATAGCCAACTGTGCACAGGTCTCAATTCTAGTGACTCTGCTGTGAGCATGCTAAGTGAGCCTCCCATGCTTGATGTCATGCATAAAACCAAGGCAGCCACTCAGCAAGAGAGAAAATGGAGTTGGTCAACTGCTGATTTTAAACTGGTGGGTTAAAAATTTATTTGTAAAAATGTTCAAAGGTGGGAGATTTTGTAGGGGAAAAAAACCCAAAACTGTATCACAGAACCTTCCAGAACATCCCTCAAAGCCACAAAACTAACATGTCAATGGATTGATGGATGCCTCTTCCCTAGACTGATGCAATGGGGAAGTCTGAGTTTTAAAATATGCTTTGCTTTCACCAGATTTTAAAATTCTTTTCATTCCTTGCCTCAGTTGTTTTGGTGACAGGTTCTCCAGTGATATTTGAAGGAAGGTTCATTTGGGGACACTCTGGGATGTTATTGGAGTACAGTGACACATGTTACAGAATGTCAAAAAGTGAGTGGCTTTAAAAATATTTAATAATAATTATTTCTGGTACATTCTGTGCAGCCTACAAGTGCGGGAATTTGTATTAACCATCTGGGCTACCCAAGGGGGACATTTTGTCAGATGGGAATGTGACACTAAAGTAAAGAAGCAGAGAGTCTACAACTCAAGGGTACAAGAGAGATCACTCCTTTATTTTTTGTACTTCAACTTAATATCTGACTCCAAATTCCCATTCTAACAGGCTAATAAATTATGAAGCCTCTGTGGTTCCTCTAGTCTTCTATTCTTCTCCATAATGGTGTATCAGGTTTCTTACACCTTGGTACAAAATACTGACCATCTGATCCTCAGTCACGGTCCATGAAAGCTACCTCTGAGTCATCCACCATCTCTGACACCATCACCATTGGGACAAGGACGTATTTTGCTACTTTCATCTGCAAGATGCACCATTCCACCAATCAGCTTTGGGGTCTTGCCAACACAACAGCTAGGAAGCACATAGCAGATCCGAGCTGGTCTAAGATCCTCACATTCTCTTTCTCATTCCCAACCCCAGGGAAGTTAATTTCAGGTCTGAGAGAAAAGAGAGCCTCTCTTCTTCCTGTTTCTCCAAAACTCTGAATATACCTGAAAATCCACAGCAAATTCTCTAGACCTTCTCTGATAACCTTTTAGGATATTTTCAGGGTATTATGGAGACCCTAAGGACTTAGGCTTTTGGAAAACTAAAGTCAGAAAAATGTGTGGGCTACTTCTGTTTTTCAACCCTTGCATATACATTCCCCAAAGAAATGAACCTACAGCTGCCTATCTGGTTGAATGGGCAGGAAAAAAAAAAGAAATAAAAAAATTCTCTAATATGTAGAGATGTTATTCATCCAAAATTACATGGATTTCTTTTTCCTGGTGAGATTGTAAGCACATGTTGTCAAGTTTTTCATATCTTCCATCCATAGAGCTAGATCAGTACCTAGAATATAATGGGGTCCATGAATGAGTGAAAGAATAAATGAATGAAGAAATAAATGAATGAATGTTTCATAAACCCAAATTCCTAGTTACTCAATCTTGTACCACAGGTAAGTTTAAGGCTGCCATCTCTCCTCTACTATGACCTTAATCTAAACCTTATAGGAATCTTCTAATTATTACAAATGCTTATTCTGTGCCAAGAGTTGTGAATGACACAAAAGAAGCTGCTACCATTGTTGTCCCCCCATGCATCTGTCAGTTTGTCATACTGTGGGGGCTTGCATGTTGCTGTGATGCTGGAAGCTATGCCATCAGTATTCAAATACCAGCAGGGTCACGCATGATGGACAGGATTCAACTGAGCTTCCAGACTAAGACAGACTAGGAAGAAGAACCTGGTGGTCTACTTCTGGAAAAAATTAGCCAGTGAAAAACTTATGAATAGCAGTGGAACATTGTCTGATATAGTGCCAGAAGGTGAGCCCCTCAGGTTGGAAGGCACTCAAAAGGTAACTGGGGAAGTGCTGCCTCCTCAAAGTAGAGTAAACCTTAATGACTTGGATGGAGTCAAGCTTTTGGGACCTTCATTTGCTGATGCTGTGTGACTCAAAATGAGAAGAAATAGGTGCAGGCATCCATTAATAATTGGAACGTGGAATGTAGGAAGTATGAATCTAAGAAAATTGGAAATCATCAAAAATGAAGTGGAACACATAAACATCAATATCCTAGGCATCAGTGAGCTGAAATGGACTGGTATTGGCCATTTTGAATCATATGGTCTACTATGCCGGGAATGACAAATTGAAGAGGAATGACACTGCAGTCATCATCAAAAAGAACATTTCGAGATCTATCCTGAAGTACAATGCTGTCAGTGACAGGATAATATCCATATGCCTACAAGAAAGACCAGTTAATACAACTATTCAAATTTATG
Organism: Loxodonta africana; assembly: GCF_030014295.1. Taxonomy (NCBI): domain Eukaryota; kingdom Metazoa; phylum Chordata; class Mammalia; order Proboscidea; family Elephantidae; genus Loxodonta; species Loxodonta africana. Next base: position 17,705,080 of record NC_087369.1, read on the forward strand.
CACCAACCACTCAGGCCAAAGATGAAGACCTTGAAGATTTTTACCAACTTCTGCAGTCTGAAATTGATTCAACAGGCAATCAGGGAAAAAAAAAACTGATAATTATTGGTGATTGGAACGCGAAATTTGGAGACAAGTAAGAACGATCAGTAGTTGGAAAATATGGCCTTGGTGATAGAAATGATGCCAGAGGTCACATGATAAAATTTTGCAAGACCGACGACTTCATCATTGCAAATACCTTTTTTCACCAACATAAACAACGGCTATATACGTGGACCTCAACAGATGGAATACACAGAAACCAAGTCGACTACGTCTGTGGAAAGAGACGAAGGAAAAGCTCAATATCATCGGTCAGAACAAGGCCAGGGGACAACTGCAGAACAGACCATCAATTGCTCATATGCAAGTTCAAGTTGAAGCTGAAGAAAATTAGAATAAGTTCACAAGAACCAAAGTACAACCTTGAGTATATCCCACCTGAATTTAGAGACCATCTGAAGAATAGATTTGACACATTGAACACTAATGACTAAAGACCAGACAAGTTGTAGAAGAAAATCATGCATGAAGAAAGCAAGAGGTCTTTAAAAAGACATGAAAGAAAGGAAAGACCAAAATAGATGTCAGAAGAGACTCTCAAACTTGCTCCTGAACATCAAGTAGCTACAGCAAATGGAAGAAATGATAAAGTAAAAGAGATGAACAGAAGATTTCAAAGGGCAGCTTGAGAAGACAAAGTATTATAATGACACATGCAAAGACCTGGAGTTAGAAAACCAAACGGTAAGAACACATTCAACATTTCTGAAGCTGAAAGAACTGAAGAAAAAATCAATTCTCCAGTTGCAATATTGAAGGATTCTATGGGCAAAATACTGAACAACACAGAAAGCATCAAAAGAAGATGGAAGGAATACACAGAGTCACTGTACCAAAAAGAATTGGTGGACGTTCAATCATTTCAGGAGGTAGCATATGATAAAGAACCAGTGATGTACTGAAGGAAGAAGCCCAAGATGCACTGAAGGCTTTGTAGAAAAACAAAACTCCAGGAATTGACGGAATACCAATTAAGATGTTTCAATAAACAGATGCAGCACTGGAAGTGCTCAATCATCTATGCCAAGAAAATTGGAAGACAGCTACCTGGCCAACTGAGTGGAAGAGATCCATATTCATGACTATTCCAAAGAAAGATGATCTAACCAAATGTGGAAATTATTAAACAGTATCATTAATATCACATGCAAGTAAAATTTTGCTGAAGATCATTTAAAAGCGGTTGCAGCAGTACACGGACAGGGGACTGCCAGAAATTTAAGCCAGATTCAGAAGAGGACAGATATCATTGCTGATGGCAGATGGATTCTGGCTGAAAGCAGACAATACCAGAAAGATGTTTACCTGTGTTTTATTGACTATGAAAAGGCATTTGACTGTGTGGGTCATAACAAATTATGGATAACATTGCAAAGAACGGGAATTCTAGAACACTTAATTGTGCTCATGAGGAACCTGTACATAGATCGAGAGGCAGTCGTTCGAAGAGAAGAGGCAGTCGTTCAAAGAGAACAAGGGGATATACTAAAAAACTACGTGGTTTAAAATCAGGAAAAGTGTGCATCAGGGTTGTATCCTTTCACCGTACTTATTTAATCTGCATACTGAACAAATAATCCAAGAAGTGGACTATATGAAGAAGAACACAGCATCAGGATTGGAGGAAAACTCATTAACAACCTGCTTTATGCAGATGGCAAAACCTTGCTTGTTAGAAGTGAAGAGGACTTGAAGCACTTACTGAAAATCAAAGACCACACCCCTTAGTAAGGATTACACCTCAAGATAAAGAAAACAAAAATCCTCACAACTGGACCAATAAGCAACATCGTGATAAACGAAGGAAAGATTGAAGTTGTCAAGGACTTCATTTTACCTGGAGCTACAATCAACACCCATGGAAGCAGCAGTCAAGAAATCAAACGATGCATTGCATTGAGCAAATTTGCTGCAAGAGACCTCTTTAAAGTGTTAAAAAGCAAAGATGATCACTTTGAAGACTAAGGTGTACCTGATCCAAGCCACAGTATTTTCAATTGCCTAATATGCATGCAAAAGCTGGGCAATGAATAAAGAAAACTGAAGAAAAATTGATGCCTTTGAATTATGGTGTTAGTGAAGACTATTGAATACACCATGGACTGCCAAAAGAACAAACAAATCTGTCTTGGAAGAAGTACAACCAGAATGCTCCTTAGAAGCAAGGGTGGTGAGACTTCGTCTCACATACTTAGGACATGTTATCATGAGGGACCAATCCCTGGAGAAGGACATCATGCTTGGTAAAGTAGAAGGTCAGCGAAAAAGATGTGGTGGCCACAACAATGGGCTCAAGCATAACAACGATTAAGAGGATGGTGCAGGACTGAGCAGTGTTTCTTTTTGTTGCGCATGGGGTCTCTATGAGTAGGAACCGATTCAATGACACCTAACAACAACAACCATTATTATTTCCCTTTCTTGTAGAGACAAGTCTTACACCCATATACCAATAGAAAGCAGTAAAAGGTAAGGATGAATGGAACATTCTGCCTGTTATGGAATCTCCAAGCAGAAGGAGATCACCATAGGTTGCAGTAGATGGAGGACCCTGCAAAGAAATGAAGGGTCCTGAGATGGGTCACGAAAGCCTTCAGCAGGTGGAAAGGAGAGGATAGAAACAACATGAATACAGGTGCAAAGGGGATAGGACATGGTCTATGTGGGAGCAAGGAGTTTGGGTTGTCTTCAGCAGAAGATGGGCTGGAAGCAATAGGATATGGTTGACCAGCTTAGGTAGCAAGAGAGTATATTTGCATGTGATTGAGGAATGATAGCAGAACTTTGAACATTTGAATAGTGGATACCCATAACTACCATAGTGGAAAATCTGACTAAGCCCCATAGATTTGAAGGCTAAAAAGTAAGATTTATGGTAAACACACACCCACACACTCATATATGGCTTAGATATTTTATTCCTTATTTCTTTTGGTATATTTTAGTTCCCTGACAGGTCACATGGGTCACTATGAGTCGAAAATTGATTTGACAGCACCTAACAAAAACAAAAAGAGCCCTGGTGGTGTAGTGGTTAAGCACTCAGCTGCAAACCAAAAGGTCAGTGGTTGGAATCCACCAGCCACTACATGGGAGAAAGATGTGGCAGTCTGCTTTTGTAAAGATTACAGCCTTGGGAACCTGGTGGGGCAGTTCTACTCTGTCCAATAGGTTGCTATGAGTTGGAATTGACTCCATAGCAAAGGGTTAACAACCACAACGACAACAGGTCCTAGCCCAGAATTGAAAAGAGAGGAGATACTCATTAATAGCTAGTTAATTATTATTCATTAAGATATAAAAGTCTTTAAATCTGGAATGAGAAAACATAGACTCCAATTCCAGCTCCACCATTAGCTAGCCGTGTGATGTTGGGCAAGCCACTTAGTCTTAGATTCAATTTTCTCAACTGTAAAATAAGGAGACTGGATTAAAGTATATTCAATCCCATTTGGACTCTGAAAGCATGTAATTGGTTATCAATCCAACTAAGGAATCAAGTTGCAAAAGATTTTCTGGAAGAAATGAAGCCTGAGGGGATTTTAAAGAGAAAGTAAATCTCAACAAGCAAAGATTAAAAAAAAAAAAATCAATGAATCATTTAACAAATGTCTTAGTTATCTGGTGCTCCTGTAACAGAAACACAAGTGAGTGGCTTTGACAAACAAATTTATTCTCTCACATTTTAGGAGGCTAGGAGTCCAAATTCAGGGCACCAGCTCTACGGGAAGTCTTTTTCTCTCTGTCGGCTCTGGGGGAAGGTCGTTGTCTCTTTTCAGCTTCTATTCTTTGGTTCAAGGAGCCCTGGTGGCAAAGTGATTAAGCGTTCAGCTGCTAACCAAAAGGCCCGCGGTTGGAACCCACTAGCCACTCCATGGGAGAAAGATGTGGCAATCTGCTTCCCTAAAGATTAAGCCTTGGAAACCCCATGTGGCAGCTCTACTCTGTCCTATAGGGTCGCTATGAGTTGGAATTGACTCAACAGCAACGGGTTTGGTTTGGTGCTCCTTGGTGATCTTCATGTGGTATGGCATCTGTCTTTCCCCTCCTCTGCTTTTTTGGCTCCTTCCTTAATCTGCTCTTTTATATCTCAAGAGATTGACTTAAAACACACTCTACACTAATTCTGTCTTGTTAATATAACAAAGAAAACCTATTCCCAAATGAGATTATAACCACAGTTATAGGGGTTAGGATTTACAGCACATATTCTTGGGGGGACACAATTCAATTCATAACAATGAAATTACATTTAGGCTAGAGCTTCTGTTTTCAACAAAAGTGGAGACACATACAAACATGTTGGTTCCTAATTGGAAAGGAGACCTTCTTGTGGCTTGAGGCACTCTTCATTCTCTTTCCAGAGGAAATATGTTCTGAGTGACCTGGGTGTTGTGCTATGACTTCCACTCTAAGCGAGGAAATCAACAGGGACTCAGCAAAAGTTTCAATTTCACTGAAATCAACTGAAGAGTTTAAAATCAATCTAAAGTCAGAATTACGGACGTCAGTTGAAACCATCTCACTAAATGTAATTTAGATAATGTTCTGCCCAGTATAGCTGGGAGGGCAGGGGAGAGAGGAAAATGGGAGAATGCCATAAACCAAACCAAACCCATTGCTGTCGAGTTGATTCCGACTCATAGCGACCTTATAGGACAGAGTAGAACTGCCCCATAGGGTTTCTGAGGAGCAGCTGGTGGATTCGAACTGTAAACCTTTTGGTTGGCAGCTGAGCTCTTAACCACTGTGCCACCAGTGCTCCGAGAATGCCATAGTTTCCAAAATTTAATAATAGAATAAATTACTCAAGACATTTGGATTAAATGCTCTTATTGTTCGGATGGAGCCCTGGTCGTGTAGTGGTTAAGAGTTATAGCTGGTAACCAAAAAGTTGGCAGTTTGAATCCACTAGCCGCTCCTTGGAAACCCTATGGGGCAGCTCTACTCTGTCCTGTAGGGTCGCTAATCGACTCGATTGCAACGGGTTTGGTTTTTTCGGTATTGCTCAGATAGGATTCCTGATGGTGTAGTGGTTAAAGCACTTGGCTGCTAATCAAAAGGTCATGAGTAGGTTGGCAGTTCAAACCCACCAAATGCTCTGCAGGAGAAAGATGTGGCAGTTGCTTTCATAAAGATTTATAGTCTTGTAAACCCTATGAGGGAAAGCCTGGTGGCGTAGTGGTTAAGTGCCACGGCTGCTAACCAAAGGGTCAGCAGTTCAAATCCGCCAGGCGCTCCTTGGAAACTCTATGGGGCAGTTCTACTCTGTCCTATAGGGTCGCTATGAGTTGGAATCGACTCGACGGCACTGGGTTTGGCTCTTGGTCTAAACTCTATGAGGCAGTTCTACTCTGTCCTACAGGGTCTCTATGAGTTTGAATCTATTCACTGGCAATGGGTTTGGTCTTTGGTTTATTGTTGATTCCTGTCTTTACTATAGAGTCTAGGATATAGATAACAAATTTGTACCCCACCCTAGATTTTTATCTCAGGGTACATGATAGTTTATCAATAAGAAAGAAGGAAAAGGCTAAGATGGCAGTGGAAGTGTTGTGGACTCACCAGAGGTAGTCCCTGGATTTGTTTCTTCATCTATGAGGTGTTCAAAACACCAGGGCATAGGTGTACAATCACTTATAGTGGGCACATCATGACCCTCCAAATGTCCTAGGAAGCCTGACATGAAAAGATGACCTGGAACAGTAAGATTCTCATTCTCAGGGTTTACACTGGAAGATATGGAAACTATCAATGGTCGCTGAAAGCATGCATATAGGAAATGCCAGAAGGTAGGATTCAGGTCACGAGGGACCATGGCAAATTAAGTCATGAGGAAGCAGAAACTAAGTAAAGTAAAAGATCTGTGTAGAGGGGAAGCCAGACAGAAGGCAGAGAACAGAGTAGACTCTCAGAGCTATGCAAAGATGCCATGACAGAGGTCCTTCAGGGAGACTGAGAGGAGCCAGTTCCCGGAACCACCCTTCACCTTCCATTTCAGTCCTGGCCACCTGGATCCTAACTGTAGATGACCAGCTTTCATTATGGTAACTTGAGGAAGACCGTACTTCTTGAAGTCAAAAAGCCTAAAACAAACAAACAAACACAATAGTAAATATTTAATGCTCTGTACTTAGGTCTGACAAATCGATCCCAGAAGTAGGGACATCTATAAACATCTTGTGAACACCAGTGGAAATTCAGTCCAAACCCTTTGTTTTACAAATGAGAAAAACGAGGACCAATCAGTAAAATAACATATCCAGTGTCACGTTGCTAATTACTGTCACTTAAATGACTGAAATTTGTCTCCCTGTGGTGGCAGCTTCTAGAGTGGTTTTTAATGATCCCTGCCTCCTGGTATTGACACCCTTATGTAATCTCCTTCCCTTGATTGTGGGCTGGACCTAGTGAGTTGCTCCTAATGAATAAAACCAATTGCATTCAAGTCAATTCCAACTCATAGCAACCCCATGTGTGTCAGAGTAGAACTGCGATCCATAGGATTTTCAATGGCTAATTTTTCAGAATTAGATTTCCAGGTCTTTCTTCTGAGGCACCTCTGGGGGGACTCAACTCTCCAACCTTTCAGTTAGCAGCTGAGCACGTTAACGATTTACGCCACCCGAAGACAGAGTAGGGAGTCGCTGGGTGGCACAAATTGTTAAGTGCTTGACTACTAGCTGAAAGGTTGTCGGTTTGAACGCACTCAGAGTTCCCTTGGAAGACAGCCAGGCAAATGGCTTCTGAAAGGTCACAGCCTTGAAAATCCTATGAAGCAGTCCTACTCTGCACATATAGGGTCACTATGAGTATAAATCAACTTGATAGCAGCTAACAATAACAACAGAGACAGACTATGGTAAGAGAGGGGGGATCTCACTTTAATGATCAGGTTATAAAAAGACTGTGGCTTCCATCTTGTTTTCCCTCTCTCTGGTTTGCTTAGTTGGTGACTCTGATGAAACAAGCTGCCATGATGTTAGCTGCCCTATGGAGAGGCCCACGTAGCAAGGAACTGAGGGCATCCTCTGGCCAACAGCCAGGGAGGAACTGAAGCTTGAGCCCACGAAGAACTAAAGCCAACAACCGTGTGAGTGAACTTGGAAGTGGTCAAGTCTTGAGACGACCACAGTCCCAGCCAGTACCTTGTTTGTAGCCCTGTGGGAGATCCTGAACCAGAGGATCCAGCTAAGCTGTGCTCAAATTCCTAACCCACAGAAACTGTGAGATCATAAATGTCTGTTGTAAGCTGCTAAGTTTTGGGGTGATTTGTTAGGCAGCAATACATAACCAATATACTCCCAACGCCCAGACCAATGCTTGTTGCCCTGCAGCAAATGCCTGCTGAGTCAACCACCCAAGCGAAAGCTGTGTCTGTGTTCAATTTTTGATCCCAGCATCAGGTGGTTTTCACTGCTGACCTTGTCATGGAAACAATACTAAAATGACATTAGAGGAAGTGAGACTCAGGTGTGAGATGAAAACAAATAGAAAGAAAATAGAGATGCTGTCTCTAAAGCGCCTGCCGATTTCTGTGATCTGGAAGCACAGACTCAAGTTATCTACAGCTGGCCCCTGAACAGTTCATCAGTAAATGCACTGCAACAGTCTTGTTCCTGGTGATGTTTGCAGTGAAAGCAAACACTCTTGATTGATTTTCCCTCCAAAAGAAGGACTTATCTATGTTCTTTGTCAGTGTGGAAACACATGTGACTGTGTGTGTAGAATAGAGAATTATGAAAAACCAAGATTTGAATCCAGTTTTCAAAGACTTTGGTGGCTAGTCATACGACAGTATAAATTAAGAGAATGAAAATTAATTGTTTGGGGAGAATAATTGCATCATAGTCTATCCATTCATTTACTCATTCATTCGCTCACTCACTTATTCAACAAATAATTACGCATCTACTGTGTATCAGGCAATATTCAAGGTCTAGGAGACAAAACAAGGAATAAGATAATTTTCCTGACGTCAAAGACCTTGTGGTCTAGACAGGAATATAGACAAGAAATGAGATCTTCCTATTACAAAACTGTAAAACATAACTAAAATAACCATCTATTTTTTGGATTGCTATAATCCCATTGCCCTTGAATTGATTCCAACTCATAGCAACCCTATAGGACAGAGTAGAACTGCTCCATAGGGTTTCCAAGGAGTGGCTGATGGATTTGAACTGCCAACATCCCAGAGGTGTTTTTAAATTTGGCATTAATAAAATTCATCAAGAAATAAACAACTCCTAGCTTTTGGGACCTATTATTTCAAATAGGTGGATTATATTCTTTTATCCTATCACTAATATAGGGAGTCTAGATTTTAGAGACTAAATCTTTAAGCAGATTTAGAGTTGGCTATGATTCAGGTACATAAAAATTCTAAAATGTTATCTGAAAGCTGCATACCTCCCTAGGTCTACTTGAAATTTCCCACTTCAACCTCAGCTTGCCCATTTTATTGCACTAGAAAATCTTAATGGTCAGTAAATGCAAATGCCCTTGTGTTATCTGTCTTCTTTGCTCTATGAAGAATGATCTTTTTTGGTAGTAAGCTTCCAAAGGCTTCTAAAGAATCCATGTGTTATTCTGTCCTCTAATATGGAGGTTCAACTTCAGATGTTCGCTCAAGGGTTTAATGTTAGTTTTCTTTCTCCTTTGACCTTAACTTATGTCAATGATAACTTTTCCTTGAGTATCTCTTCTCTGGGGGTTCTCAGCCTTGGCTTTGTAGGAACCCAGTTGCATCCATTAATTGGGAGGGTCTTGGGATGGGAAAGGATAAAAATGATGTAGTAAAAACAGTTTAATTTAATTTTTTTATATGAACATGATTTTTTTAAGGGGAGGATTTAGAATACTGTTATCAAATACAGGAAGAGTTTTCTTCTCCAGAAAAAAACGAGGAATTCCTATTCTACACATAACAAATATAATTTCAAGCTAAAGGAAAAGTTGGCCTTAAAAAAAAAATCTGTGAAGACTTTTTTAGTGTTCTAGGCCTTAGAATTAGCAGTGGGGATATAAAGATGAGAAGATCAACAACAGAGCCAGGAGTAAATGCCGCAAAAGAGAAAACAAAGGGGCTAAAAAAGCATCCCAATGAACTTGGCACACCCATTCTTCCACACTTGAGCCTTCTAGTCTTAGGCATCTGGTCTTCAAGCCAAGTTCAGGCCTGAGTGGCTGGTCTTTCACGATTATTTAGGTCTGATAATCTCAGGAAGCTTCAACACTTGTAAGAAGGTGGGAACACCTTCTTTGGATCACATACTCATTAACAAGGTTATTTCTTCTTTAAATCCATTCCCTCATCAATTCATTCTCTGAAAAACCCTGCTGCTAAGTGAAAAGCCATTAAATAAAAATTTTAAATTCTATTAATTTTAAAGAGAAAAATTATAAAGCCTTTCATCCCAACCCAAGATAGCCAAACATAATTTCACAGACAGACATATATATCAGTTGAATAGTGAAAACAACTTTATATAAGTAACAAACAACAATTTGAAAGTAAAAACATGCAGGTGGTTTATAAACTATCATAACATGAAGGCTTTTTGAACTCGAAAAAAAGCAAATGGAAACTGGCTAAGGGGCAGTGAGGAGAGAAAACAGGGAGTCATTCTTTGGAAAGTCATCTTACTGCACCATTTTCTTCACCAATTTTTCAAACTGCGCTTAAAATTGAAGTTATAGCCCAGCAATACGCCTTTAATGGAAAATGAAAGCTGAGCTTGAGAGCTCTTTGAAACCCACAGAAATGGTGCCTACAAGAAGGATGTTGCTTTTTCTTGCTTATGTTCACGGATAATCAAATCTGTTCTCTATGCCGTTTTCTCACCATGCAAACTATTGTTGTTGCAACTGTCATCGAGTCTGCCCCCAACTCATGGCAGCCCCATGCACAAGGGAAAAGATGTTTTGGAAAGTAGATTGCCAGGCCTTTCTTCCTAGTCTGTCTTAGTCTGGAAGCTCCACTGAAACTTGTTCAGCATTAGAGCAACACATAAGCTTCCACTGGCAGATGGATGCTAGCTACACATAAGGTGCATTGCCTGGCAATTGAACCCAGGTCTCACACATGAAAGGGGAGACTTCTACCACTGAACCACCAATGCCCCATGTTACCAATTGCCAATCTGACACAAAGGGTCCCTGTCTTTTCCCGAGTGAGAATACATGCGAAAGACAAATTTTATCTTCAGCAAGCTTTATTTTGCTTGAGTCAAGGAAAGGAGTCAGCGGGGATCTAAGCCTCTCCAAAAGACTGACTCGAAAAGGGAAGCAAGGCTAGGGCTTATATGGGTTTGGTGGAGACTAATGAATATTTAGTGGGCTTCTTTCAAGGGGTGGGTACTTCTCAGAATGTTGGTGCATGTTAATTAGGTTGCTCAGGCATCTGGAATCCAAGAAGGAAACCGCTGATATTCAAGATGGACTCCTCTCGGCAGTCCTTGGCATCACTTATTATGGGATATAGCACAAGCGCACTGATCTTTGGCACTACATCATCATCTTCGGAGGGCTAAGGAAGGTTAAACAGCAGTCACACTTTGTTTTCTTCTGTGCATGCGGGAGCCTGTAAAGGGGGAAGGGACTAGAAAAAAAAAACACTAAGAAGGAGATAGTAACTCACAGGTTGTTTCAGCCTTATTTCATATTGACCCAACTTCTAGATGGTAATCTTTTTTATATATATAATTTTTATTGTGCTTTAAGTGAAAGTTTACAAATCAAGTCAGTCTCTCACATAAAAACTTATATACACCTTGCCATATACACCTTGCTACGTACTCCCAATTACTCTCCCCCAATGAGACAGCCCGCTGTCTCCCTCCACTCTCTCTTTTCGTGTCATATGGTAATCTTTTAACAGCTCTTTTGTTCTGCCAGCAGTTAACCCTATCTGTCTCACCCGTAGAAACTACAAAACTAAAACCAGAAGGTGGCCCAAGATGGCGGCATAGCCAGAAGCCTCATAATATCCTTCTTACAACAAAAACCCAAGGAAACAAGTGACAACTTTGGAACCCTGAGCATCAAAGGCAAGGCTGATGAATTGGACCAAGTGCCAAGTAGAGAGACTATACAAAAACAGTGGACATGGAGAACTACGGATAACCGGCACTCTGCCAGCTGAACCTGCACAGTGTGGCCATTGAGACAAAGCAAGCAGTGCTTCCAGCCAAAGCCCCATCACCTGGTGCAGCCAAGCAGGAGCAACTCTGCACCCATGTCCAGAGCCAGGCAGGAGTGTTCCTTACCCTGAGAAAGTTAAGTGCACTCACTTCACCCAACATGCCCTCCTCAGCCCCCTGTGCTGGAGGCCCATGAACCTGCAGTGCCCTCCCACACACACCTTTCATCCATTCTCCTCATCATACGCAATCGCAGTCTGTCAGCACCCACCACTGCCCTGCCCCCTCAGCCAGGGACTCACGGACCAGCAGTGCCCTCCCCTTCACTCAGCCACTTGCACTGGAGGCCCATGGACTGGTAGCACCCACCTCTTTGCAGGGGGCCTGTGGAATGGTGGTGTCTGCATCTGTCATGTATTGAATCGTGTCCCCTAAAAATATGTATTGACTTAGTTAGGCCACGATTCCCAGTATTGTGTGGTTGTCCTCCATTTTGTGATTGTAAGCTTATGTTAAAGAGGATTAGGGCGGGATTGTAACACTAACCTTACCCAGGTCACATCCCTGATCCAATGTAAAGGGAGTTTCCCTAGGGTGTGGCCTGTACCACCTTTTATCTCTTAAGAAATAAAAAGGAAAGGGAAGTGAGCAGAGAGGGGGACCTCAGACCACCAAGAAAGAAGCATCAGGAGCAGAGCACGTCCTTTGGACCCAGAGTCCCTGCATAGAGAAGCTCCTGGTCCAGGGGAAGATTGATGAGAAGGCCAACAGAGAGAGAAAGCCTTCCCCTGGTGCTAATGCCCTGAATTTGGACTTTTAGCCTACTTTATTGTGAAGAAATAAACTCCTCTTTGTTAAAGCCACCCACTTGTGGTATTTCTATTAGAGCAGCACTAGATGACCAAGACAGCTTCTCTACCCAGCCACCTGCACTGGGAGCCAGTGGATGGACAGTACCCCCTCTTCTGCCCACCTACCTGTGCTGGGAGCCAGTGTTCTGGCAGCACACCATCTTCTGCCCATGCACCCATGCCAGGGGCCAGGGACCAGGGGACCAGTGGAAACTGCTCCTAAGCCCAGCCACCCGAGCCAGGGCCTGCAGAGAGGCAGCATCCACTTCGCCTCCTGGCCACCAGCACCAAGGGCTCAGAGACTGGTAGCACCCCCTCTTCCACCCAGCCAACTGCACCAGGGGCCTAAGGACTGGTGGCACCCACTCCTATGCCCAGCCACATGCACCAGAGGCCCACAGACTTACAGTGCCTACTGCTCCACCCAACCACTGGCACCAGGAGCCCTCAAACCAGAGGCACCCTCTCCTATGCCCAGCCACCCCTGCTAGGGGCCCAAGGACTGGCAGCACACCCTTCCCCATGTCATGATTTAGCAGACAGGGACATGCTCTCCTAGCAGGCACCTGTGGACTGGCAGCATCACCCATCCCTCACCCCTCCCCATCGCCTCCTTCATGTAACCAGAGGCTTGTGCCTGCTCCGACTATCCCACACAGCCCTGTGTGCCTGTGACCATTGGTGAGAGTTTCTGTACCACCCACCCAGCAAATGATGACCTAGGCACCCACACCCTGACCAGCAGGCAAATGGCAGTGTGCACACACAACACTCAACCCAGTGTCCAGTGAGAACACTCTCTGCACCCATGCTTAGAAACATCATGTCATCAGCCACACCAGTTACATCCTCAGCCACCCCACAAGACCAATGAACAGAGACAGATACTCCCATACTTAGCCACTGCCACACCAACCCAGAGACAGGTAGAGAGAGCTCCAGTGCAGCCAGACTAGTGACCAGAGTAGCACACATGTCCCACCTGCTTGTATATATCAAAACAAAATAAAAAATCAAGATGCAGCAAATAAACATACAATAAATAAATAAATATAATAATACCTTAATGCCTCAGAGACAACAGACAATATGAAATCACATAAAGAAGCAGGACAGGTCCAGCAAGTGACCAAAATAAAGAGCCAGAAAACCTTCCAGAGGAAGAAATGGTAATGGAGCTACCAGCTAAGGAATTCAAAAGACTAACATATAGGGCTTTCTGAGAGATCAAGAAAGAAATCAAGGAAAACACAGACAAAACCAAGGAAAACACAAACAAAACAGTAGAAAAATTCAGGAAAACAATATACAAGAGCAAAATAGACAATTAGCAAACATACAAAAACAGCAACTAGAAATCCAAAAGATTAACAATAAAATTTCGGAAATAGACATTTCTATAAAATTGAATCAATGGAAGACAGAATCAGAGATATAGAGGACAAATCCCTTGACACCAATTTTTTGAGGAATAATCAGAAAAAAAGAATGAAGAAAAATGAGAAAAACCTAAGGACACTATCAAAAGGAAAAATTTATGCATGATTGGAATTCCAGAACAGGAGGAAGCAAAAAAAAAAAAAAGAAAGAAAGAAAATTGTCAAAGATTTGCTGGCAGAAAACTTCTCTAGTATCGTGAAAGATGAGAAGATATCCAGCCAAGAAACTCAATGAACCCCATACAGGGTAGACTCCAAAAGAAAGTCACCAAGACATATCATAATCAAACTTGCCAAAACCAAAGACAAAGAAAGAATCCTGAGAGCAGCTTGGGAAAAAAGAATAGTCATCTATAAAGGGGAACCAATAAGATTACTCAGCAGAAACCATGCAGGCAAGAAGACAATGGGATGACATATACAAAAGCTCGAAAGAAAAAATTTGCCAGCCAAGAATTATATATTTTGCAAAATTGTCTCTCAAATATGATAGTGAAATTAGGACATTTCAAGATAAACAGAAATAAAGGGAATTTTTAAAAACCATACCAATCTTACAAGCAATATTAAAGGGAGTCCTTCTGACAGAGAACCAACAACATCAGACAACAACCTGAGATTCAGACACAGGACATCAGCCAGGTACCAACCTAGATAAAGAATTCTCAAATATAAAACAAAGCTAAAAGCCTGAAAACAGGGAACAGAGATGTCAATCTGTGAATGACGACAACATCAAAACAAAAAGGGGGAATAAATGATGTAGTTATAGAACTTTCATATGGAGAGGAAGTCAAAGTGATAACAAGAGATAAAAGACTGCCTTAAACTTAGGAAGATAAAGGTAACTTTCAAGGTAACTGGAAAGAAAGTTAACAAACCTACTCATCAAAATAAAAAAGAAGAAAAATATAAGACTCACCGAACACAAACTCAACAACAAAATAAAGGAAAAGAAAATCCACAAACAAAAAGAACTCAGCAGAGAAAATTAAGCAGAACAAAGAAACCATCAACACCACACACACACACACAAAAGCACAACAAAAGGACAGCAGTAAACTCATACCTATTGATAATCACACTGAATATAAATGGCTTAAATGCACCAGTAAAGGGACAGAGAGTGGCAGAATGGATAAAAAAAGCATGACCCATCAATATGCTGCCTATCAAAGACACACCTTAGATACAAAGACATAAATAAACTGAAACTCAAAGGAAGGAAAAAAAATATATATTGAGCAAATAATAACCAAAAAAAGAGCAGGAGTGGCAATATTAATCTCTGATAAAATACACATTTCAGGCAAAATCCACCATAAAAGATAAGGAAGGACATTATACAATGATTAAAGAATCAATCCACCAAGAGGACATAATCATAAGAAATATATACCCACTCAATGACAAGGCTCCAAAATATATAAAACAAACTCTAACAGCCTTGAAAAGAGAAATAGACAATTCCACAGTCATAGTAGGAGACTTCAGCACCCCACATTCAGTGAAGGACAGGACAACTATAAAGAGACTCAACTAAGATACAGAAGTTCTAAATGCCATAATCAACCAACTCAACCTCATAGACATATATAGAACATTCCACCCAACAGCAGCAAAGTATACATTCTTTTCCAACATACATGGATCATTCCCCAGAATAGACCACATTTTGGGCCACAAAGCAAGCCTCAATAAAATCCAAAACATTGAAATAATACAAAGCATTTTCTCTGATCACAATGTTATAAAAGTAGAAATCAATAACAGGAAGAGCAAGGAGAAAAAAAAAATCAAACACATGGAAGCTGAATAACGCCATATTTAAAAACCACTGGGTAATGGAAGAAATCAAAGATGAAACTTAAAAATTCCTAGAATCAAAGAAAAATGAAAACACAACATACCAAAACCTTTGGGACCCAGCAAAAGCAGTGCTCAGCTGTGATTTTATAGCAATAAACACACACACTAAAAAAGAAGGACCAAAATAAAAACATTAACCCTGTAACTCAAACAAATAGAACGAGAGCAGCAAAAGAAGTCCACAGTCACCAAAAGAAAGGAAATAATAAAGATTAGAGAAGAAATAAATGAAGCAAAAAAAATTACAAAGAATCAACAAGACCAAAAGTTGATTCTTTGAAAGGATCAATAAAATTGACAAACCTCTGGCCAAGCTGGCAAAAGAAAAGCAGAAGAAGAAGCAAATAACCCAAATAAGAAATGAAGATGGGTGACATTACAACAGAATCAACTGAAATAAAAAGGGTCACACCAGAATGCTATGAAAAATTGTACTTCAACAAAATTGAAAACCTAGAGGAAATGGACAAATTTCTAGAAACACACTATCTACCTAAACTAACACAAACTGAAGAAGAAAAACTAAACAGGCCTACAACAAAAGAAAAAAAAAAAACTTCCGTCAACAACAACAAAAAAGCCTGGAAGGCTTCACTGCAGAATTCCACCAAACATTCAGAGGAGAGCTCATGCCAATATCATCACTCAAACTATCTCAGAGCATAGAAAAAGAAAGAATACTCCCTAGTTCATTCTATGAAGCCAGCATAACCCTGATCCCAAAGACAGGCAAAGACACCACAAAAAAAGAAATTTACAGACCAGTATCCCTCATGAATATAGATGCAAAAATTCTCAACAAAATTCTAGCCAATAGAACTCAACAGCATATCAAAAAACTAATACATAATGACTAAGTGGAATTCATCCAAGGTATGCAAGGATGGTTCAACATTAGAAAATCCATCAACGTAATCCAGTACATAAATAAAACAAAAGAAAAGAATCACATAACCATCTCAATTGATGCAGAAAAGGCATTTGGTAAAGTCCAATACGCATTCCTGATAAAAGTTCTCAGCAAAATAGGAATAGAAGGGAAATTTGTCAACATAATAAAGGACATATATCTAAAGCCAACAGCCAACATTATTCTCAAAGGAGAGAGACTGAAAGCACTCCCCTTGAGAACAGAAACTAGACAAGGATACCTTTTATCACCACTCTTATTCAACATTGCACTGGAAATCCTAGCTAGAGCAATAAGACAAGAAAAGGAAATAAATAAAGGGCACTCAAATTGGTAAGGAAAAGTAAAACTACTCCCATTCACAGATGATATGATCCTATACATAGAAAATCCCAAAGATTCCCCCAAAAAACTACTGGAACTAATAGAAGGATTTAGTGAAGTAGCAGGATCCAAGACCAACATACAAAAATCAGTTGGATTCCTCTACACCGATAAAGAGAACTATGAAAAGGAAATCAGGACAACAATATCATTTACAATAGCCCCCCCCAAATAAAACAATATTAAAAAAAACCACTATACTTAGGAATAAATGTAACCAGGAACGTAAAAGACCTATACAAAGAAAACTACAAAACGCTACTGCAAGAAACCAAAAAAAAGACCTACATAAATGGAAAAACATATCATGCTCTTGGATAGGAAGACTTAACATTGTGAAAATGTCAATACTACTCAAAGCAATATATAGATATAATGCAATTCAGATTCAAATCCCAACAGCATTCTTCAGTGAGATGGAAAAACAAATCACAAACTTTATATGGAAGGGAAAGAGGTTCCAGATAAGTAAAGCTTTATTAAAGAAGAAGAACAAAGTAGGAGGGCCTCACACTGGCTGATCTCAGAACTTACTGTATAGCCACAGCAATCAAAACAGCCTGGTACTGCTACAACAACAGACATAGACCAATGGAGCAGAATTGAGAACCTAGACATAAATCCATCCATCTATGAACAGCTGATCTTTAACAAAGGGCCAAAGCTCATTAAATGGGGAAGAGACAGTCTCTTTAACAAATGGTGCTGGCAAAGCTAGATGTCTATCTGTAAAAAATGAAACAGGACCCATACCTCACACCATACACAAAAACTAACTCAAAATGGATCAAAGACCTAAATATAAAACCTAAAACTAAGCTGATATTTGACAAAGGATCAGTGTCAGTTAATTGGGGAAAAGATAGCCTGTTTAACAAATGGTGCTGGCATAACTGGATATCCATTTGCAAAAAAATGAAACAGGACCCATACCTCACACCATGCACAAAAACTAACTCCAAGTGGATCAAAGACCTAAACATAAAGACTAAAACGACAAAGATCATGGAAGAAAAAATAGGGACAACGTTAGGAGCCCTAATACAAGGCATAAACAGAATACAAAACATTACCAAAAATGATGAAGAGAAACCCGATAACTGGGAGCTCCTAAAAATCAAACACCTATGCTCATCTAAAGACTTCACCAAAAGAGTAAAAAGACCACTTACAGACTGGGAAAGAATTTTCAGCTATGACATCTCCGACCAACGCCTGATCTCTAAAATCTACATGATTCTGTCAAAACTCAACCACAAAAAGACAAACAATCCAATCAAAAAGTGGGCAAAGGATATGAACACACATTTCACTAAAGAAGATATTCAGGCAGCCAACAGATACATGAGAAAATGCTCTCGATCATTAGCCATTAGAGAAATGCAAATTAAAACTATGATGAGATTCCATCTCACACCAGCAAGGCTGGCATTAATCCAAAAAACACAAAATAATAAATGTTGGAGAGGCTGCGGAGAGATTGGAACTCTTATACACTGCTGGTGGGAATGTAAAATGGTACAACCACTTTGGAAATCTATCTGGCGTTATCTTAAACAGTTAGAAATAGAACTACCATACAACCCAGAAATCCCATTCCTCGGAATATACCCTAGAGATACAAGAGCCTTCACACAAACAGATATATGCACACCCATGTTTATTGCAGCTCTGTTTACAATAGCAAAAAGTTGGAAGCAACCAAGGTGTCCATCAACGGATGAATGGGTAAATAAATTGTG
Source organism: Loxodonta africana (assembly GCF_030014295.1). NCBI lineage: Eukaryota > Metazoa > Chordata > Mammalia > Proboscidea > Elephantidae > Loxodonta > Loxodonta africana. The sequence goes on from NC_087369.1 coordinate 17,723,524, forward strand.
GTATATTCACACAATGGAATACTACGCATCGATAAAGAACAGTGATGAATCTGTGAAACATTTCATAACATGGAGGAACCTGGAAGGCATTATGCTGAGTGAAATTAGTCAGAGGCAAAAGGACAAATATTGTATAAGACCACTATTATAAGATCTTGAGAAATAGTAAACCTGAGAAGAACACATACTATTGTGGTTACAAGGAGGGGAGGGAGGGAGGGTGGGTGAGGGTTTTTTATTGATTAATCAGTAGATAAGAACTGCTTTAGGTGAAGGGAAAGACAATACTCAATACATGGAAGGTCAGCTCAATTGGACTGGACCAAAAGCAAAGAAGTTTCCGGGATAAAATGAATGCTTCAAAGGGCGGGGGTCTGGGGAACATGGTTTGCGGGGACTTCTAAGTCAATTGGCAAAATAATTCTATTATGAAATCATTCTGCATCCCACTTTGAAATGTGGCGTCTGGGGTCTTAAATGCTAACAAGCGGCCATCTAAGATGCATCAATTGGTCTCAACCCACCTGGAGCAAAGGAAAATGAAGGACACCAAGGCCACACTACAACTAAGAGCCCAAGAGACAGAAAGGGCCACATGAACCAGAGACCTACATCATCCTGAGACCAGAAGAACTAGTTGGTGCCCGGCCACAACCGATGACTGCCCTGACAGGGAGCACAGCAGAGGACCCCTGAGGGAGCAGGAGATCAGTGGGATGCAGACCCCAAACTCTCATAAAAAGACCAAACTTAATGGTTTTGGTCTGACTGAGACTAGAGGAATCCCGGCAGCCATGGTCCCCAGACCTTCTGTTGGCGCAGGACAGGAACCATCCCCGAAGACAACTCATCAGACATGAAAGGGACTGGTCAGCGGATGGGAGAGAGATGCTGATGAAGAGTGAGCTAATTATATCAGGTGGACACTTGAGATTGTGTTGGCAACTCTTGTCTGGAGGGCAGATGGGAGGATAGAGAGAGAGGAAAGCCGGCAAAATTGTCACGAAAGGAGAGACTGAAAGGGCTGACTCAAGAGGGGGAGAGCAAGTGGGAGTAGGGAGTGAGATGTATGTAAACTTATATGTGACAGACTGATTGGATTTGTAAACGTTCACTTGAAGCTTAATAAAAGTTAAAAAGAAAAAAAACTATAAAGATCATGGAAGAAAAAATGGGGACAACCTTAGGGGCCCTAATATGTGGCATAAATAGAAAACCGAATATAACAAAAAATGCACAAACAGCAGAAGATCAACTAGATAAATGGGCCCTCCTAAAAGTTAAACATTTATGCTCATCAAAAGACTTCTCTAATAGAGTAAAAAGAGAACCTACATACTGGGAAAAAGTGTTTGGCTATGACATATACAGCAAGGGTCTAATCTCTAAAATTTATAGAAAACTTCAACACCTCAACAATAAAAAGACAAGTAATCCAATTAAAAAATGGGCCAAAGATATGAACAGACACTTCACCAAAGAAGACATTCAGGCGGCTAACAAACACATGAAGAAATACTCGCGATCATTAGCCATTAGAGACATGCAAATAAAACTACAAAGAGATACCACCTCACCCTGACGATAGTGTCACTAAACAAAAAAAAAGAAAATAACAAATGTTGGTGAAGCTGTGGGAAGATTGGAACTCTTGTACACTGCTGGTGGGAATGTAAGATGGTACAACCAGTATGGAAATGGTATGACACTTCCTTAAAAAGCTAGAAATGGAAATACCATATGATCCAGCAATCCCGCTCCTAGGTATATACCCTAAAGAAATAAAAGCCATGACAAAAATAGATATATGCCCACTCACGTTCATAGCAGCATTATTCATAAGAGCAAAAAGGTGGAAACAATCTAAGTGCCTGTCAATGGATGAATGGATAAACAAACTGTGGTACATACACACAGTGGAATACTATGCAATGATAAAGAACAATGATGAATTCGTGAAACATTTCCCAACATGAATGAATCCGGAGGGCATTATGCTGTATGAAATTAGTCAGTCGCCAAAAGGACAAATATTGTGTGAGACCACTATTATAAAAAAACAAGAAAAGGTTTACACACAAGCATTCTTCGATGGTTACAGGGATGGAAGGCGGAGGGAGGAAAAGTTACTAACTAGATAGAAGACATGTGTTAATATTGGTGAAGAAAAAGGCAACATGCGATATGGGAGAAGTCAGCACAACATGACCAAGGCAAAGGAAGACACTGAGAGGAAAGCAAGAATAAAGGGCAACTACTGGAAACCCTGGTGGCATAGTGGTTAAGTGCTACTGCTGCCAACCAAAGGGTCAGCAGTTCGAATCTGCCAGGCGCTCCTTGGAAACTCTATGGGGCAGTTCTACTCTGTCCTATAGGGTCACTATGAGTCAGAATTGACTCGACGGCACTGGGTTTGGTTGGTTTTGGTACAGTAATTACTATAACAGAAAATCCTGCAACAATAGCATTAACAAACAAGAATTCAGGAAGGGATACATAGGTAGATAGGTATACTAAAGAGGTGTGGGAGGTGTGAGGGAACACATCCACCTGTAGATATAGGTTTGGTTGTGGATATTTCTACATAATAATTGTAGGTGCTGCACGTATATTAATATAGACAATAGAACACCCTAGGGGCACAGTCATGGAAACGTCTTACCCAAAACCATTGCTGTTGAGTCGATTCCGACTCATACCGACCCTATAGGACAAAGTAGAACTGCCCCATAGAGTTTCCAAGGAGTGCCTGGTAAATTCGAACTGCCGACCTTTTGGTCAGCACCCATAGCTCTTAACTACTATGCTACCAGGGTTTCCAGCTTCTTAGACATAACCAAAAAACTTCTTAGACATAACCAAAAACCTCATGGGATGAAGTTCCCAGGCTTAAAGGCAAAGGCCCATAGACTTGGGGAAATCTATGTCAATTGGCACAACATAGTTAGTTCATAAAGGCAGTGTTCTACATCTTACTTTGGTGAGTAGCGTCTGGGGTATTAAAAGCTTCCAAGTAACCATCTAAGATAGAACTATTGGTCTCTTCCTGTCCAGAGCAAAGGAGAGTGAAGAAAACCAAAGACTGAATGGAGCAGTTAGTCTAAAAGACTGGTGAACCACAGCCTACACAACTCCAAGATCAGAAGAACTAGATGGTGTCCAGCTACCACGATTGTCTGCTCTGACTGGGATCACAACAGAGGGTCCCAGACAAAGCAGGAGAAAAATGTAGAACAAAAAATCAAATTCACAAAAAAGACCAGACTTATGGTCTGGCAGAGACTGGAGGAACCACCAAGACTATGGCCCTAAGACACCCTTCAGAACTGGAACTGAAGCCATTCCTAGAGACCACCTTTCAGCCAAATAAATAGGTCCGTAAAATAAACAATATCACCCAAGAGGAACATGTTCCTTAGAATAATCAATTATATGAGATTAAAAGGACAACGTTTGCCCCAAAACAAAAATGAGAAGCCAGGAAGGGGTAGAAAATCTGGACAAAAGTAAACGGGGAAACTAGGACCGAAATGGGGAGTGTGTTGACACATTGTGGGAAAAGCAACCAGTTTCATGGAACAGTTTATGTACAAACTATGGAATGGGAAACAAATTTGCTCTGTAAACTTTCACCTAAAGCACAATTAAAAAAAAAAAAAGCAGAAACCAAGCTCATTGCCATGGACTCAATTCCGACTCGCAGTGACCCTATAAGACAGACTATAACTGCCCCATAGGGTTTCCAATCCCTTGGAGCCGCTGGTGGGTTCCAACTGCTGACTTTCTGGTTCGCAGTCAAATGCTTTAACCACTGTGCCACCAGGACTCCTTACAGAAACTAGTGTCGAATAAATGAGTGAGTGTGTTTTTTTTCTGAAATTATAATGTTGAAAATTTACTTCTAATGGAGTTTTTATTTATTGTTGTTTTGGATTAAAAAAAATCATTATCCTAAAAAAAATAAAGGTTGTCTCAATGGTAGTATGCCTGTAGAAGGACCATTGTGGTAGAAAGTCATTGACTGGACAGTTACTTACGTGTGGCAAACCTGCACATTATCTTCCCCGTTGACGATGCCACAGGTGCTGTGTCAGTACCTCCAGGGTGTAACCCTAGAGGACCCGATGCTTCAGTGTTCGTTTGCCATCCATGAGGGAGGGGGCCACATCTGTGATGCCTGAGAAGGTGAATCTGACCTTGCTCTCCACACCTTATTTGATTTCCTGCCGCTTGATAGCAACCAAACTAATTAAAAGGTTACCCATAACTATATTTGGCATCCTGTAGAGACTTCACGGATATGATTAAAAATCATCATAGGTAATTGTCCCATCCTCTAAACAGCAAATCAAAACCATTCAAGTTTAGGCTTGATAATTTTTCAGCAGAAGAGGGCATAAATTCAGACACCAAATAAAAAGTTATCAAGTTTGAGTTGTAAAATGTCAAAGCAACTTGAAAATACACTCAAAGGGTAGCTTCTGTCTCTGGTAGGTATTATTGCTGGTACCCAAGAATTCACCCCAGGTCGTGTGACGGTTGTTCCTCCTCCTCCTCTTCCTTCTTCCTCAGCTCTCTTCCAGTCACTGAGTGTGTTCCACGTGGTAGATACCGTGTGAGGTTATCTAACAGTCAGGAGACCTAGGCTTTTACAGGGTTTGCTTCTAATGCTGAATCCAAGATGCCATAGATTATAAAACATAGCATTTTAAAAAATAATTTTTATTGTGCTTTAAGTGAAAGTTTACAAATCAAGTCAGTCTCTCACACAAAAACTTACATACACCTCGCTACACACTCCCAATCACTCTCCCCCTAATGAGACAGCCCGCTCCCTCCCTCCACTCTCTCTTTTCGTGTCCATTTCACCAGCTTCTAACCCCCTCCACCCTCTCATCTCCCCTCCAGGCAGGAGATGCTAACATAGTCTCAAGTGTCCACCTGATCCAAGAAGCTCACTGCTCACCAGCATCCCTTTCCAACCCATTGTCCAGTCCAATCCATGTCTGAAGAGTTGGCTTCGGGAATAAAAACATACCATTTTTTATGTAACATTTGTTGTTGTTAGGTGCCGTCGAGTCAGTTCCGACTCATAGCGACCCTAAGAAAGAAAAATGTTTCAGATTAAATGATGATACAATGCTTCCTGATTACTCAGAAATTTTACTGTGTATTTTTTAAAGGGCTTTTTAGACTTAACTTCCAAAGCCAAAAAATCAAACCTGTTGCTGTCGAGTCAATTCTGACTCATGGCAATGCCATGTGTTACAGAAGAGAACTGCTCCATAGGGTTTTCTTGGCTGTAATCTTTACAGAAGCAGATTATCCAGGCTTTTCTTCCTCTGTGCCACTGGGTGGATTTGAACTGCCAACCTTCAGGTTAGTAGCCAAGTGTAAACTGTTTTCACCACTCAGGACCTAAACTTATTTAGACATAGATTATAATCATGTTTCACTATTATGCACACCTCTAGAGGAAAATATGAAGGAAATAAATTGGTTTAATTCCTAGAAACCCCATTGCCCAACGCTTTTGAGTAAGTGATTTTTCAACACAGAATTCCCACTTCCGTATTTTGCTTTTATACCTGTGTTATGCCATAGGCTACATATGGTCTTGTCCCTTGTGCCATTGAGAGCTCTGGTGGCACAGCATTTCTTAAAGCGATGCTCTACTATTGTCTCTGAGATTTTCTTCTAAGCTGCCATCACTCATTCTCCAAGTGCGATGTTGGCACATTCTTGCTTTTGATGAGCTCTGGGCAAATCTTTTTAATAAACTTGAATAACAAAAAATGTAACAGTGCTTCATTGACCCACAGTTAATTTCTTGTCTTAGGCTCCATAAAGTACTTGGTCATTGCATCGAAAGTCAATGTGAAATTGTTATCATTTCTCCAATGACAGATAATTGCTTCACTAATGTCTATCCACTGTTCTGTTTCTCTGCCTGAGTTAATTTTCTTCCAAATATTTTAAATGACAGCTAAACTCAACATGTGTCAGAATAACGGTGCACATAACCCAACTGAAATATTGTAATGACAATATGAACACTATGATCAGCTTGGTGCCCACTCCCAGACCCAGTGCCGTCAATGCCCACTAGGCAATAAATACATGACAACTACCACCTGGCTGCCAATCATTGTAAGACACCATCAACCGTTGGAGGCATCATGTTTAAATGTGGGAGGAGGAGGGAGAGGCATCATAGAATTGATGAAATACGTAGATTGCAATTAAAAACAAGAAAGTGCTTAGATGATTTCTCTTAAGTCTTAGCTTTTTGGCTTGGTTTTTGGTCTCAGCTCCAGTGTTTCTCTTTCCCTTTCTGTGGGACCATTAGCAGTTGCAACATGAGATTGAGGAGGAAATCTAGGGATTTGGCCACACTTTGCTCAATTTAGATAAAACTGTTCTTTGTGGAGGCGTTTCCTTCTGATGAGGTTGAAAACAGCTGATTCTGTAAAAAAAAAATAACAGCAGGGTTTTCAGTTCCATCCAGCCCCAAGCCTGGTTGAGGGAGCTTGATTTGAAGAGAGACGTTGCTTTTTGGGACTCTTCTTTGCTCCTGGTTCCCCTCCTCTGTTATAAAAGCACAAGAGAGCTCTTCTCTCAGGGAGGACCTTTGAAGGATTAGCTAATAACACCTGAAATGACTCCAAATGATGCTTTTCCCAGGAGTGTGTGCATTCTAATGTGCAACTCTGGAAGACAACAAAACACCTTCAGGATCCAGAAGAACTAATCGCCCAAAGTGGATATGTGTGAGGTGATATTTTGGTGGGGAGAGAGTTCCCAGTACACTTCGTCTTTGGCCTGGTCATGAGGATGACTCGGCTTCCTGGCACGTGGGTGTAAGGTACAGATTCTCTCAGTGAATTGCTGGATGAGGGTCAGTCCCCTGGACCGGAGATTTGCTGACGGGCTTCTTATTTTGAGATTAAGAAAGGAAAAGCAGATCCATCTGGGATGTTTATTGGAAGGCCAAGAATATCACTGTTGTGCCAGATGTCCAAACTTCCCTGGCCTTGGTTTCTCATCTTTAAAAATAATGTAGTTAGATCGAGAGATCTCTAAGACCCCTTCTTGCTGGCCCATCTTAGGATTCTGTGGGACAACAGAGTAGGAAGGGGACTGGGAGAGGAGAGAGGGCTACTTTGTCCTGGTCCCAAAGCCACCACCACCTAGTCATGTAACCTAGTGCAAGTCGCTTGACCTCTCTGGGTTTCAGCTGAAAGAGGAGAAAAATATGTCTACAATCCTAAAATGAGATCTACCTTCTGTTCGTAGCCTCCATTTATAAGTGACCATATCATGTCTGGAAACCCTGGTGGTGCCGTGGTTAAGAGCTACAGCTACTAACCAGAAGGTCAGCAGTTTGAATCCACCAGGTGCTCCTTGGAAACTCTATGGGGCAGTTCTACCCTGTCCTATAAAGGTGCTACGAGTATGAATCGACCCGATGGCAATGGGTTTTTTTTTTTTAGTATCATGTCTGCTCTTTGGAAAACCTTGTTCAGAGCCAAAAGTCATTTTAGCTCAGAAAAAAAAGAATTTAGAAAAAGAGTAAATGAATAAATGGAAAACAATCTTGGCATTCTTAAGATGAGTATGCAGGTAGAGAAAGTAGTCTCAGTTGCCTAGTGCTGCTGTAACAGAACTATAACAAGTGGGTAGCTTTAAAGAACAGAAATTTATTTTTTCACAGTTCTGGAGCCGAAAGTTCAAACCAGGGTCAATTCCCTCCTTGGAAGAAGCCCCAGGCATTCCTTGGTTTCTTGGCTTGTAGGTGATCCTCGCATGGTGTCTGCTCCCCTCGACCCCACCGTGTGCGCCTCTGTGTCTAATCTGCTTCTCTTACAACTGTGTGCCTCTGTGTCTAATCTGCTTCTCTTACAACTCGCAGGGAAGTTAGAACCCACCCTACTTGGGTATGATCTAATTAACATAACAAAGAAAATCCTCTTTCCAAACAGGATTATAACCATAGGTTAGGAGGGTAGGATTCCAACACATATTTGGGGGGAAGGGTGTGCACAATTTAATCCACAAGAAAAGGGAACATTTAGAAATAAAAGCCTAAAAAATAGGGGTTGTGTACTTAAAATAGGAGTTCCTGGCTGAGGCAAATGGTTAAGTGCTCAACCACTAACTGAAACATTGTCAGTTTGAACCCACCCAGAGGTGCCTCGGAATAAAGGCTTGGCAATCTGCTTTTGAAAGGTCACAGCCTTGAAAACCCTATGGAGCACAGTTCTACTCTTGACATACATGGGGCTGCCATAAGCCAGAGTCAACTCAATGGCAACTGGTTTGGGTTTTTTTTTTTTATCTTGGACCTAAAATAATACCTACATGATGTATGATGTTATTTTGAAAGCATTTAAATGAATGTCCTCGGAAGGGAAATAAATGACTACACCACTGACAGAGGCAGGGTTTATAGTTTGTTTAATCAGAAAAACACACTATGGAAAACTTAATTAAAACCCCTGTGTGGCGGAGTTGGGAGTGACTTGGAAAGAGAGCCACAGCCATAGAAACAGCAGCAGCATCACGAAGTCCAGGGTGACAGTGAATACAGAGTGGCTTATTTTGAACATGGAATTTCAAGGAAAACATACAGGTGTTAACAAGCCAGCCACAAATCAGGGGGACACTCTATGTACCATGAGAAGAAGTGCCAAGCTCTTGAGTACGCAGATGGCAATTGCCAACAATTGTTGTGGCCAAATCCACAATCATGTTTGACATATCATGTCAAAATTTCTACCAGGCAGCCTTGAAAGGGGTTAATGTCTTATTAATAAAATAATTTCAACTGGCTGAAGAACGTGGTAATACTTGCCGGTGGTTCTTTGCAGTGTAACGAAGGTAACATTAACGTAATAACGAATGCAGGAAAGACAAAGTTCTTCACTGTTTGTCAGTTATATATGAAGGTATGATGTCGTGCTGTGACCCCAAACAGGAGAAAAAGATTGGAACATAAAACTAACTTATGACAGTTGCAGCACTACAAGGAGAGGCCATGTTTTGATGATCTGTTTTCTCTCTTCACCCATAAATTCACCCTTTGAGCAATAGCCTGCTCATGTACAAGGCAATCTTCTCCTGATTAGTTTTCACCTTGTTCCCCTGATGCCACATCAAAAAGGCACCAATTTGGATAATGAAGCTGGGCCTAATGGCCTAGCTGCATGGTATAAAGGCTCCACACTGAATGAGTCACATGGATCTAAAAGCTAAAAAAACAACTCCTAGGTTTAGATTTTCCATTAAAAGCGTTGTTTTTTATCTCCCTCGTTTAGAGACCAGAGTTGAAATCCTGAGATTCTTCATGATATTATTCTCTTTCTGCTATGTACCCTAAATGGTGACTTAGTCCATAGTCCATTAGACAACATGCAGGCAAGACCGTCACAGAATTCAGAAAATGGTCCCAAAGTTTGAATAACAACTCAATTAAAAAGATATATTTGAACTCCTTATCTAGACACTGGCACAAGGGATACAGAGAAAAACAGGATGTATTAGTCAGTGTTTTTTTTTTCTACGTAACAGTTTCAAAAATCTCCATCAGTTACTACAATAAGCATTTATTTCACACTTGTGGGTTTAGAAGTTGACTGACATTTTAATTTCCTCAGCTGTGCTAGGCCAAACTCTATATAGGGTTCATGTCTGCTCCACATTCTAGAAGGAATGGCTTTCTGGGGCATGCTTTTTTCAAAGAGGGTAGCAACTCCAAAGAGCTGGTAGAAACTTACAGTGTGGCAGTTACCAGTGTGTTGCCTGTCAGCTCCAAATTCACCCTTCAGTACCTGGTCTGCAATAATAGACCAGACTCTAATCATTTGCATTGTATAGTGACCATGTCGTTTACAGTAAGCTTTGCAGTAAAGGGCACTGGAGGGACATGGTAGGAGGAAGGAGGCTCCTTTTCCTGGTTCCAGTGTGCTGAGTTTTGTTTTTCATGCTTCTTCTGCTGCATGGTACATGCACATAGGGACATCTAAGGGTGCTTTGTCTCAGCTATGTGCTGGGAGTGCACCATCACGCAGCAATCTTGCAGCTTGGACCCGGGCCTGGTGACCACCATGACATGGTTCTCCTGAAGTGGATGCTGGTGCATCCAGGCCTCACACTGGCAGTGGTGCCCCAATACCCTCTCTCTGCACATCTACCCACAAGACTTGTATCCTAGAGATCAATCCCTACAACCTTCTCAACAAACACCATGTGTTATGAACTGTGTACCACCTAGCCATGGAGTTGCCTCCAGATACCCTGACTCCTTCTGTGCCTTTTCACTTGAGACTAGGTCACATTTTTCTGGTATTTTGTATGCTGAGTGATTTTGGATTGTATCCTAGACATTTTGAAAATTATGTTGTAGAGACTCTGGATTCTGTTACATTCCTCCAAGGAGTGTGGGCGGATGAGGTTTTTTGGTAGGCAGTTCCCTATGAAATCTGTGTTACCTGTGATAGGTAGCAGCTTAAATCTCAGTTCAGTTCTTTCAGCCTCACCTGTAAGCTGCTTTGAGTCTTCACCATGCATGTGAAGTTCACGTAAAACCTGGGGTTTACATGTAGAGCTTGGGACTTACATGCTCTGGTTCTCTCCTTTCTGGGCCCCTGTGCACTTTCCAGCAGCTGTGGACTCCCCAAGCTCTGTCCTTTGATTCTCCAGGCCACAAGACAACAGGTAAAGCCAAAGCCATGCTGTGATTGCAGCCCACCACTGTGCCAAGGCCACAAAAATGAGGAACTTACACCGTGTCAGTCCTTCATTCCAAATTTTGACTCCCTGGCAATATCTGCCTGTTGTGGTTCCAGAACTTTCAGAGAGTTGCTTTTTTGTAATTTGTCCAGAATTTATAGCTGTTTTTTTCTGGAAGGTTTGGCCTGTTAGGAGCTTACTCCAATATATGGGAAGTAAAACTCTAGCCCTAGATATTCAAACATGAATAAAAAATCATCACTTGCCTCAAACAGCTCAAAATCTAATGAGGAAGCCTACATATAAACCAACAGCTTATAACACAAGGACATAGTGCAACATTGGATACACATATAGTCAAGGTACAAAACCAAAAAAAAAAAAAAAGACAAAAACCCCATTGCAGTTGAGTCAATTCTGACTCAAGGCGACCCTGTGTGTTTCAGAGTAGAACTGCGTGTAGGGTTTTCAATGGCTGCAATCTTACAAAAGTGGATTGCCAGGCCTATCTTTCAGCAGGCCTTTCTTCTGCAGCACCACTGGGTGGATTTGAACTGCCAACCCTTCAGTTAGCTTTGTTGTTATTGTTAGGTGCCATCAAGTTCATCACGACTCATAGCAACTCCATGTAACCGACAAGAACTGCTCCATAGGGTTTCCTAGGTTGTAATCTTTACAGAAGCAGATTGCTAGGTCTTTTTCCCACAGAGCTGCTGGGTGGGTTTGAACCACTAACCTTTTGGTTAGCAGTTGAGCACTTAACTGTTTCCGCTACCAGGGCTTCAAGGGCAAACCATTTCTGCGTATTGATACGATAGTTTGACTTCACTGATGGCATTAAAAATCAAATGGGATAACGGGCTGTGATTATGACTTGAAATGTGGGAAATGCTATACACATTTCATGTCAGGGACCTTTAGAGTTGACCAGAAAAAAAGTATCAAAAAAGCTTTACGAAGAGGGGGCATCTGATGGGGAGTGAATAGCAAGACTGTGTGTAGAGTTAGACTATAAAAGGGGAAGGGACGGGAGAGGCCTAAGAGATAGAAACCATGAAGAGACAGAAAGGCCGCAAACCCTGACGTGAAATGTGTATAGCATTTCCCACATTTCAAGTCATAATCACAGCCCATTGTCCCATTTGATTTTTAATGCCATCAGTGAAGTCAAGCTATCGTATCAATACGCAGAAATACTGTTTCCGGGAAATGAATGCAAACTTAGATTATTCCTGCTCCAGGCAGACCAAGAGTTTAAAACTGTCTTTATGTAAGAAAAGGAAGGTACATATTAGCTCCAAGTGGGAATACCCAGTGCCGTCGAGTCGATTCCGACTCATAGCGACCCTATAGGACAGGGTAGAACTGCCCCACAGTGAATGGATAAGAAAAATGTTCTACCATTCAAATTTTTTCTAAGCATAAATCAAACGTGACATTGATCCCCACGATACCAGAATTGCATCCTATCATCCTTGTTTCTAACATAGAACTGCTATTGTTGCAAAATCCTGCCAGAACTCCTCAGGGAACAGTATTTCCTTCCCTTTGCATTTTTGCTGGAAGAAACTTACAATAACATTGTCTTACAGTCTTGTTTACACACACACACATGCATAAACATACTCTCCAAAAACGGAACCCATATTACAAGGTTCAGGTCAAGGTCACTCCACCACTCCATTCCATCCTTTTCTCAGAACTCCCACTTCTCATACCCTGCAAGTGGCTCCCGAACCTGCCTATGAACCCTAATGACCTGGGGCCTCCTTTAAAAAGTTCACGTTTATTTTCTGGGTCTCACTTCAAATTCAAAATTCCTGAGACTGGGTCTGCATTTTGAAGTTCCCCCAAGTGATTTTAATGGGACCTAGAACCATTAGTTAATCAGAATCCCGTGATTAACACTGGATTGTTGCCTGATTTATGTGCGTTGGCCTGTGTCCTCTGTCAGTGCTTCTCACCCTGTGATGTGCCTGGGAATCACTTAAACACCTTGTTTAAATGCAGACTGTAATTCAGCAAGTCTGGGGTGGGGCCTGAGTTTCTGCATTTCTAAAAAGCTCCTAGGTGAAAATACTTTTGATACAGGTAGCTAGATTGTAGGTGTAGATCACCAGGAGATACGTGTCTCTGCTTTCAGATTTCTTATCTATTCCAAATAATATGATCATAAGTATCAGTCGATTTGAGGCCATTGTTTCAAATTATGTGCCTTTTATCCAATGCCATGTTCAGTTCTTCCTCCTGATACAACTCTCCCCAAGTGGTCAACCCATCTTTTCTTAAGATTGTCTCCACTTTCTTTGTAAAATCAAATAAAAATCAAAACCAAACCAAACCCACTGTCTTTGAGTCGATCCTGACTCATAGCAACCCTATAGGACAGAGTAGAACTGCCCCATAGAGTTTCCAAGGAGCAGCTGGTGGATTCAAACTGCCAACCTTTTGGTTAGCAGCTGGTGGATTCAAACTGCCAACCTTTTGGTTAGCAGCCGAGCTCTTAACCACTATGCCACCAGGGTTTCCTAAAATCAAATAGAAATAAGAATTGAAAATAAGAGGTTTGAATTCTCCCTGTTGAAAGTAAAAGAACCCCCCCTCTTCCCTTTATTCCCTTTATTTATTGGGAAACCCTGGTGGTGTAGTGGTTAAGTGCTACGACTGCTAAACAAAGGGTCGGCAGTTCGAATCCGCCAGGCGCTCCTTGGAAACTCTATGGGGCAGTTCTACTCTGTCCTATAGGGTCGCTATGAGTCGGAATCGACTCGAGGGCACTGGGTTTCTGGGTCCCTTTATTCCCTTCAGATAACTTTTAATTGCTAATTCTTTCCGTTTCTTTGTAAAGCATGTAAATCAAGGCTGTTTCCTCAAGGACCCGGGAGCCATCTCTTTTGAAAGGAAATCATTAAGGAAGATCACACCCCTAGCTCCCAGTTTCCTGCAAGGAGATTACCATAACTTCAGGTATCCGGCCATAAAAATGCTAGAAAATTAGCAAGTTTATCCTGAACACCTGTAGGTAATGGATTGTATCCACTCAGCTGTATAAAGGGTCAGATTCCTTTCCCACTCTGCAATCTCTTCAGCCAATTGGCTGTGATGCATACATTCTGGTTTAATGCTTATTCAATAGTAAGACTTTTCTTACCTTTCTGTTTTTATGGAGAGGTTTTCTGCGTTGAGAGTAGATTTTGTTTTTAATTAATTGTTCCAACACTCTAAGAATCTCAGTAACGACAATTCTTTTAGGAGGAGGCTCGGCATTTTATCTACCGTTCCTGTTGAAAAACTTTAAGGCAGGTATGAGCATCTCTCTACTTTTCTCATCTAAATGAGAATGCTTCAGGGAGGGGTCTAGGAATCTGCCTTTTAAACCAGCTTCCCAAGCTCAAGCATATTAACGTTTGAGAAACATTGATCTATTACAGCTCCTTCCTACAGTTGAGGAAACTGAAGTCCAGTTTAATAAGAATAATACTGAGAAATACCAACAATAGTTGACCTCTCTTTGATAAGCACTCTGAGCAGGACACTGCTGATAACCTTACAGAGATAGTTTAATTAACTTGAATCCTTTTAAGAACCTGAGGAGTGTTGAATAGAAAAACTACTAACAGACATCTTACTTTGATTTTAAGGTTTTTCTTAACCACAAAACCAAATATTAACTATAAAAAGCCTGACCCAAAGTGCAAAAGCCTGCCAGAAACTGCTCTATAGCGATGTAAATATCTCGTCCTGCTAGAATCGTTGTCAAACCATTACCTCCTAATTTAAATCTCAAAAAAAAAAAAGTCTCTTGGCTGCAAGTGGGTGAAGCGGCAAATTATTAGCAGCCAGGTCAGAAGTAACCTGATGTCACCTGATCTTAGTAAAGAGGGGAAGGCGGTGTTCTACCAATCATGTTAAGGTGAGCCAATGGTTTTGATCATCTGCGTTTCTCCTTTCTCTTTAGAAGCCTCCTTGTACCTCCCTTCTTCTAGTCATTTGGTTTTTCTGGAATTCAAATGGTCTCCCTATATGCATATGGAATAACTGCTCAGAATAAACATTAAGTTCAAATTTTGGTGAGTTTTGATTATTTTTAACAGGAGGTTGTTGTTGTTGTTAGGCACCGTGGAGTTGGTTTGAACTCATAGCGACCCTATCTATGTACAACAAAAGGAAACACTGCCCAGTCCTGGCCATCCTCACAATCGTTGCTATGTTTGAGCCTATTGTTGCAGTCACTGTGTCAATCCATCTTTTTGAGGGCCTTCTTTTTCGCTGACCGTCTACTTCACCGAGCATGATGTCCTCCAGGGACTGGTCCCTCCTGATAACATGTCCAAAGTACTCGAGGTGGAGTCTCGCCATCCTGCGTCTAAGGTGCGTTCTGGCTGTACTTCTTCCAAGACAGATTTATTCCTTCTTGGCAGTCCATGATATATTCAATATTCTTCGCCAGCACCATAATTCAAAGGCATCAATTCTTCTTTGGAAACCCTGGTAGCATAGTGGTTAGGAGCTACGGCTGTTAACCAAAAGGTCAGCAGTTCGAATCTACCAGGCACTCCCTGGAAACCCATGGGGCAGCTCTACTCTCTCCTATATTGTCAATATGAGTCAGAATCAACTCAAGGGCAGTGGGTTTGCAGCAGGTTTGCCCAATGCAATACATCCTTTGATTTCTTGACTGCTGATTCCATAATCCTTGACAACCTCAATCTTGTCTCCGTTTATCATGATGTTGCTTATTGGTTCAGTTGTGAGGATTTTTGTGTTCTTTATGTTGAGGTGCAATCCATACTGAAGGATGTAGTCTTTGACCTTCGTCAGTAAGTGCCTCAAGTCCTCTTTGCTTCCAGGACTGCATAACAAAAGTTGTTAATGAGTCTTCCTCAAATCTTGATGCTTCGTTCTTCTTCATATAGTCTAGCTTCTTGAATTATTTGCTCAACATACAGATTGAATAAGCATAGTGGAAGGACACAGCCCTGACACACAGTTTTCCTGATTTTAAACCACACAGTATCCCTTTGTTCTGTTCCAACGACTGCCTCTTGGTCTATGCACAGGTTCCCCGTGAGCACAACTAAGTGTTCTGAAATTCCCATTCTTCACAATGTTATCCATAATTTGTTATGATCCACACAGTCGAATGCCTTTGCATAGTCAGTAAAACACAGGTAAACATCTTTCTGGTATTGTCTGCTTTTAGCCAAGATCATCTCACATCAGCAAAGATATTCCTTGTTCTATGTCCTCTGCCGAATCTGGCTTGAACTTGGCAGTTCCCTGTTGATGTAGTGCTGCAACCACTTTTGAATTATCTTCAGCAAAATTTTACTAGTGTGTGATATTAATGATATTCTTTGATACTTTCCAATTCTGTTGGATCACCTTTCTTTGAAATGGGCACAAATACGGATGTCTTCCAGTTGGTTGGCCAGGTAGCTGTCTTCCAAGTTTCTAGGCACAGACGAGTGAGCGCCTCTAGTGCCACATCCGCTTATTGAAATATCTCAGTTGGTATTCCATCAGTTCTTGGGGCCTTGTTTTTTGTCAGTGCTTTCAGTGCAGCTTAGACTTCTTCTTTCAATACCATCAGTTCTTGATCATATGCTGCCTTCTGAAATGGTTGAACATTGACTAATTCTTTTTGGTAGGGTGACTCTGTATATTCCTTTCCAACTTCTTTCGATACTTCCTGTGTCATTCAATTTTTTGCCCATAGAATCCTTCCATATTGCAACTCAAGGCTTGGATTTTTTCTTCAGTTCTTTCAGGCTAAGAAAGGCTGAGTGTGTTCTTACTTTTTGGTGTTCTGACTCCAGGTCTTTGCACATTTCATTACAATGCTTTACTTTGTCTTCTTGAGCTGCCCTTTCATATCTTCTGTTCAACTATTTACCTAATCATTTCTTCCATTCACTTTAGCTACTCTATGTACAAGAGCAATTTTCAGAGTCTCTTCTGACACACATTTTGGTCTTTTCTTTCCTGTCTTTTTCAAAATTTATTTATTTATCATGCTTTAAGTGAAAGTTTACAAATCAAGTCAGCCTCTCATACAAAAAGTTATACACACCTTGCTATGTACTTCTAGCTGCTCTCCCCCTAATGAGACAGCACATTCCTCCTCTCTTCCCTGTATTTCCTGTGTCCATTCAACCAGCTCCTGTCCCCCTCTTCCTTCTCATCTCACCTCCGGACAGGAGTTTCCCACATAGTCTCATGTGTCTACTTGAGCCAAGAAGCTCACTCCTCACCAGAATCATTATCTATCTTACAGTCCAGTCCAATCCCTGTCTGAAGAATTGGCTTCAGGAATTCTTTCCTGCCTTTTGAATGACCTCTTGCTTTCTTCATATGTGGTGTCCTTGATGTCATCCTGCAACTCATCTGGTCGCATGTCACTAGTGTTCAATTCATCAAATCTGTTCTTGAGATGGTCTCTAAATTCAGGTGGGATATACTCAAAGTCGTAGTTTGTCTCTTGTGGTCTTGCTGTAATTTTCTTCAGCTTCAACTTGAATTTGCATATGAGCAATTGATGGTCTGTTCCACAGTTGACCCCTGGCCTTGTTCTGACTGACGATACTGAGCTTCTCTATCATCTCTTTCCACAGATGTAGTCAATTTGATTCCTGTGTATTTCATCTGGTGAGATCCACATGTATAGTTACTGTTTATGTTGTTGAAAAAAGGCATTTGCAATGAAGAAGTCATTGGTCTTACAAAATTCTGTCATGGGATCTCTTGTGTCGTTTCTATCACCAAAGCCATATTTTCCAACTACCAATCCTTCTTCTTTGTTTCCAACTTTTGCATTCCAATTGCCAGTAATTATCAACGCATCTTGATTGCATGTTCGATCAATTTCATACTGCAGAAGTTGGTAAAATCTTCAATTTCTTCATCTTTGGCCTTGGTGGTTGGTGCGTAAATTTGAATAATAGTCATATTAACTGGTCTTCCTTGTAGGCCTATGGATATTATTCTACCACTGACAGTGCTGTACTTCAGGATATACCTTGAAATGCTTTTTGACAATGAATGCAATGTCATTCCTCTTCAATTTATCATTCTCAGCGTAGTAGACCATATGATTGTCTGATTCAAAATGTCCAATACCAATTCATTTCAGCCCACTAATGCCTAGGATTTTGATTTTTATGCATTCCATTTCATTTTTGATGACTGCCAATTCTCCTACATTCATATTTCATACATTCCATGTTCTAATTATTAAAGGATGTTTGCAGTTGTTTCTTCTCATTTTGAGTCATGCCACATCAGCAAGTGAAGATCCCAAAAGCTTAACTCCATCCCGGGCATTAAGGTCGACACTACTTTGAGGAGGCAGCTCTTCCCCAGTCGTATTTTCAGTGCCTTTCAACTTGAGGGGCTCATCCTTTGGCACTATATCAGACAATGTTCTGCTGCTATTCATAAGGTTTTTACTGGCCAAGTGTTTCAGAAGTAGACTGCCAGGTCCTTCTACCTAGTCTGTCTTAGTCTGGAAGCTCAGCTGAAACCTGTCCACCATGGGTGTTCTGCTGGTATTTGAAATGTACTGGTGGCAGAGCTTCCAGCAACATGCAGGGCACCACAGTATGACAAACTGACATGCAGGTTAACAGGAGGTTGTTGTTGTTGTTGTTAGGTGCTGACGAGTAAGTTCTGACGCATGGCGACTCTATAGGACAGAATGGAATTGCCCCATAGACTTTCCAAGGAGCGGCTGGTGGATTTAAACTGCCGATCTTTTGGTTAGCAGCCCAGCTCTTAACCACTATGCCACCAGGTAGTTGGTATTAATTGAAGAGGTTAGGAACGTTACCTAAGGCCACACAGCAAGCTGCACCCCGCAGTTCAAGTTGCTCTCTCGAACACACTTGGGCAGGAATTATTTTGCTTTGTTAAGGGATGTCAGATGATAATTTTCAAAAAAAAGTAAAATCACGACTCTCATACAAATAGAAAATAAACATGTGTCTGTCAAATATTTTATTTAGCACATTAATTAACAGGGAATTGGAAAAAAATGTTACAACAAGTTCAAAGGAGAAGAAAAAGAACCATAAATTTGTATACAGTAAAGGAAGAATGGGTCATCAGGATTGGAGGAAGACTCATTAGCAACCTGTGATATGCAGGAAAACCCTGGTGGCATAGGGGTTAAGTGCTATGGCTGCTAACCAAAGGGTCGGCAGTTCGAATCCGCCAGGCGCTCCCTGGAAACTTGCTTGCTGAAAGTGAAGAGGACTTGAAGCACTTACTGATGAAGATCAGAGACTAGAGCCTTCAATATGGATTGCACCTCAACATAAAGAAAACAAAAATCCTCACAACTGGACCAATAAGCAACATCATGATAAATGGAGACAAGACTGAAGTTGTCAAGGATTTCATTTTACTTGGATCCACAATCAATAGCCATGGAAGCAGCAGTCAAGAAATCAAAGGACATATTGTGCTTTGGACTTGTTATCAGGAGGGAACGGTCCCTGGAGAAGGACACTGTCATGGATTGAATTGTGTCCCTCAAAAATATGTGTATCAATTTGGCTAGGCCACGATTCCCAGTATTGTGTGATTGTCCACCATTTTGTTATCTGATGTGATTTTCCTATGTGTTGTAAATCCTATCACTCTGATGTTAATGAGATGGATTAACCACAGTTGTGTTGATGAGAACTTCAAGATTAGATTGTGTCTTAAGCCAATCTCTTTTGAGATATAAAAGAGAGAAGCAAGCAGAGAGACATGGGACACTCATACCACCAAGAAAGCAGCACCAGGAGCAGAGCGTGTCCTTTGGACCCAGGGGTTCCTGTGCAGAGGAGCTCCTAGTCCAGGGAAAGATTGATGAGAAAGACTTTCCTCCAGAGCCTACGGAGAGAGAAAGCCTTCCCCTGGAGCTGACACCCTGAATTTGGACTTCTAGCCTACTAAAAAAAAAAAAAGTCTAGCCTACTAGACTGTGAAAAAATTAATTTCTCTTTGTTAAAGCCATCCTCTTGTGCTTTCTGTTATAGCAGTACTGGCTAACTAAGACAGACATCATGCCTGGTAAGGTTGAGGGTCATCGCAAAATAGGAAGATCTTTGATGAGATAGTTTGACATGGTGGCTACAGCAATGGTCTCAAACATAGCAATGATGATGAGGATGTCGCAGGACCAGGTAGTGTTTCGTTCTATTGTACATAGGGTCACTATGAGTCAGGACCAACTGGAAGACACCTAACAACAACAACAAATGAAAGTTGAAATGAATTTGCAAAAATTGAGCTAATCACTGAGCAATAAAGAGTTGCATTCCACCGGACACTGCCAATTTGCATTTCTATGGCCAAGAGTTATTTACATTGCTATGAGTTTTCTACCAGTGCCAAGTGGTGCATAAAAGGAACAGGAAGTTTTTCAGCCTCTGAGGCTTATTGGGAAGCTGTTGTACCATTAATAGTGCATGATGCCACAAGGCGGGGCCCTTTATGAGTGTTTGAAACAGAAGAAATGGGTGTGTGCCACAAATAAGTGTTTTTAAAGAGTATTGTATGAGGTGTCTGAATTTTTGGTAGGAAAAGTAGAAATTTTGAAAATTTTTATTTGTTACGCATATGTACCAGTAGACCCTGGTGGAGACTCTGGGGTGGAATTCATGGTACATCATATGTACCAAAGGATGCTAAGGTAGGCTTGTGGGTGGGGGCAAGGAAAAAAGAAAATCCATACTACCTACCAAAAATCCAGACACACTGAATGATTCAGCATGCTTCCATCAAGGAAAACAATGATATCAACAAAAAATTCAAAGCAGAAAAGATTGGATCACCAAAGGGTTAACTTCCATTTCTTCAGAGTGGCAATGTAGCCTAATCAAAGACAAAGGCACTCATCCAGAGGCTCCTGCTTGTCCATTCCAAGGCTTAAAATTTTTCCTTAGGCTCTCTCCCCCATCTTATGATCAAAGTTATCTCAAATAATGATTATTCATGATCACAGCATAAGACAGGGCTCATTAGGTTTGGCCTGATTATTTGGTTGAATTTATCATATCAGCCTTCTTAAATTAGGTTTGCTGGAAATTTTGATAAGGAAACTCAGATTGGATTTGTTTTCCATTTGATTTTTTTTTTTGTGGTAAAATATAAAAAATATACATAACATAAAATCTACCGCTTTAACCATTTTCATGTGTACAATTTACTGACATTAATTACTTCACAATACTGTGTGATTATCACCATTAGCTATTTCCAGAATATTTTCATCCCCCCAAACAGAAACTCTGTCCATTAAGAAATAACTTCCCATTTTCCCCCTCGCTCAGATTGGACTTTTAAAAGTCTCTATTATTTGCTCTCCTGAGGCTAGGAAACCAAGCCCAAGAAATGTTCTGCACCAAATTTCACTTGCAGTATCTATAAATTCTCCTCTTCTTAAAGTCTCCAGAACAGGCCCAAGGTCCCTGGCCTGCCAGAAGCGATGTTCCTGACCACCTGTAAGGCTGGACCCTGTAAGCCAGACACCTGATTCTATGAGCACAGTTCTCAAATACAACACTTCATGCAAGACCTTTGTTGTATAACTGTTTCTTCCAATTATATCCTCGTAAAAAGGAGGACATATTCTCAATGACACTGTGCAAAAAATCTACATTGCCTTGAAACAAAGGGAGACTTATAGTTTTGGAATTTGGCAGTGGGGAGGGATAAGGGGCGGAGAGGGAAAAGGTGTCACTGAGAACCACATATAATTTTTAAATGGTATGGGTTATCAAAATGTCTGCTAACTGATGAAAGGATAAATAAAATGTGGCATACCCATAAAATAAAATATTATTCCAATTAATACAAAGAATAAAATACCGATACAAGCTACAACATGGATGGACCTTGAAAACACTATGCTGAGTGAAAGAAGCCAGTCACAAAGGACTAAATGTTATATAATTTCATTTACATGAAATGTCCAGAATAAGCAAATCTATAGTGACAGAAAGTAGAGTAGTGGTTGCCAGGGTGAAACAGTGGTTGAGGGGAATAGGGAGTAAAGATAATGTATACAGGATTTCTTTCGGAGTGATGAAAATGTTTGAAAATTGATTGTGGTGATGGTTGCACAACTTCCTGGATCTACTAGAAACCATTGAATTGTACGCTTTAATTGCCTGAGTTATATGGCATGCAAATTATATCTCAATAGAGCTGTTAAAAAAATGTTACAGGTGTTAAATGAAATAAAAATGGAGTTGTGGTTAACAAAATGGCATAGAATGTCAAGTGGACAATGTCCCTAAGACTTGTATTTGTTGAAACTTAAGCCTTTGTTAATTGCCTAGCTTTCCTGTAAAGCAGACTATCCTCATTGACCAATGAGATCCTGACAGTGTTTCAACAGTAAATTATATAAGCCAATCAGAAATAAGCTTCTTTTGCTCCCACGTTTTGTAAATAAAATCCAGGCACTGCTGATACCCAGCAGACGACCTTTCCATTTTGTTTGTTGCTGCCCAATTCAAGATTCTTTTACCTGAATAAACCTCATCCAATAAGTGAATTTTGTTGTGACCCAGTTTCTCTTGACATGGATTATGGATAGCTTAAGTAGAAAGAGAAAGGTCTTCCTTATATAATCCGGAAAAAAAAAAGAATATGAAAACAACGTTAACATTATAACAAACAAGTTCTCCCATCAGTTCTTTCAGTCCTACATAATTAGTTCTTGTCTTAATAGGTCTTGGGTTAGCAGTGTCATGAAACCATCTGTTATTTGACTAAAAAGAGTTCTGGAAATTCTGACACAACCTGCTAGTACTGTCTGAAAGTTCTCTAAGTGATACCGTCAGAAGCCTGTACTCGATATTCTTTTTTTTAAAAGCATCAATAATTCGAAGTACCTGTTATAGCTCTTTTCCTCAGGTCTCCGAGATGGTCCTTTTTTTGTTGAAGACACAAACATGACCTCTACCTTATGGCAGAACCTTCAGGCAAGAATCAAAGGAAAACAAAAACTGTCGAGGAAAGAGACTTTCACTGAAAATTTTCATATGTGAAATGTCTGATGTGAGTTCTTAGTAATAACAATACAACTGACAAGGAAATTAAGTTGTTTCTGGGGCATGAAAAACGAAGGTAATCAAGACATTCCAAAAATGTACACAAAATAATTCTACCTATTTACAACAAAGTCAGCAAATGTTACGTTTGATGTATGAAAATTGATGAGCACAAAAAAATAGATGAACATAATTTTTAAGAAGGAAAAACTTTTGAGATATAGCATATAATAATCCTAAAACCTTGTTGTTAGGTGCCATCAAGTCAGTTCCAACTCATAGCAACCCTATGAACAACACAGTGAAGCACTGACCAGTCCTGCGCCATCCTCACAATCATTGCTATGTCTGAGCTCTTTGTTGTACCCACTGTGTCAGTCCTTCTCATTGAGGGTCTTCCCCTTTTTCGATGACCCTCTATTTTTTTTTTAATTTTTGTTGTGCTTTAAGTGAAAGTTTACGAACCAAGTCAGTCTCTCATACAAAAACTTATACATACCTTGCTATATACTCCTGGAAACCCTGGTGATGTAGTGGTTAAGTGCTACGGCTGCTAACCAAAGGGTCGGCAGTTCGAATCTGCCAGGCGCTCCTTGGAAACTCTATGGGGCAGTTTTACTCTGTCCTATAGGGTCTCTGTAATGAGTCGGAATCGACTCAATGGCACTGGGTTTTTTGTGTTTTTATAGGGTCTCTATGAGTCGGAATTAACTCGATGGCACTGGGTTTGGTTTTTTTCTATATATATACTCCTAGTTGCTCTCCCTCTAATGAGACAGCACGCTCCTTCCCTCCACTCTCTATTTTCATGTCCATTCGGCCAGCTTCTGACCCCCTCTGCCCTCTCATCTCCTCTCCAGACAGGAGCTGCCCACATAGTCTCATGTGTCTACTTGATCCAAGGAGCTCACTCTTCACCAGTATCATTTAAAGCCCAATCCCTGTCTGAAGAGTTGACTGTGGGAATGGTTCTTGTCTTGGGCTAACAGAAGGTCTAGGGACCATGACCTCTGGGGTCCTTTTAGTCTCAGTCAAACTCTTAAGTCTGGTATTTTTACGAGAATTTGAGGTCTGCCTCTCACTGCTCTCCTGTTCCCTCAGTGGTTCTCTGTTGTGTTTCCTGTCAGGGCAGTCATTGGTGTAGCCGGGCACCATCTAGTTCTTCTGGTTTCAGGTTGATGTCTCTGGTTTATGTGGCCCTTTCTGTCTCTTGGGCTCATAATTACCTTGTGTCCTTGGTGTTCTTCATTCTCCTTTGCTCCAGGTGGGTTGAGACCAGTTGATGCATCTTAGATGGCCACTTGCTAGCATTTAAGACCCCAGACGTCACTCTCCAAAGTGGGATGCAGAATGTTTTCTTAATAGATTTTATTATGCCAGTTGACTTAGATGATGACCCTCTATTTTACCAAGCATGATGTCTTTCTCCAGGGACTGGTCCCTCCTGATAACACATCCAAAATACGTGAGACGGAGTCTTGCCATCCTCACTCCTAGGGTCCATTCTGGTTGTACTTCTTCCAAGACAGATTTGTTCATTCTTCTGGCAGTCCATGGTATATTCAATATTCTCTGCTAACACTATAATTCAAAGGCGTCAATTCTTATTTGGCCTTCGTTATTCACTTTCCAGTTTTCAAATGCATATGAATGCATTCGAGTGCATTGGGTCAGGCGCACCTTAGTCTTCAAGGTGGGCTCTTTGCTTTTTAATACTTTAAAGAGGTCTTTTGCAGCAGATTTACCCAATGGAATGTGTTGTTTGCTTCCGTGGGTGTTGATTGTGATCTGTTACCAATTGCCAATCTGACACAAAGGGTCCTTGTCTTTTCCCGAGTGAGAACACATGCGAAAGACGAATTATCTTTGGCAAGCTTTATTTTTCTTGAGTCAAGCAAAAGGAGTCAGCAGGGATCTAAGCCTCTCCAAAAGACTGACTCGAAAAGGGAAGCAAGGCTAGGGCTTATATGGGTTTTGTGGAGACAACAGACTAATGAATATTTAGTGGGCTTCTTTCAAGGGGTGGGTACTTCTCAGAATGGCGGTGTATTTTAATTAGGTTACGCATGCATCTGGAATCTAAGATGGAACCCACTGATATTCAAGATGGAGTCCTCTCAGCAGCCCTTGGCATCACTTATTATGGGATATAGCACAAGCACACTTGATCTTTGGCACTACATCATCATCTTCGGAGGGCTAAGGAAGGTTAAACGGCAGTCACACTTTGTTCTGTGCATGCAGAGCCTATAAAGGAGGAGGGGGCTAGAAAAACACTAAGAAGGAGATAGTAATTCATGGGTTATTTCAGTCTTATCTCATGTTGACAGGGTGGGTTCCTGTTTACCCAACTTCCAGAGGGTAATCTTTTAACACCTCTTTTGTTCAGCTGCCCGCACAGTTAACCCTATCTGTCTCAGATCCAAATAAAATGAAATCCTTGACAAATTCGATCTTTTCCCTGCTCATCATGATGTTGTCCAAACCCGAGGCCGTTGAGTCAATTCCGACTCATAGCGACCCTATAGTTGTGAGGATTTTTGTTTTCTTTATGTTGAGGTGTAATTCATACTGAAGGCTTTGATCTTCATCAATAAGTGCTTTAAGTCTTCTTCACTTTCAGCAAGCAAGGCTAGAAGTCCAAACTCAGGACATCAGCAAGGTGAGGCTCTCTCTGTCCAGTGGATGGGAAGATCCTTCCTTGTTTCTTTCAACTTCTATAGCCCTGGGCATTGTTTTAGTATTTCTTGCTTTGTAGAAGAATCCTCACAAGCTTTCTTTCCCCTGTGTGTGATTCTGAATCCATGACTGTCCATTTCTTTCATAAAACTTCACTCAAGAGGGATTAGTGTCAGGACCTACCCTACTCTGGTATGATTTCATTAACTTAACTGATAACATCTGCAAAATACTCCTATTTTCCCCAAACCAGTTCACATTCACTGGTGCAGGGGTCAGGACTTCAACATACATTTTTAGGGGATGAGGTCAATTCATAACAGGCATGTTGAGCCCTTGTCATGCTTTGGATCTCTGACTTCCTCTTGTGTGACCAGCTTTAGAAAACTGGCTACTTTTAAAGGGCTAATGGGATTAGGTTCAGTACACCCAGATCATGTCCTTATCTTAAAGTCAACTGATATGGTGTCTTTATCACATCTGCAAAATCTCTTCACCTCAGTACTTAAATAGGTGTTTGTTCGAATAACTGGGAGAAGGTGTGTACACCAGTGGCCAGGAATCTTGGGGGCCATCTTAGAATTCTGCTTACCACAATACTACATGTATGTGTGCATAAGAAGCAAGAAAAAACATGCATGGCTGCTAAGTCTATATTTCTGCAACTGTTCACAAGATCAGAGCTGAATTTTTATGATTTCCTTCTTTTGCTATCCATTCCATGTTTCCTGTGTCCTGAGCCAGAACTTCAGCGGGTTGTCGGTGGGGAGGGATTACCTGATGGGGTGACTCAAAAACTACATTCTTAAAGAATCTGAGTGCTCAGTGATGTTGCTTTTTAAGTTTCTGTATTTTTCATTAACTTTTACTATTGAACATTTTTTATTGAACATTGAAACATGATTTAGGAAATAATATTGGAGTCCTTGAGCATACAGACTGAGGAAATCCTGGTGGCGTAGTGGTTAAGTGCTACAGCTGCTAACCAACAGGTCGGCAGTTCGAATCCACCAGGCGCTCCTTGGAAACTCTATGGAGCAGTTCTACTCTGTCCTGTAGGGTCGCTATGAATCAGAATCGACTCAACGGCACTAGTTTTTTTTGAGCATAGAGAATGTGGCCCAGCTGTAGTTGGGCTCACAAGGACACATCAACTCGGCCCTGAGGTATAAAGATAATAGGTAAGATAATCTTGGAAAATATCTTTTAGAGAAACTTTCACATAAGCCAATCAACTTTTCACTCTTACCTTTTTCTATTAGCATTTAATGAACAGAAAATTGTTGGACCAATGAGGACCCTCCTGACTGTCGTTACTGAAACTTGTATCAATGATTGTTAAGAAAGACAATTCAAAATGTAGGATGACAGTTTCTAGCCGATCTGTGAAAAGGTGAAGCTTTCAATGGTTTTGCCCATTTGTAATGTTAATAGGTACTGATGGTTCTGTAATGTTCCTCTGACACGGGCAGACGAGGCTGTGGCAGCATGCTTGTGCGTTTTCCCACTCTGGCTTATTTTATAATATTTCCTCGGATTCGGGTAGACATGGCTCTAGCTGCATGCTTGTCTGTTTTCCCACTTTTGTCTATTCTGTAATATTCCTTGGACTCAGGCA
Organism: Loxodonta africana; assembly: GCF_030014295.1. Lineage (NCBI taxonomy): Eukaryota > Metazoa > Chordata > Mammalia > Proboscidea > Elephantidae > Loxodonta > Loxodonta africana. The sequence goes on from NC_087369.1 coordinate 17,750,602, forward strand.
GGCATGGCTGTGGCAGCATGTTTGTGCGATTTCCCACTTTTGCCTTTTTGAATATATGCCAAATAAAATTTTCTTTTTGCTTTACTAAACTTTGTGATGTTTTTCCTCTACAACAAACATTAGGAGGTTCCCTAGAGAATTTCTAAAGTTTCATCCTCTCAATGTGTAATTGCCCCTTCTAGTCAGGAAGAAACCCTGATGGCATAGTGGTCGGCAGTTTGAATCCGCCAGGCGCTCTGAGTCGGAATTGACAGCAACGGGGTTTTTTGGTTTAGTTAGGAAGAGGAAAGAGCCCTGGTGGTGCAGTGGCTAAAGCACCCAGCTGCTAACCGAAAGGTTTGTGCTTCGAGCCCATCAGCAGCAGCTCTTCAGGAGAAAGACCCGGCGGTCTACTTCCATAAAAATTTACAGCCTTGGAAACCCTGTGGGGCAGCTCTACTGTGTCCTATGAGTCTGAGTCGACTTGATGGCGACGGGTTTGGTTGGTTTGTTTGCTTGTTTTTTTAGTCAGGAAGAATTACCCAGCAGGTAGAGCAAACCCCTTCTTTGCCCAAGGGTTTATTGGAACGAGGAGCCTGAAGTGTCTTGGTGACAAACTCGGCTTTCAGTTAAATGGAACCACTACTATGTCCCCTGGTGAAAAATCCTTCCTCAGGAGCCATGACATCCAAACTTGCAGAGTGCAAAGCTGTGGGATCCAAAACCTTATATCCATGAGTGGCATATCTGGTGTAATTGGAGGAGATATCCCCACTTCCATCCCTTGATTGCTGGACTTGGATCCATGTATTCTGCCTATGAGGGAAAGAGTACAATGGAATCATTGCTGATTCAAAGAATATACCACTAAGGTATAATCTCAATCTTCCAGAATTTTGTCTGCTCATTGGTGCCATAACTTAGTCTTCAGTGGACTGCTCCATTTTTCTAACAAGCCACTGTTTTGAGGTGACGGGGTCTTAACAGGTGTCTTCCATGGGTATGAGCCCATTGCTGCACTTCTTTTTTTTTTTCCTTCTTTTTTTTTTTATTAACTTTTATTAAGCTTCAAGTGAACGTTTACAAATCCAATCAGTCTGTCACATATAAGTTTACATACATCTTACTCTGTACTCCCACTTGCTCTCCCCCTATTGAGTCAGCCCTTTCAGTCTCTCCTTTCGTGAGAATTTTGCCAGCTTCCCTCTCTCTCTATCCTCCCATCTGCCCTCCAGACAAGAGTTGCCAACACAATCTCAAGTGTCCACCTGATATAATTAGCTCACTCTTCATCAGCGTCTCTCTCCCACCCGCTGACCAGTCCCTTTCATGTCTGATGAGTTGTCTTCGGGGATGGTTCCTGTCCTGGGCCAACAGAAGGTTTGGGGACCATGGCTGCCGGGATTCCTCTAGTCTCAGTCTGACCATTAAGTATGGTCTTTTTATGAGAATTTGGGGTCTGCATCCCACTGATCTCCTGTTCCCTCAGGAGTTCTCTGTTGTGCTCCCTGTCAGGGCAGTCATCGATTGTGGCCGAGCACCAGCTAGTTCTTCTGGTCTCAGGATGATGTAGGTCTCTGGTTCACGTGGCCCTTTCTGTCTCTTGGGCTCTTAGTTGTCGTGTGACCTTGGTGTTCTTCATTTTCCTTTGCTCCAGGTGGGTTGAGACCAATTGATGCATCTTAGATGGCCGCTTGTTAGCATTTAAGACCCCAGACGCCACCTTTCAAAGTGGGATGCAGAATGTTTTCATAATAGAATTATTTTGCCGATTGACTTAGAAGTCCCCTCAAACCATGTTCCCCAGACCCCCGCGCTTGCTCCACTGACCTTTGAAGCATTCATTTTATCCCAGAAACTTCTTTGCTTTTGGTCCAGTCCAATTGAGCTGACCTTCCATGTATTGAGTGTTGTCTTTCCCTTCACCTAAAGCAGTTCTTATCTACTCATTAATCAATATGCTGCACTTCTTTTTACTGCTAAATAAATTCTTTGGCCATAGAATACTTGATGATGAATAAAGCATTCTTAAGTCTACTGAGGAAACCTGGTGGTGTAGTGGTAGGTCAGCAGTTTGAATTCACCTGGCACTCCTTGGAAACTCTACGGGGCAGTACTACTCTGTCCTATGGATCGCTATGAGTCAGAATCAGCTCTACAGCAACGGAATGGGTTCAAGTCCACTGACTGTTGAGTGGCAAAAGTATTGCAGACAAGAAAAGAAAACCCATACCCAGAATACATAGCTATCATAATGAGAATAAAGCATTACTTCCCCCTCCCCATGATGGAAGGAGTCCAAAGTCATCAGCCTGTCGGCTAGTTGGTGCTCCAGGAAATGGTGTCATATTGGGGACCCAGCATCGGCCTCTGTGAAAGACAGTAGCTTAATAGTTGATACAAAGAGTTTAGAACTTGGGGGGAATGATTTCACCTCTCATCATCTTGTGCCCCTTAGGAATGTCATAAAAGTGAAAAAAATTACTCTCCATAACTGATTTATTGGTGTGACATACGTTGCAATATTAATTGTAGCGTTTTCGTATTTCTCAGTGATTAAGTTTTTGTTTTCCAAAATTTTACAATGGGCATCAGTTATTTTCAAAATGGGAAAAATAATTTCTTAAAAAAAGAACTGCTCATAAGCATAAGTCTAGGTTCCTCTTTAAAATTTTGCATCTCACCACTCTTGCCAATACCAATGAAGAGAATTTGCTTAAATTGCCTTCCTTGTTTCTCCCATGGTGATTATTTGCTCCGCTGAAGAGTTAAATAAGAAATCATTTTACCTTTTTACTTAAAGGCTGAGCCATGCCAAAATATACATTTTTTATTTCAATAGATGAAACAGAACTTCCTATGCAAACAAGCAGAAATTAAGTTTTCTGTGTAATGGAAATTAGGATTCAAATGATCTCTGATCAAGTCCATCTATCTATTATCCATCTATCACTTAGAACAGTTCCTTTCAGCCCTGACTAAAGAAGCACCTAGAAAGCTTCTTATTGTTGTTGTTTCTTTGTTTGTCCCCTTTCCTTCTACTTAACACTTATTAAACACGTACTTATTGAGTGCCTTCTCTTCAGGAGCTATGGATATGGCATTAAACAAAGTACTTTCATTCATGGCATTTACATTCTCCTGGGGAGACAGACAATAAACAAATAAATGCACAATAAGATATCAAGTAGTTTTAAATATTTTGAAGACAAAAAAAAAAGAAAGCAGGTAGAGAGATAGAAACTTACCCAGGCGGAGGATGGGGATGAAGGAAGACTATATAGAATGACCAGGAGAGGCCAGGTGACGCTGGAGCAGACACCTCTTTGAAGGAAGGATATGCACCATGTAACAACCTGGGAAAAGACATCCCAGCCTAAGAAAACAGCAGGTACAAAGGTCCTGAGGCAGAAAGAGGCTTATAATATTTGAGGAATGGTATGAAGGCTGGTGATCCTAGAGCGGAGTGAGTGAGGTGAAAACAGGTGAGATATGAGGTCAGAGAGATTGGCAGGGGCCAGATAATGCAGGTCCTTTTAGCTATAGTAAGAAGTTTGAATTCTATTCCAAGAGAGAGGGGCAGCCACTTGAGTGTCCTAAGCAGGGTAGCCAGGGCGAGCGTGTCTGTGTATGTGTGTGTGACATTCTTGGTGCTTTGTGGAGAATACTGAAGCTGAACCAGAGTGGATACAGGGTGACCTGTTAAGAGATTGTTTCAATAGCTTAGTTTAGAAATGATAATTTAGGTGAGCCTGGTAGCAATTGAGTTGGATAGAAATGATCTGATTCATGATATATTTGGATATGGGATATGAAGGAAATAGGGGAGTTGAGGACAATGTCTAGATTTTTGACCTTAGCAATTGAATGAATGGTGATGGCAGTAACCAAGATGGAGAACACCCAGGGAGGAGCAGATTTGATGGAGGTGGGGTTGTCAAGAGTTTGGACATATTGGGTATGACATTTAAAAGATTAGGCAATCAGCCATTTAAGGGTAAGTGGAGGTGTTGAGTAGGAAATTGGCTATATGAGCTCATACTGGGGTAGGGTGGGTCCTTATAAAACAGGAGAAGAGACACACAGACATAGAAGGAAGATGGTCATGTGAAGACAGAGGCAGAGACTGCTGCAGCTGCAAGCCTTTGGAGCCCCAGGAAAGCCTGAGGCTACCAGAAGCCGGGAGAAATAAGAAAGAATCTTCCCCTAGAGGCTTGAGAGACAGCATGGCACTGCCCACATCCTGAATGGAACTTCTAATCTCTAGAACTGTAAGACAATAAATTTCTGTTGTCTTAAGCCATCCACTTTGGGGTAATTTGTTACAGCAGCCTTAGAAGACTAATACAGATGGGTACTGAGAATTTACTTTTGGATAACCGTGGTTCTCACGGGACGGGGGTGACTCGGCCTCCCAGGAGACATTTTATCATGTCTGGAGACATATCCAGTTATCACAACTGGGAAGATGATACTGGTATCTAGTGGGTGGAGGCCAGGGAAGCTGCTAAACATCTTGCAATGCACAGGACATCCCCCCACAACAGAGAATTATCCGACCTGAAATGTCAATAGTGCCGAGGTTAAGCAACCCTGAGATATGGCAACATGAGGATCGTTGACGACACTGAGAAGAACTGGTTCAGTGAAATGGTGGGGAAGCAGGCCTCACTGGAGAGGGTTGAGGAGAGCATGCAATCTGGAGAAGTGGAGGCTGCTCTTTCTAGGAGTTTTGCTCTGAATAAGAGAAATGGATGGGTAGCTAACAGAGGTCATGGGATCCAGGGAGGGTTCTCATATTAAAGGTGGGAGCTATCAGTATGTTTATATGATGATGGGAATGAACCATAAGAGGAGAAATAAATGATGCAAGAGAAAGAGGGGGAGAAGTTTGGTAGAGTAAGCAAGAGGAGGTGGAGTCCAGTGTACATGTATGGACTGGCCTTAAACAGGAGCTTGTTTTTGTTGTTGGGTGCCGTTGAGTTGATTCCAACCTCTAGCGACCCCATGTCACAGAGTAGAACTGTCCCATAGGGTTTCCTTGGCTGTAATCTTTACAGGAGCAGATCACCAGATCTTTTTCCCTCAGAGCCACTGGTGGGTCCAAGTCGCGCACCTTTTGGTTAGCAGCAGAGTGTGAGAGTTTACCCACTGGAGGGAATAAAAAGGAGGCAAGTATGCAAGTCCAGATTCAGGTAAAGTAGATGTGGTAGCAAGGAAATGAGGCTGTTCTCTTCATGCCTCTACAATAACAGTTATCACATTTCTAAAATGACTCGTTAATTTGTCCGTGTCCACTCACCCTCCCATTCAATGGACTGCAAGTTCTTTGAGGGCCTCACACCTTTTTTTAAAATTCCCTCACAAAGGCACTTAGCATTGCGCTTCAAGCACAAAAGATCTTTTCATTTCTTGGCCCTTTGATGCTATATGGGAGGATATTTTTAAGTTTGTTGTGAAGGGCTGTCTTTATGGTAGCCCCCAATGATCCCTACTTGTTGATGCTCATGTCTTTGTGATTCCCTCTCCTCACTCAATTTCATGAATAGAATGGCAAAAGCAATGTGATGGCACTTCTGAGGTTAGGTTACAAAGAGACCATGGCCTTCAGCTTGGGAACCTTCTCTTGCTCTCTCACTTGTTCTAAGGGGAGCCGGCTGTCATGCTGGGATCTGCCCTAGGGTGAGGCTCATCTCTCAAGGAACTGATGCCATCAAGGATCTGAATCCTGCCAACAATCATGGGAGTGGGCTTGGCAGCCGATTTTCCCCCGGTGGAGCCTTGAGATGACTGTGGCCCAGCCAACACTTCATCGGCAGCCTCGTGGCAGTACCACCCAGCTAAGCTGCTCCTGAATTCCTGACCCTCAAGAACTGTGAGATAATAAGTGTTTGTTGTTTGAAGATGCTAGATTTGGGCTAAATTGTTACACAGCAATAGATTACTAAGCACCCGTCAACCCACCTTATGTATAAGGTTTTTCAAGTTACAAAGACTTCCACGTGGGGATCTCATCCAATCCCCACAGTAGTCCTTGGAGGATGGTCCCCATTGTACAAATCTGAAGGAGGGGTCACCCAAGATTGCAATTAATAAGTTTTAGAAAGATTACAGGCAAGAAAACCCTATGGGACAGTTGCACTTTGTCACATGGGCTCGCTGAGTGGGAATTGACTCGACAGCAACTAACGACAGAATGGGAGCTAGGTAGATCTTGGGCATTTAGACTCCCAGCCTAGGGTAGTTAGTTCTACCACCTGCTACTCATTTAAAGAGCATCACTCCAAAGTCATCTGTCTAGCTTATTTGTCACTATCGTGAATTTCATATCAGTACAAGCTAAATATCCATTAAATTGGTTATAGAATACACCCAAAGAATCTTTTTAGATAATCTTTAGATTCTGTTTCTGCCTCATAAACATAAGCTATTGTTTTATAGAAGTATTTTTGAGTAACAGATTGCTTTCCAACTAGTTGGCCCAATACCATTCAGAAAAGATTGGGTCAGAGAAAAATAAGAATTAAAAATGTTTTTGTCTCAGATAAATTTCAGCAGCAATTCACCAGCTTAATTATGGTAATGTCCCTCATTATGAAGATGTCTTAACAGAGCTTCATGTAAGGCACTTAAGTAGCTAGGCAGATCATTTTTTCAGAACATCTCGAAATCTTTCAAGTGGAGACACTGAAACAATAAGAAATGTGGTGTCCTTGCTGAGGAATACAATCAACAGGCACTTCTATCCAATTCTCATTTATCCACCTGGTCATCTGTCTTGTGCGTATCCCAAGAGCAAGAGTCTGAACGTATTCATTTATGCATATCACTAGCAGCATCACCTGCCTGGCACTCCACCTATATTTTTAATCTATTATGTATTTAGGAGCCCTGGTGGCTCAACAGTTAAGTGCTTGGCTGCTAATTGAAAGGTTGGCAGTTCGAACCCAGCAGTGGCTGCTCGAGAAAAGACATGGCAATCTGCTAGATTACAGCCTACAAAACCCTGTGGATAAATTTTCCTCTATAACACATGGGGTCGCTATGAGTTGGAATCAACTCGATGGCAAACAACCACGATTATTTAGTATCCTTTAATCACATTTTTTGCAGAGGGAGAAAGATGTGGCAGTCTGCTTCTGTAAAGATTTACAGCCTTGTAAACGCTGTGGGGCAGTTCTACTCTGTCCTGTAGAGTTGCTATGAGTTGGAATCGACTCAGTGGCAACGGGTTTGGTTTTTTGGTTTTTTTAATCACATTTTACTCAATTCCCCACATGATACCCTCTCAGAAATATTCTTTATAGAGTCACAGAGGAAGATTTGAAAATTTAGTATTGAGGAAAGTAATGGGAGGGGGGAGGATATACAAAGCAGTTTTATTATTGCTCTTTAGTTTCCAGTTACCGTTGCGGTGACCCTGACTCATGGCAACTCCATATGTGCCAGAGTAGAACTATGCTACATCGAGTTTTCCATGGCTAATTTTTCAGATCGCCAGGCCTTTCTTTCAAAACGCCTTTGGGTAGACTCAAACCTCCAACCTTCGGGTTAGCAGCTGAGCGTGTTAACTGTTTGTACTACCCAGGGACTCCATTACTCTTTATAGAAATCATAATAGTATATGTTTTTTAAAGAGAGAGACCATTAAAAATATTATTTAAAGGGATAATAATAGAGATAACCAATAAAACAAAAATACCAGCCTTGCTGAATAATAAACGAACTATGAGAAAAAGCGAAGGAAATTATAGAAAAAGTATGTCTATTAATATAAAACCAGAAAACATAATGCCAAAAAGGGAGAACCAAGAACACACATATGTGTCATATAAATGCATGTAAATGGGCTTAGCTTACATTTTAAGGGGGAAAAAATGCCCTCATAAGACAGGGAACAGAGGGCCCCCCTAAATCTACAAACAAAGTAACAAGAAATGGGCCAGGGCCCAGAAACAAAGCCATTCCCTAGAACAATGGGGCAAGGTATCAGAAAATAGCCTGCAAACTTCTTTAAAGTCGTCTTTCAGAAGCAACTGGAGAAAACCAGCCCCAGGGACGTGCGCAGAACATCCACCTGTGACCGCTGTGTGACCTTCTACCAGGGGCAGTGAGGGGCTGCAGCCCCAGCTGGGGAATTGAACTCTGGGAGGGAGAGACTGTGCAGGCGTGACACCCCATAGTAAGTTCTGCTACAAATCCCAGAAGCCTCCAGGAGAGGAGCCATATTGGAAAGCTGCAGCGTACGCATCATAGCTAACATATCCCCGCCTATGTCTGTGAATAATCATGAATCTTTTCCCGCCCAAGAACTTTTAAAAACCTAGGCCCGTCTTTTGTTCTGTGAGACAGGGCTATGCGTCGCTTAGGGCCTCCTCATCTCTGCTTGCAAGCCTCTTCAACAAAGCTTTGCTTGTGTGGAAAACAACGTGCCTTACCTGCTTATTCTTGACCAGTGAGAGGCAAGAACCTTTTTCCGGTAACACAGATTGGTTGACGACTCTACGCTCTCTATTCAAGACAGCCTGTACAAGTGAGTGATTCAGAAATGTTAAAAATAAAGGATGACAAAGGTACTTCAAGCAAATGAAGACAAAAATTATCCAAGGTAGAATTTGGGCCAAAATATTGAACAAGACAAGTTTATACTGCTAGATGGGAAATTCACAATGAGAATATATCAGTTGTAAATATCTGAGTTTCAAATACTGTACTAGCAACTTGTGTAAAACAGAACTCACAGGCAAAAAATAAGAGATTTTCCTTGACCTGTGTTAATCCAAGACAAAGCAAGATGACCAAAAACAGTGATGCTACAGAAGACCCAAAACCACATAATATGAGACATATGGAAATATATTGAAATGTACACGCTGAAAATAGAGAGTACGCCTTCCTTCCAGTATCCAAGGAATCTTTGGGAAACTGACCACATATTGGGCCACCAGGAAAAAGTCAATAACTTCCAAAAGACAGAAATGGTACAGAAAACATTTTCTGGTCACACTGCAATAAAACTTGAAGTTAAAAACAACAAAAAGGCCTTTTCACCTGGAAATTAAAAAAAAATAAAAAGTTACTCTTAAAAACTCTTAGATAAATTTTGAAGAACTTCTAGGAAAAAAAGTGATAAAGAAAACACTACCTACTAGCAGTTATAGGCTAGAGCTAAATCAGTGCTCTAAAATCCGTGCAAAACAAATACCCAAACCCATTGCAGTGACCCTATAGGATGGAGTAGGACTCCCCTATAGGGTTTCCAAGGCTGTAATCTTTAAGGAGGCAAATTGCCACATCTTTCTCCCACGGAGCAGCTGGTGGGTTTGAACTGCTGATCTTTCTGTTAGCAGCTGAGTGCTTAGCCAGAAGCACACCGTCTAAAATTCATAGCCATACATAATTATATTAAAAATAATAAAATTTAAGTATTCAACTAAAGAAGAGAAGGAACAAACCCATAAAGAAAAATGTCTGAAAGTAACGTCAGAAACAAAAAAAAATTTTTCTTAAAGATTATTAATAAATAAATTACTCAAAATGCTCAAAAAAGCTTTTGATTAAAAAAAGAGAATAAAATGGGTAAACTACAGCTAACCTAATTTAAAAAAAATTGGGAAGGCATAAACAATGAGCAAATAAAATTTGGGTTGCTGTGACTTCATTTGTGTGGGTACAGATTGGTGCACAATAAGAAATAAGAGGTTTTGCTTGGAGGTGAAGTCCTGTATTGCAAAGTTCAAGCAATCAGCAAATATAAATTGGGTTGCTGTGACTTCCTCTGGGTACAGACTGATGAGGCTTAAAGTTACTTGAGTTAAATTTGAATATGCAAAGATGTTCCCTTCTGTACCCTTGGATTAAGAGCAAGGAAGAGAACTGGGACTGTGGGGCCTGGAAAGGCTAGACACAGTCAGGTAGGAAGATCATGACTCATCTTAGTTATCTCTCTAAGAATCCTCACCAAACAAGACAGATCCTCGGTTTCCATATCTTCAAACCTAGGCTGATTAAACTATTTACCCAAAAGGTTACTGTGGGCTCTTCAATCCTTCCATGTTCTCCCATCTGCCATCCCACTCCTGGCCTCCTTTCCTTCCCTGCTTAACCTGGACCAGTATTTCAGATTCCCTTGTCCCCTGACCCTCTAATTATTTCCACTCACTCCTCCAAAAATGCCCTCTGGATGAATGCAACAATTTGCATTCTTGTTTATACACAGAGAAGGAACACTTCTGGCAGAAATCACACAACCACACAGCTAGGCACACTACCTACTCATGAGTCCCACCTCAATTGAGTCCATAGTACCGACCCTCCATCGTTTCCCTGGTCCTTCCTCAGGTTCCTCCTGCCTTCTTCTCGGTGAACATTGTAAACCTTCCCCATTCTCCTCAAAGTGTTATTCAATCGATGACTCTAGCACTCTCCACAGATAACAAAGCCTCTTTCTTTGTGGACAATGATTGAGGCCATTAGGTATGACTGCTTTCAACTTTCAGCCAAGCCTGTGTATGAACACATCTTTAGTCAAGCCCATCCTTCAGTCCTATCCTCCCAGCTCAGAAAGTGCCGGCTCCCTCCCCTTGTTCATAACCAGCCAACCCTTCTACCTTATCCCCTGACTGCATGCTCTCTATCTTCTCTTCCCTAGTTTCCAGTTCCCTCAGTCATAACCTCTCCTGAGAGACTTTGCCTTTCTGCTGTGTCAAAAACCTAAATTGCTTAGAGAAACACCAAAAATTAGTGTAACAATATATTTATGTGAGTAGATACAGTTCAAATCGGGCAGTGTCACCCAAACATGTTGGGAAGGTGCTTCGAAGAAGGGACAGTGGAATTGAGTTCTATAGGTCATTGTTATGCTAATTTCTCAAGAGATAGCATCAAAGCTCAGGCCAAGTTACAAAAACAGCCACCAGGGATGTGCCCAAACCTCCCACTGCCAGAGGAGTCGAATTTCATAGGGTCTCTATGAGTCAGAATTTCTATGAGTCGAATTTCATAGGGTCTCTATGACTCTTGAGGCAGTGGGTTTTTTTGGGGGGGGTAGCCACACATCCTAAAACAGCCTCTAGTCATACCCCGGAGTTCCTGCTTCTCAAAGCTGGTGGCACATAGGTAATTTTCCAAAAGAATCCAAAGCCTAGGGCCAAACTGTCTTCAATAAGCTGCTTACTAAGCTCTTGGTTTGACCTGCAGGTGACTCCAGGGAACCAATTCCTTCAAGGCTCAAAAAGATAACCTGTGTGAGTCACCCCAATTCCATGAACCCAGAAATCTGGATTCCAGGAGAATTGAAAGGATTTTGTCAGCTGGCCCCTTCCCTTTAGCAGATAAATACCCTAAAGTCTCTCCCATCCTAAAATCCCTGTTTGAACACCTGTCCCTTCTACTTACCATCCAATGTCTCTCACCTTACATCTCATCTATTTCTACTTTCTTATTTCCCATTCATGTCTCAACCCATGCAATCTGGCTTCTGTCTCTACCAAACTGTAGTATATAAGTAACCAGGGACCTCCTAACTTCCAAATCCATTGGACCCTTTCCAACCTTTACCTTAGTTGAGCTCAGCTCCTTCTATTTTTCAATGAATTAGAAGGCAAGACAACCAGCTAAGAGTGAGGAAGGAGATAGTAGCTTCCGAAATAAACAGGCTTTTGGGTCCATCTTTCAAGAGTGCATCCCATCCAAATAGCCCTACCACTAAGTTAGAAATGCAAATCTCATCAGAAACCGTGCACCATGCATTAAATTGACTAAGCCATCCACTTAATGGTTGGTTCTTGGAGTGATTTAAGCATCAAAACTACCAATTATCTACTTGTTTGTGACAATAAACAATGATTAAAGGATGGGAATAATGCTATTGAAAAGTCCCTGCGTTTTCAATATCATTGAAGCTACAAAAATCTCTCCATTTTTTTTTTAAGTCATGAAAGCCTTTTGCAGAAGGCTGGAATAGATAGGAAAGTGTTAATAATTGATGAAGAAGAGCGCAGGCAGCCTTGTTCTTTTGCTACCGACTTTACAGAACTCCCTAAGTATCTTATGGACCCAGAACACAACCTTCTACAGCTGCAAGAGAAATCACATGAAATTGCAAATGACAAGCTCTAGAACTAGGTGAAGTGCAAATTAGCAATACATCAGAGGATTTGTCCAAGTTGTATAAAAACCGAAAGCCAATATTCATATCCACTTGGGGCAATATTAAAAACAGAAATGTAATTAACTTGGGGCAATATTAATAACAGAAATGTAATTAAGGGAGAATGTAATAAAAGAAATGGTTGTTTTAGAAAAGTAAGAAATAAAAACATCATTCTTGGGTAAGCAGCTCGGATGTCCAGAGGAAAGGAATGATTTGATTCCCATGTGCTCCCCTCCCATGCAGAATCCTAGGGAATTATCACACAGATAAAAACAAGATATTAGGAACCTGTGGGATTAAGGGAGGCAGAGGTGCTAGGTAGCCATATTCTAAAAGGATAGTCAAAGCTATAAACTGGATTGATTGATATCACATAGCAAACTTTCGATGTCAAGTGGACATAGACCAGACATGTTGTTGGTTGTCAAGATAACAAATAGACTATGCCATACCTCAAAATCGTTGAGGGTAAAGTTTTAGGACAAGGCATCTTCAGCTTCTGGCAATTTCTAGCAGAGAACACACCAAAGGGTGGCAAAGTGAGTCCAGGAGCAATAGGTTATTCCATCGGGTTCAGAGCGTGAGGATACATCACCCAGGAAGATAGCGGGTAGGTGCCTGAGAAAATCACCTTTGGGGAGAGCCCTGGCAGGACTTAAACTCTAATTTTTGAGAATTTGGAAGACCAAGCTTTGATCCCATGATGGAGATTGTATTTAGCTGCTGTAACAAATTAGCACAAATTTAGTGACTTGAAACAACCCAGATTCATTATCTTGCAGTTCTGGAGGTCAGAAGTCTGCAATGGCTCTCGTTGGGCTACACTAAAGTGTCGGCAGGGCAGTGTTCCTTCTGGAGGATCTAGGGAAGAGTCAACTTCCTAAAGACTGCCCACGTATACTGGTTTGAGGCCCCTCCTCCATCTTCAAACCAGCGACAGTAGGTTGACTTCTCTTTGTATTGCATTACTCTGACCTCCTCTCCTTGCCTCCCTCTGCTAATTTAAGGACCCTACTCTGTCCAGTGGCTAGTGGCTGTGATTGTTCGACACGATGGTAATGGGTTTGGTTTTGGTTTGTGATTGTGTCAGGCCCACCTGGATGATTCAGAGTATCTCCCTATTTTAAGGCAGGCTGACTTGCAACCTTACTCACGTTAACATACATATTCCCAGTTTTGGGGGCTACAACATAGACATCCCTGGTGGATGGGCATTATTTTGCCTATCACAGAGATAGAGGCAAATTTCTACAGTAAGAACTTGGAATAAGGATAAAGGCAGAAGTCCAGCTCTGTAAACTGGAACACATAGTGGGAAGCTTGGAGTCTGGAAATTTTGTGAGTCCCATTTTCAAAAGATAAATGACATAGAGAAAATAATTAAGTTGCGGGAGCATATCACCAGGTCTTTTCTCCCAAAGAGCTGCTGGTGATCTCCCTTAAAGAGGTCTTTTACAGCAGATTTGTCCAATGCAATATGTCTTTTGATTTCTTGACTACTGCTTCCATGGGTGTTGATTGTGGATCCAAGTAAAATGAAAGCCTTGACAACTTCAATCTTTTCTCTGTTTTTCATGATGTTGCTTATTGGTCCAGTTGTGAGGATTTTTGTTTTCTTTATGTTGAGGTACAATGCATACTGAAGGCTGTGGTCTTTGATCTTCATCAGTAAATGCTTCAAGTCCTCTTCACCTTCAGCAAACAAGGAGTGTAATCTGCATATCTTAGGTTGTTAAGGAGTCTTCCTCCAATCCTGATGCCCCGTTCTTCTTCATATAGTCCAGTTTCTCGGATTTTTTGCTCAGCATACAGATTAAATACAGATTAAATAAATATGGTGAGAGGATACAACCCTGACACACATCCTTCCTAATTTTTAAACCTTGCAATATCCCCTCGTTCTGTTCAAACAACGGCCTCTTTGTCTATGTACAGGTTCTTCATGAGCACAATTAAGTGTTCCGGAATTCCCATTCTTCGCAGCGTTATCCATAATTGTTATGACCCCACACAGTGGAATGCCTTTGCATAGTCAATAAAACACAGGTAAACATCTTTCTGGTATTCTCTGCTTTCAGCCAGGATCCCTCTGACTTCAGCAATGATATCTCTTGTTCCCAGTCCTCTTCTGAATCCGGCTTGAATTTCTGGCACTTCCCTGTCTATGTACTGCTACAGCCACTTTTGAATTACCTTCAGCATACTTTTACTTATATGCGATATTAATGATATTGTTTGATAATTTCTACATTCCACTGGATCACCTTTCTTTGGAACAGGCACGTATATGGATGTCTTCCAGTTGGTTGGCCAGGTAGCTCTCTTCCAAATTTCTTGGCGTAGATGAGTGAGTGCTTCCAGAGTTCCATCTGTTTGTTGAAACATCTCAGTTGATGTTCCGTCAATTCCTGGAGCCTTGTTTTTCACCAATGCCTTCAGAGCTGCTTGGACTTCTTCCTTCAGTACACCATTGGTTTTTGATCATATGCCACCTCCTGAAATGGTTGAGTGTCAACCAATTCTTTTTGGTGCAGTGACTCTGTGTACTACTTCTGTATTATTTTGATGCTTCCTGTGTCATTCAATTTTTTGCCCATAGAATCCTTCTGTATTGCAACTTGGGGCTTGAATTTTTTCTTCAGTTCTTTCAGCTTGAAAAATGCCGCACATGTTCTTCCCTTTTGGTTTTCTATCTCCATGTCTTTGAACATGTCATTATACTTCTTTACTTTGTCTTCTTCAGCCACCCTTTGAAATCTTCTGTTCAGCTTTTTTACTTCATCAAATTTCTTCCATTTGCTTTAGCTTCTCTATGTTCAAGAGCAAGTTTCAGAGACTCTTCTGACATCCATTTTGGTCTTTTCTTCCTTTCCTGCCTTTTTTTTTAATTAACTTGTATTAAGCTTCAAGTGAACGTTTACAAATCCAATCAGTCTGTCACATATAAGTTTACATACATCTCACTCCCTACTCCCACTTGCTCTCCCCCTCTTGAGTCAGCCCTTTCAGTCTCTCCTTTCGTGACAATTTTGCCGGCTTCCCTCTCTCTCTATCCTCCATCCCCCTCCAGATAAGAGTTGCCAACACAATCTCAAGTGTCCACCTGATATAATTAGCTCACTCATCATCAGTGTCTCTCTCCCACCCGCTGACCAGTCCCTTTCATGTCTGATGAGTTGTCTTCGGGGATGGTTCCTGTCCTGTGCCAACAGAAGGTCTGGGGACCATGGCCGCCGGGATTCCTCCAGTCTCAGTCAGACCATTAAGTTTGGTCTTTTTATGAGAATTTGGGGTCTGCATCCCGCTGATCTCCTGCTCCCTCAGGGGTCCTCTGCTGTGCTCCCTGTCAGGGCAGTCATCGATTGTGGCCGGGCACCAACTAGTTCTTCTGGTCTCAGGATGCTGTAGGTCTCTGGTTCATGTGGCCCTTTCTGTCTCTTGGGCTCTTAGTTGTTGTGTGACCTTGGTGTTCTTCATTCTCCTTTGCTCCAGGTAGGTTGAGACCAATTGATGCATCTTAGATGGCCGCTTGTTAGCATTTAAGACCCCAGACGCCACATTTCAAAGTGGGATGCAGAATGATTTCATAATAGAATTATTTCGCCAATTGACTTAGAAGTCCCCGCAAACCATGTTCCCCAGACCCCCTCCCCTGCTCCGCTGACCTCTGCAGCATTCATTTTATCCCAGAAACTTCTTTGCTTTTGGTCCAGTCCAATTGAGCTGACCTTCCATGTATTGAGTGTTGTCTTTCCCTTCACCTAAAGCAGTTCTTATCTACTGATAATTCAATAAAAAACCCTCTCCCACTCTCCCTCCCTCCCCCCCGGTAACCACAAAAGTATGTGTTCTTCTCAGGTTTACTATTTCGAAAGATCTTATAATAGTGGTCTTATACAATATTTGTCCTTTTGCCTCTGACTAATTTCGCTCAGCATAATGCCTTCCAGGTTCCTCCATGTTATGAAATGTTTCACAGATTCGTCACTGTTCTTTATCGATGCATAGTATTCCATTGTGTGAATATATCACAATTTATTTACCCATTCATCCGTTGATGGACACCTTGGTTGCTTCCAACTTTTTGCTATTGTAAACAGAGCTGCAATAAACATGGGTGTGCATATATCTGTTTGTGTGAAGGCTCTTGTATCTCTAGGGTATATTCCGAGGAATGGGATTTCCGGGTTGTATGGTAGTTCTATTTCTAACTGTTTAAGATAATGCCATATAGATTTCCAAAGTGGTTGTACCATTTTACATTCCCACCAGCAGTGTATAAGAGTTCCAATCTCTCCGCAGCCTCTCCAACATTTATTGTGTTTTTTGGATTAATGCCAGCCTTGTTGGTGTGAGATGGAATCTCATCGTGGTTTTAATTTGCATTTCTCTAATGGCTAATGATCGAGAGCATTTTCTCATGTATCTGTTGGCTGCCTGAATATCTTCTTTAGTGAAATGTGTGTTCATATCCTTTGCCCACTTCTTGATTGGGTTGTTTGTCTTTTTGTGGTTGAGTTTTGACAGAATCATGTAGATTTTAGAGATCAGGCGCTGGTCGGAGATGTCATAGCTGAAAATTCTTTCCCAGTCTGTAGGTGGTCTTTTTACTCTTTTGGTGAAGTCTTTAGATGAGCATAGGTGTTTGATTTTTAGGAGCTCCCAGTTATTGGGTTTCTCTTCATCATTTTTGGTAATGTTTTGTATTCTGTTTATGCCTTGTATTAGGGCTCCTAGGGTTGTCCCTATTTTTTCTTCCATGATCTTTATCGTTTTAGTCTTTATGTTTAGGTCTTTGATCCACTTGGAGTTAGTTTTTGTGCATGGTGTAAGGTATGGGTCCTGTTTCATTTTTTTGCAAATGGATATCCAGTTATGCCAGCACCATTTGTTAAAAAGGCTATCTTTTCCCCAGTTAATTGACACTGGTCCTTTGTCAGATATCAGCTGCTCATACGTGGATGGATCTATATCTGGGTTCTCAATTCTGTTCCATTGGTCTATGTGCCTGTTGTTGTACCAATACCAGGCTGTTTTGACTACTGTGGCTGTATAATAGGTTCTGAAGTCAGGTAGAGTGAGACCTCCCACTTTCTTCTTCTTTTTCAGTAATGCTTTACTTATCCGAGGCTTCTTTCCCTTCCATATGAAGTTGGTGATTTGTTTCTCCAACACATTAAAAAATGACATTGGAATTTGGATCGGAAGTGCATTGTATGTATAGATGGCTTTTGGTAGAATAGACATTTTGACTATGTTAAGTCTTCCTATCCATGAGCAAGGTATGTTTTTCCACTTAAGTATATCCTTTTGAATTTCTTGTAGTAGAGCTTTGTAGTTTTCTTTGTATAGGTCTTTTATATCCTTGGTAAGATTTATTCCTAAGTATCTTATCTTCTTGGGGGCTACTGTGAATGGTATTGATTTGGTTATTTCCTCTTCGATGTTCTTTTTGTTGATGTAGAGGAATCCAAGTGATTTTTGTATGTTTATTTTATAACCTGAGACTCTGCCAAACTCTTCTATTAGTTTCAGTAGTTTTCTGGAGGATTCCTTAGGGATTTCTGTGTATATAATCATGTCATCTGCAAATAGTGATAACTTTACTTCCTCCTTGCCAATCCGGATACATTTATTTCTTTGTCTAGCCTAATTGCCCTGGCTAGGACTTCCAGCACGATGTTGAATAAGAGCGGTGATAAAGGGCATCCTTGTCTGGTTCCCGTTCTCAAGGGAAATGCTTTCAGGTTCTCTCCATTTAGAGTGATATTGGCTGTTGGCTTTGCATAGATGCCCTTTATTATGTTGAGGAATTTTCCTTCAATTCCTATTTTGGTAAGAGTTTTTATCATAAATGGGTGTTGGACTTTGTCAAATGCCTTTTCTGCATCAATTGATAAGATCATGTGGTTTTTGTCTTTTGTTTTATTTATGTGATGGATTACATTAATGGTTTTTCTGATATTAAACCAGCCTTGCATACCTGGTATAAATCCCACTTGATCATGGTGAATTATTTTTTTGATATGTTGTTGAATTCTATTGGCTAGAATTTTGTTGAGGATTTTTGCATCTATGTTCATGAGGGATATAGGTCTATAATTTTCTTTTTTTGTAATGTCTTTACCTGGTTTTGGTATCAGTGAGATGGTGGCTTCATAGAATGAGTTGGGTAGTATTCCGTCATTTTCTGTGCTTTGGAATACCTTCAGAAGTAGTGGTGTTAACTCTTCTCTGAAAGTTTGGTAGAACTCTGCAGTGAAGCCGTCCGGGCCAGGGCTTTTTTTTTGTTGGGAGTTTTTTGATTACTGTTTCAATCTCTTTTTTTGTTATGGGTCTATTTAGTTGTTCTACTTCTGAATGTGTTAGTTTAGGTAGGTAGTGTTTTTCCAGGAATTCATCCATTTCTTTTAGGTTTTCAAATTTGTTAGAGTACAATTTTTCATAATAATCTGAAATGATTCTTTCAATTTCATTTGGTTCTGTTGTGATGTGGCCCTTCTCATTTCTTATTCGGGTTATTTGTTTCCTTTCCTGTATTTCTTTAGTCAGTCTAGCCAATGGTTTATCAATTTTGTTAATTTTTTCAAAGAACCAACTTTTGGCTTTGTTAATTCTTTCAATTGTTTTTCTGTTCTCTAATTCATTTAGTTCAGCTCTAATTTTTATTATTTGTTTTCTTCTGGTGCCTGATGGATTCTTTTGTTGCTCAGTTTCTATTTGTTCAAGTTGTAGGGACAGTTCTCTGATTTTGGCTCTTTCTTCTTTTTGTATGTGTGCATTTATCGATATAAATTGGCCTCTGGGCACTGCTTTTGCTGTGTCCCAGAGGTTTTGATAGGAAGTATTTTCATTCTCGTTGCTTACTATGAATTTCCTTATTCCCTCCTTGATGTCTTCTATAACCCAGTCTTTTTTCAGGAGGGTATTGTTCATTTTCCAAGTATTTGATTTCTTTTCCCTAGTTTTTCTGTTATCGATTTCTAGTTTTATTGCCTTGTGGTCTGAGAAGATGCTTTGTAATATTTCGATGTTTTGGACTCTGCAAAGGTTTGTTTTATGACTTAATATGTGGTCTACTCTAGAGAATGTTGCATGTGCGCTAGGAAAAAAAGTATACTTTGCAGCAGTTGGGTGGAGAGTTCTGTATAAGTCAATGAGGTCAAGTTGGTTGATTGTTGTAAGTAGATCTTCCGTGTCTCTATTGAGCTTCTTACTGGATGTCCTGTCCTTCTCCGAAAGTGCTGTGTTGAAGTCTCCTACTATAATTGTGGAGGTGTCTATCTCACTTTTCAGTTCTGTTAAAATTTGATTTGTGTATCTTGCAGCCCTGTCATTGGGTGCATAAATATTTAATACGGTTATGTCTTCCTGATCAATTGTCCCTTTTATCATTATATAGTGTCCTTCTTTATCCTTTGTGGTGGATTTAAGTCTAAAGTCTATTTTGTCAGAAATTAATATTGCTACTCCTCTTCTTTTTTGCTTATTGTTTGCTTGATATATTTTTTTCCATCCTTTGAGTTTTAGTTTGTTTGTGTCTCTAAGTCTAAGGTGTGTCTCTTGTAGGCAGCATATAGATGGATCGTGTTTCTTTATCCAGTCCGTGATTCTCTGTCTCTTTTATTGGTGCATTTAGTCCATTTACATTCAGGGTAATTATAGATAAATAAGTTTTTAGTGCTGTCATTTTGATGCCTTGTTATGTGTGTTGTTGACAATTTCATTTTTCCACATACTTTTTTGTGCTGAGACTTTTTTCTTAGTAAATTGTGAGATCCTCATTTTCATAGTGATTGACTTTATGTTACCTGAGTCGTTACGTTTTTCTTGGCTTTTATCTTGAGTTATAGAGTTGTTATACCTTTTTGTGGTTACCTTATTATTTACCCCTATTTTTCTAAGTAAAAACCTAACTTGTATTGTTCTATATCGCCTTGTATCACTCTCCATCTGGCAGTTCAATGCCTCCTGTATTTAGTCCCTCTTTTTGATTATTGTGATCTTTTACATATTGACTTCCATGATTCCCTGTTATGTGTATTTTTTTTTAATTAATCTTAATTTGTTTGTTTTTGTGATTTCCCTATTTGAGTTGATATCAGGACGTTCTGTTTTGTGTCCTTGTGTTGTGTTGATATCTGATATTATTGGTTTTCTGACCAAACAATATCCTTTAGTATTTCTTGTAGCTTTGGTTTGGTTTTTGCAAATTCTCTAAACTTGTGTTTATCTGTAAATATCTTAATTTCGCCTTCATATTTCAGAGAGAGTTTTGCTGGATATATGATCCTTGGTTGGCAGTTTTTCTCCTTCAGTGTTCTGTATATGTCGTCCCATTCCCTTCTTGCCTGCATGGTTTCTGCTGAGTAGTCTGAACTTACTCTTATTGATTCTCCCTTGAAGGAGACCTTTCTTTTCTCCCTGGCTGCTTTTAAAATTTTCTGTTTATCTTTGGTTTTGGCGAGTTTGATGATAATATGTCTTGGTGTTTTTCTTTTTGGATCAATCTTAAATGGGGTTCGATGAGCATCTTGGATAGATATCCTTTCGTCTTTCATGATGTCAGGGAAGTTTTCTGTCAGGAGTTCTTCAACTATTTTCTCTGTGTTTTCTGTTATCCCTCCCTGTTCTGGGACTCCAATCACATGCAAGTTATCCTTCTTGATAGAGTCCCACATGATTCTTAGGGTTTCTTCATTTTTTTTAATTCTTTTATCTGATTTTTTTATAGCTATGTTGGTGTTGATTCCCTGGTCCTCCAGATGTCCCAGTCTGCATTCCAATTGCTCGAGTCTGCTCCTCTGACTTCCTATTGCATTGTCTAATTCTGTAATTTTATTGTTAATCTTTTGGATTTCTACATGCTGTCTCTCTATGGATTCTTGCAACTTATTAATTTTTCCACTATGTTCTTGAATAATCTTTTTGAGTTTTTCAACAGTTTTATCAGTGTGTTCCTTGGCTTTTTCTGCAGTTTGCCTTATTTCATTTGTGATGTCTTGAAGCATTCTGTAAATTAGTTTTTTATATTCTGTATCTGATAATTCCAGGATTGTATCTTCATTTGGGAAAGATTTTGATTCTTTTGTTTGGGGGGTTGGAGAAGCTGTCATGGTCTGCTTCTTTAAGTGGTTTGATATGGATTGTTGTCTCCGAGCCATCACTGGGAAACTAGTTTTTCCAGAAAATCCACTGTGTCCAGTCCAAATCCCGGCAGGACGGTTCCCCGGCTGGGACACTGCTCTCCCCGCTCCAAGACCGGTCACTGCCTCCCGGGGACTTCTCCCACCGGCTGCATCGCCACGCCGCCCGCGCGAACCTGCTGGGCCCCCTCCCGGTGTTAGTTCAGGGGGGTGGAGCAGCTCTCTGTGCTTGTGCCGTACCTGACTGGTACGCTGGCTCCAGGCTCTGAAAACAATCGCTGCTTCCCCGTATTAGTTCGTTCTCCATCTCTAAATCTGTGTTTGTTGTTCAGGGTTCGTAGATTGTTATGTATGTGATCGATTCACTTGTTTTTCCATGTCTTTGTTGCAAGAGGGATCCGAGGTAGCGTCTGCCTAGTCCGCCGTCTTGGCCCCGCCCCCCCTTTCCTGCCTTTTTAATAGCCTTTTGCTTTCTTCATGGATGATGTCTTTGATGTCACCCCACAACTCGCCTGGTCTTCGGTCATAGTGTTCAATTTGTCAAATCTATTCTTGAGATGATCTCTAAATTCAGGCGGTATATACTCAAGGCTGTACTTTAGCTCTGTGGACTTGTTTTAATTTTTTTCAGCTTCAACTTGAACTTGCATATGAGGAACTGATGGTCTGTTCTGCAGTAGGCCCCTGGCCTTCTTCAGATGATATTGAGGTTTTCCATTGTCTCTTTCCACAGGTGTAGTCGATTTGATTCTTGTGTATTCCACCCAGTGAGGTCCACCTGTATAGTCACTGTTTATGTTGTTGAAAAAAGATATTTGCAATGAAAACGTCATTGGCCTTGCAAAATTCTATAATGCCGTCTCCGGCATCCTTTCTTTTACCAAGGCCATATTTTCCAACTACAGATTCTTCTTTGTTTCCAACTTTCGCATTCCAACCATCAGTAATTATCAACGCATCTTGACTGCACGTTTGATGAATTTCAGACTTGTGGAAGTTGGTAAAAATCTTCAATTTCTTCATCTTTGGCCTTAGTGATTGGTGCGTAAATTGGAATAATACATGGTCGTGTTAACTGGTCTTCCTTGTTGGTATATGGATATTTTCCTATCCCTGACAGTGATGTATTTCAGGACAAATCTTGAGATGTTCTTTTTGACAATGAATGTGATCCTCTTCCTCTTCAATTTGTCATCCCCAGCACAGTAGACCATAGGATTATCCAATTCAAAATGACCAATACCAGTCCATTTCAGCTCACTAATGCCTAGAATATTGACCTTCAAGTGTTCCATTTCATTTTGGACAACTTCCAATTTTCATCGATTCGTACTTTGTTCATTTCATGTTCCAATTACTAATGGATGTTTGCAGCTGTTTCTTCTCATTTTGAGTTGTGCTACATCAGCAAATGAAGGTCCAGAAAGTCTTACTCCATCCATACTATTGATGTTGACTCTACTTTGAGGAGGCAGCTCTTCCCCAGTCATATTTTGAGTGCCTTCCAACTTGAGGGGCTCATCTTCTGGCACTATATCAGACAATGTTCCACTGCTGTCTGTAAGGTTTTCGCTGGCCCATTTTTTTTAGAAATAGATGGCCAGGTCCTTCTTCCTAGTGTGTCTTAGTCTGGAAGCTCCACTGAAACCTGTCCACCATGGCTGACCCTATTGGTATTTGAAATACTGGTGGCATAGCTTCCAGCATCACAGCAACATGAAAGCCACCACAGTATGACAAAGTGACAGATGAGTGGTGGCCCATAAAGACTACAGCTTAGGAAACCCTATAGGGCAGTTCTACTCTATCCTATAGGTTCGATTCGTGTCAGAATCGACTCGACGGCACGCGACAACAACGATCTTTATGGGAACAGATCTCCAGGTCTTTTCTCCAGTGGAGCAGCTAGGTGGATTCACATTGCCAAAATTTCAGTTTGCAGCCAAGCGCTTAACCACAAGACCAGAAAGTGCAGACTAGTCTAGGACCCTGTTGAGAAGAGGACCAGATAGGTGTGTTGAGTTTGCAGATGAGATGAATGGGAAAGCGTGAGTGACAATTATTTTTAGATATTAACTTATGTCCTTTTTATGCAGGTATTTCCCCTTTTCCCACCTTCTTCTCCACCCCTGACTTTGTTCAGAGAGTTAACTGGTCACTGCTCATTCTCAGGGAAGCCATGTGGCAAGGCACACTTCAATAAGTCTGCAAATTCCTTCCTGGCTTTTGTGTTTCAAAAGCATAAACTCTCAAGTCTTGAGGAATAAACGTGTTGGATAGCATCGTGAGTGAGAAATGGGGTTTGAGGGGAGTGAGACTTCCAGCAGAGACTAGAAAGATCTTCCTGGGTTGGGGGAGGGAGGCAGAAGAGAAGCAATGAGTGTATAGGCGTTAGCAGATTCCAGAGTGGCCAGGCCTGCCCGCTTCCTGAGGAGGACACTAGGAGCAGAAAGGAAATGAATTCAGTCAAGGCAGATGGTTTACAGCAGCCTCGAAGAGAGGCACACTTTCCATGCCTCAGTGGAGTGAGAATAGAGCAAAATAATTCCCATGTTCTCTGCAGTGAGCCAGAGTCCTTGGGTAGTACAAACAGTTAAGCACTTGGCTGCTGACAGAAAGGTCGGTGGTTTGAACCTACTCAGATATGCCTCGGAAGAAAGACCTGGTGATCTACTAAAAAATCAGCCACTGAAAACTGTCTGGGGTACAATTCTACTCTGATACACATGGGGTCACAAACACTGAGCCACATGTACCAAATCTGCTCGAAGAGAAAAAAGGCAGGACCAAGAAACCTAAGGATCAGATTTTTTTCCATCTCCCAACCCCTTGGCAATATGTAAGAATCTTAGATCTTAGAAAATGTGTGCTTTGGAGAAAACCCTTGAATTGACAGATTAAATTTCTGTCACTCCCATAAGATGCAGACATGAGAAGAAAAAAAAAAAACACCAAATTCCTGAAGACAACGAACAGCTATTATAGGTAAAATTAAAATAATAGTTCTAATGAGGAAACTCTTGACTAGGGACTAGAAATAATAGGCAGGCATTAAAATAGACTCTCTTAATATTGGCTGTCATTACTAGAAGGATCAATGCAAACAAATTAGCTATTAAGCTGTTATTGCATAAAGTTTCCTAAATTGGGGCTTGAAATCTGTCGAAGATGCTGTTGAAAACAGATGTGCTGCTACCCATTGCCCTCGGGCTGCCAGCCGCTCATAGCGCCCCCATGTGCGCAGAGTAGAACTGCCCCATGGGGTTTCCAAGGCTGTAAATCTTTATGGAAGCAGACCGCCACATCTTTCTCTTTACGGAGCGACTGGCAAGTTCCAACCTCCAACCTTTCGGTTAGCAGTCCAGCACTTAACCACTGGGCCACCAGGGCTCCTGTAGTCAAGTGCGAACTGCTTGCATCACCCAGAGACCTTTTTACTCAGTCTATGCAGTGTCAGACGTAACAGGTCCCTTTCAATACAAAAGATTGCAAGTCATCAGTGGACGTGGTTTTCTGAGGTTTCAACGTTTTTGTTACACCCTAAGTGTTAATCCTACGTGTAATGCATTTACAAGTATGGGTATGCAATATATTAAAAGTGAGGGGCTTCAAGTTTGCTTTCGGGTTATAACTTGTCACTTTCAGGACCACTGGAACCACCGCAACCCAATAAAATCTCTTTGAGGGAAAAAAAAAAGCCGTCCTTGAATGAAAAGTTCTATTGATTTTTTTTTCTTTGGAAGGCCCTGTGTGTTGGCTCTGCCCTGTGTGTTGGCTCTTTTCACATAAACACTTGCTTAAACGTTTAATGACTCCCCTTCTCCTTATTGCTCTTGGCTTGGCGTGACACCGAGGCACGAGTCAGCCGAAAGCGAAAGAAGAAAAACTTTGTTTGCTCAAGCCAAGGAGCTCACTACGACCTGCATCACCAAGATGGCTCCCTATCGGGCATGCACAGGGGTTTCCATATGGGGAGGAAACAGAATAGGGGCGGGTTCTTCTTCAAGGAGCGTTCAGGGGTGTGGCCCATCAGGGTTGGTGGACAGCTCCTGTAATGATGCCGACATCATCAGGTGGACCCTGTCGCACTAGGGCCCTGTCAAAGGGGAAATGGAGGCTTAGCTCCCCGCAGCCGCCATCGGGCTGTTTCTGCGTCACTCTAGTCACAGTAGATCACATGCTAGCTTAGTAACAACGGCTAGAATAACCACTACAACTGACATATCAATTCCAACCTGTCTTAAATCTGTATTAATCACTGTTAACCAGCGTCATCTCATACATACAGTTGCCCTGCTAATCATAGGAGCCAATCAACAGCAACTGGTGATTTTTGCACACTAAGAACAATTTTTCTTTAAGAACCTAAGGTGACCTAAGCACATACTCACCTTTCCCAGGTAGACAAAGCACTAGGAGAGACTTGGCTAGGCATCTTTCTCTGAACATTTCAGGATGGGCTGTAGATGTAATAGGCAGGTTCAAGGTGAGGGTTCTCTGGATGACAGTTTGCAGACCTGAACTGGTGTCTCAGTCCCACTGATTAGGTTGAACTCTTTGTAAGAGTAAGGGCTGTTTATTATGCACCTTTGTGCCCCTCCATGCGAAATCTATTTCTTGCACATGGCAAATAATCGAGAAAAATGTTTTAAAGGAGTATAACTGTCGGTTATACATACAATTCCATTTAAATAAAACGTTAAATATGCCATTGCATTTTACTGGGGCAAAACCAAACCAGTTGCCATCAAGTAGATTCTGACTCACGGTGACCCCCTGTGTTACAGAGTGGAACTGTGTTCTATATGGCTTTTTTGGTGTGATCTCTGTGGAAGCATGTTGCCAGGCCTTTCTTTTGCAGCACCACTGAGTAGGTTCCAATCGCCGACCTTTTAGTTAGTAGTCGAGAGCAAAGCATTTGCGCCACCCAGGGAACTTATTGAGGCAAGATAAAGGTCAGAAATGTAATTTCCTAGGCTTTGTCATACCTGTATTTTCAAGATAATTGGGCTCTTGAGTCCAACAAAAGTGTTTTAATAATTGTACCCTAAAAATGCTGAAGCAGCTTCTAAAACTAACAAACGCATTACAATTATCAAAAAAAACCAAAGCTTTTAGAGTGAGACACCTAAAGAGAAAGTAATTTTTCCCCTAAAGTGGTAGGTTAAAAGAACATTATCATCAAACGCACAATTGAATTAATCAGGAAAAAAATACATTAATCTGCAAGCAGTAATCCTCACGCAGCCCCTGTGGAATTTCCAGCTTTCATTATATTCCATTACCCCCCCAAAAACCTACAAATACTCAAGGGCTGCTTTGTCTTCTGGAACAAAGCTGTTGCTTAAAGTTATTGTAGATTTTATAAGAAAACTCAGGACCAAAAATAGAGGCGAGAACAGAATTTCTGTGATGTATAAAGTATTGTTTGCTCCAATCATCCTCAGTTGGTGGCAGTAGATTCTGAAAAGCATAGTAAAATAATGCTCTGTGAACACGTAAAAGCCTTTAAAATTTCACTTAGCTCTAAGTTTAAAAAAAAAAAACGATACAGAAACAGGTCCTTCTAAAGTAGAACTTGAACTCTTCCACATGATTTTGTGGAACCTTTCTCCTAGATGAGAATGAAAACTGGAGAGGTTGAGAATTCTGGCTCATTGGTTCAAGTCGCCCTGCTTCCAACCCTGTAGTCACAAAATAGCAAGAGGGCTCTTTAAAAATGTACATTGGGTCAAGTCACCTTCTTCCATCATATTCTTCAGTGACTCCCCAGTGCACTCAGAAAAATGTCTGATCTCCTTTCCTAACATGGCCTCCTGGGCCTTACTCCTGCCTCTGACTCCAACCTCATCTCATTCCACAATTGCTCTGTAAAGAGATCCCAGCCACACTGGCCTCAGCCACACCAATCTCTTCCCCTTTCTAGGCATTTGCATTGCCTGCTCTTTCTTCCCAGAATGCTTTCCCCAGCTCTTCGCATGGCTAGCATCTTCTCCTTCTTCAAGTCTTTGCTCAAACATCACCACAGAGAAGTGTCCTTGACCTTCTTCACCTTGTAATAGTAGCCCCCGCCACACCTCATGGTTATTTTGATACATTACCCTGTTTTTTTTTCTATAGACAAATAATCAAAAGTTGGAATCATCTTTATTTGTTTAACTTTTTGTTTTCTGCTACTTCATAGAATGTGAACTTTTTTTAATGAACATACTGTATAAACTAAGGAACAGTTTGCAAGCCTTGCTGCCCTATATATGTGTTTCAAGAAATAATTTCTTCATGGTGGAACATGTTTCGTATTATTCACTGCTATGAGCTCCCGGAGAAAGATACCATGCTTGGTAAAGTAGAAGGTCAGCAAAAGAGAGGAAGACCCTCAATGAGATGGATTGACACAGTGGCTGCAATGATGGGCTCAAGCACAGCAATGATTGTGAAGATGGCGCAGGACTCGGCAGTGGTTTGTTCTGTTGTACATAGGGTGACTATGAGTCGGAACCAACTTGACGGTACCTAACAACACAACATGTCCAATACACCTAGTACATCTTCAGATGTCTGACTCATGTAGATCTAGTCTCCTGTAATTCAGCCCAGTGCCTCCTTTCCCAATCCCTCCTCCATCCCTCCAACCTTAGAAGAAGGAAGATGGGAACAAGGAAGGAGAAGAACAAGGTGGAGGAATTAATATTAGTATCCTCCTTGGAGGGAAAGTCAGACTTTACACTTTTGCAGGACCACCTGTCCTTTGTCTCCTGGGTCCTTCTATCGGAAGACTCTAGAACTTTCCCTGCAGGAAAACTGAGGTTCCCCTTTACTTAATACTTTGTCTCTGAGAGATCACGAAGAACATTACCAGATAGCTTACCAGATCAGAAAGAATATTATCAGGATTTCTACCTCTTTTAGAACAACATTCCTGAGTAATTGCCTTAGTTATCCAGTGTTGCTATAACAGAAATACCACACGTGGGTGTCCTTAACAAACACAAGTTTATTCCTTACAGTTTAGGAGGCTAGAAGTCCGAATTCAGGGTGTCAGCTTCAGGGAAAGGCTTTCTTTCTCTGTCGGCTTTAGGGGAAGGTCCTTGTCATCAATCTTTCCCTGGTCTAGGAGCTTCTCAGCACAGGGACCCCGGGTCCAAAGGACACACTCACTCCTGGCTCTTCTTTCTTGGTGATAGGAGGTCTCTTTCTTCTCTTCTGGATTCTGTCTTTTATATCTCAAAAGAGATTGACTCAAGATACAACCTAATCCTGTAGATTGAGTCCTGGGTCGTTAACATAACTGCCTCTAATCCTGCCTCATTAACATCATAGAGGTAGGATGTACAACACATCATATCACAAAATGGTGGACAATCACACAGTACTGGGAATCATGGCCTAGCCAAGTTGATAAATACATTTTTGGGGGACACAATTCAATCCATAACAGTAATTCAACAAAGCCATTTATTTTACAAAGAAAAAGAAAATCACTCGTGAAATTTATTCTCTACTTTTATTAAACATTTTAAATAGAAACATTCACTTTTATCCAGTTCATCTTGAATTAAATAGGATAATAAGGCCCCCAAAGGATCATTTCTCAAAAAATCTTATATTCAGTATCTGAAAATATTGCATAGTTATAACCATTCACGACAGAATAAGATATCAGTTGGTTAATAGCATTCTCAGGTGAATTTCATTTTTATTATTCCCATTGAATAGTTCAAAAACACATCTGTATCTCAGAATTAAAACAGGAATGGCAATACAACTTAGACTAGCTTATTTGAAAAACAGGGGAAATATATATTTAATAAAGGAATTAATAATTAGTCTGGTTACTTCAAGGTAATATAGCAAAATGGTTATAAGTACATCTTACTTGTCACAAAAATTTATCAAATTTTCTTAGAATGGGCTTACTTTGCTATATAAAGAATATCAGTTCAGTACTAAAAGCCCCATCTTAGAATAAAGAGATGCTCTTTCAGTTAGGCAATTGGCTAATTCAACCCCTAGTATGTACGTGGTGGGACTCCAATAGATGTATATTAATGGCTTTGATTCAGCAGACATTACTGAGCACACCCTACATTCAAAGCAATATGCTAGGTGTCAGGGAATACAATACTAAGAGAAAAGGTAATAAACCTCAGCGGCTAAGAGAGAATAGACTTTGAAAACGTGGCACTGGATTCAAATCTTGGCTCTACCACTTGGTAGCTTAATGATCTTAGCAAGTTTTTTTTTTTTAAGCCTATACGGGAAACCCTGGTGGTATAGTGGTTAAGTGCTACGGCTGCTAGCCAAAAGGTTGGCAGTTCGAATCTACCAGGCGCTCCTTCGAAACGCTACAGGGCAGTTCTACTCTGTCCTATAGGGTCGCTATGAGTCGGAATTGACTCGACGGCAGTGGGTTTAGTGGGTTAAGCCTATAGGATTGCTAGGAGTTGGAATCGACTCGACAGCAATGGGTTTGGTTTTTTTGGTTTAAGTCTGACTAAAGGAGCCCTCGTGGTGCAGTAGTTAAAGTGCCTGGCTGCTAACCAAAAGGTCAGCAGTTTGAACCCACCAGCCACTCCATGGGAGGAAGATGTGGCAATCTGCTTCCATAAAGAGTACAGCCTTGGAAACCCTACGGGGCACTTTTATTCTGTCCTATAGGGTCACTATGGGTCAGAACCCACTCAAAGGCAATGGGTTTGATTTTTTTTTTTCCGGTTTAAGCTTCACTTATCTATAAAGCTAAAAATATTACTTGCCTCATGGGGTGGTTTTAAGGAATAAATGAGGTCACACATCTAAAGGGATTAACACAGTACTAATACATAAATGCTCAAAAACCTTTCTAGTTACCATAGTGATGAGTAGTATTACACAGTCCTTGTCTTCAGGAGCCCAAGACCTAACAGGAGAATAAACCTGCATCAAATTACTAAATAGTAGTGCAAAGAGCAAGCCTCCCATATCTGTCCCTGAAACAAACCAACCCAAGGCTCCAAATTTGCAAATATTCTTTTAATTAAATTAAAAAACCAAACCAGTTGTCTTAGAGTTGATTCTGATTTGTGGTGACCTCATATAAAAAAAATAAAAAACATATGTACAGAGTAGAACTATGCTCCATGGAGTTTTCAATGGCTGGTTTTTCAGAAGCAAATTGCCAGGACTTTCTTCCAATATGTCTCTGGGTGGATTTGAACTGCCAACCTTTCAGTTAGTGGTCAAGTGCTTAATCATCTGCACCACCCGGAGACTCCTACTCTTTTGAATATCAGGTGCCTTTTAGACACAAAGTAAAATGTTGGCTCTGTTTACAAGCAGAAATCAGTCTGTTGTCTTAGATTTATTTGAATAATCTCTATGTCTGGGTATGGAGTTTAATCTGCTCAGCCTACAAAATAAAGGATTTTTCTTCCACTCCCTCCCCCTTTTTCAAAATAGGTAATGCTCCTTTGATGATAATTCTCTATGTGCTCTTATAGAATTCTGAGCAAAATTATGAAAGGATATCACGTCATTCTTAAATTAGAAGTATTATTCTTGAATTCCAACTTCATTTCACGTCCTCAACATCCAAGAGGCTATTTGCTAAGCATCAATACTAGAAGAACAAATGAAATGAATGATATTGTTAAATCAAAAATAGCTTAGACTGGAACTTTTTAAAGATCGGTTTGGGGTATGAGTCATATCTTGCTAAACCCTGCAATGAGTGCGCTCTATTTTCCTCAAGATTTGCTTCCAGCTAGGCCTTTTTGTCCAGTGGTAAAAATTATCTGGATAATTTAGTTCAGCACACATATACAAAACCATTTCCTATGCGTTGGGCACCATGGATGCTCAGAGCTGAATAGAATACAGATCTTTCATTCAGGGAGCTCTCATGCTAATGGGGAAGACAAGCGAGTAAACAACTCTACTTTTCCATTTATTCTACAATGTAAATTATTTTTTCACAATTATCATCTCTAAAATTGAGATGATAGATTCTTAGAACCCAGGATGGGGAGACTTCATCTCACGTACTTTGGACATGTTATCAGGAGGGACCAGTCCCAAGAGAAGGACATCATGCTTGGTAAAATAGACGGTCAGCAAAAAAGAGGAAGACCCTCAAGAAGATGGACTGACACAGTGGTTACAACAATGGGCTCAAACATAACAAGTATTGTGAGGATGATGCAGGACCGGGCAAGTGTTTCGTTCTGTTGTACACAGGGTCGCTGTGAGTTGGAACCAACTGAACGGCACCTAACAACAACAACAAAATTGAGATGCATCTTTTACTCCGTGGCAATTTATAACTGCTATCAGCCAGGTGTCTGTCAGTTTGTTGTACTGTGGGGGCCTGTGTGTTGCTGTGATGCTGGAAACTATGCCACTGGTATTCAGATACCAGCAGGGTCACCCATGGAGGACAGGTTTCAGCTGAGCTTCTAGACTAAGACAGACTAGGAAGAAGGACCCGGTAGTCTACTTCTGAAAAGCATTAGCCAGTGAAAACCTTATGAATAGCAGCAGAACATTGTCTGATATAGTGCTGGAAGATGAGCCCCCCAGGTTGGAAGGCACTCAAAAGATGACTGGGGAAGAGCTGCCTCCTCAAAGTAGAGTCAGCCTTAAAGACGTGGATGGAGTAAAGCTTTTGGGACCTTCATTTGCTGATGTGGCACGATTCAAAATGAGAAGAAGCAGCTGCAAACATCCATTAATACTCGGAACCTGGAAAGTACGAAGTATGAATCTAGGAAAATTGGAAATCGTCAAAAATGAAATGGAACGCATAAACATTGATATCCTAGGCATTAGTGAGCTGAAATGGACTGGTATTGGCCGTTTTGAATCAGACAATCACATAGTCTACTATGCTGGGAATGACAACTCAAAGAGGAATGGTGTTGCATTCATCGTCAAAAAGAGCATTTCAAGATCTATCCTGAAGTACAACGCTGTCAGTGATAGGATAATATCCACACGCTTACAAGAAAGACCAGTTAATACAACTATTATTCAAACTTACGGAACAACCACTAGGGCCAAAGATGAAGAAACAGAAGATTTTTATCAGCTGCTGCAGTCTGAAATTGATCGAACATGCAATCAAGATGCATTGATAATTACTGGCGATTGGAATGCAAAAGTTGGAAACAAAGAAGAAGGATCAGTAGTTGGAAAATACGGCCTTGGTGACAGAAACAATGCCGGAGATAGAATGATAGAATTTTGCAAGACCAACGACTTCTTCATTGTAAATACCTTCTTTCACCAACATAAATGGTGACTAATATAAAAAAAAAATTTTTTTTTTATACACATGGACCTCGCCAGATGGAACGCACAGAAATCATATTGACTACATCTGTGGAAAGAGACGATGGAAAAGCTCAATATCATCAGTCAGAACAAGGCCAGGGGCCAACTGTGGAACAGACCATCAGTTGCTCATATGCAAGTTCAAGCTGAAACTGAAGAAAATCACAGCAAGTCCACGAGAGCCAAAATACGACCTTGAGTATATCCCACCTGAATTAAGAGACCATCTCAAGAATAGATTTGATGCACTGAACACTAGTGACCGAAGACCAGACGAGTTGTGGAATGACATCAAGGACATCATCCTTGGAGAAAGCAAGAGGTCACT
Organism: Loxodonta africana; assembly: GCF_030014295.1. NCBI lineage: Eukaryota > Metazoa > Chordata > Mammalia > Proboscidea > Elephantidae > Loxodonta > Loxodonta africana. The sequence continues at coordinate 17,783,519 of NC_087369.1, forward strand.
GAAAAGACAGGAAAGAAAGAAAAGACCAAGGTGGATGTCAGAGGAGACCCTGAAACTTGCTCTTGAGCGTCGAGCAGCTAAAGCAAAAGGAAGAAGTGATGAAGTAAAGGAACTGAACAGAAGATTTCAAAGGGCCTCTCAAGAAGACAAAATAAAGTATTATAATGACATGTGCAAAGAGCTGGAGATGGAAAACTAAAAGGGAAGAAAATGCTCGGTGTTTCTCAAGCTGAAAGAACTGAAGAAAAATTCAAGCCTCGAGTTGCAATAGTGAAGGATTCCATGGGGAAAATATTAAATGATGCAGGAAGCATCCAATGAAGATGGAAGGAATACACAGAGTCATTGTACCAAAAAGAATTAGTCGATGTTCAACCATTTCAAGAGGTGGCATATGATCAGGAACCGAGGGTACCGAAGGAAGAAGTCCAAGCTGCTCTGAAGGCAGTGGCAAAAAACAAGGCTCCAGGAATTGATGGAATATCAATTGAGATGTTTCAACAAACAGATGCAGTGCTGGACATGCTCACTTGTCTATGTCAAGAAATACGGAAGACAGCTTCCTGGCCAACTGACTGGAAGAGATCCATACTTATGCCTATTCCCAAGAAAGGTGAGCCAACCGAATGTGGAAATTATAGAACAATATCATTAATATCACACGCAAGCAAAACTCTGCTGAAGATCATTCAAAAACGGCTGCAGCAGTATACCCACAGGGAACTGCCAGAAAATCAGGCCGGTCTCAGAAGAGGACGTGGAACCAGGGATATCATTGCTGATGTCAGATGGATCCTGGCTGAAAGCACAGAATACCAGAAGGATGTTTACCTGTGTTTTATTGATTATGCAAAGGCATTTGACTGTGTGGATCATAACAAACTATGGATAACATTGCGAAGAATGGGAATTCCAGAACACTTAATTGTGCTCATGAGGAACCTTTACATAAATCATGAGGCAGTTGTTCAGACAGTACAAGGGGATACTGATTGGTTTAAAGTCAGGAAAGGTGTGCGCCAGGGTTGTATTATTTTACCATACCTATTTAATCTGTATGTTGAACAAATAATACGAGAAGCTGGACTATATGAAGAAGAACGGGACATCAAGTTTGGAGGAAGACTCATTGACAACCTGCGTTATGGAGATGACACAACCTTGCTTGCTGAAAGTGAAGAGGACTTGAAGCGCTTACTAATGAAGATCAAAGACCACAGCCTTCAGTATGGATTGCACCTCAACATAAAAAAAAAAGAAAACAAAAATCCTCACAACTGGACCAATGAGCAACATCATGATAAACGGAGCAAAGATTGAAGTTGTCAAGGCTTTCGTTTTACTTGGATCCACAATCAACAGCCATGGAGGCAGCAGTCAAGAAATCAAAAGACGCATTGCATTGGGCAAATCTGCTGCAAAGGACCTCTTCAAAGTGTTGAAGAGCAAAGATGTCACTCTGAAGACTAAGGTGCGCCTGACCCAAGCCATGGTATTTTCAATCACATCATATGCATGTGAAAGCTGGACAGTGAATAAGGAAGACCGAAGAAAAGTTGACGCTTTTGAATTGTGGTGTTGGCGAAGAATATTGAATATACCACCGACTGCCAAAAGAACAAACAAATCTGTCTTGGAAGAAGTACGACCAGAGTGCTCCTTGGAAGCAAGGATGGTGAGACTGCGCCTTACATACTTTGGACATGTTGTCAGGAAGAATCAGTCCCTGGAGAAGGACATCATGCTTGGCAGAGTACAGGGTCAGCAGAAAAGAGGAAGACCCTCAACGAGGTGGATTGACACAGTGGCTGCAACAATGAGCTTAAGCATAACAATGATTGTAAGGATGGCCCAGGACCGGGCAGTGTTAAGTTCTGTTGTGCATAGGGTCGCTATGAGTCGGAACTGACTCGAGGGCACCTAACAACAACAACAACAATCAGCCAGGTGGCATTCATGATGTAGTATCATTATTTATATTAGTTATCTATTGCTGCATAACAAATTATCCCAAAGCTTAATGACTGAAGACAACAATATTCACAATATGAAAGTTTTTTGTGCATCAGGAGTCCAGGCATGGCTTAGCTGGGACCTCTGGCTCCAGAACTTTCACAAGACTACAATCAAGGTGTTGTCCAGGGCTGTGGTCACCTTAAGGCTCCACTGGGGTGGATCTGCTTCCAAGCTCACTCAAGTGATTGTTGGTTAGATTCAGTTCCTTACGGGCTGTTGACCAGAGGCCTTCCTTGGTGCCTTGCCATGTAGTATCTCCACAGGGTAGCTCACAACATGACAGCTGGCTTCATCAGAATGAGAAAGCAAGAAGGCAAGAGAGTGAGAGAGTCAACTAGTCATAAATGTCTTGGAACCTAATCTAAAAAACGGCATCCCATCACTTTGGCAGAATTATATTCATAGAAGCCAGTCCCTGGGTCCAGCCCATCCTCAGGAGGAGGGGAGATATACAAGGGTGTGACTACCAGGAAGGAGAGATCATTAGGAGCCATTTTGGTAGCTGTCTACTATATTGCCTGCCATCATGGAACTTCCTTTATTCCTAGTGGCATGAGTGGGCTACGGCAATTTCAGTCGACAAATCATTTAAGGGTGATTTGAGGAAGAAAGATGAACCCTAGTTGCTGTCTGAAAATGTTTCGTCAACACCTCAAGTCACAGAATGGATGTCAGCAGCTTGGAGGAAAATCTGGAGACACTAGTGGAGCACACTTTTAAGAAACACTTCAGCACCAACACTGTTAATAGAACAACGTTGTTGTTATTAGTTGCCATCAAGTCAGCTCGGACTCATGGTGACCTTATACATAACAGAACGAAACAATATGTTGAGAGGACAATACCATGTGGACAAAAAGGACATGAATGCCTCTGAACAGCCAACAATTTAGAAAAGTTGGACCCTGAATGGTAAAAGGTTTTAGGAACACCTTAACCAACTTATTTCATGTATATTTTTCTTTTTATGAGTGCATAATGGTGATATGTAATTACAATCTATGTCTAAATAAACGTAAAACAGCTCTTTCAATAAGCTTTACACTTTAAAAATTTAAATATGAAAGCATTGTGTCAGTTTAATTGGCAGCATTTTTTTCTTTATAAGTGTTACATGAAATAATGTCTTACAATTAATGACTTCTGAAATTCTGTGAATTAAGAAACAATTACAATGCAACATGACAAATGCAAAAAATTGTTGTTGTTAGGTGCCATCAAGTCGATTCTGACTCAAAATGACCCCGTGAGACAGAATAAAACTGCCCACAGGGTTTTCTACACTCTAATCTTCACAGGAACAGAATGCCAGGTCTTTCTCCCTCAGAGCCAGTAGATAGGTTCAAACGGCCAACGTTTCGGTTAGCTCAGGGTTTAGATTTACGACACATATTTTGGGGGAACACCATTCAGTCTGTAACAGTGGAGAACGGCTAAGTAATATCTCAAACATTTCGAAGCCACTATTTTTCAAATGCATTAAAGATGTTTTGTTATTAATTAAATACACATTATTTTCAGGTAATTTTTACATCATCTCAACTTTTTTTATTGTGATTTATTCAATCAACAGACAACTATTATCCATGAGGGAAAGAGTCCATGAAATTTTTACTGTAAAAAGATGCCCTCTTTGACAGAAATTCTGGGAACCTCCGAGTCCTCGGGGTTCCTGAGTTGCATACCTAAGCATTTTATTTCCTTCATTCCCATGTCCTTAGGAAAAGCGTTATCACTATGTTACTGGATAAAGACCCATCATCCCTTGCTAATGGTCTTCCTGTTTAAAGTTTCATGCCCGTAGATAAAACTTACTGTCATTTTAGAAAGAACTCCATTTTTATTCCGTGTTGAAAGGAAATCCATTTTGTTTCTGAGAATAATGAATTGAATCCTAAAAGGATCATTTCTTTTCCTCTCCTAGTTCCTTAAAGTTAGATTTTTTTTCTTTTAACTAATGGCAAGCCATCTTTCATTTTTAAATAACATTACCCTAAGTATGTTGGTTTAATTTTTTTTTGTCCAATTTAAATGGTTGAGTCACAGCGTAATGATGATTTTATACAATTAAGGACTCAGAATATCAGGTATTAGCCAAGATAGTAAAACTATTAGTGCTCTGCTGAGGCCAAGGTGATTCGTTTGCTCACCACTAGAGATTAAATTAGTCATAATTTAGCTATATAGCCAATAAAATGGAAAGAGAAAACTATAGTAAAAAAAAAAATAGTAAGTATGCTGTTATTCACATGTTTTTTATTAATAAGAGGCTTCAAGTGCTTCTGATATCAGATCTAGGGTTAACAAGAAATTCAAGTACATCCTCTTACTGGTCTGCACATAACTTGAGTACAGTTCCCACTTGTAAGTTCAAGATCAAAAGAGTCATCCTGTTTGAGTAAGTGTTGTTTTGAATAACGCAGGCTTTGGAAGACCATGTCCATACTGATGTAAGACAAACAAAGGAATGTCTTCCTGTGTCTCTGTTGACTTGATAAATTTCTCAAGCATCCTCTTGATAAGGAAAATGGAAGTAAGGAGCTCTATTTTCAATTGGTCGATTAGTCGTTAGGTATAAGAAATAGATATGGGTAGCCAACTAATCCATTATTTACGTCTTCATTCAACAAATACTTCTTTGTCCCCAGCATAAGGCTAGAGCTGGGAATACAGCAGTGAGTGAGACTCGGTCCCCCTGCCATCACTGAAATCTACTGGGGAGACAGAAGGAAATAAAATTAGGGATTAGTGTAAAAGCTGCTACAAAGGAGGTTAATCCACGATGCTTTGAAATCATAGGGGAGGCTTCTGATCCAGCCCAGCAACTGGTGGGGTGGAGGGGTGGGGATCAGGGTAGAGGAATGTTCCCGAAGGAAGAGTATGTATTAGGGCCCCCATGAGACAGAGCATGGGTGGGATTGGGGCATTGAAAGCAAAGGTTCAGTCCATTGCTATCAAGTAAATAGGAAATAAATCCCCACATGGCTTTACTGGCTTTTGTGCTCATCGTTGTCGTTGTTGCCGTCAAGTCAATTCTGACTTCCAGCCACCCTATGCGTGACAGAGTAGAACTGCCTCATAGGGTTTTCTTGGCTGTAATCTTTATGGAAGGAGCCCTTGTGGCACAGTGGTTAAGTGCTCAGCTACTAACTGAAAGGTCGATAGTTTGAACCCACCAGCCGCTCTGTGGGAGAAAGATGTGACAGTCTGCTTTCATACAGGTTACAGCCTTGGAAACCCGATGGGGCAGTTCTACTCTGTCCTACAGGGTCGCTATGAGTCAGAATCGACTTGAAGGCAGCAGGTTTAATCTTTATGGCAGCAGATTGCCAGGTCTGTCTCCCATGGAGCTGCTAGGTAAATTCAAACCTCTAACCTTTCAGTCAGCAGCTGAGCACTTAACGGCATAGTCAGTATCATATTTTGAGTATTCCAAACTCTTGAAAACAAGTGATAACTGCCAGCAATACAGGAGTGAAGCATGTGGCAAACTTTGGGAGCAAGAATACTTTCAAAGAACGGCACATATACTGCGTGAACTGCTCTACACTGTGAAGGACAGTGTGAGAGAACCGCGTGTCCCTCTGCCGGCTAAAGGAAAATATCCTTCCCTGAAACGCTGAGTCGCTTCTGTGCATTTTTTTTCTCATTTTGTTGGGGACAAATTATTTTGTGTGTATATATGCTTAAGTCAGTAATAAAATATGTCTCCGACTACAAATATGTTTTGACACAACAAATTTCAGGAAGACATGTAGGGTCTAAAACGAGATTAGGTGGTGGGGGGGGACATCCACCAACAATGCTTTCATTCAAGACAGCACGTCAACCTGACACGATACCTAGCTGATTGACATTCTTGTGGAGATTCCAAATTTCTTCTTTTTCCACCCCCAGAGTTCCCACTTCTTTCATGGTATAGGGTTTAAATTGAGCGACGAGCTGAAATAGGACACCAATCAACAGTTTCCTGGTACTTTATTTGAATTTCTGTTTGTCAATTGCAACTCAAATGTAGACCAAGCAAACATGACACTGTCAAGCCTCAGGCTCAGTAGAGTGCTTGGGGCTTGAGGAGGGAATCAAACTATGAGTCGTCAGCAGATAGTGCAGTTGTCCAAAAAAAATGATCATATCATAGTTTGTGCTTCAAAATATTAACACTGAGATGAATTGTTCTTCAGAATAGAAAGTATACAAACTAGAGTTATACTTGGAGTATTCAACATATCTGTTAGCATTATAGTTCACCAAAAAACCAAACCCACTGCTGTCGAGTCGATTCTGACTTATAGCAACCCTAGAGGGCAGAGTAGAACTGCCGCATATGGTTTCCAAGGAGTGCCTGGTGGATTTGAACTGCCGACCTTTTGGTTAGCAGCGGTAGCTCTTAATCACTCATTCTAGTTAAAGACAAAAACCCAATCAGGATATACGGTCCCGGGAGTCAGTCTTAGGGAATATCCAGCAGACATTGATGCAAGAACAGGCAATAAAGCTCTGGCCAACATATGTGTGAGACTTCGTTTAGTGTTTTTGGTATGACAAATCCTTAACCATTTGAGGTCTACATGTTGTTGCTGTTGTTAGTTGTCCTTGAGTTGATCCTGATTCATGGTGAACCCATGCAGTACAGAGAACTGCTCCATAGGGTTTTCTTAGCTGTAATCTTTATGGAAGCAGATTGCCAGGCCTTTCTTCCACTGTGTCACCAGGTGGGTTCAAACCGCCAGCCCTTAGGTTAGCAGTTGCACAAAACTGCGCCACCTAAGGACTTGAGATCTATATAAAAAAAAAAAAAACACTGCCGTCGAATCGATTCCGACTCATAGCGACCCTGTAGGACAGAGTAGAAGTGCCCCATAGAGTTTCCAAGGAGCACGTGGCGGATTCGAACTGCCGACCTCTTCGTTAAGAGCTGTAGCACTTAACTACTACTCCGACAGGGTTTCCTGAGATCTGTATGTGTGAATAATATTTTAATGGTTTATCAGCTGGATCAGTGCTGGAACTATGATGATTTAGTAAACAGGTCCACCACATATGACTATTTGGGTTACACGTTGCACAATTCTAGGGATGCAATCTACGCAGACTATGATGTGAACTACAACCACCAGGAGTTTTGCAGCTATTAGATTCCTACCTACCACATATCTCTTCTCGTGGATTAATATGTTTTAGGAGTGCTTTTTGTTTCTTCTCTTTTTCTTTTTTTGTTAAGACAGTAGTTTATGATATGGTGGCCCTTGAAAGAGGGGAAAATCAATGGCAAGATAAAAGTATGTCTTTCCTCCCATGCTGTCCTTCCCAACACAGGTAGTCCCCAACATACGAAGGGGTTCTGCTGCGATGACTTTGTCGTAAATTGGTTCTTTTTTTTTTTCAGTTTTCATTACTATTGCCTTTTATTGACAGTTTCTTTATAAATCCGACCTGTATTTGTCTTTGGGGATTGGAAACATTACATATAAACTTACAGATATATTTTAATGCATACATAGTGTGATGATTAATGTTATTTTTTTATCAGCTTGGCTAGGCCATGATTCTCAGTATTATGTAATTATTCTCCATTTTGTGATCTGATGTAAAGGTAGTTTCCTTGGGGGTGTGGCCTGTATCCAATATATGTGGATGTTCTGGTAAAGCTCTCTCTCTCTCAATCCTGCATCTGACTTGTCATCATCTGACCTCTGGTTCTTGGGACGTGAGCCTCTAGCCAGCGGGTTTGGGACTTGCCAGCCTACACAACTACGTAAGCCATTTCCTTGAAATAAAGCTCTCTGTATATGTATATTTATAGATATAAGCTTTACTGGTTTTGCTCCTCTGGAGAACCCAGCCTAAGACATATACATACATTAAAAAAAAATCCATAAACCATAAAAATTCACTCCAACAATGAAGAAGAGCTGGACGACATTGACATTTTGTCAGTTGCAGTAATAGCTCCACTTGTGGAAGGTTCTGGGTCATCTGGATTATCCCTGGGAATGAGGACAGCGTTTCTAGTCAGAAAATGAGTGAGAGTTGTCTGTATGGTCCTTTTCTTTATTTCTTTATACATTTTTCGGTAACATCTCACTGCTTCCGGAATCTGCCTATCGATTTTAGCAAAGTGATCAGTCTTTGGATCCATGTTTTCAAGCAACTGAAGCCCCTAATTGAGTTTAGAAAAAACTCCAGCTGATCCTTTCACTGTAAAACTTTCCAACAACTTCTATCCTTCCTCTTCCTCATTATTTGGCTCTTCTTCGGCAGGTCTTTCCTCTTCAAAATCCATTAACTCCTGGTCTGTCAATTCCCCTTCTTCGTGTGATCCATGAGCTGTTCCACATGAGCGATTATCACGTTCTAAATTCAGCCTTCTTGCCATATGGATGATTTCTTCCCACCAATCTCTTTTATCATACTATCCTGATCAAGTGCTTGGAACTTTCTATCCATTATGACTCCTGACACCTACTTCACTGTAGACCAGGCCATAGCCTGCTATATGGCACGTTTTGAACAGTAAATCATAAAATTGAACATCTGTGAGTGAACACCTGAGAATGATAACATCAGCAAATTACATGCTGCAACATTGTATGTGGTACATATTACTAATGATAAGATGTACCGAAAAAAAAAAAAACCCAAAAAACGGAGAGTCGTAAGTGCAGTTCATTGTAACTAGAATACGTCGTAAGTCAGGGACCACCTGTACAAACCTGACCAGATGGACTACTTTAGAGTCTCACTAAGGATGTGAATTGGGCACAAAAGCCTAAAGAGCCCTGTTGATGAGCGTTTATAAGACTGGGCTGCTGCTGAGCTGAGTTCAGTGGAGAGGGATGGAGAAGCCATCACCTCACTTGAGTGCTGGGGCCCAGCAGCAGCAGACTATGGAGACCAGGTGGTAGCAGCAGTGCCCAGCTGAGAAGCCACAGAGCATGTAAGGACCAGAGTAATAACAGTGATGGGGCTAGAGCCCAACAGGTCAGGTCAGCCTTGTCCTTCAGCACATGTCAAACACTGTCCCGGAAATACCTCCACACAACTGGGAGAGCCTTTGAAGAAGGGCTAGGGCTGAGGAGGAGCAGAAAATATTTGAATATTACCCTAAATGTGACCACATGTTTCCTCACAGTGGAGAGCAGGCTGGGATATTTATGTTTCAAAAGACTAACCTTGATTTGAAAGTAAGCATTTAAACTTAGAACTCTGTTGTTTTCCAGTAATCCATGCAAATAAGCACCCCAAAAACCCAAACTAGTTGCTGTTGAGTCACCTCCAACTCATGGTGACCCCATGTGCATCAGAGAAGAACTGTGCTCCATAGGGTTTTCAATAGCTGTAGCCTTTCCGATCACCCAGCCTTTCTCCTGAGGTGTCTCTGGGTGAGTTGGAACCACTGACCTTTTGGTTACTAGTCACACGCTTAACCATTTGCACCACCCAGGGACTCTTGCAAATAAACACAGTGGTTGAAAACACAAAGAATGTTCAACATCATTTAATAACAATTCCTTCTGATCTTTCAAATTCATTAAGTCCTTATTATGATAAATTAAAAAAAACAACAACAACACTGGGATGGGGCTAGTGGAAACCCGAAAAGAGATGGAGAGACCCCAGATGGATGAGAAAAACAAGGCCAAGAGAAGTCGGGTCTCTGCCTTCTGGGGCTGCCCTGCGTGCCAGGGGTCCCCTTCCCCGTGCCCTGCTCCCTTCAACACACGTCTGTCTCAGAGAGAACCGTGCACAGCAAAGACCTCCAGATGAGCTCAGGAGTAATCCACATGTAAGGTGCTGTTCTGATGTGATGGTGAGACAAACTCAACCCCTCAGATAACAAGGTATTTATTCACCTTCTCTTGCTGGATGGAACTGAGCCCCAGGGTTAGAGCTGAGAGTTTCCCTTTTGTACAAAAGTGTAACACCCAGCTGAGATGTGATTAACAACTTTCCTCTACAGTGAAGTAAAAAGATAAACAAGCCAAAACAAGGATGAGATGACTGGCTCAAAAAATGGCTTCAGAACAAGACCTCTTTCATTGGCATACTTTGAGTGGCCAAGCTTTTCCATGCTTGCTTTAACTCACTCTCCATCTAGATTAATTTAAGGACCCCTGATGGAGCTACTAACCAGAAGTTGGTGGTTCAAACCCACCCAGCAGCTCTACAGCAGAAGGACCTGGTAATCCGCTTCCGTAAAGATCACAGCCTAGACAACCCTACAGGGCAGTTCTACTTTGCCCTACAGGGTCGCTATGAGTCAAAGTCAACTCCGCAGCGCCTAACAATAACAAGAACCCTCTAGACTACAAGGGTTCTCAGCCTCCATGCTGCTGACATTTGGGGTTGGATCATTCTTGTGGGGGCTGCCCTGTGCATTATGGAATGTTTAAAAGCATCCCAGGCCTCTACCCAGTAGGTGCCACTAATACCCTCCGCTCTCCCCAGGGTGACAGCTAAATATGTCTCCAGATATTGTCAAATGTCTCCTGGGGGACAAAAAACCCGGGTTGAGGACTACTGATCTAAAATTAAATCTGTCTCCATAACTGACAGCCAATGCTAAATCAACAACAACCAAAACCGTACAGCCAAAACGATTTATGGGTTTTTTTTTTTTTTAGCAAAAGGCCAAAGGCTAGTTTGTTGGTTTCTTCTGTGACCCTAGGAATAGACTCCGGTAGGAAGAAGAAAAGGTCAGGGCCCACATGGAACCACCAGTTGAGGCTGAGTCACCTCCGACCATTGACCCCTGGTGTGTCAGAATAGAACTACACGCCAGAGGGTCTTCATGGCTTTGATCTTTTGGAAGTAGATCACCAGGCCTTTCTTCCAAGGTGCTTTTGGGTGCACTCGAACCTCCAACCTTTTCATAGTGTTAACCATTTGCACCAGCTAAGGACTCCATCTCATATTTAGCACCTAACATATCCACATATCTTACATGTGCACTTAGTCCATATTGGAAACCCTGGTGGCGTAGTGGTTAAGAGTTCAGCTGCTAACCAAAAGGTCAGCAGTTCAATTCCACCAGGTGCTCCTTGGAAACCCTATGGGGCAGTTCTACTCTATCCTCTAAGGTTGCTATAAGTGGGAATTGACTCAATTAGGAGAACACAAGTGCTGAAGAAAAGACTTGTTGAAATCATGTAATTTGCAGAAGCATCCTCCAAATTTGCAATAAATTTCTCAAGAATGAGCCAAGCAGACATCTAATACTGTTGGGGCAGTCCTACTCTGTCCTGTCGGGTTGCTATGAGTCGGAATCGACTCGACGGCAAAGGGTTTGGTTTTCAGTTTTGGTAAATACCTAAAATGAAATCATAATGTATTATGGGAGTAGAACTCATCTTCAAAAAAAAATCACTCAAGCTGTTTTTTAACAGGCTCTCCAATCCTCTCAAAACCTAGCAGATGCCTCCCTTCGTGAGTGGACTCTGTAGCATCCAAATGAACAGTGATTGGAGTATTTTGATCAAATTACTCATTGTGTTAGCCCAGAAGAGGGAGAAGGGAAAGAAAGAGGGAGGACTAGGGGAGAGACAGGGACGTTAACACAGCTCAGTCCATCACTGTGTATCATGAAGACCCAAAGAAATTGTTCTGGAATTTTTAAAAACTATCATCATTTTCTAAAAAGAAAAAAAAAGTTGATTTTTCTCCCTGATTGTAAAGTTATAATGCTCATTGTAGAAAACTTTGAAAATATGCTAACATAGAAAAAATAACCTATAACTCACATCGTCCCACACTGAGATAGTCACTATGAACTTGATTCCTTCTAGCTTTTTTCTATGCATTGTAGTGAATAAAATTGGGCTTACACTAGAAGTAAAATTTTAAAAAAACTTAGTTTTTTATTACCATTGCATTATGAGAATGTCTTCATGTTATTGAATTCATTGTTCTTTCATTTGTTTATTTTTTACTACCTTATTCAACAAATGTTTTTGAGTACCTATGATAGGTGGTTGTTGTTGGGTGCCATCAAGTTGATTCCAACTCATAGCGTAACTCCTTGCGACAGAATAGAACTGTCCCATGGCTGTAATCTTTACTGACGCAGACTGCCACATCCTTCTCCCGCGGAGCCACTGGGTGGTTTCAAACTGCCAAACTTTCGGTTAGCAGCTAAGCACTTAAGCGTGTGCACTACCAGGGCTCTTTACCTATGACATATCAGGCACTGTTTTCATTGCTGTGGATTCAGAAGTGAACAAAACAGGCGAAAACTCCTGCCCTTATGAGGTGTAGCTTCTAAAAGTGGTGTGACCAGCAGTAAGCAAATGAACAAGTACAATATTTTGCATGTGAGGCAGTGATAAGCAAAATGGAGAAAAATAAGACAGGAAAGGGGGCCAGGGAGTGGTTATGTGTGCGTGTTTGGGGAGGCTGGGGTTGCAATTTTAAAAAGAGTGGTCAGAAAAGCCTTCGCTGAGCTAAGATCTGAGGGAAATGAAGAAGCTGTCCTTACGGGTATCTGCGGAAAACCATTTCAGACACAGAGGAGCAGGTAGGGCTGCCCTTCTTGTGTTCCAACGATAGTAAGGAGGCCAGAGGGGCAAGAGCGGACTGAGGGGGGATGAAGCCACTGGAGGGAGTTGGGGGCTGGGCAGCCAGATGACTACATGTGGTCTTGGAGGCATTGAGGGTGGGTGAGGTGGAAGACTGACTACTGAAGGCTTGGAGTCCAGAGATGATCCACCTTCTGACTGACTCAAGGAGGCTGCAAGAAGAAGAGACAGCAGAAAGCCCAGGTGGGAACATACTACAAGGGTCTAGGAACGGCCTGCCGTAGGCTTGAACCAAGATGGAGGTGAAAGAAATGGTCAGATTCTGGATATATTTGGAAAGTGGAGACAAGGGGGTTTGAGGAGTATCAGATATGTAGGGTTTGAGAGAAAAAAAGAGAGCCAGGAATAACCCTGAGGCTCTTTGGCCTGCGAAAATTGCTCTACACTATAATTTTAATAAATGCATAATTTGTAACAATGCTTTAAAAATGGTTCTTATGTGGGCAATTTCACAATTAAAAACAAACAAATTGCAAGCCTAAACACAGGAATGGATTTTTACTGGCTATAAGTTTAATAACTAGAAAGCAGCCGTGTGAGTTCAAATAAATCAAAAACATCCAACCACTTCGATATTAATAAAAAATCCATTTAAAAAATGGATCAAGAGAGAAACAAAACATGCAGTAAAAAATTCAAAACCAGGATGATCAAAACCTACAAGGTGAGGTGAGTCTTGAAAGATGAGATTTCGCTAAGAGAAGAAGGGGCACAAAAGATTCCAGTCAGCAGGAGCAACCCATATCAGAGCGAGAATAGTGAGAGAACATGGCACGCATGGGTAATGCTAAGTGTTCAACATGATTGGAACCTCCAGTGTCAGGAGGAAATGGTGAAGGATAGGCAGGGACCCGAGCTCTCAGGGTGTTATCTGTCACGTCAAGTAGCCACTCTCATCCTGAATGCAACCTGGAACCACTAGGATTTTAAGCAGGGAGAAACATTTAAACAACAATGAGTACTGGCGACAAGTTACTTATGAAAGAGTCTTTAGTAAATATGTAGTCTTGCTTTTTCTCTGGCTATTGAGAAAACAAAATGTCTGGTTCTTGTTTACCAGTCTATGTAAGAGAATATCAAATTCAAATGTAGGTCACATCTACGTTGTTTTCCAGGAAACTTTCCCCTAATTTCACTCAAACTTATAGGAACTTACCAACATCCCATCCACTTTTGTAATTAATGTAAACAATTTCAGATAAAATTGTAATTATTGCTGTATTGTTTTAGTTGCCTGTTTACCTAGCTCGTCTCTTCTTCTATTAAGATTGAAGTAGTCTGAGGACCAGAACTCCATTTGCAGGGTTCTTCAGGGCTGACAAGATATAAAAACCAAACCCTTTGCTGTCAAGTGGATTCCAACTCATAGGAACTCTACAAGACAGAGTAGAACTGCCCATATGGTTTCCAAGGAGCGGCTGGTGGATTCGAACTGCCCACATTTTGGTTAGCAGATGTAGCTCTTAACCACTGTGCCACCAGGGCTCTCTCTCTATGTATACATATATCCATTGCCGTCAAGTCAATTTCTACTCATAGTGACTTTATAGGACAGAGTAGAACTGCCCCATAGAGTTCCAAGGAGCACCTGGTGGATTTGAACTGCCGACTTTTTGGTTAGCAGCCATAGCACTTAACCACTACGCCACCAGGATTTCCATATATATATATGTATCCTATTCTGACAAGATATCTACATATATACCCGTACCTATCTATCTATATAGTGTTTGGCTGCTAACCAAAAGGTGGGCAGTTCAAATCCACCAGCCACTCCTTGGAAACCCTATGGAGCAGTTCTACTCTGTCCTATAGGGTCACTATGAGTCGGAATTGACTCGATGGCAACGGGTTTTTAATGTTTTCAAGGTTCATCCATGTAAGATATATTTGTTGTCAGACAGAGATTATATCTCTCCCAGAGCCCCGACGTGGGTGCTACTCAATAAATTGTATCAAGAATCTCAATCGTTCCGTGATTCTCTTCCTTGGTATTTCATTTATGTGTTAAGGATACACTTTGATTTCCCAAGAAATTTTCATGAAAGACTTCCTCAATCAGTTCTGAGTATATTAAAACATTCACTAAATATCTCTGCTACTTCAAAAAAAAAAGCCTTAGTTAATTAAGATTCTCTCAATATATGATTCTCGTTCACATGAGTAGCCCGTTTGAAATGAATATGAATGCACTTTTTATTTACCTGTCTTTCCGGTCCACGGATTTCTATGCTACCTTATTATCTTTGCCTGCCTGCAGTGACTATATTTTAACATTCTGGTACATGTTCCCCTTTGAATTCAGAGCCATGTTTGTGTGCGTGTATACAAGTTAAGGAGTTTTGTGCAAGCCACAATTAGCTCATTCCCCCCCCCAGCTACAATGTTTACTGAAGTGTTTAAATTTGCCTTTTGGTGATTGTCTTAGGCCTACACTAGTTCTCTTCACTTTCAATGGATCAAAATAGTGGATCAAAATATGTTGAATTACGTAACTTCAAAAACCCACTGCTGTCGAGTCGATTCTGACTCATAACGACCCTATAAGACAGAGTAGAACTGCCCCATAGGGTTTCTAAGGAGTGCCTGTTGGATTCAAACTGCTGACCTTTCGATTAGCAGCCAAACTCTTAACCACTACACCAGGTTTCCTACATGACCCCAGTCAACTCCAAAATGGCAGAGCAAGACAAGCCAGTAAGAAGGCGTAATGCTTTCAAAAAGAGTGCCAAATGAGGAACCCCAAAGTTAAGGTCATCAGAGAGTCCCTGACAAGTGTCTTAGCCTGGGTTCCACATAAAGTAGAGCCTAAGGTAAAGGCTTATGTGCTATTATTTATTAGGGAACATAATCCAAGAGCAGCAGGAGTAATAGGAGTGAGGTGGGAGACAAGGGTGAGCCAATTTTTTTTTTTTTATCTAGCTGGCCACCACTTTTATCTTTAGGGAGGCCATTGTTTTGGGGTAATAGTTTAGGTAACCATCTTCATCTTCAGGGAGGTCATTTGGGGAGCAGAAGAGAGAAGAATCCTTCCAACTGCTTCCCTCTCCCATTGGTCAATGTCTGACTATGACATGTTAACTTTCCCTACACTTTCAGGCTGCACACACTTACACACTGTCTTAGTTATCTAGTGCTGCTATAACAGAAATACCACAAGTGGGTGAACAGAAATTTATTTTCTCACAGTTTAGGAGGCTAGAAGTCTGAATTCAGGGTGCTGGCTCTAGGGGAAGTCTCCCTTTCTCTGTCTGCTTTGGGGGAAGGTCCTTGTCTCTTTTCAGCTTCTGTTCTTAGGTTTCTTGGCAATCATGTGATGTGTATATTCCCCTCCATTTGTGCTTGCTTGCTTGCTTAATCTGCTTTTTTATATCTCAGAAGAGATTGACTTAAGACACACCCTAGACTAATACTGCCTCATTAACATAAAAAATCTACTCCCAAATGGGATTATAACCACAGGTATGACAATTAGAATTTACAACATATATTTTTAGGGGACACAATTCAATCCATAATAGGCACCACGGCGATTACCTGTCTCATGGTGTCTCCTACCTCAGTATCAACAAGGAAGCTCCAGGTAGGAGTCCAGAGGGGCAAGGGGGACATGAGGTGAGACACTGTCAAGATACGCCCATTAGAAGTTAGTCAATGCAGCAGTGGCTGGGGAGGAACAAGTGACCGGAGGTCCTGGAGACAGTTGAGATGGAAAGGATCAGAAATGGAATGTAAGATGTCTCATACAGCAACTTCTATATTAAACATCTAATTTTGCAGTATTCCAAGCCCAATACCTAGAGCTAAACACAGCAAAGTTCTTGGTAGACCTGCAACTAAAGAGTCTTTTATGCTTTGTGAGCAAACTACAAAAGCCCCACCAATTATTGTCTTAGAAACAGTCTCTTCCAGATCTGAATACCATTTGCTCTGTATTCTTTTGATCCCTAGATAAAATACTTTTAAAACTATGCATACGATGGATTAGATTAATTGGTTTACTGATTCCATTCACAGCATGGTTATTATTTTTCAACAAAGTACAAGAAACTGCCATGGATTTCTTGACATTGACCAGAGGCTAAACAAGATTAGCCCTGCCTCGTGATTACGCATAAAGAGCCTGAGTCAGTTCTTCCTGCAGAATTCAACAACCCATACTATCCACACAGGGAGGACTAGAAGTTGAGTTACCTAAACTCTTACCCAAAAACAAATACGTAATGGGGCATGTATAAGAGGAAGCTCAGATCAGGGGAAGGGGGAGATAGTATCACCTGGCCCTGAGGTCTCTAGCTCCACACCACCCAAGCAACATTATCTTGGAATGGAGCAAGAGAACAGAGCAAGGACTTTCTTGCTCCCTGCTGCTGGAAGTTGTGGGGATCCACAAAGATTGCTTGCACAATTGTGGGTCTCGATTCAGTCCCAGAACTCATAGTAGATGGCGGCCTCTCCAGAGTTTTAGTTTGGATGCTGGGATTTCAGGCTCTGTCTCACTTACTTCACTTTGACTCTCTCTGTTTGCCCTAACAGAATTTTCCAGAAGTAGAAAAAGGAAACTCTTCATATGTAAGAACCTAAGACTGCCCTTAGTGAGTCAAATCCACAGGGATCATTCAGTCCAAGTGTGTTAAGGAATGCTTCATGGGAAAGCATATTAGATTCCCTTCCTATATCATCCTTAAAATTCTGAACCCCTTTATCCCCTATTTAATAATGCAGTGTAGACTTTCTGGAAGACACAATTGTTAGAAAGGATTTTGTCTATAGCACCAAACCTCTTTTTTAATTCTCTGGAAAAATGACAGTCTTTATTCCTTCTCTGGATGCATCTAGATCTTATTGGCAATCTGGTGGCACAGTGGTTAAGAGCTCAGCTGCTAACCAAATTGTCAACAGTTCCAATACACCAGGCACTCCTTGGAAACTCTACTGGGGCAGTTCTACTCTGTCCTATAGGGTGGCTATGAGTCCGAATTCACTCAATGGCAATGGGTTTTTGGTTTTATATACAGAATGGCCTTCTCAACACGCTAGAAGAAAGTGTTTCTTTTCTTTTTTTTTTTCTTTATACTCTTTTTGCTTAGGCCTATTGTATGAGAAGCTTAAGGTTATATTTACCAGCCTTCCAAGAAAGAAACAGGATGAAGCTTTGCACTTCGTTATATAACTGAATAGTCACAGACCCAGGAGAGCCATGCCCTCAATATTCACAAGGTAAATACACACCTTGCTAGAGTTCCATAAAAGCAACATGGCGGCCCTCCCGCTGTGATAATAGGCCAGCAAATACGGAAATCTGGCCAGGTATACTGGGCTGCAAAAGCTTCCAAAAAGGCCAACTCGTATATTCTTAAGAGTAATGGCATCGTATTTCTAGGATGTTTATTCCAGCACTTGGATTCTAGAAGGTTAGCCTGAATGGAAATTAAATGTCCAAATTGTTTACTCTGGTTTAAATGGTGATGGAGTCTGGCTTGGGCACCCAAAGGTTGACATTATGCTGCCGTCCTTGCTCACTCCTACTCCCCACAACCTGGAGCTATTCCAAAGAGGAGGGAGGACGGGGCTTCAAGGCATTACCAGGCTCTCCGCCCATATGCCTTGCACTTAAAAGCGGCTCTGTCAGCTCATCCCATCTCCAGTAATTTCAAGGCATCATAGAGATAAAACATTGCTCCTCTCTGCAGAAGGAAAAAGCAGTCTGTCCTTGTTTTCATTATTAAGTGCCATCAAGTCCATTTCACGTCATAGTGACCCTGTGTGTTACAGAATAGAACTGCCCCATAGGGTTTTCAAGGCTGCAATCTTTACAGAAGCAGATTGCCAGATCTTTCTCCCACCGAGCCTCTGAGTGGGTTTGAACGGCCAACCTTTGGGTTAGCAGCCAAGCTCTTAACCGTTGCGCCAGTAACTGTAAGAAGTCAAAATAGACAGAGAGAGAAGGACATTGGTGAACAGGGCTTTTCAAAAATATGAGTATCCAAACTGGCTATAAAATCATGAAACTGATTTCCACCCAGCATACCATGCCTTGTGTTTGTTCTTTTATTTTCTTTCTTCTTATCCTTGGACTAGAGACAGAGGAAGAATTCATTCAAGTCCCACATCTTGGCTTCAAAAACCAGGGTGGTTTTCCATTACATTTGGTGACTCTGTTCCTATTCAGTTTGAATTTTTTTTTAATTTATTTTGTTGTTGTTGAGAACATACACAACAAAACATACCAATTTAACCGTTTCTCTATGTACAATTCAGTGACACTGATGACATTCTTCGGGTTGTGCAGCCATTCTCACCCTCCTTTTCTGAGTTGTTCCTCCCCCACTAACACAAACTCACTGCCTCCTAAAGTTCCTATCGAATCCTTCCAGTTGTCAATTTTGAATCTGCTATTAATACAATAGAAGAACTGCTTCAGATCCAAATGAATTCATAGAGTCTAGTCCTACTCTTCGGAAAACCTGGTGGCGCAGTGGTTAAGAGCTACAGCTGCTAAACAAAGGGTCAGCAGTTCGGATCCACCAGGCGATCCTTGGAAACTCTATGGGGCGGTTCTAATCTGTCCTCGGGTCACTATGAGTTGAAATCGACTTGAGGGCAACGGGTTTGGTTTTTTTGGTTTTTAATCCTACTCTTCAAGGTTCCTGAGTGGTACAGTTTGTGCTCGCCTACTAACTGAAAGATTGGTGCCACAGAAGAAAGGCCTGATCTCCTTCCATAAAGATTACAGCCAAGAAAACCCTATGGAGCAGTGCTACTCTGTAACACAAGGGGTCACCATGAGTAGGAATAGATGTGACAGCAACAGGTTATGGGTTAGTTCTACTCTCCTTTCCAAAACACCAGCCAGACCAACCTCCTGCCTGGCGCTCAACCATATCGTGCTTGCGTGTTCTCTCCTTTCTTTTATTTTAGCTTCTCTTCTTTCATTTATTATTTATGCTGAATCTTTCTCCATCAATGCACTTTCATCTCATCCTTCAAGACCAAGGTCAAGTCATCTTATTTGGAAGCCTTCCTTGATGCATTTTCATCTTCCTTTTGGGCCATGATGCAACTCATAGATCAACCTTTCCCTAGTAACAGTAGCTCACGTTTACTGAGCATCACGGACCAGCACAGTGGTAAGTACTTTACAGAGACTATCTCACTGAATCCACGACCCTATGCAATAGGACTTTGCAAATAAGGAAAATGAGGCACAGAGAGGTCAAGCAACTGGCCCAAGGTGGCTCTGGATAAATACACTTCCGGGTGCCCCTATGGCTCCATTGTTTTGGAGCGCACTCTTGGGGCTTCAGTGCCAAGAGGAAACACTTGTGTGCAGCAAGCAGCCGCACTCCTTTCTGTGGACTAGGATTGGCGAAGTGGTACACATTCTTTCTTTCAAAAGAGTAAATAAAAATTTTTAAAGACTGCTTTTCATTAAAATATGATGATTTCCGAAGATAGATAATACTTTCCAAGCTCTTTGGGATCTTGTTTCTATTAAGATAGAGAAAGAAAGAAAGAAATAACCCATCAGTAGACACACAAGTCAAGGGTAAGCACACACCTGTAAGCACTGGATTCCTTCCAGAAGCAGATTCTTCCAAGTCAGGCAGAGTGACTGGAACGTTACTGGGTTTAGATGAGAAGGAACAGCAGGCAGGGTGGAGAATGTCTTGGGAGAAAATCTGGGGAGCAGGAATGGGAGCAACCAGAGGCTGGTGACATGGGAGTGGGTCATATATCTATTTGAGTTTGAAGAAAACAAGCTAAAGGTGATCTATTCTGAGCCACATGGCACTGACTTTTCGTTTCCCAAAGGGCTTCATCAGAAAACAGAATATGAATTTTATAGGTCGATATTTCATTTTCCAATAAGGCATTGAGTTTGACTTAATTACAATCTGACTTGGTTTTTTTTAACAGCAATACTTCATTTTGAAAAAAAGTCATATAAGTAATACAAGTAAAGTTCCCCTGAAATTTAATTCACCTCAGAGGTTCGAATGTATGATTATAATATTTGAGCTACATCTTAAACACATTATAGATTTTTTTTTAATTGCTGAGGACAATATGCTAAACAGTCTTAGTTCAAAGCATTATCTCAAACACTTGAGGAAGACATTACTTTTCTTGTGGAGTATGCGAAGTAATTAAGATAAATATTGAAGCCTGAAGTTTGAGGTTGTTTTTACAGTCATGAGATTTAAGAAGCAATATTTTTCTGCTCTAACAGACACCAACTCATCGTTATGGTGTTTGAAATTAAAATCAGCCCTATTCACAAATGGGTAGACAGGTGGTTTCTGGATAGGGTTGCCAGATTTAGGAAATTAAAATACAGGACACCCAGTTAAATTTGAATTTCAGATAAACAACGAATAACTTCTTTAGTTACATACCAAATGCTATATATTCTGAAATGCAAATTTAACCGAGTATCCTGTATTTTATCTGGCAACTCAATTTCTAGAAGGAGTTTGGAAGGCTTCCAATGAGGTCACTCACTTAAAAATCTCTCCCTGTGAGGTCTTAATTTCTCCTACTGGTGGTTCCATCTTCATTAAACATTGATGTCTTGCTAAGGTGACGAAAGAAAATTTTTCCTATTAAAATTCAGAATCCCACTATGCCATTCTTCAGAGATACATTTCCATACGCTCTGATATGGAATTATCTCCAAAATAAATTATTAAGGTGGAAAAAAAGCAAGGCTCAGAAACGTGTACAAAATGGGTACTAAGGGTTGCTCCCAGAGAGAGGGAGGGGGCAGTGACGGTTCATTTGGTAGAATTTCTCATCTTCCATGTAGGAAATCTGGGTTTGATCCCCATTCGCCTCATGGGAGGCCACCACTCGCCTGTGGGTGCAGACTTGTATGTTGCTATGATATTGAAGAGGTTTCGGCAGGGCTTCCAGACTAAGATGAACCAGGAAGAAAGTCTTGGCTATCTACTTCCAAAAATCAGCCAGTGAAATCCCTCGACTGGACAGCATTTCCTCTCACTGTGCCATGAGCCAGGGGCCAACTGTCGGGGGCTGACCCCACGGCAGCTAACAACAGCCAGAACCAGGAAGGGGAGCCGCACGTGTGGGGTTGGGGAGGGGCATGGTACTGTTTTGTACATTTTGAATTTTCTACCGTATCCACATATCATCAATTCAAAAACGAATAAATACATTTATTTGAACAAGCAAGGAGGCAAAGTAAAACATTTCTTCCCAAGCGAGACAGAATGAAACCTCCCAAGAGGTGCCCGATGTTCGGTGGAAATTATTTTATTAGCTTCTTTGATTCCCCATCTAACCTTATCAGGGTACCATCAGAGCTTGGGGAACCTGGAAATAAACCATTTTACAGTTGTGTATGGATTCTGCCCCATTGAAATGTATCTGATATTTTAAAGTGGAAGGAAACTGTGGCTTTTATCTGTAAGAAAGTGTGCTTATACATATATTTTTATATACTTTCATATTTTACTCTCGTCACTCTCAACATTTTCTCTCACCATAAACTAACACACACACACACACACAGAGGCATACTCTCTTCCTAGCATAAGATTAGAAAGGGTTCCTTTGTGAATAACAGGAAACAGTGATTTGGGACTGATCTAAATTTCTCTATCCATATCTTCAGCACAGACTGCCATTACAAACTCAATTAATTTTCAGGCTACATGGTTACCTTAAAGAAAAGACCAAGTTTATAACTAAATCTAAATTGAATCTAAGAAAAGCCACTGAAATACACACACGCGCGCACGCACGCACGCACAAATCATTAGCAACTTTTCAGACCAATTAAAAACAGACCCAGAGTCGATTCAACCTCTTAGCTTACATTCGCCCTAAAGCCCTGTTTACTGATCTAAGCCCTCTCCTGGGGAATGTTCAATGCCTCATACTTTTGAACCCTCTCCTCCCCATCCTGGCTCCTGATGTCCTGCTTTTTTCTTGAAATCTTTCCCAGGTAACAAAAGGGCAGTTTGTGCCTCCTTCCTCAGTTGAACCCGCACTTTAGATTTATTTGGTTATTCCTTCAGCAATCATTTATTGAGCATCTACTGTATGCCAGGCACCGTTCTAGGTATGGGCCAAGCCTCTTCTCTTGTGCAGCTTATACTCCAGTCTGGGGAGACAAACCAAAAAAACAAAAAACAAGGCAAGGGAGCCAAACGTGACAGGAGTGAGGTTGCATTTTAGAAGGTGCAGTCTGGAAAGGTCTTACTCACTTTCCAGAAGGGTGGCTATGGAAGGGAGAGAATTCGAGACAGAGGAAACAGAAAAGGCAAAGACTTGAGGCTGGAGCAGGCTGCGTGTGTTTCAGCCTGAGAAGGGTGCCCAAGTGACTGGAGCAGACCAAGAAAGGGAGATAAATGAGTAGAAGGAGATGAAGCCATTGCGGAGCAGGTGGCCAGATCATGAAGGCTTTCAGAGCTACGGTCTCTTAGTCTCCTAGTGCTGCTGTAACAGAAATACCACAAGTGGGTGACTTTAACGAACAGGAATTTATTTTCTCACAGTTCTGGAGACTAGAAATCTGAATTCAGGGCACAGCTCTAGGGGAAGGCCTGTTCTCTGTCAGCCCTGGGGGAAGGTCCTAGCCTCACCTTTTGTAGCCCCAGGGTTCCTTGCCTCCTTGGCGATCCTCACACATGCCTCTGTCTTCTCCAGTTGTGCTCGCTTGTCCCTGTGCCTAATCTTCCCTTCTAATATCTCACAGGTGCGTAGGTTTAAGACACCCTACGCTGATTAGGCCTCATTAACATAAGAAAGAAAACCCAGTTCCCAAAGGGAATTACAGCCATAGGTATAGGGGTTAGGAGTTCAACACATATTTTCGGGGGACACAATTCAATCCATAACACATGGTAAGGACTTGGGATTTTGCAAATACCCTCAAATTCAAATACTTGAAAGAGAAGGCAGGGGTGGCCTGGATTAGGAAGACTCTAGCAAGTTAAGCTGCAGAAGACTCACGTGAGGCTAAGTATTGACTCATTTTTCCAGTATCTGTTTCGAGTTGGCTCACACAGGAGCATAGTTTATGCTCTGTTCAGGAGCTAGCTGCCAAAAAGGCAGGAAGAGAACAGATGAATGAGACTTCTGCAGCAGCGTACCCACAGAGAAGCTCAATAAATATTTCCCATAGGAGATTGTTCTGTGGGAGGCTGGTGCCAGGATACCCTTTATAATTATGTACAACTCTGTTGTTGTTGTCGGGTGCAGAGGAGTCAATTCCAACTCATAGCGACCCTATGGACAACAGAATGAAACACTGTCCTGTCCTGCACCATCATAATTGTTGCTGTTTGAGCCCATTTCTGCAGCCACTGTGTCAATCCATCTCATTGAGGGTCTCCCTCTTTTTCGCTGACCTTCTGCTTTACCAAGCATGATATTCTTCTCTAGGGATGGGTTCCTCCTGATAACATGTCCAAAGTACATGAGACGAAGTCTCACCATCCTTGCTTTTATGGAGCATTCTGGCTGTACTTCTTCCAAGACAGATTTGTTCGTCCTCCTGGCCAAAACCCCAGTGCCATCGAGTCGATTCTGACTCACAGCAACCCGATAAGACAGAGTAGAACTACCCCATAGAGTTTCCTTCTGGCAGTCCTTGGTATATTCAGTAGTCTTCACCAACACCACAATTCAAAGGCATCAATTCTTCTTCATTCTTCCTTATTCATTGTCCTGCTTTCACATGCATATGAGGCAATTGAAAATACCATGGCTTGGGTCAGGTGCATGTTACTCCTCAAGGTAACATCTTTGCTTTTCAACACTTTAAAGGAGTCTTTTACAGATTTGCCCAATGCAATACACCATTTGATTTCTTGACTGCTGCTTCCATGGGCATTGATTGTGGATCTGAGTAAAATGAAACCCTTGACAACCTCAATCTTTTCTCAGTTCATCATGATGTTGCTTATTGGTCCAGTTACGTGGATTTTTATTTTCTTTATGTTGAGGTGTAGTCCATACTGAAGGCTGTGGTCTTTGATCTTCATCAGTAAGTGCTTCAAGTCTTCTTAGCTTCCAGCAAGCAAGGTTGTGTCATCTGCATAACGCGGGTTGTTAATGAGTCTTCCTCCAATCCTGTTGCCCTGTTCTTCTTCATATAGTCCATTTCCTCAGATTTTTTTGCTCAGCATACGGATTGAATAGGTATGGTGAAAGGATACAACCCTGATGCACACCTTTCCTGACTTTAAACCACGTGGTATCTCCTTGTTCTGTCCGAACAACTGCCTCTTGATCTATGTAAAGGTTCCTCATGAGCACAATTAAGTGCTCTGGAATTCCCATCTTTGCAATGTCATCCATAATTTGTTACGATCCACACAGTTGAATGTCTTCACATAGTCAGTAAAACACAGGTAAACATCTTTAAACTGGACACCAATCCTTTATTCATTATATGTGTGGCAGTTATCTTAACCAGTTTTAATCTCATTTTTTTCACTTTATTTAAGGTGTCCTTTGGTGAATAGAAATTTTTTATCTCTGAGGATTTTGGGGATGGGGGTAAGGGAACAGATTAGACTTCCTGAAAGATATGAGCCCAATTGTTATACTTTGGGACAAAACTTTGAACTGTTATTGTTTGTACTTCAAACTGGTAAAATGGAAAGGAAGCAACAAGTTATAGAATGATGTTTCTATACATACACACACAGACACACACGCTAATGTGTTTGTTGCCTTATGGCTGACCATTCAGTTCCATCACTAAAAACCCTGTACAATGGTCAGTAAACAAAGAAACAGTGTTCTTATGATGGTTGAAATTCACCGTTATAAGAAAAAGAACAGGTTGTGTGATTAAAATGGAAAGACATTGATGTGGTACACACACACACACACACACACACACACACACAATGTAATATATTACTCAGCCATAGAGAGAAATGAAATTTGGACATGGATGAACCTTGAAAATACTTTGCAGATTAAATAAGTCAGATACAAAAGGACAAATATTATATGATCCCACTTATATGCAATATCTGTTGTTGTTGTTGTTAGGTGCCGTGGAGTTGATTCCGACTCATAGTGACCCTATATACAATAGAACGAAGAAACAGTGCCCGCTCCTGTGCCATCCTCCCAATTGTTGCTATGCTTGAGCCCATTGTTGCAGCCACTGTGTCAATCCATCTCATTGAGCGTCTTCCTCTTTTTTGCTGACCCTCTACTTTACCAAGCATGATGTCCTTCTCCAGGGACCTATCCCTCCCGACAACATATCCAAAGTATGTGAGATGCATAGGCAAATGTATAGAGGCCAAAGTTTATTAGTGGTTACCAGGATCCGGTGGGAGGGAGACATGCGGAGGTATTGCAAAGGTCACTGAGTTTCTGTGTGGGGTGATGGAAAATTTTGGAAATGGGTAGTGATGAAGGTAGCACAACACGGTGTATGCAATTAATGTCACTGAATTGTACACATAAAAATGCTTGAAATGGCAAATGTTCTGTTGTTTAGATTCCACTACAATAAAAAAAAAATGGAAAGAGTTTTGATTGAAGACATTCAAGGTAAAGTTCAGCATAGTGTACTAGCCTGGAGTTTGAAAGCCATTTCTTTGAGAGTTGTTTTGTTTTTAACCTCAAAGGATGAAAAAATCCATGAAAACTAAAGAGAGAAGAGTTTGTACATTTTAGAAGCAAGTATGACTCATAACATCAGAATACAAACTGAAATTACTAATGTTATTTAGATGGAAGCTTAAGAAAACAGAATGTTTTTCTGGTTTTTAGACTGCAGGTTTTCCAAAGATACTTTTCTATAATTCCTATGCATTATAGAGATAGAGAAGTTTCTAATGAAAAAAAGAGACAGTGAACACCAACATCTCTCAATCAACTTCTCAAAAGTAATTTTAAAAAAGCTTCTTCAAAAATGCCTATCCTTCTTGCCCGTGTGCTTCTTTTTTAATTGTGGAGAAAAGACACACAGCACAACATTCTCCAATTTAAAATTTTTTCTAAGTGTATAATTCAGTGACACTGATTATATTCTTCATGTTGTAAAAACATTCTCACTATCCTTTTCCAAATTATCGCACCACCATTAACATAAATTCATTGCCCCCTAATCGAAAACTCCCCCTTCCCTCCCACTCCTGGTAACCACTAATAATCTTTGGCTTCTATCTATTTATTTCATGTAAGTGAGACCATACAGTATTTGTCCTTTTGCAACTGACTTATTTTGCTCAGTGTGATGTTTTCAAGGTTTATCCACATGGTAACATGTATCAGCACTTCATTTCTCTTTCTAGCTGAGTAATATTCCATTGTATGGATAGACCACATTGCGTTTACCCATTTATCTGTCGATGGGCGTTCAAGGTGTTTTCACCTTTTGGCTATTATGAATAATGCCTCAATGAACACTTGTGTACTAAAACGCCATGAACTTGTTAAATCTTGTCCTTTGTTTTCTAATTGGTAGAAATTGAAATAAGGAGGGACCATAAAAACTTTGTAGAGTACATCAGCATAAGACAGCGTATTCAATATGATTTTATTTGACTGGCTACTTGTAATCCATTTATTTGTACTTTTGAGAGTTTGTGTCTCTTCACATCTGACTGATACCTGCTTTTGATCAATAAGAATTGGAAGTTGTAATTGATTATGTATAGTGTTTGTAGACAGCTCCTCTAAAAGTAGAGCATAGGACCCCTGCTCTGGAATTCACCCTTGCCCATTTTTCCGTAATGCCCTGTGTGGAGGGACTTGCCATTTAAGACCAGTAAGATTTGCAGTGGCTTTGGCTTGAGGATTGGCATGTTTGGAGAGATAACATAATGACATATTTTGATTTAAAGACAACAACACTCCTGTCCCACACCCAACATCACACACACACACACACACACACACACACACACACACACACACACATTGCCCCAGCCTCCTGGGCTTCACCAAACCAAAACCAAACCCGTTGCTGTGGACTCCATTCTGACTCACAGCAACCCTATAGGACAGGGTAGAACTGCCCCATAGGGTTTCCAAGGAGTGCCTGGCGGATTCAAACTGCCAATCTTTTGGTTAGTAGCCATAGCTCTTAACCACTATGCCACCAGGGTTTCTAAGAGACGAAGAGGGCTGAATTGCTCTGCATGATAAGCTGAGAGAAAAATCTGTGTTTCTGGGACCACTCTAGGAGGAGGTGACAGGGGACCTGGGAGAGAGGAAGACAGAGAAGAGAGGAAAAGAATGTCTTAAAGGCGACGAGGTGAGCATCTTAGCAGGAGCCTGAGGAGGCTGAGGGGAAGAGAGGGTCTTCAGGGGCCATTTTTAACTGGTTTAACAACTGTCTCCCATTAGCCCAGTGGTTCTCAACCAGGGCTAATTTTCCCCCCAGGGAACATTTAGCAATGTCTGGAGACATTTTTGGTTGTCACAACTAGAGGAGTTGCTACTGACATCTAGTAGGTAGAGACCAGGGATGCTGCTAAATGTCCCACAATGCACAAACAGCCCCCACAACAAAGAAATCTCTGGCCAACGTGTCGTAAAGCCGAGGTTTGTTACTGTTAGTTGCTATTGAGTTGATCCCAACTCATGGCGACCCCAGGTGTGCAGAGTAGAGCTGCTCCATAAGATTTTCAAGCTGTGGCCTTTTGGAAGCAGATCACCAAGACTGTCTCCCAAGGTGCCTCTGGATGGGTTTGAACTGCCAACCTTTGGGCTAGTAGTCGAGTGCCTGTTTGTGCCCTTTAAATTTGCTTAGTAGGGCTCGTTCTTGCCCTGTCCCTGTATGAATACAGCTCCATGAATGTTCTAGTTCATTCCAGGAACCACAAAGCTGTCTGAGTCTCGTACTAAACCAAAAAAAAAACAAACTTGTTGCCGTTGAGTCAATTCCAACTCATGGTGACCCCGTAGGATAGAGTAGAACTGCCCCATAGGGTTTCCAAGGAGCAGCTGGTGGATTCAAACTGCCCACCTTTTGCTTAGCAACCATAGATAGCTCTCAGCCACTACACCACCACCACCACTTACTTGTAGAGCTCAGTACTCCAAATTGGCTTTCAGGTTGGGCTTCTTGGCCAACTTATGCTGTAAGCAGAAGGTCTGCAGTCAGGGAGGAGATATTGTCGGCTTCTCCTGGGTGATGAGAACTACCGTTTTAAAAGATTGTTGCCTAGGCATCTGAGGTCTTTGGTCTAATTCAGCCTAGCACACACCCAAAGTCTGGATGGACACTTAGATAAAACCCTGGCTTTGTGTTCCCACTCGCTTCCTCCTGCCTCACTTCCTCCGTTACTTTGCAAAATAAATCACTTAGAAGTTAGATGCTTGCTGCCATGCTCTGTCTCTGCCACGTGAGACCTGGAACAGAGGACTGCCTTCTCCTGGCTCATGTGCGCCCTGCTCAAGGACCTGTGAGCAATAAACTCAGTTTGTCTCACTTCCTTGTGTGTGTGTATCGAAACCCACATTATTTAGGGCATTTCCAGCCCGCATGCAGGTGATGCCACCAGCTATGCCCCCTGTGGGTGGCCATGTGCCTCCTCCTCCAACCCCCCCCAAAAAAAAACCAAACCCATTGCTGTGGAGTCGATTCCGACTCATAGCGACCCTATAGGACAGAGTAGAATTGCCCCATAGGGTTTCCAAGGAGCACCTGGTAGTTTCGAACTTCTGACCTTTTGGTTAGGTTAGCAGCTGTAGCTCCTAACCACTATGCCACCAGAGTTTCCGCCTCCTCCACCCGTGGGTCCTTATTCACTTATTCCTAACTCTAATTCATTAGTTCGCAACATATTCTCTCTCCCCCACTCCTAAAATTTCACTGTCTTCTCCAGCTTGCTAACTGTGATCTCTGTCCCTTCCAGATAGATACTGACTAAGGCTTCGTTTGAAGAGCAAGAAGATGATGCGCAACACTCATCAAGGAGAGTGAGAGAGTGAACGGGCTAGGCAAGCAGAGTATGGTGGCTGGCAGCATGGAAGTTCACTTCAAGTTTTGGTTCAATATTCTCGCATTTGCTTTGTTTAATCTATTTTCCTCTTGCTTTTTCTGTATTTCCTTTCATCTTTAATATTTAGGGTTCTGCTTCTTCCTTAAAATCCTCAAGGCACAACCTATCATACCAAAAAAACCAACACCAAACCCGTTGCGGTCAAGTCAATTCTGACTCATAGCGACCCTATGCCAAGAAATTAAAATAACAAGAGTTTTGCGTTTCCACCTTTTATGGATTGAATTGTGTCCTCCCAAAATACATGTTGTAAACCTTAACCCCTATACCTGTGGTTATAATCCCATTTAGGCATGAATTTTCTTTGTTATGTTAATGGGCAGTAGTAGGACAGGGTGTGTTTTCAATCAATCTCTTTTGAGATATAAAAGAACAGATCAAGCAAGCAAGCAGATTTGAGGGAAGAGAGATGCCAAGCCACATGAAGATCACCGAGGAATAGAAGCTCAGAAGAGATAAGGACCTTCCCCCAGAGCAGATAGAGAAACCCTTCCCCTAGAGCTGGTGCCCTGAATTCAGACTTCTAGCCTCCTTAATTGTGAGAGAATAAGTTTGTTTGTTAAAGCCATCCACTTGTGGTATTTCTGCTGTAGTAGCACTAGATAACTAAGACACCAACCTTAGGGAAAGGAGTCCTGGTGGCCCAATGGTTATGTGCTCAACTGCTAACCATAATGTTGGAGGCTTGAACCCGTCAGTGGCTCCGCTCTGCAGGACAAAAGACCTGGTGATCTGCTCCCATAAAGATGACAGCCTAGAAAACCCTATGGGTCAGTTCTACTCAGTCATATAGGGTTGCTATGAGTCAGAGTCAACTCAACAGCACACAACCACAACAACCTTAGGGAATTCCTCCTGACTTTAAGTTCCTGTCTTTTCTCTGGCACCTTCTTATGTTCTGACTCTCCACTGTTTGAAGCATTCTTGGTTTCAAGTCTGGGCTTTCCCATCTTGGCCCACATGAACATGGTACTATGACCCTCCCATTGCTCTCTTTGTGAATGACTCAAAAACCCAGAAAGCTGCTGGAATGCTCCACACTCCACACTCAATATGTTA
Organism: Loxodonta africana; assembly: GCF_030014295.1. Lineage (NCBI taxonomy): Eukaryota > Metazoa > Chordata > Mammalia > Proboscidea > Elephantidae > Loxodonta > Loxodonta africana. The sequence goes on from NC_087369.1 coordinate 17,814,183, forward strand.
ACCTCACCCCATCCCACCCAAATCCCTGGAATACCTTTAGAACTCCAATCCCCTACCCTGCCCAGGATCTCACGCTCAAGAGCAGACAAGTTTTAGCAAGGAAGCATGATCATTTACAATTTCTCCCCTGCTCTGTGCAAATTCGAATGCATAGATGATAATTCTGTAGCCTGGTTAATGATTATCAATATTTTTAAATCTGGACATTATGAAGAATTTGGCCACTTTTCCTTGATTTTCTGATGCTAATTGGGATTATTTGTATATTTAATCACTGCATCTCATCACGTCTTGGACGAAATTGATTGACTGAAAAGTGTACATTATCTTGTGTACGCCTTAAAAAAGGAAGGAAAAATAGCCCAAATGTGGAGAGTTGAATAGGAGACCGACCACAGCATAAAACTGAGGGTAGAAAATGGCTACACCTTAAGTGCAAGGAAGGGTAAAGAAGAAATAAAGTCACCACATGGGAGGGGACAGAAAAACAAACTGCATGTCTTAATCTTGGCTCTAATAAGAGGAAGGAAAAATATCTCTCTTGGGAGTTTGAGCCACAAACTAGTATTCAAGCAAGCAAGTTTGCAGTCTAAATTAAGCAAGCCTATGAGTTGGAATCAACTTGACGGCAATGGGTTTGGTGGTTTTCTAACATCATTTAAGAGCCTTGGTGGCATAGTGGTTAAGTACTACAGCTGCTAACCAAAAGGTTGGCAGTTCAAGTCCACCAGCCACTCCCTGGAAACATTATGGGGCAGTTCTACTCTGTACTATAGGGTCCCTATGAGTCGGAATTGGCAACAATTTTTTTGTTTTGTTTCGTTATCTCTGGGCTTCTAGACTAGACCTGACAGATTATACTAATGAAGTGCCTCAGGTGGGTGCTGGCCAAGCCAGAAAGACCACCTCCTGATATCAGCTAACCTCAGGGGAGGTAAACTGATTCGATTAATCATGACTACACAATGAGATCCTGTTAAAGGCTCTGAACTCTAAAGCTCCGTGGACTTCCTGGTTGGTGATAGACACATGCACATGGTAGGGTAGGATGTCCCTTTTTGGGACAAGGAAGCTTTGTGTTGGAAACCCTTCCAGACCTCACTGCCCTAGGTGTCTCTTCATTTGTATACTTTTTGCTGTAACAAAACCGTAATCATAAGTATAGGACTTCCTGTGAGTTGTTCTAGCAAATTATTGCACCCAAGGGAGCAGTGAGAGCCAGCAGGTCAGAAGTGAGGGGGGCTGAGGATCCCTGAGCTTACTTCTGGTATCCTGAGGGGGTAGAGGTAACTCCTGAATTTGTAGCCGGCAGGTCAGAAGTGAGGGGGCCCTGGGGAGTCCCAAGCTTGCAGCTGGCGTTTGAGGTCTTAGGTTGACTTGGCAGTCTAGCAGACTGTGCCTTTTAACTTGTTAGGTCTGACCTAGTTCTGGGTGGCTAGGGTCAGAGGAAGAAGTGCTATATGGGCAGCTGGTGTCAGAAAAGAAGTGGAACAGAAATAATAAATAGATTTGGGGATTAATCAACACAATTTGGTGTCAGAGAAGCGAGAAGTGGGATTTTAATTTTTTCCTGGAACCAGGTCTACTGGATTTCAAAACCCTGAGAAATTATCACTAATAAGGAGGAAGCTAAGCAAGGTAGAGGAAACCCTGGTGGCGTAGTGGTTAAGTGCTACGGCTGCTAACCAAAGGGTCGGCAGTTCGAATCTGCCAGGTGCTCCTTGGAAACTCTATGGGGCAGTTCTACTCTGTCCTATAGGGTCACTATGAGTTGGAATCGACTCGACGGCACAGGGTTTTTGTTTGAAGCAAGGTAGAGCCACCCACCACAAAGCAGACTCCCTAGTGCACTAACATTTTCTTTGATGGCTTCACAATATTACTTTAAGCAAAGAGAAGAGTGGTTTGAGTGTGTTGTACAAAAAGGCATGCAAGAGGTAAGGCCAGGGGCAAGGAGTAGAAGGCAGGAGGGGACAGGAAAGCTGGTAATAGGGAACCCAAGGTCGAGAAGGGAGAGCATTGGCATGTTGTGGGGTTGTTAACCAATGTCATAAAACAATACGTGTACCAACTGTTTAACGAGAAGCTAGTTTGTTCTATAAGCCTTCATCTAAAGTACAATTTAAAAAAAAATAAGGCAGGCAAGTCATACATTCTGGTAAATTTTAGTCAAAGGTTACTCATGTTCCAATCTTCTGATGTGTGTGATTTGTTGAGGGCATGCTCTTGGGAAGAGAAACCTGGAAGACAGTGAGTGAAACAGGATGGGGAAGGTGAAAGAGGTGAGCTCGGATTTATTCTCAGCCAAAGCCTGGCCTTGGCCTGACCTACAGAAGACTCTAGAGCAGTAGTAACTGCACTGCTGAGGTGATCCGCCTTGAGGCAAGGGGACAAAAATTTTGTACCTCACACCAATCTGTCCTTATCTGCCCTCGGAAAAGGGGGAGGTATAATCTCCTAGGCTCTGAGGTTTCTGCCCACAGATGGCAATTCTCTAGAGAAAGGGATAGCTGTAGGCATTAGCAGCCAACACTCATAGCAGCTGGGTGACAGGTGTGCTGGCCAGCTAAAGAGAGTCCAGGCAGGGCACCAACAGTATCTACTGTCTACAATCACTATTTGTTTGATCTTTATTACAGGAGGAGTGTTCCTAAGTGGAAGTAAGAATGATGTAAGTGGAAGAACACGAGATTTGCTATTAGACCATTCCACACCATGACTAACTATGGTGCATCCTTGAACCTAAGCCCTTCTCAAAGGTAAAATGGGAATAATGGTATCTAAGAGTTATCGTAGGCATTTAATATCCTAAAGGGCCAGCACTCTGGGTCTTTTCTCTTTGCTCCAATAGCATCATATGCATGATACTCTTATTGTTCTTGAGGAATTACCTTCTTCTGAAAAGAAAAACCCAGTTGCTGAAAGAATTTCAAGGAGAGGCTGTGTTCCAGCTTTGGTTGAAAGATTTTCTAGAAACGTTCTATGATCCTCTTTACAAATCGATAATTTAATTTGATTGACCCTGGGCCCATCATTACTCTGGCAGTGCAATGGTTAAGGGCTCAGCTGCTAACCAAAAGGTTGGCAGTTCAAACCCACTTGGCTGTTCTGCGGGAGAAAAACCTAGTGGTCAGCTTCCATAAAGATTACAGCCTAGAAAACCCTATGGGGCAATTCTACTTTGTCACATGGGGGTCTCTATGAGTCAAAAGCGACTCTACGGCACACAAAAACAACATGATTGCTGCATATATAAAGACCACTCATCAATAAATAGTTGTTTATGTGCCTGGCAATGGGAAAACCAGACTAGATGGTGTCTTGGGTTTCTTCTTGCACAAACATTCCAAAGGATATGACATTTAGCTGAATGTGTACTAATTCCCAGTCCATCTCAGGATGAGACATTGTTTAAAACCCACTGCTGTTGAGTCAGTTCCGACTCATAGCAACCCTATGATGAGACATTGATTACATCTCGGTTCTTTGATTCTTTGTTTATGTCGTTGCTGTCGTTTTAGATTTTGCCTCTTTTAGTGAGGCAGTGCTGCAGAGTGGTTAAAAGCTCGGACAGCAGAGAACACTGCCTGGGTTTGAATACCAGCTCTGCCACTACCTAGCTTAACCTCTCTGAGTTTCAACTTCCCATTTATAAAATAGGGGTAATGTCATGGATTGAATTACGTCCCCCCCAAAATGTGTGTATCAACTTGGTTAGGCCATTGATTCCCAGTATTCTGTGGTTATCCTCAATTTTGTGATTGTAATTTTATGTTGAGAGGATTAGGGTGGGATTGTAACACCACCCTTACTCAGGTCACCTCCCTGATCCAAGGTAAAGGGAGTTTCTCTGGGGTGTGGCCTGCACCACCTTTTATCTCTCAAGAGATAAAAGAAAGGAAAGGGAAGCAAGAAGAGAGTCGGGGACCTCATACCACCAAGAAAGCAGTGCCAGGAGCAGAGCATATCCTTTGGACCTGAGGTTCCTGCGCTGAGATGCTCCCAGACCAAGGGAAGACTGATGCAGCACAAGGACCTTCCTCCAGAGCCGACAGAGAGAGAAAGCCTTCCTTTGAAGCTGATGCCCTGAATTCGGACTTCCAGCCTACTGGATTATGAGAAAATAATTTCTCTTTGTTAAAGCCATCCACTTGTGGTATTTCTGTTATAGCAGCACTAGATGACTGAAACAGGTAATAATACCCCTACTTCATAAAGAGTAAATGAATAAAGCATTTTTTTTCAAGAGGAAAATTTCGTATTTTAGTATCTTGTTTTATGGATTCCAGGTCTAAAGGTGATTATAAACAGCTAAGGCCAGAGGACATATTGTCTGTTTCCATGAAACGCCCCTAAATTCCACAACTCTGTCCTACACACAGTTGGCAGAAATTTAATGTCTCATGATAGTACGGTCAACCACCTTCAGATGATATAACTCCAAGGAAGGTACTAAATAAAAAATATAACTGACTTCATAACTGCTTCACTTTTACCTTTCCTGTGAAGAAAGTGAAAAGAAGAAAGAAATCTCAATAAGTTTTGTAACTACTCTTTGAAGAAAATACAAAAAAAAAAGTCATATTATTGAAGAAAAAGTCATTCACATCAGAGTTATAGAGCACACAGCTGAAGATGTGACTGTTTTTGAAACCTTAATATTACTGGCTGTGGATTCTTCTTATTATTGAAATTTAGAAAATGAAAGTATGTATGAAAAGGCCCAAAGATAGGTGCTCTATGGTAACCACCTATTTTGAAAGATCAAGTCGTCAAGGACGACTTTGACTTACCACTGGGTGAGCCATCAAGAAGTAATAGACATGCATTTTTTCAACTGCAGAGATGTATTTGTAGTGAAATTCCATCAGGAAAAAAGGGCTCATTATTGAAGCAAAAACATTTTCCTCTAAAGTCACATTTGCTCCTTTGCTCACAGTTATATCTCCAGGTTTACATAATATGAGTGATAAAAGTGGTAGCGATAAGTCTACCTACATAGCACCATTTGCGCAAAAACACATGATTTAGTAAATAATATTTTTCTATTTTGAATTATGGTTGATTCTAAGGAAAGCATCTTTCTCATTGCTCAGCAACTGAAAAAAAAAGAATCTGCTAAATGTTTAATTTTATCCATCATCACCCACATTTAGAAGCAGATAAAAGGGAACCTCTCCGATACTGCAAAATTCAGGAAGTCTCCCCTTGAAAAGACAGACCCGTTGCCCTTTGAGCTGACAGGATCATGAGAAAAGATTTCTTGAAGTGGGGAGCTAAAAGGGAGCAAATCAATCTCTGAACCCTCTAGACCCGAAGCTGAGGAAGGAGTGTTTTTGTCTTCAAAGGCTGAAATTCATGAAAGGGCCATGAGTTTGATAGCCCATTCTTCCCAAATGCATTAGCACCTCCTGATCCTCACCAAAACATTTTTATTTTTTGTGATATTGGAAGCAGCCACAGGCCTCCTCTCTTCCCCTCACTCTTTGCCCCTTCTTCTGATACTCTTCTGATGTTGTTGTTAGCTGTCATTGAGTTGGCCCCCAACCCATGGTGACCCCATGTGCAATGGGATCAGACCATTGTAATGCATAGAGTTTTCATTGCCTGATTTTCAGAAGTAGACAGCCAGGCCTTTCTTCCTACTCAGTCTTAGTCTAGAAGCTCAGTGAAACCTATTCAGCATCATAGCAACACACAAGCTTCCACTGACAGAGGGGTGGTGGCTGTGCATGAGATACATGGGCTGGGAATGGAATTTGGGTCTCTGCATGGAAGGTGAGAATTCTGCCACTGAACTACTGTCCTGATATAAGATCCATTTCCCCTCTTTCCACGAACGTGCTCCAAGCTTCCTCTTCCCATCAAATATTCAGCTTCCTGGTAATAGGGAACCCAAGGTCAAGAACGGAGAGTGTTGGTATGTTGTGGGGTTGTTAACCAATGTCATAAAACAATATGTGTACTAACAATTTGTGTATATGCAGCTTTCCAGTGTTTTCAGATGTATTTTTATATCCATCTGCTATTATTTACTAACTCTGTAACCCTATGGGTCAGTTCTACTCTGTCCTATAGGGTCATTATGAGTTGGAATCGGCTCGATGGCAATGGGTTTGGCATTAACCACCCACCCTGCAGTTTTAACAACCAACTCTCTATCAAAGGAATTATGCCCTAGAATCTTTAATTAAAAATTTTAAACAAAAGGTAAAACTCCTAAACTGATCTGTAATTGATTTTTCCATTGCCATAATGTTCCTAAAACATCTCCTCTAAATTACAGCTGAAATAGCTGTAACTGCAGATATAGTCAAACTAACAAACATCTTTTAATATACAACAACCATAGCAAGCAGTTTATTGGTGTCAGTTTCCCCTTGTGTGATAATTTTGTCCAGATAAGTTTTCAGTAAATAAGTGGTTGAGATCAGTCACACTAAAGAAATGACATTTTTTTTGTGGGAGTTGGATTGGAAATGAGGAGAGACGAATTAATGGTCCTAGCCCCTAAATGAAGCACTTCCAAAGAAATAGAGTTATTTTATGTAAATAGGGCAGTGGAATGGAACAGAGCTCCAAGAAACAGATTGCAGTAAATGTATTATAATTTAAGACAGGATAACGGTGATGTTTAAATTCAGTGGGGAAAGGATAGTTTGTTTGATAAATGGTACTGTCACATCTGTCTATACATGTCAAAGAAAATAAAATTGAACCCCTAGCTCACACCACATCCAAAAAGAAATTCTAGATGAATTAAAGACTTAAATGTAAAAAAATAAACAGTAAAAGCCACAGAAGAAAATCTACCCTGTGGTCATTGATGCTATTGACCTTCTATGTAATCTCAAAAATCCTATACAAAGCCTTGCTTTTGACATTACCATGGCCACGGGAAGAGATTCACTGTTCATCTCCATAAACTGTCAGTCATCACTAGAATTAAACGGTTTGGTGAGCCGTTTGCAGAGAGTGCCTTCTATGTAAAGTGGTCCTTCATTGTTTTTGTATCTTAATAACTCTATTTCTTTGGAAGAGCCTTGTTTAGGGAAGTTTTAATTACCCAGGGAGGTGATGTCCTGGACATCTTCAAATAGGAAAGGGCCCACCAGTTCCTGATACCATTGCAAAACATCTGATGCCCTCTTTCATACTCTCCCAAGACCTAAGGCAAAATTATTAGGCTGAAAAATCTTGCCTATGGACCCTCCTCCCCAGTTCCCCTTGATTCGCCATCCCTCCCCACTTATGTGAAATCTTCTCTCCACCTGCTTCAATTTGCCAAGTTCAAACTCTTACTACTCTTCGATCTCTGTAATAACTTGATTTCAGGAAAAGATCTGAGGTTCGTTCATACTAAAGTATAATTGGCTGATAAACCTTAAAGAATGATCACTCCAGGTATATGTACATTGCAATGGTCTGGCAAAGCACTAAACTGAGTCTAATTTCAGACATCAACCAAATAGTACAAACTGGAATCTGCCTTTCCTCATCACATCTATCCCTTTCTGAGAAGCAGAAAGTTATTTACCCTTCCTTTTAGGATGTATATGCACAATATACTTTTTGTCCTTTCTGTGTTACCCACTGTTTACATATTGAATAAACACTCTTCCAGAGTCACATGCAGAACGGTTCCTACCTCTCTTACCGTGTACTAGTGTTGCCACAGTCCAAATCTTGTACATATGGGAGTTCTGTGACCTTCCATTAGTTACATTTGAAGATGGCTTGTATTTTGTGATTGTGTATGTATGTGTACACCCACACAAATAAGGCCTTAGAGATACTTTTTGCATATGTATAACCATTCTTCAGATGTTAAATGGCTACTATTTATTTTTATTCTTTAAATATAATGCTGTTTTCTATCTCTTTTAGAGGTGAATGATTCCTGCCCCTAGGATGAGGAGATACTTCCTTAGTGCAGTCAGTATATGCTTCAGAAATGCTCTCAGATATTGTGCTGGATTGTTCTATTGCCAACTTGTTTATGCCAGGAGCTGCATTTTCCAGAATCTCCTTTCCTGTGTGCCTCTGAGTTAGAGTAGGCCAAAGGTGAGGTTGTATAAGAATTAAGAGGCAGAATGGAAGCAGCAACCACTTCGCTCTGCAGGTGGTCATTGGTTAGAGGTGGTGAGTCATAAAGACAGAGGTGTCAGCAGTTGGTCCTTACTCTCCTCACCTCCACATCCAGCTCTCTGACCCTTGTTGAACAACTGCAGTCTCAGGTCCGCCGCCTGACGCTTTTCTGCAAACTCACAGAGGCAGCAGCTGCAAAGAGCCAACAACTTTCCATGGCAACTCGATCAGCTTTCCTTTGTGGTCCTCCTCCAGCCTCAGGACGTGCTGAGTCCAAGGGCTTTCTCGGAAGCTCTGACTCATTCACCAATGCCAGGGCTAGTTAGTGACCTTTTCCTGACCTATTGTCCAACGTTTGCTTCCCCAGCTCCTCCTCCATGGTTAGTGTCTAATTCCTATAACAAATTCCTTCTTCCATAATATCATCGTGGTTCTGCCTCTCTGACTCACACAGTTATTGGCTCCCAATTTCTCCTTCTCAGTTCCATGCCTTAGGAAGCATGTTACAGACATTCCTGTAGACAAACTAAGACACAAAGCTGGAGCAAAGATCCATGCTGCTTGTAGAGGGATGTGCAGGAAGTCATGTGGCTCTTGCGACTCACCCTGGACACTGGCTCTGTGCCTTCTTGCTGTGATTTTTTCTGACTATACCTTGTACACAGTCATTCCTTTTACTTGCATGGCTCCTTATAACTTACAAGGGGCTTTTACATGCATAGTCCAGAAGCCACCAATATAGGGATGACTTGGACTTGGTTTCCCCACTTTACAGATGAGGAAACTAAGAAAGGTTAAGGTCGTGGGGCTGGTGAGTAGCAGAGTCAAGACTCAAACTGCAGTCTTGCAGAGGATTGTTTTCATTTCACTTAGCAGACTCAAACAGAAAATTGAATGTAAAATACTAAAGAGGCACCTGTTGCAAATGGTTAATAGTTTTACAGCAACACATTTTTCATAAGACAGCTTCTCCCTTGCTGATGGAATTTATGCCCTACCATTAGCTATCTCCATTAGAAAGAAAAATTATGGACACTTTCAGGAGGGCAAGCAGAACAAAACTGGGCCTCAGAGACGTTTATGGAGCCAGAAGAGACCCGAGTGATCGCCTAGCATACTGGACTCCTTTTAAAAATAAGGAGAATCTAGTCTAAGATTTCCTTGCTTCTCAGAGTGTGGCCCCCAGACCAGCAGCAGCAGCAGCAGCACACTTGGGAGCATATTAGAAATGCAGAGTCTAGGGCCAACCCCAGGCCTAGTGAATCAGAATCTCCGGGGATGGGACCTTTTACCAAGCTCTCCATGTAATTCTTAAGGAACCACTAAAGTTTGAGCTCTGCTGAGCTCAGTGACTTATCCAAGGTCTCATAATTAACTTGTAACAAATTCAGCTCTTCTAATGTCCCCGTTTAATGCTTTTTCCATTATACCAAATGGCCAATCCATATCAATGTTCTCTCTCACTGTCTGCTCACCATTTCCCTAGGCGAATCATTGCTGAAAGCATTTATTTTGAATTATTCCAAGATTAAATTAAATAAGACTCCCAAAAGAAAACTTTTTGTCTCATAAAATCCTTTAGATATTGGTTTTAAAATAAACCATAAGGAATTCTCCCCTGGCCTTAACAACACATGGCTTTCTCTTTTTTTCCTATTGACTTGTTGTCAACATTTGTTTGGCTCTGGGAAGTAGTTACTCTTTGGGCCTTACCTTGGGAAAGTGTAAGAACAATCACTAAGTTGGAAAATCATTAAGTTTCTGGCCCCGAATCCCCGAGTTATTCTGCTGATCTACACTCTGACATACAAAGGAGCGGTCTTATTTTATTGAAATAACTTGCCCCGTCTTCTCCAAATCTATTCCCATGAGCCTAAGGTAACGTCTATCCTGGAACTTCAGATGGTTCCATAAGGCTCTTTGGGTGCTTTTTTATTATTGCAAACCATTTCAGATGAGTCACCCCGTACAGGTTTTCATGTTATTCCAGGGAAGGGCCACCTGCAGGCATTCAGCAAGGGGAGGAGGGAGTTGTGTCAGACACCCCGAGGCTAGCCTTTCTTCTAAAAGCTAGAGATTGTTCTTGTTGACAGCTGCTGTGAAGAGACCTCCTGGAGAGGGGCTGTGTCTGCCCAGAATGTCAGGATAAAAGACTCAGGCAGAGAGTTCTTTCCTAGGCAGAGCCATCTACCTCCTGGGGTCACTGTTCTTTGGGAAGCCTTCTCTGGAGAAAAACACTTCACAAATGAAGAACGTCATGAGAATCCGCAGAACGGGGACAAAGTAACGGCTTGACTGCAAATATAGAAATGTTGTAGACTATCTCAGTACGTTCTCTTCCTTCATCCCTATGGAATCATAAACTTTGAACCATTTCCATCTGTTATTTGTGTCCTTCCTCAGGATGCCAAAGGTAGGATTTCAGCTTCAACCGATTCTGCCTTTTTTTTTTTTCCTTGAGACTCCATTAAGTAATCCATTTCTGGTCCCTCTTCATAATTCTTTTTATGGAAGATTTTCAACTGTGATCATTTCCCAAAAAGATTTGCAGTAGAACACTTGTCAAATGAAAATCTTATGACTGAACAAAGCAGATAAAAATTATAAACTAAATTCAGACACAAAAGGCATATCAAAATGAATCTTGATATGACATCCAAGTCAACTCCCACGTGTAGTAGCTAAAACTTCCCCCTAATTAGTTTTCTGACCTTGGGAAAGTTATTTATTTTCACTGGGACAGTAATGAACCTATAGTACTTTTAAATTTTATTCTAATATAATAGTTTGAGAATTTGTAAAAAACACTCTAAAACACAGTATAGAAGTTTTGGGTACATATTGGCTTGTTTTTACTCTCATAAAGCCATGATATTCTTATTCATTGTTGTGTTAGGTGCCACCAAGCTGGTTCCAACTCACAGCAGCCCCATGTACAACAGAATGAAACACTGTCCGGTCCTGTACCATCCTCACAAACGTTGTTATGCTTGGGCCCATTGTTGCAGCCACTGTGTCAATCCATCTCATTGAGCGTCTTCCTCTTTTTCACTGACCCTCTACTTTACCAGGCATGATGTCCTTCTCCAGGGACTGGTCTCTCCTGATGACATGTCCAAAGTATGTAAGACATAGTCTTGCTATCCCGCCATCTAAGGAGCATTCTGGCTGTACTTCCTCCAAGACAGATTTGTTCTTTCTTCTAGCAGTCCATGGTATATTCAATATTCTTTGCCAACGCCATAATTCAAAGGCACCAATTCTTCTTTGGTCTTCCTTATTCATTGTTCCACTTTTGCATGCATATGAGGCAATTGAAAATACCATGACTTGGGTCAGGTATGCCTTAGTCCATGATATTTTCATTTATTCAACTTCAAAATTAAGGGAGGGTGGACCTATGTCCTTTGGAAGAATTGGACCATTCCATGGCACTGCTAGCCACCAATTTGCTTTTTGCTAATGTCACCAAAATTTAATTCATTTCAAAAGTCACATTATTGTGCTTCCAGATAAGAGAGCCATAGCTTTGTTTCTTTCACTCGATAGCTAGTGCTACTTAATAAAAACATAAAAATATATTGAAGACATTTTCATCTCTTTGGTTTCATGCTTCTATGGTGGATCCAAAAAGTGAATATGCCATTCCTTGTGCAAGCCACAAACACAATTGTAGCCCTCCAAGTGGTTCGTGCAGCTAGTGCATCCTGCATCTTGGGTAAAGAAGAAAGGTAAGTTATCTTTCAAACCAACCATACTGTCATTAGTTGTTTTGCTCATGTACTGGGCATGACAAACATTGATTCATTGTGATTTTGAGTTAAAAGGAAGCTTAGTGACCATCTTCTGTAATTCTTTTATTTTAGCATTGTAGCAACTGCGGCTCAGAAAAGTGATGAGAATTGACCAAAGTTACAACTAGTTAGTGGCAGAGCCCAACTCAACTAATCCTACAAACCACAAGGGAAAAGGCGCTGAACAGGGAAAGGCACTTATTTTGTACTGCCATGCTTCTCCTAGAGTCAGATGTTTATTTTTATTCAGTGATACTTTTTCAGAAAGTGTAATCTCACCAGTGAGAACCTTTGCTACCCATTGCCGTCGAGTTGATTCTGACCCATGGTGACCCCATGTTTGTCAGAGTAGAGCTTTTCCTTAGGGTTTTCAATGACTGTGATCTCACAAAAGTAGATCACCAGGCCTTTCTTACACAGGGGCCACTGGGTGGATTTGAACGACCAACCTTTCAGTTAGTAGCCGAGTACAAACCATTTGCACCACCCAAGGGCCTGAGAAACTTCACTACTGATCCCTAATCTTTTGTTTAGTGCACTAAACACATTTAACACATTAAGGCTAAAACTCTTCAGAAGGCACAGGCTCTTCATGATCTGGCCACCTCCCATTGTTCCTGCTTCATCTCCCGCCACCAGAATCACTGAGTAACTTGTGATGACCAGTTGCACTGTTGTAGGCAAATATGCCCGAGACTTAGCTCCAGAATGCCCTTTCATCACTTCTTGCTAATGAACAGCAACTCGCATTTCAAAATAATTCCATTTTTCTCCTTCTCCTCAGCAGTCAATTCTTCAAATCTTCCAGGAAAATTTGGAGGCAGTTGTTAAGAGGAGATGTTCCAGGGTTGAGAGCCCTGGATTGAAATTCTGACTCTGCTCTTGACTCTGTGATGGAACTATTGAACAAGGTTTCCTCCATATTTCCTGGTACTTCTTGGAACTATTGAACAAGGTTTCCTCCATATTTCCTGGTACTTCTCGACCTTTCCCTGTTTAAACAGATGAGTTGTGGTCTAAAGGACTACATGGTATAGCGAAAATGCAAAGAAAAGCGTTTTCAATTTTAAAAGCTCATGTTTCAGGATTGCAAAGGTCTAGGAGTTGAAGGGCTCAAGGAATAGACAAAGCATGATTTAAGAGTGAGATGAAAATATTCCTGGGATCTCACAAACCTTATGTTGAGTGAAAAAAGCCAGACACAAGAGTATAGATATATTGATATGAAGTTTCAAAGCTAACATATATAAAAAAAAAATCAGAAAAGTGATCGAGGGTGGGGGTTGACTGGAAAGGGCATGAGAGAGCTTTCTAGGGTGATGGAAATGTTCTATATCTTAATATGGATGTGAATTAACAATCGTAAACTTTGGCCAAAGCTTATTAAGCTGTACAGTAAAGATCTGTGCACTTCACTGTATATAAATTATGCCTCGATAAATTTTTTTTTAATTCCTTGGGGCTTATATATGTGTTCTTAAAAAGGGAGAGTCTCTAGGCCCTGTGCCTGCCCCTTCCTGAGAGACAAGCACCATTGAAAGAAGAGGGAGGACAGAAACCAAAGGTAGGTTTGAGAACTCTGACAGCAAAGGTGACCTTGCCCCTCTTTCCCAGGGAAAAATCACGTAAAGTGGCATGACCCCAGAGTAAAAAAAGGCTGTATGAGATTGTCTGAGTTATCTAGCCCTGCTATCAGAAATACCACAAGTGAATGGCTTTAACAAACAGAAATTAATTCTCTCACAGTTTAGGAGGCTAGAAGTTTGATTTCAGGGCTCCAGCTTTAGGGGAAGGCCTTTTCTCTCTGTTGGCTCTGGGGAAGGACCTTGTCTCCTTTCAATATCTGTGGGCCCAGCGTTCCTTGGAAATCTCCATGTGTCTTGGCATCAATCTTCCCCTGGATCTAGGAGGTTCTCAGTGCAGGGACCCTGGGTCCAAAGGACGTACTCTGCTCCCAGCTCTTCTTTCTTGATGATAATGAGGTACTTCTCCTCTCTACTCATTACTCTCTTCCTTTATCTCTTGTAAGATAAAAGATGTGACTCAAGCAAGGGTGTGACTTGAGTAAGAGTGTGAGTTGAGCCACACCCTCTTGCAAGGCTATGACTCAAGATACACCGTACACTGATCCTGCCCCATTAACATCTAATGGTTAAGATTCACAACACATCACAAAATGGAGGATAATTACATCAGATCACAAAATGGAGGACAATCACACAATATTGAGAATCATGGCCTAGCCAGGTTGACATATGTTTTGGGGGGGGCTCAATTCAATCCATGACAGGGATGTCTGGGCAATTGCTGCAGGAACAATAGAATGTTTTCTTTGCAACCAAGAGAAGTTGAGACATGGCATTGAGAGCTAAAATCCTTGGGAAGTCTGTGAAGCAGGGATTGGACATGCCTGAATGCAGCAGCCTGCATGGGCAAATGACCAATGGCCAAGGAGGCACAAGGCTATCTCAGTGGATGCCAGCAGAAATAGATGATAACATGGAGGATCCGATCCTCCATCCCACCAGTGCCTTGACCACTGTATATAAGCACCACCCCCCTAAGATAAAACACAACCTCAGGGGACAGGAGGGACTTCAAAGTAACTGAGATGACATTTTCCACCACCCAACAAAATATGAAGCTCAAAAGAGAAATAAAACTCTCAGTATAAAATAAAGTTGTATTTCATACACACCTCAGTAGGTGAACTAGAATATGCCACCCCTATTGGAGTGACATGGCCATAGACAAGTCATAGCTCTGTTTCTATAGAGAACCTTGACTAAGACAAGCCCCCAACAGAGGAATAAGAATGAAGCTGGATCATGGACAAGCCCCTAATCTCCAATTTACCAGTTAGATAATGTTCGCCATCTTCATTGGGGGTATAGTCAATAAAGGGAGAAAGAAAGGCCTGAGTGTAATTCTAATAGGAAGGAGATATCAGGAATGAACAAAAACCTTTCTCTTAGCAGCTTATCAAAAACTGTGCAGTGTCAGAGATTTCACCCTGCCTGCAAACTACAAGTTAACCTGCAACAGTTTCATGGATGCTGGCAGAAGACACAAGACTCCTGGGTCAGAGATGAAGGACTTTATTATTCATGGTGCAGATTTTTCTACTCTGGCTACACATTAGAATCACTTAGAGAGATTTTGAAAAATACTGTTCCCTGGGGCCCTGCTCTATAAGTTCTGATTTAATTAGTCTTATGTGTACCTGGACATCAGAAATTTTTAAAAAGCTCCCCTGGTGATCCTATTGTAAAACCAGGGTTGAGATACTCCAGGTTACATCCATATACCCCAAGGTTTAAATTTCTTCCGATTTCATAGCAGATAGCCTCCATATAGCAACTTTGGACTAAGATAAATCCACATTCTTTGATTTTCAACTTGGTGGTTCATAACGATTCATTGTCACAACCCTGACAGAAGAAATAATTTAGTCTTTGTCATGGATTGAATTGTGTTCCCCCAAAATATCTGTCAACTTGGTTAGTCCATGATTCCCAGTATTGTGTGATTGTCCACCATTTTGTCATCTAATGTGATTTTCCTACGTTATAAATCCTACCTCTATGATGTTAATGAAGTGGGATTAGCGGCAGTTATGTTAATGAGGCAGGACTCAATCTACAAGATTAGGTTGTGTCTTAAACCAATCTCTTTCGAGATATAAAAGAGAGACACCAGCAGAGAGACAGGGGGACGTCATACCACCAAGAACGGAGTGCTAGAAGCAGTCCGCATCCTTTGGACCTGGGGCCTCTGCACTGAGAAGCTCCTAGAGCAGGGGAAGATTGATGACAAGGACCTTCTTCCAGAGCCAATAAAGGGAGAAAGCCTACCCCTGGAGCTGGTGCCCTGAATTCCAACTTCTATCCTCCTAAACTGTGAGAGAATAAATTCTCTTTGTTAAAGCTTTCTGCTTGTGGTATTTCTGTTACAGCAGCACTAGATAACTAAGACAGTCTTACATAAGCATATGTGCTTCTTAGATCATGAAGCATTTTCCACTTTATATCATTTTATAGAAGAATAGGCTGAGGCTAGGAGAACTTAAGTGACTTGCTTCAGATAGCCCAGTGAATTAGTTATGATGACTCAAATCTAGGCATTTAATAATGGGATACATTTCAATGTCAATTGGGCTGCCCACACTGCACCTACAACTTCCTATGAACTATTCAGTAAAGCACCCTTCTTTCCACTTTTGGCCTTTCTCATGCTTGTTCATTGTCCATCTTCCCTTGGAGCTGTAAGCTCTGTGGTGGCAGGGAGACTGTGTCTATCTTGCTCATCAGTGTATCCCCACCACCTAGCACAACTGTGAACACACAGAGATTCTCAATAAATGTATCTTGTCCATTACTCATGTTTTGCTTCCCCGATAATTTCATAACTTTTAGTGTAATAGATTGAATAGCACCTTTCTTATCTGTTAAACAAAAACCTTGTTCTTATTTATGAGAAAATAGCTTCAGATTGAAGCCCACCCCATTATAAAGCCTGGGTTGATTCTTTTTTTCTTGAACTGTTTCTTCTTGGAGCAAAGCTTAAAACTTGTGTTATGCTTGTTAGGTTCAGATAAAGAACAAGAACAGAAAGTAAATAATCAGGTGTTGCATCACTGCCATTGTAGGGGATAAAAACAACATCATTGATTGATTGCTGAGCTGTACCCCTATCAATATTTCAATATTGTACAATTAAATGCTTCTCACGGAAAGAAAAAATAATTTAATTGGTGTCTTAAAATTTGAAGATAACCTGTGGCACTGAGCGAGAGATCAGTGTGTTCCCAGCAGTAGATGACATAGAATTTAATCAAACATCTACACACAAAAAATGTCTTATTTCCAAATTAATGTCCTCTGCAGCTTAAGAGGTGGAAAAACCCATCCCGATAGACATTGCACATTCCTCTCCACCTGCTTTGCTAGGAGTGGGTATTTCACAGTGTATTTCATAGAAAGGGCAGAATGCGTAAGGTTAATATTAAGGAGTTTCTTCGTGACACTCAAAATTATTTTATTGTTTGTTTGAAGTTTTGACCCTTGCAGAGATCCAAGGTCTGAGAGTTAGATTGTTGTTGTGTGCTGTCAAGTCGATTCCAACTCGTAGCGACCCTACAGGACAAAATAGAACTGTCCCATATGGTTTTCAAGGCTTTAATCTTTACAGGAACAGACTGCCAGGTCTCTTTCCTATGGAGCCGCTGGTGGGCTCAAACCTCCAACTTTTTGGTTAGCAGCCGAGCACTTAACCATTGCCTCACCAGGGCTCCTTTCAGAATTGTTTGAATTTTATCTCCAAAGTCTAAGGAAATCTAAGGCAGCACTCTGTGTAGGTATAAATCCTTAACTCTGGTCCTTTCTTAATTTCAAGCTGCCCACATAGACAGCGGAATGGAAAGTCCAGCCCTGGTGCTTTGTTGACCTTTCTGGTTGATCCCAGAATTTTCAGAGCTGGATAGACTCACATAAGATACAGGTCTTTGCCACAAACTGAAGAAAAATATACTGGGATTTTTTTTGTTCATTTATTTGTTTGGTTATTGTTGTGGACTGAATTGTGTCAAAAATTGTGTCAAAAGATAGGTTGAAATCCTAATCCCGGCATGTGTGAATGTAGCCTTGTTTGGGGAGAAAGGGTTTTTCTTTGCAGATGTTATCAGTTAACTTAACAAAGTCATGTTGGACTAGGGTGGGTCCTAATCCTAATCCCTTCTAAGTAGAATTTTGTAAAAGAGAAGCACAGACACGGAAACAGAGTCACACAAGGGGAGGGGGGTGGAGTGAGAAAGACAGCATGTAAGGATCCATCTACAAGCCAAGATACACTCGGTGCTGCCAGAAGCTGAAAGAGGGAAGGAAGGATCTTCCCCTAGAGCGACAGAGAGAGCATAGCCCTAACAATGCCCTGAATTTGGACTTCTAGGTTCCAGAACTGTGAGAAAATAGATTTCTTTTCTTTAAAGCCACCCACTTTGTGGTATTTTCTTATGGCCGCCCTAAGAGACAAAGACAATTGTTTTACCAGAAACGTGATCAAAGTACATTAATTTAATGTTAATGGTATATGGAAGACTCAATATTGTTAAGGTTTCAATTCTCCCCCCAAATAGATCTGTAAATTCAGTCCAATACTAATCAAAACCTCAGCAGTCTTTTTTGTAGAAATTGATAAGTTGATTCTACAGTTTATATGGAAATGCAAAGGCTTTAAAATAGCCCAAACAATTTTGAAAAAGAAGAACAAAGTTAGAGAACTCACACTACCTAGTTTTAAGACTTACTATAAAGCTACTGTAATCAAAACAATGTGATTTTATGTAAGGATAGACACATAGCTCAATGGAACAAAACAGAGAATCCAGAAATTGACCCACACTTAGTTGGAATCGACTCAATGGCACTGGGTTATATGGTCAATTGACTGTCAACAAAGGTGCCAAGGTAATTCAAGGGGGAAAGGAAAGCCTTTTCAAGAAATGGTGCTACAACAACCATATAGCCAATATAAAAACATAAACCTTGACGGTTACATCATACACAAAAATTAATTCAAAATGGATTATAGACATAAAAGCTAAAACTATAAAACTTCTAGAAGAAAACACAGGAAAAAATATTTGCTGGCTCAAGGTAGGCAAAGATTTCTTAGGATACAAAAAGTACAAACCATAATAATAAAAAATTTGGCAAATTGGACTTCATAAGAATCAAAATCTTTTGCTCTCTAAATACACCATTAAAAAAAACAAAACAAAAACCAAACCCGTTGCCGTCAAGTCAATTCTGACTCGTAGCGACACTATAGGACAGAGTAGAACTGCCCCACAGGGTTTCCAAGGAGTGGCTGGTAGATTCGAACTACCAGTCTTTTGGTTAGAAGCCGTAGCTCTTAACCACTATGCCACCATTAGGAAAATAAAAAGTCAAAGGCGCTTAAGCCACATATTGAAAGAAAATATTTGCAATGCGTATGTCTTCCCAAAGACTTGTGTCTGGCAAATGTAAATAAATATCAACTGAAAAGATCTTTAGGGTCCAATTGGGAAAATTTGGATAGGGACTACTATGTGCTAGATTATATTAGTGTTTCTCAAATAATTTTTCATTATCACTCATCTTAGGAAACATTTTAAACATTTTTCCCCTAACTGCCTTGCCAAGAAAATGTAATACCGCAGAGAGACGGTACATCTGTTTACGTACTGTATGTATATATATGCTTCAAATATGAAAAGACATTTTTTTCACACCCCAAGAAAAAATTTTTACCCACTGAGAATGCATGGATTATATTAAGGAAGTTTTGTTAATTTTGCTAAAAATCATAATGATTTTGTGGCTACATAAGGAAATAGCCTTACTTTCAAAAACTGTATAACAAAGAAAATATTAAATAAGCATCAATGTCACAATATTTTAAATTTACATTAAAGTGTTTTAGAATTTAAAAAACAGATGAAATTAACATGGCAAAACACCAATTATTAAATTGAATGATCAGCATATAATGGTTCATTATACTAGTGTCTCTGGGAACCCTGGTGCCATAGTGGTTAAGAGCTATGGCTGCTAACCAAAAGGTTGGCAGTTCAAATCTACCGGGTGCTCCTTGGAAACCCTATGGGGCAGTTCTACTCTGTCCTATAGGGTCACCATGCATTGGAATCGACTTGACGGCAGTGGGTTTAGTTTTTTTTTTTAATACCAGTCTCTCTACTTTTCTGCATGTTTAAGGTTTTTCATATTAAAAAGTAAAATTAAAAAAAAATGTTAGCAGAGTTATCTTGGTGATGAGCAATTTGGTGATATTTTATTATTCTTTGTATTTCTTTCTATGGTTTAAATTGTTGATACTAAGCACGTATCATATATACAAAAATGATAAAGTTATTGCTTTTAATAAATGAGCAAAGAAAGTTTTAGAAAAGTAAAGATAGAAAGAAACTTCTTTTTCCTTATCCTGATAGTAGATCTCTATAAGAAAAATA
The DNA here is from genome assembly GCF_030014295.1 of Loxodonta africana. NCBI lineage: Eukaryota > Metazoa > Chordata > Mammalia > Proboscidea > Elephantidae > Loxodonta > Loxodonta africana. Next base: position 17,834,076 of record NC_087369.1, read on the forward strand.
AACCTATAACAAGCATCACACTTACTGGCAAAATGTTGGAAGTATTCCTTTTACTCTCAGGAACAACACGAGGGAGTGCGCCATTATTTCTTCAACATTATACTGGAGGTCCTTAGCCAGGGTATGAAGGCAAGGCAAAAAAATTAAAAGATCGAAGGATTAGAAAAAAAAAAAAGTAAAAGAAAAACTATTATTGTTCTGTAGAAAATCTAAAATAATTTTCAGATTAGTAATAAGAATTAACACCACTTTAGAAAACTGGCATTAGTGATTAAAAATAAACACACACATAACATGTTGTTGTTAGGTGTCATTGAGTTAGTTCCTACTAGTAGCAATCCTATGTACGACAGAACAAAACACTGCCTGGTCCTGCGCCATCCTCACCATCATCACTGTGTTTGAGCCCATTGTTGCAGCCACTGTGTCAATCCATCACATTGAGGGTCTTCCTCTTTTTCACTGACCCTCTACTTTACCAAGCATAATGTCTTTCTCTAGGGATTGGTCCCTCCTGATAACATGTCCACAGTAAGTGAGACAAAGTCTTGCCATCCTTACTTCTAAGGAGCATTCTGACTGTCCTTTGTCCAAGGCAGATTTTTTTGTTCTTCTGGCAGTCCATGGTATATTCAATATTCTTCGCCAACACCATGGTTCAAAGGTATCGATTCCTGTTAGGTCTTCCTTTTTCATTGTCCAGCTTTGGCATGCATATGAGGTGATTGAAAAGACCATGGCTTGGGTCAGGCACACATGAGTCATCAGAATGACAACTTTGCTTTTTAGCACTTTAAAGAAGTCTTTTGCGGCAGATTTGCCCAGTGTAATATGTTGTCTATATCTTGACTGCTGCTTCCATGGGCATTGATTGTGGATCCAAGAAGAATGAAATCCTTGAAAACTTCAATTTCTTCATCATTTATCCTGATGTTTATTGGTCCAGTTGTAAGTATGTCCATTTTGTTTATGTTGAGGTGTGAACTGAATGCTGTGGTCTTTGATCTTTGCCAGTAACTGCTTCAAGTTGTCTTCACTTTGGACAAGCAAAGTTGTGTCATCTGCATATCACAGGTTTTTAAAGAGTCTTCCTCCTATCCTGATGCAGCGTTTTTCTTCATGTACGCCAGTTTCTGAGATTATTTGCTCAGTATATAATGTACCACACATAAGTTAGCACAGCCAATTTCATCTACTTTTGGAAATAGATTCTAGAAAACTCTTGTACATGTGAGCTGAGAGATATTTATGAACATGTAAATAGAACTGTGTTTGTATTAGCAACAAATAAAGGAATCAACCCAAACGTTCATCAGTGGTAGACTGGATACGTAAATCACAGTACCTACACACATACAATGGAATGCTACTTAACGGTGAAAGGTATACTCTGTCTCCTGTGCAAAGACTCTACCTCTGATGCCATGAATGCTTGTGACGGGTCACGAAAAGGATCAGAGCAGAGGGAACAACTGATCAACCAAACCCCAAGCCTTGGGCCAGCTCAGGAAGCATACTTGGATGACGTCTCCATAAACAAAGGACTGCACATTTTTATTTTCCTGGGCCATGATGTTCTCACTTCTCTGGAGTTTTAATGTGTTACCATAAAATGACTCCTAAAGAAGAAACTTTCACATTCTATTTTGTGTGAAATGCAGAGTTTGGAGTTAGATTAAATCTCTTCTTAGCTCCCTGGGTCTTTTGATCAAAATAGAACTGGTTCTTCTTTTCTTCCATTGTGATTGATAATAGCATATGTCTTACCCCAGAATTGCAGCCAATTTTTTCAATAATAATTTTGCTTTCTATTTCAGCCTAAATAAAAGCTCGCCGTTTCAACCTCTATGAACACTGGTTCAAATCGGGGTCCTGAGCCACCAAAATGAAGAGGATTTGTTAACGTCTTCTAGTTAGGATTGAAATTATCATTCAACAGCACATTCCTCCCTATTTAGAACACTGTGAATATTCTCGGTTTATCCTAAAATATTTCTTACCCTGAGAAGGGGACATCATCAAAACACATCAGAGACACTTTAGTTTTCAATCCTACAGAACTGAGCTGCTGGCTGGTTCTCCTCTACACAACCCCCAACAGGATTTCCTTGAGTTAGAGGCAGATCACAGATGAGAAGCAGTTGCCTCAGATTGATCATCTAAACCACAGCTTCTCAAACTCTCTGTGCTGAAGGACTAGGCTTGTTTTGTTTGCTTTGTTTTTAATTTTCAATCTGTTGTGGGCCAATACTTTTGAATAAATGCAATGGAAATAAATCACTTGAATAAGGAAATGGGAAAAAAATCCAAGACAGGCAAAATATTAGCCTTGATTTTTTGTTATTATTATTAGATTCAATAGACATAGATGACTTTCTAAACTGCTTTTTAAAATTTCTAAGCACTTACTCCCAGTTTCTGTACTTAGCATAATTCCACTTATCACATGTAGTTTTGCATCTTTCCTCTTTAGCACCAAGCCTCCAAGATGCTCCCTATTACTACGGGTTCCATTATCAAATGGTCCAAATCCAAAACGATATTCCATCAGCCTTCTAAGCAGTGTTAAGAATTATCACCAAAGAGTTCAAGATGGTGGCCTGAATACACATCTATCTCCTCTCTCTCCTAAGTGTCTCTCACTCCTCCAGGATGTGCAACTTCCAAACGTTTTCCAGTCCACAAATCTCTCCCCTCTCCCTCTTGCTGTACTCAGAACAACTTGATTCTCCCCCACCCCATCACCTCACTGTAAATGAGCAAATTATAATTTTCCAGTCCACAAAAAAAACCTGAGAACCAGACTAAATGGGCATACCAGCTCAGGGGCAAGGTTCTGTTCTTTGGAAGATTCATCATCGTTCTTTTTTGTTGCGTAGTATTCCATTGTGTGCATGTACCATAGTTTGTTTATCCATTCATCAGTTGATGGGTACTTAGATTGTTTCCATCTTTTTGCTATTGTGAATGATGCTGCAATGAACACGGGTGTGCATAAGTCTATTCGTGTGACACCTCTTATTTCTCTGGGATATATTCCTAGGAGTGGAATTGCTGGATAGTAAAAAAAAAAAAAAAAATTCTATGGTATTTCTATTTCTAGCTTTTTAAGGAAGCGCCATATCATTTTCCAAAATGGTTGTACCATTTCATATTCCAACCAGCAGTGCATAAGAGTTCCAAACTCCCCACAGCCTTTCCATTTGTTATTTTGTTTTTTTGATTCATGTCAGTAATGCTGGGGTGAGATGGTATCTTATAGTTTTGATTTGCATTTCACTATTTTTTTTTTTTAATGGCTAGGGATGGTGAGCATTTCCTCATGTGTGCCTGTTAGCCACCTGAATGTCTTCTTTGGTGAAATGTTTGTTCATATCCTTTGCCAATTTTTTAATTGGATTATTTGCCTTTTTGTTGCAGAGGTGTTGGATTTTCCTGTAGATTTTAGAGATTAGACCTTTGTTAGATTTGTCATAGCCAGTCTATAGGTTCAATTATTACTCTTTTGCTAAAGCCTTTTCATGAGCATAAATGCTTAATTTTTAGAAGATCTCAGTTATCTAGCTCATCTTCTGGTGTTTATGTGTTGTTAGTTATTGTTTGTATCCTATTTATGCTGTGTGTTAGGGCCTCTAGCATTGACCCTATTTTTTCTTCTAAGGTCTTCATAGTCTTTAGTTTTATATTTGATCTTTGATCCATTTTGAATTAGTTTTTACATATGGTGCCAATATTTTCTTTTTTTGCTTCAGAATTTTGAGTCATAATTAAAAGGGCTTTCATCACTCCCAGGCTATAAAGGAATTCATCCATGTTTTCTTCTATTGTTTCTTTTTTTTTTCCTTTACATATGTGTTCCATTTGGAGGTTTCTTTGGTGTGTGGTGTTGAGAGTCAGTTTTGAGAGTTTTGTGTTATGAATGCCTATACTTTGCTTAGGTTTCTTATTTTGAATGTTGACCCACTTACTCAAGGACTTGGCACTTGACTTCTCCACTCCCATCAGTTATCTGCAATTAGTTTTGCCCATCAACTTATCTGACACACCCCTCATACATATTCATTTTCCATATACATTAGCTCCACCCTTTCCCCTACCAGACACCGCAGGATCCTCAGTTCTCCCAGGCCCAGCTCTTATATACAAAAAAAAACAAACCCACTGCTGTTGAGTAGATTCCGACTCATAGCGACCCTATAGGACAGAGGAGAACTGCCCCATAGGGTTTCCAAGGCTGTAATCTTTATGGAAACAGACTGTCACATCTTTCTCCTGCAGAGCAGCTGGTGGGTTCTAACTGCTTAACCACTGCACCACCAGGGCTCCAGCTCTTATACCCCAAAACTCGTTGCGATCTAGTTGATTCTAACTCATAGCAACCCTATAAGACAGAGTAGAACTGCCCCATAGGGTTTCCAAGGAGTGGCTGGTGGATTCAAACTGCTGACCTTTTGGTTAGCAGCCAAGCTCTTAACCACTGAACCACCAGGGCTCTTATATAGGAGCCTTAATAACTACCTTGAATATGACAGGCAGAGGGTACTAAAAGTCTTGCATTTCCAAGGGTAGGGGTTTTGATTCTTGGTGTTATTCCTACTGATTGGACTGGAAAATTTTGGAAGGTGTCTAGGGGACAGGGAGTAATTGGAAAAGGCAATACTATAAAATGAAATGGGGAAGGGCACGTAATGGCGAGCTTCAATTTACCTTGGATTTTCCTTGTGGTCCCCCTAACTCCTTCTTTTTGGCCTCACTTTGTTTTGGTGTTCATTGAATGGGGATGATTAATCTTACTCATCATTTGGGCATGTTTTTAAGAATTTCAAATTGTAGGTCTGACTCTTGAAGTTTGCATAGCAGGCTTTTCTCTAAGGGAATGCAAATGAGCTGTTTAACTATGATAGTTTTCAAATGGGGGAAAATGTATGAATGTTTGCTCTTCATAAAAATTCTTTTCATACTGAATAATGCACCTGTCAGTCTCCGAGCTGGTTTCTCAAAAAGTTACTGCCAAAGAAACTGTTACTTCCTGGTCTGTGCCTACAATGAAAGTTGTTTACTCATTAACAAGATGTAAGCCTTGTTTGTGTACTCTATGCTCAAAACAAAATGGCCCATGTGGTCAGTTTAAATGTCCTGGACCAAATTTCTTCTACCAACTTCCAGGATGTTGACTATTCTGGCCATTTAATCTGATCTTCTCTTTTAAATGTGGAAAATCATCATTAAAAAGACTAGCTTTCAGCAAGCAGCCATCTAAGATGCATCAATTGGTCTCCACCCAACTGGACCAAAGGAGAATGAAGAATACCAAAGACAGAAGATAAATAAGAGCCCAAGAGACAGAAAGGGCCACATAAACAAGAGACTTCATCATCCTGAGACCAGAAGAACTAGATGGTGCCCGGCTACCAACAATGATTGCCCAGACATGAAACACAACAGAGAATCCATGACGCAGCAGGAGAACAGTGGGATGCAGACCTCAAATTCTCAAAAAAAAAAGACCAGGCTTAATGGTCTGACTGAGACTGGAGGGACCCCAGAAGCCATGGCCCCCTGGCCCTCTGTTAGCCCAAGACTAGAACCATTCCCAAAGCCAACTCTTCAGACAGCGACTGAATTGGACTGTAAGATAGAAAATGATACTGGTGAGGAGTGAGCTTCTTGGTTCAAGTAGACACATGAGACTATGTGAGCAGCTCCTGTCTAGAGGTGAGATGAGAAAGCAGAGGGGGGCAGGAGCTGACTGAATGGACACAGGGAATACAGGGTGGAGAGGAGTGTGCTATCACATTAGGGGGAGAGCAGCTAGGGGTACATAGCAAGGTGTGTATAAGTTTTTGTATGAGAGGCTGACTTGATTTGTAAAGTTTCACTTAAAGCACAATAAATTTTTTAAAAAGACTAGCTTTGTCCTTCCATGATCTTATTTCAATTCATCAGAAAGACATTGGTCTTTTTGAAACTGAGGTTGTGATTAAGGGAGATGAGGCATGTGTGTTGTGCTTCCAGAGGGAAGTTCTTGAAATGGTACACAACGAGCTGGAGTGGAAAAGTATTCCTCAAATGTTTTCATTGATCATAAAATTGCTGTGCTATCCACCAAATGACTCCTAGTTAAGGGCACTGATTTTTGCTGTGAGAAGTCCAAACCTTGTTGGCCTGAAAGCCCCTTGAGGGACAAGCACCATGTTTAATTTTGAGTGTGTCCTAAGGCCATATGGTGGAATTTATTGTTACATCAACTAAAAATTTTGATAATTGTAATTTTGGGGGAATATTATTAATTTCTAATTTAAAAATTAATAAATCAAAGGAACTTCAGTATACATAACCTGTTCACTACAATTTTAGTTATATGTACAACACAAAGGAAGAATGAGCTAAACCCACACATAATATCCTATCATTAGATATAAGAAGTTTATATTAAATGTCACCTTGATTTTGGTTCTCACCAAAATCAGAACCTTTATCAAGGATTTGAGTGTAAACAGTTTATTTGGAATATGATGCTAGGAAAACACCAGTAGTGGAGTGGTCAAGTGAGACATAGAACAGAAGGAGCTAATAAAATGTGTTATCAAGTCAGTACCACTGTGGGCAACTGGAATTAATCCCACTGAATTCCGGACGACAGTGCAGAATATGCTTCAGAGTTAACCCTACTAAGGATGAGGAAGTCTGTAGTTGGTTGAGGGCTGCTTCTAGGAGCATTAACTCTGTGGTACTTCCTGCCTGTTCTGTGAATGGACCAAGGATGAGCTCAGAGTGTGCATGTCAAGGGGATATAGAAGGGGCATCAACAGTGTTCCCTCCTAAGTAAAAAATGATAGAAACTGCTGGACAAAACTACCATGCTCTTTTAATACACTACTGAGAGTCTCGAAGCTAGTTCCTGCAGAAAATAATTTGCAATGTCCCTGAAGAAGGACATCATGCTTGGTAAGGTAGAGGGTCAACAAAAAAGAGGAAGACTCTCAACGAGATGGATCGACACTGTGGTGGTAATATTGGGCTCAAACATAGCTATGGTTGTGAGGATGGCACAGGACCAGGCGGTGTTTCGTTCTGTTGTACATAGGTGTTGATATGAGGCTGAACCAACTTGACGGCACCTAACAACAACAACTACAAAGCAGAAAAGAGAGAGAGGGAAAGCAAGAGCAAGAGAGATCTGAAAACCAAAAATAGTAACCAAAGATTTCCATTAAAACAATAAATTGAGCTCATTAAATATTCATGATACCACCCATAATCCATTTGTAATGGCTCTAGGGTTTCCTAATGAAGGAATACAGCTTCTTTTTTTTTTTAATAATTTTTATTGTGTTTTAGGTGAAAGTTTACAAATCAAGTCAGTCTCTCACATATGAGCTTATATACACCTTACTACATACTCCCACTTACTCTCCCCCTAATGAGACAGCCCGCTCCCTCCTTCCAGTCACTCCTTTCGTGACCATTTTGCCAGTTTCTAACCCCCTCTACCCTTCCATCTCCCCTCTAGACAGGAGATGCCAATATAGTCTCAAGTGTCCACCTGATACAAGTAGCTCACTCCTCATCAGCATCTCTCTCCAACCCATTGTCCAGTCCAATCCATGTCTGATGAGTTGTCTTCTGGAATGGTTCCTGCCCTGGTCCAACAGAAGGTTTGGGGACCATGACCGCGGGGATTCTTCTAGTCTCGGTCAGACCATTAAGTCTGGTCTTTTTACGAGAATTTGGGGTCTGCATCCCACTGTTCTCCTGCTCCTTCAGGGGTTCTCTGTTGTGCTCCCTGTCAGGGCAGTCATCGGGTTGTGACCGGGCACCATCTAGTTCTTCTGGTCTCAGGATGATGTAAGTCTTTAGTTCATGTGGCCCTTTCTATCTCTTGGGCTCATAATTACCCTGTGACTTTGGTGTTCTTCATTCTCCTTTGATCCAGGTGGGTTGAGACCAATTGATACATCTTAGATGGCCACTTGTTAGCATTTAAGACCCCAGACACCACACTTCAAAGTGGGATGCAGAATGTTTTCTTAATAGAATTTATTTTGCCAATTGACTTAGATGTCCCCTTAAGCCATATTCCCCAAACCCCCACCCTTGCTCCGCTGACCTTTGAAGCATTCAGTTTATTCAGGAAACTTCTTTGCTTTTGGTCCAGTCCAGGTCAGTTGAGCCGACCTTCCCTGGGAATACAGTTTCTTTAATATTATTTCCAAAACCTGAAATTATCATGCGAATAAATAGGCATTCAAAGATGGATAGGATATACTCTCTGCCCTATTTGAAACATTGATTTTTGCCTTCTGAAAACTCCAGTAATTTTTAGAATTTTTGTTTTGTTTTGGTGGGTTCCTTAAGTGACTCATACATGGGAATTTTAACTAGTTCAAGCTGGACGATGACTAAGGAAGATGGAAGAATTGACAGCTTTGAATTGTGGTGTTGGCAAAGAATATTGAATATACCATGGACTGCCAAAAGAACGAACAAATCTGCCTTGGAAGAAGTACAACCAGAATCCTCCTTAGAAGCAAGGAGATTGCATCTTACATACTTTGGACATGTTATTCAGGAGGGATCAGTCCCTGGAGAAGGACATCATGCTTGGTAAAGTACAGGGTCCGCAGAAAAGAGGAAGACCCTCAACGAGATGGACTGACATACAGCGGCTACACCAGTGGGCTCAAGCATAACAATGACTGTGGGTATGGAGCAGGACCAGGCAGGGTTTCATTCTGTTGTGCACAGGGTCGCTATGAGTTGGAACCAACTCCACGGCACCTAACAACAACAACATCTCAATTGTAAGTTTCAGGTTTTGGGGTGGGGGAACTAGAGCCTTCTAGAACAAAATGAGGCTGATGATAAAGTAGCTGCAAACTGTGCCATGCGGAAACAAATGACTGGAGATCTTTGGCTTGGGAAAGGAGGGGGAATGGGAGGGCTATCTTCAAGTCATGTGCAAATCTGAAATGGAGGGAAATGATCTGTTCTGTTTTGCTCCCCTGGGTCTATCTACTGAGCCCTGGTGGTGCAGTGGTTAAGTGCTCTGTTGCTAACCAAAAGGTCAGCAGTTCAAACCCACCAGCCACTCCATGGGAGAAAGATGTGGCAGTCTGCTTCTGATTATAGCCTTGCGTCTGGGGCCTTAAAAGCTTGCAAACTGCCACCTAAGATACATCGATTGGTCTTATCCGGCTTGGAGCAAAGGAGAATCAAGAAAACCAAAGACACAAGGAAAATATTAGCCCAAAGGACTAAAGGACCACACGAACCAGAGACTCCACCACCCTGAGATCAGAAGAACTAGAAGGCGCCCGCCACCATCGATGACAGCCCTGACAGGGAACACAACAGAGAGTCCCGAAGGGGTAGGGAGTGGGGGGAAATGTAGAACAGAATTCAAGTTCACATAAAAAGACCAAACTTAATGGTCTGACAGAAACTGGAGGAACCCCTGAAACTATGGCCCCCAGATGCACTGTTAACCCAGAACTGGAACCATTGCCAAAGCCCACTCCTCAGACAAAGATTGGACAGGACTATAAAACAGGAAATAATATGCATGGGGAATGTGCTTCTCTGTTCAATCAGATATATGAGACCAAATGGGCAGCTCCTGTCCAAAAGCAGGATGAGAAGGCAGGAAGGGACAGGAACTGGTCAAATAGACACGGGGAATCCAGGGTGCAGGGGGTATGCTGTCACATTGCGGGGATTGCAACCAATGTCACAAAACAATATGTACATAAATTTTTGTATGAGAAGTTAATTCAAGCTAAAGCACAATTGAAAAAAAAAGATTATAGCCTTGGAATTTCTACTCTGTCCTATAAGGCCACTATGAGTCAGAATCAACTTGACAGCAACGGGTTTGGGTATGGAGGTCCATCTAAGTGAGCTGTATGTATAGCGGAGTGTAGGGAGGAACAAAGGAGGAGAGAAGAGGTTAGGTAACCAAGAACTAGAATTAGAGTAGAGGTTCTTGCTGACTCAAGGCAGGAGGAGGTAATGAAAGCCAGAGGGATGAGCAAAGACCCTGGGGAAACAGCAGACAACAAGCTGCTGGGATTGCCAAGAACAAACAGCAAGTCCAAAAGACCAGAGGCAGAGTATAAAACACAGTTACAGAACTGAGAGCTCGGATTAGGGTGGATGGGTCAGAAGGAGAGCAAGTCGAGAATAAGTGAGGAAGGTTCTAGATGACGGGTATGTGGGGCCAGCTAAACAGGCCAGAGTCTGGAAGGGGCCAGAGATTAGAATTTGGACCAAAGGATGGAAGGGACAAGAAAGCACAGCCACACCAGAAGGCCCACCATGACTAGTCATGTCCTGCACTCTCCCATCTGTCCACCTTTGCTCGCTTAGGAAATCTTGACTTTCCTTGCAAGTTCATTTCGAATGTGACCTCTTTCATGAGACTGGTGTTAATCTTGCCTTCTTCTGGGCTTCCTTTGTGCCCCTGTGTTAATTTCCTAGGATATTTTGCATTCTCTCCCTCTCTCTCACACACACACACGGATAGAAAGATAAGATGGCAAAGGAGTCCTCGACTGGGTGAAATTTGGACTAGATAACTTTGGGATCCCTCCAGATTTTCCAACAGTGTAAGTGTTGGCTTGCCTGAGCAGCACCTCGAGAGCCTGGCCTGACAGATCTGAGGGCCTGTGAGCTTTGGGACAAAACTCAATGGGTCAAGCATCCCGGCCAGGCTCCAGCGAGGGCTGCCCACCCACTCCTGTTGACCCACAGAAGCGAATGGTGAGACAGAAAAATCTGTCTCTGGTTATGCTGGTGTGGCCAAGCTCTGCTCCTACCACACTTCCCGCACGTGCATCATTACATTACATTTCTCAGTCGTGTGGCCTGCAGGAAATGTTATCTCTCTCAATGGTTTTCATCTGTATTATTCTGCCCATCAGAACCAGAGCTCAACAGTTAGTGGGTAATTGGTGCTCAGTCACATGATTCATAGGGACAGTATATGATGTATTGTGCAGCCCAAAAATGCCAAAGGCCCAGGTGTTTTACATGGTGAATGATATTTTGGATATATTAAGTTAGATCTATATTTTAAATGAGTTTCACGTGTTTCTCTGTACTTATTTCAGTATGGCTACTGAAAAATTAAAAATGTCAGCTCACATTTGTGGCTCACATTTTTTTATTAACTTTTATTGAGCTTCAAGTGAATGTTTACATATCAAGTCAGACTGTCACATATAAGTTTATATACACCTTACTCCGTACTCCCACTTGCTCTCCCCCTAATGAGTCAGCCCTTCCAGTCTCTCCTTTCGTGACAATTTTGCCCGCTTCCAACTCTCTGTATCCTTCCATCCCCCCTCCAGACAGGAGATGCCAACACAGTCTCAAGTGTTCACCTGATATAATTGGCTCACTCTTCATCAGCATCTCCCTCCTACCCACTGTCCAGTCCCTTTCATGTCTGATGAGTTGTCTTCGGGAATGGTTCCTGTCCCGTGCCAACAGAAGGTTTGGGGACCATGACCACTGGGATTCCTCTAGTCTCAGTCAGACCATTAAGTATGGTCTTTTTATGCGAACTTGGGGTCTGCATCCCACTGATCTCCTGCTCCCTCAGGGGTTCTCTGTTGTGCTCCCTGTCAGGGCAGTCATTGATTGTGGCCAGGCACCAACTAGTTCTTCTGGTCTCAGGATGATGTAGGTCTCTGGTTCATGTGGCCCTTTCTGTCTCTTGGGCTCTTAGTTATCGTGTGACCTTGGTGTTCTTCATTCTCCTTTCCTCCAAGTGGGTTGAGACCAATTGATGCATCTTAGATGGCCGCTTGTTAGCATTTAAGACCCCAGACGCCACATTTCAAAGTGGGATGCAGAATGTTTTCATAATAGAATTATTTTGCCAATTGACTTAGAAGTCCCCTTAAACCATGGCCCCCAAACCCCCGCCCTTGCTCTGCTAACCTTTGAAGCATTCAGTTTATCCCAGAAACTTCTTTGCTTTTGGTCCAGTCCAGTTGAGCTGACCTTCCATGTATTGAGTATTGTCCTTCCCTTCACCTAAAGCAGTTCTTATCTACTAATTAATCAGTAAAAAACCCTCTCCCACCTTCCCTCCCTCCCCCCCTGGTAACCACAAAAGTATGTGTTCTTCGCAGTTTATACTATTTCTCAAGATCTTATAATAGTGGTTTTATACAACATTTGTCCTTTTGCCTCTGACTGATTTCGCTCAGCATAATGCCTTCCAGGTTCCTCCATGTTATGAAATGTTTCACAGATTCGTCACTGTTCTTTATCAATGCGTAGTATTCCATTGTGTGAATATACCACAATTTATTTACCCATTCGTCCGTTGATGGACACCTTGGTTGCTTCCAGCTTTTTGCTATTGTAAACAGAGCTGCAATAAACATGGGTGTGCATATATCTGTTTGTGTGAAGGCTCTTATTTCTCTAGGGTATATTCCGAGGAGTGGGATTTCTGGGTTGTGTGGTAGTTCTATTTCTAACTGTTTAAGATAACGCCAGATGGATTTCCAAAGTGGTTGTACCATTTTACATTCCCACCAGCAGTGTATAAGAGTTCCAATCTCTCCGCAGCCTCTCCAACATTTATTATTTTGTGTTTTTTGGATTAATGCCAGCCTTGTTGGAGTGAGATGGAATCTCATCGTAGTTTTAATTTGCATTTCTCTAATGGCTAATGATCGAGAGCATTTTCTCATGTATCTGTTAGCTGCCTGAATATCTTCTTTAGTGAAGTGTGTGTTCATATCCTTTGCCCACTTCTTGATTGAGTTGTTTGTCTTTTTGTGGTTGAGTTTTGACAGAATCATATAGTTTTAGAGATCAGGCGCTGGTCGGAGATGTCATAGCTGAAAATTCTTTCCCAGTCTGTAGGTGGTCTTTTTACTCTTTTGGAGAAGTCTGTAGATGAGCATAGGTGTTTGATTTTTAGGAGCTCCCAGTTATCGGGTTTCTCTTCGTCATTTTTGGTAATGTTTTGTATTCTGTTTATGCCTTGTATTAGGGCTCCTAAGGTTGTCCCTATTTTTTCTTCCATGATCTTTATCGTTTTAGGTCTTTGATCCACTTGGAGTTAGTTTTTGTGCATGGTGTGAGGTATGGGTCCTGTTTCATTTTTTTGCAAATGGATATCCAGTTATGAGTGGCTCACATTTTATCTGTCCTGGATGGCATTGGTGTAGAGATACCTACATATGTAGTAGACTTATGAAAGAAGTGATAAATGCAAAACTAGGATTAGAAGTCCTGTTAGGTGGAGGGAGATGGTATGGGAAAGGCACACAGGTAGCTTCAAAATATTGGTAAGATTCTATTCTTAAGCTGAGTTGCAGGTACACAGCTGTTCATTTAACGTTATTCACTGTTCCTTACATATATATATTATAAATATTTTTTCTCTTCTTTTACTTTTAATACAAATTTTAATAAATTAGAAATTCTTTACCAAGGCTTATTATTTGAAAAAATTAATTTTGTGTAATTAAAAAGAAATAAAACTAAAGCGGAAAAGACAAGTATCAATTAGAGGAGTGGTCAGGAAGGGCATAAAGATAGAGATTCAAGTGGACTGTGGCAGGCTGAGAAGGAGACCATTATGGGAAGAGGCAGGGATGGAACATTCCAGACAGGGGGAACAGCATGTGTGAAGGCTGTGAGCTGGGAAAGAGCTTCCTCAGTTTCTGAGAACTGAAAGGATCCCAGCAGGAAAAGTAAGAAGAAGACGAAGAGGTTGGTAGGGCAAGAGCATACTTGTAGGACATGGTAAGTGTCTTAGTTATCTAGTGCTGCTGTAACAGAAATACCAAAAGTGGATGGCTTTAACAAAGAGAAATTTATTTTCTCACAGTAAAGTAGGCTAAAAGTCCAAATTCAGGGCATGGGCTCCAGGGGAAGTCTTTCTCTCTCTGTCAGCTCTGGAGAAAGTTCCTTGTCCTCAATCTTCCCCTGGTCTAGGAGCTTCTCAGGCTCAGGGACCCTGTGTCCAAATGACGTGCTCTGCTCCTGGTGCTGCTTTCTTGGTGGTACGAGGTCGCCACTCTCTGCTTGCTTCCCTTTCCTTTTTATCTCTCGAGAGATAAAAGGTGGTACAGGCCACACCCCAGAGAAACTCCCTTTACCTTGGATCAGGGAGGTGACCTGAGTAAGGGTGGTGTTACAATCCCACCCTAATCCTCTCAATATAAAATTACAATCACAAAATAGAGGACAACCACACAATACTGGGAATCATGGCCTAACCAAGTTGACACATTTTGGGGGGACACAATTCCGTCCATGACCCTAAGGGTCTGTATTTTTTCCAAATGCGGTGGGAAGTTATAGAAGGGTTTTAAGCGTGGTGACAATTGATCTTCCATTTGCTTTAAAAAGATTACTCTGTCAACTGAGTGGACAATATGCTGCAGATGGGAGGTGTGCAGAAAGCAAGAGAGAAAACAAGGAAACTTGTATGGAAGCTACTGCAGTAGTCCAGGAAAGAAACAATGGTGGCTTGAACTAGGATGGTAACAGCAGGAATGGGGAGAAGTGGAGGGATGTGGGACTTAGTTCTAAGAATCAAGAACTAGCTGGTCAACTGGATGTGCACAGAGCAGAAAATGGAGGAATTGTGAAGGAATTCCAGATACTCCCAGATTTCTGGCTTTAGAAACTCTCTGGATGGTGGTGGTTTTACCAAGATGGGAAAGACTTGGTAGGGTGAAGGAGTGTTTATTTGGACATTTTAAATTTAGCTTAAGATAGCCAATTGAATACATTAAGTAGGAAGGTGGTTGTATGTGACCGGACTCAGAGGAGAGGTTTGGATAAAGACATAAATGTCGGAGTTGTCAGCAGATAGATGAAGCTTAAGGATGTAACAGTGGATGACCCCTAGAGCAGGAATCAACAAACTTTTTCTGTAAAGGGCCAGATAGTAAATATGTTAGGCTTTGCAGACCATATGGTCTCTCACGACTACTCAGCACTACCATTGTAGCCCCAAAACAGTCATAGACAATATGTGAACCAATGGGTTTGGCTGTGTTCTAGTTACAAAAACAGGTGATGGGATGGATTTGGCCCACCGGCCATGGTTGTCAACTCCTGCACAAAAGAAAGAAGAGGAAAAGGCCTAGACCAAGCCCCTGGAGAACACCAACTGTAGTAGAGAAAGAAACAAGTAATCAAAGAAGGCCACAGTCATATCCAGGAGAAACACATGGACTCTGTTGTTGTTGGGTGCAGCCTAGTTAATTCCAACTCATTACAACCCCATGTGACAGAGTAGAACTGCCCTATAGAGTTTTCTAGGCTGTGATCTTTGTGGAAGCAGATTGCCCTGTCTTTCTCCCTTGGAGCCACTGGGTGGGTTCGAACCTCCGACCTTTTGGTGCTTAACCATTGCACCACCAGAGCTCCTTGGACTTTAAACTCTTGGAAGAGTCATACACAATTGAGATGTGAGTGTTAATTATGCACATTTTCACTATCAATAGGCTATCCAGAAAACTTCTCATGCTTAGTAACCTGGATACCACTCATAAGTCCAGGTCTTGGTGCAATACTCCATCTGGAAATATTTCCTTTACTCTTTTACCCCTTGCAGGCCCACTGAACAACAAGTGAGAAATTGCCACATTTCTGGAACACCTGAGCTTAGAAGAGAAAGATGACGTCGGAGGAAGTGTCCTGGAGGCCTTGCTGTTCCCCATTGGAGGAAGGAACCTTCAGCTCAGGCCTCAATATATAAATTACAGAGAATGAGCAGAATAAAACTCTCTCCTCTGCAGTTTCAGCAGAGGACAGAGGAAACAAATTAGAGGCATCTAGCCACAGGCCAGGCAGCTGAAATTAAGAAAGTGCCAAAAAACTGTGCTGGAGAGAGAAGCCAACAGCAGGCCTTCTGGCAGATCTTCAACAGGTATTAGATGGCGCTGCCTCGTTAGAAATTAACTGGTAATATAAACCTCAGAAATTATTGGTAAAGAGGCTGATAATCTTCCATAATTTTTAATAAGAGATGTGAAATTCTAAAACAGGATCCTAGCAAGGACTTGTATGGGGGAAAATGAAATATTTGGGGACTGGAATTGGCAGACTGTGGCCTGTGGGTGTGAACACAGTCACACCCATTTGTTTACCTAAGGGAAGAGTAATTTGTAGGTTGAGACCTTGGATTGGAGGCACATTCCTCCCAGGGGATGCAGCGAGGATGCCATATGCTTCTGGCCGCATCATCTTTCTCTTCCACCTCGGGTGTTTCAGAATGTTTTACATATTATCTAAGGCCGTTATTTCGCTACAATGGCAGAGTTGACTAGTTGCAATCGAGATGCTATGGCCTGCAAAACCTAAAATATTTATCAGCTGGCCCTTTACAGAAAAAATTTGCCAACCCTGGTATCGGACATTTAGACAATCAGCAGAATGGTTCCAGCAAAAGAAAGAAAGAATCCAAATTAGAGAAAATCTGTCAGCCACACCTGGTGAAGCAATTCCTTAGTGAAAAGATAATAAGAAACAAACAACCGAACCCCATGGGCTATCTCATGTAATTTTCGGACCATAGGTAAACTGTGTCAAGTCCTTATTCTAGAATGTTGGAACAGAAGTAATTTTCAATTAATCCTTTCAAGGTTTTCATAAAGTGTAACCAGTGTCTGTTATGGGTATATATGCAGGTAGAATGAGTGAAATCAACCTAACTGTTGCAAACATGATTACTACCCAGAATAAGACAAACCAAGGCCACATTCCCTGATGCTTCTAGAAGGGTTACTTTAACCAGGATTATCTTTGCTGTTATGGGCAGCACATTACTGAAGTTCTAACCCACATTCTCACTTCCCTTTAACCCTCTTTCTTCCATGATAAAAATCAAAAGTTGAATTCAGGAATTTACTATTTATTAAAAATGTCACTGCTTGGAGGATAATCTAGTGCAGAGAAACTGAATCAGGTATCCAAAGATCTGCATTAGATAACTTTCTCTACCTCCAACAGCTGCCTTGTCATCCCCTGACTAGACACTGTTCTCTCATATATTCTAAGTCTCTCCCATGTAGATTTGCTCACCCTAGGTAAATCATAAGCTCCATAAGGGCTGGGGCTGAGGTTTAAATCTTTTTTAAAAAATGTCTTCCCTGGCATCTATCAAAAATAATGAAATCAATTTGGTCAAGTCTTTGTTAGATAAATATCTGAGTTTAAACATTTTCCAGGCATTAAACTCCTCTCTAATTAAGATCTTGAACACCGATTGGATGGGTGAGAAGAAAGAAACAGGCATTCTACAACGGACACGTGCATATACATGTGGGCATGTGTGTACACACACTTAGAACACACATCTTGCATAGTCTCACCCTAATTCTCAGAAATCTGGCCAGGGAAGAAGGCAAGGAACCAGGGAACACTGGCAGAAACATGAAATCAGGAAGTTTGACCACTCCACAAGGCAAGAAAAAGAGGATAGATTATCAAGTAGGGATATGAGGAACGAAGGGTAAGAGACTGTGTGGGTAGCTCTGGTTTAGAAGAGTAGTTAAGGTGGACAAAACCAGCAGATTCCAAAGCTTAAGGGAGACAGCATCAAACGTGAGCCTAGCTAAGACAGGACAGAGTAGACAGGGACTCCCATTTTTTTTAATGCCTAGTAGAAAAAGACAAATTAAGAAGGAATTTTTTTTTTTTAGTAGAAAAAGACAAATTACGAAGGAAATTAGATGCTACTCGGGGCCCATAATGTAATGTTAATAGGTGGTAGAGTAAGCAACCCTACTCAACCCAAAGCCATTTTCTTTTTCTTCTCTATTAGGAAGAATGATCTTTGGACTGAAGAGTATATATAAATCAAACAGTGTTAAAAGTGAACTGGAGAAAAAGATGGGTGAAGAGACTGTAAAAGAGTAACAAGTCCTTCCCTATTAAGTTCTTAGCTTGAACCAATTATATCCCTGAACTTTGGAAAAACTTAGATATGAGATTGTACTTAGTAACTTTGAAGAATCACGAAGTAGGTGAGAAGTAGGTGAGAGATGCTGGATGTATGAACAGATGGTGTTGATAGCCACTGCAGCCAGGAGCTGCTTGGCCATTGTCAGGCAAGACCTGTTCGTTCCCCCTGTCCATTAGGAAACAAAGCGATAGCACGGGGTGTGGCTCAGTTGGGAGCTGCTCAGACCAAGCAGAACCTGCCCCTTCCTGTCCTTTGTCCTCAAACCGCTGGGTGTGGCTCAAGCCAGTCAAACCCAGTTTACTAGCCTACATGCCAAAGAAAAAAAGCAATTTGTCTTACTGCACCTGCACACCATGATAACTTACATAGTCCATGATGTTTGTATGCACTTTTTGTGAAAGGCGGTATGAAAGGTTCTGCCTCCCTTTGTTTGGGGAGCTTGATTTGAGGTCTACATCTCCTTGCTCTTTGCCTGCAGGGCTTGCAATGAACACTTCCTACCTTCTCACCTGGCTGTGTCTTTATTGACAAGAGGCCACAGTGAGCAGAACCTGCTTTAGATAACAAATTTGATCCTAATTCTTAAAAGTGAAAAGGTGGATTCTGTATCTAGAAACTAATGAGCAATTGGTAGAACAAAATTCTAGAGCAGCTTATTGAAAAGGCTACAGGTAGTCTGCAACTTACGACAGGGTTCTATTGCAACGATCCCATCATAAGTCCGTTCTGACGTAAGTAGAATATCTCTCTCTCTCTTTGTTTTTAGTTTTCATTATTGCCTGCTATACAGCAGTGTTTTGAACAGTAAATCATAACATTGAACATCTGCAAGTGAACATCTGAGACTAACATCAGCAAATTTGTAGTATGCATCACTAAGGATAAGATATACAAAAAAAAAAAAAAAACACCAGGTGGTTGTAAGTGCAGTTCATTACAACTAATACATTTTAAGTCGGGGACTACCTGTATTTATGAAGACTGAAAGACAAAAGTCCTCATGAGGGGAAAAGATTCCTTCAGGGTCAATAACATCTGGCCATTTGTCATTTTCCTTTCTAATGGGGATATCTGACTGGTAGATATGGGAATGCAGAAGCCAGAGAGAATCTGTCTAGCAAGGTCATTGACAAAGTCTGTGAAGATAACCTTGGGGATGAGGGGAAAGCAAGTTGGATGGATTTTTAAGATTGAACATCCTTGCCTCATAGGATCACATTGCTGAGTCAAGTCGACCTGGGGGGAGTTCCTAGTGGCTGCCAAAAACTCTGACCTCAGCTCTGACTGTTCAATGCGTGGATCATAGATTTGGAGGAGAATATTGGTGGTATGTTGATCAGAGATGTGAATGACAGAAAGTTGAATATGTTAGTAATACAGTGTTTTGTTGTTGTTAGTTAGTTGCTGTCAATTCCACTCTCATGGTGACCCTGTGTATACAGAATAGAACTGCTCCATAGGGTTTTCAAGGCTGTGCCCTTTCAAAAGCAGATCACTAGGCATGTCTTGCGAGGAGCGTCTGAATGGATTCAAACTACCAATGTTTTGGCTAGTAGTTGAGCTCTTAGCCATTTTGACACTGAGGGACTCCCAAGTAATACACTAAACCCATTGTCATTGAGTCGATTCCAACTCATAGTGGCCCTACAGGACAGAATAGAACTGTCCCATAGGATTTCCGAGGCTTTAAATCTTTACGGAAGCAGACTGCCATGTCTTTCTCCTGAGGAGCAGCTGGTGGGTTCGAACTACCAACCTTTTGGTTAGGAGCTGAGCGCTTAACCACTGCACCACCAGAGCTCCTAGTAATATACTAGGTGGCATAATCCAGACCCAAAGAGGCTTTAACAGACTAGATTTTTAGTTGTTTGATCGATAGTCCATGTCTTATTAATCTTTGCATTCCCCCAGCACCTGTCTTGGTACCTGTCCCTAAGTTCTCAATGACTGTTTTATGAATGGACAATGAATGAATAAATGGTAGAAAGAAACTAAAAGGATGAGGTTAGTGGTGGAAATTCATAGTTGACCACCAAAATCTGTCTTCTCTGAGCTTTTACATAGTAATAGAGTTGTCACTGGGCACATGATTGTCCAACTAGACTATACTTCCCAGCCTCCATTGCAGGTAGGTGTGGTCGTGACTGCTCAGCCAATAAGCAGTGGAGCAGGGATAAATGTTATGGAGAGCCCTTTTGTCAAAAGAAAAACCCAGTGGCTACACAAATACAGAGGAGAAAAAACATAGCTTAACAGCCTCACATGTGGAAAGACTAGAAGATTTTTGGTTGAGTAGAAGATGAATATAATTCAACAGTGTGCTATGACTGGAAACAGACTGAATGCAGTTCCAGAAGTTAAGGTGTAGAATGGAGGAAGTTAAGGTCAGGCTCAGGTCCATCTATTCTAGTCAGACCACAACTGGTAGCCTTCAGCTCACAGCGTGGAGCATGAGGACTCATGTTTCTGAATAGGGCTTCCCAAGTACCTTACGGAAATTTGATTATACCTTAGTGGCCCATGGAGCCCTGGTGGCACAGTGGTTAAGAGCTCGCTGTCAACCAAAAGGTCAGCAGCTCAAATCCACCAGTTGCTCCTTGGAAACCCTATGGGGCAGTTCTACTCTGTCCTATAGGGTCGCTATGAGTCAGAATCAACTCAGCAGCCATGGGTTTGTTTTTTTGTTTTTTTTTTTTAGTGGCCCCTGGGTGCTGGCAAATTTGGTTAAAGTGTTCATATTTGGCTATAATTCTCAGTCAGGCATTTGAGCTAGGCAATTTGGAAGCTTCCAGCAAAGCATATGAGAGGACAGAAATCAAGATGGTGAACAGATTTAAAATTACATCCTGTAAGGAGTACCAGGAGCTCTGGTGGCCTAGTGCTTAAGTACTTGACTGCTAACTGAAAGGTTAGCAGTTTGAATCCACCAGCTGCTCCGTGGAGAAAAGATAAAGATTACAGCCTAGGAAACCCTATGAGGCGGTTCTACTCTGTCTCATAGGGTCTCTATGAGTTGGGATCAACTCATCAGCAAAAGGTTTGGGTTATAAGGAGTATCTGTTGTAAATGAGTGGAGATAGAGTGGTTCATAACTAACTGTCTTAGTTATCCAGTGTTGCTGTAAGAGCTATAACAGAAATACTACGAGTGGATGGATGGCTTTAACAAAGAGAAATTTATTCTGTCATGGTGTTGAAGGCTAGAAGTTGGAATTCAGGGCGTCAGCTCTAGGAGAAGGCTTTCTCTCTCTGTTGGCTCTGGAGGAAGGTCCTTGTCATCAGTCTTTCCCTGGTCGAGGAGATTCTCAGCTCAGGAACCCCAGGTCCAAAGGACACGCTCTGTTCCCAGGGCTGCTTTCTTGGTGATATGAGGTCCCTCGTCTCTCTGATCACTTCTCCCTTTTATATCTAAAAAGAGATTGGCAGGTGAAGCCAAGATGGTGGAATAGACAGACACTCCTGGCGAGCCCTCTTTACAACAAAGACCCAAAAAACAAGTGAAACGATTATATTTGTTACAAGCTGGGAGCCCTGAACTTCAAAGACAAGGTTAGAAAACAAATTGAGGGGCAGGGGGAGGAAGAGACAGTTCAGAAGCGGAGAGGAGTTACAGGACCTGAATCACGGGGAGCCCTCAGGCACCATTCCTGGAGCTGTGGGGGTGGCGGGCTGGTACTAGCATTCAGCTGCAGTTTCCTCAGGGAGAAGCAGCCAGGCACACAGCCTACTCACACACCTCTGGAACCTGAGAAGAACGGCGCTCTCGGCAAAAGCTAAGTACTTGCATATATTTTACCGCTCCCCGCCACCCCCAAGCCAGCTTCAGCGGCTAAATTCCCTGGGCCTGAGATAGACCATGGTGAGCACCTAGAGCCATCCTCCCAGTCTTGGGGAAGGAAAAAATTTGCAACTGGGGGGAAAAGATAATTTGCTAGCTCCATTAACCTGGGAAGCTCAGGACAGAAGCTGCTCCTGTCCAGGCATAAACTGTCCATGGACCTTGAGCACCTTTCCCTTCTGCATGGACCTGTGTGGGCCTATTTCGGGAAAATAGGCCCTTATTGGCAAACTCCAACCATTTCAGCTGTGTGGTGGAGAGGTGGGTGTTTGACGTTTGACATTGCTTTGCCTATTAAACAAGGTCCCCACCTACCCACATCAGGGGCCTAAGGACTGGTAGCTCCACTCAGGTCACCCAGCCACCCACGACAGGGGTCCAAGGATAACTGGTACCTCCCAGTCCTTACAACCAAAAACTTTGGGTGCCCATGGTCTGTCTGCAGAACCCGCCCACCTGCACACTCTAGGGAACAGGGACGTGCTTTCCTCAGAGACACTCCAGGGTCAGTTCTCAGCCCCCTGCCTTGTTCACAGTGTGACCCCCTACTGCAATCAGATACCGGAATATACACCAATCACCCCTGCCCCTTTAAGACTGTAGGACAGACCCTGTACCATACACTTGATAATCAGCTACCTGGAAACCTGAGCTGAATTCACACAAGAAAACTGAATGGACTCCTAGACTGATATACCTGGTAACAGCTCTAGCCAGCTGGGGACAGGACGTCAGAGCTCCAAAGGCAAAAATAATCAAGCTAGCTCACTCCAGCAACCCATAGGGGTATACCAAAACAAAACAAAGCAAGAAGCTATGAAACAGTAAGCAAGCATAAAATAATACAATAACTTACAGATGGCTCAGAGATAACAGTCAATATCAAGTCACATAAAGAAACAGTCCATGATCACCTCAACAGGCTCTCAAAACAAAGAATCCAGGAATCTTTTAGATGAAAGTGCATTCCTGGAATTACCAGAGGCAGAATACGAAAGTTTGATATACAGAACCCTTCAAGACATCAGGAAGGAAATGAGGCAATACACAGAGCAAGCCAAGGAACACACAGATAAAGCAACTGAAGAAATTAGAAAGATTATTCAGGAACATAATGAAAAGTTTAATAAGCTGGAAAACTCCATAGACAGACAGCACTCAAAAATTCAGAAGATTAACAACAAAATTACAGAAGTAGACAACTCAATAGGAAGTCAGAGGAGCAGAATTGAGTGAGTAGAAGCTAGAATTTCTGAACCCAAAGATAAAACAGTTGGCACTAATATATTTGAAGAAAAATCAGATAAAAGAATTAAAAAAAAATGAAGAAACCTTAAGAATCATGTGGGACTCTATCAAGGGAAATAACCTATGAGTGACTGGAGTACCAGAACAGGGAGGGATAACAGAAAATACAGAGAAAATTGTTGTAGATTTGTTGGCAGAAAACTTCCCTGATATTGTGAAAGATGAGAAGATACCTATCCAAGATGCTCATCGAACACCACGTAAGGTAGATGTTAAAAGAAAGTCACCAAGGCATGTTATAATCAAACTTGCCAAAACCAGAGATAAAGAGAGAATTATAAGAGCAGTGAGGGATAAACGAAAAGTCACCTACAAAGGAGAGCCAATAAGAATAAGCTCGGACTACTCGGCAGAAACCATGCAGGCAAGAAGGCAATGGGATGACTTATTTAAAAAATTGAAGGAAAGAAATTGTGTGCCAAGAATCATATATCCATCAAAACTGTCTCTTAAATATGAAGGTGAAATTAAGACATTTCCAGATAAACACAAGTTGAGGGAATTTGTAAAAACCAAACCAAAACTACAAGAAATACTAAAGGGAGTTCTTTGGTTAGAAAATCAATAATATCAGGTATCAACCCAAGACTAGAACACTGGGCAGAGCAACCAGAAGTCAACCCAGACAGGGAAAACCAAAAAAACAAAGCAAGATTTAAAAAAAAAAAAGCCCAAAACAGGGAAACAGCGATGTTACTGTATAAAAGAAGGCAACATTAAAATAATACAGAGGGACTAAGAAATGTAATCATCCACCTTCCATATGGAGAGGAAGATACGGTGATACAAAGAAGTAAAAGTTAGTTTTAAATTTAGAAAAATAAGAGTAAATAATAAGGTAACCACAAAGGAGACAAACTATCCTACTCATCAAAATAAAATACAAGGGAAAAATACAGACTCAGCAGAAACAAAATCAACAACAACCAATATGAGGAAAGGACAATATATAAAGAAAATCTACTCAGCACATAAAAACAAGTGGGAAAAAGAAACTGTCAACACAAAAAAGACATCAAAATGATAGCACTAAATTCATACCTATCCATAATTACCCTGAATGTAAATGGACTAAATGCACCAATAAAGAGACAGAGAGTGGCAGAATGGATTAAAAAACAAGATCCATCTATATGCTGCCTACAAGAGACACACCTTAGACTTAGAGACACAAACAAACTAAAACTCAAAGGATGGAAAAAATATATCAAGCAAACAACAATCAAAAAAGAACAGGAGTGGAAATATTAATTTCTGACAAAATAGACTTTAAAGTTAAATCCATCAGAAAGGATAAGGAAGGACACTATGTAACGATTAAAGGGACAATACACCAAGAAGATATAACCATATTAAATATTTATGCACCCAATGACAGAGCTGCAAGATACATAAAACAAACTCTATCAGCATTGAAAAGTGAGATGGACAGCTCCACAATAATAGTAGGAGACTTCAACACACCACTTTCGGTGAAGGACAGGACATCCAGAAAGAAGCTCAATAAAAACACAGAAGATCTAAATGCCACAATCAACCAACTTGACCTCGTAGACATATACAGAACACTCCACCCAACAGCAACCAACTATACTTTCTTTTCTAGTGCACATGGAACGTTCTCTAGAATAGACCACATGTTAGGTCATAAAGCAAGCCTTAGCAGAATCCAAAACATTGAAATATTACAAAGCATCTTCTCTGACCAGAAGGCCATAAAAGTGGAAATCAATAACAGGAAAAGGAATCAAACACTTGGAAACTGAACGATACCCTGCTCAAAAGAGACTGGGTTATAGAAGACATTAAGGATGGAATAAAGAAATTCAGAGAATCCAATGAGAATGAAAATACTTCCTATCAGAATCTTTGGGACACAGCAAAAGCGGTGCCCAGAAGCCAGTTTATATTAATAAATGCACACATCCAAAAAGAAGAAAGGGCCAAAATCAAAGAATTATCCCTACAACTTGAACAAATAGAGAGCAACAAAAGAAACCCCCAGGCACCAGAAGAAAACAAATAATAAAAATTAGAGCTGAACTAAATGAAATAGAAAACAGAAAAACAATTAAAAGAATTAACAAGACCAAAAGCTGGTTTTTTGAAAAAATCAACAAAATTGATAAACCACAGGGCAAACTGACAAAAGAAAAACAGGAGAGGAAGCAAATAACATGAATAAGAAATGAGATGGGCGATATTACAACAGACCCAACTGAAATTAAAAAGAATCATATCAGATTACTGTGAAAAACTATACTCAAACAAATTCGAAAACCTAGAAGAAATGGATGAATTCCTAGAAACACACTACCTACCTAAACTAACACAAACAGAGGTAGAACAACTAAATAGGCCCATAACAAAAGAAGAGATTGAAAAGGTAATCGAAAAACTCCCAACAACAAAAAAAAGCCCTGGTCTGGACGGCTTCACTGCAGAGTTCTACCAAACTTTCAGAGAAGAGTTAACTGCACTACTACTAAAGGTATTTCAGAGCATAGAAAAGGACAGAACACTACCTAACTCATTCTATGAAGCCACCATATCCCTGATACCAAAATCAGGTTAAGACACCACAAGAAAAGAAAATTACAGACCTATATCCCTCATGAATGTAGATGCAAAAATCCTCAACAAAATTCTAGCCAATAGAATTCAACAACATATCAAAAAAATAATTCACCATGTCCAAGTGGGATTCATACCACGTACGCAGGGATAGTTTAACATTAGGAAAACAATTAATGTAATCCACCACATAAATAAAACAAAAGACAAGGATCACATGATGTTATCAATTGTTGCAGAGAAGGCATTTGACAAAGTTTTCACCCATTCATGACAAAAACTCTCAGCAAAATAGGAATAGAAGGAAAATTCCTCAACATAATGAAGGGCATTTATACAAAGCCAACAGCCAACATCACCCTAAATGGAGAGAGCCTGAAAACATTCCCATTGAGATCGGGAACCAGACAAGGATGCCCTTTATCACCACTCTTATTCAACATTGTGCTGGAAGTCCTAGCCAGAGCAATTAAGCTAGAGAAAGAAATAAAGGGCATCCAGATTGGCAAGGAAGAACTCAAAGTATCTCTATTTGCAGATGACATGATCTTATACACAGAAAACCCTAAGGAATCCTCAAGAAAACTACTGAAACTAATAGAAGAGTTCAGCAGAG
This sequence comes from Loxodonta africana, assembly GCF_030014295.1. Classification (NCBI taxonomy): domain Eukaryota; kingdom Metazoa; phylum Chordata; class Mammalia; order Proboscidea; family Elephantidae; genus Loxodonta; species Loxodonta africana. The sequence goes on from NC_087369.1 coordinate 17,860,361, forward strand.
TATCCAGATACAAGATAAACATACAAAAATCAGTTGGATTCCTCTACACCAATAAAAAGAACATCGAGGAGGAAATCGCCAAATCAATGCCATTCACAGTAGCCCCCAAGAAGACAAAATACTTAGGAATAAATCTTACCAGAGATGTAAAAGACCTATACAAAGAAAACTACAGGACACTTCTGCAAGAAACCAAAAGAGACTTACAGAAGTGGAAGAACATACCTTGTTTGTGGACAGGAAGACTTAACATTATAAAAATGTCTATTCTACCAAAAGCAATCTATACATTTAATGCAATTCCGATCCAAATCCTAACGACATTCCTTAATGAGATGGAGAAACAAATCACCAACTTCATATGGAAGGGAAAGAGGCCCCAGATAAATAAGGCATTACTGAAAAAGAACAAAGTGGGAGGCCTTACTTTACCCGATTTTAGAACCTATTATACTGCCACAGTAGTCAAACAGCCTGGTACAGGTACAACAACAGATACATAGAACAATGGAACAGAATTGAGAATCGAGACATAAATCCATCCACGCATGAGCAGTTGATACTTGACAAAGGCCCCAAAACAGTTAAATGGGGAAAAGACAGTCTTTTTAACAAATGGTGCTGGCATAACTGGATATCCATCTGCAAAAAAATGAAACAAGACCCATATCTCACTCCATGCACAAAAACAAGCTCAAAATGGATCAAAGACCTAAATATAAAATCTAAAACGATAAAGATTATGGAAGAAAAAATAGGGACAACATTAGGAGCCCTAATACATGGCATAAACAGTATACAAAACACTAGTAAGAATGCAGAAGAAAAACTAGATAACGGGGAGCTCCTAAAAATCAAACACCTATGCTCATCCAAAGACTTCACCAAAAGAGTAAAAAGACTACCTACAGACTGGGAAAAAGTTTTTAGCTATGACATTTCCAATCAGTGCCTGATCTCTAGAATCTACGTGATACTGCAAAAACTCAACTACAAAAAGACAACCCAATTAAAAAATGGGCAAAAGATATGAATAGACACTTCACTAAAGAAGACATTCAGGTAGCTAACAGATATATGAGGAAATGTTCACGATTATTAGCCATTAGAGAAATGCAGATCAAAACTACAATGAGATTTCATCTCACTCCAACAAGGCTGGCATTAATCCAAAAAAAAAAAAAACACAAAATAATAAATGTTGGAGAGGCTGTGGAGAGATTGGAACACTTATACACTGCTGCTGGGAATGTAAAAAGGTACAACCATTTTGGAAATCAATTTGGTGCTTCCTTAAAAATCTAGAAATAGAACTACCATACGATCCAGCAATCCCACTCCTCAGAATATATCCTAGAGGAATAAGAGCCTTTACATGAACAGATACATGCACACTCAAGCTTATTGCAGCACTGTTTACAATAGCAAAAAGATGGAAGCAACCAAGGTGCCCATCGATGGATGAATGGATAAATTATGGTATATTCACACGATGGAATACTATGCATCGATAAAGAACAGTGAGGAATCTGTGAAACATTTCATAACATGGAGGAACCTGGAAGGCATTATGCTGAGTGAAATTAGTCAGTTGCAGAAGGACAAATATTATAAAAGACCACTATTATAAGAACTTGAGAAATAGTTTAAACTGAGAAGAAAACATTCTTTTGTGGTTATGAGGGGGGAGGGAGGGAAGGTGGGAGACAGGTATTCACTAATTAGATAGTAGATAAGAACTACTTTAGGTGAAGGGAAAGACAACACACAATACAGGGGAGATCAGCACAACCGGACTAAACCAAAAGCAAAGAAGTTTCCTGAACAAACTGAATGCTTCGAAGGCCAGTGTAGCAGGGGCAGGGGTTTGGAGACCATGGTTTCAGGGGACACCTAAGTCAATTGGCATAATAAAATCTATTAAGAAAACATTCTGCATCCCACTTTGAAGAGTGGCGTCTGGGGTCTTAAATGCTAGGAAGCAGCCATCTAAGATGCATCAATGAGTCTCAACCCACCTGGAGCAAAGGAGAATGAAGAACACCAAGGACACAAGGTGATTACGAGCCCAAGAGACAGAAAGGGCCACATGAACCAGCGACTACATCATCCTGAGACCAGAAGAACTAGATGGTGCCCGGCTACAACCAATGACTGCCCTGACAGGGAAAACAACAGAGAACCCCTGAGGGAGCAGGAGAGCAGTGGGATGCAGACCCCAAATTCTCATAAAAAGACTAGACTTAATGGTCTGACTGAGACTAGAAGGATCCGGTGGTCATGGCCCTCATACCTTCTGTTGGCCCAGGACAGGAACCATTCCCGAAGCCAACTCTTCAGACATGGATTGGACTGGGCAATGGGTTGGAAAGGGATGCTGGTGAGAAGTGAGATTCTTGAATCAGGTGGACACTTGAGACTATGTTGGCATCTCCTGCCTGGAGGGTAGATGAGAGGGTGGAGGGGGTTAGAACCTGGCGAAATGGACACAAAAAGAGAGAGTAGAGGGAGAGAGTGGGCTGTGTAGGGGGAGAGTAATTGGGAGTGTGTAGCAAGGTGTCTATGAGTTTTTATGTGAGAGACTGACTTGATTTGTAAACTTTCACTTAAAGCACAATAAAATTATTTCAAAAAAAGAGATTGGCTTAAGACACTATCTAATCTTACAGATCTCATGTATCAGTGCCACTAATCCATCTTTTATATGATAGTGATAGGATTTACAACACATAGGGAAATCACATCAGATGACAAAATGGTAAACAATCATACAATACCGGGAATCGTGGCCTAGCCAAGTTGACACGAATTTTTTTTTAATAACTTTTATTAAGCTTCAAGTGAACGTTTACAAATCCAATCAGTCTGTCACATATAAGTTTACATACATCTCACTCCCTACTCCCACTTGCTCTCCCCCTCTTGAGTCAGCCCTTTCAGTCTCTCCTTTCTTGACAATTTTGCCGGCTTCCCTCTCTCTCTATCCTCCCATCCCCCCTCCAGACAAGAGTTGCCAACACAATCTCAAGTGTCCACCCGATATAATTAGCTCACTCTTCATCAGCGTCTCTCTCCCACCCGCTGACCAGTCTCTTTCATTTCTGATGAGTTGTCTTCGGGGATGGTTCCTGTCCTGTGTCAACTGAAGGTCTGGGGAGCATGGCCGCCGGGATTCCTCCCGTCTCAGTCAGACCATCAAGTTTGGTCTCTCCATGAGAATTTGGGGTCTGCATCCCACTGATCTCCCGCTCCCTCAGGGGTCCTCTGCTGTGCTCCCTGTCAGGGCAGTCATCGATTGTGGCCGGGCACCAACTAGTTCTTCTGGTCTCAGGATGATGCAGGTCTCTGGTTCATGTGGCCCCTTCTGTCTCTTGGGCTCTTAGTTGTCATGTGGCCTTGGTGTTCTTCATTTTCCCTTGCTCCAGGTGGGTTGAGACCAACTGCTGCATCTTAGATGGCCGCTTGTCAGCATTTAAGACCCCAGACGCCACCTTTCAAAGTGGGATGCAGAATGATTTCATAATAGAATTATTTTGCCAATTGACTTAGAAGTTCCCGCAAACCATGTTCCCCAGACCCCCGCACTTGCTCCGCTGACCTTTGAAGCATTCATTTTATCCCGGAAACTTCTTTGCTTTTGGTCCAGTCCAATTGAGCTGACCTTCCATGTATTGAGTGTTGTCTTTCCCTTCACCTAAAGCAGTTCTTATCTACTGATTAATCAATAAAAAACCCTCTCCCACCTTCCCTCCCTCCCCCCCTCGTAACCACAAAAGTATGTGTTCTTCTCAGGTTTACTATTTCTCAAGATCTTACAATAGTGGTCTTATACAATATTTGTCCTTTTGCCTCTGACTCATTTCGCTCAGCATAATGCCTTCCAGGTTCCTCCATGTTATGAAATGTTTCAGAGATTCGTCACTGTTCTTTATCGATGCGTAGTATTCCATTGTGTGAATATACCACAATTTATTTACCCATTCATCCGTTGATGGACACCTTGGTTGCTTCCAACTTTTTGCTATTGTAAACAGAGCTGCAATAAACATGGGTGTGCATATATCTGTTTGTATGAAGGCTCTTGTATCTCTAGGGTATATTCCGAGGAGTGGGATTTCTGGGTTGTATGGTAGTTCTATTTCTAACTGTTTAAGATAACGCCAGATAGATTTCCAAAGTGGTTGTACCATTTTACATTCCCACCAGCAGTGTATGAGAGTTCCAATCTCTCCACAGCCTCTCCAACATTTATTATTTTGTGTTTTTTGGATTAATGCCAGCCTTGCTGGTGTGAGATGGAATCTCATCGTAGTTTTAATTTGCATTTCTCTAATGGCTAATGATCGGGAGCATTTTCTCATGTATCTGTTGGCTGCCTGAATATCTTCTTTAGTGAAATGTGTGTTCATATCCGTTGCCCATTTCTTGATTGGGTTGTTTGTCTTTTTGTGGTTGAGTTTTGACAGAATCATGTAGATTTTAGAGATCAGGCGCTGGTCGGAGATGTCATAGCTGAAAATTCTTTCCCAGTCTGTAGGTGGTCTTTTTACTCTTTTGGAGAAGTCTTTAGATGAGCATAGGTGTTTGATTTTTAGGAGCTCCCAGTTATCGGGTTTCTCTTCATCATTTTTGGTAATGTTTTGTATTCTGTTTATACCTTGTATTAGGGCTCCTAGGGTTGTCCCTATTTTTTCTTCCATGATCTTTATCGTTTTAGTCTTTATGTTTAGGTCTTTGATCCACTTGGAGTTAGTTTTTGTGCATGGTGTGAGGTATGGGTCCTGTTTCATTTTTTTGCAAATGGATATCCAGTTATGCCAGCACCATTTGTTAAAAAGGCTATCTTTCCCCAGTTAATTGACACTGGTCCTTTGTCAAATATCAGCTGCTCATACGTGGATGGATCTATGTCTGGGTTCTCAATTCTGTTCCATTGGTCTATGTGTCTGTTGTTGTACCAATACCAGGCTGTTTTGACTACTGTGGCTGTATAGTAGGTTCTGAAGTCAGGTAAGGTGAGGCCTCCCACTTTCTTCTTCTTTTTCAGTAGTGCTTTGCTTATCTGGGGCTTCTTTCCCTTCCATATGAAATTGGTGATTTGTTTTCTCTATCCCCTTAAAATATGACATTGGAATTTGGATCGGAAGTGCATTAAATGTATAGATGGCTTTTGGTAGAATAGACATTTTTACTATGTTAAGTCTTCCTATCCATGAGCAGGGTATGTTTTTCCACTTAAGTATGTCCTTTTGAATTTCTTGTAGTAGAGCTTTGTAGTTTTCTTTGTATAGGTCTTTTACATCCTTGGTAAGATTTATTCCTAAGTATCTTATCTTCTTGGGGGCTACTGTGAATGGTATTGATTTGGTTATTTCCTCTTCGATGTTCTTTTTGTTGATGTAGAGGAATCCAAGTGATTTTTGTATGTTTATTTTATAACCTGAGACTCTGCCAAACTCTTCTATTAGTTTCAGTAGTTTTCTGGAGGATTCCTTAGGGTTTTCTGTGTATATAATCATGTCATCTGCAAATAGTGATAACTTTACTTCTTCCTTACCAATCCGGATACCTTTTATTTCTTTGTCTAGCCTAACTGCCCTGGCTAGGACTTCTAGCACAATGTTGAATAAGAGCGGTGATAAAGGGCATCCTTGTCTGGTTCCCGTTCTCAAGGGAAATGCTTTCAGGTTCTCTCCATTTAGAGTGATATTGGCTGTTGGCTTTGCATAGATGCCCTTTATTATGTTGAGGAATTTACCTTCAATTCCTATTTTGGTAAGAGTTTTTATCATGAATGGGTGTTGGACTTTGTCAAATGCCTTTTGTGCATCAATTGATAAGATCATGTGGTTTTTGTCTTTTGTTTTATTTATGTGATGGCTTACATTAATGGTTTTTCTGATATTAAACCAGCCTTGCATACCTGGTATAAATCCCACTTGATCAGGGTGAATTATTTTTTTGATGTGTTGTTGGATTCTATTGGCTAGAATTTTGTTGAGGATTTTTGCATCAATGTTCATGAGGGATATAGGTCTATAATTTTTTTTTTTGTAATGTCTTTACCTGGTTTTGGTATCAGGGAGATGGTGGCTTCATAGAATGAGTTGGGTAGTATTCCGTCATTTTCTATGCTTTGGAATACCTTTAGTAGTAGTGGTGTTAACTCTTCTCTGAAAGTTTGGTAGAACTCTGCAGTGAAGCCGTCCGGGCCAGGGCTTTTTTTTGTTGGGAGTTTTTTGATTACTGTTTCAATCTGTTTTTTTGTTATGGGTCTATTTAGTTGTTCTACTTCTGAATGTGTTAGTTTAGGTAGGTAGTGTTTTTCCAGGAATTCATCCATTTCTTTTAGGTTTTCAAATTTGTTAGAGTACAATTTTTCATAATAATCTGAAATGATTGTTGCTCAGTTTCTATTTGTTCAAGTTGTAGGGACAGTTCTCTGATTTTGGCTCTTTCTTCTTTTTGTATGTGTGCATTTATCGATATAAATTGGCCTCTGAGCACTGCTTTTGCTGTGTCCCAGAGGTTTTGATAGGAAGTATTTTCATTCTCGTTGCTTTCTATGAATTTCCTTATTCCCTCCTTGATGTCTTCTATAACCCAGTCTTTTTTCAGGAGGGTATTGTTCAGTTTCCAAGTATTTTATTTCTTTTCCCTAGTTTTTCTGTTATTGATCTCTAGTTTTATTGCCTTGTGGTCTGAGAAGATGCTTTGTAATATTTCGATGTTTTGGATTCTGCAAAGGTTTGTTTTATGACCTAATATGTGGTCTATTCTAGAGAATGTTCCATGTGCGCTAGAAAAAAAAGTATATTTTGCAGCAGTTGGGTGGAGAGTTCTGTATAAGTCTATGAGGTCAAGTTGGTTGATTGTTGTAATTAGATCTTCCGCGTCTCTATTGAGCTTCTTACTGGATGTCCTGTCCTTCTCCGAAAGTGGTGTGTTGAAGTCTCCTACTATAATTGTGGAGGTATCTATCTCGCTTTTCAATTCTGTTAAAATTTGATTTATGTTATCTTGCAGCCCTGTCATTGGGTGCATAAATATTTAATATGGTTATGTCTTCCTGATCAATTGTCCCTTTTATCATTATATAGTGTCCTTCTTTATCCTTTGTGGTGGATTTAAGTCTGAAGTCTATTTTCTCAGAAATTAATATTGCTACTCCTCTTCTTTTTTGCTTATTGTTTGCTTGATATACTTTTTTCCATCCTTTGAGTTTTAGTTTGTTTGTGTCTCTAAGTCTAAGGTGTGTCTCTTGTAGGCAGCATATAGATGGATCGTGTTTCTTTATCCAGTCTGTGACTCTCTGTCTCTTTATTGGTGCATTTAGTCCATTTACATTCAGGGTAATTATAGATAAATAAGTTTTTAGTGCTGTCATTTTGATGCCTTTTTATGGGTGTTGTTGACAATTTCATTTTTCCACATACTTTTTTGTGCTGAGGCGTTTTTCTTAGTAAATTGTGAGATCCTCATTTTCATAGTGCTTGACTTTATGTTAATTTAGTCGTTGCGTTTTTCTTGGTTTTTATCTTGAGTTATAGAGTTGTTATACCTTTTTGTGTTTACCTTATTATTTACCCCTATTTTTCTAAGTAAAAACCTAACTTGTATTGTTCTATATCGCCTTGTATCACTCTCCATATGGCAGTTCAATGCCTCCTGTATTTAGTCCCTCTTTTTGATTATTGTGATCTTTTACCTATTGACTTCCATGATTCCCTGTTATGTGTATTTTTTTTTTAATTAATCTTAATTTGTTTGTTTTTGTGATTTCCCTATTTGAGTTGATATCAGGACGTTCTGTTTTGTGACCTTGTGTTGTGCTGATATCTGATATTACTGGTTCTCTGACCAAACAATATCCTTTAGTATTTCTTGTAGCTTTGGTTTGGTTTTTGCAAATTCTCTAAACTTGTGTTTGTCTGTAAATATCTTAATTTCGCCTTCATATTTCAGAGAGAGTTTTGCTGGATATACGATCCTTGGCTGGCAGTTTTTCTCCTTCAGTGTTCTGTATATGTCGTCCCATTCCCTTCTTGCCTGCATGGTTTCTGCTGAGTAGTCAGAACATATTCTTATTGATTCTCCCTTGAAGGAAACCTTTCTTTTCTCCCTGGCTGCTTTTAAAATTTTCTGTTTATCTTTGGTTTTGGCGAGTTTGATGATAATATGTCTTGGTGTTTTTCTTTTTGGATCAATCTTAAATGGGGTTCGATGAGCATCTTGGATAGATATCCTTTCGTCTTTCATGATGTCAGGGAAGTTTTGTGCCAGGAGTTCTTCAACTATTTTCTCTGTGGTTTCTGTCCCCCCTCCCTGTTCTGGGACTCCAATCACCCGCAGGTTATCCTTCTTGATAGAGTCCCACATAATTCTTAGGGTTTCTTCATTTTTTTTAATTCTTTTATCTGATTTTTTTTCAGCTATGTTGGTGTTGATTCCCTCGTCCTCCAGATGTCCCAGTCTGCATTCTAATTGCTCGAGTCTGCTCCTCTGACTTCCTATTGCGTTGTCTAATTCTGTAATTTTATTGTTAATCTTTTGGATTTCTACATGTTGTCTCTCTATGGATTCTTGCAACTTATTAATTTTTCCACTATGTTCTTGAATAATCTTTTTGAGTTCTTCAACAGTTTTATCCGTGTGTTCCTTGGCTTTTTCTGCAGTTATCCTAATTTCATTTGTGATGTCTTAAAGCATTCTGTAAATTAGTTTTTTATATTCTGTATCTGATAATTCCAAGATTGTATCTTCATTTGGGAAAGATTTTGATTCTTTTGTTTGGGGGGTTGGAGAAGCTGTCATGGTCTGCTTCTTTAAGTGGTTTGATATGGATTGTTGTCTCCGAGCCATCACTGGGAAACTGGTTTTTCCAGAAAATCCGATAAAAAAAAATGCAGTCAGATCCCTATCAGAGTTCTCCCTCTGGCTCAGGCTATTCAGATGTTAATGAAGCCGCCTGCGTCCAGTCCAAATCCCTGTGGGACGGTTCCCCGGCTCGGACGCTGCTCTTTCTGCTCCAAGACCAGTCACTGCCTCCCGGGGACTTCTCCTACCGGCTGCGTCCCACGCCACCCGTGGAACCGGCTGGTCCCCCTCCCGGGGTTAGTTCAGGGGGGTGGAGCAGCTCTCTGTGCTTGTGCCGTACCTGACTGGTACACTGGCTCCAGGCTCTGGAAACAATCGCTGCTTCCCCGTATTAGTTCGTTCTCCGTCTCTAAATCTGTGTTTGTTGTTCAGGGTTCGTAGATTGTTATGTATGTGATCGATTCACTTGTTTTTCCGAGTCTTTGTTGTAAGAGGGATCCGAGGTAGCATCTGCCTAGTCCGCCATCTTGGCTCCCTGACACAAATTTTTTGTGGGGGGACACAATTCAATTCATAGCCATCACAATGAAGAAGAACTTCGAGGGGCAAATCAGTAGAGGTCTTCAAACATTTGGGGAACTCTCATGAGGAAGAGGAAGGAGATGTATTCTGAATGGCATCTGAAAATCCAGAATGGAAACTACATGGGGAAAAAATGGCAGAATTCCATGTCAACTTAATATATAAATATCTATGTAGAATTTTTTTTAATTAAGGGATGCCCATTTAGTTTTACAAAAGAATTCTTTCCTTCATACGTTTGTTTGTTTGTTTTTAATTTAGGTGAAATTCACATAACATAAAATTAACCATTTTAAAGTGTACGACTCAGTGGCATTTAGTACATTCTCACTGTTGTGCAATCATCATTTTTATGTACTTAAAAACCTTTTCATCACCCTCAAAGTGGACCTCATACCATTAAGTATGCCCTCTCTAACTCCCTCTCCCCCAGCCCTAGGCAACCACTAATCTACTTTCTGTCTGTATGAATTTGCCTAATTTGGACTGTTCATATAAGTAGAAGTAGAATTGTACAACATGTGGTCCTTTGTGACTGGCTTCTTTCACTTAGTATACTGCTTCCAAGGTTCATCCATGTTGTAGCATGTATCAGTACTTCATTCCTTTTTATGACCTAATAATATTCTACCGTGTGTATGTACCATTTCCACCTTTTGGCTATTGTGAGTAGTGCTACAATGAATTTGGGTGTACGAATAACTGTTTGAGTACCTGCTTTCAAGTTTTGGGGGTATATACCTAAGAGTGGAATTGTTGGGTCATATAGTTAGTGTGGAGCCCTGGTAGCACAGTGGTTAAGAGCTTGGCTGCTGACCAAAAGGTCAGCAGGTCAGATCCACCAGCTGCTCCTTGGAAACCCTATGGGGCAGTTCTACTCTGTCCTATAGCATTGCTATTATTCAGAATAGACTCGACAGCAGCGTGTTTTATTGGTTTATGGTTAGCATTCTTTTAATAGTAAGGCCTTCTATGCATTTAAGATTTTTCGACTTGCAAAACAACCTTACAGGAATACACTGAGTCCCTCAGTTCCCTTGCACAGTTCACAAAGTTAATGTGAGGAGAGTTCCACATAGAAACTGTTGACAAACGTGCGCAAAGGCAATAGAGAAATCACAACGGGTGGTCGAATACCCTCGGGCTAGTACCCCTGAATGGCCAAGGGGAAGGGCAGTTACTGAGCCTGTGGACAGAGTTGTGTGGAGAAGCCTGAGTGACAGTTGCTGTGACCTGACTTTAGTGGAGGGAGATAGCTTGTGATGACCCTGCAGAAGGAAGCTGGTGGAACAAATACCCTGAACCTCACTCTTTCCTTCCTGCAATCTGCCAAGGCTCCCCATTGGCTGAACCCAACCGGAAGCCAGAAGGTAGGAAGCACATTTACGGAATCCCTGCACGTCAGCCCTTCAGTCCCTAAGGCAGAGCAGAAAGGGTGGAGAGTCGGTCTGCAGGAGCAACCATAAGGTAAACCCGAACTTGCTACTTTATGTATCAACCATTCCATCTTGCATCTTCGCACTTTGGCCCGTGTCTGAGCAATACCAAAGAAACCTCAGTTCCAACAGTCTCCGAAGCAATTAGTGTGAACTAATCTAAAATGAAAGTGGAAACTCAGCATGCTGGAAGTGACACTGGTGGTTTTTCATCTCCCTGCATTCATATGGATGAATACTCTCTTCGTTTTTAAATATGTTTACAGACTGATGCACTTCTGTTACGTGCTAAACCGACGGTAACCAAAAGAGGACAATAAATCTTGCTTCTGTAAAGAACGCTTACAACAATAAGAGACAGCTTTCATCTTCTCAAAGCATCCAATGGTCCTCTGTAAAAGTCTGAATAGGTCAGAATTCCAAGAGCAAATCTAGCTGGATCAAGTTTGAGCCTTGGGGAGAAAGAAGGATAAAACACAGTGATACTCTTGGGCCTAAACATTATGTTTGGGTTTTCCATTAGACAAATGTTCGCTCTCCTTCCTCATTTGTTCAGAAAGGGTACCATCTGTCTCGTTGGTAATTCTTATCCCAGTCTGACTCCTTTCTGTAAATGTCCTGTCTCAGTTATAACAGTTACAGTCTTTGTTTATTGTTTTTGTTTGTTGATGTTCATTGCTGTCGATTCCAACTCACGGCAACCCCAGGTGTACAGAGTAGAACTGCTCCACAGAGCTTTCAAGGCTGTGACTTTTAGGAAGCAGATGGCCAGGCCTGTCTTCTGAGGCCCCTCTGGGTGGGTTCAAACCACCAACCTTTCAGCTGTTTGTGCCACCCAGGGACTCCACATTTATTGTTGTATTGTGGTAAAAATACACGTAACAGAACGTTTGCTAATACCACATTTTTTTTTTTTGCATGTACGATTCAGTGGCATTGGCTTGGTTCATCATATTGTGCAACCATCACTACTATATAAAAACCAAAAAACCAAACCCTTTGCCATGGAGTTGATTCCAACTCATAGCAACACTACAGGACAAAGTAGAACTGCCCCACAGGGTTTCCAAGGAGTGGCTGGTGGATTTGAACTGCCAACCTTTTGGTTAGCAGCCCAGCCCTTAACCACTTCACCATCAGGGCCTCACCGCTATATATCACCCGATTTTTTAAAAGGGCTGGTCTCAACTCTGCACCCAGAGGTTTCTTCTTACCAGGGTCTTGGTCCTTAAATTCCATCGTCAGCTCCACTGCCAGCTCCAGCCAGAAGCTTCAGCCTCCGTCAGGCCCACACCCATGATGCTGTGAACTGGGCAGGGTCAGGCTGGACTTGACGAAAGAAACTTGATAGGAACTGAGGGTGATTTAAGGGAATAAAGTCCTGGAGGCCACCTGGAGAGGTCTATAAAGGCCAGGGCTACTGACGACCTTCCCAGGGTGAGTAAGGAAATGCCCAAACAGGTCTACAGAAGGCTTTTAGCCAAAAACCCCACAATGTGATAGACTTATGCCCTTCACAAGTTATTTACAGTGTTTATATATTAAGAAATTAATGCTACAGGCTCTACGAAAAGTCACATAAAGGAGGACCTTCTTTCACCAGCTGCAGTCGCCGTTGAATCAGTTGTGCCTCTCCGTGACCCCGCACCTACAGAGCAGAACTGTGCTCCGAGGGGGTTCCAGTGAGTGATTTTTTGGCAGTAGCTCCCCAAGTCTTTCTTCTGAGGCACCTCTGGGTGGGTTTGAACCTCCAACCTTCCAGTTAGCAGCCACTTGTTAGCTGTTTGCACCACCAAGGGACTCCCTTCTGTCACCAAGCAGGGCTAAACCTGTGACTGTGCAATGCTAAGAAAACAAACAAACAAACAAACAAAAGCCTTGGGCTGCCTCACACGGTTTCCGCCCCGGCTGTTGTTCCTCGGTGCTGTTTTCTTCCCTTTCTCACAGCGCTCCGCATTTGATATCGTCATTATTTAACATGTCTGCCTTCCTGGCTAGACTCTGAGTCCCTGAGAGGAAGGATCATGCTTTATTCATTTTTGCATCCCGCTGGCCCAGGAGCTCCTTCCCTAGAGTACACACCCAATGAGTGCTTGTCAGATAAATTAATAACGGGGCAATCTTGCCTTCCAGCTCTGCTCCCTTGAGGAGAAGGATTCTCAAACTGAGAGAGAACACTCGCCCTCTTGTGTATGCACAAGAGCGGAGCTTGTAGCTTGGGTTTTCTTTCTGTTTTGTATTCTGCATGCGCTACACAACCATATTTTGTTACGTTGAATCACTTACAGCAGGGGCCAGCAAACTTCTTCAAGGGCCAGATACTAACTCTTTTAGGCTTTAGGAGCCATGCCACGTGTGTTGAAACTACTCGTTTCTGCCCTTGTAGCACGAAAGCTGTCCCTGAGTGGCGCAAACAGTTTGGGAGTAGAGCCTCCGTAAAACGGAAAGGTTGGCGATTCAAACCCACCCAGTGGCACTGCGGAATAAAGGTCCAGCGATCTGCTTCTGTAAAGATTACAGCCAAGAAAACCCCATGGAGCAGTTCTTCTCTGTAACACATGGGGTCGCCATGAGTCAGAATCAATTCGTGGGCAATCGATTGACACACACACACAGAACAAAAGCAGCCATAAACAATATCTAAATGACTGGGCATGGCTCTGTACCATTCAAACAAGTCCCTACTACTGGACATAGATTGTGAACGGCTGTAATGAGCAGCATCATATACGAGATTAGATGCTCCAAAGTGGGACTCCTGGGGCAATGGATAAATACATCGGGGAGTTTAGTACCCAAAAACCCAATTCAAACCAGCTCCTGTCAAGTCAATTCCGACTCATGGCGACCCCATAAGTTGCAGAGTAGAACTGAGCTCCACAGGGCTTTCCATGGTTGTGACCTTTTGGAATTAGATTAGCAGACCTTTCTCCCCAGGTGCCTCTGGGTGGATTCTAACTGCCAGTCTTTCGGTTAGTAGCTGAGTGCTTAACCATTTGCACAATCTAGGGAAGTTTGGTAGATACAGCCAAATTTGTGTTACCTTTTCATAAAAGTTTTAACTAAAAATATAAACTTGATTTCAAAATCGAATTATTCACAGCTTCCAAACTCAGGATTGCCACAGGAATTAGATGACCAACAAGAATTTATTATCCACCATTTTGCCTACGATACACGCTATGGGAAAAACAAAAGGGTTGTAGGACATGTCTCTTCACTCAAAATGATTGTTGACTTGAATTTTTTAAATGAATTAACTAATTACTGATTTAACTAATAAAAGAAAATCTGTTCCAAATTCATTACCATTATGGCTTAAGACATTCACGGCTAAAGGTAGTCATCTAGACTAGCACTTTGTCTTCGCATCTTTAAAATCTCCTTTTTCACCTTTTGCCTTCTATTAAGGATACCAGTTGCCCTCAAGTTGAGACCCCACGTGTGTCAGAGTAGAACTGTGCTCCATAGGGCTTTCAGTGGTTGGTTTTTCAGAAGTAGATGACCAGGTCTTTGTTCCGAGGCACCTCTGGGTCTTTTGGTTAGCAGCTGAGTGCATTAACCGCCCAGGGACTCCAAACTGAGATTATTACCATATTATTACTATACTTTTTCTGCTGCATTTTTGGTTCCCACTTGCTTAAGCCTTCATGCTTACTCATCCCGTTTTTGTTTATAAGCCGACTCAGGTCACAGACCTAGCTTCCCTCTCTTGTCCTTCCGTGTGCTAACCAGAGTGTTTTGGAGCCCAAGGGTATTGGATAATAGTTTTTGGCTGATGATCCCAATCCTTCTTCATTCCATGGCCAGAGAGGAAATTTCTTAATTTAATGTACAAATTCTTTCATTGAATTAGATCCCAGGATTAGAAAATCTTGAATTACATCCAGCTACAGACATTTTTAAATTTCTGGCAGTTCCCTGTCGATGTATTGCTGCAACTGTTTTTGAATTATCTTCAGCATAACTTTACTTGCATGGGATGTTAAATTATGGATAACATTGCAAAGAATGGGAAATTCAGAGCACTTAATTGTGGTCATACAGAACCTAAACATAGACCAAGAGACAGTCGTTCAAAGAGCAAGGGGATACTGTGTGGTTTAAAGTCAGGAAAGGTGTGTGTCACGGTTATATCCTTTCACCATACTTATTCAATCTGTATGCTCAGCAAATAATCTGAGAAGCTAGACTCTATGAAGAAGAATGGGACATCAGGGTTGGAGGAAGACTCATCAACAACCTGCATTATGCAGATGACACAACCTTGCTTGCTGAAAATGAAGATGACTTGAAGCACTTACTGATGAAGAAAACAAAAATCCTCACGACTGGACCAATAAGCAACATCATGATAAATGGAGAAAAGATTGAAGTTGTCAAGGATTTCATTTTACTTGGATCCATGATCGATACCCATGGAAGCAGCGGTTGAGGAATCAAAAGATGCATTGCATTGGGCAAATCTGCTGCAAAAGATCTCTTTAAAGTGTTAAAAAGCAAAGATGTCACCTTGAAGACTAAGGTGCACCTGACCCAAGCCATGGTGTTTTCAATATCCTCATATGAATGCGAAAGCTGGACAATGAATTAGGAAGACCGAAGAAGAATTGACTCGTTTGAATTGTGTTGGCGAAGAATATTGAACATCGGTGCATGGATTGCCAGAAGGATGAACAAATCTGTCTTGGAAGAAGTACAGCCAGAGTGCTCCTTAGAAGTGAGGATGTCGAGACTATGTCTCACATACTTTGGACAAGTTGTCAGGAGGGATCAGTCCCTAAAGAAGGATATCATGCTTGGTAAAGTAGAGCATCAGCGAAAAAGAGGAAAACCCTCAACAAGATGGCTTGACAAAGTGGCTGCAACAATGGGCTCAAGCATAACAACGATTGTGAGGATGGTGCAGGACTGGGCACTGTTTTGTTCTGTTGTACATGTTGCTGTGAGTCGGAACCGGCTCAACAGCACCTAACAACAACAGTCATTCTTAGTGGACTGTTCGGCTGACACTTCCAGCATCTAGACTCCACATCAAGGGGAAAGGAGAAGTAAGTGGTATGTTGTGAAAAGACCCCTTGGTGAAGGCCTGTTTTAGATAAGCTCAGGAAAGTTTACAGTGGCTGTCACTACTTTTCCTTCTTTGCTAAGAATTCTAGTTTCCGTGGCTGCTGTGATGGGGGAAAAGCAGCAGCAACTGCTATGCAGTTGACAGGGTTGTTTTGCTGCTGTTCCCCGTGGAAAACATGGAGGACAGCTGATAAAATTGGCTTTGTGAAGATGGCATTTTGAAAGACAGGTGATGGTTGGCTTCTCTATCCTGGATTTTCATGTGTGTTTTCTTTCCCCATCTTCAAAGACTTTTGGATTGCAGTAAGAAACCAAAACATAACTTTGTGGGGATGGTTTATCCATCAAATGGTTTTGACAATAAATGCTCAGCAAAATACAAATTGTGAAGCTGGGCTCTATGAAACAGCTCTCAAGGCAAGATGTTTCTTTTTGGAGAGCGTCTTCGAAGTTTACATACTGCAGTAATTTGGGTAATGATAGGGGATCTTGGGAAACCAGCAGCAAAGTATCAAATAACAAACATCTGGAGATGTTGGCAGGCATGAGTTGGAAGGATGCCTCGTGAGGCAGCAGGTGTGCAGAATAAATGCCAGGGGATGAAGCGGAATTAGGTGGGAGTGGTGATTGTGGGTAGTAGGACTTGAGTCTGCGAGATGAGAGACCCGGGTGTTCTGTCTTTATTTGCTACAAAACATATGACCAGGAACTAGCCAGTCATTTATGGCTTATTGCATGCTACGCTCATCTTACTCAGAATATTTTCTGTTTGTTTTAAACAAGCCTAACACTTGTTATTCTTGACCTTGCTTAGAACTCTTTCTTTCACTTGGGATCTGGCCCCAAATAAATTAACAAACATTTTAATGAAACTGATATTATTTTCTCATCTAAAATGATTTAAAGCTTTGTTATTGGTTATAAATTGAACACATTAAAATCAGCCTTCATTTCAATTAACCATTCCTTCCTTTTTTTTAAGTTGTGCTTTAAGTGAAAGTTCACAGCTCAAGTTAGTTTCTCATACAAAAATTTATACCAACATTGTTATGTGACCCTAGTTGCTCTCCCTATAATGTAACAGCACACTACTCCTTTCCACCCCAGATTTTCCATGTTCATTCAACCAGCTCCTTTCCCTTTCTGCCTTCTCATCTCCCCTCTGGACAGGAGCTGCCCATTTACTCTCGTGTATGTACTTGACCTAAGAAGTACACGCTTCACGAGTACCATTTTATGTCTTATAATCCAGTCTAATCTTTTTGTCTGAAGAGTTGGCTTCCAGAATGGTTTTAGTTCTGGGCTAACAGAGAGTCCGGGGGCCACATTTTCTGGAGTTCTTCCATTCTCAGTCCGACCATTAAGTCTGGGTCTTTTTACTAGAATTTGAGTTCTGTGCCCCACTTTTCTCCTGCTCCATCAGGGACTCTGTGTTGTGTTCCCTGTCAGGGTGGTCATTGGTGGTAGCCTGGCACCATCTAGTTCTTCTGGTCTCAGGCTGATGGAGTCTCTGGTTTATGTGGCCCTTTTTGCATCTTTTTTCCTTCCTTTCTTCCCTCAGCAGTGGTTCTCAAAGTGTGGTCCTCAACACAATAGATAGATCCTGATAGAAAAGGAAAAAAATGTGGAACAGAACTTCAAATCCCAAAGAATCCAGACTTACTGGATCCATTGAGGCAGGAGGAACCCCCGAGACTATGGCCCTGGGATATTCTTCAAACCTTGAAACAAAACTATCCTCTCAAATCATCTTTAAACAAACAGTTTAGCTCAAAAAGTAAAGAATGCCATCCTTAAGCATTGCGCTTTAACAAATACGTATATCTATGTGAGACCAAAGTGACAACTGTAACCCTAAAGCATAGATGAGAAGTTTAGGACGGCACTATCTAAATTAGTGGGGGTGAAACAACTAGAGCAGAAATAAGGAGAATATTGGCACAATGTGAAGAACATAACCAACGTCATTGAACAATATGTGTAGAAATTGTTAAATGGGATCATGCTTTGATGTGCTATTTTCACCAAAAATTCAAAAAAGTGTAGTCTCCAGGCCACAACATCGGCCTGACCTGGGAACATGTTAGAAATGCAGAGTCACAGGCCTCACCCCAGACCTACTGAATCAGAAACTCTGAGGGTGGAGCCCAGCAATCTGCACTTCAAGAAGCCCTCCAGATGATACTGGCACACATCCAAATTTGAGGTCCACTTTTTTTTTACTAGCCTAGGATCAGACGTTAGGGAGAGAGAGTGATAAGGCCATCTCGATTGAAACTTTTAATAGAATTATGTTTTTCCTATTTCAGAAGGCAACCTTCTGTGCAGTTAACTTAAATGGGAAGGCAGTGCTATGGAACTCAGTGTTGCTGAGGCCAGTCTAATCAGATCTGGGGAAATCCCCTTCAGGCAATTAACTATAATGTGGGAACAGGAAGAAATGATCTCTTGCGCATTTATACCCAGTTCAGTATCATCCAGCAATTACCTTATTTTTGTGTGTGTGTCTTGTTTATATATTTATTTCTGAAAAAAGAAAAGAAAAATAAGAAATGATTACAGATTATAGGACAAACACCTGTGTGTATGGTGATTTAGGGTAGATAAATATTAACATTTCATGTATTTTCTTGTAATGTTATTTTTTCTATATGTAGATAAAATTGAAATGTCCTATTGTCTCTGCTCCAAATCTCTTCCCCTCCTTCCCTTTCTCTTTCCTTCTCTTCCTTCCTAGAAGCAACTTAACACCACGAGTTTGGCAATATCCAGTCCATTTTTATAATTTCAGCACATATATATATATATATATATATATATGTACTTACAAATAATTGTCTTCTTATTGTCCCATTAGTGTTGCTAGCACTCGGGTGCAGTAGGGCTTGTGAACTGGCTTGCTCAACTCTGTTCCAACCTCCTTGAGAGCAACCACCTTCCCTTCCCAGTCTCCCTTACAGCTAGGATTATGGATGAGATTTAGATTCTGCCTAAGGGATGCATCCATGCTATCCTTGCATTTGGACCCAAGTTATAGAAGAGAGGCCCGTAGTGAGAAATTCGTTTTGCAGGTCCAGATGGTAGCTGAATTGGCCGCGTTCCAATGCCAGCAGCTGAGGCTGTGGCTTCCCGACTTAACAGAGGTGGTGTCCCTATCACGGCAGAGGCAATGTGGCTGTCCAGGCAGCACTTTAGTGGTAATGGCCCACTCAAAAGGCAGCTTTCTGACTGTGGGAGGACCAGCAGTGCCCCTGGAGGTATGGTTTTGTGGTTGACTTTGAAAGTCTCTTTTGGCACTGAAGCTCATTGTCTATCTCTTCAGTCCACCCTATGATATTGTTACTCACTACCCCATATTATTCCCTTTCTACTTAAACCAGCTAGCTTGATTCTATCTCGGTAATAGATCGCAGTAAATACAATAATTGTTCACTTCCCTGCCTTAATAAATCCAGTATAATTAATAAATGCACTTGATGGCCAAGACCCTTAAAATTCCTGAAAATTCTGGTTAAGAAAATAAAGAAGGAGACTTTTGTCAAATGAAACTAATGGATGCCAAATCACTTTCAACTCCCAGGAGTGACCCAATTTGAACAGAAGTCTCCATGGACACTGTCATAGTAAGTAACATACTAAAAGTATAGAGGAATAAAGCAAGGAAGCAAAGAGGATAGTGAGAGCATAACCTAGGATGAAATCAACAAATATGGGTGAGCTTTGGTCATTGGTTGAATATTTCAATAGTCAAATGGTAGAGGCTCCAACAACAATCCAGGAGAAGATGATGTCAGCTTGGACTGGGGCGATAGGAAGGGAATGGAGGGTAGAGCACAGATGGTGACCGTCAGAGTTTGGTGACAGTAGTAAGTTTTGAGAGGAAGATTTGAATGCAAGTAGTTGCTTAATTGCAGTCCCTGGGTGGAGCAAACAGTTAATGTGCTCGGCTGCTAACCGAAAGGTTGGAGGTTCCAGTCTACCAAGGCGAACCTGGGAAGAAAGGCCTGGGGGTTCACTTCCAAAATAATAACCACTGAAAACCCCACGGAGCACAGGTCTACTCTGACACACGTGGGGTCGCTGTGAATCAGAGTCAACTCAATGGCAACTAGTTTGGTTGTTTAATAGAGAAAAACCAGCAGGAAATTAGGGGAGTATATTAGTTTTCTGTTGCTGCTGTAACAAATTACCACAAACTTAGTGGCTTAAAACAACACAAATTTATTCTCTTACAGTTCTGGAGGTCACAAGTCCAAATGGATTTCACTGGGCTAATGTCAAAGTATTGGCAAGGCTGGTTCCTTCTAGAGGCTCCAGGGAAGAATCCATTTCCTTTCCTCTTCCGGCCTCTAGTGGCCACCAGTATTCCTTGGCTTGTGGTCCCTATAAGTCAGAAACGACTCAATGGCAATGGGTTTGGGGTTTTTTTTGGGTGGTCCCTTTCTTCGTCTTCAAAACGCATCACTCCAATCTCTGCCTCGTCATCGCATTGCCTTCTTTTCACTCTGACTCTTCCTGTGCCTCTCTTACAAGGACTCTTGTGAGTACTTTGGGCCCGCCCAGATAATCCACAATAACTTCCCCATCATGAGATCCCTAATTTAATCACGTCTGCAAAGTCCCTTTTGCCATATATAGTAACATTCACAGGTTCCAGAGATTAGGATGTGGACACACTGGGGGGTAGGGGCATAATTCAGTCTATCACAGGAAGTGAGAGAAGGACGGGAGTAGGTCAGTAATGTATGTGTGCCATGGTGGGCAACTGGCACTCAATCCCACTAGGGAACTCTGGGAGACTGGGGAGTGAAGCACTTCTCAAACTTCAGTGTGCATAGGAATCCCCTGGGGATCTTATTAAGATGCAAGTTCTGATTTAGTAGGTCTGGGTGGACCCTGAGCTTCTGTGTTTCAAACAAACTCCTGGGTTCCCAAGTTCCCATTGCTGCTGCTCCATGAATCCCGCTTTAAGTAGCAAGGGTGTAGAATGTGCCTCAAAGCTATCCCAAATGAGGGATGAAGAGATTGAGGTCTTTATCCACCAGCTCCATCATTGGCTGGGGGCTGCTTCCAGGGGCATTAACTCTCTGGCACTTCCTGCTTGCCCTGCATGTGGGTAGAGAACGTTCCTGTGGGCAGGAAAAAAAAAATTCCCAAATAGAGTCACTGTTGTTCAAAGTAAAGAACCTTTAGTGTATGGAGGTGAATGCTAAGGGGATATGGGCAGGACCCGAACTGCATCTGCTGCAGTGACTGATGCTGCATAGAAGGAAAAGGAGGAACAGGACGGGGTAGGACAGAAGGGGAGACAAAGCGAGAGAGAGAGAAAGAAAGCTAGATAATGAAAAAGGAGAGTTCTTAGGAGGTTTGTTATCTGAGACGCTGAGAGAAAAATAGCAGCATTAACAATTCGTTGTGAGAGACAAGATGGCTGTGTTATTTCCATCCAGATGATCAAATACTTTATGCAGTTGCTGACTCTTTGGCCATCTAGAACCTACAGAGCTCCATCAAAGCCCCCAAATGTTTGTTTGCAGCCTATCAAAATTATGCCTCCCCTGGACCCCTAGGTCGGAAACCCTGGTGGTGCAGTGGTTAAGTGCTACGGCTGCTAACCAAAAGGTCAGCAGTTCAACTCCACCAGGCACTCCTTGGAAACTCTATGGGGGGCAGTTCTACTCTGTCTTATAGGGTCACTCTGAGTTGGAATCGACTCCATGTCAATGGGTTTGGCTTTTTTGGTTGGAACCCCTAGGTCTGGGGCTCCCTTTCCATGCACAATTCTCTTCCAGTCTGGAGGTGGCTCTGGCAACAAGCCCTCTGCAAATGCCAAGGAATAGCTAACAAGGACTTGAGTGGCACAAAGATTTGCACTTGACTACTCACCTGCCCTGGTGGTGCAGTGGTTAAGAGCTCGGCTATTACCAAAAGGTCAGCAGTTTGAATCTTCCAGACGCTCCTTGGAAACCCTGTGGGGCAGTTCTACTGTGTCCTATAAGGTCGTTATGAGTCAGAATCAACTCAAGAGCAACAGGTTTTTTAACCACCCAGCAGTTCCACAGGAGAAAGACCTGGCAATCTGCTTTCATAGATTACAGGCTAGAAAATCCTATGGGGCAGTTCCACTTTATTACATGGGGTCACTATGAGTTGGAATCTACTTAATGACACCTAAAACAAACCTAAAGGTTGGTGGTTTGAACTCACCCAGCTGCACTGAGAAAGATAGTCCTGGCTATCTGATTCTGTAAAGATTACAGACAAAAAAAAAAAAAAAAACCCTACGGAGCAGTTCTAACACATGGGGTTGCCACGAGTTGCAATGAACTCGATGGCAAAGGATTTGGTTTTTTGGATTAGAAGGAGGATTATGGTTATAGGAATGGAAACATGAGATGTGAGAAACATTCCAGAGGACACAGGTCAAAGGAAGCAGAATATGTAAGTGTAGAAATTATGCTCAAGTGAACATCACAGTTTAAAGCCAGTGTAATTTGACTGTTTTGTTATTGATTCTCTAAGTGTGGTTAGGTATAAGTCATCCGCTGGCCAGCAATTTACTATGCATTAGTTGTTGACATCACAATATATAAACCTGGGAAGCATTGCCATAGAAACCAAATAGGATTTAGATTTTGCATTATGTCAAAAGAGCATAAATGAAAATTAACGTGCATTTTTCTTTTCTTCTTGTGATATTGCTATTGTTTAATCTATGAAAGTAATTTCAGGAATGGCAGGATGTTACCTGGAAAATGTTATTTGCTAAACTCCACAGTAATAACTGACTTTTAGAGGCTTGTGTATAGTATCCATTTTGAGTCCCCACCATCTTCCATTGCACACACCATTATTGCTTTAGCCTGTAGGGGATTTTCAGTTCACCATGGATATAACTGATTTGTTCTTTCAGGTACAAAAAATTCTTGGCGCCAAGTCCTCTTGAGTAGTATATTTCTTAGAAGGCACAGGTTATCCAGGAAAGTAAAGGCGAACAAATCCGTCTTGGAAGAAGTACAACCAGAATGCTCCTTAGAAGCAAGGATGGCGAGACTATGTCTCACATACTTTGGACATGTTGTCAGGAGGGACCACTCCCTGGAGAAGGACCCTCAGTGAGATGAATTGACACAGTGGCTGCAACAATGGGCTCAAGCATAACAAGGATTGTGAGGATGGTGAAGGACCGGGCAGTGTTTCGTTCTGTGGTGCAGAGGGTCGCTATGAGTCAGAACCCACTCAACGGCACCAAAAGGGATTTGAAGTTGTAAGTCTGGGTTTCACTACCAGCTTTCTCCAGATTGTTAGCTGCATAAGCTCAGACTAACTGAGTTCAAAAGCCCTTTCCTATGCCAACATTTTAGGCGTTTGTTAAGGCAGTTTACTGCTATACCTGCGGATGTAATCCTGTTTGGAAATAGGGTTTTCTCTGTTATGTAAATGAGGTCATATCAGTGTAGGATATTCCCTAAACTCATTTGCTTCCGAGTTATAAAAAGGGCAAATTAGACACAAACTCATTGAGTGCTGCTAATGATTAAAGGCTTGGCTACTAACCAAAATGTTGAGGGTTCAAGTCCACCTGAAGGTGACTTGGAAGAAAGTCCTGGTTATCTGCTTCTGAAAGTTCACAGCCATTGAGAACTCTGTGAAGCCTAGTTCTACTCTGAAACACATGGGGTTGGGGTTGCCATGTGTCGGAATCAGCTGTACGGCAACTGGCTTGGTTTTTTTTTTTTTGCTTTAGACACAGATGCACCCACATACTGAGCAGGACATGCAACGTAGTCATTGCCTACAAGTCAAGGAATCAAAGAATGCCCAGGGCTAACAACAAGGAAGGAATCAACATGTCCGAGACCGTGATTTGAACTCTTAGTCTCCAGAACTGTGAGAAAATAGATTTCTGTTCTTGAAAGCCACCCACTCATATTTGTTTGTGTTACGGCAGCACAGGTAACTAAGATAAAAGCTTATTAAATCCTCCTCAATGTTTCCTAGCTGTGTGATTTGAAGAAAGGTGTTTATTAAATGCTCTGAGTAACAGTTCCCTCGTTTGTAAAGTGGGACTAGTACCATTCACTTTTCTGGTTAAGTGACGATCCAAGATCAGATTAGAAGCTCTGTACTTCATTGTAATAGTTACCGTCATTGGCTTTTAAGGAGCCCTGATGGTGCAGTGGTTAAGCACCCAGCTGCTAATCGAAAGGTCAGTGGTTCAAACCCACAGCTCTTCCGAGGAAGAGAGATGTGGTAGTCGGCTTCTGTAACGATTACGGCCTTGGAGACCCTATGGGGCAGTTCTACTCTGTCCTACAGGGTTGCTAGGAGTCGGAATTGACTCAATGGCAACAGGTTATTATTGGCTTTTAAAGCATTCAGCAACTTAGAGTAAAAACCAGCAGACTAGCCAGGAAAGAACACCCCCATCAGTATGCTCCTTGGTGAGATGCCAAAATGAATATCCAAATTAATCTTGATTTCCTTTAAGGTGACACTTTCATAAACATCAAACAAATGTATTATAAATGAGCTAAGGAAAACAGAAGAGCTGATAAATAATCCAAACCCTAAATGCTTAAAAGAACTTGTAAAAATCTAATCAAGGAAAAAAACGTGAGAACACTTTGTGCAGTTTCATGTCAGTAAAACTTTAGTAAAATGGATGATATTATGGAAAAGAAAAAACACCACAAGTTATCACAACTTACTCAGGAAGAAGAAAACACCATAACAGACAAATAACCATAAAAGAAAATGAAAAAAAGTATCTTGAGATAAAAGGTTCATGGGTCAGAGAGTTTTACTGGTAAGTTCTCTGAAATTTTCAATAACTGACGCAATACCAAATAAATTATTCTGGAACTTGAATCAAAATATTTAAAATTCATTTTATAAAATTTTAATGCAGTTACTAAAGACTCAACAAACATACAAAGAAAAATAGAACCATAAACTAATCTCATTTAGTGACAGGGTTGCGAAACTCAATTAACATACACTAATTTAATGAAACTAGCACTTCATTTAGAAAGTAATCCATTGTAATTAAATTAGTTATATTACTCTTACAGAAATGAAAGACTGAATTTATACAAGAAGATCTGGTAATATATAAAAGATCAAACCAATTAAGAGACCAACCAAGAAAAACCATATAATATTCTCAAATCTGTTGAAAAAGGCATTTTACTAAATGAAACCCCCATTTCTGAACTCTTATAAAACTATAAATAGAAACTCATCAACTTAATGTGATTTTTAAAAGTCTGTATCAAACAACAGCCAAGATATATTTCACAGTAGAGACATAGAAGCGTCCCATTAAAATAAGATACAAAGCAAGCATTCTCATCATAATCATTAATATTTAACATTGTTTTAGCTCTGACTATTGCAATATGAATCAGAAATAAACAAACTTTTTGTTACTTAAAACAAAATAAAATTCACTAAAAACTATTTAAATTGATAAGTTCAGTAAGGTGGTAGCACACAAGATAAATACACAGAAATTAATAGTTTTCATTGCTAATGGAGCTAAGTAGAATAAATATTTGAAAAACAGATCACATTCACAAGAGCAACAAAAACATAAAATACCCGTTTATTAAGTATGCAGACTCCTATGATAAAAAAGGTATAAAACTTTGCTAAGACATATCAAGCAGAAGAAAGGCCTGGGGATCTGCTTCTGTAAAGATTACAGCCAAGAAAGCCCGATGGAGCAGTTCTACTTTGTAACACACGGGGGTCACCATGAATCGGGGCCTGAGTCAACAGCAGCTAACAACAACAACACATATAAAGAAAGACTTAAATATATAGAATCATGACATACTCCTGGCTGTCAAGATGGAATTTTATAAAGATGCCAATTCCTCCTAAAATGACTTGTAGGTTTAATGCAATTCCAATCAAAATTCCATTTTTTTTAATTTTACAATATTCATCTCAAAAATGTGTGTCGTGATTCTTTCACTCTAACCAGCCTTGAGATCTCAATAATGATGGGAAAACCAAAAGATTTGGGCTGTGGTAGCATAGGTGGGATTAGAGGAGTATCCTGTACTTCTGGAGAACACAGGTGCTCCAGAACCAGGAAGCACGTTCGTGCTGTGTTGCCGTGTCCCAAGCAAGAGTGCTGCTCTTTAGCCTGTATTTCTTCTTCTAGTAAACAGAGTCAACTCATGATGACCTCCATCAACTTTTTTTTTTCCTCTCAAGTGGCTGAAATTTAGTTATGTGCTTCTGAGTATATGCCTACTTGTCTATTGAATATGGACAAGGTGGATGTTCCCAAGGTCCAAGATATCTAGAATAGCCCAGATTCTTCATCCCCCAAAGATCATGAGATGTCAAGAGCCCACAAAGAGAAGATGGGAGATGAGCTGAATCACCATTTGCAGCACTAGGCTGGTCATCACATATACCCACAGTGTTCCTCCAGCCCCGCTATTATGCACTGTGGAAGGGGTTGTCTAATGCTAGGTTGCATTGGAAGATTCTTGAATGCTCTGTAAGTCTCCATAAAGAACTCACATTCTGGACTAAGAGACAAGATTAAATAATTATGTGGGTCCTGTGCAGCCTACTGGTTGCATGAGAATTCTAGCCCTCTCACAGAACTGGTGCTTGTCCTCCTTTAATTATCCCAGGACTCCAATGGGCCACATTGCTGGGAACGGGTATCCTGGTCCTGGGAATTTATCAGTGCTTATGAGGTTATTTGGGGGCACAGGTCCTTTCATTCGTGATTCCAAGACCCCAAGGCACTGTCCCTATCTACATGGTCAAGGTCAGGTTGCTGGCACATCTGGCTAGCAGGAAGAGAGACTGAGCAAAGGAGTTGGAAGCTGCATATTATCAAGTGGCATTGATAACTTGGTCACATGGATGCACCTAATCCCAGGGGCAGCTGGGAGTGTGGATTCTAGCTGGGAGGCCACATGCCCTGGGAGAGAGGAGAACGGATTCAGGGGGGCAACAAGCTGTCTTCCACAGTCCCCTTCGGAATCTCTGCACGGAGCAATGAACTAGCACAGGCTTGAACATGTGAGAACAGGCACGGGAGCTCCTGCTTCATCACTAGCACATCACGTGCCTTCATTTTAAAAGCACTTGCACTTTCAAAGTGTTGGCCTGTCCACAATGGTGCATCTTCCCAGACATGCTGCTGAGTGGGAACTCAAACTAGATGAAGGGGGGCTCTGCAAAAAAGAATCTCAGGCCTTTCAGTAGGGTCTTACTCAATACGCGAGTTAGAAAAAGAAACGCCTTTGAGGTAGCTGGCCCCTAGAAGATGTTTTAGAAATTGTCAGGTGGCATTTGATTATGTGTTGACATTTCAAGGTTAACGAAGTCCCTTCTATGTTTGGCTAAGTAATTCTCCCTCTCGCTTTTCATATTTCACTAATGTTTCCAAGCCAATCTCTAAGGAAAGGGCTTACCAGTTTTTACCAGTCAAGGCCAAAATGGCCTCCTAAATGTATTTTTCTCCAGCTTTGTGTTCCTCATTTATCACATGCCTTGACATTGTTAAACCCAAAGCCATCTCACAGTCCCTTTTTTACTGCAAATGAATCAAATTTATTTATGATTAACACACCCTTGCGGGGAAAGGGAGAAAATAAAGCAGCTGGTTTACTTAAATCCAGAACCAAGAAATGCAATATCCCTCCTCAGTCTTTGTCAGCCCTTTCCCAGGGTCATAATATATTCCTTAAAATAAGCTCAATTGACTAAGATGTACTGTAACAGCAGAAAAAGAGCTGTTCTTTAAAAACACAACATTTTGACTCAAATGTAATCGTCTCATTACCAACACAGATCAGCATAACCCAAACAACTGCATTACCTATGAAGATTAGCCTAAATGGAACCTGAAATTCATTCTAAGATGGGTGAATGTTTGAAAAAGCAAAACAGTCCTTCTGTTACCAATCGCCAATCTGACACAAAGGATCCTTGTCTTTTCCCCAGTAAGAACACACGGCAAAGACAAACTTTATCTTCACCAAGGTTTATTTTGCTTGAGTCAAGCAAAAGGAGTCAGGGAAGACCTAAGCCTCTCCAAAAGACTGACTCGAAATGGGAAGCAAGGTTCCGTGGAGTCAACAGAGCAATGAATATTTAGTGGGCTTCTTTCAAGGGGTGGGTACTTCTCAGAATGGGGTGCATGTTAATTAGGTTGTATGCACATCTGGAATCCAAGATGGAACCCACTGATATTCAAGATGGAGTCCTCTCAGCAGCCCTTGGCATCACTTATTATGGGATATAGCGCAAGTGCACTGATCTTTGGCACTACATCGCCATCTTCGGAGAGCTAAGGAAGGTTAAACAGCGGTCACACTTTGTTCTTCTGCGCATGCAAGAGCCTGTAAAGATGGAACGGACTAGAAAAACACTAAGAAGGAGATAGTAATTCAAGGGTTGTTTTTCAGCCTTATCTACTGTTGACAGGGTATGGTTCCTGTTTACCCAACTTCTAGATGGTAATCTTTTAACAGCCCTTTTGTTCTGCCACTAGCACAGTTAACCCTATCTGTCTCACTTCCTTGGGTAGCTGGGTCTCTGAGCTGCTGATTACATATCTATATTGGAGAACACATTAAAGTGGATGAAACTTCATGAATCGAGAGGCTTATTTGTGGCTGTTTTTCTGTAAACCACATAGTACTTCTGTTTACTTTTACTAAAGAATGAGATGATGCAAGCTGAAGAGTGTGGCAAAAAAAAAATCAGATTGCTTTTTGGAATAGAAATAAAGAATCGCAGATGCTGGCAGGGCCACCAGAGGCAATTTGCCTGGATCTTAGAAAGGATATTTGATAACCTTTGGCACAGTGAACTAATAAATAAAATAAAGGAATTTAAAAATCAATTTTAAGATCTGTATGTGGATATTATCTTGGCTGGAATTTGAAGTGTAATATTTGAAAGGAAATGGTATCCAATTGTTATGGTAACTAACATAGAAAGGGATTCCTGGTATTCGCTCAGGCAAGGCAAGCTATCAGGTTAAATTCTATTCTAAACTGCACAGCTCTTTTATGGGAAACCTGTAGGTTTTTCCTGTATAGGCCTGAATGTATAATCTAGGTCCCATATTATTTTTAGTGTTAATGTTTCATCATCGACCCCTTTTATTTACTCTTCCGTGAAAAGCAATCGCTCTTGCCTATCAACTCAAATTGGAATTCCTTAAAAATTTTCTTGGAAATCTGATTTGCAAAAATGGGATTTTCGTGCTATAATACCAACTGCATGACAAAGAAGGCTTTTAAGACCTAGCTCCAGCATATCTTTCAACATTAATTTCCATTACACCCCGCCCCTGCCATGCTTCCTCAGCTCCGATTATTTAAGAATATCCATTACATCCAGAACAGGCCATTTTCCTCCAGTTAAACTTTGCCATATACTGTTCCCTCCACCTAGATGGTTCTGTCGGCCTCCCCTATCTCCCCACTAGCAGCCTGACAAAGTCTTACTTACTCCTGATGTCATTAAGAATGAGTTCACATGTCTCTTCCTTTATGAGGCCATCCTTAGTGATCCTAAGCGGAGTTGGGTGCACTTTCTTTTGTTCTCCCACAGCCCATACACCAACTATTGGCAAGACCACTGTCTACTGTAATGTCCTGTGTGGGGTTAACTTTACCCAAAGAATTTGGTCTTTGTCCTTGGTTCCTGAGAGGTAACGCCTAAAACCTTGGACATCCCCCACTGATTGAAGTGTCTTTGATGAGGCCTGCAGATGACCCCTGAGGGTTTAGGACTCATGTTGGGTGGCAGTTGACTATGCCAGAAAGACCCAACCTTGTGATAGCCACCAACCTCAGGAGATAGGGGCTAGAGTTTGAATTACACAGTGAGACCCCTAAAAAAAGGCTCTAGACACTGAAGCTCCTTGGGCTTCCTGGTTGGTGAAAGACATCAATGCACGTGGGAGGGTAGTGTGTCGCTTTTTGGGACGGGAAGTTTCACATTAGGAACCCCCCCAGGCCTCACCCTATGTGTCTCTTCATTTGTATCCTTTTTGCTCTAATAAAACTATAATTGTTAGTATAGCACTTTCCATGAATTCTGTGTCATCCTAGCAAATTATCGAACCTGAGGGAGTAGTAGGAGCCAGTAGGTCAGAACTGGGAGACTCTGGCAATCCCTGAGCTTATGGCTAGCATCCTGAGGGGTAGAGGAAACTCCCGAATTTATAGCCAGCAGGTCAGAAGTGAGGGTGTCACAGGGGCTCCCGAGCTTGGGGCTGGCATCTGAAGTCTTGGGCAGACTCGGCAGTCTGGCAGACTGTGCCCTTTAACTTGTAGTGTCTGACCTTGCTCTGGGTGGCTAGGGTCAGAGAAAGGAGTGCCGTATGTGCAGCTGGTGTCAGAACAGAAGTAGAACAGAAGAGAATATAATTGATAATAGATTGCCTTGATTTGATTTTCACAGCACGCTGTTTGCATGCCAAATTCCCTCTCCAGGGTGTGAGCTGCCCAAGGACACAGAGAGTATCTCCAACGTCTTTGAATTCTCAGGGTCTGCCAAATAGCCACTGCTCAATGCGAACGGGATAAAGAACATAAGTGTAAGGGTTGCTGTTAGTGCCCTGCCTATATCCTCTTGGCTCTCACTTTTCAGTGCACGCCAGCTCAACTTCCAACCGTAAGTGCCTGCAATGCCTTGCCAGAGGGCTTTCTCAGGCTGCTGAAGCCTTCTTTGCTCATTCCCAGGCTGGAGACACAGAAGCACCCTTCAACCAATGACTGGCACGAGTTAGCGGATGAAGACATCAGCCTTCTCACCCCTTGGATGGGATGACTCTGAGTGCCATGGACTGCTCCTTCAACCAGAATTCCCTAGAGTGAGATTAAAGTCAAGGTGCCCTTACTGCTAATATCTTGCTAACACACCCTGCAGTACTTTCCTTTCTTTCCCTGTCTCACTTCCCCACGTCCCTACTGGTGTTTCCTGGGACCACCTCCCACAGAAACCTCTTGCACTCAAATCCTTGTTTCCAGGTCTGCTTCTGAGGAACTCAAATTAAGAAAACAAAATACTAAGTTGAATGTAGTGCAAAGTTTCAAGGCGGAGTCAGTCAAGGTGAGGGTGTCCTTTTTGGTTGACTTGCTTTAACTTGCTCTTTAGATCAAATACAACCTTTCAGAGTTCACCTGCCTGAAAATTGAGAGTTTTGACTTATTCCTTAAAATGACAGAAAGCTTTTTGCAGTTTTTGTACAGGACAATAGCACCCCAATTAATCCAGCCAATTGGTTTTGTGCCCATCTAGAAATTGTCGTTGGGTGCAGAACGGAGGATTTCAGAGGTGTGGACTTTGGAAATTAGCCCATAAAGATTTGTTGCTTTCTGCTGTCAAAAACACTGCAAAAATCATTTTGGCAGCTGAGCCAACATGGGAATTCATGTTACGCTGGTTTTATTCCTGGATCAGACTTTCTTGCTCCCCTCCGGTGGGAAGATGCTCTCTGGTCGTGATGACGTTGATACTCTCTGTAACATGCCCTGCTCCCTGTTAGTTGTATTAGTTGTATAACACTCCTTAGCCCTGTAATCAAAAGGAGTTGTTGGTGGAGCAGTGGTCAAGTGCTTGGCTGCTAACTGAAAGGTTAGTGGTTTGAATCTATCAGCAGAAAAGACCTGGTGATCTGCTTCCATAAAGATCACAACCTAGGAAACTCCATGGGGCAGTACTCTGTCCTATAGGGTCCCCGAGTCGGAATGGGCTCAATGGCAGACAACTACAGCACTATAATCAGAGCCTCAGAGATTTCTATTCTCTTTGTTGTCTATGAGGAACTTAAACCCCAATCATCAGAGCTATTATGATTAAAATTTTCTATTTTTAAATTTATATTAAATATAAATATTTTAATCCATTAAAATATTTATATTTAATATATTGTTTAGTATTGTTCTAGATTGAATTGTGTCCCCCAAAAAGATATGTTGAAGCCCTAACCCCTATACCTGTTAATGCAGCCTTGTTGGAAATAAGAGTCTTTGAAGATGTTAGCAGTTAATAGGATCATACAGGAGTAGGGTGGGTCATAAACTAATCTGAGTGTTGTCCTTATAAAAGAAAAGACCCAGAGAGTCAGAGGAAGGGCACCATGTGATGTTGTAGCTGCAAGCCAAGGAACGCCTGGAGCTACCAGAGGCTGGGAGAGAGGCATGGAACAGATTTTCCCTCTGAGCCTCAGAAGGAATCAACATGGTTGACACCCTGCCCTCAGACTCCTAAACTCCAGGACTGTTGCTTAAAGCCACCCACTTTGTGGTATTTTGTTATGGTGACAGTGGGAGACTAAGACAAATGTATTTTTAAATATTTGTATTTTTATATTGTTATATCTTACGTTAACCATATTTGGCCTTGTAGCCCCAAGGTTGAAAGAAAGCTCCATGTGTTTTCTGAATAAAAAAAAATTAGAATCTAAACATATTTCAAGAGTGCTTTAGTTCATAATCGGATGACCTGAGAAGCCAATATTTCAGTTAAAGGGAACCGAGCTGCATAAAACAGAAACCCACCAATAGTAGCTCATCCAAATAGGGGTTTATTCATTTCAGACACCAAGAATTCTGGGAGTAGGGAGCCAGGGCTGGTACAGCAGCTCAGAGATGACAGGAGAAAGTGGGCTCCTTCTTGCGCTCTGATCTCCCATTCTCAGCAATGCAGTGACACCCCCAAGCGTCACTGGTGTTTCAGGCAGGAAGGAGGAAGCAGAAGAGGTAGCACAGCAGATTTGGCTCATATCTTTGTTTTAAGTTTGAAACAAAGGGGGTCTGTGGGTGTCTTGGATGGTCTGTCAGATGTGGCCTGCGGAAGTGAGACTCATGCAGGGAGGCCAGAAAACAAATAGAATTTAGCTCTCACAGGTCCCAGAGAGGAAACTACAGAATGCCTTGATGCAGAGCCACATAGGGGGTTGCATCCGGGGACAAGGCAACATCAAGTTGGAATTGTAGGAATTGTAGGAGAGGGTTTTATATGGCAAGCCGGGTGGGATCCCGCTGATGTCTTATTGGTCAGTTTAAAAGTTTCTAGTGCCTTAACATGGGAAAAGGGAGAAATTTTTATCAGGGGAAACTCCAGGGGGCATGGTCAGGAGGGCCAGTTAGAGCCCACAGCTGTGGAGAGACTGGGTGATGAGATAGGACTGGCCATGTTGGAAACTGGGTCAAAGGGCAACTAGGAGGAATTAATGGATGCCAAGGTAGCAAACTATGTGGGCCACGAATTGGCTTTATGACAGTCTTATTGGACAGAACTGAGTCACAAGTCCAGCATTAGCTAGAAAGGAGCCTGGATATGTGGATTTTCGGCTTTCCAACCTCCATAGTTGAAGAATATAGGCTAAGAGGAGGTTGGAATTGGTGATGAGTGAAACACCTACAGAAGCCATGTAGGCGCTCTACTGTAGAGCAGTGATTCTCAGTTCAATGTGCTTATGGATCACCTGACATTCTTGTTAAAATGCAGACTCTGATTCAGCAGGTCTGGGATGGGGCCCGAGAGTCTGCATGTCTAACAAGCTCCAGGTGATGCCAATGCTGCTGATCTGTGCACCACACCTTGCGTATCCAGGCCCAAGAACACCAAGAGCCAGGAGAGGAACAAAAAGAAACAAGGAAGCCTCAAATAGAGGGATGGGGCTCAAGATGCACTTATAGGCAAAAGGAAATGCAGCTCTCCATAACTGAGGAGGGGGCCAGTGTCAGGAGAAGAACAAGATGGAAGTCTCCTGACCAAAATGCCCAGATGGACTTACCAGTTAAAGGGACAAATTGCTCTTGGGAGTATACTTGCAACCTGAAGCCAATGATGGGTCACTTTGGAAAGATCCAGTTCTTTGATGGTCTTGACAGTTTGAAAAAGATAGCTCAGCCTACAGTTAGAAGTAAATTAAGAAGGGCAGTGAGTTCCACAGTCTGAGTCCAGAAGACAGAATGTGAAAATAAAATAAGAGTGAAAGGGAAAAAGCTGGAAAGGACTATTAACCCTCCAAGCTGAGCATCATAGGTTTGTGTCCCTGTAATGATCTTAACAGCATAAAATTTAAATTGACAGTGTAACTTGGACTTGAATGAAGAGGGTGCTTCCAGAGAAAAAGAGTGCTTTTTTTTTTTAGCTTTCAGATGATGATGCTATCACAAAGTTACCCAGGACCAGCAGTGATAAGGAAGCAGCTGGGATGGTGTATCAGGTAGGATTTCCTAGCTTCAAGCAACGGAAACCAATCTGGATGACTTAAACACAAAGGAACTTATGGAATGAGTATAAAGCAAAATGATGAACTTAGGAATGGACAGAAACCAAGGGAATGCCAGAGGATTAGGAAGCAGAAACCTCAGCCACAAAGAGCGGGGAGTCTGTTTAGCACTCCATTCCTTCCTGCTGTCTCTTATGTCCCAGGAGAGAACTTACAATTGGCCAAGCTTAGGTTATACATTTATCTTCTAACAAGGCCTCTTGGCTTCTGTAAAAAAGTAGTTGGCACCTGGAATTGCTCTCCCACCAAGACCACACTATGGGGAAAAGTAACTCCTCAGAAGGAAATCCAGATGATTAAAAAAAAAAAAACCCATTGCCCTTGAGTCAATTCTGACACATAGCAACCCTATAGGACAGAGTAGAACTGCCCCATAGAGTTTCCAGGGAGCACCTGGTGGATTCGAGCTGCCGACTTCTTGGTTAGCAGCTGTAGCACTTAGCCACTATCTAACCAGAGTTTCCAGATGATACCAGAAAGGTGAAATGGATGCTGGTCAGTCAAAAATAATAACAAATGCTTTCTACAGATGGAAAATATATTTTATCTCAAGTACAAGCTCCAGCTGGCTGATGGTAGCTGCTTGGAGTCTATGTTGAGAAGGTTTCTGAAACAACATCCAAGCATAATGAGAAAAGGTGCCATGATTGATTAGTGAACTCGGCCATTGCCACAGAAAGACAAAGAAGTACTGCTATTCCAGCTCCTTGCCATTCTTTGCATAGCATAAATCTACCTCCATGAAAGCCTTCTTTTATCCATTCTGCTAGAAATAAGCCCTCCCTCCTTTGGTTCAATTCATTTTCTACCCCTTAAAAGCTAAGCAATCATGAGCAACAATCTGAACCCTTCGACACCTCAATTTTTTAACTGATAAATGGAATATTAATACCCATCTTATAGGGTTGTTTTGAGTATTACATGCACTAAAATAAGGCAAACATCTTGCATAATGCCTGGCAAATAGTTAGCACCCAATACAAGTCACTATTTTTTAAGCTGAACCCTTATGACCCCAATCTGTACCTCTCTTATGACTGTACGTTCTACCTTGGGTCATGGCTTTTTACATATAAGTACATGGAGGTGGAACAGAAGGGTACTGGACTTCGGAGCCATCTGGGTCCTACTCATGGCTCGTCCACTCACTAGCCATGTGGTCTCGTCCTGTTTACCGCTGTATCTCCGCACCCAGCACAGTACATATAACTTAGAAGAAAAGCTCAAGAAACACTCATCAAATGACGGAGAAAATTAACCTCTCTGAGCTTGCGTTCTCCCGGCAATAAAATGGGGCAACAATACTTGGCTCAAAGTATCAAGATGTTTCAGACAGAAAACATAAAAATATTGCCTGGCACAGGCCCTAACTCCATATTTGCTGCTCCATAAAAGTTTCGTTTCATTTCAATTCTTTCTCAAAAATTGTTTTTTTAATGAATGATGAAATGTCCCCATAGTGTGATCCATTTCATATGCTCAGATTCAACCAATGAGTAGTTGTATTCAATTAGATTTGAACACTTGTTTAAAAAATATAAATATATGGGCTACCCCACCCGACAGCACTGTGGAAGAAGCAGGCCTGGTGATCTGCTTCCGTAAAGATTATAGCCAAGAAAACTCTATGGAGCAGTTCTAGTCTGTAACGCGTGGGGTTTCTTAATTTACAAACCAACAACAGAAACAAAATCAACAACATTAAATATATGAGCCACAAAGAAATCTATTTCAATTTTAACTGAAGATAACTGAAACACACATTTCCATGAGGAAGAAGAGGCCAGTCAAAAAAAAAATCCTTTCTTTGTTTCCCTTCATTATTCCCAGAGGTGTCAAATTATTAACACGTATTGTGGTGCAATGGATCACTTTTATATGGCCTTTCTTGCCATGGTCTTATAGCTTCCACCCAAAGACTGGGTAGGACTACGAAAATGAGGGCTCGTGGCCTGCCGAGGGAATTGGTCAGTTTTGCCATCCTGCTAGGCTTAAAATGAGCCATCCCAGAGGCAGGAAGAGAGATCCTGAAAAGCCAGGAGTGGAGAGTATCATTTGGACCCAGGATGCCTGCTCCAAAAAGCTCCTGGAACCAGGAGACCAAGAGAGAGAGCTATAACACCAAAGACAGTGAGAAGGAGCGGCAGAGAAACGGCAGCAGCAGAGGCAGGGGACCCACAGGAGACTGCATTGTCTGGCCCATGGGGCGAGAAAGCTGAGCGCCTTTGGGCAGGAGGCTTGCTGGCAGAGCAGAGTGCCTCCAGGCACTTGCTGGAGCTAGGTTTGCCAACCCACAACGCAAGAGCTGAGCACTTTCGGGCTAAGGCTTCCTGGCGGAATGGGGTGTCTCAGGGCGCTTATCAGCAGAGCTAAGGGCTTTGTGACACTTGCCCAAGCAGGGCAGAGGCCAAGGGGCCAGAAAGAGACCTGCCCGCAGGCATGGCTGAGAAGAGGCTGTCCTGATCTAAGAACTGTATCCTGAGTGTTTCTGAACCTGAATTGTAACCTGTTACTTCCCTAATAAACACCACAATTGTGAGTATGGTCTGTTTGTTTAGTGTGTCCATTGCAATGAATTATCAAACTCGGCAGAGAAGTAGAAAGTGCCGTGGGAGGGATGGTTGGTGTCAGAACTGGTAAAGATGGGAGAGAGAGGAGGCATGTCTGACCTCCACTTCATAGGAATCAGCCTTGGGCTGTTATCTCGATTCTCCTTCCTCCTTATGAAGTTACAGGAGGTCAGATGCTTCCACCACACCATTTTTACAACACCCAGAAAGTGATTTTGATAGACTTTGAAGGAATAGGAACAAAGGACACTATTAAAATAAAGCAATGCTTCATTATTAGTTCCTAAACTTTTAGCTCCAAAACCGTAGTGGATAAATCTGAAAGCCGTTTACTTCTGCGAGATGTTGAAAAACGACCATTCTAAAAACAAATTTATACTTACTTTAAGATCCACTTAGAAAAAATATCACTGTAATAAGTTGAAATTCAATGTGTACTCCTTTTCCAAAAGGATCCCAACGGGAGCAGGTAATTTTCTACCAATCTGTGTTGCTGTACAAACACGACACTTGAAAGAATAGCTTGGAAACTTGGTTCACTCTACAATAAAAAAAGAAAAGCTGTTCTTTTCATTGAAAAATCTTTCAATTACCTTTTGCTTCATTCTCTTCTATCTTGCAGATGGTTCTTTTCTTCTTTCTGGATTGTTTCCCATTTCATTGATGGAAGAGGAAGCCAACTGCGTAATTCTTATGTCAGATCTATACCCTGTTGATGACACAACTATTTTAATTTTCTAAGCATGAGGTTTAGCTAGGTGAGGCAAGAGCTCTGTGTTTTTTGTCCTCTCTAAAGTATGTTAAGGAGCCCTGGTGGTGCAGTGGTTAAAGTGTTCGGCTGCTAACCAAAAGGTTGGCAGTTCAAACCCCACCAGCTGCTCTACGGGAGAAAGGTGTGGCAGTCTGCTTCCGTAAAGATTTGCAGCCTTGGAAACACTATGGGGCAGTTCTACTCTGTCCTATAGGGTCACTATGAATTGGAATAAACTCGATGGGAATGTTTTGGGTTTGGGGGCGGGGAGGGGGGCGGCCGTGTAATGGTTTAAAGTATACCGGCAGAAATTGAGCCCTAGCAAAACATCCATGTATTTGTGTGTGTTTGTGAGTGTGACTGTGTGTGTGAATGTACAAAAACACAGGGGAACCTATAGGGTAATTTAAGTGATGATATATTTTGCAAAAGTTTTCCTTTATCAGTCGTTAGCTCTAACTTTAAAAGCAATATAAAATGAAAATAAGGATGTGGTATGGGCCACAGGTTGATAATCAGAAAAGCTGGGCTTCTGTTTCCATTTCACTACTAACTGGCTCTGTGACTAGAGTAGCCAGCCTCTGGCACCCAATGATCTCTGCCTTCTGGTATTCATGCCCTTATGTAGTCGCCTCCAACATTATATCAAGGTTCGTCTGTGTGACTAATAGAATATGGCTGAAGTGTTGTATGGCTTCTGAGGCTAGATCATAAAAGACATTATTCTCTTTCTCTCTCAGATCACTAACTCCAAGGGAAGCCAGTTGCCATGCCATCAGGACACACGAGCAGCCCTATGAAGGAATGGAAGTGTATGGCCAGCAGTCAGTTCAGTACTATTAGGAGGAGATCGCCCAGCCCAGTCAACCCTTCCAATGACTATATTCTTGGCCAACATCTTCTATGCACATAAAATGATCAGGTCCCTGGGTCTGAGGCAAAGGATACTTTATTACTCAAGCCCTGGTGGCATAGTGGTTAAGAGCTCAGCTGCTGTCATGGGTTGAATTATGTCCCCCCAAAAATGTATCAGCTTGGTTAGGCCATGTGTGGTTGTCCTCTATTTTGTGATTTTTCCTATGTGTTATAAATCATAATCTTTGCCTGTGGTTAAAAGGATTAGGGTGGGATTGTAACATCACCCTTACCCAGGTCACTTTCCTGATCCAAAGTAAAAGGAGTTTCCCTGGAGTGTGGCCTGCACCATCTTTTCTCTCTCAAGAGATAAAAGGAAAGGGAAGCTAGCAGAGAGTTGGGAACCTCACACAACCAAAAAGTAGCACCAGGAGAAGAGCGCGTCCTTTGGACACGATGTCCCTGAGCCTGAGAAGCTCCTTGACCAGGGAAAGATTGACGACAAGGACCTTCGTCCAGAGCAGACAGAGAGAAAAGGCCTTTGTCTGGAGCCGACGCCCTGAATTTGGACTTGTAACCTAGTAGACTGTGAGAAAAATAAATTTCTCTTCGTTAAAGCCAACCACTTGTGGTATTTATGTTATGGCAGCACTAGATGACTAAGACAGCTGCTAACCAAAAGGTTGGCAGTTTGAATCCCTCAGCTGCTTCTTGGAAACCCTATGGGGCAGTTCTACTCCGGCCTAGAGGGTCGCTATGAGTGGAATTGACTCGATGGCAACTGGTTTTTTTTCTAGCAGGAGCCAGAGTACCATCACTTGCACTGGTTCCCCAAGCCCCAACTCCCACAGGGCAATGAGATGGGGGCCAGGTGGTACCTGAACATGCAGTGAGGTGTATTCCAGGACAAGAACCCCCAGCTTATGAAACGCCAGTCTTCCAGAAAGGGCCGCCAACAAATTTGTCCTGGAGAGACAATATCTGTCTTGGTTTCCCAGTGCTGCCATAACACAAATACCATAAGTGGGTTGCTTTAAAGAACAGAAATTAATTTTCTCACAGTTCTGGAGGCTGAAAGTTCAAGTCAGGGTCTCAGCCATGTCAATTCATTCCTTGTCAGTAGTTCCAGGCGTTTCTTTGTACCCTGGAATTCCTTGGCATTCCTTGGCTTGTAGATGATCCTAACATGGCATCTGTCTTCTCCTGTGTGTGCGTGTGTGTGTCTGTGTCTATACCAAAACTAAAACCCATTGCCATAGAGTCGATTCCAACTCATAGCAACCCTACAGGACAGAGTAGGCCTGCCCCATAGGGTTTCCAAGGAGCAGCTGGTGGATTCAAACTGCTGACCTTTTGGTTAGCAGTCAAATGCTTAACCACTGCCACCACCAGGGGCCCGTCTGTGTCTATAAAAAATATATACTGCTCTTTATATAGCTCAGGAGTGATTAGGTTTAGGATCCACCCTACACTGGTATAACCTTATTATTTAAGCTACCTCACATATTCAAGAGGGAAAAAAAAAACAAAAACAGAATCATTTATGAATTAATAGGAATCTCCATCCTTTCAGTTTTAAAACTACCCTTAAACTTAAGAGGAAAAAATAGAGAAAATAACTCATAATTATCTTAAATATCACAGCATGCCAGCCCCAAGAGTTTGATACAAAATGTCTTCCTAACAATATGTACAAATTCCACTGGGAGAAACTAAAGCAATAACATTACTTAAGAGAATTCAATTCCCAGAGAGACTGAAGAATATTAGAAATACACAAAATGCACTGACCATTTTGACACACTCAGCAATAACATATTTTCAGCATTTTGGAGACCATTTATTATTCTTGTTCATTTTCTTTCCAATTTGCGTAGTCTACCTGTGTGACTCTGATGAGCATCCAAAGAGAGTTAAAGCTTTCAGCCTGCTTAAGAATCTACATTGAGTTTGAGACCTAGGATTTTATCACTGACTTTTTTTTTTTATAAAATAATAAAGCAAAAATGTACTAAGATATTCAGATAATGGCGCAAGCACTGCTCTACAAAGATGGAGATGTTTCCGGAGCTGACAGTTGACTGACAGGTAGCACCAATATGTGGCGGCTTACCACACTGATTCATCACCTTCCGTAGGAGAATTTCAACTCAGTTTAGGAAAGACAGTTTAAGCAGTGCCCGATGAAGAATGTATAGTAAAACCTGTGAAAGCCAGAACCTGTGTAGGGCAGAAACCTGTCAGAAAAGGAAAAGTCAAATCTTTTCCACCAATACAGGACAATAGAAAAGTGGTAAGACTGCACCCTGTCAAAGGCAGAAAACTTGCAAGACACAGAAAAACAAGGCAGTCTTGTAGAGTTCCAGCTTTTCACAGGTTTCACTGCATCGATGTGTGAGATGCATAAAACCCAAATGACAAAGGTCAGCAGAGCCCGAATATAAAGTGCTTCTGAACTCCCCAGGTGTGATGGCAGCTAGCTAGCAGTATCTGAGTCTCTATTTCCATCATCCCTGAAGAACACCCGTGGATGAACAGGAGGGCATTTCCGTTCACAGCAGCCCTGGAAGCGTAGCACAACACCAAATGGCCTGCCACCCTGTGAGAGAAACTCTGGTGGCTGTAGGGAGATGAGCCTAACTGAGAAATGGTCTCTTGTCTAGGTCTTCCAAATAGGACCAAGCCACAGAGGAAGCAGGCAGGAGGGGGCTATCACCGGCCCCCAGTACCAGGCCCGACCTCAAGAGAACCAATCCGAGCCATGCCTTTTCTGCAGGAAAACCATTCTCCCAAGCATTTGTGCACAGTCCAGTCCATTTTTAACTCATAGTGACCTTATAGGACAGAGTAGAACTGCCCCATAGGGATTCTTAAGCTGTAATCTTTATGGTAACAGACTGTAATCTTTTTCCTGCAGAGCGAGCAGCTGGTGGGGTCAAACCGCTGACTTTTCAATCAGCAGCTGAGCACTTAACCATCACACCACCAGGGCTCCTTCCCCCAAGCACTTAGATTTGTCCATACCACGAATTTGGCTAACAGCCATATCCATCAATCCATCACCAGTACCAGTTGCCGTCAAGTCGGTTCCGACTCCTGGAGAACCCACGTGTATCAGAGTAGAATTGTGCTCCACAGGCTTTTCAATGGTTGATTTTTTTGGAAGTAGGTCACCAGACCTTTCTTCCAAGGTGAATTTGGGTGGACTTGAACCTCCAATCTTTCAGTGCTTAACTATTTGCACCACCCAGGTGCGTCAACCCACCAGCCAGGTTAACATCTGAGCTAGAAATTGTGCCAGCCCCCAGTTGGTCCATGAACGTAAACAGAGGCAACAGCATCACCTTGTCTGTTGGCAAAACTCAGTTCAGGCTAGATTTCTTTCTTTCAAGGATGAGCTAACAGGAGGAAAAAAAAGAACTCAACACGGAGGGACCGAAAAAAGAAAACATAGGGGCTTGAAATTTTGCATTTCTAACAAGCTCCCAAGTGATGTTAATGTTGTTGACCCAGGGACCACAGTTTGAGCAGCAAAGGTCTAGGAAAGACGCTTCTGGGGGAAAGAGGAGTAAATTGGGATCCACAAAACATACAGCCTGGTACCGGTACAACGACAGATACATTGACCAATTGAACAGAATGAAGAACCCAGATGTGAATCCATCCACGTATGGCCACGTGATCTTCGACAAAAGCCCAAAGTCCATCAAATGGGGAAAAGACAGTCTTTTTAACAAATGGTGCTGGCAAAACTGGATGTCCATCTGCAAAAAATGAAACAGGACTCACACCTCACACCATATACAAAAACTAATTCACAAGGATCAAAGAGCTATATATAAAGCCAAAAACCATGAAGTTCATAGAAGAAAAAACCAGATCAACGCTAGAGGCCCAAATACAGAGCATTAACAGGATATAAACCACAATCAACAACAAATAAGCTTCAGAGGATAAGCTAGATAACTGGGATCTTCTAAAAATTAAACACTTATGCTCACCAAAAGACTTCATCAAAAGAGTAAAAACAGAACAGGCAGACTGGGAAAAATTTTTTGGCTATTACGAATCAGACAAAGGTCTAAACTCTAAAATCTACAAGAAAACCCAACACCTCTACAACAAAAAGACAAATAATCCAATTTAAAAATGGGCAAAGGAAATGAACAGACACTTCACCAAAGAAGACTTTCAAGAGGCCAGCAGACACATGAGGAAATGCCCACAACCTCTAGCCATTAGAGAAATGCAAATCAAAACCACAGTGAGATACCATCTCACCCCCAGTATTACTGGCAGGAAAAAATATAACAGGAATTAACAAATGTTGGAAAGGCTGCAGGGAGATCAGAACTCTTATGTACTGCTGGTGGGAATGCGAAATGATACGACCATTTTGGAAAACGATATGGCACTTGCTTGGAAAGCTAGAAATAGAAATACCATATGATCCAGCAATCCCACTCCTAGGAATATATCCTAGAGAAATAAGAATCATCACACGGATAGACATACGCACACCCATGTTCATTGCAGCATTGTTCACAATTGCAAAGAGATGGAAACAACCTAGATGCCCATCAACAGATGAATGGATAACCAAACTGTGGTACATACACACAATGGAGTATCACGCAATGATAAAGAACAATGAATCTGTGAAGCATCTCCTAACGTGGACGAATCTGGACGGCATTGTACTGAGTGAAATAAGTCAATCACAAAAGGACAAATATTGTATGAGACCACTACTGTAAAAACTCATGAAGAGGTTTACATACAAAAAGAAACAATCTTTGATGGTTACGAGGGAGGGGCTGTTACTGCAAATTGCGGATTCGAGCCGCCTGCCGCAAGCCAATAGTGAGACAGGAGGAGGTAAGCAGCAAGAGGGCTTTATTGAACACCGTGTTAAAGAGGCAGAGGGGGCAAAGTTTCCCCCAGATTCTGTCTGTCCCAAGAGGGCTACGAAAGGGTTTAATAGGGAGACGGTCAGAGTTTAGAAATTCCCAGGAATGTTGATTCTTCTTTGAGGGGGACGTAATGACAAAGTGACTTATTGTTGATGTCTTGCAGGCCTCTTTACGCCATCCTGGTTTCAGTCACTGTATGGGTCTGGCTTTTGCTCAATTATCTCGGGTGCTGATGGTATCACCCATTGTTTATGTCACCTCGGAGAGAAACATAGTTTAATCAACAACAAAAATCTTGATTACCTTGTTTTTCTACAATGGAACAATCGTGAGACAGATTCCAGAGCAAATAATCAACGTTTTTAAAAACTAAAGATTTTAATCACAGCTTATACAGCTAAACTAGAAAATATATTCTCTCTTATTTTAATAGTAAAACACTACAGAAAATGTATTTTCTCTACTTCAGGGGTGGGTAGGGAGGCAGAAACACTAACTAGACAATAGGTAAGTGGAAACTTTGGTGAGGCATAAGACAGTACACAATACTGGGGAAGCCAGCACAACCTGTGCAGGGCAAGGTCATGGCAGCTCCACAGACACATCCAAACTCCCTGAGGGACCGAATTGCTGGGCTGAGGGCTGCGGGGACCATGGTCTCTGGGAACATCTAGCTCAACTGGCATAACAGAGTTTATATGTTCTACATTCTACTTTGGTGAGTAGCATCTGGTGTCTTAAAAGCCTGTGAGCAGCAGGATACTCCACTGGTCTCACCACTTCGGAAGCAAGGAAGAATGAAGAAAACTAAAGACACAAGGGAAAGATTAGTCCAAAGGACTAATGGACCACATCCAACACAGCCTCCACCGGACTGAGTCCAGCACAACTAGATGGTGCCTGGCTACCCCCACTGACTGCTCAGACAGGGATCACAATAGAGGGTCCTGGACAGAGCTGGAGAAAAATGGAGAACAAAATTCTAACTCAAAAAGAAAGACCAGACTTGCTGGCCTGACAGAGACTGGAAAAACCCTGAGGGTATGCCCCCCGGACACCCTTTCAGCTCAGTAAGGAGGTCACTCCTGAGGTTCACCCTTCAGCCAAAGATTGAACAGGTCGATGGAACAAAACAAGACTAAGGGGCACACCAGTCCTGGGACAGGAACTATAAGGCTGAAAAAAAAAAAAAGGGAACAGGAAAGCTGGCAATAGGGAACCCAGGGTTGAGAAGGGAGAGTATTGACACGTCAGGGGGTTGTTAACTGATGTCATAGAACAATGTGTGTACTAACTGATGAGAAATTCGTTCTGTAAACCTTCTTCTAAAGTACAATTAAAAAAAAAATTACAGCCTGGGAAACCCTACAGGACAGTTCTACTCTAATAAGAAATTGATACCGGCTTGATACTATCAGATAATCTCCGGACTTTATTT
The DNA here is from genome assembly GCF_030014295.1 of Loxodonta africana. Lineage (NCBI taxonomy): Eukaryota > Metazoa > Chordata > Mammalia > Proboscidea > Elephantidae > Loxodonta > Loxodonta africana. Next base: position 17,905,094 of record NC_087369.1, read on the forward strand.
GGGCTTCACTAATTGTACTACTATGGTGAGTCCCTGGCTGGTGCAAACTGTGCTCCTCTACTAACCTAAGGGTTGACGGTTCAAATGGGCCCAGGGACACCAAGGAAGAAATTTCTGGCAACCTGTTTCTGTAAAGAACACAGCCTAGAAAACCCTATGCAGCAGTTCTACTTCCTCACTTAGGGTCACTATGAGTGAGAATGGACTCCACGGCACCTAGCAACAACACGTTTGGTCTGCTTCCATTGGTCAGCTCCTATACAGGAAACCACTCTGCTGAGTTTGGTTGTCGTTTTTTCTCACAGAGTTTTGCACATTATCACAATAGATTTTGCTGACAGTTGCAGAGGTACTAGGGAAAACCTGGTCTCCAAGAAGTGATCGTCCCCAAAATGCTCAGAGAACAAGAGAAAATCTTGGTTTTATTTCCCTCCTGCGGCGTTAAGATCGATCAAGGGACCAGATGATATAAAGTCCCCCAAATAAAGCATTATGGCTTGACTCTCCCCAGCCCCCTGTAAAAAGACAAATTGTTGTTCACAATGCAATCTCTTGATTTGGCTAAATGACCTTTCAAATAAACATTTTGAAAGATGGTTCCCCCAGGTGCTTGTAAATTCCTCTAGGCCCTTAATGAGTATATCCGTGTGGCTTCACGACAACCGTATGGCAAATGAACACTGTCATGTGTGGCAGAGACGGCTAGGGTGGGCTTCATAAGCACCACTTAGTAATTCCAGCTTCATGATGATCTCATGTGGTTGCATGTGAGACCTAGAGGCAGTGGACAGAATTCCCCCTTTAACAACCCAATATCTAGTCCCCCTCTTCCAAACCCTGCTTTTGCTGGAGGAAGCAATATGGCCAGCTAAAAACTGTATTCACCAACTTCTTTTGCAGACGGGATGGCCACGTGACCCAGTTCAGACCAATGATGTATAAGTGGAAGTTGTTGGGCCGGACTTCTAAGAGAGCGCCTTAATGATCTATCCCAGTCCTTCTCACTATGCTCCATTTTAATGATACTCCAGTAGGGTTTCTCACCTCTGAGTACCCGAGGGCTCCTCTTGCCCTGGTAAAAAAACCCTCAATTACAGTGCCCTTCTCCCAAGCGGTAATACCCATCAGAACTCACTCACTCACATTTTTCATTTGGATCAAGCCCTGAACCAGAAAAGCCAGTTGGAGAAAGCCAATAGTTATTTCCTCACTTCTCTCCCTTTTTATCTCCCCTGCCTCCACACTGTCACCTTCAATGACATAACGCAGTGAGTAAAAAAGCAATCAAACCTTGTCAGTGAATTATAAATAGTGACATGCCTTTCTTAATTAATGATTTTTTAACTGAAATTTTTACAGTCAGATTGGTTATTATTTTTGTTTGTCCTTATTAAGGCCTCACTACAATTATTTCCCAGCATGTGGGAGGCAGCCACATAGCATTTTGTAAATGGGCTGGCCCAGATTACTGCAATGGGAGAGGTGAAGCATGCCTTCATAATTCCGTTGTTTCTGTTTTTACAATTGTGATGATCATTTGAGAAGCCCTGGTGGTGCAGTGGTTAAGCGCTTTGCTGCTAACCGAAAGGTTGGTGATTCAAACCCACCAGCCTCTCCTGGGAGGAAGACTTGGCAGTGTGCTTCCGTAAAGATTACAGCCTTGGAAGCTCTATGGGGCAGTTCTGCTCTGTCCTATAGGGTCACTATGAGTCGGAATTGACTCAACAGCAGCGGGTTTGGGTTTGGTTTGGAAATGATCATTTATGTGTTTCTGTCACTTCTGTCCTTAAGAGTCTTTCCCTTCTTTATCCTGTGTGTTCATTAGGGTAAAGCTAGTTGCCCTAAACTCTCAGAGGTTTCAACAATCAAAGTTGATTGTTTTCTCAAATGAAGTCCAGTCAGCCAGGGGTTGGGAAAGTGGGTTGGGTCTCTGCTCCACAGAGTATCCCTGGGACCCAGGCTAGACAAGACTTGACCACCTTAGAGGATCACGTGGGAGGTTTTAATGTGCCAGGCCTGAAAGTGGTCCATGTCACTTCCACCCAAAGTCCACTAGCCAAAACCCAGTCATATCTAACCGTACTTAAATGCAAGGGGAGCTGGGAAATGTACTCCAACTATGTGTCCTGGAGGAAAGGAAACACACCACTAGTCTTTTCCACAGACTAGTTAGACATAATCACTGTAGTCATTGGAAACTCAAACCAAGCTGAATGAAAGCTTTCTGAGGAATAAATCGTAAAAGTATAAGCTTACTGCCAAATTCACATTGAGAGCACTTGTTAAATGCTGCGAATTGCCTTCTATTACCAAGGAAAACGGTTCTTCTATTTTAAGAAGTAGTAACACAACTTGAAGGCCTCTGGGTAGCGCAAATGGTTTATGTTCCACAACTAACCTAAAGGTTGGCGGTTCAAAGCCACCCAGTGGCACCTTGGAAGAAAGGCCTGGCAATCTGCTTCCATAAAGATTATAGCCAAGAAAACCCAGTGGAGCACAGTTCTACTCTGTAACACATGGGGTCGCCATGAGTCGAAATTGCCATTGCATGAGGACAATGGCAGTTCAGTGATAGAATTCTTGCCTTCATGCCAAAGACCCGAGTTCAATTCCCAGCCAATGCACCTCATGTGTAGCCATCACCCATCTGTCAGTGGGGGCTTGCGTGTGACCATGATGCCGAACAGGTTACAGCAGAGGTTCTGGACTAGGACTGAGTAGGAAGAAAGGCCTGGTGACCTACTGCCAAAAATCAGCCAATGAAAACCCTATGGATCACAAAGGTCTGATCTGCAACTGATCATGGGGATGGGGCAGGACTGGGCAGCATTTCGTTCCATTGAGCATGAGCTGGCCAACAGTCAGGGGTCAACTCAACAGCAGGCAACAGCAACATAACTTGCAGATTCTGTTTAGGAACTGAAGAAGTTTGTCTCTGAAAAGAATGTGGGATATTCAAATAGATTCTGTCTTATTTTACTACTTTTTAATGTTAGTTGACTGCCCGTATGCGTTGACTGCCCCTTTGAAAACGACTGGCAAATATATGGACCTGCATCTCAGCCTTGCTGAGCCTCTGGGACCAATTTTATATAAGTGCATAGTGTCAAAACCCGTGCTCTTTGGAATTGCTTGTCTACAGCTTCACAGCAAAATGGAGTTCTCTATCATACAGTTGAAACTGCTTGCTGCTGCGATAATAATTTCACAACATCTACCTATTTGTGTTTTGCAAAAGCCTTACAGCCATAGCTGTTTCCTCACCGTCTTGGATGGAATTTCCATTTCTATTTCACAAGTAAGGTAGCAAATGGAGTTGGAAGATTCTCACTGGTCGGCAGTGCTGAGCTGACCTCCCTGCCCTAGCTCTGCATCTGTAGCTTCATCCCTCTTTGTGTTAATGTTTTTGTGTACACGTAGTAATGTACATGTACCTGGTAAAAACAGCCCCTGGATGGTGCAAATGGTTAAACGCGCAGCTACTAACCAAAGGATTGGCGGTTCAAACCCACCCAGAGGCATCTCAGAAGAAAGGTCTGGCCGTCTGCTTCTGAAAATTCCAAGCCTTGAAAATCCCATGGAGCACAGTTCGACTCTGATAAGCGTGGGGCCGCCATGAGTGGGAATCAACTCGAGGGCAACCGGTTCTGTTTTTTATTTTAAGTGGTAAAAACACTTAAGAGCATCTGTTTTCATGAATCTCTGTCCTCATAAATGGCGATCATATCTATAGAGTCTATTTCCAAGACTGTCTTCATAAAAAGCTTTAAATGATGGCAAAGGAAAATCATAGAATCCCAATTCTCCTTTAAAATTAATTTTTCAGCCAAATTCAGGTTACCTGCATGTTAGTTCATTTGTTCCTTCGTTTTTTTTCATGTCTCCATTCATTCCTTCAGTCAATCATTCACAAATACAGCTAATTTCATCCTTTTCCTTAACTTAAAAATAGCTACAGAAGCTGGGGTTCTTTTCGAGAAACATGAAGGTTCAAGCTCCATGGACACAAAGCTACGAGCAGAGAGCTTATGACTCGTTGAGTAGGCTATATGCATGAGTTACACTTGCGCGTGATGCAGAGATACTTTGATTTGTTCGTTTGTTCATGCATCTATTCTGTATGTACTTACGGAGCTTGCACTACATGTTGGGCATCGTCCTAAGTACTGAGGTCCTTGTGGTGGACAAGATAGACAAAGTTTCTGCTCTCATGGAACTTCCATTCCAGCGGGGAAGACACTCAATAAACAGGTGAATGCACGCACATGTATATTATATCTGTGGCAATGCCAATTTTGTGACATTTACTGCCTCAATAGCATCCCCATGTAAACACCTATACTCTATCTCTGCCCTTGTAACATTCAGTACTTAGAGAAAAATCCTACCGTTGGATAAAACAGCTGCAGAGGAGTAAAAGGGAAGAGTGGTAAAGCTCATTAAGCCCTGGAATACAAATTTAAGTGTTGCATTTTGCCATTCCGTTGTTAATATTATTTGTGATGGTTAATTTTATGTGTCCGCTTGGCTAGGCTGTGGTTCCCAATTGTTTGACCAAACATTAGATGCTGTCACAGAGTAGTTACATGAGATCAAATCAGTTGGCCTTGGGTACAGCAGATTACCTTCCATAACGTAATGTAATGTAATCACTTTGCATAATGTAATTTAATGTAATGTAGTCAATCAGTTGAAGGCCTTAAGAGCAAAGGAGTTTCCCTTTGCTTTGCCTCCAGACTATAAATAGGTATTTTGGTAGAACTCTCACCTCGCTCTTCACTCTTCTCCTTACCTGACCTATGGATTTGGGGATGCAAGCCTGCAGGAGTCTCCAGCCCGACCTACAGATTTTAGAAAATCACACAACCCAATTCCTTGAAGTAAATCAATGTCTCTACCTATCTATCTCTCTGTCTTGCTCTCTACTGTGAAGGAGTTAAAAAAGAAAAAAAAATCTGGGCGTTTGGCATAAAGAGAGGCTTCTGCCAAAGCTACAGCTGGAACTCCATTTTTGCAGTTTACTGCTTATTCTGAGCTGACCTTCAAAAGTCAGCTAGCCAGCCAGCAGTACCTCAGGAAGCCTGCGGGCTCTCTGCTCCCCTTTCCTCTCACAGCTTGCAGCCAGGAAGAATATTCACTCAGGCTGGCCCTGGAAATAGCCATAGATTAAACTGTTAAAGGACTCAAACTTTATGATTCACAAAACAATGTTTAAGGGATCTGGCAATTTTCTTGTGTCTGTTAAAGCATGGTTTTGTAAATGTCGAGCAATCAGACTTTTTTCTTGTAAGTTCCTGTTTGTCCTGTATTTAAGCTCTGTGAAAAGTTCCTTTCTCTGGAGTACTTCCGTGAATCCTCAGGAAGTGCCACCCAATCTGGATCTCTTTGTTCCTTTAATAAACTCTTCGCTTTAATTTTAACAGAAGCTCCAGTTGGCACTTTGACACCACACACGCACACACGCGCACACACACACACACACACGAGCACGCGCACGCACGCACGCACACACGCACGCACATTTATATCACTGATGCTGTTTTTCTAGAGAACCCTGACTAAGGCATTATTTTTAAAATTACATTCCTTCCTCCCCTCCCCCTGCCCAAAACAAGCCTCCAGGGTTCCAGGTTACTGCTGTTGAGTTTTTTCTTTTCTTCCCATTACAAGAACACAAATTTCTAGGATCCTAAGGGGCCTGAGAGATCCCCTTCTCAAATTATTTTACAAATGAGGAGAGTTAGACTCAGAGAGATGAAGCTATTGGCCCACGATTACAGAAGTAGTTGGTGGAAGAGCTGGGACTAGATTCCAGTTCTAATTTGAAGTCCCCAGGTGAGCACAAGAGTGAATAAGAATCGATTTTATCACACTAATGAGAAAACGTTGGCAGACTTGGCTACGTGAAGCTGTAAAGTAGAAAATTGAAGTCTATCTGAAAAGCCTTTTCCTTCTTTCTTTCAATGTTTCTTTCAAGGAAGGAGTTAGATTTTTTTCATAAAGTTGAGCAACTTTCTGACATAATCAGGAAATTGAATCTGAGCTGAAAATGGGGAAAACAAGACACCTGAGACAATGAAATCAAAATCAGATCAGTACAGTCCCCCTAAAAACAGGCCAGCTGATGGTTTTCTTAACACTCCTTTCACAATGATTAAAACCTTCAACAGCCTATGAGTCAGTCAGGTAAGAGAAAATGAACCAATAAAAAGGAATACAAATTTCTAACAAAAAGTGCAAATTAAAATACTGGGATATCTTTTTTTTTTTCTGACTTGTAAACTTTGGACCCTGGGTCCCTATGCTGAGAAAATCCTAGACCCAGGAGAAGATTAATGATAAGGACCTTCCCTCAGAGCCGACAGAGAAAGAAAGCATTCCCCTGGAGCTGAAGCCCTGAATTTGGACTTCTAGCCTCCTAAACTGTGAGAGAATAAATTTCTGTTAAAGCCACCCACTTGTATTTCTGTTATAGCAACACTGGATAACCAAGACAGGTGACATTTAGAAAGCTAGTTTCTTCAAGGCTCAAGCTTCAAAAGGACATCTAAGGGCAAATGGCCTGGGTGGGTTCATAGATTGAATTGTGTCCCCCAAAAATATATGTCAACTTGATTAGGCCATGGTTCCCAGTATTGTGTGGTTGTCCTCCATTTTGTGATTGCAGTTTTATGTTAAAGAGGATTAGAGTGGAATCGTAACATCCTTACTAAGGTCACATCCCTGATCCAATGTAAAGGGAGTTTCCCTGGGGTGTGGCCTGCACCACTTTTTAACTTACAAGAGATAAAAGGAAGGGAAGGAAGCGGGGCGGGGGGCTCATACCACCAAGAAAGCAGTGCCGGGAGCAAAGCACGTCTTTGGACCCAGGGTTCCTGCACAGAGAAGCTCCTAATCCAGGGGAAGATTGATGACAAGGAAGGACCGCCCTCCAGAGCGACAGAGAGAGAAAGCCTTCCCCTGGAGCTGGTACCCTGAATTTGGACTTCTAGGTTAAGAGACTGTGAGAGAATAAATTTCTCTTTGTTGAAGTCATCCACTTGTGGTATTTCTGTTATAGCAGCACTAGGTGACTAAGACAGTGGGTGACCCCAACTTCATGAACCTCAGAAATCTGGATTCCAGGAAAATGAAAAACTGTTTCTCAATAAGAAACGAACTAATTATCCAAAAAAAGGCCATGGGTAAATAAAGAATGGTATATCCATCACATAGGTTTTTGAGGTTTTTTTGTGTGTGTGGTAAAAATATATACACCTACTCCTCACTTATTGACTGTCTGGTTATCTGACCTTTCAGATTTATGACAATAGTAAAAAAATCTACTATCTGACTATTTTGCACGTTAACGACGTATGTTTGGCAGTGACAAATGCCGAGGTGCGAGGCAAGAGTAACGCTGGCTGTGATGGTTAAGGTTATGTGTCAACTTGGCTGCGCCATGATTCTCAGTGGTTTGGCAGTTATGTAATGATGTAGTCATCTTCCATTTTGTGATATGATATGGTCATCCTCCCTGTTCACGTAACACCAGTTTTCACATAACAGCCTGGTCTTTGGAACCCAACCATGTCGATAAGTGAGGAGTGGGGTGTATAATAAAATATTTGCCAATTGAACAATTTTTAAATGTATAATTCAGTGACATTGATTACTTTCATCATGCTGTGCAACAATAATCACTCTGTTTCCAAATTATTCCACCATCATTAACGGAAACTCAGTGCCCCCTAAGCAATGACTTCCCCTTTCTCCTTCCCTCCCATCCATGGTAACTGCTAATAACTTTGGTCTGTATACCTTTGCCTATTTCATATAAGTGGGATCATACAGTATTTGTCCACTATTTCACTCAGAATATGTTTTCAAGTTATGTGGACTCTTTAATGAGTACTTAAGGATATGGGAACACTGTTCACAATATAAAGTTAGACCAGACAGAGATTGTCAACTGAGCATGATTTTTGCCTCCAAAGGGACATTTGGAAAAGTCTGGAGACATTTTTGATTGTCACAGCTGGAGGGGGACTCTACTGGCATCTAGTGGATAGAGGTCAGGGATGCTGGTCAACATCCTACAATGCCCGGGGCAGCCCCTCACATCAAGGGATGATCTCATCCAAAATGTCACTAGTGCTGAGGCTGAGAAACTCTGAGTCAGATGGATAAAACAGGGCACAATATTATGAATGCTGATTGATCTCAAGTTTCAAGAGGAAAAAACGTTACCACTGGACATTGCTTAGTGATAAAATGATGGGGGTTGTTAATTTTCTTCTTTATACTTTTCTGTATTTTCCTACCAAAAGATTGGTGGTTCAAACCCACCCAGCAACTCTGAGGGAGAAAAGACCTGGTGATCTGCTTCCGTAAAGATTACAGCTTAGCAAACCTTATGGGGCAGTTCTACTCTGTCACATGGGGTTGCTATGAGTCAGAATCAACTCGACGGCACCTCACAACAACACAACATTTTCGTAAATATCCTACCATGAACATGTATTATTTTTACAGTGAATTTAAATTTTTTTGAAAAAAATCCTTCGAAAGCTCACTTCAGCCTCTGGCATCAAATCAAACTCCACACTTAGGATCACAAATAATGAAAACCTCATTCTTTACTATTTTTCATCAAGCACTCTTCACCTTAATGAGACCAATTTCTCCTGCGTCCCTTGAACACACCCCACTTATTTGTTCATTGTCTTGATTATCTGTGACACAAGAATAATTGCCCATCTCACAGGATTGTTGAGAGGGTCCGATGAGATAAAAGGTGCAGAGCAGTTTTTAACTGCCAAGTCCACCAATGTTAGTTTTCAATCTCTGTTGCCATGCCCACCTTTTCTCCAGCTAAATTAAGCCTACCCATGGTTCAAGTGAAGTCCTTGGTTGGTGCAAATGGTTAACATGCTCAGCTGCTAACCAACAGGTTGGAGGTTCGAGCCCACCCAGAGGTGCCTGGCGATCTAGTTCCAAAAAATCAGCCAATAAAAACTCTGTGGATCACAACAGTCTGATCAGCAATGAATCATGGGGATGGAGCACTGTTTAGGTCTGGCGATCTGCTTCTGAAAGATCACAGTCTTGAAAACCCCACGGAGCACAGTTCTCCTCTGACACACATGGGGTCCCTATGAGCTGGAATCAACTTTACAGCAACTGGTTCTTCTGGTTCAAGTACTAACCCACAACTCTCTTTTTCTATGAGGCTGTGCCAACCTCCCTCAGGCGATTTTGGGAGACAGCGATTCCCATCACCTTACCACCCTGATGAGTTTCAAGTAGAAGTACAGTTTCCCAAAGTGTGTTCCTTGGAACACTAATTCCACGAGATAGGACATCAATCGAGGTCATATTAGGAAACAAATGGTACATTGGAATCAGGGAATTCAAATTGAGGAACATTTAACAATGGGCTAGTCACCAAGATGTGTGCAGAGTGTAGGGAAACTACAAAGGATCGTGCAGTATCCCAGGTCTAGTAGTAGCAGGGAGCTGTCTCCTTTTCTCTACCCGAAGGGGAAAAGTGAGGGAATGGTTTACTGACTCTAGGCTGAGAGGAAAGAGCCCTGGGGAGAAGGCTCAGATAGGAGCTGGGGCTTTCTTCCACAGACACAGCCAACTGTAGGGGATCAAGCAGAGTGGGACCCAGGAAATAAATACCCCAACCCTACTGAAGACCGCCCTCTGATCACCCACTGGCCAAATCAACTCAGAGGCTCAAGGACAAAGGGCCATTCGGGTTGGCCACCCTCTCAAGACACACAGCAGTGTGGATAGAGGGTTGAAGGTGGATCTGGAGGGACAAAGAGAAGACAGAAGCCATCCAGCACAGTCTGAATAGCTGTCTTTTGAGCAAAATTGTCCCATGGTAAAATCAATGTGAGAGACAGTGAGTGAAATGGAGTTAAACCAATTATTTCCTAGTAAAATGAAGAAAGGAGCATTTTGAGCAAGAGAAATGGGATGTTCACAGGCTTGTGGATTAATTGATGGGTGGAAGATGTGCTCCACGGGCAGGAAGTGGTAAACAGGCTTATGTTGCCGGAGTGGGATGTCCAAGGCGAGTAGGGCAGGCAAGGGGGTCATTAAGTGGAGAAGCTTAAAGGCTGAGGACCTTAAAGTGTATAATTAGAAGGTTTAATTTTACTTAGGAGGTAATTGAGAGTTAGTCTGGCTTTTTAGAATGGGAGTGACCTAATCCAAATAATAGTTGAAGAAAGCATTCCTGCCGCTATGTGTAGAACGCACTGGAATAAAGACAAGAAACTGAGAAGCCAGAAAGGAAGTGGGTGACGCACTGTGTGTCCAAGATGGTGATCAGTTATTATGGGATTATGATTGGAATGAAATGGAAGCAGGAGAGCTAGGAAATATTCCAGAAGAAGAAATGTTTAGTGATAGGCTAGAAGTGGGAACCAAAGGAGAGAGGTGATTCTAAGTTTGGAAAGTTGAAAAATAATTACAGTGCTGTGTCAATGTAATTAAAGGCCTAGGCTACTCATGCAGTCTAACAAACTCCAATCAGCAACCAGCTCTTTTATCCCAAACAAAATTTAGAGAATGTCTTATGTGAGAGGCCAAAATGATGCAGGCCCCATTCATTCCATTGTGCCACTGGAGAGCCACCTCTTAAATAATATAATTGAGAAGGAAATTGCAACAGCTTCTTGAGGAAAAAGCTCAGAAAAGAAGAAATTTGTGATGGGAAATAATCAGGGTAATAGAAGAAAACTGTGGAAGGACTGTGTTAATAGATGTGGTAAGAGAGCATCTTTCATCCAAATAGTTCCTCCACCATCACTGCAATCCAAGAGGAGCTCCACACGTCAGCAGGCGAAGAATCAGGAACCATGGAAGAAATGCAATGTGCATTTTTCTCCCAAGTGCTGGTCTCCCACCTTGGCAACTGAGCCTTTCATGGAAACACAGAAAGCTGTGTCCAGTTCTCCATCACAGCCTCCAAAAGGTAAAACCTCATTCTCTTCAACCACTCGACCTCCACAATGGACAGAGCAGACCCTGGGAAGAAGGTTATGACCCACATCATAGTAATGGAAGCTGGTCTTGGAGTGAGAGGAAACAGGCCCTGGCTTGGCCACTTGACTCTAGCAAACCATTTCACCTTTCTAAACCTGCTTCTGTGTCTTTAAAACGGAGAAGATAATAACCTATCTTGGAGCAATGTTGGCATGATTAAATGAAATAATGAAAAAAAAATCACTTCATGGACTAGAAAATATAATCCAATCTAAGATGCTATTGTTCACGGGGATCTTTTGCTGTGGGCAAAACCTCCATCAGCCCTACCTTGGGTAAAAAGGGCTGTTCAGAGTCCCAGACTCGGCTATGCTGAGAGCCTTGGTAAGGAAACCTCCAGCCCTCTCCATCCATGCACCACAAACAGGGGGATCTTTAGAGTCCTCAGTGAATGGGAGAAAAGCACCTATGGCCCTGAACTTCTCCTCCTCATCCCCATCTTGCTGCTACGAAAACCTTCAGTCCTATGTGCAAAGATTCATTCAACCTGCCATTTTGCCTATAATGGAGACAGAAAATTTGGCTTTAATATAATTATTTCCCCATTAATTGCTTTCATAGAAGGCTTTTTCTGCCATTTCATGAAGAAGTCAAACAGCAGTAATTTTCCCAAAAGGTCAGGGAATGAGAACACATGGGTAATTTCTCCTCTCTCAGAATGGCTCAGTCTCGCTGATCAAATACCAGCTCTCCCGAGTAAGAAGTTACTATTTTCCCACAAGATATGGCAGAAAATTAGAAAATGCCAGATGTAATGGCAGCTCCTTTACAGAGAGCCTGAGATTAACAAGAAATCATCAGCCGTGTCCTCCTGCCACATCAGTGGTTAAAGATTAGGAGGGATCCAGGACCCAAAAATTACCAGCGATGTTGAGGCAGTCTGATCAGTGAACCACATTAGCACCTCCAAAGAGTCTGTGAAATTGCGAGTGTACACTTCACATGCTATAGATGCAATCATAGCACGATAATGGCTACCATTATTGAGCACTTACAGTATGGGCCAGGCACCATGCTAAGCTCCTTTCACGCATCCACTCATTTCATCCTCACAAAAATCTCATAAAGTAAGTGCTATTATCATCCCCAGTCTACAAAAGAGGAATCAGGGTTTTAGGGAGTTAAGTAAATAGCCCAAGGTTGCAGAGTGAACAAGGCGCGAGGCAGCCATACAGGTATGTTTAAAAACCAAACTGTTGTCATTAAGTCAATTACGACTCATAGTGACCCTATAGGACACAGGAGAACTGCCCCATTAGGTTTCCAAGGAGTAGCTGGTGGATTTGAACTGCAAACCTTTTCGTTAGCAGCTGAGTTCTTAACCACTATGCCACCAGGGCTCCATTAGTATGTACAGTAGTTGTAATAAGAATACCAAGCCCTCGACAGCTGTGGACTACATTCAGGCGAAATATCATCAACATCTATCTTAAACTTACTGCATTTAACTCTTCCTGCTCTTCCAAAAATCCCGCCACACACACACACAAAAAAAAATTACTAAAATTCTTCAAAGAGTGCCTCACCTGTGTCCATGGACCAGCTTGTCAACCACAGTCACTACCTGAAATCATCAAAGCCCTTTCTCTCCCCTCCAGCTTCCTTTGGCTGATGCCCCTGCTCATACAGCCACTACAGGGAGCCTCAATCCAGCTGCCCTGACGGACCCCATCTTGGAAACACCCTTGACCGTGTCTCCCAATGGTCCAGAGTTATCAATTTTGAAAATGCCAAAATGGTCCTGGGTGCCACGGAGCACTGGGGACAATGACTGTTATCCTTTCCTGGTGATGCTATTGTCACAAGGCCCCCAAGCAGTTCATCCAGTATTTGGTTCTCCCCTTCCTCTTTGGGCTCAAAACTTGGCTCTCCTAGTTTTCCCCAGTCCTCCTTCCCTTGTCTCAGGCACAAAAGCAAACATAACAGGACAGAAGATAGAAATCAGTTTATGCCAGGGTGTTTTCCAAAACACCTTTCATAATTCAAAATTCATATAATTCAAGTAACGTTTTCCTGTAGGACTGACAGGTAGTTCTGCATATCACTTATTATAGGAATACCACAAATAGAGTTTCCAAGTCACTCAGATTATTGATTTTTTTTTTCCTGTCCGGAGAGGTTCATATTATTTCAGATTTTGCACCGGAAATGAGATTTTGTTAAGATACTTGTATCACATCACTTTATACCCACAGAATTTGAATTCACATGAGGCTGGATTAACATGTATGTCTTTCAGCCCTTCCCATTTTTCCCTCCTTTCTAAAGAGTTAAACACCTGGTTTCTCTTGTAACATGTGGAATCTGGGTAATGAGATGATTCTCAGGGGAAAAGGGACCAGAAAATAAAAGCAGACTACCCTTCCCAGGGGCCATTCACTTTGGTTTCAGGGAAGTTTTCAGAGACTAAAGAGAAAGTGGGAAGAGAAAGTTTTACAGTTTCATGAGCCATGTCCAGAAAGAAAGTTCTTAAGAGTACCCATGAAGAGCATGCTAGAAAGATTGAGAATGATAAAGATGTCTGAAGAGGATGCTCTTTTGAGCTTTACTAGCATTAAAAATATAGCTTCCCTTTGGCATTGTCTTTTTTTTTGTTTTCAAGAAACCAGCACAGATGTGAATTGCTAAAGAGTGTGTCAGGGTTGTATTCTTTCACCTTGCTTATATTCAATCCGTGTGCTGAACAAATAATCCAAGAAAACCAAAAACCAAACCCACTGCTGTCGAGTAGATTCCGACTCATAGCGACCCTATAGGACAGAGCAGAACTGCCCCATAAGGTTTCCAAGGTGCGGCTGGTGGATTTGAACTGTAGACTTTTTGGTTAGCAGCCAAACTCTTAACCACTGTACCACCAGGGCTCCTAACAGATACTAACCAAAAAAATACCAAACCTGTTGCCATCGGGTCGATTCCGACTCATAGCAACTGTATAGGACAGAGTAGAACTGCCCCATAGGGTTTCCAAGGAGCACCTGGTGGAGGTATACAGAAATGTCAATCACCTCACAACTTCGTTTAGCCCCTTTTTACTAGCCTACCCTCTCCTTCAACCCAACCCCCACTCTTGTTCCAATTGGTTGATCCCCACTTGCAATTTCCTAAATGAGGTCTGCTTTACCTTAACAGCCTGCCAGTACCTAACACAGTGACCAATTCATAGCAAGAATAAACAGTGGCAAGACCCAGACCGTTGAAATTGGTAAGTCAAGCAATTCACTTCTTTCCCTGAAGATTTTCCTCTGTCTGAGTGATTAGGTAGTGCAGATTCATATCATTCCCAAACTTATCAATTCTCCTCTAATTAACTCCCTATAATAGGTGCTCAACAAAAAGTTATTGGATGGAAGGATGGACAGAATTGCCTCAATGGCACACAATAACAACAAAGTGTCTGTAAAAAGATCTGGCTTTACGTTTCAGGGTTGTTTTACTTTTTAACTGTGACTAGGCTGGGTAATGTTTTAAAACAGAAGTTTCTTTTGATAAATATTTTGCATAGCCCTTTGACTAGTCAATGTATTCACGCCAAAATTTGTTTCTCATATCCACACTTGTGTCATCTACTCCCCCAACAACATTTTTTAAACAATTTTTATTGTGCTTTAAGTGAAAGTTTACAAATCAAGTCAGTCTGTCACATGTAAGCGTATACACACCTTACTACATACTCCCATTTTACTCTCCCCCTAATGAGTCAACCCACTCCCTTCTTCCAGTCTCTCTTTCGTGACCCTTTTGCCAGTTTCTAACCCTCTCTACCCTCCCATCTCCCCTCCAGACAGGAGACGCCAACACAGTCTCAAGTGTCCACCTGATACAAGTAGCTCACTCTTCATCAGCATCTCTCTCCAGCCCATTGTCCAGTCCCTTCCATGTCTGATGAGTAGTCTTCGGGAATGGTTCCTGTCCTGGGCCAACAGAAGGTTTGGGGACTATGACCACTGGGATTCTTCTAGTCTCAGTCAGACCATTAAGTCTGGTCTTTTTATGAGAATTTGGGGTCTGCATCCCACTGTTCTCCTGCTCCCTCAGGAGTTCTCTGTTGTGTTCCCTGTCAGGGCAGTCATCAGTTGTGGCCAGGCACCATCTAGTTCTTCTGGTCTCAGATGATGTAAGTCTCTAGTTCATGTGGCCCTTTCTGTCTCGGGCTCATAGTTATTGTGTGACCTTGGTGTTCTTCATTCTCCTTTGATCCAGATGGGTTGAGACCAATTGATGCATCTTAGATGGCTGCTTGTTAGCATTTAAGACCCCAGACGCCACACTTCTAAGTGGGATGCAGAATTCAACAACATTTTTAATCTGCAATAGAATAGTGAGACCACGTGGCTTCCAGACATCCGTAGCTTGTGACTTTTTGAAATACAGATCAGTTATGTCAAAATTTTGAAAGATAAAACTTGTAGCCATTATTCATTTCTCTGTCTATGCAATATAGTGACATTATAGAAGTTCAATTACACAACATAAACTGTGCCATCAAAAGATAATTTCAATAAATGAAATATTGTTTTGCATTTTGTGTGTTTAATTATGCAGTCTCAAATGTGATTTTGGATTGAAAAGTCACTTGACTTGCTCTGAAATGGTGTATTTCAGGAATAGATACTCCAAAATAAAATCAAGAATTTAATAAAGTTTACTTTTTTTTTTAATATCCAAAACCTACCTATAGCTGTTATCTTCCTTCCGTAGAATCTAGCATTTGATAATGTATTTTATTATTTTATTTCAAGGAAAGCTTCTGAAACCACTTTGATTACCCTGACAGCTGAAATTAAATTATTACAAGGACAGCATATTTGGAACCAAAGATCTGGTTGACACAATGAATGCGATGATGAAAATAATTTTACAGCAACCCAGCCTAGCATACTGGCTTCATTTAAAATTTATATCAGACAGAAATTTATTTTTTTTTTTATTAGTGCTTTAAGTGAAAGTTTACAGTTCAAGTTAGCTTCTCATCATTATGTGACCCTAGTTTCTCTCCCTGTAATGTGACGGCACACTCCTCCTTCCATCTTCTATTTCTTGTGTCCATGACCAGCTCCTGCCTTCTCAACTCACCTAAGGACAGGAGCTGCCCATTTAGTCTCATGTATCTACTTGAGCACACTCTTCACAAGTGTCATTTTACGTCTTATAGTCTAGTCTAATCTTTGTCTGAAGAGTTGGCTTCGGGAATGGTTTTAGTTTTGGGCTAACAGAGAGTCCAGGGGCTATGTCTTTTGGGGTCCCTCCAGTCTCAGTCAGACCATTAAGTCTGGTCTTTTTACTAGAATTTGAGTTCTGCACCCCACTTTTCTCCTGCTCCATCAGAGATTCTCCATTGTGTTCCCTGTCAGGGCGGTCATTGGTGGTAGCCGGGCACCATCTAGTTCTTCTGGTCTCAGGCTGATGGAGTCTCTGGTTTACTTGGCCCTTTCTGACAGACAGAAATTTTTTTAACATTTTTCCTCTATGAGATAGCAGGAGCTTTCAACTATTCCTATTGGCCAAGAAAAGTCCTAAAGCTTTGGAGATATGGATAGTTTCCAGAATTCCAGAAAACCACGGTCCAGCATTTGATCTTAGAACTATTTTCAGAGATTTTGGAAAGGAAAGAAATCTTAGGAGCAACTGACTTTAAAACAGAGAGAGTATCCTGGGTTATCCAGGTGGGCCCAACATAATCAGAAGGTCCTTAACAGTGGAAGAGGGAGTCAAGAGAGGTCAGAGTGATGCAACGTGAGGAAGATACTGTTGCTGGTTTGAAGATGGAGGAAGGGGCCATGAGCAGAGGAATGTGGGTGGCCTCTACAAGCTGGAAAGGGAAGGAAATGGGTTCTCCCCTAAAGCCTCCAGAAAGAACTGAGTCCTTGATCCTAGCCCAGTAAGACGCGTATTAAATTTCTATCCACAGAACTGTAAGATAATAAATTTGTTTTGTTTGAAACCATTATTGTTATTGTTAGTTGCCGTCAAGTCAGCTCCAACTAATGATGACCTTATATATAACAGAATGAAATGTGGCCTTGTCCTGCACCATCTTCGTGATCTTGGGTATGTTCGAGCTCATTGTTGCAGCTATTGTGTCGATGGAAGCCAGTAAGTTTGTTGTAATTTGTTATAGCAGCAACAGGCAACTAACACAATGCCTGACAACAATTCCAGAGCACAGCTTCTTTGCCCCCCTTACCCACACAGGATGCAAGGCTCCTGCAGGATGGCATCCAAGGTGTTGGTAGATTACCTTGACACAGAGAAGCCACAGACTCAGTTTCCCAACAATCTTTTATACCATTCCAGCCAGCCCACAGAGGCCCCACTCCAGGGGCTTCCCAGCAAACAGAGCAGCCACAACATCCCACATTGATTGACTACTGTCATTTCCAAAGAAACAGGACTCTGAAGTCATTGTCACAGGCAGGGAGGTGAATTGTTCCCTCGTACATGTGATTCCAATGTCATCACATATCCAAAAAACCAAACTCGTTGCCGTCGAGTCGATTCCAACTCATAGTGACGCTATAGAACAGAGTAGAGCTGCCGCATACGGTTTCCAAGGAGTGGCTGGTGGATTCAAACTGCCATCCTTTTTGTTAGCAGCTGAGCTCTTAACCACTGCACCACCAGGGCTCCATTATCATATATATATAAACCAAACCAAACTTGTTGCCGTTGAGTAGATTCCGACTCATAGCGACCCTATAGGACAGAGTAGAGCTTCCCCATGGGGTTTCCAAGGAGCACCTGGTGGAATCGAACTGGCGACCTTGTGGTTAGCAGCCATAGCTCTTAACCACTACTCCACCAGGGTTTCCATCATATATATATACGCACATTAAATTGGAGGAATCCATTATTGTTTGAATCTTGGGTTCAAGTAGGGTCACTTCCCCACAGAAGCCAAAGGCCAAGGACTTGCTTTCCTGGACCCATGCAGCTCATGATCTGACATCAACCAATCAGGATACAAAGAAGGAAGTTGGAATCCCTTAAGTATTGGCAATCACAGCAGCATTCAGTGCCCAGTGAGAGAAGCGGTGGAACCCAAAGAGCCTGGCCCGTGACTTTCTCTGTGGTTCCTCCTGCCCAGACTCCCTTAGTTCTGGTCCAGTTTCCTAGCCTGGATCAACAGTTTGCTCATCAGTTGTATGAGATATTCAATATCCTTCTAATCAATTCCTTCTCTGCTTAAGATAAACAAAGTCAGTTTACGTCAGGAACCCTAATTAGATTAGAAATTAGGAGGCTTCAGACAAGAGACGTTTTGGAATTGAGGGGAATCTAGGATTGACTACATAACCGGGTTGGGCTTAAAAAGCAGTTAGCATCCAGGAATGAAAATCTGATACCACTTGCACAGAGTGGAGAAGAAGGTGATTAAATTATAAGTTGTAAAGTACCTGTTTGTCAGCAAGGCTGGGAGGACCACATGGGCAGCGCCAAGTACAACAGCCTGAGAAATCCAGGGCTGAAGAGCGAGGTGGCTGCTTCTAACACTGAAGAGCTTCAAGAGAATGATACTCTCAAATCCCTGATTCTTGGCTGAAAGCATAAACTGAAACTAGGGACTCGAAAGAATCTCTACTTTTTTGCAGTATAAAACTACCAAAGTCAAATAGCCACTTCGATGGGGGACTAATTGATCGTGTCAATTGAATGGCCGCCACATCATGTCTCTTACATGAAGGCTAGGGCATTAACAGGCAAAGAGCAGACTCTGAGAAGTGCAATGGTGCCAAGTTTGGGGGTGGAGGTGTATGTCAAGGAGTGGAACACCCAAATCTCCAAACTTCACTGAGCTTTGGTTTTCAGCTTAAGCCATCCTTCCTTCACATCCACTAGGATGGATATTAAAAAAAGAGAGAGAGAGAGAGAGAAAGTAAATAAGTATTGCAGATGTGGAGAAATTGGAACCCTCAGACATTGCCAGTGGGAATGTAAAATGAGGCAGCTGCCGTGGAAAACAATGTGGCGGTTTCTCAAAAAGGTAAACAGAATTACCCTATGACCCAGCAATTTCACTCTTGGGTATATGCCCAAAAGAATTGAAAACAGGTGTTCAAACAAAAACTTGTACACAAATATTCATAGCAGCTGTATTCGCAATAGCCCAAACTGGAAACAACTTAAACATTCATCAACAGATGAATGGATAAACAAAAAAACGGTATATCCGTACAATGGATTATCATTTGACCATAAAAAGGAATGAAGTACTGATCCATGCTACCATGTGGGTGAACCTTGAAAATATTATGCCGAGTGAAAGAGGCCAGTCACAAAAGACCACATACTATATGACTCCACTTGTATGAAATGCCCAGAATAGGCAAATCTAGGGAAACAGAAAATAGATTAGTAGTTGCCAGGGGCTTGGGGTAGGGGCAAATGAGGAGGTGATAACTAAAGGGTACAAGGTTTCCCTTTGTGGTGATGAAAAAGTTCTAAAATTGACTGGTGATGGATAACAACTCTGTGAATATACTAAAACCCACTGTACGCTTTACATGGCTGAATTGTACCATATGTGAATTATATCTAAATGAGGCGGTTTTAAAAAAAAGAATCAATGAGGAGCAACAAGGACATAGATTTAATATTGCATTAGACATGGAAAATGGACTAAGAGCAGAAATGTGAGACACTAGGGGCAGGTTTGTGACAGAATTTTTTGTTGTTGTTCTTGACTGGTGCTAACCCCATCTCATGCTAGCCATCACCCCTTCCCCCTATACAGATATAGGAGTCCCGTTTCTGCCCCCTCTCCACACAACTGCAACAGCAGGGCAGTCCTCTTCTGAGCCTCCGTACTGGAGCAAAGAAAAGATCAGCTGCAGACTAGATAAGCATAAATCTGTTTTACAACTCAATATATTACAAAGCATAATCTATTTTCCTTTCCTAGTTCTACATAAACATTGCTATTATGCCCGGAGAGGAGAAAGGTTACCTTTTGAAGGAAATTATCCATGAGAGGAAAAAAAATAAGACTTTTGAACAAGCCACTTAGGTGACATATACAGACATATGAAAATAGGATTGCTACCTGTATTAGAATGACTAATCCCAACAGAGGAAAACATAACTGAATTGCAGTAGGACTCCTCAATTTAACTTAAACTTCGAGGGGCCCGATCAGTGTTCTTTTGAAATTAATTTCACCCAATGACTCTCCAGGAAACAGAGAGAAATGAACTTATATTTAAATATATGCACGCACACTTATAAATTACTGTGGTTTATTTCCCCTTATGCTTTTCTCCCAACAAAAAATTCTGCATTGCTTATTAGGGCCTCTTAGCTTAAAAATAAGGAGCCATGGTAGCACAATGGTTAAGCACTTGGCTGTTAACCAAAAGGTTGGCAGTTCAAACCCACCCAGCGGCTCCACAGGAGAAAGACCTGGAGATCTGCTCCCGTAAAGATCACAGCCTAGAAAACCCTGTGGGGCGGCTGTACACTGTCACATAGGGTCGCTATGCACTGGAATTGACTCAAAGGCACCCAACAACAACAAGCTTAAAAACGCATCTTTGAAGATGAGACCTCATTCTGAAAGTCTCAAGGACTACTGCCCAATTTTGAAATACTTCTGAAAAGAAATCCACAAAAAAATGTACTCTGCCCTCATAATTAAACTGACTGGTAATAAGTTTTCTTTAGTGTTCTAGCAATTATGAGATTCTTGATTAAAAAAAAAAATTTCACCAAAGATTCAATATCCAGTAACAAGTTCAAAACAGTACTCATACCTTGCTTGTCCATACTTATTTGGGGTTTATCATTTAATTCCTTTTAGAAACTTTAAATAGCTGGAAATCATGAAACGTGCCACTGGGACAAGATCCTCCCACCTTTAAGAATAGGATAAAACATAATAAATTGTCAGCACTAAGCAGAAAGGAGGAACCCTGGTGGCTAAACGGTTAGGCGCTCGGCTGCTAACAGAAAGCCCAACAATTCAAATCTGTCAGCTACTCCAGCAGAGAAAAGACCTGGTGATCTACTTTCATAAAGATTACAGTCTAGGAAACCCTATGGGGCAGTTTACAGAGGGTCGCTATGAGTCGGAATCTACTCCACGGCACACAACAACAACAAGGAGAAAGGATTGAATATAAAATTTACGCAAAAGTTTAATGAACGGCTGAACTAGGGGGCAGTGGGGAGAAGTGTTTCAAAGGGGGATAAATAGGCTAATTCATATAAGAATTCTTTCAAAGGCATACTTGGATCTCCTGCTTGATTATGTTTAAGAAGAAGTAATATTGCCAAGGGCCGGCACAAGTAGAGGGAAGCAGGTACTTTCATACACAGCTGGGTGGAATATAAATTGGGCCCAACTTTCTGGAAGGCAATTTGGCAATGGATATCAAAAGCTGTAAGAACAGATGTTTCCATTGGCCAGGACTTCCACTTCTTGGAATTTATCTTAAGAAAATAATAAAAATATTTTGCACAATGGTGACTAATCTGTTGTTTAAAATTAGAGAAAACAGGAAACCATTAAAATGCCTAACAATTGCTTAAATAAATGGGTCTTCTTCCACTCTTGCCCCCTTCAGTCTATTCTCAACACAGCCACCAGCTTCATCTCATTAAAATGCAATAGCCTGGTGGTCATGTTACTCCTATGCTCAAAACTCTCCAAGGGTTCCCCTCATTCAGAGTCAAAGTCAAATTGTTCTGAAGGTCTATGGAGTTGCCATTTAAGTGGCTCTTACCTGAACAAGTGTATTGCTCCAGGTAATCTGTGGTCTTCACCTTAGATACAGAAGAACCTGGAATTGGAAACAGCTCTCTCTTGAAAGATACTTCATTCAATACCTGCCATGATAGACACCCTCATACATAAATTTTTGACATTTTCTCCAACATTGTGATTATATTAGATATACTAAACAGTAAGCTGTTTTTCTCAGTCACCATCAGGTAAGTATCATCTCTTGCCTGAACTATGGCAAAGCTGCCTAGCCAGTTCCTTGATAGTCAACCCTGTCCCTTCCAATCTATTCTCCAGACTATATCCAAAGTCATCTCTTTTAAAATATGATCATTACTTCCCTACGCTTAAAACTCATCAACCTTCCCACTTCTGTATAGATGAAGACCGAAATTCCTGGTGGTGAAGGTTCTAGAACAGTGCTATCCAACGGAAATACATGGAGAGCCACATATGTAATTTTAAATTTTATAATTGTTCTTGTTAGTTGCCATCAAGTTGACTCTGACTCACCTTTAAAAAAAAACTAGAAAAAGACTAGTTTTTTTTTTTTTTTTACAGGTAAAAGGTGACATTAATTTTAATCCTATATTTTATTTTAGGCAATATATCAAAATACTATCATTTCAATGTATAATCAATATTTTAAAAAAACATTAATGAGATATTTTACATTCAGTTTTTCATATCAAGTCTTTGGGATCTGGTTTCTATTTTACCCTTACAGTACATCTCAATTTGGACTGGCCACATTGTACAGGCTCGTAGCCCCATGTGGCTAATCATCACCGTATTGGACGCTGCAGCTCTACAAGGTCAAGCCTACACTCCTCTTGCCAACCTTCTTATAAGACTCAAGCTATAAACCAAAACACCCATTGCCATCTAGTCGATTCCAACTCATAGAGTAGAACTGCCCCATAGGGTTTCTGAGGAGCACCTGGTAGATTCGAACTGCCTACCTTTGGGTTAGCAGCCATAGCCCTTAACCACTACACCACCAGGGTTTTCAACTCATGCTATAGACATATTTAATCTCCAGGTCCTCAAGGTTTCCATTCTCTTTCCCAGAACTTTGTACATGTTTCCTTGTAAATACTCTTCTATCCCCTCCATGCCTAGCTAACCTATCCTTCTGGTTTCTATTTAAACAGCATTTCCTCTGGGAAGCCTTGTGTACCCCTGCTCCAGACTAAGATGGTGGGTCTCTTCTAAGATCCCATAGCACTTGTCCTTCCCTACCATTACCCCTTATTGTAACTACTTGTTTCCAATATCCGAGGTGTCCACTCCTCACTGTCAGGGCTTTTCAGCATGCTAAATTCAGTCCCTAAATCCAGGCCCAGGAGCTTCTTCCATCCACTATGACAGGTGTCCAGGAGCCTTGGGTCATACAGTTGCCCTGAAGGGCACTGTTGTAGTTGCCTTCATGGGACATCTCAAGGGAAGTTTCAGGGCCCAGACAGTTTTCCCAGAAGTCTGACAAGGGCCCTTGTTTAGATGCTATGAAGTCACTATTATCTAAAGACTGGGTGGTTGGTTGGCAAGAAATCCGAGCCAACACGGCTCTAAGCACTCAAAAGTACCCTTCGCTGGTCCTACTCTTGACCTACCCATTCACTCTAGGTTTGGGATGCTTAGTCAGACTTCACCCTTTCCCATTTTCCCCAGACTTTCCCAGCTTCCTGCTCCTATCTCTTTAATCTAGCCACACTAAAGTCCCAATATTTTTTGTTTCCCTCATAGCAGCACTCAACATCAAAAGAAGGCTGCTCATACACTGAGCTAGACTCTCAATCAAAAACTTCCTTCCTCCCTGGAGGACAGTGGAGGGGTTAGTCTTCTAAAACACAATAAGCCCATCTCCAGTTCTGGGAGAGAGGAAATGTTTGCATTCTATTTTGCAGAGCGTTGTCCTTACCTCAAAAAAGACATTAAACTCCAAACAAAATGACAAAAAAAAGTTGCATTTTCATATAACAAATAATTTGAAAAAAGACAAATAACAAAATTTTTAAATGAGCAAAAGATTTGAATAGACATTTCACCAAAGAAGATAAACAAATGGCCAATAAGCAAATAAAAAGATGCTCAACACCATTAGTCATTAGAAACATGCAAATCAAAACCACAATGAGATACCACTTCACACCCACTAGAGTGGATATAATAAAAAAGACAGACATTAGCAAGTGTTGGTGAGTATGTGGAAAAACCCGAACCCTCACACATTGCTGGTACAATTGTAAAATGGTACATCCAGTTTGGAAAACAGTCTGGCAGTTCCTCAAAATGTTAAACAGAGTGGCCATATTTGACCTAGCAATTGCACTTCTAGGTGTCTACTCAAGGAAAATGAAGACCTATGTCCACTCAAAGACTTCCATGTGAATGTTCATAGTAGCACTATGCATAACAGCCAAGACCTAGAAGCATCCAAAATGTCCTTAACTGGTGAGTGAATAAACAAAATGTGGTATATACATACAATGCAATACTATTCAGCAATAAAAATGAACTAAGTACTGAAACGTGCTACATCATGAATGAACTTCAAAAACATTATGCTAAGTGAAAAGAGCCTGACACAAAATGCCACCTATTGTATAACTGCATTTTTATGAAATGACCAGAAAAGGCAAATCTATAGAGACAGAAGGTAGATTAGTGGTTGCCTAGGGCTGGGAGTGTGAATGAAGAAAGAAAAAAAAAATGAAGAGTGATTGAAAATGGGCACAAAGGAATCTTTTGGGGGTGATGGAAATGTTCTAAAATTGAATTGCAGCAACAGTGGCACAAAATATATATATATATATTTGTGTGTGTGTGTGCCACTATTGACAGCTCTATAAAATTATTAAAAGTCATGGAATTGAATGCATAAAATGAGTGAATTTTATGGCATAAATATATGTAATATCCATAGAGCTATTTTTAAAAGAATAAGATATTCACAAGAATAAAAAACTTTCGAATGTTTAGATCTTGCTGTAATTGTTTTATACGTTTTGCATTTCCAACCTCCTCCCACTAGATTATAGGTTCCATTGGGGTGTTGCTGTTGTTGTCAGGTGCCGTGGAGTTGATTCATAGTGACCCCATGTCGACCCCATGTGAACTGCCCCATAGAGTAACTTCCCCATAGGCTTCAATCTTTATGGAAGCAGACCACCAGGTCCTTCTCCCTCAGAGTTGCTGGTGGGTTCGAACCACCAGTCTTTCAGTTAGCAGATGAGTGCTTAACCATTGTGCCATCAGGGTTCTTTGGGGTAAAAAAAAAAAGTTTTAGGAGCCATTAATACCTTGCTCATTGTTGCATCCCCAGCATCACCCTTATGCCTTTCACATAGGCAGGGTTCAAAGAGTTGTTGAATGAATTGCTTGGGCAATTTTGATAAACTATAGAAATTTAAATTAAAAAAAATGCTACTCAGCAATAAAACACACTCAATGACATGGATGAATCTCAAAAACATTACGTAGAATGAAAGATGCCAGAAACTAAAGAGTGCATACTATATGATCGCATTTACAAAGTTCTAGAGCAAGTAAAACTAGAAATCAGAACAATGGTTTCCTGGGGCGGGGCTGGGAGGAGGAAGAGAGAGTCGGGGCACAGACTGACTGGCAAGGGGTACAAGGAAACTTTCAAGGGGCATGGAAATGTTCCATATGCTAATTGCAGTGGTAGTTACATGGGTGTATACGATTGTCAAAACTCAGCAAATTTGTACACTTAAAATCAGTGCATCCTATTGTATGTAAATTATACAATGCAGATAACTTTGGTAGAAAATTAAATTTGAAAATATAATTTTAAAAAGCCCCCTAGCTCTTTGGTCCCTATATGCCACTCCAGACTCACCCTCAGAGAACTACCTACTGTCCTCCCAAGTCCACCCAGCCCCATTCCTATAAACCCTCCATCCAGCCTTATTAAATTGCTTGTATTCCTCCCAAACATACCATGTCCATTCACTCCTCTGTGCCCTTGCTCAAGCTGCCCTCCCTTCCCCCTCCTGGCCACCTGGGCACCTACCTACTTGTTCCTCAAAACATCAACAAGTCCATTAGTGGCTGCTGGGGCTGGGGACCAGAAGTGACAGCTAAGGGAGACGAGTGGGTGAGAGAAATGGTCTAAATTTGGTGGTAATGGCTGCACAACTGTAAATTTATCAAAATCTATTGAATCGTACACTTAAAATGAGTGAATTTTCCATTACGGTATGTAAATTATACCCCAATAAAGTTGTGTTTTAAAAACACTTAGCTCAAAAACACTTCTCCGCGAAGATCTTCCTGTCCCCTTCCCAATTCCCCAAACCAAATACCTATTTTCTAACTCATGCCCCACTGTCCCCTGTGCTACTCCTATTAGTGTTGTTGTTATTGTTGCTAGTTGCCATGGAGTCAATTCCAACTCATGGGGACCCATGGGTGCATAGTAAAACTGCTCCATAGGGTTTTCAAGGCTGTGGCCCTTCAGAAGCAGATCTCCAGGCCGGTCTTTCAAGGCGTCTCTGGAGTTCAAACCACTAGCGTTTCAGCTAGTAGTGCTGAACCCTTGGTACCACCTAGGGCCTCCTATCAATGCACCTATGCATTTCACTGTGATTTTTTCTCTAAGCATCTTTCTCCTCTCAGACAGTGAACCCCTTGAGGGTGCTGCCTTATACAAGCTTTTCTCATTCTTGTCCAACACCATGCCTTGCACACAGAGCAACTAAACAGCAAAAGAGCAATTGAAAAAGTGTATTGTACTCATTATCCCTGATACTGTAACTAAATTAAGTCTAAGATCTGGATCATGGGTAAAGTGATTTTCCCTTATTTTGACAAGTATGGCTTTGGTTCTTTCAGCCACATGAGTAATGTTGCTAGAAACACAATAACTACCCAATGGGGAAGTCAAAAGGGCTAAGAACAGAAAACGTTCTTAGCCCTTTTGACCTCCCCATCCCCACCTGCACCCAAAATGCCCATTCCGTTTACGTGGACTTATAAGCCTCTCAGGAGTCCCTGGGTGGCTCAAATGGTTAAGTTCTTGGCTACTAACTGAAAGGCTGGTAGTTCAAATCTACCCAAAGGCACCTCAGAAGAAAGGCCTGGTGATCTGCTTCTGAAAGGTCACAGCCATTAAAAATCCTATGGAGCACAATT
This sequence comes from Loxodonta africana, assembly GCF_030014295.1. Taxonomy (NCBI): domain Eukaryota; kingdom Metazoa; phylum Chordata; class Mammalia; order Proboscidea; family Elephantidae; genus Loxodonta; species Loxodonta africana. The sequence continues at coordinate 17,932,014 of NC_087369.1, forward strand.
CTACTCTGACATATATGGAATTGCCATGAGTCAGAGTCAACATGACAGCAGCTGGTTTGAGTTACTTTGGTTATAAGCCTTTCAACATCAGGAGAGTTTGGAGACTACACATAGTTTCACCAACTCAAATATGTTGGTTCATAATGTACTTAGCACCAGCCCCCAAGGCCTTCCAGCCCCCGAGGTCTTGAGTTCCTTTTCTTAAAGGGAGCATAGTCAACAACAACTAACAACCTGGTTCTACTGCCGGCCCCAAGCATGCCCCCCACAGCAGGCACTGTTCCAGGGCCCAGAAGCTATTACAGCGAGGTGAGGAAAGCTTTGGAATTTAGGTCAGCAGCTCCCCTTGTACACAAGCCAAGCCCCATCAGTCACTACCCAGGTGACCTTGGGAGAGCTGATGAACCATTATAAGCTGCACTTCTGAGAAAGTGAGCATAATCAAACCTGGTCTTTCGAGAAGAATGAAACAGGATCCTTGCCTCACACCATACAGAAAAACAAATTCAAAGTGGATTAAGGACCTAAATGTGAAAACTAAAGCCATAAAATTCTTAGAAGAAAATGCAGGGGCAAAGCTGTCAGGCCTTGCTTTTAACAATGGATTATCCGATATAATAACAAAAGCACCACCAACAAAAGACAAAATAAATCATACCTGCCCGTTGGAACTCACCGAGCTGCCAGGCTAGGCAAGTGAGGCAGATTCTAAGAAAGTGTGTTTTTTCAGGTTGGTAATGGGGAGAGTACTGACACACTGCAGGGAGTGCAACCAATGTCGTGGAACAATTTGGCTCTGTAAACCTCCACCTAAAGCACAGTAAAAAAAAAAAAAAAAAGAAAGCATGTTTTAGTTCACAATGCTCCAGGAGTCAGGGGTGGCTAACCACTGCCTTCTTTGCTGGTTTTCTTTTACTGTCTGCCCCAGTGTTTCAGCTAGTCCATTGGGATCTGCAAATTATCCCCAGGTGCTGTAGGACAAGAAACACCTTGATCCCCTTCAATCCAACGGGATAAATGTACACTGAGTAAAGTCTATATAAAGGGCATTGCCGGGCTCAGCCCTTGAGTCTTTTATTCCCTGAACATTTCCAACGACCTTTCTCCAACAGCTGATCAAAGTTGTCTGATTTTTTTTTTTAACATGCTGGTGCTAAAATTGGCACCAAATCTAAGGGATGATATTTGCGCTCTTCTTCATACCTTTCCTGTATTTGTTTCTATTTTTCACAAAGAAATATTACTTTTATAGTTAGGGGGAAATGTTGTTTAAAAAGAAAAAACTTAAATGGCGATTCTATTTTAGACCAACAATATAGCTAACATTTTCACTTACCAAGGAGTAGGCACATCATAAGAAAGGATATATTTTTCCTCTCAACTACCATGTGAGGTAGGTACTATTATCTTCGCCACAACCCCTTTCAAAGGAGTCCTTGGGTGACTCAAATGGCTAAGCACTGAGCTGCTAACTGAAGGTTGTCAGTCTGAACCCACCCAGAGGCACCTTGGAAGAAGGATCTGGCCATCCGCTTCCGAGATCTGCTGCCACTTACCACAGCCACGAAAACCCTATGGAGCACAGTTTGACACACATGGGGTCACCATGAGTTGAAGTCAACTCCATGGCAACTGGTTTGGTTTGGGATTCTACAGATGAGGAAATAGAGGCACAGAGATTAAGCGATTTACCCAGGGCCACACAACTGGTAAGTGGTGGGGCAGGGACTTGAACTCAAGCACTTTGGTTTCAGAGCTCATGCTTTTAACTAGTGTGACAGAAAAAAAAAAAAGAAGAAGAATGTGAGCGACTCGTGCAGTAGTCCCGCTTATCCACAGTTTTGTTTTCTGCAGTTTCAGTTACCCTAGGTCAATCTCTCACCTTCCCACTCTGTCCTGCTTGCGGACCACATTCACATAACTCTTATTCCAGTATTTTGTTAGAAGTGTTCTATTTTATTATCAGTCATTGTTGTTAATCTCTTACTGTGCCAAATTTATAAATTAAACTTTATCATAGATACCTACGTATAGGACAAAACATAGTATACGTAGGGTTTGGTACTATCCATGGTTTCAGGCATGGTGGGGGCTTGGACTCTATCCCCCTCAGATAAGACCTGGAGATAGAAAAACAAAAGGAAAGAATGCACTCAGCATTTCTGAAGCTGAAAGAACTGAAGAAAATATTCAAGCCTCAAGTCGAGTTGCAACGGTGAAGGATTCCATGGTGAAAATGTTAAACAACACAGGAAGTATCAAAAGAAGATGGAAGGAATACTCAGAGTCACTATACCAAAAAGAATTGGTCGACATTCAACCATTTCAGGAGGTAGCATATGATCAGGAATTGATGGTACTGAAGGAAGAAGTCCAAGCTACACCTAAGGCATTGGCGAAAAACAAGGCTCCAGGAATTGACCTAATACTGATTGAGATGTTTCAACAAACAGATGCAGTGCTGGAAGTGCTCACTCTTCTATGCCAAGAAATTTTGAAGACAGCTACCTGGCTAACTGACTGGAAGAGAGCCATATTTATGCCTATTCCCAAGAAATGTTATCCAATTGAATGTGGAAATTATTGAACAATATCATTAATACCACACGCAGGTAAAATTTTGCTGAAGATCATTCAAAAGCAGCTGCAGCAGTATATTGACAGGGAACTGCCAGAAATTCAAGCCAGATTCAGAGGAGGACATGGAACCAGGGATGTTATTGCTGATGTCAGATGGATCCTGGCTGAAAGCAGGGAATACCAGAAAGATTTTTCTCTGTGTTTTAGTGACCATGCAAAGGCATTCGACTGTGTGGATCATAACAAATTATGGATAACATTGCAAAGAATGGGAATTCCAGAACGCTTAATTGTGCCCATGACGAACCTGTTCACAAATCAAGAGGCAGTCATATGAACAGAACAAGAGAATACTGCATGGTTTAAAGTCAGGAAAGGCATGCTTCACAGTTGTATCCTTTCACCGTACCTATTCAATCTGTATGCTCAGCAAATAATCTGAAGTGCTGGACTATATGAAGAAGAACGGGGCATCAGGATTGGAGGAAGACTCACTGACAATCTGCGTTATGCAGGTGACACAACCTTGCTTGCTAACAGTGAAGAGGACTTGAAGCACTTACTCAAGAAGATCAAAGACTACAGCCTTCAGTACAGATTACACCTCAACATAAAAAAAAAAATCCTCACAACTGGACCAATCAGCAACATCATGACAAATGAAGAAAAGATTGAAGTTGTCAAGGATTTCATTTTACTTGGACCCACAATCAACACTCATGGAAGCACCAGTCAAGAAATCAAAAGACGCATTGCATTGGGCAAATCTGCCACAAAAGACCTCTTTAAATTGCTGAAAAGCAAAGATGTCACCTTGAAGACTACGTGCACCTGACCCAAACCATGGTGTTTTCAATTGCCTAATAGGCACGTGAAAGCTGGACGAAGAATCAGGAAGATTCAAGAATTGATGGCTTTGTATTGTGGTTTTGGAAAAGAATATTGAATACACCGCAGACTGCCAAAAGAATGAACAAATCTGTCTTGGAAGAAGTACACCCAGGGTGCTCCTTGGAAGCGAGGATGGCGAGACTATGTCTCACATACTTTGGACATATTATCAGGAAGGATCACTCCCTGGAGAAGGACATCATGCTTGGTAAAGTAGAGGGTCAGCAAAAAAGAGGAAGGCCCTCAACAAGATGAATTGACACAGTGGCTACAACAATGGTCTTAAGCATAATAATGATTGTGAGGACGGCCCAGTACTGGGCAGTGTTTCCTTCTGCTGTACGTATGGTCGTTATGAGTAGGAATCGACTCGACGGCACCTAACAATAACACTGTATTACCCTTTACCGTGACTCTAAGGGCTGGATAACATAAGCGGGTTCCCTTGAGAGAAAGTTATTGGTCTATTAGACTGTGGGGTAAGAACTATCTTTTACCTACCTCTGTGTTTCTGCATCAGTCAGCTTTTGCTGCATAACAAACCACCCTAAAACTTAGTGACCCAAAAGCTACAACCATCTATTTTGCTCACAATTTTGTAGGCTGGCAATTTGAGCTGGGCCTTTCTTCTGCTGGTCTTCTGCAATGCTTAGCTGGACCATATCAATTAGCTGCTGGTCAGCTAGAGGTCTCTGCTTCTGGAGGTTGGCTGGCTATCAGCTGGGGCAATAGTTTCCATGGGGCCACATATCTCTCATTATCCAACAGGCTACCCCAGGTTTCTTCACAAGGCAGCAGTGGCAGAAGTCCCAAGAGCCTCAAGGGTGAATAAGCCTCAATGAGCAAGAGCTTTTCAGGTCTCTGCTTGCATCACATTTGCTATTGACCCATTGGTCAATGCGAATCACATGGCCAAGACAGAGTCAGTTTAGGGGAGGACTCCCAAAGGCATGGATGTTGTTCTTGGGTGCCCTTGAGAATTTTTGACTAAGAACAACTTCATGCGACAGAGTAGAACTGCCCCCATAGAGTTTTCTAGGCTATAAATTTTATGGGAGGAGATTTCCAGGTCTTTCTCTCAAGGAGCCACTGGGTGGGTTCAAACTGCCAGCTTTTCAGTTAGTAACTGTGTGCTTAACCATTGCACCACCAAGGCTCCTAAAGGCATGGATACAGAAAGGCAAATAATTTGTGGCCATTTATGCAATCTACAATTTTTTTTTTTACCAATATCTTCATAGCCAAACAGAGCCCAGTAAACAGCAGGCACAAAACCAATGCTCATTGAACTAAATGCTGTATCTCCTACAGGACAAATCAAGACCAACGATCTCTTTCGTCTCCCCACTAAGGACACCACATTAAGCAGACAGAAGAAGCTGAGCAACTCCTCCTCTCAGAAGGCTCCCTCGCGCTGGGTATGAGAGGCCATCACGTAAGAGTCACCTCCTATTGCAGGGTCTTCTCAGCTCCTGGGGCGAGGGGTGTGTTCTTTCTGGTGGCAGCTTCCCTACAGCTCAAAGAGCCCCAAAACTTGCTCAATGGTTCCGTCGAGCTCCCCAGGGTACCTCCCCTTTTCTGCCACAGCTTCTGCAGGTTCCTCAACGTCCCCTCAGTAGAGTAGCTCAAATTAGCATCCCTATCGCCCTCTAGCGTCATTTTAAGGTTTTGCAGCCCTTTGAAGCAAATTGTTTACAGGTTTCTACAACTGCACTAAAACAAAGCAAAACCGTTGCTGTCCAGTCTATTTCGACTCTTAGTGACCCTATAGAACACAGTAGAATTGCCACATAGGGTTTCCGAGGAACAGCTGGTTGATTCAAACTGCTGACCTTTTGTGTAGCAGCCAAGCTCTTAACTACTGCACCACCAGGGCTCCACAACTGCACTAGGAGAGACAACTGTGTGTAGCTTAGATCTGTGGTTCTCAAAAAGGGGTGGTTTTGCTCTCAAGGGGACAGTTGGCAGTGTCTGGGGACATTTTTGGTTGTCACAACAAGGGGGAAGATGTTAAATATCCTGTAGTGCATCGGACAGCCCCCAACAAAAAAGAATTATCTGGTCCCAAAGGTCAGTTGTTCTGAGGTTGAGAAACTGCTTAGATTTAGAGTGAACCCTTGTTGGTCCTAAGGGTGCTCACACAGATCCACTCCAGGTTGTCACATGGATGGCTCACCTCCTCTGGGAAGACTCCACCTCATAGCAACAACCCTAACTTCTCTCTGTGCAACTTAGGTCTCAGCGACAGCTCCCAAGGCATCCCACAATTCCCCAGGTTTGATGGACAAACTCAGCTCTAAATGTGAGCCTGGTTACAAGCAAGATAATCTTATTGTCTCTTTCTATTATCTACGCTCAATCCTGCTGATTGTGACAGCAATTTTCTCAGGAAAGAGAGCTTAAGTTTTGTTTTTCTTCGTTTTTTTTCTTGTAAAGAAGTTAATAGCTCCCAGGAAATAAAAACGTCTTCCAATGGAGAACTGCATTGTGGGACTTCTGTGGGTGCCATCGAAACCCCTTAATAAAATGCGCAACAGCTACCAATATCCTGCAAGGAATAAATGACAGGCATCCTGTTTTAACAAAATGATACTTGTTTCATAAAGGAAGAGAATTCCTTACCGTCAGAGAGAACACCCAGAGCAGAGGGAAAGAAACTATGCAGATATTGATTGCTATGGCAGCTCCGAGTACAAAAGCGACAAAAAATGAAAGCCTGACTCTGGTCAGCCATCTTACTGTGGTGTTTTTAGATGACAGTGGCTGACATGTCCCGAACAAGAAAGAGAAACTAAAATTTACCACAGAAATTTTCTCAGAAGTCAATAGTAAAGGTGCTTTTTATTAACCCTGGACTTCACTGGTTACCTGCTCACTTTCCCATGTTCCTTTCTGCTAGTAGCTGGGAAAACCCTCCTCATTCCTGGGAGTTGCATCCAAGGGTGAGGAAGGGAGGAAGGGAGGAAGCGAAGGGTCCAGGGCTCTAGCTGCCCTTTACTTTACTTCAGGTCCTTTTCTCCACTTCTTAGCAGGTCCTGAGACCTCTGGACACCCACTCTCCATTCCCATCTCCTCTCTTCTTCCTCCTGTTTTTCTCATCCCTGCTGCTGGACCCAAGATCCTCTGGGAGCAGATAGGGAATAGCACGAGTCCCTGGCATGTTATGAAGATATGATCTGTGTTGGGAGGGGTGGCGTTCCTGGGTGGTACAAACGGTTAACGATGTGCTGGGCTGCTAACAGAAAGTTTGGCAGTTCAAGCCCACCCAGAGGCAACTTGGAAGAAGGCCTGGCAATCTATTTCCAAGAAATCAGCCACTGAAAACCCTATAGGGCACAGTTCTACTCTGACGCACATGGGGTAACCATGCATCAGAATAGACAGTGGTTACTTTAGTGGGGGTTTTTTGGAGGGTTGCCTCACTCCCTTCACACACCCCAGAGTTTGCCGTTCGGCTCAAAACAGAATTTGAAACAAAAGGCCCTGGGCTCTGGTCATTCTTCTGAGGCAAGGCAGTTCTGGGATTTAGATCCATTCAAAGAAAAACCCGGGGTCTGTCCCCAGCCACTTACATTATGGATCCAGCTTCCTGTGGGAAGCCCATCCTCTAGCATCCTCCAAGCTGGGGGCTACCTATACCTGCCTAGACTTCTCCAAAGCTCTCTGGGCCTCGCTTAAGGAGGCCATGGAGATAGCATTCAGGACCAGGACTTGGAGAGGACTTTCTCAAGACAATTTCCCCACTGAGTTCCTGAGTGGGATTCCACTGCTACTCATTCAAGAGGCTTCTCACTTCAGAGAAGAGTCTCTAGGGAACGGTGAGGCTGGACTGTCCATTCAGGCTGGGAACCACCTCTGGCTATTGTTGTTATTAGGTACCGTCGAGTCAGTTCCAACTCATAACGACCCTATGTACCACAGAACGAAACACTGCCCAGTCCTATGCCATCCTCCCAATCGTTGCTATGTTTGAGCCCATTGTTGCAGCCACTGTGTCAATCCATCTCCTTGAGGGTTTTCCTCTTTTTCACTGACCCTCTACCAAGCATGATGTCCTTCTCCAGGGATTGTTCCCTCCTGATAACATGTCCAAAATACGTGAGCTGTAGTCTCACCATCCTTGCTTCCAAGGAGCATTCAGGTTGTACTTCTTCCAAGACAGAATTGCTCATCTTTTTGGCAGTCCATGGCATATTCAATATTCATCGCCAATACCACAATTCAAAGGTGTCAATTCTTCTTCGGTCTTCCTTATCCATTGTCCAGCTTTCACATGCAACCCCTGGCTGAACTTCAGTAATTTCTAGGCTCTCACAGTAGGGTTAGAATCCTTGTGTCAAGCGATTGCTGTGGAGTGGAAAGAGACAGCTGACATGCTGGAACTAAGGGATGACTCAAGTGTGCATGGGATAAAGCATGTACTTTTGGGCCATAAAGACTCTTGACCCTGCGTTAAGTATGTTATATACATTTTCTCCCAGACTAGCTGTGTGCCCTTGGGCAAGTTGCTTAATGTCTCTGGTTCCACTTCCTTTGCCAGGTAGAAATACAAAACTTTCAGAATTGTTTTGAGAATCAGTTGAAAGAACATACAGAAAGTTCCTGGCACATGATAGGCATTCAGTAAATGGTAGCTGTTATTACTATCACTATTGTTATTCATGACATAGGTATGAATTACCCCAGACACTCAAGAAACAGCTAAAATGGCACTTTTTTGTCTAAAAAGGTCTTTGTGTCCACCCTCATAGATGGTGGCTTCTGTTCTCTTGCCCCATGCAAGACCGAGCAATCTTTTCAGACACCATAGTTTGGCAGTTGCTCCAAAAGTCAAACATAGAATTATCACATCACCCAGCAATTCCAATCCTAGGGTATATATCCAAGAGACTTGAAAGCAGCAACTCAAACAGACACATGTACACCAATGTTCATTGCAGCACTATTCATAACAGCCAAGAGGTGGAAACAACTTAGATGTCCACCAACAGATAAATGAATAAACAAAATTTGATCTATCCATATAATGGAATATTACTCAGCCATAAAGAGAAATAAAATTCTGATACATGCTAGAACATGGATGAACCTTGAAAACATGATGCTGAGTGATGTAAGTCAGACACAAAAGGACAAATATTGTATGATCCATCTCATATGAAATCACTAGAATACACAAGTGTACAGAGACCAAAGTTTAGTCGTGGTTACCAGGGGCAGGAAGGAGGGAGGCAGAAAGGGGAACTCACTGTTTAGGAAAGAGGGAGTATCTGTTAATGGTGATGGGAAATTTGGCAAAGGATACTGCTGATGCTTGCGCAACATGATGAATGTAGTCAATGTCACTGAAGTGAACACGTAAAAAATGTTGTTTCATATATGTTTTACATATATAAACAACAAATCTCTTGTAAATGTCTCTTCTCAAGTCTCTTCTATCAATTCCACCACACTTTTTTTTTTTGGCATAGTGGTTAAGAGCTATGGCTGTTAACCAAAAGGTCAGTGGTTCAAATCCACCAGGTGCTCCTTAAAAACCCTATGGGGCAGTTCTACTCTGTCCTATAGGGTTGCTATGAGTTGGAATCAACTCGACAGCAGGCTTCTCCCCTTCCTTAATTCCTCCCCTTTCTTATGTGGAAGATCTTAACCCTGTCCCTGCTTCTTTCTCCAGTGTTCTACACCCACACCAAATAGTATTTCTTAGATACGTAAAAGTCAGTTTACTAAGGATAAGGCACTAGGGGAGCCTCCAGCTCTCCTCACTCACACACCCCCAGCCCGCCATTAGAAAGAATGGAAGCTTTTCTATAAACATGTTTTTTATTGTGCTAAAGTATAAAACGTGATTCCTGACTTCAAGAAGCTTACAGTCTCATGAAGAGATCAAAGATACACCGGAGAACCCAAAGATAGCAGTTCAACAATAAGAATTATACCTATAAGTTGAGAGCACCACCCGTCTGTCAGTTTTGCATGTTGCTGTGCTACCTAGTGTGTTGCTATGAGGCTGGAAGCTATGCCACCAGTATTTTAAATACCAGCAGGGTCACCCATGGTGGACAGGTTTCAGTGGAGCTTCCTGACTAAGACAGGAAGAAAGGACTAGGAAGAAAGGCCCAGCAATTTACTTCGAAAAATTAGCCAATGAATCTACCACTTACTATGGACACATCATCAGGAGGGACCAATTGCTAGAAAAGGACATCATGTCTGATAAAGCAGAGGGCCAGTGAAGGCGAGGGAGACTCTCAGGGAGATGGATTGACATAGTGGCAGCAACAATGGACTCAAACATACCAACAATCATGAAGATGGTACAGGACTGGGCAACATTTTGTTCTGGTGCATTTGGGGTCACTGTGAGTCATCAGAGACAAGAACAAAGAAAAACATTGTATGGATATACCACAATTGGTTTATCCATTCATCTGCTGATGGGCACTTGGGTTGTTTCTACCTTTGGCTATTGTGATTAATGCTGCAATGAATGCTAGTGTGCATGTGTCTGTTTGCGTGGCCTGCCATTCTGGCTGCACCATACACACACACACATACACACACACAGTCTGTGGGTCTACCCATGCTGCTTCCTAACTGAAGACCAGTTTCCAAAAAATGTCCATGGTTGACCCCTTCAATCATTTGGGTCTCAGCTCAAGTTTCACCTCCTCAGAGAAGCCTTCTTCATGTAATTCACCTTCACCCAGTTTATTAATCTGTCCACTTGATTATTGTATGTTGCCCTATTAACATGCACATTCCACGAGAAAAGACCTCCATCGGTCTCATTCACTGATGTACTCTTAGGGCCCAGAAGAGAGACAGGCATAGAGCAAGCATGCAATAATTATGAACTCAGCCGCCAGTCTCCCCCAACTGCCATCCATCCAATACAGTATTATCCTTCAACGTGGCTTTCAATCTGTCATACCCTTACTCAAAATATTTCATTGGGTCCTCTCTGACAACAGGATTTTAAAAATCCAAGCAAATTGGTCTTTTATGATCATGAAAAATATATTCTGCAGAGATTGGCTCACTACTTGCCATATATAAGCATTTTCCCAGAGCTTGAATAAATGTGGCAAACTGTCATATTTCATTCCTTTTAATACTACTTCATGGCTTATGATCCTCTCGGTGCCAATTCAACACAGCCTCCAAAAATCCAGAGGCCCAGGGCACAAAACTTAAGGCAATATGTTAATGGTTTTCAAAGCCTAGTATAGCCTAATAAGCAAAGAGTTACTCACTATACCATCCACAGAAGTATATAAATGTTGTTAAAATGCAAATAGCATGCTTGGTTGCTACCCAAAAGGTTGGAGGGTCAAGTCCACCGAGAGACACCTCAGGAGAAAGGCCTGGTGATCTGCTTCCGAAATATCAGCCATTGAAAACCCTGTGGAGCACAGTTCTACTCCAATACACCTGGGGTCACCATGAGTCAGAACCAACAGCAACTGGTTTGGTGTTAAACCCTCTTTGGAAGGAATCCTTCTGGAACTTCCCTCTTTGGACTCTTGCACCTGCAGTTTAAATGCTCCCAAACTTGTTGACCCAATCCAAGCACACACTCCTTACCACAGGGTATTTCTGAAATGTTATCCTAACGTCGGGTGAGAGTATTCAAAGGGGAAGGAACCCAAACTGCAATTGATGAAAATGACGCTGTCAACGCTGGCTGTGAGACAGGGGAGAGATCAGGCTGGCTGAATTAAATAAAGGCTACATTTCAATGCCCTGTGTGCTTGACCAGCTATAAATAGTCTCTGAATCTAAACCTAAGTATAAATCACCATATAACTTTTGCTACTGGCATCCGAAAACTACTTATAATTAACAAACTAAGGGCTCAGACAAGATAAGGGGCTACATTTCAAGGCCCTGTGTGCTTGACGGATCGACTCAACGGCAATGGTTTATGGTGTGCTTGACCAGCTATAAATTACTGATAATCTTCCTGAGCTGTTTTTTCAAGGCCTCACCAGGTGCAGAGCATACGCAGTACAGATCAATGTGTCCTATGGATGACCTTCCACATGAGACAAACATGAACAGGGACCCCTTGCCGGGGCTTGAACCAAGATCCAGAGGCATCACGCATGCACAACATCCCAGAATAAGTCCTGTTCAACATCCTGGCAGCCTTTGTGACAGACTCCATCTTAGTTCCAACAACCTCTGTGAGGAAGTCCATCTTGAATTCTAACTGCACGCGCATGTGATTTCCATAATCCCTCCCCTTCTCCTAGAAATCTCCACCTATCTAATGAATAAAGATAATGCCTTTTTCCCGCCTAGGATCTCTTATAAGCCCTATGAAATCCTTTGTCCAGTTGAGAGACTGGAGGCTACTGCAGGTGGAAACCCCTCTCCCTCTCTCCCTAGCGAGCCTTTTACTCTGTCCCTAATAAACCTTTGTTCGTGTGGAATCTCTGAGCCTCTCCTAGTCATTCCTGGTGAGAAGAAGGTAAGAACCTAAGCAGGGCTTAGTACCGAGCTGGGAAGCCCTGTCCTGTAACAGCTGCACATCAGAATCACCAGTCCCCACTCCAGGCCAATTCATTCAGGACCTCTGGGGATGGGACCTGGCCATCAGTGGTCAGGTTCTAATGAGTAGCCAGCATTGAGAACCACAGCATTAAAGGGGTTGTTTCTTGTTACATCACTAGAAAGGGGTCATACTTAGGCCGGTGGAAAGACTTTGTGGCCGTAGGAGTACATCAGTTTCTGGAAGGGCTGGCAAGAGCAAGAAAGGTTGCTAGCTTTGTAGAACCTGGGGCTCCAGAGAGAGTACTGAAATGGGGACATACCCAAGACAAGCAAGACATCAGCACCCATAAGAAGGAAAGTACCAGCTGTCAGAGACCCTACCTTCCTTGAGAAACCAGCTACATTTCTACAGTGAGATCAACACACAGAACCTTTCTGGTTAAAACGTTCCTGCAACACTAGCTAGCTTCTAGAGAAAAACCTGTATGATCTGTAATTTTGCAGGGAAGCTCTGTTTTCCTCTGACCTGATTTAAACCATGATTAAATTACTTCTTCTTAGTTGATATTGAAAACAGAGAAGACGTTGCTGGATGGCCATGTCTTAACATTGATTTTTATACCAAGCCACTCCTGACTTTGGGGCCAAGCTCCCCAACTGCATTCTCAGTGAAATTCTAGGCAAAGATCAATGAGCAAATACAACCCCAAACAGTCAAATGGAGACTATTCGTCAGGCATGGTTTCGCTCAATACCCTAGGTAATGTAGGAGGCGGGAGACCAAAGCTGAATCAGCGCCATAATTAAAAACTGTTGTAATCTTCAGATTACATGATATTTTAAGCCTGCTTTTTTTTTATTTTTATAGGTAACTTTCTGTTTTTACAGCATTTAAATAGTTTTTACTGTATCCAGATATTTCCAAAACTCGAACGCAGTTGTTGACCAAGTATGACAGAGCCTTTACATTCTTGAGGGATGTGAACCCTCAAATTAACAAACCCCAAGCAGCTTATAATTTCCTCCACGTTGTTGTAAACTGCCATCGAGTTGGCCCCCAACTCATGGTGACCCACGCACAATGGAACAAAGCACTGCCTGGGCCTGCACCATCTGCGTGATGGGTTGTGGATGGGACCAGTGTGATCCATAAGGTTTTCATTGGCTGATTTTCAAAAGTAGATTGCCAGGCCTTTCTTTCTAGTCTGTCTTGGTCTGGAAGCTCCCCTGAAACCTGTTCAGCAACAGAGCAACACGCAAGCCTCCACTGACAGATGGGTGGTAGCTGCACAAGAGGTGCGTTGGCCAGGAATCAAACCTGGGTCACCTGCATGGAAGGCAAGAATTTTACCACTAAGCCACCAATGACCCTGTATTTTCTCCATAACATATAATTAAAAAATCACTGGGTAATGTAAACGAGTGAGTCTCCTGGGCTCCATGACCAAGAAAGAATAATAAAGTCTTGTGGCCCTGCTTGGCCCTAAAAGCCGAGGTCCCAAACCCTCAGTCTCATTTCTGACATGCCACACCCTGCTTCTCCCCACATATACGGTGCTAGCCCGGCCTCTCCCCTCAGCCTGGAACCTAGTCTGCCTTCCATGCTCCCCCTGGGTCTCCAGCCCTGAAATTTAACCCCACTCTCCCAAAATTTAACCCCAACAACTCCCAAAATGAGGGAATGCCTCTCTCTCCTTTGTTTTTACATCGTTAGGTCCCATCGAGTCAGTTCTGACTCATAGTTACCCTATGTTCAACAAAACAAAACACTGCCCAGTACTGGGCCATCCTCACAATCATTGCCAGGTTTGAGCCCATTGCTGCAGCCACTGTGTCAATCCATCTCACTGAGGGTCTTCCTCTTTGTGCTGACCCCTCTACTTTACCAGGCATGATGTCCTTCTCCAGGGACTGGTCCCTCCTGATAACATGTCCAAAGTATGTAAGACAAAGTCTCTCTATCCTTGCTTCCAAGGAGCACTCTGGCTGTACTTCTTCCAAGATACATTTGTTCGTTCTTCTGGAAGTCGATGGTGTATTCAATATTCTTTGCTAACACCATAATTCAAAGGCATCAATTTTTCTTCAGTCTTCCTTATTCATTGCCAGCTTTTGCATACATATGATGTAATTCAAAATACCATGGTTTGGGTCAGGTTCACCTTAGTCCTCAAGGTGATATCTTTGTTTTTGGTTTTTTTTTAAACACTTTAAAGAGGTCTTTTGCAGCAGATTTGCCCAGCGCAATATGTTATTTGTTTTCTTGACTGCTGCTTCCATGGGCATTGATTGTGGATTCAAGTAAAATGAAATCCTTGACATCAATCTTTTCTCCGTTTATCATGATGTTGCTTTTCGGTCCAGTTGTGAGGATTTTTGTTTTCTTTATGTTGAGGTGTAATCCATACTGAAGGCTGTGGTCTTCAAAATTCATCTGTAAGTGCTTCAAGTTCTCTTCACTTTCAGCAAGCAAGGTTGTGTCATCAGCATAACACAGGTTGTTAATGAATCTTCCTCCAATCCTGATGCCCCATTCTTCTTCATATAGTCCAGCTCCTCCGATCCAAAAACCAGTTGCCATTAGTCCGCTCTGACTCATGGTGAACCTGCATGTGTCAGAGTACAACTGCACTCCATAGGGAATTCAATGGCTGATTTTTTGGAAGTAGATCACCAGGCCTTTCTTCCAAGGCACCTCTGGGTGGACTCGAGCCTCCAGCCTTTCAATAGGCTGAGCACATTAACCATTCACACCACCTAGGGACACCCTTAGGAGAGATCAGCACTGGGCACACTCACTGGGGCCACCTTATCTATTCGACCCTCTCCCTGCACTCATTCTCTTGCCCACCAGCCTCAGAATGAATAATAGATACACATATAGATACATGGAAGTCCCTGGGTGGTGCAAACAGTTAAGTGCTTAGCTACTCGCTGGAAGGTTTGGCAGTTCAAACCCACCCAGATGTGCCTTGGAAGACAGGCTTGGCAATCTGCTTCCCAAAGGTCACAGCCTTGAAAACCCTATGAAGCTGTTCTACTCTGCACACATGGAGTCACCATGAGCCAGAACGGACTCGACAGCAACTAACAACAATAAACATAGATACTGTCATCGATTGAACTATGTCTCCCCAAAAATGTGTGTATCGATGTGGCTGGGCCATGATTCCCTGTATTGCGTGGTTTTCCTGTATGTTGTAAATCTTGCCTCTGTGATGTTAATGAGGGAGGACAGGCCGCAGTTGTGTTAGTGAGGACTCAACCTACAGGACTGTATCTTGAGCCAATCTGTTTTGAGATATAAAAGAGAAAAGCCAGCAGAGAGACATGGGGACCTCATACCACTAAGAAAGCAGCACCAGGAGCAGAGCGCATCCTTTGGACACAGGGTCCCCGTGCCTGAGAAGCTCCTCGACCAGGGGAAGACTGAGGACAAGGACCTTCCTCCAGAGCTGACAGAGAAAGCCTTCCCCTGGAGCCGATGCCCTGAATTTGGACTTGTAACCTACTAGACCGTGAGAAAATAAATTTCTCTTTGTTAAAGCCATCCACTTGTGGTATTTCTGTTAGAGCACCACTAGGTGGCTAAGACAGAGACATACATGCATGCATGTATGTGTACGTATATATACACGTGTGTGTCTGTATGCATGTGTATCCCTTGATCAGTGAAAGAAAATAGAGGACCCTTTTTTTTTCTGCCTAGCAGCTTCTGCCCCGTCTCGTCCCATTCCTAATGTATGCTCGTGACAAAGACTTAGAAGGAACAGGCATGCACATAAACAAAACAGGACACCTCGCTCCAGCACCATGTGTCAACCAGCCAGCCCAAGACTTCAAAGACACGTAATTCAAATGCTTAAGGCCTAAAATCCACCCCGCCTGCCTTTCCCTAGATTGTTGCCATATTGCTTAGTAATCTCAATTTCCGACGTCCTCCAGCATGATCTGCCCGTAGCATAGAAGGTGCACGTGGATTATGCGCGGCCTGAGCATTTATAATAATGCGTAGTCCATACGCATGCACCTACGTCCTAGATGAATTAACATTAGGGCTATTTTTCTCAATCACCTTCCCAGTTAAATACGGGCTTTCTAAGAGCCTCAAACCCTAGAAATTCCTGAGGCCAGAGAAATGGTACCAGAGCATGGGCCACCTTCAATCTCAGACTTGCTCAAGACCTAATAGCTTGCAGGTTCAGAGGCTGTGCCCGTAAGCAGGACCGTTAGCGGCCCTCAGATGGTAAGAATATAATTGCGCCTCCCATGTGAAAAACACACCCACTTCAATCAATCAGCCTGTGAAGAAAATGGTATCATTATCTGGACTAGTCAAATCTGAGAAAGCACTCCAACGTATTTCCTGTGTGAAGTAGTGGCACCATTAGAAAGCCCTTTGATGGAGGGGAAGAAAATTGCTGAGAATTTACAAGGTCTAAATGATCTTCACAGGTACTACTAGCTCTTTAGCTAGTTTGATTTGCTAAGTGGCCAGGGAAACTCCTGTCAGCTCTACCTCAACTGAACGGACATCTCCACACTCAGTGGTGGCTGGTCCTGCTTCCCAGCCTCTCAAATTGTGACGGTCTGATTACCACTTTCTGGAAATTCACTTCAAATGATGGTAAAGGGCTATTGATGTGTTTTTAGTGTTAAGTGCGTTTTGGGGGGGATCCAATTCTTTTCAAAACTAGTCTATCTATGGCGGGTATGTGCTATCTTTCTCTTGGCTAGAATATTTAACTACCCAGAAGATCCCTTTTTCACATGTAGCATAACAAAGCTTAGACCATCAAGTCACAGAAAAATAGTTGTTCTGATTTCATTCCTGAGCAGGGAAGACCAGGCTCTGTTCTTTCTTCCTCCCAGAGTGACCCTCATCCCAGGTATCAATGGTAGAGTTGGGATTTGACCTTGGTCCATCACCTCTAAGCAAAGAGGATCATGCTCTTTTCTTTCTTCCACCTAGAATGTTCCATAAGGAGCCCTGGTGGCCCAGTGGTTAAGCGATCGACTGCTAATTGAAAGGTTGGCAGTTCAAATCTACCAGCGGCTCTGCAGGATAAAGATGTGGAAGTCTGCCTCCGTAAAGATTTACAGCCACAGGCCAGTTCTACTCTGTCCTATAGGGTCACTATGGGTTGAAATTGACTCGACGGGACACGACAACAGCAACAACAGAGTGTCTCCTAACTCACGTATCAGTAGTAGAGGTGGGATTTGACCCCGACCCATCACCTCTAAGCAGGGAAGACCACGCTCTCTTCTTTCTCCCTCCCAGAGTGTCCTGTATCCCAGGTAAAAATGGCAGAGGTGGGATTTGACCCCAGCCTGACTGCCTCTATAGGGCTGCTATGAGTCAGAATCGACTTGACAGCCACGGGTTTGGTTTTGGGGGTTTTTGACTGCCTCTAAACCCCACCTTATCCGCACTTCACAATAGTGTTTCAAATTATGTTTTAAATGGACCAAGGCTGCTTGCTAATTAAAATAAATCTGGGATAAATCTTTTAATAAGGCAGTTAATCACCTGATACTCTCTGCTGATCAAATTCAAGCTTTCATATACCTAAAATTAAAAGAAACCTAATGTATTGTAGGAAATCCTGGTGGCTTAGTGGTTAAGTGCTACAGCTGCTAAGCAAGAGGTTAGCAGTTCGAATCCGCCAGGCGCTCCTTGGAAACTCTATCGGGCAGTTCTATTCTGTCCTATAGGGTTGCTATGAGTTGGAATTGACTCGACGGCAGTGGGTTTGGTTTGGTTTTTGGGTAATGTATTGTAAGAGAATGAGCTTTAGCGGTGGGCAAACCTAGGATCACACGTAACATCCAGTATTTCCTGACTATGTGACCTTAAGTAGAGTACTTAGTCTAAATTTCTGTTTCCTCAGCTGTAAAGATAAAACATAACCTACTTTTTTTTTTTTATGTTGAAGTTACCCTCTCCCAATAATTGCATGAAATACCACGTGTAAAGTCATTTCCCTTTTTTTGCACCTGACCAAACATGCAATCACCTGCAGGAGCGACACATGGAATTCTCAAACCTTGGAGAAATTGATCAGATTTCCTTTTGTATTCTATGAGATGAGAAATACCAGCTGAGCTGGTAACTCCATGAGCCTTAATGAGGGAAGACAAGGGAGGCAGCATGGCCATATGCTGAGAGCCGGTGGGTTCTCCATCATAAACTTAAAATGACTCCAGGCTTCATTCTAACTGCTTTTAGCCACAGCTCCTCTCCCCAGTCAGGGGACCCCTTTACACAGGCACACGAGCCGCATACAGTCCTTCTCAAAGAGAAAGACCCTTCTCAGTTAATTGCTCGAGCAGCTAAATGTCACCAGTAATCACTGAGATGAGAGTGGCTTATCAAGGCAAGTCAGGCAAGAGGAATTTATTTACAAGCTAAATGGGGTTCTGAAAAGCAGACCCCAAAAATAGCTATTTCCAGGCTGATTTTATTTTAATGCAAAGATGCACTGTTTCCTCTCATTCGCTATGATAATTTTATACAAGTTGCGTTATATTAGTCCCTCGGGAAATACAGGTGTAAGCTTCATTTCCACTTCCTAGGATTGAAAATGACTTCAGGGGGGCTGAATTGGAATGTTTAAAATCTTTTTTAAACATTCATAGATTCCAGAGGCAATAGATGTAAATGCAGAGACACATTGCCTTGGTTGGCAGTTTTGGAATTTCCAACATCAACGTGTAACTTTCTATGCTAAAGAGATCTGTTTGGCTGGAGACGGTTTACCCACTTCCCCTCGGAAAGGCAAATCATCAGCATATGTCTATGAAAGTGAATGAATTTGTTAAACCACAAAAAACCAAAGCCTGCGTTTTTATTAGCCACCACATTTGTTCCAGTTCCATCTTCTTGGAAACTGAATATATAAAATGTTACTACACAGACAGGACATCGCGGTTATTTTAACCCAGGAGAATTCTAACATACTTGCTGGTCCCAGGGTTGCTGTCTATAATGTTAGAGCTGGACACTGTCCCAGGACAGTGCCTTCATCTCAATGATGCTAAATCCGTTTCAGGACTCCTTTTTGGAAACCAGTTTGCAACCTGGTCAGGACTATCTCTACCACTGACAAAAGCTTCAAGAGGAGATATCTATAAAGAATGACACTGATTTTCTTTAGGTGGCTCCAGAATCATCTTTGAAGGTAACCCAGAGATGGAGTTCAAAGCATTGTTGCAAAGATGATAAAGCCCTCAAAGCTACTACAACTATTTTGCAAAGCATCATTTGCAGAGCCTAGAGCAAGAATACAAATGGAAGACCACATACCATATGGCTAATGGTACAGAACTTACGAAGCAAACTACACCAACAACCTGGCCCGGTTCCCACCCAAAGCCAAAAAGAACCTGGGGGCCAGGGTGGCCACCCTTACTGCAGATAGACGAAAGGAGCCCAGGCTTCCCCCAGGCCAGCCCTACTGTCTATGTGTCTAAGGAACACACAGTCTCTCATTGATTGTGATGTGTGGAGCCCTCTTAAGTGTGGGGCCCAGGGCAGGGACCCCTCTTGTCCTGGTCCAAGGGTAAGTTTGGTGCCTACTAATATGTTTACAAGAAAAACTCTCGTTCCTTTATAACCCCCAGAGGTGCTTACCATTCCTGCAGCACCCTCACTTTGGGCTGAAAGGCAGCTTACACTCATCTCATCACTAGGGGGCGCAGCGGTTCCTGAAGGCAAAGTCTGGTCTCAAGAAATGAACTGCCAGTGGCCCCCTGGTTCTTCAGAGTTCTGACAATCAAGACTCCCGTCCCACTGGAACCCTGGGCAGGACAACCCAGGTTGAAATACTCCAGTGGAGGCAGGAAAGGTCAGCCAGGCCAAAGAAGCTGTAAGGGATTTGAGAAAGAGCTGTTTAGGTCAAAGAACCAAGGTTGAGCCCTACCTCCTGCCCTCACTTAGCCATGGGACCTTGGGCAAGGCATTTAAACTTGCTAATCCTCAGTTTCCCCGTCAAGGACAGAGTAGAACTGCCACATACGATTTCCAAGGAGCAACTGGTGGATTCAAACTGCTGACTTTTTGGTTAGAGCTGAACGCTCCATCTGTAAAATGTTGTTATTGTTAGGACTTGAACCTCCAATCTTTCAGTTAGCAGCTGAGCACATTAGCCATTTGCACCACCCAAGGAAAACTGAAAGTCCCTCAAAGATAATTTCCTACCAACCTCAGGCTTCACGACCTCACAATCTGGCCCAGTTTCAGAACAAAAAGAAAAAAAATCCCAGCTTACAGATATTAGAAGAGAAATTAAAAAATATGATGTAACAGATAACCCCTAAAAAGTAGACCTTGCAATGCCTACTTTATTACAGGATTTTGAGGAGGTTAATAATATCTCAAGGAGCCCTGGTAGCACAACAGTTAAGCACGCAGCTGCTAACTGAAAGGTTGGCGATTTGAACCCACCCAGCAGCTCCAAAGGAGAAAAGACCTGGCGATCTGCTCCTGTAAAAGATTACAGCCTAGACAACCCTCTGGGCCAGTTCTACTTTGTCACATGGAGTCGCTATGAGTTGGAATCAACTCAACAGCGACCAACAACAATAATATGTCACAAAGAAACTAAGGTATCCTCTTGAACTTCATCTGAAAGGAAAGTCTTTCCAGTTATAACAAACTTACAAACCAGAAGAGCTCAAAACCTCAAAGTTCTCCAGCTTCGTTAGTGAAAATCGATCTCTCTTCAAGTGAGACAGGCCATGTCCTCCTCTCTCATCTTAAATTACTCCAGGACCATCAGAAGGAAGCTGATCTGTATCTGATCACTTAAAAAGAAAAGAAATGAATGAAGGTGTCATTGTCAGAGCGGCGTTTCAGAAGTTCTTTACAGATTAGCTCCGCTTTGAGAGGGAAAGTGGGAAGAAAGTTACTGTCACATGACAGATATTAGCTCCATTCAGCCCCAAATGAAGCTCCTGCTCCTCCTGAAAGATATGTATCACTTGTCATGCCCTCAGCCACATGACGGGAGTTGCCGGTAGATAAGTCTGCCCATTCTCCACCTGTCCCTATGTCCATGACATTTGCTATGTGACTTTGCATGCAGTTCATCTCACTGAAGAAGCAGAGTCTCTTTCCTCACCCCTTCAATTTGGGCTCACTCATGTGCTTTGGCCAACAGATGAAGCAGAAATAAAGCAGCGGCCAGTTCTGAGCCACTTGCACTCTTGTATACCTTGGAAACTGCCATGAGAGCATACCCAGGACTGTCTGCTAGAAGATAAAAAACACATGGAGCAGAGCCAAGTCACCACATTCAACCTGGCTGAGGCCAGCCTAGATCAGTTGACAGTCAGCTGCTCCCGACAGAAGCACAAGCCCAGCCAAACTCAGCAGAGCCCCCAGAAGACCCTCAGACACATGAGTGAGCCAAGCCATGATCAGCCAAGCCCAGCCTAGAGGAACTTACAGCCAGCCAAGCCCCCAACATATGAGCAAGCCCAGCCAGGATCAGCAGAGCCACCTAACTAACTACCCCAGATGCGTGGGCAATAACTCTTATTGTTCTGTAAGACGAAGGTTTTTGAATGTTTATCATACAGAATTATTGGGGCAATAGATAACTGATACAGTGTCCTAGCTTTCTGGCTCCACTATTGTCTAAAGAACATTCCAGAAAGTCAAAGACAACCTCATGATACTGGATGACTCAACATTTTCGGGGGGTAGCCAACCAATTCATAGCTTGCAGCATCTTCCCTTTTTCCCTAAAAGATGCAAACGTGGGGAACTCCATAGGTAAGTTGTCTTGGCATCTCTCATTAGTACACCAGCCCTGACCACACTGAATCATGAAGATACAGAGAGAATGGAGGAAAGTATAAACGTATTAAAGATATTTGTTGGTTGCAAAGCATAATTTCACTTATATAAAATAATTAAAATATATACATATGCACATGAAAGGACCTCAAAGATTATATACTGAGGCTCCAAAATGGTTTTTTCTTTTTTTCTTCCCCAGGAGGCTAGGTGGAATTATAGGCTAATGTTCTTTTTTGCTTCTCTGTAATTCTGATTTTCCTGAAATGAGCATGAATATGTTTGTAATTTTAAAAAGAGAGAAATGCAAGCCATGAAAGGAACAATAAAACTTGCAGAGAAAAAATATTTAAATTTATTTTCAGGGGTTGAACAGGTTATTATCACTTCTAGTTTCAGTCAATTATGCAGAATCACTGGGTGAAAATTAATTAGCTGAAATTTTAAAAAGCTGGAATTAGGGGAAAATTCTAAAAAACAGAGAAAATTGCTGGCAGACATATAAATAGTTGCCAGATGCACCCAAATTCGCAGTGCTTAAAACACAGGGACCGGGTGTAAGCATTTTCCAATAAATTGTTGCCTGGAGCAGGAGCGAGCAAACTTTTTTGGTAAAGGGCCCCATAGTAAATATTTAAGGCCTTGTGAGCCAGATGGTCTCTGTCACGACTACTCCACTCTGCCATTCTGGCACAAAAGTGGCCATAAACAACATCTGAATGAATACGCATGGCTATGTTCCAAAAACATTTTGTTTACAAGAGCAGGTGGCCGCTGAATTCTGCCCAAGTACTGTAGTTTGCCCACCTCTGGCCTAGACAAATTCCTACCATAGCAATAACAGCTAATGATCACATTGACAATAACTTACTTATTGCACACGATGCAATCTCTCTGGAGCCCTGGTGGCACAGTGGTTAGGAGCTCTGCTGTTAACCAAAAGGTTGGCAGTTCGAATCCCCCAGCTGCTCCTCGGAAACCCTATGGGGCACGATGACAACAGGTTTGGTTTTTTTGGTTTAATCTTCTCTCCACCCAGCAGGCCCTTTCCCACCTTTGCCTGCTGTCAAAATCCTTTTCCTCCTCTTAAACGCTAGCAAGCGGCCACCTGAGATGCATTAATTGGTCTCAACCCACCTGGATCAAAGGAGAATGAAGAACACCAAGGACACAAGGTAATCATGAGCCCAAGAGACAGAAAGGGCCACATGAACCAGCGACTACATCAGCCTGAGACCAGAAGAGCTCGATGGTGCCTGGCTACAACCAATGACTGCCCTGACAGGGAACACAACAAAGAACCCCTGAGGGAGTAGGAGAGCAGTGGGATGCAGACCCCAAATTCTCATAAAAAACCAGACTTAATGGTTTGACTGAGACTAGAAGGACCCCGGTGGTCATAGCCCCCAGACCTTCTGTTAGCCCAGGACAGGAACCATTCCCAAAGCCAACTCTTCAGACAGGGATTGGACGGGAAAATGGGATAGAAAAAGATGCTGGTGAAGAATGAGCTTCTTGTGTCATGTAGATACATGAGACTATGTTGGCACCTTCTGTCCGGAGGGGAGATGAGAGGGTAAAGGGGTTTAGAAACTGGCAAAATGGACATGAAAAGAGAGTGGAGGGAGGGAGCAGGCTGTCTCGTTAGGGGGAGAGCAACTGGGAGTATGTAGCAAGGTGTATATAAGTTTTTGTGTGAGAGACTGACTCGATTTGTAAACTTTCACTTAAAGCACAATAAATTTTTTTTTAAAAAATCCTTTCCCTTCTTTGTATCAAGAAGCTTCTACTGACTGTCGCAGGAAGAATAAGCTCACCTCTCACTCTACCCTGAGATCTCTTGTGCTGGTATGGTGCTCTAATGGCCTATCTACTCGTCCTTCTCCATTAGGCTAAGAGCACCCAAGAACAAGATGATGTCTTAATCACCTTGATATTCCCAGAGCCTCCTAGAGAAGCTGGATCACAGTAGATGCTCAATAAATGAATGTGAAGTGAATGATTCAGCAAAAACACAATCATGGGTCATGGCAAGTACATTGCAAGTGCTTACTCAGCCTCTTCGCTGGCCCTTCTTTTCGGAGACATTAAAAGCTGATTCGGCAATGCTTTCTTAAATATGACACCAAAAGCACAAGCAACGAAAGAACAAAGAAATTGGACTTCGTCAAAATGAAAAACTTTTGCGCTGCAAAGAATTCTCTCAAGAAAGGGAAAAGACAGCCCAGAGAAGAGGGGGAGATTGTTTGGAAAGCACGTACCTAATAAGGCACTGGTATTCGCACATGTAAAGAACTCTTACAAGTCAATAATAAAGAGACAAATAAGCCAATTAAAAATGGACAAAGGGCTTGAACAGATGTTTCTCCAAAGATGTACAAATACATGTTTCTTACTGCAAGAGTCGAATAATAATAATGATGATAGCTAATGCTATTAAAAAAGCAATCATGAAAATCTTCCAAATAAATAAGTAGGGAAAGAGATTGACAGTAAAACTATTAAGAGAGAGCATTGAGTAGATAGTTTAGGAAACCCTTATAATCTTTTATCACCAGCAAATGTTATACAATTTTAATAGTGATTAAAATACGTGTAATTCTGATCTTTGCAGAATTGGCCAGTGGACTCCCAGTCACAACATTAAATAAAATAAGCTTTAAGAATTACATTTCATTTTTTGTTATTTAATTCACTTAGGTGGTTCTTATCACAGTGGGCTAGGTTACCAGGAAAAAAATCCTTTTGCTCGCAGCAGCAAGAAATGCTGAACATTTTTTAAAACAAAGCTTTAAAAACACTGCAGATGTGAAAATGTAGTGGGGAACTTCCAGGCCAATCTCTGCAGGAAACTCTGCTGCTGTAGAGGTAACCAGACAAGCAAAGCCTTAAAGCTGTTTTCGTCCTTAGACTCCTTGTAATTAAGGTGAACCCTCACCCTCTATTCCACAGCCACCCTAAGCCAGAGGACCTGAGGCTGGAGCCCAGGGCCCACAGAAGAAGTGGGGTCTTAGGGTAAAGGCAGCGCTAGATCACAAACCCAACACCACCACCAAACCATTGGGAACTGCCTTGACCCTGAGCGGGAGTGGGAAAGGGTAACTCTTCCCAAATCATTAATCAGGCTTAGAGAACCTAGCTGTGGGGGAGAGGCATCTGACAAAATGCAATTACTTGATTCTAGTAATATTCAATCCTTCCAAGTGTATTTGATTCTAACATAGAGGGTTCTGTAAGTACTTGCATTACTTCCAACATTTTTACAAAAGATTGGAAACATCTTCGTTCCCATAGCATTGATTTCTGGCTTAGGTAGGCATTTTACACATATATTTGTCCATATCAACTAGAAAAGAAAAAGTGATCATGTTATAATCACTTAGAGTAGTAACTAAAGATTATGGAAAGATGCGCTTAAGAAAAATCTTCCAAACCTTGGAAATGGGCAAAGACGTGACTGGGTCTTTACAGTGGGGTGCTGAGTGTTGCCAGCAGACCTTCCTAGAATTATCTGATTCTAGTGTATCTTTGATTGATTGTCTTTCCATTGATTAGACTATTTTACAACTCTGAAAGGGTAGAATTTAAGTTGTAGAAAAGTGTTAGTAATGCAAATAATTGTTATCCATTGAAATGCAAACGAATGTTGTCTGGCAGAAATATCGTGAGTTTCTGCCCTGTAGAAAGGAGAACCTCACACATTACATCTCATTGCCATATAGGACAGCATGGTCCGATGAAAATATATACACTACAAGCCACATATGTAATTTTGCATTTTCTAGTAGCCACATTAAAAAGGGTGAAAAGAAAGAAGTGAAATTCATTTTAATAATATATTTTATTTGATTCGATATGTCAAAAATATATAGGGTTGCTATGAGTCGAAATTAACTCGATGGCAGCGGGTTTGGTTTTTGGTTTTGATATCAAAAACATTACCATTTCAACAAGTAATCAACATACAAAATTATTAATGACATAGTTTATTTTTTGCGTGTGCATACTAACTCTTCGAAATCCAGTCTGTATTTTACACTTACAGAACGTCTCAATTCACAGTAGCGACATTTCAAGTGTTCAAGAGCCACATGTGGCTGGTGCCTACAAAATTGGACACGGGGGCTACAGTTTTTCTTTGTCTGCATAGTGGCTTAGTGGTTAAGAGCTCAGCTACTAATCTAAAGGTCAGCAGCTCAAATCCACCAGCTGCTCCTTGGAAACCCTATGGGACAGTTCTACTCTATCCTATAGGGTTGCTATGAGTCAGAACTACTCCATGGCAATGGGTTTAGTTTTGTTTCAGTTTTGCATAGGCCTGGATGGTTCAATTATTACACCTCCCCATTCAACTATTTGTTAAAATACTTTTGGAGGTAACCCTACATATTTTCAGCACCTACTATACGTTCTAGGGAGCCCTGATGATGCAGTGGTTAAAGCGCTCAGCTGCTAACCAAAAGGTCGGCAGTTGGAACCCACCAGTCACTCCTCAGTAGAAATATGTGGTAGTCTGCTTCCGTTAATTACAGCCTTGGAAACACTATGGGGCAGTTCTACTCTGTCCTATAGGGTCACTATGAGTCGGAATGGACCCAACAGCAATGGGTTTTTGGACTATGTATTTTGACTGTACACTACTTAGCAGGACATATACAAAAACAATGTGTAACGGATGCCGCCTGCCCTTAAAAGTAAGGTGAGATACAATATTGAATCATAAAAAAAAAATTAGAAAACAAGACATCATATAAAGAAATCTTGAATGTAGTGGATAATAAAGAAACAAAAAATCAACATGGATAGGGATAGTTAAAATGGAGGAGATTTGGGAGGGAAGAGAGGAGCAGAGGGTAATCGAGGCTTCATAAACAAAATGAGGAAGGAAAGGGATGTGTTTGTGTTTAGGAAGAAGTTCCTGGGTGGTGCAAATAGTTAATGCAACTCAGCTGCTAACCAAAAGGTTAGATGTTCGAGTCCACCCAGAGGCACCTCAGAAGAAAGGCCTGGCAATCTATTTCCAAAAAATCAGCCATTGAAAACCCTATGGAGCATAGTTCTACTCTGACACAATAGGGTCGCCATGAGTCAGAATCAACTTGATGGCAACTGGGTTAAAATGTCTAAGAAAAACAGAAATTTACTGTCTTGATTTCATCAGTGAGTCCTATTTATTTGGTCCGGATCCTGCTTTTCATAATATATGGTTGCTCTTTCTTAGGTGAGTAGATTAAAATAACTGCAGAATGAAGATGGAACTGTATGATCTCAACTGTTTTCTAAAAATACGTTTTAAAAGACAGGAAGAAAACACCCCAAAATGGTTCCCAGGTAACTGGATTGATTACGGTGGGGTAAAGGGTGGTCTTGCTTCT
The DNA here is from genome assembly GCF_030014295.1 of Loxodonta africana. Classification (NCBI taxonomy): domain Eukaryota; kingdom Metazoa; phylum Chordata; class Mammalia; order Proboscidea; family Elephantidae; genus Loxodonta; species Loxodonta africana. The sequence goes on from NC_087369.1 coordinate 17,959,164, forward strand.
TTGAACTTGTCTATACTTGTCTTCTCTTTTCAACGATTATGTAGTATTTGTACAATTAGAAAAGTGTATATGCTTTTCTAAATGTGTAAAAAAGTTGCACTTATCTAATGGTTCCAGAAATTCTGGATGAGATTGGACAAACAGATATGTGTGACCACTCCTAGTGTGATCCCTTGATATTTTCAAACGGGAGTGAGAGTCCAGGCCTTTTCCTATGGTAGATTCCAGAACCATGGGCTATTGGACTGATAATCTGTGGAATGAGCTTTCAGTCCACTGCTGTAAATTTTGCCTTGCAACTGTGAGAAGAGTCAAGTATTGCTGGTTAATAAATGGCCACCTGGGATTGATTTGACTTTTGGAAAAAGAGTGTGCTCAAGGTGACTACCTCCTTGTAAAATAAGGTTCATGGCTAATGATTTTGACAAGCAAAACTGCTCAACTGCTCTGCTGGGCAGGCAGTGGAAGAGAATTTGAAACATGTCTTTCTTCTTTGACCTTTGTCTTCATGTTGATGTCATGGAGCAAACTGGTGTCATATTTTCCAGTTACCTTGACCAAGCAGCCCTTTAAAAATCGTTGGCTCCTTTACTTTCACTTTTCCCACCCTACTTCTAGCACAATCACTAGGCGTGTCTTATCTTTATTTGCTTTTGCCCTCCTAATTACTATTAACCATTGCCCTGTGTCTACTTCATTCTCTCATTCTCTTTTTTTCCATCTGCTCAGCAGTTTCCTGTCCTTCTCATATATTCCCCAGTTTTAACTCTGTAGTTTCCAGCTGACTTCTTGAAATAAGCCTGGCACATTGTCAAAATGCTAGATCATTTAGTGCTTTTTTAATGAGTTGGCTGCTTAAGTATGATAACTCCTTATCAATCAATAAAGTTAGTAAAAAAGTGACTTGTATTAATCAATCACTGTATTTTTGAAGTTATGGAGACAAAATAAATAAATAAAAGCACGTGTGGACATCCCGAAGAGGTTGCTTGTACTATCAGAGACAAACAGGGAGGGAAAAAAAAAGTGTAAACTGTAGAAAAGAACACACAAATGTATGAGTAAGGATGTTCACCACAGTGTCCTTTATGCCAATGAAAATGCTAGAAACAACCCAAATATTCACAGAGCAGCTGGGGAAAACCAAAAACCAAACCCATTGCCATCAAGCTGATTCTGACTCATAGCAACCCTATAGGACAAAGTAGAACTGCCCCCATTGGGTTCCCAAAGAGCAGCTGGTAGATTCAAACTGCCGACCCACTAGGGCCCCATTAGTATACTGATTTTGACATTATTTGAGTAAACAGTTACTAAGAAAAACCTTTTAACATTACTTGCTCTTATAAATATGATCCCACTCACTTTCCTTTCCCTGGTTCTTTGATGATTGCCTTAACCTGGAGGTAATACCTTTTCTCTCCTCTGCCTTTCCCTGCCCCCAACCAGTCTCCATGTGTCCAAATCCAACATTTACTCAACCAACATTTATTGTGTACTTATTATCGGCAGGCACTCTGCTGGTGGGCTTCTGCTCTCATGGGGCTTCTGGGCAAATAATCACACAAACCCGTGTATGCTTACAGGTGAAAACAGTGCTGAGAAGTGAGAAAATGGTTGAATTAGATGGTGATTTCAGGGAAGGTGTCCCTGTGGAAGTGACACTTGAGTTAGGATCTAATGAATGAGTAGAATTTTTGAAGAATTCTGAGGGGAGGGAGTAACATGTGCAACGACCCTGTGGCAGAAAATGCCTGGTATTTTCAGAGAACTGGAAAAAGGCCAGCGTGGCTGCAGCACGGAGTCTCTGGATGGTGCAAATTGAAAGCTTGGAAGCTTGAGTCCACCTAGGGCACCTGGGAAGAAAGGCTTGCAATCTACTTCAAAAAACCAGCCGTTGAAAGCCCTATGGAGCCCAGTTCTACTCTGACACACGTGGGGTCACCACGAGTTGGAGTTGACTCGATGGCAACTAGTTTTACTGGTGGTGACTGCAGCACCAAGAAGGCTGAGGAAAGACAAGGTGGAGAGGTAGGTAAGACACTGACTATGCAAGGCTGTGGTTTTTAATGTAGAACAATGGAAAGTCACTGAAAGATTTCAAGGTCAAGAGATGGAGGGGTGATGTGATCAAATTTGCATTTTGAAAAGGTGATGCTGGTTGCACTGTGGAGGCTGGATTGAAAAGGACAAATACTGTCTGATCTTATTTATATGACATAAACAAATACATACAAACCAAAGATTATTAATGGTTACCAGGGGAAGGAGGAAAGGAGTTTTCGCAGTGAGGTTATGTTAACGGTGGTGGTATAATTTGGAAAAAAAAAGCAGAAAATAGTTGTACAACCTGAAGAATGTAACCAATTGTTACTGAATTGTACATGTAGAAACTGTTGAGTTGGTGTATGTTTTGTTATGTATATTTTTACCACAATTAAAAAAAAAAGAAAATTCTCAAATGTTTAGTGCAAGAGATTAAATGGTATTCTGCAGTTGGTTCAGAGCCCATGGTGCAATCCTTCACAAATGGATGAAAGAAGGAGAAAACAGGATATCAGAATCACACAGTGAACTCATCTAAACTACACCTGGCCTCCCCTGCTACCTCCAAGAACCACAGCTGTAAGAAAACATCACTCAGAGAAAACCCTCAAAGGCAGAGGAAAGCTCTTGACTGGACTTGAACAGCAGCAGAGTAATAACTGTGGTAACATTAGAAACCATGAGCTTTCACCCCTGAGCTTTGTATTCACCTTTTGGTTCTCTCATTTTGATGGCCTCTGTGCTGTGCCCCCAGGGTACCCAGCTCTTTCTAACTCTAGCTGAACAAGTCTGAGAAAATATTTTTCTTTGTGTTTCCACAGCAAGGTGGAAACAGACTATCATTTTCCAAAACCACGTTATCAACTGCTAAGGGAAATAAAACAAGAAGAATAAGAATAGCACCAAAAGACTCCATTTTCCCAAAGTAAAGATTTGGGGTCCAAAATTCCTTAAGATAGGTCACGTCATTCAAGCAGTGAGCCTGTGAGCCAGTCCCTGAAAGACGCTTCAGGTAAAGCAGCACAGTCCAAACAGGAATTTCAGTCCTTACATAAGGGAATCCAATGGCATGGAGTATGCAACTCTTATGAAAATCCTCTTTCTTCCTCAATTTTCAGACATCCAAAATTGCCAGGAGATTTTCCCTATCCTAGAAGCCTGTGGGTGGCACAGACAACTCGGCTATTAACCAAAAGGTTGGTGGTTCAAACCCACCCAGAGGTACCAGAACCACCCAGAAGAAAGGCCTGGCCATCTGCTTTCAAAAGGTCGCAGCCTTGCAAACCCTACGAAGTACAGTTCTATTGTGCAACACATGGTGTCGCCATGAGTCAGAATCAATTCGAGGGCAACTGCTTTTTGTTTTTCACCTATCCTACCAAAGAAGTTACTCTCTTTCTCATTCCTGCTATCCAGCTTGCTCTCTTCCTTTTCTCTCCTCAAAAAGCATGATTAAGGGGTGGGAGACAGACAGTATTAAACTTGGGCCTCTCCGGAACACTCCGTTGCAGGCAGGAAAAGACCAAAGGCCATGAACCCCTAAATGTCATAACTTCATTTGGGAGCCATTCTTCCCAATCTCTTGTCTGACCCTAAACTATATGACTGTCAGGCTCTGCGTGTTCTTCAGCACTCAGGAAAAATGCCAATTTTCATAAACCCAACCTTATTCTTTTTCAGACCTCCCTTATCTGCTTGGGGTTCCTGGCAGAGGAACATACCTACTTCACATCTGAAGTAGGACAGTGGTAACTGGCACCCTTGAACACTCAGTGAATAACTTAACCAGGCCCAGATCACATCCCAGAACCACCTGCTCTGCCACCATTGAAATAACTCTTTCAAAAGACTTCTCCTCTACCCCAAGCAACCCCGACCCCCAACCCACCAATACATGTAACTGGAAAAGATGTCCTCACAGAATTTCACAAAATAAAAATCCCTTAATTTTATTATAAGACCAAGATAGATTCCAAAAGAAAGCTGACAGATATTAAAAGGAAGGAGAAGGAGAGAGAAACTTAGGTAATAACTAGTTTTGAGAAGGCCCTAAAAATGCTTATGAACTTCTCTTCCAGTAGACTTTTCAGCAAAATATATTAGAAAGTCATGGGAACTACAGTGCCCTCAGGAATTCTTTGTATTCACCTGGAAGGGAAGACCAAGAGTAGTACCCTCCCGAGAGTGTCCTGCAGAAGACTGTAGTAGTTGCAGCCAAGTTGAAAGTGGAAGTCAACTCTTGTGGAGGATCACTTCCAAAGATGGCTGCCAACAATTCCTTCCATCCCTGTAAACGCATGTCACATTTCCCATCAGGAGGTGGAGCCTAGTTCCCCCGGACTGGCCTTGTGACTTGCTTTGACCAATAGAATGAAGCAGAAGTGACCTTCTGATACTTCTAAGAACTGTGAGGCCTTAAGAAGACTTGTAGTTTCTGCTTCTCTGTTTAGGGAATACGCTAAATGAGAATAGAGAAGCCCAGCCACCCCTTGGCCATTCCAGCTGGAACCAGACATGTACGTGATACCATCGTGGACATTTCAGCCTCAGCTGAGCTCCCAGCTGAATATAGCCAATACCACATTTAGGAAAAGAACTACCCAGCTGAGCCCAGCCAACCCACAGAATCATGAGATATAATTGTTATTGTTTTACACCGCTAAGTTTCGACGGAGTTTGTTATGCAGCAATTGATAACTGGGACAATTCTCTTTATCAAGTCAACCAGTTTCAGTCCAGGATGTCAACGAATCTGGATCCCAGATAACACCTTAGTTTTCCTGGTTTCTGTGTTTGAACTGTCCTTTTGTTACTTGAGTGTTCGACATTGATCTCAGCCATGCATTCCAGACAGTTCTGATTTCAAATATTATGCCCCATAGTTCTCATAAAAATAGTCAAAATTATTAAAGCTTACTTTGGGTTCAGAAACTCTGATCACTTTATCTATGTTCTGCCCTTAACTTCCTCTTTAATTCTGAAGATTCTTTGGATTTTGGTTATTGGCCTGAATTTTAAATTTTACTTTCAAAATATCCTGTGTCGCATTTCCTATGGTAATTTCCTTTTGAATGTGTTTTGCAAGTTTATTCATGCTTTTCAAATGTAAATTAAATGATGTGAGAGTAATGTGTGTTCAGACAATAGCATTCATCTAATGTCACCTCTGAAATGAACGGATTCACCAGGGTTTCAGCTCTAATCCTCCTCTCTTCCTATTCTACAGAATCTCTGTGTGATTTTATCAATGTCAATGACTTCCATTAGCATCTGTAAAGCGGTGACTCCCAAATCTACACCTCCCATTTGGACTTCTTTCCTGAGACCCAGAAACAGTTCTGACTGCTCACCAGGTACCTACACTTAAGATGCTCCACAGGCTGAATGAAGAACACCAAAGACATGGGGTAATTATGAGCCCAAGAGACAGAAAGGGCCACACAAAACAGAGACTACATCAGCCTGAGACCAGAAGAACTAGATGGTGCCCAGCTACAACCGATGACTGCCCTGACAGGGAGCACAACAGAGAACCCCTAAGGGACCAGGAGAGCAGTGGGATGCAGACCCCAAATTCTCATAAAAAGACCAGACTTAATGGTCTGACTGAGACTAGAGGAATCCCGGCGGTCATTGTCCCCAAACCTTCTGTTGGCCCAGGACAGGAACCATTCCTGAAGACAACTCATCAGACATGGAAGGGACTGGACAATGGGTAGGAGAGAGATGCTGATGAAGACTGAGCTACTTGTATCAAGTGGACACTTGAGACTGTGTTTGCATCTTCTGTCTGGAGGGGAGATGGGAGGGCAGAGGGGGTCAGAAGATGGCTGAATGGACATGAAAATAGAGAATGGAGGGAAGGAGTGTGCTGTCTCATTAGGGGGAGAGCAATTAGGAATATATAGCAACGTGTGTATACATTTTTGTATGAGAGACTGACTTGATTTGTAAACTTTCACTTAAAGCACAATAAAAATTAAAAAAAAAAAGATGCTCTACAGGCTTCACAAACTCAACATCTCCGAAATGGAGATCAATGTCCTCAAAAGTTTTTTGTCCTGTAATTGTTCACTCAATGAATGATAGGATCATCCACAGAAATCCAGCATGTAGTTTCCAGACCAGGAGACCTGGGTCCCATTCATCTCCAAATGGGACCCAAGTGTCCTCAAATCCTAATACAGGGACCAGTACGTAGTAGTGTTCACTATTTTTCCAATTAATAACTGAATGAACAATAAGATCTGGTTACTCCAATAAGAAATATCAGTCCCCTGTCTGACCCAGCTAAGTGTGCCAATACTTTCAACACCATCTAGTCTTATCCAAAGTAAGATCTCACGAGGAACCCCACCATCGCCAGCAAGAAGACTTGTATGCTTGGGAAAATCTTGGCCTCGACATGCCCTTCATGTACAGCTTTGCTTACCAGGATTGATGGAGTTCGTTTGAACAGGTTGCGTGATAGACCCACTGTCTCAGTTCCTGAGCCTCTGTTAGACCTGAGCTCTGCTCTGAGCCATGCATGCCACACCCCTGGCTTCAGGAATGAGGCCACATCCCAGTCATTCATGCTGCCAAGCCCCAAGGTACTTCAGAGCAGCACCATGCCAAAAGATTCCACCTTCTGAGAAACAAGTGTTTCACATTTTTCTTACTGATTCCAAAATTTTAACTGGGCCCAGCCAGATTTGATGGCAACTAAGTTCAAGTCCATGGTTTCTTGCCGACACCAAAAAAAAAAAAAAAAAATCCAAACCCATTGCCCTCAAGTCAATCCCAACTCAAAGTGACCCTACAGGACAGACTAGAACTGCCCCCTAGGGTTTCCAAGGAACAGCTGGTGGATTCAAACTGCCAATCTTTTGGTTAGCAGCCATAGCTCTTAACCACTGTGCCACCAGGGTTCCTTGCACACTCCAGGTCCCCTTTATTGTTGGATTGTGTAAGGAAGCAGTCCTGCCTGATTCATTGCGCCCCCTTCCTCTCTGAGCAGCTCTGGAGCTCCAAGCTGCTTCAAAGCCAAACCAGTCTGAGTCACAGATATTCTCAGTTTGTCTTTAGCTTAAAAGTCTTTCATTCTCTTGGGAGGATCATGATTGACAGTTTTGTGAAGAACATGTTTAAGATTTATGTTTGCAATAATTGCTTTTGCATCACAGATTAATTTATAGCATCCTCAATAATAAATCCTTTGATCAGGCAACTTCTGTAGGTAATTAAGCACAATCCCATATACACAGGAGATACCCTCTGGGTTTATAACTCTTGTTGTTGTTGGTTGCCGTCAAGTTGATTCCAAGTCATGGCGACCCTATCTGTGCAGAGTAGAACTGCTCCATAGGGTTTTCAAGGCAGATCCTTAGGCCTTACTTCCAAGGCACCCCTGGGTGGATTCGAACCACCGACCTTTTGGCTGGTAGTCCAGCGCTTAAGCATTTGCACCACTCTAGATTCTTTTAAAAAATCCTTTTTTTTTCATTCAAATGCATTCGCTTTTCTGGAGTTTGGGATGATTATAACGGTTCATTCAAAATAGTCTTTATTAAAACAGCACTTCCCAATTTCATAACATCTGAATAAAAAAGCAATTTAATCTCCCTGAAAACATTTTTTAGCATTAAAATTCATTATATCTATTTACATAATAACAGGGAAAGCTCAATGAAAACTATCAATCCGTTTACCATCTTGTGCTTGATGAAGCACATTAGAACATGCATATGCAATCAAAAGGCAGGTTCTTTCATTATCAGACTATGTTACACTATTTCGCTAACAATTCTTTAGCACCTTCTCCCCACCCTTTGTCTTTCTATACATAGCCTGTAAATCAACACTATTATAAATTGAATTAACTATGGAATCGACTCGATCGCACTGGGTTTTTTTTTTTTTATGGAGGAAGGGGGATTTAGCACAGTACTGAAAAGTGGGTTATAAATAAATCAATGCCAATGTGCTATCAGTAAAGGTCTTAAGAGATCTACTTTATTTAATAAAGTAAAATAAACATATTGACTGTTTATTGAGAATAGATAAAGTTCAAGGCCCTGAAAACAACAATTTGGTTTAACAAATCCTTTCATTAAAGTCTAAAAGTAATCTTTGAATCTATAGACTCAAGACAACCCTTATCAAAAGCCCAGCTGCCTTTTTGCAGAAATTGACAAGCTGATCCTAAAATTCATATGGAAATGCAAGGGACCCATAAGATCCAAAACATTCTTTTTTTATTTTTAATAACTTTTATTGTGCTTTAAGTGAAAGTTTACACATCAAGTCAGTCTCTCACACAAAAACCCATATACACCTTGCTACACACTCCCAATTACTCTCCCCCTAATGAGACAGCCTGCTCTCTCCCTCCACTCTCTCTTTTCGTGTCCATTTCGCCAGCTTCTAACCCCCTCCACCCTCTCATCTCCCCTCCAGGCAGAAGTTGCCAACATAGTCTCAAGTGTCCACCTGATCCAAGAAGCTCACTCCTCACCAGCATCCCTCTCCAACCCATTGTCCAGTCCAATCCATGTCTGAAGAGTTGGCTTCGGGAATGGTTCCTGTCCTGGGACAACAGAAGGTCTGGGGGCCATGACCACCAGGGTCCTTCCAGTCTCAGTCAAACCATTAAGTCTGGTCTTATGAGAATTTGGGGTCTGCATCCCACTGCTCTCCTGCTCCCTCAGGGGTTCTCTGTTGTGTTCCCTGTCAGGGCACTCATCGGTTGTAGCCGGGCACCATCTAGTTCTTCTGGTCTCAGGATGATGTAGTCGCTGGTTCATGTGGTTCTTTCTGTCTCTTGGGCTCATGATTACCTTGTGTCCTTGGTGTTCTTCATTCTCCTTTGATCCAGGTGGGTTGAGACTCATTGATGCACCTTAGGTGGCTGCTTGCTAGCGTTTAAGACCCCAGATGCCGCTTTTCAAAGTGGGATGCAGAATGTTTTCTTAATAGATTTTATTATGCCAATTGACTTAGATGTCCCCTGAAACCGTGGTCCCCAGACCCCTGCCCCTGCTACGCTGGCCTTCAAAGCATTCAATTTATTCAGGAAACTTTCTTGCTTTTGGTTTAGTCCAGTTGTGCTGACCTCCCCTGTATTGTGCGCTGTCTTTTCCTTCACCTAAAGTAGTTCTTATCTACTATCTAATTAGTGAATACCCCTCTCCCACCCTCCCTCCCCCCGCTCATAACCACAAAAGAACATTTTCTTCTCAGTTTAAACTATTTCTCAAGTTCTTATAATAGTAGTCTTATACAATATTTGTCCTTTAGCAACTAATTTCACTCAGCATAATGCCTTCGAGATTCCTCCATGTTATGAAATGTTTCACAGATTCCGCACTGTTCTTTATCGATGCGTAGTATTCCATTGTGTGAATATACCATAATTTATTTATCCATTCATCCGTTGATGGGCACCTTGGTCGCTTCCATCTTTTTGCTATTGTAAACAGTGCTGCAATAAGCATGGGTGTGCATGTATCTGTTCATGTAAAGGCTCTTATTTCTCTAGGATATATTCCAAGGAGTGAGATTGCTGGATTGTATGGTAGTTCTATTTCTAGCTTTTTAAGGAAGCACCAAATTGATTTCCAAAGTGGTTGTACCATTTGACATTCCCAGCAGCAGTGTATAAGTGTTCCAATCTCTCCACAGCCTCTCCAACATTTATTATTTTGTGTTTTTTTTTTTTTTTGGATTAATGCCAGCCTTGTTGGAGTGCGATGAAATCTCATTGTAGTTTTGATCTGCATTTCTCTAATGGCTAATGATCGTGAACATTTCCTCATATATCTGTTAGCTACCTGAATGTCTTCTTTAGTGAAGTGTCCCTTCATATCTTTTGCCCATTTTTTAATTGGGTTATTTGTCTTTTTGCAGTTGAGTTTTCCAAAACATTCTTAAAGAAGAAGAGCAAAGTTGGTGTACTCACAGTTTCCGATTTCAAAACTTATTACAAAGTTACAGTAATCAAGACAGTGCAATACTAGCTTAAGGATAGATATATAGATCCAAAGAATAGAACAATCCAGAAATAAGTCCTTTCAATGTGATCAGTTGATTTTGGCAAGGATGCCAAGACAATTCAATGGGGGGGGGAATAGCCTTTACAACAAGTGGTGCCAGGACAACTGGATCTCCACACACAAAAGAATGAAGTTGGACCCCTACCTCATACCATACACCAAAATTAACTCTAAATGGATCATGGACCTAAATGTAAAAGTCAAAACTGTAAAATATTTAGAAGAAAACATAGGAGTACATTTTCATGACCTTGGGTTAGGCAATGATTTCTTAGATATGACATCCAAAGCACAAGTGACAAATGCAAAAATAAATTGGACTTCATCAAAATTAAATACCTTTGTACTTCGAAGGACACCATCAAGAAAGTCAAAAGATAACCAACAGAAAAAACATCTGCAAATCATATATCTGATAAGGGAGTTGTATCCAAAATAGATATAAAAAAAATTCTTACAACTCCATTAATAAAAAGACAAATAACCCAATTAAAAAAATTGGTAAAGGATTTGAATAGACATTTCTCCAAAGAAGAAAAAAACAAAACCCGTTGCCGTCGAATGGATTCCAACTCATAGCGACAGGATAGAACTGCCCCATAGGGTTTGTAAGGAGTGGCTGGTGGATTTGAATTGTCCACTTTTTGGTTAGTAGCCAAACACTTAACCACTGCACCACCAGGGCCCCTTTGTCACTGAAGAACATGCTAAATTGATTCTGTTCCTCTCCCCAGGGCAAATTTCATCAAATTTCCCTTCGATTATTCTTTCCCCAATAGGGATCAGTACTCTGGTACTTAAAAGATGCAGACCCAAACAACTCCTGCTTATCTCCTGGGTAGCAGACAATGTTGCCACAAGAAACGCTTTTACCATTTTTCTTCTGATTCAAAAGTTTTGGCCAGCTTGCAATCTACATTATGCTTTCCAATAGATTCTCAGAGAACATTTCTTGACTTCTGTCAGAAAAACATGTGAAAGGCTTTGAAATGAACAATAACAACAAAAAATTATAACATGTAGCTCATGGCTGGGTGTTCTGTCTGGTGCATTCTTCCAGGTTATCTGATTCTATAGACCCCTGGGCCTTTCAATGTCTTCGAGTTATTTTGTTGTTTTTGTTGTGTCCCTTAGAGTTCATTCCTACTCACAGCAACCCCATGTAACAGAGAACTGCCCCATAGGGTTTTCTAGGCTGTAATCTTTACGGGTCGCTATGAGTCGGAATCGACTGGACGGCACTGGGTTTTAATGTTTACAGGGGCAGATCACTGGGCCTTTCTCCCATAGAGGCACTGGATGGATTCAAACCACCAGTCTCCTGGTTAGCAGCCAGCTGCTTAACTGTTGCGCCACCAGGGCTCGTTACAGCTCAGCAAATTGTAGAAAACTGACAATGATGTAAATGACTCATGTCCACAGAAATACAAATGACTTATGTCAGGTGGAATGCAACCGATTATTTTCTGTGGATATTTGCCAGTTTTGCATCTGTTTTTAATTCAGTGGCGCCTTCCTGATTGCTGTTATGTATGTGCTCTTTGAATCCTTGGAGCCAGTTGTAGCATCTTACTGGTTTCCTCAGTAATCAATGAGATAAATTAGATACTTGACCTGTGTTCATTTTATATTTGTATGAGACTCATGATTTTAACTTTTTTTTTTAAGTCCTTGAACAATCCTTTTCTTACTTCAAACACAGTATAATGAGATTTGGTTTCCCCCAAGTTAGTCCCAAAGAAAATGACAGATAAATAAATTAACTAACAACCCCCTAGTTCAGCATCAAAGCAGTTTTATTGTGTTGTAGTTGGGCATATACTATTGGCACAATATCTGGTGTTTGGTTGTTGGTCAATAAATGTCATTTGTTAAATAGTCCTTTTCTCTTTTGCTACGTGGCTGGAAGTCTTATCTCTTGTCAGAGGAGCTCTTCAAGTAGCTTGAGTTGGCTTCTTCCTAAACTGGCTTTCTCCCTTCTGATGTAGGCACCACCCCTCTACCAAGGCCTTCCCACACTACAGATCTGGCCTCTCTTCATGTGAGTTAAGGAATCAAAGGCTACTCCTGCAACCCCCAAGTTGTTCCAAATTAGCCTCCTAACTACCCACAGGCTTGCTGCCACCCCTGTCATTCCTACCAAGACAATCACCCCTTTGAGTTAAAGCACCATTTCCAGAGAGTCTCAGTAAAAATGCGCCAAAACCAGAGAGAAAAGATTTCAAGACTAACAACCCTGTAACTCTATACCTACCAGCTCATCTCCCAACCCCCAGCCACTACCAGCAGGGATGGGAAGCTAGTATTCCTCCATCTAGGAGTCTCTGGGTGGCTAACACCCTTGGCTGCTAACCAAAAGGTTGGCGGTTCTAGCGCATCCAGAGGTGCTTCCAAAAAATCAGCCACTGAAAGCCCTATAGAGCACAGTCATACTCTGACACACATGGGGTCTCCATGAGTCAGAATTGACTCCACAGCAACTGGTATTTTCTGTGAGTAGAAGTAGAACTTCATAAAAGGCAAGTTGGAAATTGTCATGGCAGATATTAGAAGAAGGTGGTTTTCCTGGTGGGTAAAGACTCAAGGTCAGGAGAGCATGATTAAAAACTATGAGCTCTGTTGCATTCACAAAGGTATCCAGTGTGAAAGGGGTAAATACCTGAGTACATTTTCCGTGGACTATGGAAATAAGCCATAATTAGTAAACAGTTTAAAAAATCCTTTCCTCAAGATTAGTCCAAAGGACTAATGGACCACAACTACCACCGCCTCCACCAGACTGAGTCCAGTACAGTTAGATGGTGCCCGGCTACCACCACTGACTGCTTTGATAGGGATCACAATAGAAGGTCCCTGACAGAGCTGGAGAAAAATGTAGAACAAACTTCTAACTCACAAAAAAAGACCAGACTTACTGGCCTGACAGAGACTGGAGGAACCCCAAGAGAATGGCTCCCGGACACCATTTTAGCTCAGCAATGAAGTCACTCCTGAGGTTCACCCTTCAGCCAAAAATTAGACAGGCCCATAAAACAAAAGAAGACTAAAGGCATACCAGCCCAGGGGCAAGGACGAGAAGACAGGAGCAGACAGGAAAGCTGGTAATAGGGAACCTAAGGTTGAGAAGGGAGAGTGTTGACATGTCATGGGGTTATTAACCAATGTCATAAAACAATGCATGTACTGACTGTTTAATGAGAAGCTAGCTTGTTCTGTAAACCTTCATCTAAAGTTCAATTTAAAAAATCCTTCCCTCATAAATTGTAATTCCCTTTTGTGTTCTTTGACCCTTCAGTAAACCCTGATTCACCTACAAAACTTGGTGAGGGGGTGCTATGAAGGGAAATGAGTCCTGACCATGTCCCTTCCCTCCCCACTGAGGACACTCTGGTTGGAAGTAGCAGTGGGGCAGGCACATCAACGGAGATTGAAGTATAATGCTTGCCAGTGGCCCAGGCCATGGACTCAGAAGTGGTCCATGATGGTACAGAAAGTCACACAACAACCCTTAGAAGATAATAAGGAGGGACCAAGGCAACCTCCATTCTTTCTCAAATGTACCAGAGCAAATGTCTAACAGAAATATAATATAAATTGCACATGTAATTTTAAGTTTATGGTTGTCGTTGTTAGCTGCTGGGTCCACCACCAACTCATGTCGACCTCAGGCACAATGGAATGGAACACTGCTCATTTCTGTGCCATCTCCTTGATTAGTTGGGGATAGGACCATTCTGACCAATAAAGTTTTCATTGGCCAATTTCAGAAGTAGATTGCCTAAGATGAACTAGGCCTTTCTTCCTAGTTCATCTTAGGCTGGAAGCTCTGATGAAACCTGTTCAACTCAAGCCCCCACTGACTTGAGTTGGGTGGTGGCTGCACTTGAGGTGCCTTGGCCAGGAATCAAACCCAGGTCTCCGGCATGGAAGATAAGAATTCTACCACTGAACCACCACTGCCCTCCTCTAAATTTAAAAAAAGGGAAAACAAACAGAAAAAATAGTTTTAATAATATATTTTATTTAACCCAATGTGTCCAGAATATTATCATTTTGACATGTAATCAATATAAAAAAATTATTGAGATATTTTCCTTTTTTTACTAAGACTTTGAAATCCAATATGTAATTGGCAGCAACAGCACATTTCAATACAGACTAGCTACATTTCAAATGTTTAATAGCCACATGTAGCTCATGGCCACCATATTGGATGGCACAGGACTAGGGGAAGGCAACTCTGAAAGAGAATAGAGAATAGACCCTTGGATAACAATTCCTCATTCACTCTGTTTCATGTGGCAGCTGAAGTAGTGCTCACTATAGAATTCGGAGACTAAAGCCAGCAGGAGTGAGCCATCAGAGAGGAATAAGAAATGAGCTGGAAGCCAGTCCTCTTCTTAGAGAAAACTGTGTGTGCAGCCAGCCCCACTGTCTGGGCCACATCTGTTGTGTCAAAACCCAGTTGTGATTCTTACTTTTTATTGTGTCAGGAACAAGACGTACTTCCTGATCTTTTTATTTTTTCCCTTATTATGTCTTCTATAAATTTTTCTTTCAAAACAAAGAATTTTTTTCTGCCTCATTCTGCTTGCTGCACTGTGAATAATAAAGACCTTTGTCTCTGATCCCACGGTCTTATGTCTTCTGCCAGCACCCATGAACCTGTGGTAGGCTAACTTGTTAGCTTGCAAGTAGGGCAAAATCTCAGACTCTTCACAATTCTTGATATTATCACCCCATCTTTCAATGTCTATCCAAGGTCTCATTCCTCCGAGGTATCTTTACCAGTCTCTCAAAACTTTTAATACTTTCCTTTTCTATTCGGACTTTAGCACTTACCGTGTAGAACATTTTGTTATAATATTTTACGTGTCTACATTTTAATATCTCCAATATCCCCCATCACTCTGTGCAAAGTATTCATTAGTGTTTGATTTTTGCCCCATAAATGTGAAATATCAGATAATCTTCACATCATGTAAAGATGGAGTCCTACCTGCTCCCTTCTCACCTTCACATTTGATGATGGTGTTTGTTCCTGTCTCTCATGCACTAGTCTCTTTCCTCCTCTCCCCACTCTCCTTTAGTTTATCTTCCTCCTCTGGTTACTTATTACACTTTTTACCTTCATAACACTTAAACAGATCAACTCAGTGACATCAAACCCACAGAACCTGGAGTTACAAGATGCAAAAGCTAAAGAAGATCACTTTTTAATGGGATCAACACTGAATTCACAAAATATATTTGCCTTCTAATTGCCTCAGAAAATAAATTCTCCGTTTCCTTCACCAATGCAAATCCCTTTGGAAAGAGGCTACCCAAACTTGACTAAAGATAACAGATTTTCAGCTCTTTTCCCCATAGGAAAAACTAAGAATCATGGCATGAGTCCATCGACAGATGCAGAATATTAGCCATTCTAGTGCAAGTGATTATACTAGAAAATTCCAAATATTTTCACCTAGTCACTACATCATAAAAAAAAAAAGTCACTACATCATGGAAGGTGAGAATTCTACCACTGAACCACCACCATGTTGAAACTACTATGCAGTTTTCAAGTTTTCTTTGGAAGGTAATTAATCCCCTAAGTGATGAGTGGTGTTCAAATTTTAGGAACCTAAGAAAGAAACAATCTGTAGCCTGCCATCTTTCCCCCACCCCATTCAGAGGACCAGAGCTTCTAGGGAGTACTGTGGTACTCCCACAGCTAAAGTGGAGGAAAAAGCTCTTCATATTCAACATACTACTGGGGAGTCTGAATTCATAAGTCTCAAGAAGAGGTGGAGAGTTTATTATTTTACAGGGAGGGTTAGCAACCCTTAGGAAGGGGCTGTGAGAAAACACTAGATGAGAAAGTTCTCTAAAGACAGACGATTACAGGAGAGGTGGAAGAGTTAGAGAACAAGGGGACATTCACATGAGACACACTCCTATGTGTGGATTTTGCCTTCATGTATAATACAAAGGACCAAGGGAGCCAAGCCAGAGTCACAACATTTGATCTCAATCCCTCCCCTTCTCACACCTCCTCTGACTCCATACATTGGGATCTGTTATGGATTGAGTCGTGTCCCCCAAAAATGTGTGTCAACTTGGCTAGGCCATGATTCCCAGTATTGTGTGATTGAATACCATTTTGTCATCTGATGTGATTTTCCTATGTGTTGTAAATCCTACCTCTATGATACTAATGATACAGGATTAGAGGCAGCTACATTAATGAGGCAGGACTCACTCTACAAGATTGGGTTGTATCTTGAGTCAATCTCTTTTGAGATATAAAAGAGAGAAGCCAGCAGCGAGAGAGATGGACCTCATACCACAAAGAAAGTGCCAGGAACTGCATGCGTCCTTTGGACCTGGGGCCCCTGCACTGAGAAACTCCTAGACCAGGGGAAGATTGATGACAAGGACCTTCTGCAAGAGCCAAAAGAGAGAGAGAACCTTCCCCTGGAGCTGGTGCCCTGAATTCAGACCTTTAGCTTCCTAGGCTGTGAGAGAATAAATTTCTGTTTGTTAAAGCCATCGACTTGTGGTATATCTGTTATAGTAGCACTAGATAACTAAGACAGGATCATATCCTGAACTATTGGGTAAAGAATTGTTCACATCTTCCCTGAGGTCCTGTAAGTATTTGGCTTTGGGAAGACAGAAAGGGCAAGACTCAGACTGGACAGGTGATCACCCCACTCCATGCTCATCTGAGAATCACTGGCCCACCATCATGGTAAGGCACCTCAAGCAGTCAACTTCAATGAACATCACACTGTCTTCCCTACTTTTCTCTTCCCAAGAGGATAGCTAGTGACCTACACTTTGGGAAAGAAAGTAGTAACTCCGTAAATATCAGCATCCCCAACCAAGAACCACCCAGGTGAGAGTATGGCTGGATCCACATAACTCATACATTCCCAATGGCGGGCATGTCTGTATGGTGGAGTTGTAGCTTATTCAGTGTTATGGATTGAATTGTGTCCCCCAAACATGTGTGTCACCTTGGCTAGGTCATGATTCCCAGTATTGTGTGATTGTCTACCATTTTGTCATCTGAAGTGATTACTCTATGTGTTGTAAATCCTAATAAGGCAGGATTAGAGGCAGTTACGTTAATGAGGCAGGACTCAATCTACAGGATTAGGTTATATCTTGAGTCAATCTCTTTTGAGATATAAAAGAGAGAAGCAAGCAGAGAAGAGAGGGACCTCCTACTACCAAAAATGAAGAACCAGGAGGGGAGCATGTCCTTTGGACCCAGGATCCCTGTGCTGAGAAATTTCTAGGCCAGGGGAATATTGATGAAAAGGACCTTCCCCCAGGGCCAACAGAGACAGACAGCCTTCCACTGGAGCTGGCATCCTGAATTCAGACTTCCAGCCTCCCTAAACTACGAGAGAATAAATTTCTGTTTGTTAAAACTATCCACTTGTGTTATAGCAGCACTAGATGACTAAGGTACTCCGCCTGATGTCATTTGTCGTGGACATTCTTGCTTTTTGACTACCCAGCTTCCAAAAACCATCCTAGCCTCCCACCATGAAGTCTAGGGCAGTGCTGCTCTGTTTAGTTGCATGCTGCTTAGTTAAGTGGACATTTTTTCCATAACAAAACTTTCTCAATAAAGAAAGCACTATACTGATTTACATTCTAGCCAAGTTCTCTACTCATCACAGAAAAAAAACCATCGGTCCATAGCCTGGCCCCAGTCTGCAGACTACACTTTGAGAAGCACAGGTCTGGGGGCCATGTAGTACCTCTCCTAGCACCCTGATAGTTCAGTACTCGCATGTGACCTAACTCCTCAACCAGATGCACCCAGTTGAGTCTTTGGACCTTGAATGAGAGAAACAAAGATGCAGGGACAGTTGAGAAGCTATTCGTGGGAGTGTGAGCATTTTCAAAAAACCACCAGTAGCATCAACATTGGGAGCCCACAGTTACCAGCAACATTAACTTTTCAGAGTTAGGACAGCAGTGGTACACTAAACAGACTATAGCAGGTCCTGCCATGCTCCCCACTTGTAGCCTCTCCTAGTTACCATTGTTTTCTGAGCCTTGTTCTCCAGCCTGTCCATCATTTCTGTGAGCTACCCAAGATCTTTCAGTAAATTCTTTTTCTGTTTAAATAAGTCAACAGAGAATCCTGTTGTCTACACTGAAGAAACTTGAGGGATAAACCCTTTCATATTCCAGTCAGATGACTGATAATGCCTGTTTGGATTCCAAGCTCACCAAGTGATTTTCTGATTGTAATTTGGCTTCTCCTGTGTTAACTAAATAATCTAAGCTTCTTGGTAACTATGTTTCTCATTGAAAATTGATTCATTGGCATTTAGGTCCTAAACTTCAGGTGAAAATTAGGGTTAATGTGAGCCCCCTCCAAAGAGAAAGACCTACTTGCTATCTGTCGACAAAACTAGGTTTCATATGCTGCACGGCTGACACCCAGAACAGTAGTTGTAGAAGATTTACCACAGTAAGGATGCCCTAAGGAGACCCTGCCTAGAAAGCCACCTGGCCCTGCCCAGTTGACCCCTCCTACAGAGTTAGAACTTCTACACTACTCTAATGCCATCCAAGATCAGTTAGCCCTATGGCTTTATTATAGAGTTGTTGGAGACTGAATCAGGCTTATTTACAACATTTTAAGTCTTCACAAAATCGTTTTGGTTCACCTGGACTCCAGATTCCTGGGCTCATGGAATTGGGGTGACTCACCCAGGCCATCCGCCCTTAGATATTATTTTGAACCTTGAAGGAAATGGTTCTCTAGAGTCACCTTCAGGTCAAACAGTAGCGTAGTAAACAGCTCAGCTTAGCATAGAGCATTTTGCCTTAGGCATTGGGTTCTTTTGGAAAATTGTCTATGTCCAGCCAGTTTTGAGAAGCAGGAACTCCAGGGTCTGACTAGAGGCTTTTTTAGGAGGTATGGCATGTCCTTGGTGACTGTTTCTGTAACCTGCCTGAGCTTTGACGCTCTTTTGAGAAATTCACATAACAACAACCTATATAACCCACTTTCACTGCCCCTTTTCTGAACACCTTCCCAACATGTTGAGGTGATGCTGCCCACTTCGAATCATATCTACTCACAGTAAATATATCCTGTTACACTAATTTTTGGTGTTTCTCTAAGCAATTTAGGTTTTTACAGTCTGAAACAGGGAATGGACTGAACAGGTTCAAATGAAGCTCTTAGAAGGCCCTAACTTGCCAGCAAGGCTACCTATGGCTCTTGAAATAAACTTGTGGACATGTACCGCATTTGCATAATTCCCCGTTTATCACACATAAGCATCCCATACCAAAGCCATATGGAATGAAATCCTTATCAAAAAGCAATCTGTGTCTCCTTATTGACTACATCTCATTAATTTCTAACTTAATTCTCCCTAAATTGGGTCATTGAATATTTGCTTGTTGGTTTCATTTCTTTATACATGAGTAATGACAATAATTATGTCATATAGTTTTCTGGGAGATTTCTATCCTAATGTCTCATTGAACCCTCACAAGGACCCCCTGGGAGACTTTCAGCCTCTTTTACAAATGGAAAAACAGAATAGCTAGTCCCCGATCACACACCTACTGTGTAGCTGAATGTGGACTTGAACCCGGATCTTTCAAAGCCCAACCACCCAACACAATGAAAGCTCCTGCCATTATTTGACAAATTCATGACAATTGTACATTGCATAAGGAGCCCTGGTTGTGCAGTGGTTAAAGCACTCAGCTGCTATCCAAAAGGTTGGCGGTTTGAATCCACCAGCCGCTCCACGAGAGAAAGATACAGCAATCGGCTTTTGTAAAGATTACAGCCTTGGTAACCATATAGGTCAGTTCTACTCTGTCCTTGAAAACCCTGGTGGCGTAGTGGTTAAGTGCTACAGCTGCTTACCAAGAGGTCCGCAGTTTGAACCCACCTGGCGCTCCTTGGAAACCCTATGGGGCAGTTCTACTCTGTCCTATAGGGTCACTATGAGTCGCAATCAACTCGATGGCAGTGGATTTTTTGGGTACATTGCAAAAGCATTAATCTATCTAAAACGCCTGGATAGAAGTGTCTCTAGAATATTCCAATATTATCCCTTCACTGTCAACACAGGTAGTAGACAAATAAATCAGTGTTGGTATCTGTAATAGATTGAATCGTGTCCCCAAAAAGATATGTTGATGTCCTAACCCCCAGTACCTGTGAATGTGACCTTGTTTAGAAATAGAGTCTTTGAAGATGTTATCAGTTAAGTTAACATGAAGTCATACTAGAGTAGGGTGGGTCCTAATCCTATCTGAGTACTGTCCTTCAAAAAGAGGAGAACAGACACAGAGACACACACGGGGGAAAATAGCCAGGTGACGATGTATCTACAAGCCAAGGAATGCCAAGAAATGCCTGGGCTACCAGAAGCTAGAAGAGGCCAACAAAGAGAACGTGGCCCAGCCAATACCCTGATTTGGACTTCTAACCTCCAAAACTGTGAAAGAATACATCTGTTCTTTAACGCAACCTACTTCATGGTGTTTGTAACAACAGTCCTGGGGAGCTAAAACAGCATCTTTTAAAAACAAACAAAAACATGAGCTTCTACCAGGCAAGTCTTCGAGCCTTAAAATAAGTCAACTTTGGATCTCCGATAGTGCCAGTAGGAAGTCTACTCTTAGTTTTATGTTTCATATTCTCCTGATTTTACTTTAGGGTCCCTATCAGTCAGAATCGACTCGACGGCAACGAGCTTGGGTTTTTTGGTTTGATTTTATAATATCACTTCTTCATTATCAGGGAGGCAGCGGTGTGTAGTTTCACGGGGCTGTACTTTACAGCAATGCACAGTGCTCTTACACCCGTTTTGTTAAATTCTCACAACCACCCTACGTAGTGGTAGAGTGTGCAAGTATTTTTATCCCCATTTCACAGATGAGGCTCATAGAGATCAGAGGTCTTTCTCAAAACAGTTGATCTCAGAGCTTCTAGGGCCAAGACTGGTACAAATTTTAATACTCCCCTCTCTTCACCCCGCCAGCATAAAAAGTAATGAAGATCTTCACATAAACCCTACTGAGCACATTCTTTCTTCCTTAAGAACATGAGAAGTGTGGCTTTACTGTCTGGGTATGTGGCATTCTCTTTTTCTCTGAGTCTCCTTTTCTTCAGAACAGTTGCCTTCTCTAGAGGATTAGTGCAAACCAGTTCTTGATAGATCTTTTTCTTCCTGTTCATTTTATGGGATAATTATGAGAAGTAAGAAAACATGTGTAAAAGGACTTTGTAATCTGTCCAGCATGAGACTGTATAGGAAAATGTCATTACAATAATTACCAGTTATTCTGAAGCCAACAAAAATAGCTCTCCTTCTTTCTACCTTTCCCCCTTTCCTCTCTCTCTCACTCTCCTTCCTTTCATCCTAAATAATTCAGAGCAAAAAGTAGTAATCCATTGAATCACACCCAACAGAGACACCACAGGACACACTATGCCAGGAATACAAAAGACCCTAGTCTCCTGCTGTATATTAATGACTCTGAGATTGGCAGAAACTCAGGGCAGAGCTGTGGCTAAGGGTTTATATAGCTGAGCACTTATTTCTTAAAATAATAGAAAAAGTACTAACATACATAGTTTTCTTGTGGGGAACAACCCCAGCTTTTTTCTCCATGTCTCAGTTGTTGGAGGCCCCTGAAAGATGAGGTCCTCAGGGACTAAGGTTTTGGCTCTGCCAAGGGGAAAACAAAGATGGTGATAGAAACAGAACTAGCCCTTCTGGAGCACAGATGATGACACATGCTTTTTCATATGTTAACTCATCCCTCAATACACACAACAGCCCTAAAAAGAGATTATTATTTCTACTTTAGAGATTAGAAAAGTTGAAGCTCAGAATTTTTTTTTGCCGTATGTCTCTGATGCCAAACCAGAAAAACCAAACCCGTTGCCTTCGAGTCAATTCCAACTCATAGCGATTCTACAGAACACAGTAGAATGGCCCCATAGGGTTTCCAAGGAGAAGCTGGTAGATTCAAACTGCTGACCTTTTGATTAGCAGCCAAGCTCTTAACCACTGAGCCACCCGTGTTCTGATGCCAAAGCAGAAGGCAAAATGGTGATGAACAGAGAGAAGTGGCAAGACAAAGAGGAAGAGTGACACAACATGGAATCAGGAGCAGAGGGGCATAAGAAGTTTTCAGGTAGCAGTCAACAGGGAAATCCATTACATGACCAAATCAATGACAAACACATGAACTAACAAGCTAGAAGACACGCCACAGGGTAGCAGGAGCAGACGCTATCTGTACCCAACCCATTTCCAGGCATGCCAACCTGACTTCCAACTGCCAGAGCAGATCTGCCTGCCAGAAGCGCAGGTGGGTTAACATCCCTCTGGAATAACCCTCAACCAATGACTGACAAGAGTGGATGGATCAATACCCCAGCTCCCTTGCCTCTCAGGTGGGAATGACTCTGAGGTATATGCTCTACATTGTTTCCCAGAGTTTCCCCTGTGAGACTGAGCCCCAGCTGCCCACAAGAGTAATTGGTTTACTAACCCTCCCTTTATTGGCTGCCTTCTTTCTCTTCTCTGTCTCACTTCCTCACTCCCCTACCAGCATTTCTTAGGACTAACTCACAAATAAACTACTTGCTTCAATCCTTGTTTCAATTTCTACTTCAAGGACCCAAGCTAAGAAAACAGCCTGTCCTATGAATTTAGAACTGTGGCTGACTTTCACTGGAGTCATCTAATGAGAATTCATTCAAGAACCAGTTCAAAGAAGATAAGTTGCTACCTAACCTGTCTCCTGGGCTGCAGTAGCTACTGAGGTAGTCTGCAAAATGAGGGCCACATCTCACTCTCTCTTTTCCTTCCCAGTAAACTTATACCCTCAAGGGCCCTCTGAGTTATTTTCAGGAATCCGCAAGTATGTCTCACGTGAGCCACAAACACAGCCCTGCCTCTGGAACTGGCTCTGCCCTGCTCACTGCCCCCAGTGAGGGCCACCATCTCTTCCCTGGGGTTCTCACCACAGCGGTCATACTGAGTTCCATCAAGAGGCAGAAGAATGGCCCCTTCCCCACCTTGGTCACACTTTGTCACGTGGGCACCCACACGGTGTTGTTTGTGCCTGCTGTGGAAAGCCCTCTCTTGCGTCTGCTGCCTAAAGCGCCTCTAACCACAGAGCTCAAACATGAGCCCAGGGGGTCATTTTGGAGAGCATCTCCAAGATAGACACATTATGTCCTCCCCAATGTCTTTTTACGTCATCACCCTGGAGCTCCCTTGTTCTTATTCCTCACCAAACCCTCCTGCCTACAGACCCTCATACCAAATATACCAGTTGCCGTTGAGTCAACTGCAACTCATGGACCCCGTATGTGTCAGAGTAGAACTGCGCTCCATAGGTTTTTGAGTGGCTGATTTTTCGGAAGCAGATCACCAGGCCTGTCTTCCAAGGCATCTCTGGGTGAACTCGAACCTCTAAACTTTCGGTTAACTGCAGAGCGCTTAACTGTTTGCACCACCCGGGGACTCCATTGGTGCCCCATTAATTATCCCTTCCCAGATGGATGTGAATCACAGGGGTGATCTCAGCATAGGCTCAAGTGAGAATGCTTACTTCCCTAGTATCCAACACCGACTCGTCTTCTGCATTCCCCATCTTTGCTCAGCTGACCTCAAAAATCAGACCTCCAGTTATTTTAGACACTGGAGTGAATTGAATACAGTAATGAGTTGGTCTGATAAATCTAGTCATAAAATCAAGTCTATAATGTGTGGCGATAGACTCAACGACTTTCATTCTGTTCTGTCTGAAACCCTATAACCTTTTCCAAAGAACATAATGTACCTTTACTTTGCCCTGGAAATTTTGCAAAGGCTTTCAATCCAAAGTCATAAAGTTCTGACCTGATTAGACTTTAGTAGCTAATGGAGGAAATCAGAGGTCTGGAGTTTTGAAGTGTTTCAGGCAGAGAATGATTAGAATGTTAGGAAAAGACCAAGATGTATTCAACTGAACGTAGAAGCATGTGGAGCCAGAAAAATTCAGCTCAAGTGACACATCCTTTTTAAATCTCATTCTATTTCCCGAGTGTGTGCATGCATACGTAGGTATGTAAGTGTGCACGCACATACACATGCACACTCACTCACTCATTTAAATAGGCACATTAAAAAAAAAAAGAACCGAAGTGGGGCCAAGATGGCGGACTAGGTGGACGCTACTGTGGATCCCTCTTGCAACAAAGACTTGGAAAAACAAGGGAATCGATCACATACATAACAATCTACGAACTCTGAACAACAAGCACAGACTTAGAGACGGAAAACGAACAAATACAGGCAGAGAGCGACCGTTTTCAGAACTAGGAGCCAGCGTACCAGGCAGGTGACCTTTGGAGCCCGATCTGGGGCAGAGCCCAGGGGGGCAGACGCCACAG
Organism: Loxodonta africana; assembly: GCF_030014295.1. Taxonomy (NCBI): domain Eukaryota; kingdom Metazoa; phylum Chordata; class Mammalia; order Proboscidea; family Elephantidae; genus Loxodonta; species Loxodonta africana. The sequence continues at coordinate 17,983,683 of NC_087369.1, forward strand.
AAGGGGGGCCCAGCCCTTCCCACCAGAACCCATCCCGGGAGGAAGTCTAGCTGGTTGGCGCGGGCGACGTAGCGGCGCAGCCGGAGGGAGAAGCACCCGGGAGGCAGTGACTGATCTGGGAGTGGGGACAACAGCATCCTAGCCGGGAGCCGTCCCGCCGGGAGTTTGGCGGGAAGCGGGTAGGGTGCGAGCGGGGCGTGGGGGTCAGCTATATTTCCCTAAAGCGACCCCGGGGCGGGGCCCACACGTTCATGCGGGGGGACACACACCCAGTCCGCTCGTGTGGTGCAGCGCACCGGAGGGAGAAGTCCCCGGGAGGAAGTGACGGGTCCCGGAGCGGGGAAAGCAGCGTCCCAGCCGGGGTGCCGTCCCACTGGGATTTGGGCGTGCGCACGGGTGGGGCGTGAGCACGGGGTCCAATTTTATTACCCTGAATTGACCCAGGGGGCGGCCCCACCTGGTCGTGCGGATGACGCCCACCCAGTTCACGCGAGAGGTGTGGCGCACCGGAAAGAGAAGTCCCCCGGAGGAAGTGACGGGTCTCGGAGCGTGGAAATCAGCGCCCCAGCCAGGGAGCCGTCCCGCTGGGATTTGGGCGCGTGCGCAGGCGGGGCGTGAGCGCGGGGTCCAATTATATTCCCCTGAATTGACCCAGGGGGCGGGCCCACCTGGTCGTGCGGGTGACGCCCACCCAATTCGCGCGTGCGGTGCGGCGCTTCGTAAGGGGAAGTCCCCGGGAGGAAGTGACTGGTCCCGGAGAGGGGAAAGCAGCGTCCCAGCCGGGAAGTCGTCCTGCTGGGATTTGGGCACGTGCGCGGGCAGGGTGTGACCATGGGGTCCAATTATATTCGCCTGAATAGACCCTGGGGGCGGGCCCACCCGTTCGTGCAGGAGACGCACACCCAGTTCGTGCGAGCAGTGCCATGCACCGGAGGGAGAAGTCCCCGGGAGGAAGTGACTGGTCTCGGAGAGGGGAAAGCAGTGTCCCAACCGGAGACCCGTCCCGCCCGGATTTTGGCGGACGGAGGCAGAGCGTGAACGCGGTGTTCAGCTCTATATTCTGTGGTGCTACACTCCTAGCTCTCTGATCCATCCCCCACCCTCCCCAGGCGGCTCCATTAACATCCAAATACCCGGAGCCAGAGGGAGAATTCAGATAGGGATCTGACTGCATTTTTTTTACCTGATTAACTGGAAAATCTAGTTTCCCAGTGATGGCTCGGAGACAGCAGTCCATATCAAACCACATAAAGAAACAGACCATGACAGCTTCTCCAACCCCCCAAACAAAAGAATCAAAATCTTTCCCAAATGAAGATACAATCCTGGAATTATCAGATACAGAATATAAAAAACTAATTTACAGAATGCTTAAAGATATCAAAAATGAAATTAGGATAAATGCAGAAAAAGCCAAGGAACACACTGATAAAACTGTTGAAGAACTCAAAAAGATTATTCAAGAACATAGTGGAAAAATTAATCAGTTGCAAGAATCCATAGAGAGACAGCATGTAGAAATCCAAAAGATTAACAATAAAATTACAGAATTTGACAACACAATAGAAAGTCAGAGGAGCAGACTTGAGCAATTAGAATGTAGACTGGGACTTCTGGAGGACCAGGGAAACAACACCAACATAGCTGAAAAAAAATCAGATAAAAGAATTTAAAAAAATGAAGAAACCCTAAGAATCATGTGGGACTCTATCAAGAAGGATAACTTGCGAGTGATTGGAGTCCCAGAACAGGGAGGGGGGACAGAAAACACAGAGAAAATAGTTGAAGAACTCCTGACACAAAACTTCCCTGACATCATGAAAGACGAAAGGATAGCAATCCAAGATGCTCATCGAACCCCATTTAAGATTGATCCAAAAAGAAAAACACCAAGACATATTATCATCAAACTTGCCAAAACCGAAGACAAACAGAAAATTTTAAAAGCAGCCAGGGAGAAAAGAAAGGTTTCCTTCAAGGGAGAATCAATAAGAATAAGTTCAGACTACTCAGCAGAAACCATGCAGGCAAGAAGGGAATGGGACGACGTATACAGAGCACTAAACGAGAAAAACTGCCAACCAAGGATCATATATCCAGCAAAACTCTCTCTGAAATATGAAGGAGAAATTAAGATATTTACAGATAAACACAAGTTTAGAGAATTTGCAAAAACTAAACCAAGACTGCAAGAAATGCTTAAGGAGATTGTTTGGCCTGATGACCAATAATATCAGGTACCAGCACAATACAAGGTCACAAAACAGAACGTCCTGATATCAATGCAACTGAAATAGGGAAAGCACAAAAACAAACAAATTAAGACTAATTCTAAAAAATAAATAAATAAACAAAATAATACACATAACTGGAAATCAATAGATAAACGATCACAATAATCAAAAAGAGGGACTAAATATAGGAGGCATTGAACTGCCAGATGGAGAGTGATACAAGGCGATATAGAACAATACAAGTTAGGTTTTCACTTAGAAAAATAGGGGTAAATAATAAGGTAACCACAAAAAGGAATATCAATTCCATAACTCAAGAAAAAAGCCAAGAAAAACGTAACGACTCAACAAACACAAAGTTAAACATTATGAAAATGAGGATCTCACAAGCTACTAAGAAAAACGTCTCAGCACAAAAAAGCATGTGGAAAAATGAAATGGCCAACAACACACATGAAAAGGCATCAAAATGACAGCACTAAAAACTGATTTATCTATAATTACGCTGAATGTAAATGGACTAAATGCACCAATGAAGAGACAGAGAGTCACGGACTGGATAAGAAACACGATCCATCTATATGCTGCCTACAAGAGACACACCTTAGACTTAGAGACACAAACAAACTAAAACTCAAAGGATGGAAAAAAATATATCAAGCAAACAATAAGCAAAAAAGAAGAGGAGTAGCAATATTAATTTCTGACAAAATAGACTTTAGACTTAAATCCACCACAAAGGATAAAGAAGGACACTATATAATGATAAAAGGGACAATTGATCAGGAAGACATAACCATATTAAATATTTACGCACCTAATGACAGGGCTGCAAGATACATAAATCAAATTTTAACAGAATTGAAAAGTGAGATAGACACCTCCACATTTATAGCAGGAGACTTCAACACACCACTTTCGGAGAAGGACAGGACATCCAGTAAGAAGCTCAATAGACACACGGAAGACCTACTTAAAACAATCAACCAAATTGACCTCATTGACTTATACAGAACTCTCCACCCAACTGCTGCAAAATATACTTTTTTTTTTCTAGTGCACATGGAACATTCTCTAGAATAGACCACATATTAGGTCATAAAACAAATCTTTGCAGAATCCAAAACATCGAAATAGTACAAAGCATCTTCTCAGACCACAAGGCAATGAAGCTAGAAATCAATAACAGAAAAACTAGGGAAAAGAAATCAAATACTTGGAAAATGAACAATACCCTCCTGAAAAAAGACTGGGTTGTAGAAGACATCAAGGAGGGAATAAGGAAATTCTTAGAAAGCAACGAGAATGAAAATACTTCCTATCAAAACCTCTGGGACACAGCAAAAGCAGTGCTCAGAGGCCAATTTATATCGATAAATGCACACATACAAAAAGAAGAAAGAGCCAAAATCAGAGAACTGTCCCTACAACTTGAACAAATAGAAAGTGAGCAACAAAAGAATCCATCAGGCACCAGAAGAAAACAAATAATAAAAATTAGAGCTGAACTAAATGAATTAGAGAACAGAAAAACAATTGAAAGAATTAACAAAGCCAAAAGCTGGTTCTTTGAAAAAATTAACAAAATTGATAAACCATTGGCTAGACTGACTAAAGAAATACAGGAAAGGAAACAAATAACCCAAATAAGAAACAAGAAGGACCACATCACAACATAGCCAAATGAAATTAAAAGAATCATTTCAGATTACTACGAAAAATTGTACTCTAACAAATTTGAAAACCTAGAAGAAATGGATAAATTCTTGGAACAATACTACCTATCTAAACTAACACATTCAGAAGTAGAACAACTAAATAGACCCAAAACAAAAAAAGAGATTGAAACGGTAATCAAAAAACTCCCAACAAAAAAAAGTCCTGGCCCAGACACCTTCACTGCAGAGTTCTACCAAACCTTCAGAGAAGACTTAACACCATTACTATTGAAGGTATTTCAAAGCATAGAAAAAGACGGAATACTACCCAAATCATTCTATGAAGCTACCATCTCCCTGATACCAAAACCAGGTAAAGACATTACAAAAAAAGAAAATTTTAGACCTATATCCCTCATGAACATAGATGCAAAAATCCTCAACAAAATTCTAGCCAATAGAATCCAACAACACATCAAAAAAATAATTCACCCTGATCAAGTGGGATTTATACCAGGTATGCAAGGCTGGTTTAATATCAGAAAAACCATTCATGTAATCCATCACATAAATAAAACAAAAGATAAAAACCACATGATCTTATCAATAGATGCAGAAAAGGCATTTGACAAAGTTCAACACCCATTTATGATAAAAACTCTTCCAAAATAGGAATTGAGGGAAAATTCCTCAACATAATAAAGGGCATCTATGCAAAGCCAAGAGCCAATATCACTCTAAATGGAGAGAACCTGAAAGCATTTCCCTTGAGAACGGGAACCAGACAAGGATGCCCTTTATCACCGCTCTTATTCAACATCGTACTTGAAGTCCTAGCCAGGGCAATTAGGCTAGACAAAGAAATAAAGGGCATCCAGATTGGTAAGGAGGAAGTAAAGCTATCACTATTTGCAGATGACATGATCGTATACATGGAAAACCCTAAGGAATCCTCCAGAAAACTACTGAAACTAATAGAAGAGTTTGGAAGAGTCTCAGGTTATAAAATAAACATACAAAAATCACTTGGATTCCTCTACATCAACAAAAAGAACACCGAAGAGGAAATAACCAAATCAATACCATTCACAGTAGCCCCCAAGAAGATAAAATACTTAGGAATAAATCTTACCAAGGATGTAAAAGACCTATACAAAGAAAACTATAAAACTCTGCTACAAGAAATTCAAAAGGACATACTTAAGTGGAAAAACATACCCTGCTCATGGATAGGAAGACTTAACATAGTAAAAATGTCTATTCTACCAAAAGCCATTTATACATATAACGCACTTCCAATCCAAATACCAATGTCATACTTTAAGGGGATAGAGAAACAAATCACTAATTTCATATGGAAGGGAAAGAACCCCCAGATAAGCAAAACATTACTGAAAAAGAAGAAGAAAGTGGGAGGCCTCACCCTACCTGATTTCAGAACCTATTATATAGCTACAGTAGTCAAAACAGCCTGGTACTGATACAACAACAGGCACATAGACCAATGGAACAGAATTGAGAACCCAGATATAAATCCATCCACGTATGAGCAGCTGATATTTGACAAAGGACCAGTGTCAGTCAATTGGGGAAATAATAGTCTTTTTAACAAATGGTGCTGGCATACCTGGATATGCATTTGCAAAAGAATGAAACAGGACCCATACCTCACACCATGCACAAAAACTAACTCCAAGTAGATCAAAGACCTAAACATAAAGACTAAAACGATAAAGATCATGGAAGAAAAAATAGGATCAACCCTAGGAGCCCTAATACAGGGCATAAACAGAATACAAAACATTACCAAAAATGATGAGAAACCAGATAACTGGGAGCTCCTAAAAATCAAACACTTACGCTCATCTAAAGACTTCACCAAAAGAGTGAAAAGACCACCTACAGACTGGGAAAGAATATTCAGCTATGACATCTCAGACCAGCGCCTGATCTCTAAAATCTACATGATTCTGTCAAAACTCAACCACAAAAAGACAAACAACCCAATCAAGAAGTGGACAAAGGATATGAACACACATTTCACTAAAGAAGATATTCAGGCAGCCAACAGATACATGAGAAAATGCTCCCGATCATTAGCCATTAGAGAAATGCAAATTAAAACTATGATGAGATTCCATCTCACACCAACTAGACTGGCATTAATCCAAAAAACACAAAATAATAAATGTTGGAGAGGCTGCGGAGAGATTGGAACTCTCATACACTGCTGGTGGGATTGTAAAATGGTACAACCACTTTGGAAATCCATCTGGCGTTATCTTAAACAGTTAGAAATAGAACTACCATACAACCCAGAAATCCCACTCCTCGGAATATACCCTAAAGATACAAGAGCCTTCACACAAACAGATATATGCACACCCATGTTTATTGCAGCTCTGTTTACAATAGCAAAAAGCTGGAAGCAACCAAGATGTCCGTCAACGGATGAATGGGTAAATAAATTGTGGTATATTCACACAATGGAATACTACGCATCGATAAAGAACAGTGACGAATCTCTGAAACATTTCATAACATGGAGGAATCTGGAAGGCATTATGCTGAGCGAAATGAGTCAGTTGCAAAAGGACAAATATTGTATAAGACCACTATTATAAGATCTTGAGAAATAGAAAAAACGGAGAAGAACACATACTTATGTGGTTACAAAGGGGGGAGGGAGGGAGAGGGCTTTTTATTGATCAATCTGTAGATAAGAACTGCTTTGGGTGAAGGGAAAGACAACACTCAATACAAGGAAGGTCAGCCCAATTGGACTGGATTAAAAGCAAAGAGGTTTCCAGGATAAAATGAAAGCTTCAAAGGTTAGCGGAGCAGGGGCTGGGGTCTGGGGAACTTGGTTTGAGGGGACTTCTAAGTCAATGGGCAAAATAATTCTATTATGAAAACACTCTGCATCCCACTTTGAATTGTGGCACCTGGGGTCCTAAATACCAACAAGCGGCCATCTAAGATACATCAATTGGTCTCAACCCACCTGGAGCAAAGGCAAAGGAAGAACACCAAGGTCACACAACAACTAAGAGCCCAAGAGACAGAAAGGGCCACATGAACCAGAGACCTACATTATCCTGAGACCGGAAGAACTAGTTGGTGCCCGGCCACAATCGATGTCTCCCCTGTCAGGGAGCACAACAGACAACTCCTGAGGGAGCAGGAGACCAATGGGATACAGACCCCAAATTCTCATGAAAAGACCATACCTAATGGTATGATTGCGACTAGAGGAATCCCAGAGACAATGCTCCCCAGAACTTCTGATGGCACAGGACAGGAACCATCCCCGAAGACAAATCATCAGGCATGAAAAGGACTGGTCAGCGGCGGGGAGAGAGATGCTGAAGAAGAGTGAGCTAATTAAATCAGGTGGACACTGGAGAGTGTGTTGGCAACTCTTGACTGGAGGGGGGATGGGAAGATAGAGAGAGAGGGAAGATGGCAAAATTGGCACGAAACGAGAGACTGAAAGGGCTGACTCAATAGGGGGAGAGCAAGTGGGAGAAGGGAGTAAGATGTATGTAAACCTACATGTGACAGACTGATTGGAATGGTAAATGTTCACTTGAAGCTTAAAAAAAAAAAAAAGAACCAAACTCGTTGCCATAGAGTCGATTCCAACTCATAGCAACTCTATAGGACAGAGTAGAACTGCCCCATACCGTTTCCAAGGAGCACCTGATGGATTTGAGCTGCCAACCACTTGGTTAGCAGCTATAGCTCTTAACCACTTTGCCACCAGGGTTTCCATATGAAAATAATAAGACCCATTAGAATTTTTAAAAGGTTTTAATGAATTCATTCTTTTTAAAGTGTTTAAAAGGGTGACTAGCAAAGAGTAAACACTTCATCTAATGGTACGTGTTATAAATTGAATTGTGTCCCTCCAAAATATGTGTTGTAAATCCTAGCCTCTATGCCTGTGGTTTGGAGCCCTGGTGGCACAGTGGTTAAGAGCTTGGCTGCTAACCAAGAGGTCAGTTTGAATCCATCAGCCTCTCCTTGAAAACCCTATGGGGCTGTTCTACTCTGTCCTATAGGGCCACCATGAGTCAGAATCGACTCGACAGTAATGGCTGTGATAGTACTTATGAGATATATATGTGTTGTATCAGTCAGAACATTTCTGGTTGCAAGTGATAGTACAGGGAAGGAATTCCAGTTTCAGGCACATCAAACAGTGTCAGCAGGACTCATTGCAGTCCATCTCTTGAGTTCCCAACATCCATACGTCTTTTTTTTTCTTGTATTTACAGTTTTAAAAATGTATCCCTCATGTGGAACAGAATTTCAGACTCTCATGGAATCCAGGCTTTCTGGATCAATGGAGGCTGGATGAATCTCTGAAACTATTGCCCTGAGATAATCTTTAAAGCTTAAACCCAAACTATCCCCTGAAGTCTTTTTAAAACCAAACAATAGTTTAGCTTAACTTGAGTTTCTGCTCTTTTAAGATCTATATGGGATCAAATTGATAACAATAACTCCAAAGATTAGACAGGAAACCTAAGGGGCAGTGAGTTTATGTTAATGGGGGAGGAATGACTTGGAAAAGGAGGATGAACATGGTTGCACAACTTGAAGAATGTAATCAATGTCACTGACTGTACATGTAGAAATTGTTGAATTGGTTAAAAAGAAATGTATCCCCCAACATTATGCAACTATTCCATGTACCACCAAAAAGGCATTTAACCCTTTTTGAAGAAGAGAGACCCCCAATGTTAAGTCTCATTAAATGACTGTACTTAAGATACCTGAGTGATAGCTTTCAGACAAGTCTAAAATGTAGCTCCTTGTGGTGTGGAAGTCTATAGATAAATTCTTTAACTACTGCCAACAGACCGAGTCTACAAAGGTGGACAAACAGGATCATGGTTAGAAAAACAATTTTTATTTAAAAAAAGAGAAAACCCAACCCACTGTCATCGAGTCGATTCCAACTCATAGCAACCCCATAGGACAGAGTAGAACTGCCCCATAGAGTTTCCAGGGAGCACCTGGTAGATTCAAACTGCCGACCTTTTGGTTAGCAACCATAGCTCTTAACCACTGCACCACCAGGGTTTCCTAAAATAAAAAAAAAAGAGTGAGAGAAAGAGAGAAAGAAGGGAAATAATTACAATGATTATGAGTGATTCATTCTTCTTGAGAGGAATATCAATGACTCCCTGCCCTAGAAAGCCAGCTGCCCCTGGTTTTGCTGTCTGCAAGACTTTCCTTTACTCACTGTCCTCCATATCTGTATCTGAGTTGGGATTGGTTTGGGAGTCTCCTACTGAGAGGGCTACACCATTTAGCAACTTAATCCCCATTGTTGCAGAGGCCTGAAAATAACCATTTAGCTAAAATAGGAGGCCACAGACCTTTGCTCACTGGACTTAGTTAGGGTTTCTTGGGCAATGGAGCCCTGGTGGTGCAGTGTTAAGAGCTCGGCTGCTAATCAAAAGTCAGCAGTTCAAATCCACCAGCAGCAATGCAACTTTCTTAAAAGCCTGTTAACTTTTCCCTTGTATTCATTCCATCAGTTCTACAGCTAAGAACCAAAGTCAGAGGTCTTGTGAAGCCATAGTCCATGAATTTAGAGCCAAACCTAAGAATTATTGTCTTTCAGTAACAAATCTCAGCGCTCTGCCCAGCCTCCAGCCTTCAGCGTAATGGCCTCCATCTTGACATCTGGTTCAGGGAAATGCAAAAACAACAGCAGGTGTGGGCAGGGCTACTCTGTTCCCCGGACTGTGTGTTCTAAACCTTTGTCAGGCAGGAAGCAAACTGCAGAAGATGCCCAGGAGGGGCAAGAATATGAAGCTGTCACAGAGCCCAACCTCATCACCTGCTTTGTCTCCTGTGTCTCTGTTTTCCCTTTGGCCTCCGACACAGAATTCATTCCCCTTTTCCAGCCCTACATGGGTCATGATTTCCTGACTCTCATCCATATTGGTGAGTTGCTGCCCACAGGCAGAAGGACCTATAAGAGTAAAGCTTTCAAATAGCCCCAAGTTGCGATGTTTTTCTTGTAAGAGCTATTGAAGACGTAGATACAAGGTCTGAGTGGCAGGATGCCGTGGGTAACAGTTCAGTCCACTTCTTTGTTACCACAAAACAGAAACGGCCAGCTTCCCACCCCACACCCACCTTGATCATCCAATTCCACACCTTGGCTCTGGTACCGGTCAGTTGCCACCTGTTAACTCTGGGCAAGGTACTCTGCAATGCTAATCAGCAACCTTTGGGCTAATTCTCTTCTGCATTATCACAAGAAGCTCTTTTTTAAATTCAGCTTCCCCCCCCCTCCATTTTCACATCTCAGAGAAACTTTTGGGAGTCCCAAGACTCCCCAGTTTGGGGGTAGGCTCTTGAAGTTCAACTTGCTTTTTCCTTGCAAGAATTCATCTGATTTTCTCACATCCCCATCCTTGCCGCCACCACATACACAACTTCTGCATTTAGAGCGTTCCATGAGGCCCTTCCACCAGTCTTCTATCAGTTGGTCCTACCGGGATGGTTTATGTGTTTTTGTGATGTTGGAAGCTATGCTACCGGTATTTCAAATACCAGCAGGGTCATCTGTGGTGGGCAGGTTTCAGTGGAGCTTCCAGACTAAGACAGAGTAGGAAGAAAGGCCTGAGGATTTACTTCTGCAAATTAGCCAATGAAAACCTTCTGAATCACAACAGAATATGGTCTGATATAGTGCTGGAAGATGAACCCCTAAGTTGGAAGGCACTCAAAATACAAGTGGCCACAACAATGGACCCTAGCATAACCAACCATTGCGAAGATGGTGCAGGATTGGGCAATGTTCATTTCTGTTGTACATGGGGTTGCCATGAGTTGGAGCCAACTGGACAGTAACTAACATCAACATGAGGCCCTAAGCAGCTCTCACTGTATCCTCTCCCCTACTTTACCACTCTCCTTTCCTACAAGAAAAGCGAAACTACACTTCTATCCCAGTACCTCACAGCCTATTCCTTGCCTTAATTGGCTTCTTACCCTCACACTTAACTAGATATCTAATATGGTAATTCAAAAGTCCAAAATTCAGTCAAGTCCTTTGAAATCAATAGGATGAAAAGAGATCCTCTCTGCTTTTTTTTAATTATTAATATGTAGCTGCTGTCTCCCTAGATCTAATCAACGTCTCAGCATCCCATAAACAGTAGCTTGTCTTCTCAAATATGCATAAACAGATAAGTAGAGAGAGAAATTAAATATATGCCAAAATAGCAGTGATTATATGTAGGTTGTGAAATGAAAGGTAATTCTTATCTTCTTTCTGCTTTTATTTTCCAAATTGTCTACAAAGATTTCATGTTATGTTGTTTTTGTAATAAGAGAAAAAAAGGAAAAATTTATTCTTAAAAATTCAGTCAGCATAGGAGATCTTTTTGGGGCGATGAAAATGTTCTTAAACTGGATTGTGATGATGGTTGCACAACTCCGTAAATTTACTAAAAATCACTGAATTGCACAGTTAAAATGGATGAATTTTATGATGTGTAAATTATACGTCGATAAAGCTGTTAACAAAGACAGAATTTCCATTCGACTAAATTTAAAGGACAGTAATCCCATCAGAATGCAGAGAGAGAGATAAGAACCTCACAGCGAGCTGGGAGAAAATAACGAGAGGTCAGATTAGGAAGTGATGCAGAAAATCAAAGGAAGGAAGAAAGAAGAGGGGAAGTGTCTTAGTTATCTAACACTGCAGTAACAGAAACACCCCAAACAAGTGGCTTTAAAGAACAGTAATTTTTCTCACAGTTCTGGAGGCTAAAAGTCCAAATCAGAGTCTCAGCCATGTCAATTCCTTCAGTGGGCCTCTTTCCTAGTTTCTGCTGTCTCCCAGCAATCCTTGGTGCTCCTTTGCTTACAGACAGGTCCTTACATGGTGTCTGTCTTCCCCCTGTGTGTGTCTCTGTGCCCATTCTGTTCTTTTTTTTTTTAAATAAGAAGTGATTAGATTTAGAACCCACCCTACTTCAGTAGGAGCCCTGGTGGCACAGTGGTTAAGAGCTACGGCTGCTAACCAAAAGATGAGCCGTTCGAATCCAGCAGCCACTCCTTGGAAATCCTATGGGGCAGTTCTACTCTGTCCTACAGGGTTGCTATGAGTCAGAATCGACTCGATGGCAACGGGTTTAGTTTTTTTCCGGTTCTACTTGAGTACGACCTAATTAACATAATAAAGAAAATCCTATTTCCAAACAGTATCATATTTACAGGTGTGTTGTTGTTGTTAGGTGCCATCAAAGCATTTCTGAATCATAGCGACCCCATGTGACAGAGTAGAACTGCCCCATAGGGTTTTCTTGGCTGTGATCTTCATGGAAGCAGATCTCCAGGTCTTTTTTTCCCAAGGAGCTGCTGGGTAGGTTTGAACTGCCAACTTTTCAGTTAGCAGCCGAGTGCTTAACTGTTTGCACCACCAGAGCTCCTTATTTACAGGTATCCAAAAAAAAGGAACCATTGCCTCAAGTCAATTTTGACTCACAGCCACCCTATAGGATAGATTCAAACTGCCAATCTTCTGGTTAACAGCTCAGCTCTTAACCACTGTACCACCAGGGCTCATTTACAGGCATAGGAGCCAGGATTTCAATACATATTTTGTGGGGACACAATTCAGCTCATATCAGGAAGAGAATAAAGTGGGGAGGAAGAAAGAGAGGGAGAGAGAAGAAAAGAGCTCAGAAATTAAACAGGAGACATCCCACTGTAACACAGCTAAAGGCAGCATCTTAGTTATCTACTGCTGCTATAACAGAAATATCACAACTGGATGGTTTTAATCTCACAGTCTAGGAGGCTAGAAGTTCAAATTCAGGGGCACCAGCTCCAGGGGAAGGCTTTCTCTGTCAGCTCTGGGAGAAGGTCCTTGTCTCAGTGCAGGGACCCCAGGTCCAAAGGACGCACTGTTCTCCAACTCTTGTTTCTTGGTGGTATGAGGTCCCCCTGTCTCTCTGCTCACTTCTCTCTTTTATATCTCAAAAGAGGTTGAATTAAGACACAACCTAATCCTGTAGATTGAGTCCTGCCTCATTAACATAACTGCCATTAATCTCACCTCATTAACATCACAGAGGTAGAATTTACAACACATAGGAAAATCACATCAGATGACAACATGGTGGACAATCACACAATACTGGGAATCATGGACTAGCCAAGTTGACACACATTTTTGGGGGGATACAATTCAATCCATAACAGACAGCTTAGTTGAAGAGCTCCATCACTCCTACTTAGTGGGATATATGTGATACATTGACATATTTGTAAATGAACTTTTCTTGGCATTCCAACACAGCAGCACAAGGCTGTGTCTTTGAAGTAATTGATGTAATTTGGAAACATGATCACCAATTCTGTCAGGATGCCACACACATAGCAGTTTTGATATTGTGGTTTTGAAAGACAGATTTTATGCAACAAATAAAACGCTTTCATGATGTTAATTAATGTACCAGATGGACACGAACAACTCATAGTGTGTATGTTTCACTTAAAATGGAGATATGGTATCTTCATTTCATTTAATTCAACTTTGATGAGCCCCTGTTGGACACAAAGAAATCTGCTTCGTGTTTTGAAGCATATAGAGATGAACAAGGGATAGTCCCTGTCCTCCAAGAATTTACAATCAAATAGAGTAGATACATTCTATTTTAAGGAAGCTGCCACACTTGATGAAGGATATAATGTATGAAAGTAAGGCTAGGACATTTGCAGAGAATTTAGAAGGAAAGATAAGGGAGCACTTTCCAGCCTGCGGAACGAGCGTTCATGAAGGTACAGAGAATGGTGGATTTAGGGTGCAACTAGGAAATGGTGAGTCATTTGGCGTGACTGCATGTAGGATGCAAAAGCAAGTGGTGGAAAATATGGCATTAGGGCCAGATGGTGGAGGGCCTAGGGAACTTGAGCCCTCCTGTATATGCAAAGTGGAAAAAAAAGTGAAGTCAGTGAAAATACTCAGAACAGTTGTCCCAAGATCCCAGTTACTGTGAAGTATAAGATGGTGTGCCCGTTTTAAAGATGTGTCCACAAATACTTTGATATATATTTTGCATTTGGGAGAAAGAGAAATAATTTGTGACTGTGATGAAATGAACTCCTTTATGTGACCCTTTGCCTTGGTTCTTTGGAAAAACAGCTTAAGAGATTTTTCCCCTAAACCCTGGACTTAGTTACTGTCTTCTAATGAATAGAATACGGCACAAGTGATGGGGTGTCATTTTCAAAAAAGGCTGTAGCTTCCCAACATGAAGGATGTAATCAATGTCATTGAACAATACATGTAAAAATTGTTGAATTTGCAAACGTTTTGTTTTATCTTTTTACCACGATTAGAAAGAAAACTGCAACTTCCATCTTGGGGGTGCACACTTGTTCTCTCACTTTTTCATGGATCACTCTCTGTGGAGGAAGCCAGTTTTCATGTGTTAAGGCAGCCCTGTGGAGAGGCTCAAAGGATCCCCAGTGGCGCAAACCATTTGCGCTGACTACTAACCTAAAGGTTGACAGTTCAAATCCACCTAGCAGCGCTGCAGAAGAAAGACCAGGCAAATCTGTTCCTGTAAAGACTACAGCCAAGAAAATCCTATGGAGCAGTTCTAGTCTGTAACACATGGAGTCACCGTAAGTAGGAATCAACTTGAAAGGAACAGGTTTGTGTGTGTGTGTGTGTGTGTGTGTGTGTGTGTGTGTGTGTGTGTGTGTGGAAAAGCTCATGTGATAAGAAACTGAGGTCTGCCAAAAGCGATGTGAGTGAGCTTGGAAGCAGATCTTTCCCCAGCCAAGCCCCCAGATTACTGCAGCCCTGGCTGATACTTTGATTGCAGCTTCATGAGAAATCCTGATCCAGAACCACCCGACTAAGCTCCTCCCAGGTTACTGGCCTACAGGAAGTGTGAGGTAGTAAATGTTTGTTTTTTTAAACTGCCAAATTTGGGAGTAATTTGTTACGTAGCAATAGCTAACTAATACAATTGGATCAGATGGAAGAGAGACCGGAGAAGGCAGAGAGGTAAGGTAGGAGAATTGACATTAGGCAAGGCAAAAGTCAACGAAAATGTAAATCAGAACAGTAACGATGGGTAGAGATGAAGGGATCTATGCCCAGGGCCTAATGGAAATGTAATTGACAGGATATACGGACTGATTAAATTGGGGATAGTGCTGAGAGAGGGAGGTTACACAGATAGTCCCCAGCTTAGGATGTATTCCAGTTACAACAAACCACACTTACTACCACCTGTTTTGTTTTTTGTACATCTTATTGTTAGTAAAATGTACTACATACAATGTGGCAATGTGTAATTTCTTATGTATGTATGTATTAAAATATATCTGTAAGTTTATATGTAGTGTTCCTAACCCCCAAAGACAAATAAAGATTGAATTTATAAAGATAGTGATAATAAAAGGCAATAATAGTGCTTGCTTTGGCAGCACATATACTAAAGTTGAAATGATACAGAGAAGATTAGCATGGCCCCTGCACAAGGATGACACGAAAATTCGTGAAGCCGTTGCATGTTTTTAGGGTCAACTTTGGTGAAGGGAACACACAATACAGGGGAAGTCAGCACAACTGGACCAAAGCAAAAGAAAGAAGTTTCCTATACATATCCAAACACTGTGAGGGACAGAGTAGCTGAGGCTGGGGCCTGGGGATCGTAGTTTCAGGGGACATCTAGGTCAGTTGACATAACATAGTTTATAAAGAAAATGTTCTACATCCCACTGCGGTGAGTAGCGTCTGGGATCTTAAAAGCTTGCGAGAGGCCATCTAAGATACATCTATTGGTCCCACCCCACTCGGAGCAAAGGAGAATGGAGAAAACCAAAGACACAAGGAAAACACTAGTCCAAAAGACTAAATGACCAAATGAACCAGAGACTCCACTGGTATTACCACAAATCGCAGACTCGTGCCGCCTGCCGCAAAGCCAATACTGAGACAGGACGAGGTAAGCAGTAAGAAGGCTTTATTGAATACCGGTATTCAAGAGACAGAGAGGGTTAAATTTCTCTCAAATTCTGTCTAAAACCTAGAGGACTGATCGGAGAGTTTTTATAGGGGGAAGGTCAGGGTTTAGTGGTTTTCAGGAATGTTGGTTTTTCTTTGAGGTAGACACAATGATAAAGCGATCTATTATTGAAGTCCTCAAGTCTCTTCGTGCCATCTTGGTTTCTTTCATAAGACGAATCTAAGCATTCTTCAGCCACCTCAGTTTTGTGTGTTTTTTTCCTTGGGAGAGGAACATAGTTTAATCAGCAACTAAAAATTGATTACCTTATTTTTCCTTAAAGGAACAATCGTGGGACAGGTTCCAGAGCAAGTAATTACATTTCAAAGACTAGCTTATACAGTTATACTAAAACATTAGAAAATATATTCTCTCTACTTCAATACTAAAACACTAAAGAAAATATGTTTTCTCTACTTTGCTAGCCTGAGACCAGAAGAATTAGATGGTGTCCAGCTACCACCAATAACCACCCTGACAGAGAACACAGCAGAGAGTCCCAGACAGAGCGGGACAAAAATGTAGAACAAAATTCAAATTCACCTAAAAAGACCAGACTTAATGGTCTGACGGACTAGAAGAACCCCTGAAATTATGGTCCCCAGACACTCTGTTAACCCAAAACTGAAACCATTCCCAAAGCCCACTCTTCAGACAAAGACTGGACAGGCCTATAAACCGAAAATAAGACACTTGGGGAACGTGCTTCTTAGTTCAATTAAATGTACGAGACCAATTTGACAGCTCCTGTTCAAAAGCAGGATGAGAAGGCAGGGAGGTACAGGAACTGGTCGAATGGACACAGGGAACCCGGGGTGGAAAGGGGGTATGTGCTGCCACATTGTGGGGATTGCAACCAATGTCACAAAACAATACATGTATACATTTTTGAATGAGAAACTAACTTGAGCTGTAAACTTCCACCTAAAGCACAATAAAAAATAAAAATAAGGCAATAATAATGAAAACTTGAAAAAAAAGAGGTATTCGACTTACGTCAGAAACGACTTACAATGTAGTCATCCAGATGAAATCCTGTCGCAACTCAGGAACTACCTATAATGCCCTTTCCATGTCCCTTTGGGATAACCAAGAAGATGGTAATGTCATTAATGAATAACGGAATATAGAAAAGGGAGCATGTGAAGGGGGTAATGAGATGAGATGATTGTGTATTGTTATGTCTGTGTGCGTCTTGGTTTTAAGAATGTTGACTCTGATACACTAGCTGACACCCACACAGAGCTATCCAAAAAGCTATTGCAAAATCATATCTGGCACACACTTAGGCCACAGATGATTAAGAATAGAGATCACAATTAACAGAGATGGAGGGAAATGGTCAATGGAAAGTTTATTAAAAAAAAAAGAATGGAAACTTGGATGAAGTTATAAATGCAGGAAGATGCTTTAGAAGGAAGAATTCGCAGTGGTGGTAGAGAAGGGGTGGTCAGAAAGGTAACAGGAAAAACAGGAGAGAATTGTCATTGTTGTTGTTAGGTGCCATCAACTCAATTCCGACTCATAGCGACCCTATGTGCATAACAAAACAAACACTGTTCAGTGCTGTGCCATCCTTACAATCCTTGTTATGCTTGAGCCCATTGTTGCAGCCACTGTGTCAATCTACCTCGTTTAGGGTCTTCCTCTTTTTTGCTGACCCTCTACTCT
Organism: Loxodonta africana; assembly: GCF_030014295.1. Taxonomy (NCBI): domain Eukaryota; kingdom Metazoa; phylum Chordata; class Mammalia; order Proboscidea; family Elephantidae; genus Loxodonta; species Loxodonta africana. The sequence continues at coordinate 18,001,308 of NC_087369.1, forward strand.
ACCAAGCATGATGTCCTACCCCAGGGGCTGATCCCTCCTGATAACACGTCCAAAGTATATAAGGTGCAGTCTGGCCATCCTTGCCTCTAAGGAGCATTCTGGTTGTACTTCTAAGACAGGTTTGTTTGTTCTTTTGGCAGTCCATGGTATATTCAATATTCTTCGCCAACACCACAATTCAAAGGCATCAATTCTTCTTCAGTCTTCTTTATTCATTGTCCAGCTTTCACATGCATATGATGCAATTGAAAATACCATGGTTTGGGTCAGAAGCACCTTAGTCTTCAAGGTGACATCTTTGCTTTTCAAAGACAACACAGTTTAAAGAAAGTGGAAACCAGATATTGCTTGAGCCCTGAGACACACATCTGAAAATTTATGGTGTCTGAACTCTATAGAAGGTGCAAGGGAACTGAGACTACTGAAAAGAAGCTATAATAAATTTCAATAATAGATTGAAAACAATCCTAGAAGAGATGTTGGACTAATGGGCACACACTTTGTAGGTATAAATATCCCCCTGGGTGAAGGCGGAGAGGATTTCATTGATCAAAGAATGCTCTTGACAGATCCAGAACTCCTTGACTTTATACCTCACACTGCTCGCAGGAGGACCCACAAAGAACAGTGGTGGGTCAGAGGAGGAGATGCAAGAGGACAAGAGCAGAGCCACTGGTAGGCTTTGTCCATAAACCCAGTGGGTTAAGAAAGCAAGAAGCCAGGGAGTGTCATGTGGGAAACCTTGTCTCCCCTTCCTCCAGGTTCCCTTAGAGATGGTTTGGTCTGATCCTTCCTATGGATGGGATTGTTGGAGGGAGTCCTTCCAGTTTCCTCACCTGATTAGTCAGAGTGTGACTACGTTGGGCCACAATTAGAGGTTGGGTTTTTCTCCCTCTGACTCTTCTGCTGTGGGTTCCTGCTTCCATGTAGTAAGCCCACCTATTTCAACTTCCCTGAAGGTTTTAGGTTTAAGCCGCAACCTAATCTTTGTTGTCCATGGACTAATCAACCTTGTGTCTATCCTGTATCAGTCAGAATGATAGGAGTAAATCATAGGTTTTCTAATATTCTCTATTCAAGTGCTTCTCAAACTCGAAGGTGTGCAATCACCTGAAAAAATTGCTAAACATAGATTCCTGGGCTGCATCCCCTGAGATTATGATTCAGGAGGTCTTGAATGGAGCCTGAGAATCTACATTTCTGACAAGCTCTTAGATGATGGCAATGCTGCTAATCTTTTGCATAGCAAAGATCTAAAGTACCTTCTGGACTTTCAATTCTGCGATTGCCTCAAAATAAGGGAATGTAATGAACAAATCAGTCTCAGAACAAATACAGCCAGAATGCTCCTTAGAAGCAAGGATGGCAAGACTTTGGCCCACATACTTTGGACATGTCATCAAAAAAGAACAATCCCTAGAAAAGGACATCATGTTTGTTAAAAGGAGGGAAACCCTCAATGAGATGGGTTGACACAATAGCCAAAACAATGGACTCAAACATACCAATAATCATGAAGATGGCACAGAACCGGAAAATGTTTCATTCTGTTATACATAAGGTTGCCATGAATCAAAGCCAGCTCAATGGCAAGTAACAACAACAACAAGGTCCTAGTATATTAAAGGTTCTTGAGGCCCAGTAGAAAGGGGTTGGTTTGGAAGATAAAAGGCTGAGATGGATAGAATGAGAGTACAAAAATATCAAAAAAAAGATCTGTGAGAATGACGGCATGGTGGGGGCCTTTGACCTCCTCTAACTTCACAAAGGGGAGGAGAATCAAAAGCAACAGCCCAAGCCTGATTTCTGTGAAAACAACAAAAAAAAATCCTTTTTCTGTCGAGTTGATTCTGACTCATAGTAACCCATAGTGACTCATAGTGACAGAGTAGAAATGCCCCACCAAAGGGTTTCCAAGGAGCACCTGGTGAATTTGAACTGCCGACCTTTTAATTAGCAGCCATAGCTCTTAACCACTATGCCACCAGGGTTTCCGATTTCTGTGAAGCAGAGGTCAAACATACCTCTTCTCTCCAATTTTTTAATAATTCTGACACCAGCTGTCCCTTCCACCACACTCTCTACTTCTCTGCTGGGTTTGATAATGTGTTACAATGGCCACACAGAACTCACAGGCGATACTTATGATTGTGGGGTTTATTAGGGAAGTAAGAGGTTACAATTCAGGATCAGGAACAACTCAGGATATAGTTCTTCCATCAGGACAGCTTCTCAGCTGTGTCCCAAAACAGGCCCCTCCCTGGCCCTCGACCTTTCAGCCCTCGGCCCCGAGGCCCCTCAGCCCTCAGGCCTCTCGGGCCTCTTGGGCTGGCCTTGCCTCTGCTCTGCTCCGGCAAGTGTTAAAAGTCCTTCAGCTCCACCGATAAGTGCCCAGAGGCACCCCACTCCACCGGTAAGTCTCTGCCCAAAGGCACTCAGCTCTCTCTCTCCATGGGTCAGCACACCCACTGTAACCGCCTTGCTCCATGGGCTGAGAAGTCCACTGCACCATTTCCTGCCAATCTCCTGATTCTGCTGCCTCTGCTATCACCTTTTTTCTGCTGCCACTTTTCACTGACTTTGGTGTCTCAGTTCTTTGTCTCCTTGGTCTGATTCATCCCAACACAAGATCCTTTGTCATTGGGATAGTTGTTGTTAGGTGCCATCGAATCGGTTCTGACTCATAGCAACCTTATGTATCACAGAATGGAACACTGCCCAGTCCTGCACCATCCTTGCAATCATTGTTAGGCTTGAGCCCATTGTTGCAGCCACTGTGTCAATCCACCTCGTTGAGGATCTTCCTCTTTTCCACTGACCCTCTACTCTACCAAACATGATGTCCTTCTCCAGGGACTGATCCTTCCTGACAACATGTCCAAAGTGTGTAAGACGCAGTCTCACCATCCTTGCTTCTAAGGAGCATTCTGGTTGTACTCCTTCCAAGACAGGTTTGTTTGTTCTTTTGGCAGTCCATGGTATATTCAATATTCTTCACCAACACCACAATTCAAAGGCGTCAATTCTTCTTCGGTCTTCCTTATTCATCGACCAGCTTTCACATGCATATGACGTGATTGAAAATACCATGGCTTGGGTTAGGTGCACCATACTCTTCAAGGTGACATCTTTGCTTTTCAGCACTTTAAAGAGGTCCTTTGCAGTAGATTTGCCCAATTCAATGCGTCTTTTGATTTCTTGACTGCTGCTTCCATGGGTGTTGATTGTGGATCCAAGTAAAGTGAAATCCTTGACAACTTCAGTCTGTTCTCTGTTTATCATGATATGCCTTATTGGTCCAGTTGTGAGAAGGATTTTTGTTTTCTTTATGTTGAAGCGTAATCCATACCGAAGGCTGTGGTCTTTGATCTTCATTTCGTCTTCACTTTCAGCAAGTAAGGTTGTGTCATCTGCATAATGCAGATTGTTAATGAGTCTTCCACCAATCTTGATGCCCCGTTCTTCTTCATATAGTCCAGCTTCTCAGATTATCTCCTCAGCATACAGATTGAATAGGTATGGTGAAAGGATACAACCATGAAGCACATCTTTCCTGACTTTGAACCATGCAGTATCCCCTTGTTCTGTCTGAACAACTGCCTCTTGACCTAAGTACAGGTTCCTCGTGAGCACAATTAAGTGTTCTGGAATTCCCATTCTTCACAATGTTATCCATAATTTGTTATGATCCATACAGTTGAATGCCTTTGCATAGTCAATAAAATACAGGTAAACATCCTTCTGGTATTCTCTGCTTTCAGCCAGGATCCATCTGACATCAGCAATAATATCCCTGGTTCCACATCCTCATCTGAATCTGGCCTGGGATAGTTAGGACTAAAAGAATTTTATATATGTGTGTGTATATATATATATGTCAACAGATTTTTTTGTTTGTATGTGATACAAGGGATGATGAAGATGAGAAAAGAAATGCTTTAGGACACTTAGTCACACTACTTACAAGGTAATGGTATAAATAAATGATTTAACGATGATATAATCAAGAAGCCACAACTCTGAGAGTAGATAAATACCCGTGACCTAGGGCACCTTATATCATGAACTGCTTCCTATGGAAATTTGTTTGATTTGCATGAAAATATTCACTTGTACACAAAATAGGATACATGTAGACAGCCAATCATTTCTAAAAAATAAAGTAACAACCTGTGATGCTTTCAGCCGATATTTGAAACCTCATCCAAGATTCAACTTTGCTATAGAGGACTCCAGAGAAAGAATGAAAAGCCTCGGGGAAAATCATGCTGCCAAAACTAGAATGATAATGAGCTGAAGTTTTGAATTTTGTTCTTGCATTAGATAATGCATTTGGGCAGAAATGTTGCTAAGAATAAATGCATTTCAGTGCTTCTAATAGCCAAATGTCTGTCTTTCTCTGCCTCAGCCCACTTGAAAATCACAGTTCCCTCAAGTGCCCTTTTCTAGGTCAGATAATCCTACAAATTTGCCTTCTCTGTTCCAGGGTCTTCGTTGCTCTGCGTGTTCTGCACATCCATCTTGGAAATTGGAGACATCAGACCAATTCTGCTCCAACAGCGGAGTCCCTCGGCACACTGTGCCAGATTCAGGGAGCTAGGTAATTATGGCTATCTGGATACCCCAGACAAAAAGCCTCCACTTAGTCAGCATTTTTAATAGGAAACAGATGCGCATCTCAGCTAACAAACAAGTGTGCAAGAAAGGTCCCATTTCATTTATTGTCTTTGTTGTTGTGTGCTGTCAAGCTGATTTTAACTCACAGTGACTCCATGTACCAGAGTAGAACCGCCCCATAGGGTTTTCTAGGATGTAATCTTTACAGGAGCAGATTGCTAGGTCTGTCTCCCACAGAGCTGCTGAGTGGATTGGAACCACCGATCTTTCGGTTAGCAGCTGAGCACTTAACTGTTGCACCACCAGGGCTCCTTAAGTCAACCCTGATTGGACTCTGAGCCCTTATTCTTCCTGGCTGGAGGGAAATCCAGTCTTAATTATTTTTGTCCACCTCCTGTCCCTTCCCCCTGGGTTGTAAAATGCCCCAACACCAAACCAGTTATCTCTCACTGGTGTCAGCATTAGTCCAAGATTGCAATTCCTGCTCTTCACCTCACATGGGCCTACGGACACTTCTCATTGCCATGTAGTTGTTGAACCTCAGCCCTTGTATCTGGGATTTATATCCAGTCCTTTGGGCCACCAGAACATGCTTGGGTGCTATAGGTTCCCTCTTTCATTCTGGCACCTGGTGATTTCCTGTTCTTATTTCCAGTTTCAGCTCTGAAATGACACATTTTTAACCAACACTTACATATGCCTGTAAGGAGGTGGATTGGAGGTTGGGGCCACATTGGCTCAGTCGGCCTTCTTGCTGGCATCTTAGCATTCCACTCAAGGTGCACATCTGCAGAGTTAGATGGTTTTCTTCAGGAGCCCTCAACAGCCAGAGTAGAAAGATGGAAAGAGTGAGGGTTGAATTTACCCCAGTCTGGGCATTGTAAGCCAGGCGAGGTAGAAAGACAAGAGGGAGAGGACATTGAAGATGCCCTCCGGAGGATGCTTGAAGTGATGTACTATGAAGTCTACACCAGAGTGCTTGTCCCTGAGCCTGGCACATAAGAAATGCTCCAAAAAATTCCTCGCTCCTCCTAGAGATGAGTTAGGTGCTGATACTGAAATGCAATCATCTCTTCGGTTCTTAAAAAGAAAATGAACAGCTCCAAAGACTTTATCCTTTCATTTAAATAAAGGGCTGTTTCATAAAACAAAATGAGACTAAAGAGGCACTCCAGCCCAGGGGCAAGGACTAGAAGGCAGGTGGGAACAGGAAAGCTGGTAGTAGGGAACTCAAGGTTGAGAAGGGAGAGTGCTGACATGTCGTGGGGTGGTTAACCAATGTCATAAAACAATATGTGCACTAACTGTTTAACGAGAAACTAGTTTGTTCTGTAAACCTTCATCCTAAAGTACAATAAAGAAAAGAATGTTATAGAAATAAAAAAAAGAAATGTAAAATAAATAAAGGGCTGTTTGTTTAGTAGTGACTTGAATAGAGGAGCCCTGGTGTTGCAGTGCTTAAAGCGCTCAACTGCTAACCCAAAATTTGGCAGTTCAAACCCCCCAGCTGCTCTGCAGGAGAAAGATGTGGCAGTCTGCTTCTGTAAAGATTTACAGCCTTGAAAACCCTGTGGGGCAGTTCTACTTCATCCTGTAGGGTCACTATGGGTCAGAATTGACTCGATGGCAACTGATTTAGTTTTCTTTTTGCTTGAATAGGATTACTAAACTCTGGCATTCACACCCTAAAAGTCACCTTTTCCCCCCAAGTTTTCTGGGGCCTTGAAATCTCTCCTCTACCAGCCTTGTCCCCACCCCCAGGAACAAACAAATCCCCCCTGCGCAGTTACATATGCTGACGACATTCTCTTAATTTTGAGGGAGGGTGCTTTGTTTCTGTGCATTATTAGAGTGTGTTGAGGTTGGTAAGATTTTCAAAAGCTCTTGTTCTTGCTTTTGTGTTATAAATCACTATTTAGCTTCATCAACATGAATGTAATTTGGGAAGGTTCATTTGGCTAACTCTATAGTGGGTAGTGAAACATTTTGCAGCAACAATATTTGGGGCCCATAATGTTCCAAGAAGTGGATATTCAAATGCATATCCATTGAATTTTATGATTCCCTAGCACCATCCTAGTGTCTCTGCACATACGGAAAGGAAATTGTGATTTGAAAAAGCTGGCATGTTTCAGACGTGCTAATGTCCACCATCAACACTGAAGAGAACGTATGTTATGATTTCCTACATCAAATATTTTACAGGTCAATTAACTTGGGAATCCTGTGCTAAATAAATCAGGAAAACCCAGGCATGTTAAATGAGAAAGTGTATGAGGTGTACAAGGTCAGTTTGATTCTTCCTGAAACACAAAGACCACAAACATCCACAGTTAATGAGCTGAGCTAAGCCTGTTGCGGTTGTTAGCTGCGATGTCGAGTTGGCTCTCACTCAAGGCAAATTCATGTACAATAAAATGCAATGTTGCCGTGTCCTTCGCCATCTTCTTGATGGTTGGCATGTTTGAGTCCATTAGTGTGGCTATGATCTGAGCCTAGCAGTTAAGAATTGTGGTTCTCAGTCTAATGTTCTTTTGTATGTCCCATCTTGGGGCATGAGTCTTGGAGCTGAGTTGAACTGTCCTGTCAATGTGAATAATTGCTCCGCTGGCAGAAACCTCAGGGGCATACGATTCCATGTTAAAGAATAAGACTCGAAGGGTTCAAGTCCAAATCCATTCCACCATAAAAATTAGCTGATTTCACAGCGTATGTACGTACAATAAGAAGCACCACTTTTCACCGCCTATCTGAAACTAGGAACCCTCTTGCAGCAGTACATTTTGTTTGTGAGCCCTCACAGAATCATGGATCTCATTTTCCATAGTGTTATCTCTGAAAACATAATCAGCTGAAGGAAATTCATCTGTTTACATAAATTAATTTTTCAGACAATTTTTCATGGGCACCTCCCTTGAAGGCTAACACTAAATAAGACATTCTCATGCTTGCAACTACAATTTATCTTGGTTAGTGGGCATGTTTGCTCTCTGGGAGAAAATTTAATCTTCCGGAGGAGCAGAAGGATTTGGAAGTGAGAAGAAATGTCAACCTGACCATGAAGAAAAGAAATGAAAAGAAGCAGATAAATGAATTCAAGGAGAGAGGGACTTGAAGAAGCACTGAAGGATGTTACCACCTGTGGAGAACATTTTTGGGCTCTAGCTCTGTGATTAACCCTATGTACTGTCGTCTCATGGGAGTCCCTGGGTGGCACAAACAGTTAACCACTAGACTACTGGCCGAAAGGTTGGTGGTTAGAACCCACCAACTTGCCTCAGAAGACAGGCCTGGCAACCTGCTTCCAAAAAGTCACAGCTTTGAAAACCCTATGGAGCAGTTCTGCTCTGCACTCATGGGGCCCCCATGAGGCAGAATTGACTAGACAGCAACTAACAACCACAACAATTGTCTCCTGACCTATAATCCCCTTACTCTTCTCTTTACCAATTTCTTTGCTCATAATTATAATTGATATCTCCCTACAGAAATCAAGAGTCCTACCAAACCACCAGTTTTGCTAGCATAATCTTGAAACCAGGTTGCTAAATCTAGAAATGTTTCCATACTCCATTGCCATCAATTTGATTATGACTCAACGACCCCACAGGGTTTCCAAGGCTGTAAATCTTTACGGAAGTAGACCGGTACATCTTTCTCCTGTGCAGCCGTTGGTGTCCAACCTCTGACCTTTCCTTTAGCAGTCGAATGCTTTAACCATTATGCCACCAGCTGCTTCCACAAGCCCCTTGGATCCTACCACATGGACCTGACCATCCCAGTCCTGGAGAAAGAGCCCCAAGTAGGTGTTGCCTGGGCACCTGGTGCCTGCTAGCCTCCTAGCTAGCCCACCACAGTTCCCACGGGCCAGCCCCCATCTCTATGTGCCTCCCAACCAAAGAAGGTTCAGCCTCCAGCTGGGAAGATGCCAGTCAGCAATGTTGGCACCCCAGTGAACAGATGCCCAGTGCCCACCTGATCCCTGAAGCTGTGGCCCATCACAGCAGACTGGTCTTCCCTTGGAGTTGCCCTTGCATGGCCACCTGTCGGAACCACACCCTCTGCAAAGTACCATAAAAACAAACCCATTGCCATCGAATCTATCTCTTCTCATATCGACCCTGTAGGACAGAGTAGAACTGCCCCATAGGATTTCCAAAGCTGTAATCTTTACAGAAGCAGACTGCCACATCTTTCTCTTGTGGAGCAGGCTGTTGGGTTTGAACCGTTGACCTTTCAGTTAGCAACTGAGCACTTAACCACTGTGCATGCCACCAGGGCTCTGGCAGAGTACCACAGCGGTTATTAAGTATTTTTAATACCACCTGTTATGGATTGATTGTGTCCCCTACAAATATGTGTTGTAAATCCTAACCCCTATACCAGTTAATGTAATCCCGTTTGGGAATAGAGCTCTCTTTGTGATGTTAATGAGGCCATAGGTGTAAGGTGTGTTTTAAGCCAATCATTTCTGAGCTGTAAAGACCAGATTAAGCACAGAAGCAAGGAAGCACAGATGGTGGAAGACAGATGCCAGGTGAAGATCACCACAGAACCGAGGAATAGAAGGTGAAGAGACAAGGACCTTCTCCCAGAGCTGAGTGAACCTCCCTCTGGCCACCGCACCAGCCAGTGCCCTGTGTTTGGACTTCTAGCCTCCCAAACTGTGAGAAAATAAATTTTTGTTTGTGAAAGCCACTCACTTGTGGTATTTGTGTTACAACTGCATTAGACAACCAAGACACCACCTCTGTTTGAAACCATGCTCACTATTTTATTTTCTCTACCATGTTTCCATTTCAGTGAATACAACACTGTTCTGTCTGTTTTCCTCAAGCAACCATGCATCCTCATTTCTCACATCAACATGAAACGTTCTCAGGAACTTTCTGAAATTGCTAATGATTTCACAGAAGAATCTAAAATTGCTTTTAATCTCCCTGCAGTCCTATGCTCCCATTTCAAATGAGATGTGTGAGCATTTGCTTCTCCACATTCATCCCCCACCCAAAAATAAAAGGAGAAAAAAAGGTGCACGAGAAATTTGGCTCTCTGAATTCTCTCATTCCCCCCCCTTCCCCAATGGTTAAAATGCTGTGGAAAAAAACTCTCTTTCACTAAATAAATTAATAGAAGGAAGTCAACTTATATGAACAATAAGCCATCAAATGATTAAACAAGACCAAGATAGTTTTATGAAAGACAGTGTGCCACACAGACTTAAGCAATAACCTATTCAATCTGTATACCTCACAAATAATCCAAGAAGCTGAACTATATGAAGAAGAATGGGGCATCGGGACTGGAGGAAAACTCATTAGCAATCTGCAATATGCAGATGACACAACCTTGCTTGCTGAAAGTGAAGAGGACTTGAAGCACTTGCTAATGAAGATCAAAGACCGCAGCCTTCAGTATGGATTACACCTCAACATAAAGAAAACAGAAATCCTCACAACTGGACCAATGAGCAACGTCATGATAAACTGAGAAAAGATTGAGGTTGTCAAGGATTTCATTTTATTTGGATCCACAATGATCGTGAAGATGGTGCAGGACCAGGCGGTGTTCCGTTCTGTTGTACATAGGGTTGCTTTGAGTTGGAACCAACTTGACAGCACCCAAAAACAACTACTCTGTACATTTACCTATTTCAGATATTTCATATAAGTGAGAAGATGGATTTTTTTGTCATTAAAATTTTGGCTTACCCCAAGAGATAGAAAGGGCCACACGAACCAGAGACTTACATCATCCTGAGACCAGAAGAACTAGATGGTGCCCGGCCACAACCGATGACTACCCTGACAGGGAGCACAACAGAGAACCCCTGAGGGAGCAGGAGAACAGTGGGATGCAGACCCCAAATTCTCATAAAAAGACCAGACTTAATGGTCTGACTGAGACTAAAAGAATCCTGGCGGTCATGGTCCCCAAACCTTCTGTTGGCCCAGGACAGGAACCATTCCCGAAGACATCTCATCAGACATGGAAGGGACTGGACAATGGGTTGGAGAGAGATGCTGATGAAGAGTGAGCTACTTGTATCAGGTGGACACTTGAGACTGTGTTGGCGTCTCCTGTCTGGAGGGGAGATGGGAGGGTAGAGGGGGTTAGAAACTGGCAAAACGGTCACGAAAGGAGAGACTGGAGGGAGGGAGCAGACTGACTCATTAGGGGGAGAGTAAATGGGAGTATGTAGTAAGGTGTATATAGGCTTATGTGTGACAGACTGACTTGATTTGTAAACTTCCACTTAAAAAAAAATTTTAAGCACAATAAAAATTATTTAAAAAAAAATTTCGGCTTACGCCATTATTACTTATCCGTGTTTCTGAGGGCAGAGGCTGTTTAGCTTTCTTGATCCCTCTACTACATGCATACATATAATATGTTGAGATGCAATTCATACTGAAGGGAAGTGTAGAAGAATATGAATTATGAATTTCAGATACAGGCAGAAAATGAGAATTTAATAATTATACAGAAAATAAAATAGAATTAGGCAGTTGCTGGAAGAAAACAGTACCACAAATTGGCTAAAGCCTTCTGTCCATTTGTTTAGAGTTTTTCAAGAAAAATTTTTAAGTAACCAACAATTGCACAATTTCAAGTTCCTTTCATGGAGTTATAAATCAAAGCAGTGGAAACTCCAAAGACCGTTGAAAGCAATTATCTGTTCAAGGAATGAGCAATGCTTAACTGACTCAAAAGAAAATTTTAAAGCCATTTTGGAGGAATTTGCGCCACCACTTCTGGTCAACTTTGTGATGTTCAACCCGTCTCAGAGATGCAAACAGCGGCCCCTTGGCCCTTAGGAGGCCGGAGAGAAAGGGGCTCAGACCCCACTCAAAGCCATGGCCTCAGCCCATCCAAAATTCTCCCCAGGATTTCTATTTATTCTCAGAGTTGAGCTCTTGTAATCAGGCTGTGATGTTCACCTTACCGTCTCTGATCAGTCCCCAAACCTGTTGCCGCCAAGCTGATTCAGACTCATGATGACCCCATGTGGTACAGAGTAGAACAGCTCCACAGGGTTTTCTTGGCTGTAATTTTTCTGGAAGCAGACCACCAGGCCTTGCTTTTACAGTGCTGCTGAGTGGGTTCAAACTGCCAGCCTTTCAGTTAGTAGTCAAGCACAAACCATTTGTGCCACCCAGGGACTCTGATCTGCCCAAAGCACCCCCAAATGCAAATAAGAGTTCATCACAAGGAACCCACTCGCCCCAGGCACGTTGTGAGTACAGGTAGCCCTCCACCTTATGACAGGGCACCATTCCGACGACTCCATTGCAAGTCCGTTCTGACGTAAGTTGAATACCTCATTTTTTTTTTTTTAGTTTTCATTATTATTGCCTTTTACTATCAGTATCTTGATAAATCATAGCACTGAACATCTGCAAGTGAACGTCTGAGAATAATAACATTAGCAAATTATGGGCTGCATCATTGTATGTAGTACATATTACTAACGATAAGATGTACAAAAAAGAAAAATAGATGGTCCTAAGTGCGGTTCGCCGTAATTTAAATGTGTCATAAGTGGGGGACTACCTGTATAAATATAACATCTTCAAGGTTTAAGAGCTTGCAGAGAGAGGTCAAGCATGAGGAGGTGTTGGGGAAAAGTCACTAAAAATGAAATCTACTCCCAACCCAGAAAACCTCTCCACCAAAATAGAAGAGAAAGAAAAGTTTTCTGATTGAATAAGTGTTAAACCCGAATGTGATGCATCACAGGCAATCCGCTGAAAGCATTCAAAGACAGAAATCTTATCCTTTACATAGCTGAGGGGTACAACTCAATCCATTCATGTTTAAGATGAACATGCTAATTTTCCAGTATCTTTATGGCCTGAAGTTATACTAACCTCCTTCCAGGAAAAAAGAAGGTAGCGGAGACTCACCTGAAGTTACATTTTAATGAGGTAGCTGTCAGACCTTTGAAAAGACCTCTTATATTTACATACGTTTTAGAGAAACAAAGGAAGAATTTACAATGACAAGTTATCTAAAGAGAATTCTGAAAGAAACCTCTTCTTTTCAATTTGTACTTTTCCTCACAAGGGCCAGCCCTCTCCCATCTCCCCATTCTCTTCTTCTCTCCTCTGTGTCCCTGTCTGATTGTCTCCTCTTCACCCTAAATGGCCTCCCATTCCCCAGCTCCAAATTTGTATTTATTTGTGTAGAATAGCCTCTCTCTCTCTCTCTCTGAATCACAGTAATCAACAGTTTCTCAGGTCTCAGTGACTACCACAAGCAAGTGAGACTTCCAAACAACTATAGCGCTCTGTTAAGAGGAATTTTGATGCATGAAAATTATTTCTATCGCATTCCATCTATCTAAACGGAATCATTTCTGAACTTAGAGCAAATATTCCCTGGTACTTTTCTCACAGGAATCCTGGGCTGGCACAAACAGTTCAGCACTTGACTACTAACCCAAAAGTTGGCAGTTCAAACCCACCCAGATGTGCCTCAGAAGAAAGGCCTGGTGACCTGCTTCTGAAAGGTCACAGCCATGAAAACCCTGAGGAGTACAGCTCTAGACTTGACAGCAACTGGTTTGGTTTGATTTCTGGTTTACTCGTCTCATAATCCTTGACTAAAGGTCTTGTGAGGAAGTATATTATGTAAAACACCACCTGGTTTATAGGTGCCAGTGTCCAGTTCCCACCACTGATACACCTCATGTCTTCAGTTTTCTATTACTTTTATTGCATATGCCTCAAGTGGGGTTCCCCCCAGAAGCATACGCTAACACAGGAATTTGAACGCAAGTAGCTAATTTGGGAGGTGATCCCAGGAAGCACCCTGGTCCGGGGAGGAGAACGTGAAGTGGAATTGGGAAGGGAGCCAATAGAGAGTGCATTCATGAGCAGCTTATCACTATGGACAAATGGGACTAAGCCTGCTGGGGAGATGGTGTTGAACAGACTTCAGAGTTGTCCCACTCAAGGAGAGAGGAAACTGAGGTATTTACCCACCAAGCCCAGGTGGCGAAGTGGTTAAGGGCTTGGCTGCTAACCAAAAGGTTAGCAGTTTGAATCCACCAGCTGTTCCTTGGAAACCCTATGGGACAGTCACTATGAGTCAGAATCGACTCGACAGAAACGAGTTATGGGTTCAGCCTGAAGGGAGCACTGGTGGCACAGTAGTTAAGCTGCTAATCGAAAGGTCAGCAGTTTGAACCCCTCAGCCACCCCGGGAGAGAAAGGTGTGGCACTCTGCTTCGGTAAAGATTACAGCCTTGGAAACCCTATGGAGCAGTTCTACCCTGCCCTATAAGGTCACCATGATTTGGAATCGACTCAACAGCAACGGGTTCAGCCTAAAGTCTGTTCTGCACTAGGTCGTAGTGAGACTGTTTCTATGTAACATCCAACTGGCATAAGACAAGGAACTTGTGCTCCAATCACCCAGCGCAGTTGGCTTGGCTTCTTCTGTTCTCTGAGAAACATCCTTATAACCTAGTGAACATAAGCAGAGAAGGCAGAGTGCAAGTGATGTTTGTTAGTAATTCCTGATGTGGCGAATGACACTTAGTTTCAGCGTTTCTCTCCGCCATTCTGACAGCTTACTTATCCCGATGAACCTTGCACGTTGTCGTAGAGTTGACTTTGACTCATGGCAACCCCATGTTTGTCAGAGTAGAACTGTGCTCCATACGGTTTTCAATGGCTGATTTTTTCGAAGTAGATCGCCAAGCTTCTCTACCGAGGTGCCTCTGAGTTAGCAGCCAAGCACATTAACCATTTGTACCACCCGGGGACCCCTTATTACTCTCGATCTTATCACTCTCAATCACAAACAAATTGTCATTGATCAGCAGAAGTAAAGAAGAACTCCACTAGCAGAAAAAAGAAATGTCTGTAAAAGTGATATTGGATTCAGACACCTAGGCTTCAGGCAACGTCAGAGTTTCCAGTAACGCGGTATGTTGTTTTTCATCAGTGAAGCCTTGGTTTCAAAATACAATTTACTCTTGTATAAGTTGATGTGTGTGGGACAAAGAGCTAGATTTGATCTCTTGTATCTGGTTCCTGAAAACAACCTGAGCAATCAAGATGCAATCTTGAGCAATCAAGACAAATCTATCTTGGAAAAAATACAGCCAGAATGCTCCTTAGAAGCAAGGACAGTGAAATTTCGTCTCACGTACTTTGAACCAGTCCCTGGAGAAGGACATCATGCTTGGTAAAGTAGAGGGTCAGCAAAAGAGAGGAAGACAACCCAGTCGACTGACACAGTGGATCCAACAATGGGCTCATTGTGAGGGTGGTGCAGGACCAGGCAGTGTTTTGTTCTGTTGTACATAGGATTGCTATGAGTTGAAACCGACTCAATGGCACCTAACAACAACAATCAAGATGCCTCTGTTTTCCAAAATAGCCAGATAAGTAGGGATATACAGTCCCCACACCTGGTGAACTACAGGAAAGGGGGGGACATGGGGCAGTCATGCATATTCATTGATGGGATCTGTCATAACTATGCATTAAGGCCCAACCATGTATATTCATTGAGGTCCCAAGGACTAGAGGACTCTAGACTTTGAAGCACTCTTTTTGGGGCTTCCTGAATTGGTGAGAACATTCATGACCTGGAGAGGATGGCACATCCCTGGGGACAGTGGAGACCCCCAGCTAGGAACTCTTCCACACCTTGCCTGATGGGTCTCTTCTCTTGTATCCTTTCTGGTTATAATAAACTGGTAACTGTAAGTATAGGGTCACTATGAGTTGGAATCGACTTGACAACAACAGGGTTTTTTTTTTTAAGTACAGGTAATAGCCTTGGTGAATTTTGTGAGCTGTTCTAGAGAATTAGCGAACCCACAGGGGCAATGAGTCAGCAGGGGCCAGCAACACAGAGTAGATTTGCGAAGATCCAGCTTTGGGTGACTGGGTGGTAGGGAAAGGTTGCTCAGGCAGTCGAAGAAGGATAGAGCCCTTCTAGTTTGTGACCTAGTCCCCAGGGACTAGACAGAGAGGAGGGGGGAGGCCAGCTGATCTGAAGCACAGGGAGTTGTGCAGACTCCTGAGACTCTGATGACCTAGCCTCGGGTGGCCAGTGATGTTTTGACCCAGTGGCCAGGGATGAGGTCTGATCTAACTCAGGGTGGTTAGAGTCAGAGAGAGAGAGATTGCCACCGAAGTGGTGGCCCACAAGGTATGGAAATGCGGGATGGTGAAGCCTGGATCCATTCCTAGCTGGGTACTGGACTTATGTTGATTCTTACCACTCGTTGTTGTTGTTCTTAGGTGCTGTACAATGGAATGAAACACTGCCCTATCCTGTGCCAGCAACAAAATTGTTGCTATGTTTGAACCCATTGTTGCAGCCACTGTGTCAATCCGTCACCTTGAAGGTCCTCCTCTTTTCCACTGACCCTCTACTTCAGGAAGCATAATGTCCTTCTCCAGGGACTGGTCCCTCCTGATAACATGTCCAACGTATGTGAAATGAAGGCTTTACATCTTTGCTTCCAAGGAGCACTCTTGTGCTTCTTCCAAGACAGAGTGGTTTATTCTTCTGGCAGTCAATGGTATATTCAATATTCTTGGCCATAATTCAAAGTCATCAGTTCTTCTGTGGTCTTCCTTATTCATCATACAGCTTTTGCATGTATATGAGGCAATTGAAAATTCAGTGGCTTGAGTCAGAAGCACCTTAGTCCGCAAAGTGACATCTTTGCTTTTTAACACTTTAGAGAGGTCTTTTGCTGCAGATTTGCCCCATGCAATAAGATGTTTGACCTCAGTTAGTGATAAAGGTGGAACTGGCCCACCTTGCCCCTTTAGTAGTAGTGCAGTTAGGGACTTCAACTTCTCAACATGAATGTTAGATGGTGAAATGATGATTTCCTCCAAGCAAAGTGAACTAATTGCACAAATGTCTCTTTCACCTGGAGCCAGGAGCGGTGATATTTGTCCTTTATGCTCTGCCGTCTCCCACTCTTTTGGCAATCCCCCTCAGAGTTCCCCACCATTGTCCTTAGACTGCAGTGGGGGATGCTTAGGGGATATGGGTGGGCCATTTTCGCAGCCCCACCCAGGTCTTCCTTGTCAGGCTCCTAATTTATATCTCCCTTTCACCTCACCTCTCAAAATCCCATGTATATAATGAACTAATTCACATTAAGTTATAAATAGCTAAAAAGAACTTAATGCTTTACAATTTCCCCCCAAATACTTTGCATTTTAGAAAGAAGTGGGTGGGTAGTGGTGGAACCTTAGGGGTTGTGTTGGAAAAGCGCAAGAAATACTTTTTTTTTTGTAGGAAGCCCTTCTACCTTGTGATATCAGTTCTAGAGGGTTTCCATTAAAGATATCCTGAGACACATTATTGCAGCACTGTTTACAATAGCAAAAACATGGAAGCAACCAAGGTGCCCATCAATGGATGAATGGATAAATAAATTATGGTATATTCAGACAATGGAATACTATGCATCGATAAAGAACAGTGAGGAATCTGTGAAACATTTCATAACATGGAGGAACCTGGAAGACATTATGCTGAGTGAAATTAGCCAGTTGCAAAAGGACAAATATTGTATAAGACCACTATTATAAGAACTCGAGAAATAGTTTAAACTGAGAAGAAAATATTCTTTTGTGATTATGAGGAGTGGGAGGGAGGGAGGGTGGGAGAGGGGTATTCACTAATTAGATAGTAGATAAGAACTACTTTAGGTGAAGGGAAAGACAACACACAGTACAGGGGAGGTCAGCACAATTGGACTAAACCAAAAGCAAAGAAGTTTCCTGAATAAACTGAATGTGTTGAAAGCCAGCATAACAGGGGCAGGGGTTTGGGGACCATGGTTTCAGGGGACATCTAAGTCAATTGGCATAATAAAATCTATTAAGAAAACATTCTGCATCCCACTTTGAAAAGTGGCGTCTGGGGTCTTAATCGCTAGCAAGCGGCCATCTAAGATGCATCAATGAGTCTCAACCCACCTGGATCAAAGGAGAATGAAGAACACCAAGGACACAAGGTGATTATAAGCCCAAGAGACAGAAAGGGCCACATGAACCAGCGACTACATCATCCTGAGACCAGAAGAACTAGATGGTGCCCGGCTACAACACATGACTGCCCTGACAGGGAACAGAACAGAGAACCCCTGAGGGAGCAGGAGAGCAGTGGGATGCAGACCCCAAATTCTCATAAAAGGACCAGACTTAATGGTCTGACTGAGACTAGAAAGACCCCGGTGGTCATGGCCCACAGACCTTCTGTTGGGCCGGGACAGGAACCATTCCCGAAGCCAACTCTTCAGACATGGATTGGACTGGACAATGGATTGGAGAGGGATGCTGGTGAGGAGTGAGCTTCTTGAATCAGGTGGACACTTGAGACTATGTTGGCATCTCCTGCCTGGAGGGGAGATGAAAGGGTGGAGGGGGTTAGAAGCTGGCGAAATGGACATGAAAAGAGAGGGTAGAGGGAGAGAGCAGACTGTCTCATTAGGGGGAGAGTAATTGGGAGTGTGTAGCAAGGTGTATATGGGTTTCTGTGTGAGAGACTGACTTGATTTGTAAGCTTTCACTTAAAGCACAATAAAATTTTTTAAAAAAAAATGTCCTGAGACACATCTGTACACCAATGTCCATTGCAGCACTATTCACAATCATCAAAAGGTGGGAACATCCAAAACGGCCATCAACAGAAGAATGGATAAACAAAATGTGTTACATACACACAATGGAATACTACTCAGCCATAAAGACAGATGAAGTCCCTATGCATGCCACAACATGGATGAACCTTGAAAATATCATGTTGTGTGAAATTAGTCTCAAAAGGATAAATACTGTATGATTTCACTTACATGAAACAAGCAAATGTACAGAAAAACCAAAGATTATGAGCAGTTACCAGGGGTGGGAGCGAGGGAGAAAGGGGGTGTTTTTGCTTAGAAGCCATTGAGATTATATTAATAATGGTCGAATAATTTTGAATGTAATCAATGTCACTGAAGCGTCTATGTAGATATTATTGAATTGATATGTTTTATTGTGTATTTTTTCACCACAATAAAAAATTATATATCCTAAAACAACTGGGTAAATTGTTTATGTGAATAAAAGATGGGAAAGAATAAAAAATATACTTCTCTGCAGGATGGTCCCTCTTAAGTTTGATTTCTACAGTGTTCTATACGTTTATTCCATTGTGGTCCCAGAAAGAAACACATAGAGAAGAAATCCTGAAAAGTAATTGAATAATAATTACCTGTGTTTGTGTTTATAAGGAGAAGGAGTCTCCAATTGAAAATAAAAACTTGTAGAAGAGAATTCAGCCTCAGAAAAGGAGTTCCTCAGAGGTTATCTAATCCACCATATTATGCCATCTAAGGCGTGGACTTCTGGTTGTCCCCTAATATCCATTCCCCCCTTCTAATAACTCCAGATTTTTAGTTGGGCACATGGCCACCAAGTAAAGATTATATCTCCCAGCCTCCTATTCAGCTAGATTGGCCATGTGACTAAATTCTGGCCAATGAGCTGTAAATGTAAGCATCATGTGATTTCATCTGAGGACCTTTCTTGAGAGATAGCAAGAGCTGGTCAATTGTCCCTTCTCCTTCCACCCCCATTCTGCCTTCATCCTGCTGCTTGACATGTTGATGAGATGGCTCTAGCCATTGAGAACTAATTTTCTCACATACGCAAATACCCTAGTGGTATCCACATTTTTTTTTTTTTTACCATTCTTCTCTCTTGTCATTTCAATATGACTTTTGATGCCTGGATAACTGGAGCATCAGAAGATGTGTCGAGAATATAGCTAACATAATAACTTACTAATAATTTAAAAATAATAATAAAGAGGAATCAGAAACATGACTTTGATCCTGGCTTTGCATATTATTTTGGAAGCTGGGAAAAATGAGAGGCCTCCAAGGCATTAGAAATCACTGTAACCCCCTGTGCCACATGAATGAACAAGTGAATAAGCAACAAATTAACCCCAAAAGGTTTACTGACCTTTGTATTCCAACAAAAATTATAGCTTTAAGGATGAAAGAAGACTCAAACATTTTTTTGTTTGTTTTTATGAAGGAATTTTTACGGTCATATATGTTTTATAAAGGAAAAAGACCCAAAAATGACTATTCTTGAGATTGCCTTTTGTGGAAACCATCTTATAACAGTAGCAGACACGTGTGGCCCCACAATCTGAAGGTTAATCATGCTATGTCAGGTCTTTCTAGACATAGCTCAATTCTGGAAGGTCAAGATCTGACTTCAGATAATGACAAATGTGAGACAATGACATTCTTCATCTGATGGAGATCTTGTTTTGATACAGAAAAGCCAACTTAGCAAAAGTCTGCCCACAAACTTAGCTATCAGGACACTGGTTGTTCCCTGATGAGTTATAATAGGGGTCTTCCACTTTGAGATGACACATCATTTTACAACCCCTAGCAAGTCTTCCTGCGATTTTGTTTCACACATTGCTAACAAACCTGATCCTCCTAGACAATTGGTAATTTCTCCCAAACAGTGTTCTCAGCCTTGGCTGTACATTAGAATCTCTGGGGAGCTTTAAAGAAGACACAATCCGAGACCAACTTAGTCAGGATCTCTTGAGGGTTGGCCCAAGGCACTAGCGTTTTCCAAAATCATTCTGGGTGACTGTATGTGTAGCAGGGGTTGAGATCCAAAGGAGCCCCACTCAGCCTGTGTCACTTGCTTGAATTAAAATATACTGAAAAGGCATCACGCCTTCCCTTCCCCCAGACATACTACGTTTAGATTTTTCGCTCTCACATTTTCAAGCCTGCTTCATTTTAGAGAAAGGTATCAAGGAAAATATTTCCTGGAGAATGGAATTTCAAATTCCCATGGAATCCAGATTTTCTGGAGTCACGGGGGCTGGATGAATCCCCCAAACTATTGCCCTGACATAATCTTTAAATCTTAGACTAAAAAGATCCCCTGAAGTCTTCTTTGAACCAAACAATTAAAAAAAAATTTTTAATAGGTTAGCTTAATTACTAAAGAATGCCTGCCTTGAGCATTGTACTCTTTTAAAAACTATTTATATGGGAGCAAATTGGCAACAGCAACTCAAAAGGCTAAATAGGAAACTTAGGCAGCAGTGAGTTTATATTAATGGGGGAGGAACAATTGAGAAAAGAAGGGTAAGAATGGTTGCACGACTTCAAGGATGCAATCAATGTCACTGAATTGTGCATGTAGAAATGGTTGAATCGGTATATACTCTGCTGTGTGTAGTCTCAGCAACACCAAAAAATATATATAAATTTAAAGAAGAAAAATACTTTCCCCAAATATTTCCCTTTTTATGGTTTTGTGGTTTGTGCTGCAATCTTCTCTAAGTAAGACCCGATTTATCCTTGTCAGGAGAGAGGAGAGGTGAAAACAAAGTAAAGGAGCAACTGACTCTTGGCCCTGACTGGAGATAAATCCTTCTGTCTGGTCAATTCTGACCCATGGCGATCCCACGTGTTACAGCACAGAACTGCTCCATGGGGTTTTCTTGGATATGATCCTACAGGAGCAGATTATCTGGCCTTTCTTCTATAATGCTGCTGGGTGGGTTTGAACTGCCAACCTTTAGGTTAGTAAAACCAAACCCAAACCCACTGCCCTTGAGTACAAATGGTTTACACCATCCAGCGGCCTGACTGAAAATGGAGGGAACTAACTAATCAATTCTCCTCCTCCACTTGCCCCCACCTCCTCCATCTCCAAACATCCTCAGCCTCAGGTTGAGAGGGCAAGCCTGTTGGTATTTCCAGAACCACTTCCATAGGGCTGCATCTGTCATCTTGCTCTGCTCCATAAAATCTCACTGGAACATGGAAGGCAAAGAAACGCTAATGTTGATCGCACCGTTCCCTCATTCCCACTCACTGGGAGCTTGCTGTTGGAAGTGGTCTCTTTCATCCTAAGCATCAAAGCGAGGTGGGGGTGGAAGGATGCTAGATGTTCAAACCCAAACTCATTGCCCCCGAGTAGATTCCAGCTCATAGCAAACCCATAGGACAGAGGAGAACTGCCGCATAGGGTTTCCGAGGACGTAATCTTTACAGAGGCAGACTGTCACATCTTTCTCCCACAGAGCAACTAATGGGTTCAAACCTCGGACATTTCAGTTAGCAGCCGAGCACTTTAACAACTGCACCACCAGGGCTCCTTGTTACATATTCAAGCAGCTTCATTACTGATTGTTGGGTAACCCCAACCCAGTGCCATCTAGTTCTGTGTAAACTTCTAATCCTGGTGCACCCAGAAATTATGAAAATAATTTGATTCAAATCCCAGATGTGCTTCTCCATTTCTTTGCTACATGAAGACAAAAACTGGAAAGCGATCAGTCATAAAAGACATAACAGTGCATAACAAATTTAAAAAGTCACACAGGAGTATCTGTTAAGTCATATAAAATTGATTAATCTGATTTTAATGCTTTTCCTTCTCTCCAATGTAATCATGAATCTGAGGTTTACAGTAATTCTCAGAGCAAGAATAATTTCCATACTCAAAATGACATACTTGACATGTTGGAAATGTTTAGGCTATTAAGCGATTAACTAAATGAGCCCCATTTGCTTTTTAAATTGTGTAATGTAAAGTGAATATTACTTTCAGATACTTAAATAAAATACATAAAAAACCGAACATAATTTACAGGCAACTTTTGATTAACCCCACCCAGTGCCGTCGAGTGTAGAACTGAACTTTCGATTATCTAAACAAACAAAAAAAAACCAAACCCATTGCCATCGAGTCAATTCCAACTTATAGTGATCCTGTAGGACACTATGCCTCATAGGGTTTCCAAGGAGAGGTTCTATGCTTGGAAAAGATAATCTGAATAAATGGAGATTTAGAACATGTTTCTGGAAGAAGGCAAGACAAATGTCAATTCTTCCAAAGATAATATATAAATATAATGTCATTACCATCAGCATAATGGAAATTTTTTAAAGGACAATATGTTTTTAAAGCTCCTGTGGAAGAATAAATGTAAGAAAATAAAGCCAAATTAAAGAAAAATAGCGAGGGGAAATTTACCGTTCCAGATATTAAATCTTACGGTAAAACCTATTGCATAGTATCTGCATGTTGTTGTTGTTAGGTGCCGTCAAGTCGATTCCGACTCATAGCGACCCTTTGTACAACAGAAAGAAACACTGCCTGGTTCCGCACCATCCTCACAATCTTTGCTATGTTTGAGCCCATTGTTGCAGCCACTGTGTCGGTTGATCTCATTGAGGGACTTCCTCTTTTTCACTGACCCTCTATTCTATCTACCAAGCATGATGTCCTTCTCCAGGGACTGGCCCCTCCTGATAACATGTCCAAAGTATGTGAGATAAAGTCTTGCCATCCTCACTTCTAATGAGCATTCTGTCTGTACTTCCTTCAAGACAGATTTGTTCGTTCTTCTGGCAGTTCGTGGCATATCCAATATTCTTCCCCAACACCATAATTCAAAGGCATCAATTCTTCTCCTGTCTTCCTTATTCATTGCCCAGCTTTTGCATGCATATGAGGCCATTGAAAACACCATGGCTTTTAGTCAGGTGCACCTCAGTCCTCAAGGAGACGTCTTTGCTTTTGAACACTTTAGAGATCTTTTGCAGCAGCTTTGCCCAATGCAGTGGCTCATTTGAGTTCTTGACTGCTGTTTCCAAGGGCATTGACTGTGGAACCATGCAAAATAAAGCCCTTGACAACTTCAATCTTTTCTCCGTTTATCATGATGTTGCTCATTGGTCCAGTTGTGAGGAGTTTTGTTTTTCTTTATGTTGAAGTGCAATCCGTACTGAAGGCTGTGGTCTTTGACCTTCATCAGTAAGTGCTTCAAGTCCACTTCACTTTCAGCAAGAAAGGTGTGTAATCTGCATATGGCAGATTGTTCATGAGTCTTCCTCCAATCCTTATGCTACGTTCCTCTTCATATAATCCAGTTTCTCAGATTATTTGCTCAGCATACAGATTGAAATCAATATGGTGAAAGGATACAACTCTGACACACACCTTTCCTAACTTTAAACATGCAATATCACCTTGTTCTGTTTGAATGACTACCTCTTGATCTATGTATAGGTTCCTCATGAGCACAATTAAGTGCTCTGGAACTCCAGTTCTTCATAATGTTATCCATAATTTGTTATGATCCACACAGTCAAATGCCTTTGCACAGTCAATAAAACACAGGTAAACATCTTTCTGGTATTCTCTGCTTTCAGCCAAAATCCATCCGACATCAGCAATGATATCCTTTGTTCCATGTCCTCTTCTGAATCTGGCTTGAATTTCTGACAGTTCCCTGTCGACGCACTGCTGCAACCACTTTTGAATTATCTTTAGCAAAATTTTACTCGTGTGTGATATAAATGATATTTTTTGCTAATTTTCACATTCTATTTTTTTTATTGGATCACCTTTCTTTGGAGTGGGTACAAATACGGATCTCTTCCAGTCAGTTGGCCAAATAGCTGTCTTCCAAATTTCTTGGCATTGTTGAGTATTTTCTCTGAAGAATCCTTCAATATTACAACTCAAGGCTGAAATTTTTTTCTTCAGTTTTTTCAGCTTGAGAAATGCCAAGTGTGTTCTTCCCTTTTGGTTTTCTATCTTCAGGTCTTTGCACATGTCATTATAATACTTTGTCTTCCCTAGCCACCTTTTGAAATCTTCTTTTTAGCTCTTTTACTTCATCATTTCTTCCTTTCACTTTAGCTACTCTACATTCAAGAGCAAATTTCAGAATCTCTTCTGACATTCATTCTTATGCAGGAGCTATGATGATGACGATGGAAAAACTCAGTATCATCAGTCAGAACTAGGCCAGGGGCCAACTGTGGAACAGACCATCAGTTGGCTCATATGCAAGTTGAAGTTGAAGAAAATTAGAACAAGTCCACGAGAGCCAAAGTACGACCTTGAGTATATCCCACCTGAATTTAGAGACCATCTCAAGAATACATCATAGTATCTACATAAAAAAAAAAAAAAACTAGTGCCATCGAGTCGTTTCCGACTCTTGGCGACCACACATAGGAAGAGACAAATAGATGGTAGAGCAACCAAATGGAGAATTCACAAGTAGATTCAAATAAATATGGAAACTTAATATACAACAGGGGTGATAATTTCAGTTTATTTTTAAATAAGTTGTGTTAGCATAAATGGTTTTCCATCTGGGAAAAAAAATGCTCTAACTCTACCTCACACCATATTTTTTTTTAAATTCCAGATGAGGATTACAGTTTTAAGTGTAAAAATAAAGCAAAAATATTAGAAGAAAAATCAAAAGAGTAAATGGATAACCTTAGAGTGTGAGAATTCTTCCTAAGCAAGACTCTAGCCTTAATAAAAGCTATCATTATGTATCACCTAGATTAATTGTTCTGTCAGATCCACTCAGGTTCCTCTATAATACACTCTCCAAGCTAGGGTCATTTTTAGGAAACAAAACCTATGCAGTTGGACATGGTGGACCTGCTATAGTTATGTTGCCTTTTTTCATCATTAAAATTGCTTATTTTTTTCCTCTTCTCTTTTTTTGTTCGGGTGAACCAGCTTTAGCTCTTTGTTGAGTTTCTTATATCATACCTTTATTTTCTATTTCATTCATTTTTATTATCACCTTCGTTGATACTTTTTTAAAAAGTTTTACTGCTATCTTTGAATGTTTGGCTCATATATCTAAGCTTTTCTTCTTTCCCAATGTAAGCATTTAAGATTAAAAATTTCCTTTAATGCACTGCTTAACCTGCTTCCTGCAAGACTGGATATGCAGTATTCTCATTATTATTACGTCATAGTTCTATCTTGGTTTCTTTTTTACCCATGATTATTTACACGTGTTTTTTGGCTAATATCCAAACATGACATTCCAAAGACAGTTTTTATTGAAGTATTACATCCAAATACGGGGAAGCAGCGACTGTTTTCGGAGCCTGGAGCCAGAGTCCCAGTCAGGAAACCTTGGCGCCGGGCTTTGGAGTGGGTGCAGGGGAGCTGAGCACCACATCCTGTGATGGTGCAAACACGGGGCACAGCCCCAGCCCCCTGAACTGACCTCGGGGGAAGCCCAGCCAGTGCACACAGGCGGCGCAGTGACGCGGCTAACAGGAGGAGAAGTCACCGGGAGGCAGCGACTGTTTTTGGAGCCAGAAGTGCAGCATCCCAGCCAGGGAACCTTGACGCTGGGCTGTGGACTGGGAGCGGAAGAACTAACGGCGGCTTCTGAGACAGCGCAAGCACGGGACGCGGGCCTGACCATTGGAGACAATCTCTACCCAGCCAGCGCACACAGGCGACGTGCCCCTCGGGAATCTCAGATAAAACAGTCATCCCAAGCAAGATAAGTAACTTTGTCTATATTCCGGGGTGCTACTGTCTCCTGTTTTTCTGAACCCTTCCCTCCCCTTCCCAGGTGGCTTCATTAACATTGGAATTTCCTGAGCCAGAGGGAGAACTGCTCCGCAGTTTTTCTTTTCCTTTTTTTTGGTCTTTTCCTAACCCATTCTTCCCGCCTGAGAGAAGCAACCACAAAAAACCCAGGGACCAAAACTCCTTCCCTAATTGGACTAAAAACACAGAACCAGCTCCAGCCAAGCATATGTGACCCACAGTCTTGGGCTTTCATCCCTACAGGGAACAAGGTGGCTGTTATAATGCAAAAGCATTTCTGATAGGGATCTGACTGCATTTGTTTTAGCGGATTTACTGGAAAGACAAGTTTCCCAGGTCTGAAATCTCTGCGTATTCAACAGAGCCCTCACTGGCCCACAACAGGGAACTGAAGGCTGAAGCTCCCCCCAGACCACCTAGCCTCCTGCCTTAGGGGGCTAAGGAGGGTGACACCTACCAATCTGTAGAGGTACTTGCATTGGGGGCCTAAGGTAAAGCTGCAGAGCCCACCCACCAAGGTGCTTTAGGAATAGAGACACACCTACCTCACTGACACTTGGGGGAAGCCTGTCAGCATCCTGCCCCCCATGGAGTGTGAATCCCAGCTACAACTAGAATCTGGTGCACACAACTATCACCACTACTTCTCAAGGTGGAGAGGTGACACTGTGCATCACACACTTGATGACCCCAAATCAGTTTCTACTCAAGAATAGTGAATGGACTCAGGCATATATATCTGGTAACAGCCCAAACCAGCTGGTAATAGGTCATAAGTGAGTCAAGGGCTACAACAATCAAGACAGCGCAATCTAGTAGCCCATCCATGTATATTGAAAGAAAACAAAACAAGATAAGACTCAGTGAGCAAATAGAGAATAAGTCACTACAATATCTTAGTGATGGCTCGGAGACAGCAGTCGATATCAAACCACATAAAGAAGCGGACCATGACTGCTTCTACAACCCCCCAAACAAAAGAATCAAAATCTTTCCCAAATGAAAGATACAATCCTGGAATTATCAGATACAGAATATAAAAAACTAATTCACAGAATGCTTCAGGACATCAGGGATGACCTCAGAAATGAAATAAGGCAAACTACAGAAAAAGCCAAGGAACACACTGATAAAACTGTTGAAGAGCTCAAAAAGATTATTCAAGAACATAGTGGAAAAATTAATAAGTTGCAAGAATCCATAGAGAGACAGCACTCAGAAATCCAAAAGATTAACAATAAAATTACAGAATTAGACAATGCAATAGAAAGTCAGAGGAGCAGACTCGAGCAATTAGAATGTAGACTGGGACTTCTGGAGGACCAGGGAATTAACACCAACATAGCTGAAAAAAAATCACATAAAAGAATTAAAAAAAAATGAAGAAACCCTAAGAATCATGTGGGACTCTATCAAGAAGGATAACTTGCGCATGATTGGAGTCCCAGAACAGGGAGGGATAACAGAAAACACAGAGAGAATAGTTGAAGATCTCTTGGCAGAAAACTTCCCTGACATCATGAAAGACGAAAGGATATCTATCCAAGATGCTCATCGAACCCCATGTAAGACTGATCCAAAAAGACAAATACCAAGACATATTATCATCAAACTTGCCAAAACCAAAGATAAAGAGAAAATTTTAAAAGCAGCCAGGGAGAAAAGAAAGGTCTCCTTCAAGGGAGAATCAATAAGAATAAGTTCAGACTACTCAGCAGAAACCATGCAGGCAAGAAGGCAATGGGATGACATATACAGAGCACTGAAGGAGAAAAATTGCCAGCCAAGGATCATATATCCAACAAAACTCTCTCTGAAATATGAAGGCGAAATTAAGATATTTACAGATAAACACAAACTTAGAGAATTTGCAAAAACCAAACCAAAGCTACAAGAAATACTAAAGGAAATTGTTTGGTCAGAAAACCAATAATATCAGATACCAGCACAACACAAGGTCACAGAACAGAACATCCTGATATCAACTCAAATAGGGAAATCACAAAAACAAATTAAGATTAATTTTAAAAAAACCCTCAAAACAGGGAATCATTGAAGTCAATATGTAAAAATCACAATAATCAAAAAGAGGGACTAAATACAGGTGGCATAGAACTGCCATATGGAGAGGGATACAAGGCGATATAGGACAATACAAGTTAGGTTTCTACTTAGAAAAATAGGGGTAAATATTAAGGTAACCACAAAGAGGTATAACAACTCCATAACTCAAAATAAAAACCAAGAAAAAAGTAACGACTCGGCAAACATAAAGTCAAATACTATGAAAATGAGGAACACACAGTTTACAAAGAAAAACGTCTCAGCACAAAAAAGCTAAGTGGAAAAATGAAATTGCCAACAACACACATAAAAAGGCATCAAAATGACAACACTAAACACACACTTATCTATAATTACGCTGAATGTAAATGGACTAAACGCACCAATAAAGAGACAGAGAGTCTCAGACTGGATAAAGAAACACGATCCGTCTATATGCTGCCTACAAGAGACACACCTTAGACTTAGAGACACAAACAAACTAAAACTCAAAGGATGGAAAAAAATATATCAAGCAAACAATAAGTAAAAAAGAGCAGGAGTAGCAATATTAATTTCTGACAAAATAGACTTTAGACTTAAATCCACCACAAAGGATAAAGAAGGACACTATATAATGATAAAAGGGACAATTGACCAGGAAGATATAACCATATTAAATATTTATGCACCCAATGACAGGGCTGCAAGATACATAAATCAAATTTTAACAGAACTGAAAAGTGAGATAGACACCTCCACAATTATAGTAGGAGACTTCAACACACCACTTTCGGAGAAGGACAGGACATCCAGTAAGAAGCTCAATAGAGACACGGAAGACCTATTTACAACAATCAACCAACTTGACCTCATTGACTTATACAGAACTCTCCACCCAACTGCTGCAAAGTATACTTTTTTTCCTAGCGCACATGGAACATTCTCTAGAATAGACCACATATTAGGTCATAAAACAAACCTTTGCAGAGTCCAAAACATCGAAATAGTACAAAGCATCTTCTCAGACCACAAGGCAATAAAACTAGAAATCGATAACAGAAAAACTAGGGAAAAGAAATCAAATACTTGGAAAATGAACAATACCCTCCTGAAAAAAGACTGGGTTATAGAAGACATCAAGGAGGGAATAAGGAAATTCATAGAAAGCAACGAGAATGAAAATACTTCCTATCAAAACCTCTGGGACACAGCAAAAGCAGTGCTCAGAGGCCAATTTATATCGATAAATGCACACATACAAAAAGAAGAAAGAGCCAAAATCAGAGAACTGTCCCTACAACTTGAACAAATAGAAAGTGAGCAACAAAAGAATCCATCAGGCACCAGAAGAAAACAAATAATAAAAATTAGAGCTGAACTAAATGAATTAGAGAACAGAAAAACAATCGAAAGAATTAACAAAGCCAAAAGCTGGTTCTTTGAAAAAATTAACAACATTGATAAACCATTGGCCAGACAGACTAAAGAAATACAGGAAAGGAAACAAATAACCCAAATAAGAAACGAGATGGGCCATATCACAACAGACCCAACTGAAATTAAAAGAATCACATCAGATTATTGTGAAAAATTGTACTCTAACAAATTTGCAAACCTAGAAGAAATGGATGAATTCCTGGAAAAACACTACCTACCTAAACTAACACAATCAGAAGTAGAACAACTAAATAGACCCATAACAAAAAAAAAGATTGAAACGACAATCAAAAAACTCCCAACAAAAAAATGCCCTGGCCCGGACGGCTTCACTGCAGAGTTCTACCAAACTTTCAGAGAAGAGTTAACACCACTACTACTAAAGGTATTTCAAAGCATAGAAAATGACGGAATACTACCTAATTCATTCTATGAAGCCACCATTTCCCTGATACCGAAACCAGGTAAATGTCTTTACATTACAAAAAAAGAAAATTACAGACCTATATCCCTCATGAACATTGATGCAAAAATCTTCAACAAAATTCTAGCCAATAGAATTCAACAACATATCAAAAAAATAATCCACCATGACCAAGTGGGTTTATGCAAGGCTGGTTTAATATTAGAAAAACCATTAATGTAATCCACCATATAAACAAAACAAAACACAGAAACCACATGATCTTATCAATTGATGCAGAAAAGGCATCTGACAAAGTCCAACACCCATTTATGATAAAAACTCTCACCAAATTAGGAATTGAAGGAAAATTCCTCAACATAATAAAGGGCATCTATGCAAAGCCAACAGCCAATATCACTCTAAATGGAGAGAACCTGAAAGCATTTCCCTTGAGAACGGGAACCAGACAAGGATGCCCTTTATCACCGCTCTTATTCAACATCATACTTGAAGTCCTAGCCAGGGCAATTAGGCTAGACAAAGAAATAAAGGGCATCCGGATTGGCAAGGAGGAAGTAAAATTATCTCTATTTGCAGATAACATGATCTTATACACAGAAAACCCTAAGGAATCCTCCAGAAAACTACTGAAACTAATAGAAGAGTTTGGCAGAGTCTCAGGTTAGTTATAAGATAAACATACAAAAATCACTTGGATTCCTCTACATCAACAAAAAGAACATCGAAGAGGAAATAACCAAATCAATACCATTCACAGTAGCCCCCAAGAAGATAAAATACTTAGGAATAAATCTTACCAAAGATGTAAAAGGCCTATACAAATAAAACTACAAAGTACTACTACAAGAAACTAAAAAGGACCTACTTAAGTGGAAAAACATACCTTGCTCATGGATAGGAAGACTTAACATAGTAAAAATGTCTATTCTACCAAAAGCCATCTATACATACAATGCACTTCCGATCCAAATTCCAATGTCATTTTTTAATGTGATGGAGAAACAAATCACCAAGTTCATATGGAAGGGAAAGAAAAAAGTGGGAGGCTTCCCTCTACCTGATTTCGGAAGCTATTATACAGCCACAGTAGTCAAAACAGCCTGGTACTGGTACAACAACAGGCACATAGACCAATGGAACAGAATTGAGAACCCAGATATAAATCCATCCACATATGAGCAGCTGATATTTGACAAAGGCCCAGTGACAGTTAATTGGGGAAAAGATAGTCTTTTTAACAAATGGTGCTGGCATAACTGGATATCCATTTGCAAAAGAATGAAACAGGACCCATACCTCACACCAGGCACAAAAACTAACTCCAAGTGGATCAAAGACCTAAACATAAAGACTAAAACGATAAAGATCATGGAAGAAAAAATAGGGACAACCTTAGGAGCCCTAATACAGGGCATAAACAGAATACAAAACATTACCAAAAATGATGAAGAGAAACCAGATGACTGGGAGCTCCTAAAAATCAAACACCTATGCTCATCTAAAGACTTCACCAAAAGAGTAAAAAGACCACCTACAGACTGGGAAAGAATATTCAGCTATGACATCTCAGACCAGCACCTGATCTCTAAAATCTACATGATTCTGTCAAAACTCAACCACAAAAAGACAAACAACCCAATCAAGAAGTGGGCAAAGGATATGAACACGCACTTCACAAAAGAAGATATTCAGGCAGCTAACAGATACATGAGAAAATGCTCTCGATCATTAGCCATTAGAGAAATGCAAATTAAAACTATGATGAGATTCCATCTCACTCCAACAAGGCTGGCATTAATCCAAAAAACACAAAATAATAAATGCTGGAGAGGCTGCGGAGAGACTGGAACTCTTATACACTGCTGGTGGGAATGTAAAATGGTACAACCACTTTGAAAATCTATCTGGCGTTATCTTAAACAGTTAGAAATAGAACTACCATACAACCCAGAAATCCCACTCCTCGGAATATACCCTAGAGAAATAAGAGCCTTCACACAAACAGATATATGCACACCCATGTTTATTGCAGCTCTGTTTACAGTAGCAAAAAGCTGGAAGCAACCAAGATGTCCGTCAACGGATGAATGGGTAAATAAATTGTGGTATATTCACACAATGGAATACTACGCATCGATAAAGAACAGTGACGAATCTCTGAAACATTTCATAACATGGAGGAATCTGGAAGGCATTATGCTGAGCGAAATGAGTCAGTTGCAAAAGGACAAATATTGTATAAGACCACTATTATAAGATCTTGAGAAATAGAAAAAACGGAGAAGAACACATACTTTTGTGGTTACGAGGGGGGGAGGGAGGGATTGTGGGAGAGGGTTATTTACTGATTAGTTAGTAGATAAGAACTACTTTAGGTGAAGGGAAGGACAATACTCAATACACGGAAGGTCAGCTCAACTGGACTGGACCAAAAGAAAGAAGTTTCCGGCACAAACTGAATGCTTCAAAGGTCAGCGGAGCAAGGGTGGGGGTTTGGGGACCATGGTTTAAGGAGATTTCTAAGTCAATTGGCAAAATATTTCTATTATGAAAACATTCTGCATCCCACTTTGAAATGTGGTGTCTGGGGTCTTAAATGCTAATAAGCGGCCATCTAAGATGCATCAATTGGTCTCAACCCACCTGGATCAAAGGAGAATGAAGAACACCAAGGTCACACGATAACTATGAGCCCAAGAGACAGAAAGGGCCACATGAACCAGAGACCTACATCATCCTGAGACCAGAAGAACTAGTTGGTGCCTGGCCACAACCGATGACTGCCCTGACAGGGAGCACGACAGAGAACCCCTGAGGGAGCAGGAGATTAGTGGGATGCAGACCCCAAATTCTCACAAAAAGACCAGACTCAATGGTCTGACTGAGACTAGAGGAATCCTGGCGGTCATGGTCCCCAAACCTTCTGTTGGCCCAGGACAGGGACCATTCCCGAAGACAACTCATCAGACATGGAAGGGACTAGACGGTGGGTAGGAGAGAGATGCTGATGAAGAGTGAGCTATTTGTATCAGGTGGACACTTGAGACTGTGCTGGCATCTCCTGTCTGGAGGGGGGATGGGAGGGTAGAGAGGGTTGGAAGCTGGCAAAATTGTCACGAAAGGAGAGACTGGAAGGGCTGACTCATTAGGGGAGAGCAAGTGGGAGTATGGAGTAAGAAGCTTATATGTGAAAGACTGACTTGATTTGTAAACGTTCACTTGAAGCTCAATAAAAGTTAAAAAGAAAAAAAAAGATGAATTTGGCTTTAGAATAACTGATATTAAACCATCCTTTCCTGCAAAGATTAGAACTCACCAGTTACTAGTTAAAGCCATTGCTAGATCTTCACAGTAAACTTGTTTTATCTGCCTTAAGGAAATGGTTGTCACTCTTCTCTATCAGAAGGTTAAAGGGAAGGAAACACATCCACCTTGTTGCTCTTGTACTGTGCGCATACAGAGCATTTTCTAATTAGTTTGTATAGTCGCCCATCCTTCAGTTAACTGGGCATTTGAGTTTATCTTTTCCACCTAGTGTTATTTTGTGCAAACATTTACCTTTATAAAGGGACAGTGTTCACATATTTTATTAAGGTACTGTAAACCAAAAAACCAAACCCGTTGTCGTTGAGTCGATTCCGACTCACAGTGACCCTATAGGACAGAGTAGAACTGCCCCATATGGTTTCCAAGGAGCGCCTGGTGGATTCGAACTGCCAACCTTTTGGTTAGCAGCCGTAGCTCTTAACCACTACGCTACCAGGGTTTCCAAGGTACTATAGTTTGTATAAACAAAAAAAACCAAACCGCTTGCCACTGAGTCAATTCCGACTCATCGTGACCCTACAGGACAGAGTAGAACTGTCCCATAGAGTTTCCAAGGAGCACCTGGTGGATTTGAACTACTGACCTTTTGATTAGCAGCTGCAGCACTTAACCACTACGCCACCAGGGCTTCCAATGGTTTGTATAGGCATCTGATAATTATTGGGTATTTTATTTTTTTCACATTTTCATCTTTGCAAAACAATGATGATGTAGGCTTTGTTGTACAAATTGCATTTCACAATTTTGGAAAACGTCCTTGAAGTATAATTTGAAAAGGAAATTTTAAAAAAACTATACATTTTATAGTTCTAATATTTTATTGCCAAATTGTTAAATTTTTCAAGAAGTCAGAACATCACCTTTTCTGGATTCTTCTGACCAGATCCTAACTTCAGTTCCTGAAAACATCCACTTCATTAACCAGGACATTATGGCTTATCTTGAAAACAGAACCAGCAACAAGAAGGAAATTCTGTTACATTTTTTTCTTTTCTTGCAAGAGGATGGGTATTGAAGGGATGCATGAAAATCTCAGTTGTAGAAATAATAGGAATCATGGCCATAGAGTTGGTGTTTCATCCCTGAATGCTCCTTATCCCTGAAGCCTTTATGGTCATCTAGAATTAATTTATGGAAACGTTTTCGTACAGCGGATTTCGAAGAAGAGTTCTTAAGGCCCAGCAGGTTGGTCTGAGGTTTGGCCACTCCAGTTCTAGGAATCCAACCCAGAACAGGTCTTCTTTCTTCATTGTTTTCCATGTTCAAGGCCAACTGATGTTCTTCTGGTTTACCGAAAAACTGTTCTAAAGTGAAGGCTTCAGTGCCTTGTTTATTTTGTAAAGTACTAGGCCTACTAGGACGAGTAGGATCTTGACACACAGTATACTGGTCAGATTTAAAATATTCATAGTGAATGTAATTGTTTGCTTTAGGATAAGGTATAGGTTGGGGTTTTAATGCTAGCTGTCTCCAGTACAAATCCTCTGTCTTTTTACTATCTGTGACTTTTGGAAATGGTTTCATGTCATAAATGTCAGTCAAATCTTTTGTTGGGTAACGAGATGGAAGTGCATACTTAGATAGCAAGCTTTGTTCTTCCTTAATCTTCTCTTCAATGCCCTGGTTTTCATGGGTGACGTTGGCCCATGTGTTATCATTAAGTGCCCTCATTTCTTCAGAACTGGGTATAAAGGTGTGAAAAGTACACAAAATTACAGGGGTACAATCTGGACAGGAAGGTGGTTTTTCCTGGACAGTAGCCTCCAGAGGACTTTGGTCATGAATCAGTCGGGCAATTCTTCCTTCCAAGGGTCTGACAGGTTTTAAGACAGGACTGAGTTTTTCTTGAGGCTCTGGGTCAAATCCTATCTGTCCAGTTATGTCACCTACCTCCTTTTCATAGTCATTGGCCAGTTCGGGAGGATTCATGGGCCCCAGACCTGTAAAATCATGAGTGTACGAAGTGATCCAGTGGGACCTCTCAAGATTTCTTTGTATGTTGGCTTCTTTTAGAGAGTTAATAGGATCCCACGAATTTAAAGAAGTGTTAGGAGCGAAGGATTTAGGAGGTTTCGGGTAGAACACTGGCTTATTTTTCTCAACACATTTGGGAAAATTGTAATACACACCCTGACCAGGCCAAGTCGAGGTTTTCTTCTTTGAATCGGAGGGAAAATCAACCAGTTCATGTCTATAAGGATTACCTCTTGCCTTCAAAATTGTTGTATCGTAAGCCTTCGTTGGCACAGTTGGGGGAAATGGCTGTTGGCTGCGTGCTTTAATGCCAGCGTAGAGCTCCTTGGGTGATGTGAAGGTCGGGAACTTGGCACAGCCAGAGATGTGGGTGTTGTGGGGGTGTTCAACAAGATACGGGCAGCAGATTTCTTCTACTGTAGGATTAGGTGGTTTGGGACTCAAAGAATCGTTTCCATAGATGTCACTTCCTTTGTTCTGCGTCAAATAATAGAATTGTTCAACAGGAAGCTTTCTTTGCCAGGTTTCTCCACCAAATCCGTAGTGCTGGTGTCCTTTACCCATGACACGAGGAGGTTCGCTTTTTGGCCTGTGTTCCGCGGGGAGTGAGGTTGGTGTCATCCCACAATATTCCCTATCGGCACCCCAGGAAAGTCTGCGTTGTTGGAATGACTCCCTTAATTCTTGATACCTGTCATCTGAGGCAGTTGGGCGAGCAGGTGTTTGCAGTGGAGTGTGTACTTCCTGAGAGCAAAAGGTGTCTGACAGATCATCCCCTTCAAGCTCGCTGCAACAGCAGGACCTGCCATGAATTACCTCCATGCTTCTTGACTAAAATGGCACCGATCTGGGACATTAGTCCGGAAGCGACAAGTGACCTCGCCTCCCCTTCCCCTCCCTGGAGATGATGGGCCTCCGCGGGGCGTGGAATTTGGCCAACAACCGCACCTGCGGCCCCGGGCAGCTTGCTGGCAGGTGCGGGGAGAGACAGAGAAGAAGCGCAGACAGGCTGGGGGTGGGGTTCAGGGTGCCTGTGACGCCGACTGTGACGGTGTCACAATGCTTCCCTGCGCGGGGGGCGGGGGGGGGCGGCAGGCTTCGGGGCAGCAGGGACCCCTTAGAGGCCTCGGAGGAGCCAGCCCAGGAGCTCAGGGAGAGGCAAATCAAGAAGTTTTTAATAAACACTGAATATTAGTTCCTTGTTCAATTGCAGGTATTTTCTCCCATTAAGTGCCTGGCCTTTTCGCTTTCTTAATGTTTTCATGATCAGAGGTTTTTAAAAAAGTCCAATTTATCAGTCTTTTTCATTGTGGTAGTGTATTTGCAACTGACAAAAGATTAGTACTCAGAATATATAGATAACGTCCACAAATCAATAAGGAAGAACAGAGCAATTTAAATATGGGCAAAAGACATGAACAGATATTTCACAGGAAAGAAAAAAATGAATGGGCAATAATCATATGAAAAAATACTCAGCCCTATTAGTAGTAGTCAGACAATATGAGTGGGCTAGCATTTTATACCTGTCAGACTGGCAAAAATTAGAAAGTGTTTGGTGAGGATATGAAGCAGCAAAACTAACACACGGGCAGTGGGAGGTGGGAATTGGAACAACTTAGAATATAATATGGCAGCTGAAGATAATTCCTGCTACCCAGTTTTTTTTCCTCCCAGGTATCTATCCTAGAGAAACTCACGCACACATGCACGAGAAAATTATATAGGTAGAAACAACAAATGCCCATTGACAAGTATAATGGATAAATTACAGAATATTCACGCAATGGAACAACATACAGTAGCAAATATGAAAATGACATACATCAACTGGAATAAATCTCAAAATTATAATGTTAAGTGTAAAAGTCAATTCTCAGAAGTCTGCATGGAGTTTGAAAATACATAAATGTTATAATCATCGTATAAAGCTTGCCAAAACTTATATTTGGGAGCACATACATACATATGCAGAAACACGATAATGAAATTATTCCAGTAATGAAATTATTGTCTCAAGGGAGTGATAATAAAATTCAAAATGGTGGTGACCCTTGGTGGGAAGGTACGCAATTGGGAAGGTGCCCACAAGTGGCCCTGAAAAGTTTGGTAGCATTATAGTCCTTGAGCAGGATGAAAGGGCACAATGGTTTTTCTTTCATCATTATTTTTATGTTATATAACTATTAAATCTATTCTATGCACCACTATTTTGTAATAAACAGTTTTTTAATATTATACAGCCATGAAAGTGATTTTTGGGGAAGAGTTTGAAGCATCATGAAAATTACCAAGATCTCCATATATGTTTTGTATGAATAGCATATCTCTGGAAGGATACACAGAGCCCTGGTGGTGCAGTAGTTAAAGCATTCGGCCGCTAACCAAAAGGTCGGCGGTTGGAACCCACCAGCCGCTGCTTCCATAAAGATTCACAGCCTTGGAAACCCTATGGAGCAGTTCTACTCTGCCCTACAGGGTTGCTATGAGTCAGAATTGACTCGACGACAGTGGGTTTGGTTTGGAAGGTTGCACAAGAAAGTAGTTAACAGCGGTTGTCATAGAAACTTATTGTCTGGAAATGGTCCATATGCCCCCTCTAGATCCACTTCTTGTCCTTTTCCATTTTTTTTTTTTCTGGTGTCCCAAGACTCTTTAAGGACTGCATCAACCAGCTCCCTTGCCCTATAACTTCCGGTAAGTTCAGCCAATTAGAGGTGTCAGGGAGAAAGGTGTAATTTAGGTATTTGTTCCCCTGGCTCCTGCCTTGCCTGGTGGCCAGGGTTGTCTATGTATCCCTCTAAGAAAGGCTACGGCACCAGGTGGCCGGCCTCCTATAGCTGCTCCCTCTGGGTTTTGGGTTCCCTCCCTCCCTTTGTCTGTTCAAGTCTAGAACATTCCCCACTGTTGCTGCTTCATTGTACCTCGTTTTCCTTAACCCATACCATTGTACTATCCCTTAAGTAAACTCTCCTCACTGATCCCATATGAGCATGCTGCTGTTTTCTGCTGGGCCCCAGACTGGTACTCTTATTCTTAAATATTAGCAGCAATAGTTAAAATTCCCAACATAGATTGAATTCTGCAAGCTCATCGGTGAAGAGCCTTTCCACACCCAATGCAATCATAAGCCAGCTGAATGACTCAGAAGGCCTTCAACGCCAGGTCTCTCTCCCGAGCCTTCCAGTCTGAACTGCCAGGTGTAACCAAGGGCAGAGAAGCCAAAGGTTGCCTCAAATGCTAACACCTCAACGGCACTTACTGTTCATGGGATCTGACCTGGGATCTTTGAACTTCTGTCTGGCCTCTTCATCTCCTTGGGGACACAGCTGGCCACCGAGAGGCAATCAACTGCAACATTTGAAATTCAAAATGTGAAACTCAGAATAATAATGCCATCTGGTCCATATTATGTTGTCGAACAATTATAAGTAATGTGAGCTATAAATACAATAAGCAAAGGAAGGAAACAAGAGGCCATTAATCAATACAGATAATTTTCACGAGATATGATGGCTCATGTATATTTACGCAAACACAGAAACTCCTTTTTCAGGAGAATCTTCACCAGTGATGGACTCAAACAGGTCTAGAGAGAAAAATACAACCTGTCAAGCACCCTTCAGTCATAAAACTTCTCTGAAGTAATAGAGGCCTGGATGGGAATTTCACACAGGGAACTGTGATGTTGACCTTTAATAACTCCAATAGTTATATATACGAAAGGAAACAGGGCCAGTCTTGGTTCAGAATCCAGAGCAAGTTCACGAGGGTTACAGCATAGGAACATCTTTGTAGAGATGACCCTGAGAAACTAGGAATGCTCGTCAATCAGGCCCACTCATAAAACCTGTAAGAGCTTGAGTAGAAAATAAACAACCAGAATGGTTTCACTGTGCATCTGTATAACCAAAAACCAAACAAAACCCATTGCCGTGGAGTTGATTCCAACTCATAGCGACCCTATGGGACAAAGTAGAACTGCCCCATAGGGTTCCCAAGGAGCAGCTGGTGGATTCGACCTTTTGGTTAGCAACCAAGCCCTTAACCACTGCGCCACCACGGCTCCTCTGTATAACCAGTCCTCCCCGTATCTGTTTGTCCCATAATCTCCTCAACCTCAATATATCCTAGACAGAACAAATGCTCCTCCCTTCCTAATGTGGACCTTTTCTCGTATCCTAGGGCTGTGTTAGGAGTCCTGGTGGTAAAACAATCACTCAGCTGCTAACCAAAAAGTTGGCGGTTCAAATCCACGCAACAGCTCTTCAGGAGAAAGACCTAGAGGTCTGCTCCCATAATGATTACACCTAGGAAACCCTACAGGGCAGTTCTGCTCTGTCACGTGGGGTCCTTATGAGTCAGAATTGACTAGAGGGCACCTAACAAAAACAAGATAGTGTTGGCTCAGTAGCAGAATTCTCGCCTTCCGTGTGAGAGACCTAGATTCAATTGCCAGCCAATAAACCTCACGCACAACCACCGCACGTCTGTCAGTGGAGGCTTGTGTATTGCTATGACGCTGAAGATGGACTAGGAAGCAAGGCCTGGAAATCTACTTCTGAAAATCAGACAATGAAAACCTTATGGAGCACGACAGTCTGATCCTCAGCCCATCATGGGGATGTGCAGGACCAGGCAGCCCTTTGTTTTGTTGTGCATGGGGTTGCCATGAGCTAGGGCACTCCGTGGCAGCTAACAACAACAATGTAAAAAAAGGAAGAAGTGGGTGAGAGTATAAATCGTTCAGTAGTTCTTAAAATATGGTCTTGAGGCAACCACAGCAGCAGCAGCATCTCGAGGGAACTTGGAAGAAGTACAAATTCTCAGGCCCCAACCAAGACCCATGGAATCAGACATTCTGAGAGTAGGGCCCAGCAATCTGTGTTTTAACAAGCCCTCCAGGGGATTCTGATGCAGCTCAAGTTTGAGAACCACTGGTGTAGATCAATCAAGAGTGGCCCTGAGTAGATTGCAATCAATCTAAGGAACAGGTCATGAGGGCTCTTCATACTACCTTATTTTTGGAAAATGTTGGAAATTTTCCATAATAAAAAGGGTTGTTGATTTTAAAGACAGGTTCTAAAGTCTTCAATTTACATTTCTGTCGTTTTATTATCACTTTAAATGTTTTTATTTTTTTTAAAAAATACAGGTTCGTTGTAAAAAAAAATTGAATACAAACGCAAAATAAGGAAATTACTCTTAATCTTACCATGCAAATATAAGCCCTGATAGCATTTTCTTATATATCAGTCCTGTCTTTGTTTTATAAAATATGGATGGATTAATTTTGTACCTACTGTGAGTGAACATATTTTGGCTTAATATTATAGTTTCCACAACTTAGGCTTTCTGTTCCCTTTTACTTTTTCTTCTTTGTTATCAATTTGATAAGTCTAAAGAACCAATATCTGATTGTTTTATATATATTTCTGTGTATTGTGTTATGATGTTGTTGTTCTTAGGTGCCACCAAGTCAATTCCAACTCATAGCAACAGAAGGAAACACCACCCGGTCCTGCACCATCCTCACAATTGTTGCTATGTTTGAGCCCGTTTTTGTAGCCACTGTGTCAATCCATCACCTTGAGGGTCTTCCTCTTTTTCACTGACCCTCTACTTTATCAAGCATGATGTCCTTCTCCAGGGACTGATCCCTCCTGACCACATGTCCAAAGTATGTAGGACGCAGTCTAGCCATTCTCACTTCTAAGGAGCATTCTGGCTGTACTTCCTCAAAGACAGATTTGTTGTTCTTCTGGAAGTCCACGGTATCTTCACTATTCTCTGCCAACACCATAATTCAAAGTTATCAATTCTTCTTCAGTCTTCCTTATTCATTGTCCAGCTTTCACATCCATATGAGGTGGTAGAAAAAAAATATATATATATATGCCCCAGGATATAAATTTTTTTTTTATATCCAGGATATAGCAATTATAAATTGAAAAGGCCATGGCTTGGGTCATGTGCACCTTAGTCATCAAAGTGACATACTTGAGTAATTGCATTACCGGTTAAGAGCTCAGCTGTTAACCAAAAGGTGGCAGTTCAAATCCACCAGCTTCTTGGAAACCCTATGGGGCAGTTCTACTCCGTCCTATAGGGTCATTATGAGTTGAAATTGACTTGATGGCAACTGAATTTAGGGGTGAACCTTGGACTGCCCTGTTTTAACACAATGATTCTTGTGTACACTAAAGTTTTAGGGCTACTTCCCAACCCACAATAAGAACTCTAAAATCTACGTTGACTCATTTTTAACAAAAGGTTACAGAAGCAATCTTGGAGGAGTTAAATAACTGAATTTACAATTCCCTCTGAAATACCACCAGTAAAGAGAAGTGTAATCATTCCAGGAAATTAAACTTTCTTTGAATTACTGTTCATGTCTGCAGTGAGAATGTATTACCAAATAGTTAGTAACACCAGTTTTTCATCATATATTATTTTGAGAAAGCAGAATTGAACTGGGTTTTTCTTATTGAGCTTTTGTAATTGCTAGATCCTGAGACTATATAAGCATTTTTTTCCCTATCACCTCATATGCACGTGAAAGCTGGACTATGAATAAGGAGGACAGAAGAAGAAACGACAACTTT
This sequence comes from Loxodonta africana, assembly GCF_030014295.1. Taxonomy (NCBI): domain Eukaryota; kingdom Metazoa; phylum Chordata; class Mammalia; order Proboscidea; family Elephantidae; genus Loxodonta; species Loxodonta africana. The sequence goes on from NC_087369.1 coordinate 18,043,160, forward strand.
GAATTACGATGTTGGCAAAGAATAATGAAGATACGGTGGGCTGCCAGAAGAACGAACAAATCTGTCTTGGAAGAAGTACAGCCAGAATGCTCTTTAGAAGGTCGGATGGCAAGACTTCATCTCATTTGTTTTGGACATGTAATCTGGAGGGACCAGTCCCTGGAGAAGGACATTGTGCTTGGTAAAGTAGAGAGTCAGCAAAAAAGAGGAAGACCCTCAATGAGATGGACTGATACAGTGGCTGCAACAACGGGCTCAAACACCTCTACTATAGTGAGGATGGCACACGACCGGGCAACGTTTCGTTCTGTTGTACACAAGATTGCTTTGAGTTGGAGCCGACTCCATGGCACCTAACAACAAGACGGTATGTGGAGAAAGATGTCTGATGGAGACAAATCCTTGAGTTCATTTATTAAGCAAACATTTGAGTACCTTTCTGGATCAAGTACTGTGCTCGGGATAGAAATTTCCTCTAGGAATTTTGCGCTCTTCAGGAGGGAATGAATTTATTCATTTTTTTTCTGAGCAAGATTTATGGAACATCCCTGGTGGCACAGTAGTTACGAGCTCAGGCTGTTAACCAAAAGGTTGGCAGTTCAAATCCACCAGCCACTCCTTGGAAACCCTACGGGGCAGTTCTACTCTGCCCTATGGGGTTGCTATGAGTTGGAATCGAGTCAACGGCAATGGGTTTGGTATTTTTTGGGTAGTATGGGTCAAGCACTCTTCTCAGCAATGAGGACATGATTTACAAACAATGTGATGAGCTTTGTTGAGACTGTGCAAGTACTGAAAGCCCAAAGGAAAGGACACCTCATTCAGCCTAGATTGAATAGGGGCTTGTCAGGGAACTCTTCTGCAGGAGGGAGAGCGTGTTTCAATTTTAAGCTACATAGTGATGATATTTACATACTTCTCAATAAGCTATACATCTCCTTCCCTTTTAAATAGCTTGATTCCAGTTATGCAAGCCCAGCACAATATTAAAAAGCAAAGCATAATACTTCGAATTATGTAGGTGTTTCCATTTCTGGCAATATGATGAGAAAATCTGGAAACCTATTACAAAATACCAAGAAATGCTGAATAAAGATAGCAAACATCCTCTTTAATGCATCTCTTGGTTTGCAAAAAAATAAATCTCCAGGGCCCGAAACAGAATATGAAACTGAAAACTTCAGGAGCAAGCGTGAGCTGACACTGTGGCTGCCCTGGTGAGGAGTGGGGTTGAGGACAACTGCCTGTGTCTGTGCCCAAGAGATTTGGGTCCAAAGGGCCTCATAGAAATAGGAAACAAGGCTTAGGGTTGTAACCGAGACCACCCAGCCCCAACGCACACACACACAAAGTGGTGACTCTCAGTGAAAGAGTACACTGAAAAAGCCCACTGAGGAAGATCAAAGATGGCCACAGATTCCTTGTACCTCCTTCATTAAGCAGTCATGATGGTTAATTTGATGTTCCCACTTGCCTAGGCTATGGTGCCCAGTTGTTTGGTCAAATACTAGTCTAGTTGCTGGTATGAAGTAGTTACATGTTGGAGTTAACTAAAGCAGATTATCCTGCATAATGGGTGTGGGCTAATAGGCAATAGGCACACTTAATTCATGTAACACCTGTCAGGTTGCTTTTCAGAGTAGCCGCACTAGTCTGTCCATGTTACCGTCAGCAGGTGAGGAGTAGTTCCAGCCCCAGGTACTCGTCAAGTATTATCCACCTTTTAAAATTTTATCCTTCTAATGGGTGCAAAGTGGCATCTCACTGTTGTTTTCATTGACATTTCTCTGATTGCTGGTGATGTTGGCCATTCTGATTTCCGCTTTGTGGTAACAGGGATGTGGAGGCCAGGTCCTTGGTTGAGTCCCAGGTTGGCAAGATATAAATCAGAAATTAATGCTATTTTTGCCCTCATAGTCTTCTGATCAATAAGGACAGAAGTAACATTGTATATATACTTTGTAGTGTTACCAAGGATGTATTCTACATACCCAGCTTTCTACTTTCCTGGGTGCAATCCCATTTTCTTAAATACTGACTTACCCAGTTTTAAGGCTCTGTCGGCAGGCTGAACGGTTATTCTTCTTGAATAGCTGATGAAGTCCATTCTCCAACCACTCCCCTTATCAGGTTCTCACGCTCCTAGGCCCCTATGCACCCATCATAATTACTGTGGGGGCCAGGTACCCAACAAATGATGACAGCTTCTATGCCCCCTGAGCCTACAGAATTATTCAAACTGCCCAGTTCCCAGGAAGCTCATTAAGCCTAGCTAACCCACCTTGCTTGCCTTTACGTACCTAAGCCCTCTCCTACAAATCCAGCTTGTCGTTACCTTGTCCCCAGGACCCACCCCGTGTGGCCCTGTGTCATGGCATGCTGTGCCTCCCTGTCTCTGGGACCTGTGAGCATAATAAACCTAGTTACTTTCATGGCCTCCTGGACTCCTCTTTCCCACATTGCACCTGACTTACCATTCCAGGAAATTTTAGAGCAATGGGGCCAGCCTTAGGGACCATCGCCTTTCCTGAGGACTCAATAGTAAACAGACTGTCCTATTTCTTGAGTTCAACAGACCCAGGCTACGTACTAAATTTAAAACAAACTTCCAATAAACATTCAATCTCCCTTCTAAATGAAGAAAAACATCATGTCAGGACGCTGCTTGAAGGATTTTCTACTCCACAATTCTGGTTTGCCTTTGTTAACTGACATTTTAAAACAACTTTGATTGGGTCATTAACATCAGGGGCTCCCTGCCTGTGGCAGGCTTCCTAGGCTGCCATTATTCTATTTTAGATTAGGCAAGAATTATAATAACATATAATTATTTATTATCAAGCCACAAATAGTGAGGAAGCAGGAGACCTATGGAAAGGGGTTCTAGGGCAATTTACAAATTTAATAAATTCTCAACTACATGGCATGACTGCATTTCCTACTGTTCATTCAACAGCTGCAAGTCCCGTGGTTGTTCTTATAGAATCCCTTCATAAAGCATGCCACGATTCCACAACTCTACCCAGGATTTGCCTTGGTTGGAGCAAATCCTCTTTTTAAAAATCATTTATTTTATTTTTTGGTTATTGTTGAAAATATATACAGCAGAACATACAGCAATTCAACAATTTCTACCTGTACAATTCAGTGACATTGATGACATTTTTCAGGTTGTGCAACCATTCTCACCCTCCTTAAAAGAGCCCAATGCTCAAGGCAGACATTCTTTACTAGTTAAGCTAAACTATTGTTTGGCTCAAAGAAGACTTCAGGGGATAGTTTTGGTTTAAGGTTTAAAGATGATCTCAGGGCAATTGTCTCAGGGGTTCACCCGGCCTCAGTGGCTCCTGAAAGTCTAGATTCCATGAGAATTTGAAATCCAGTTCTGCATTTTTCCCCCTAGAGTAAATCGTTCCTGTGCATATCCACATGTGTGTGCAGCTTCTCCTGGTAACACAGAAAGCCTAACATGCTTGTCATCGCTGCCCCAATAAGATACCATGACATTAGTGGGGCGGGGCCAAGATGGAGGACGAGGTGGACGCTACCGCGGATCCCTCTTGCAACAAAGACTCGGAAAAACAAGTGAGTCGATCACATACATAACAATCTACGAACTCTGAACAACAAACACAGACTTAGAGACGGAGAACGAACAAATACAGGCAGACAACAATCGTTTTCAGAACCAGGAGCCACTGTACCAGCTGATTACCTGGAAAAACTAGTTTCCCAGTGATGGCTCGGAGACAGCATTCCATATCCAACCACATAAAGAAACAGACCATGACAGCTTCTCCAACCCCCCAAACAAAAGAATCAAAATCTTTCCCAAATGAAGATACAATCCTGGAATTATCAGATACAGAATATAAAAAACTAATTTACAGAATGCTTAAAGATATCACAAATGAAATTAGGATAAATGCAGAAAAAGCCAAGGAACACACTGATAAAACTGTTGAAGAACTCAAAAAGATTATTCAAGAACATAGTGGAAAAATTAATCAGTTGCAAGAATCCATAGAGAGACAGCATGTAGAAATCCAAAAGATTAACAATAAAATTACAGAATTTGACAATGCAATAGGAAGTCAGAGGAGCAGACTCGAGCAATTAGAATGTAGACTGGGACTTCTGGAGGACCAGGGAATCAACACCAACATAGCTGAAAAAAAATCAGATAAAAGAATTAAAAAAAATGAAGAAACCCTAAGAATCATGTGGGACTCTATCAAGAAGGATAACTTGCGAGTGATTGGAGTCCTAGAACAGGGAGGGGGGACAGAAAACACAGAGAAAATAGTTGAAGAACTCCTGACACAAAACTTCCCTGACATCATGAAAGACGAAAGGATAGCTATCCAAGATGCTCATTGAACCCCATTTAAGATTGATCCAAAAAGAAAAACACCAAGACATATTATCATCAAACTTGCCAAAACCGAAGACAAACAGAAAATTTTAAAAGCAGCCAGGGAGAAAAGAAAGGTTTCCTTCAAGGGAGAATCAATAAGAATAAGTTCAGACTACTCAGCAGAAACCATGCAGGCAAGAAGGGAATGGGACGACGTATACAGAGCACTGAACGAGAAAAACTGCCAACCAAGGATCATATATCCAGCAAAACTCTCTCTGAAATATGAAGGCGAAATTAAGATATTTACAGATAAACACAAGTTTAGAGAATTTGCAAAAACTAAACCAAGACTGCAAGAAATGCTTAAGGAGATTGTTTGGCCTGATGACCAATAATATCAGGTACCAGCACAATACAAGGTCACAAAACAGAACGTCCTGATATAAACGCAACTCAAATAGGGAAAGCACAAAAACAAACAGATTAAGATTAATTCTAAAAAATAAATAAATAAACAAAATAATACACATAACAGGGAATCATGGAAATCAATAGATAAACGATCACAATAATCAAAAAGAGGGACTAAATATAGGAGGCATTGAACTGCCAGATGGAGAGTGATACAAGGCGATATAGAATGATACAAGTTAGGTTTTTACTTAGAAAAATAGGGGTAAATAATAAGGTAACCACAAAAAGGAATATCAATTCCATAACTCAAGAAAAAAGCCAAGAAAAACGTAACAACTCAACTAACATAAAGTTAAACATTATGAAAATGAGGATCTCACAATCTACTAAGAAAAACGTCTCAGCACAAAAAAGCATGTGGAAAAATGAAATGGCCAACAACACACATGAAAAGGCATCAAAATGACAGCACTAAAAACTTATTTATCTATAATTACACTGAATGTAAATGGACTAAATGCACCAATAAAGAGACAGGGAGTCTCGGACTGGATAAAGAAACACGATCCATCTATATGCTGCCTACAAGAGACACACCTTAGACTTAGAGACACAAACAAACTAAAACTCAAAGGATGGAAAAAAATATATCAAGCAAACAATAAGCAAAAAAGAAGAGGAGTAGCAATATTAATTTCTGACAAAATAGACTTTAGACTTAAATCCACCACAAAGGATAAAGAAGGACACTATATAATGATAAAAGGGACAAATGATCAGGAAGACATAACCATATTAAATATTTATGCACCCAATGACAGGGCTGCAAGGTACATAAATCAAATTTTAACAGAATTGAAAAGTAAGATAGACACCTCCACATTTATAGTAGGAGACTTCAACACAGCACTTTCGGAAAAGGACAGGACATCCAGTAAGAAGCTCAATAGAGATACGGAAGACCTATTTACAACAATCAACCAACTTTGACCTCACTGACTTATACAGAACCCTCCACCCAACTGCTGCAAAATATACTTTTTTTCTAGTGCACATGGAACATTCTCTAGAATAGACCACATATTAGGTCATAAAACAAATCTTTGCAGAATCCAAAACATCGAAATATTACCAAGCATCTTCTCAGACCACAAGGCAATGAAACTAGAAATCAATAACAGAAAAACTAGGGAAAAGAAATCAAATACTTGGAAAATGAACAATACCCTCCTGAAAAAAGACTGGGTTATAGAAGACATCAAGGAGGGAATAAGGAAATTCTTAGAAAGCAACGAGAATGAAAATACTTCCTATCAAAACCTCTGGGACACAGCAAAAGCAGTGCTCAGAGGCCAATTTATATCGATAAATGCACACATACAAAAAGGAGAAAGAGCCCAAATCAGAGAACTGTCCCGACAACTTGAACAAATAGAAAGTGAGCAACAAAAGAACCCATCAGGCACCAGAAGAAAACAAATAATAAAAATTAGAGCTGAACTAAATGAATTAGAGAACAGAAAAACAATTGAAAGAATTAACAAAGCCAAAAGCTGGTTCTTTGAAAAAATTAACAAAATTGATAAGCCATTGGCTAGACTGACTAAAGAAAAACAGGAAAGGAAACAAATAACCCGAATAAGAAACGAGAAGGACCACATCACAACAGAGCCAAATGAAATTAAAAGAATCACTTCAGATTACTACGAAAAATTGGACTCTAACAAATTTGAAAACCTAGAAGAAATGGATAAATTCTTGGAAAAATACTACCTACCTAAACTAACACATTCAGAAGTAAAACAACTAAATAGACCCATAACAAAAAAAGAGATTGAAACAGTAATCAAAAAACTCCCAACAAAAAAAAAGTCCTGGCCCGGACGGCTTCACTGCAGAGTTCTACCAAACCTTCAGAGAAGACTTAACACCACTACTACTGAAGGTATTTCAAAGCATAGAAAATGACGGAATACTACCCAACTCATTCTATGAAGCTACCATCTCCCTGATACCAAAACCAGGTAAAGACATTACAAAAAAAGAAAATTTTAGACCTATATCCCTCATGAACATAGATGCAAAAATCCTCAACAAAATTCTAGCCAATAGAATCCAACAACATACCAAAAAAATAATTCACCCTGATCAAGTGGGATTTATACCAGGTATGCAAGGCTGGTTTAATACCAGAAACACCATTCATGTAATCCATCACATAAATAAAACAAAAGATAAAAACCACATGATCTTATCAATTGATGCAGAAAAGGCATTTGACAAAGTCCAACACCCATTCATGATAAAAACTCTTACCAAAATAGGAATTGAAGGTAAATTCCTCAACATAATAAAGGGCATCTATGCAAAGCCAACAGCCAATATCACTCTAAATGGAGAGAACCTGAAAGCATTTCCCTTGAGAACGGGAACCAGACAAGGATGCCCTTTATCACCGCTCTTATTCAACATTGTGCTAGAAGTCCTAGCCAGGGCAATTAGGCTAGACAAAGAAAGAAAAGGTATCCGGATTGGCAAGGAAGAAGTAAAGTTATCACTATTTGCAGATGACATGATTATATACACAGAAAACCCTAAGGAATCCTCCAGAAAACTACTGAAACTAATAGAAGAGTTTGGCAGAGTCTCAGGTTATAAAATAAACATACAAAAATCACTTGGATTCCTCTACATCAACAAAAAGAACACCGAAGAGGAAATAACCAAATCAATACCATTCACAGTAGCCCCCAAGAAGATAAAATACTTAGGAATAAATCTTACCAAGGATGTAAAAGACCTATACAAAGAAAACTACAAAGCTCTGCTACAAGAAATTCAAAAGGACATACTTAAGTGGAAAAACATACCTTGCTCATGGATAGGAAGACTTAACATAGTAAAAATGTCTATTCTACCAAAAGCCATTTATACATATAACGCACTTCCAATCCAAATTCCAACGTCATATTTTAAGGGGATAGAGAAACAAATCACCAATTTCATATGGAAGGGAAAGAACCCCCGGATAAGCAAAGCATTACTGAAAAAGAAGAAGAAAGTGGGAGGCCTCACCCTACCTGATTTCAGAACCTATTATACAGCTACAGTAGTCAAAACAGCCTTGTACTGGTACAACAACAGGCACATAAACCAATGGAACAGAATTGAGAACCCAGATATAAATTCATCCATGTATGAGCAGCTGATATTTGACAAAGGACCAGTGTCAGTCAATTGGGGAAATGACAGTCTTTTTAACAAGTGGTGCTGGCATAACTGGATATCCATTTGCAAAAGAATGAAACAGGACCCATACCTCACACCATGCACAAAAACTAACTCCAAGTAGATCAAAGACCTAAACATAAAGACTAAAACGATAAAGATCATGGAAGAAAAAATAGGGACAACCCTAGGAGCCCTAATACAAGGCATAAACAGAATACAAAACATTACCAAAAATGATGAAGAGAAACCAGATAACTGGGAGCTCCTAAAAATCAAACACCTATGCTCATCTAAAGACTTCACCAAAAGAGTAAAAAGACCACCTACAGACTGGGAAAGAATATTCAGCTATGACATCTCAGACCAGCGCCTGATCTCTAAAATCTACATGATTCTGTCAAAACTCAACCACAAAAAGACAAACAACCCAATCAAGAAGTGGGCAAAGGATATGAACACACAGTTCACTAAAGAAGATATTCAGGCAGCTAACAGATACATGAGAAAATGCTCCCAATCATTAGCCATTAGAGAAATGCAAATTAAAACTATGATGAGATTCCATCTCACACCAACTAGACTGGCATTAATCCAAAAAACACAAAATAATAAATGTTGGAGAGGCTGCGGAGAGATTGGAATTCTCATACACTGCTGGTGGGATTGTAAAATGGTACAACCACTTTGGAAATCCATCTGGCGTTATCTTAAACAGTTAGAAATAGAACTACCATACAACCCAGAAATCCCACTCCTCGGAATATACCCTAGAGATACAAGAGCCTTCACACGAACAGATATATGCACACCCACGTTTATTGCAGCTCTGTTTACAATAGCAAAAAGCTGGAAGCAACCAAGATGTCCGTCAACGGATGAATGGGTAAATAAATTGTGGTATATTCACACAATGGAATACTACGCATCGATATAAAGAACAGTGACGAATCTCTGAAACATTTCATAACATGGAGGAATCTGGAAGGCATTATGCTGAGCGAAATGAGTCAGAGGCAAAAGGACAAATATTGTATAAGACCACTATTATAAGATCTTGAGAAATAGAAAAAACAGAGAAGAACACATACTTTTGTGGTTACGAAGGGGGGAGGGAGGGAGGGAGGGAGAGGGTTTTTTATTGATCAATCAGTAGATAAGAACTGCTTTGGGTGAAGGGAAAGACAACACTCAATACAAGGAAGGTCAGCCTAATTGGACTGGATTAAAAGCAAAGAGGTTTCCGGGATAAAATGAATGCTTCAAAGGTCAGCGGAGCAGGGGCTGAGGTCTGGGGAACATAGCTTGAGGGGACTTCTAAGTCAATGGGCAAAATAATTCTATTATGAAAACATTCTGCATCCCACTTTGAAATGTGGCATCTGGGTTCCTAAATGCCAACAAGCGGCCATCTAAGATACATCAATTGGTCTCAACCCACCTGGAGCAAAGGCAAAGGAAGAACACCGAGGTCACACGACAACTAAGAGCCCAAGAGACAGAAAGGGCCACATGAACCAGAGACCTACATTATCCTGAGACCAGAAGAACTAGTTGGTGCCCGGCCACAATCGATGTCTGCCCTGTCAGGGAGCACAACAGACAACACCTGAGGGAGCAGGAGACCAATGGGATACAGACCCCAAATTCTCAGAAAAAGACCATACTTGGTGGTATGACTGCGACTAGAGGAATCCCGGAGGCAATGCTCCCCAGACCTTCTGATGGCACAGGACAGGAACCATCCCCGAAGACAAATCATCAGACATGAAAAGGACTGGTCAGCTGGGGGGAGAGAAATGCTGATGAAGAGTGAGCTAATTAAATCAGGTGGACACTGGAGAGTGTGTTGGCAACTCTTGACTGGAGGGGGGATGGGAAGATAGAGAGAGAGGGAAGACGGCAAAATTGTCACGAAAGGAGAGACTGGAAGGGCTGACTGAATAGGGGGAGAGCAAGTGGGAGAAGGGAGTAAGATGTATGTAAACTTACATGTGACAGACTGATTGGAATGGTAAATGTTCACTTGAAGCTTAATAAAAATTAATTAAAAAAAAAAGATACCATGACATTAGTCTATCCCTCTATTAAAGTGCTCTTCAAAGACTCAGATGTTACTGTGTGTGAATCTCTCCCTATCTGCCCCTAACATAACACTGAGTTCTCTGAACTCGGATCTCCAAGTCACCTTGGTATCCTCACTGTCTAGCACCCTTCTGGCAAAGTTGACTCCAAAAAAAAAAAAATGGTGGACGAATTGAATTATCCATGCATCTCAACAATTTCCTTATTAAAAAGTCCCATTTTCTTTAGTCCTAATGATTAGAAGGGCCAAATTAGCTGATCAAAAGTAGCTTCCATTTGAAGCTTACCAGGAGGTCTGGTTGTTTGCTAAACGATGCCCAAATCAAAGACAAAATAGAGAGCTACAACACTGTGGCAATTAGTAGATGGTTGCTGTTAATGTTTATTCTTCTTTGAGTGCAGAAAATACTCATTATTTGCAAATGTTCTTGAGGGGAATTTGAAAGGACCTGCCAAGTAAACCTCCCCTGCAATGGTTCTGGATAGACTGTAGTCGATGTTAGAACAGCAAACCCAATTAACCTGTGTCTTACTTCAAGAGCACTAGTCAGCATCTGGAGAGTTCTAAGGAAGAAAGAAGTAAACACTTTCTCAAAAGACAGAGGCAGTGGTAGGGCTGCTGTGCCTGGGGAGCCCCTAGAAGAAAACAGCAAAATGACAGATCACCAGACCCAACAACAGGCCTCAAACCTGGCTGTACTATACTGGTTTCATCCCAAAGACAAAAATATGCATAGCCAAACGTGAGGTGCTTGCAGGTTTATATACTTGTGCTCTGTGAATTATACCCTGGGGTTCTACCTTTGTACAGGGTCAAAAAAAAAAAGTACAGGGTCTAGAGCTGAGTTATTCACCCTGTAGCCATCAGCCACATGTGACAACTGAGAATTTGAAATGCAGCTGGTCTGAATTTAGATGTGCTGGTCCAATAATTTTTGTATTGATTGTCATTGTTGTTATGTGCCACCGAGTCAATTCTGACTCATAGCAACTCTATAGGACTAAGCAGAACTGCCCATAGGGTTTCCTATTCTGAAATCGTTATAGGAGCAAATTGACAGGTCTTTTCTCCTGTAGAGAGGCTGGTGTATTCGAACCAAAGACCTTTCTTTCTGTTAGCAGCCAAGCACTTAACCACTGCAGCGCCAGAGCTCCTTTTGTATTGATTACACGTTGTAATTATGTAACATTTTAGATATTATAATTTGCAGTGGCTGATTTTTCAGAAGGAGATTGCCAGGACTTTCTTCCAAGGCACTTCTGGATGCACTCAAACCTCCAATCTTTCTGTTAGCAGCCAAGCCCACTAACAATTTGCACCACCCAGGAATGCCACAGAATACTTGAGCATATTAATTAAAAGTATGGCCTCCTCCAGAGAAAACAAATCAAATCAATATGTCAGTCTTAGTTATCTAGTGCTGATATAACAGAAATACCACAAGTGGATGGCTTTAACAAACAGAAATTTATTCTCTCACAGTCTAGTAGGCTAGAAGTCCAAATTCAGGGCATCACCTCCAGGGAAAGGCTTTCTCTCTCTGTTGGCTCTGGAGGAAGGTCCTTTTCATCAATCTTCCCCTGGTCTAGGAGTTTCTCTGCACAGGAACCCTGGGTCCAAAGGACACGCTCTGCTCCCAGCCCTGCTTTCCTGGTGGTATACAATCCCCATGTCTCTCTGCTTGCTTCTCTCTTTTATATGTCAAAAGAGGTTGCCTTAAGTTACAACCTAATCTTGTAGATCGAGCCCTGCCTCATTAACACAACTGCCACTAATCCAATCATGGACTAACCAAGCTGACATAGGTTTTTGGGAGGGACAGAATTCATAACAATGTGTATTTGCAAAACAATTCCTTGTTCAGTGAAAAGATGAAAAATTGAGAACTTAACTCTAAGGAGTGCCTTCAGTTCCAAGTTAAAAGAGTATCTTAAGGCGATAGTCTCAGGGGTTCCTCTAGTCTCTGTCAGTCCAGTAAGTCTGGTCTTTTTCTAGGAATTTGAGTTTTGTTCTATATTTTCCTCCCAGTATATCTGGACCTTCTATTGTATCCCTGGTCAGAAAGGTCAGTAGTGGTAGCAGGGCACCATCTAGTTCTTCTGGTCTCAGGCTAGAGGAGGCCATGGCTCATGTGGGCTATTAGTCCTATGGACTAGTTTCTTTAAGTCTTTGGTTTCCTTCATTGTCTTTTGCTCCTGACAAGAAGAGACCAACAATTGTATCTCAGATGGCTGCTCACAAGCTGTTAAGACCCCAGACACTACTCTCCAAACTAGGATATAGAACATTATTTTTATGAACTATGTCATGCCAGTTGACTGAGTTGTCCCATGAGATTAAGACTATGGCCCCAAGCCCTTTAACCCAGTAAACCAATCCTGCAAGGTGTTTAGATACGTCTAGAAGGTCTCCATAACTCTGCCCCCTATGTACTTTATTATATATATATGACCACACCTGTCTTAGTTATCTAGTGCTGCTATAACAGAAATGGCACAAGTGATGGCTTTAAAAAACAAAAGTTTATTCTCTCACAGTTTAAAAAGGCTAGAAGTCCAAATTCAGGGTGCCAGCCCCAGGGGAAGGCCTTCTCTTTCTGTTGGCTCTGGGGGAAGGTCCTTGTCTCCTTCAACATCTGCAGGCCCAACGTTCCTTGGAGATCTCCATGCGTCTTGGCATCGGTCTTTGCCTGCTCTACCAATAAATGCCCAGAGGCAACCCTCTCCTCCAGTAAGCCTCAGCCTGAAGGCACTCAGCTCTCTCGCTCCATGAGTCAGCTCCTACGTCACTTCATGCCGGTCTTCTGGTTCTGCTGCCACCATTTCTCTGTGACTGCTTCTCACCATCTGCCCAATCTCTGGTGTTACAACTCTCCTCATATCCTTCTGAACCCTCATGAGAATTGTCTTTGTTGTCCATAATTCCACCAACAGTCTATTCAAGGCAATCTAGGCTTTCACTACTAGACACCTTAAACTCTTACAGCCTGTACCCATTCACAGTTTCAAAACCACCTCCACATTTTAGGTATATGTTAGAGCAGCACCCCACTCTCAGTACCAAATGTCTTAGGCTAGGTTCTCTAGAGAAGCAAAACCAGTGAAGCATATATGTATATAGATAGAGAGATTTATCTCAAGGAAATGGCTCACACAGTTGTAGAGCCTGGCAAGTCTCAAGTTCATGGGTCAGACATCAGGGTGGCGACTTCTCTTGACTTCGCATAGCTGTAGGGGCTGAAAAACCCAAGATCCACAAGTCAGGTGGCAGGCTGCTGGCTCAGAGGCTGTGGAGGCCAACAAAACTCAAGACTGGCAGGCAATACATTAGGCCACTGGCTCAAGTCCCAAGAACCACAGGCCAGGTGATGACAAGCCAGATGCAGGATCTAGAGCAAGCAAGTGAGCTTTGCCAGAACGTCCATATATATATTGGATTCAGGCCACACGCCTAAGGAAACTACTCCTACAACTGAATGGCTGATCACATCAGATCACATCATGGAGGATGACTACATCATTACACAACTGCCAAACTACATCATTACATAACTGCCAAACCACTGAGAATCATGGCCCAGCCAAGTTGACACACAGCCTTAACCATCATAATGTCCAAAGTAAGTGAGATGAAGTTTCATCAATCTCACTTCCAAGGAGCATTCTGGCTGTACTTCTTCCAGGATGGCTGTGTTCGTTCTTCTGGCAGTCCATGGTATATTCTATTTTCTTCGCCAACACCATAATTCAAAGGCATCAATAGATTTGTTTAAAGCTTGGCTTCCCCTCTGGCCGGTTAGGTCCAAGCAAGTAGGCTGCTCACCAGCGTAAATCTCAGCTCCCCACACTGTGCCTGGCTCCTGTTGGGGCTCATTCGTTGAGTGAAGAGATTTATAATAACTCTCCATGTGTTCACCCTACACAGCTGCTCCAGTATTCTAAGCTGCCATAGTAATGCCATCCTGGGCTTCACTGGATTCCAAGTTCAAGGGACGTCTCCAAAAGCAAAAATGAGGTAACATCAGAGAGGTTTGTTTGCTGTTTCTTAAGTGCCCTTCGTTCTGGTCCTGTTTACATTCATCATTAGCCCGCAGAGAAAGCACTTGGTTATAACTGACTTTAGCAAGTGTAATCATTAAAATATAAAACTTCCAAGTAAGCCAAACTACCCCTCTGAGACTTTAACATACCCCCTCTGTGCCTGCAATCCCTCTCCCTGTGAGGCCTATTCTGGCTTTTAACCTACCTTGTGAGCTTTTCATTTGGAGCCTCTTTTGATCTGCAAGCTGTAATTTTCTCAAGAGGAGTCCTAAAGCTCGTTAATATTTCTGTATACCAGTATTATTCATTTCACTTCTGCCTGTGCCTGGTAGATGAATTTTCTATAGCATCTTACAAAATAATGCTCTAACACCTTAGAGCACCAGAGAACAGTAAGAGGTCAAAAACCACCAAAAAAAATTTAACTGAGCAGTTAAAATACTTAAATTGGTATCAGACTAGCATGCTCACCAAGGAAAATTAGGAAGCATGATAGATGAGAATGTTGTGTAACAAGGCCAGGACTAGGGGAGGTGAGGAAGGCTTGATGGTTAGATCCTGTATTTAAGATTTTGATATTTTGTTCATTGTGAATTTTTCGCATTAATATTGATTTAAACATTACATTAAGATTGTTATGGATTGAATTGTGTCCCCCCAAAACACGTGTTGCAAATTCTAAGCCCTATACCTGTGGAATAGAAGCCCTGGTGGCACAACGGTTAAACTGTTGGCTGCTAACCGAAAGGCTGGTGGTTTGAACCCAGCCAGCAACACCAAGGGACAAAGACCTGGCAATCTGCTCACTTAAAGATCACAGCTCCAAAACCCTATGGCGCAGCTCTACTCTGTCCCATGAGGTCAGTCTGAGTGGAACAGCAACTCAAAGGCTCTTAACAACGATAACAACATACCTGTTGCTGTAATTCCATCTGAGAATAGGATTTTCTTTGTTATGTTAATAAGATTGCATCAGTGTAGGGTGTGTCTTAAACCAATCGATTTTTGAAATATAAGAAGAGCAGATTAGACACAGGAACAAGTAAGCACAATTGAAGGAAAGATAGAGGCCACATGGATATCTCCAAGGAATGCCAAGAAGCTGAGACAAAGCTTCCCCCTCCCCACTGCTCTTTAAAATCGCCCACTGGTGGTATTTCTGTTCAACAGCACTAAGAAACTAAGACGAAGATATTATTGATCCTTCCTCAAAAAGGTAAACATAGAATTACAATATGACTCAGCAATTCCACTTCTAAGTAACTGAAAACAGAGGCTCAAGCAGATATACATGTAGATTCATAGCAGCACTACACACAACAACCAAAATGTGGAAACAACCACCACCTTTTGTGTATTAGGTGAAAGTTTACAGCACAAATTTCTCATTCAAAAATTTATACACAAATTGTTTTGTGACATTGGTTGCAATCCCCACAATATGTCAGCACTCTCCCCTTTCCACCCCGGGTTCCCTGTTTCCATTAATTCCATTTTCCTGACCGTTCCTGCCTTCTTGTCTTTGCTTTTGGGCAGTTGTTGCCCATTTGGTCTCATATACTTGATTGAACTAAGAAGCACATTCCTCACGTGTTATTGTTTGTATTATATAGGCCTGTTAATCTTCGGCTGAAAGGTGAATTTTGGGAGTGACTTTTTCAGTTTTGAGTAAGAAGGGTGTCTGGGGGCCATAGTCTCAGGGGTTCCTCCACTCTCTGTCAGGCAAGTAAATCTGGTCTTTTTTTGTGAATTTGAGTTTTGTTCTACACTTTTCTCCCACTCTGCCTGGGACCTTCTATTGTGATCTCTGTCAGAGCAGTCGGTGGTGGTAGCTGGGCACCATCTAGTTCTTCTGGACTCTGGCTGGTGGAGGCTGTGGTTCGTGTGGCCCATTAGTCCTTCGTCTTTGGTTTTATTCATTCTCCTTTGCTCCAGACAGGATGGGACCAAAAGATGTATCTTAGATGGCAACCCGCAAGTTTTTAAGACCCCAGACGCTATTCATCAAAGTAGAATGTAGAACATTTTCTTTAAGATCTACGTTATGCCAATTGACCTAGATGTCCTCAGACCATGGACCTCAGCCCTCAGTCCCAGTATCTCTGTACCTCAAGTGTTTGGATGTGTCTAGGAAGCTTCTATTACTGTGCTCTTTGTGTTCTATTATATATATGACTATACATGCCATACATACAAATATGTATGTAAAAATACCCACAGCCTCACCTACATATGTACATGCCTTCCCCATTCAGCATACGTATCTGTATATCTGCTTGTGTTATTATTTGTTTTTACTGTTGTCGTAGGGTTGTATGTGCTATAATATTTACCATCTGCCTCTTTGTGTGTGTGTGTGTGTGTTCCTCTAAATGTCTTCCATTGCCTTGGTCAAGCTACGCTGACTTCCCCTACATTGTGTATTGTCTTGTCCTTCAACAAAGTTAACACTTGCCTACTATCTAGTTAGTGATTTCCCCTCCCCACCCCTCCTCCTCATAACCATCGAAGATTACTTATTTCGACACGTAAACCTTGAGTTCTTATAATAGTGGTCTCAGACAATATTTGTCCTTTTGTGATTGACTTATTTCACTCAGGGTAATGTTCTCCAGGTTCACTCATGTTGTGAGATGTTTTGTGGATTCATCGTTATTCTTTATCGTTATGTAGTACTACATTGTGTGTAAAAATGTACCATAATTTATCCATTTACCTGTTGATGGGCATTTAGGTTGTTTCCTTTTTTTTTTTTTTGCTATTGTGAATAATGCTGCAATAAATATGTGTGTGCATATGTCTATTTGTGTGATGGCTCTTATTTCTCTAGGATATATTCCTAGGAGTGGGGTTGCTGGATCATATGGTATTCCTATACCTAGCTGTTTAAGGAAGTGCCATATTGTTTACCATAGTGGTTGTACCATTTTACATCCCCACTAGCAGTGTATGAGAGTTCCAATCTCCCCACAACCACTCCAGCATTTAGTTTCTTGTGGTAGTCTTTTGTAGTTTTCTTTGTACAAGTTTTTTATGTCCCTAGTTAGGTTTATTCCTGAGTATTTTATCATTTGGGGGCTATTGTAAATGGTACTGTTTTCTTGATTTCCTTTTCAGAGTTGTTTTTGTTAGTGTAGAGGTATCCGACTGATTTTTGTACGTTGATCTTGTATCCTGCCGCTTTGCTGAATCCTTCTATTAGTTGCAGTAGCTTTCTTGCCGATTTTCTGGGATTTTCTATGTATAGGGTCATATCGTCTGCAAATAGGGATAGTTTTACTTCTTCCTTACCAATTTGGATGCCCTTTATTTCCCTTTCTTGTCTCATTGCTCTAGCTAAGACTTCCGGTACAACATGGAATAAGAGTGGTGATAAAGAACATCCTTGCCTGGTTTGTTCTCAGGTGGAATGCTTTCAGTCTCTCTCTATTGAGAATAATGTTAGCTGTTGGTTTCGTGTTTATGCCCTTAATTATGTTGAGGAATTTCCCTTCTATTCCTATTTTATTGAGTTTCGTTTTGTTTTTAATCAGGAATGGGTGTTGGGCTTTATTAAATGCCTTCTCTGCATCGATTGAGATGATCATGTGATTCTCTTCCTTTGTTTTGTTTATGTGGTGGCTTATGTTGATTTTCTAATGTTGAACCATCTTTGCATACCTGGTAAGAATCCCATTTGGGCATGATGTATTATTTTTTGATATGCTGTTGCATTCTATTGGCTAGAATTTTGTTGGGAATTTTCCATCAATGTTCATGAGAGATATTGTCTATAATTTTCTTTTTTTAGTGGCGGTTTCTTTCCCTGGCTTTGGTGTCAGGGTTATGTTGGCTTTATAGAATGAATTTAGGAGTATTCTCTCTTTTTTATGTTCTGGAATAGTTTGAATAGTATTGGTATCAACTCTTCTTTGAATGTTTGGTAGAATTCTCCAGTGAAACCATTCAGGCCAGAGCTGTTTTCTGTTTGTTTGTTGGTGGATTTTTTTATGGCCTCTTCAATTTCTTTTTTGTTATGGGTCTGATCAGATTTTTTACCTCAATTCATGTTACTTTAGGTAAGTAGTGTGTTTCCAGGCATTTGCCATTTCTTTTAGGTTTTCAAATTTGTTAAGAGTATAATTTTTCATAGTATTTTGTTATGATCCTTTTTATTTCAGTTGGTTCTTTTGTGTTGTCACCCGTCTCACTTATTTGGGTTATTTGCATCTCCTTTTTTTCTTTTGTCAGTTTGGCTGGTGGTTTGTCGATTTTATTGATCCTTTCAAAGAATCAGCTTCTAGTCTTGTTTCAATTGTTTTTGTTTTCTGTTTCATTTATTTCTGATTTATTCTAATCTTTTCTTATGGTGGCTTTGGCTTCCTTTGCTGCTTTTTTTCTATTTGAGTTGCAGAGTTAAGGTGTTGATTTTGGCCCTTCTTTTTTGATGTGTGCATTTATTGCTATAAGTTGGCCTCTGAGCGCTGTTCTTGCTGTCCCAAAGGTTTTGGTATGTTGTATTTTCATTCTCATTTGATTTGAGGAATTTTATTTCATTTTTAATTTCTTCTATTACCCAGCGGCTTTTAAGCATGGCATTGTTCAGTTTCCAAGTATTTCTTTTTCCCTTGTTCTTCCTGTTATTGATTTCTAATTCTATACTGTTGCGATCTGAGAAGATGCTTTGTATTACTTTGATATTTTTGAATTTATTGAGGCTTGCTTTGTGGCCTAGGATACGGTCCATCCTAGAGAATGATCCATGCGTGCTGGAGAAGACTGTGTACTGCACCGCTGTTGGGTGGAGTGCTCTCTATATGTCTACGAGGTCAAGTTGGTTGATTGTGTTACTTAGACCTTCTGTATCTTTGTTGAGTTTCTTTCTAGTTGTTCTATCGATCATCAAAAGTGACAACCACCTTTATCAACAGATAAATTGATAAACAAAATGTGGTCTAGCCACACAACAGGATTTTATTCAGCCATAAAGAGGAATGAAGTACTGATACCTACCACAACATGGATGTACCTAGAAATCGTTATGCTGAGTGAAAGAAGCCAGACACAAAAGACCACGTATCGTACAATTCCCTTTATATGAAACATCCAAAATAGGTGAATCCATAAAAACAGACAAATTGGTGGTTCCCAGGGGCTGAAAAGGGGAAATGGGGAGTGACTGCTTAATGGGTATGAGCGTTTCCTTTTGGGATGATGAAAATGTTGTGGAACTAGAGGTTGCCTAAACTGTGAATGTACTGAATGTCACTGAACTGTTCACTTTAAAACGGTCAATTTCTCTTACATGAATTTCACCTCAGTTATAAAATATATGTATGTTCACACCTACTGGGATGACTAACATCAAAAAAAAAGGAAAACAACAAATGTTGACGAAGATATGGAGAAATCAGAACACTCAGATGTTGTTGGTGGGAATGTAAGATGGTGCAGTTGCTGTGGAAAACAGTTCGGCGTTTCCTCAAAAAGTTAAACACAGAGCTACCATATGACCCAGCAAGTCCTCTCGTAGGTATAGACCCAAAAGAATTGAAAGCAGTGATTCAAACAGACAAATGTACACCGAAGCTCACTGCAGCATTATTCACAATAGCCAAAAGGTGGAGACAATCTAAGTGTCCCTCAGCAGATTAATGGATAAACAAAGTGTGGTACACACATGCAACAGAATACTACTTAGCCATGAAGAGAAATGAAGTTCTCATACATGCTGTGCCATGAATTAACTGTGAAAACATTATGCTGAGTGAAACAAGTCAGTCACAAAAGGACAAGTATTGCATGATTCCACTTATAAGAAATATCTGGAATAAGTAAATCCATCGAGACAAAAGAAGATCAGTGATTACCAGGTGACAGGGGAAGGGGGAATGAGAGAAGCATCATAATGTCCACTTCAAATTGGTGAATTGTACTTTACATGAATTATTCCTCAAAAAAGATTTTTAAAACAAATGTATATGTATAAAATTGATGTTGATTCCTGAGTTTTTTGACGCCCCTTAAATTTTGTGCCTGAGGTGAGTGTCTTACTTGCCACCCCCTAGCCTGGGACCTGTTTAATTGTACTTTTAGCTGGAAAAGGGGGTAAACAACATGAGAAATTGAAATAAGCTTGGGCTGCGCACAGGTCTACAGTTGAGTTCCAGGCAACAGGATGACTAGTTTCTGACTCAAAGTTAGTTACAGCACTTGTCCTGCTTCCCTCTCCACACAACACCGTGCAGGCTCAGCTACCGGGGCTTGCTCATCATCTTGATATCACAATACGCCGGACAAAACAGGAACACACTTTCTCCCCCATGAGGTTGCTGGGAAAAGTTTAATCAACTAGTGGAATTTGTGATAACCATGATCACGTCTGGGGGTGGGAAGAAAATGACCCCTTTGATTCTCATTCATGGAAGTAGGTATTATTTGATCTCCTTCGAGACTTTATATTCCGTGTCTATTGAAGAACAGAGTGATTTTACAAGAGTGTGGTGATTTCTTCAGACAGTTCCTTCATCTTCGATTACTTCAGAGACAAAAATAAAATAAAATAAAAGTATTAGCAATCTTCAAAAATGAATCATACAAGTCTTTAACATATCTCCAGCTAACCTTTGCACCATTTGGTTTGCTCCTAAAAGTCTCCATGTTTGATGCAAATGTATAGAGCCACAGATTTGCTTCTCCCCTGGTGAATGTGAATATTCTGCCCCTGAGTGACACCTGAAGAGATCTTACACTCTACAAATTCTCGAAAAGCTGCCTCCCTGCTAAGGAGCAGCTCACCCAATACAAGGCCTGCCATAACCCCTAGGGTTATCCCAGGCAATATCTGCCTCTGAGCATAAATCTAATAAAGCTATCTAGCCTGCTCTCCTCTCTACTAAAACAAATTAAAGTTGCTGGGAAAATAAGCTACCCTTGGAAGCCAAGTCAGGCTCTTGTACCTCCTACAAATAAATAAAATACTGCTTTATTTTATACAAATTCAAGGAAATCTTCTTTTCTAAGAGTGACCTAGACCAGGGGTCAGTAAGCTGTTTTTGCAAATAAAGTTTTATTGGAACGCAGCTACACCCCATTCTTATAAGTCTTGTATATGGCTGCTACAGCAGAATTAATAGTTGTAGAGACAATTTTTTTAGACAATAGTTCCCACAGAGACCATCTGGCCTGCAAAGCCTAAAATATTTACTGTCTGGCCCTTTATAGAAAAGGTTTGCCAGCCTCTGACCTAGACTGTAATAACTCTAACCACGACAGCTTCTTGGTATACATTTATCGATTTACTTATATATTTATTCCTGGCCTCAGGTACATTCCATTTACCCCAAATGGCAACTCTGTAGCCAGTGATGTGCTCCATTGGCTGTCAAGTCTCTCCTGCTAACTCTGGGAGCATTATGGGGGAGCAGGACCCTGCAAGACACATCCTACAACACTTCCTTCTACACCAAGATGGCAGCTTCTCTGTAAAACAAACACAACCTTAAAAATTCTGTGTTACCTTCTCAGGCGGCCCCCGTTATTCCAAGTCATGTATCCATTTCAGTTTAGTTCCAACTCAGCTACCCTTGGTTCTGAAAAGCTGTCATCACTGGCATCGCTGTAACTATCACTACAGCAAAAGAGGAACTAGTTTAGCAAAGTATAAACAAAATTAAAACAGGACAATTATTCTATTCACAATTCCAAACACTTCCCATAATTAACCCCCACTCAGGAAAAATACTAAGGGATATTCTATTATCTGCCCTGGTGGCACAGTGGTTTAAGAGCTTGGCTGCTAACCGAAAGGTCGGCGGTTGGAATCCACCAGCCGCTCCTTGGAAACCCTAGGGGATAGTTCTATTCTGTCCTATAGGGTCACTATGAGTCAGAATCAACTTGACAGCAACAGGTTTGGCTTTTTTGTTTTTGTTTTGTTTTTTTGGTAAGGAATATTCTATTACCAGTTTCTAATCACTACAGAGAGAGCTTAATCCAACCACACACAAAGGCCTCCTTCTTTTGCCAGAGGAACTGATGGCTTGCTTTCACCTTAAATTGGAAGCAACTTATTCTAAAAATTAATAAAAGTGTTTCAATTTGGATTGAAATTTATAATCTTCTGATGACCACAAAAGGCTTAAAAAACCAGATTGCTCTCCTGCCTCCCTGTACTTGACCTTTGCTTTCTATTAGAGGTGTGAGATTAATAACTGATATAAAATGAAAGCTGGAACTGATGGACTCATTTATATCTACTCTTGTCATACGAGGGCGTAAATCTTAATCCACTGAAAGTTGAGCATCACTTAGTCCTATTTCTCCTGATCTCAATTTGTTCTCAAGTGCAACAACACAGCATAAATTAGTACCTGGATACTCAAGAGTACTTTCATTTTTCATCCCTGATGACAACTGTTTCCTTTGGCAAAATGACAGGGCTAGAAAACAGTGAAGGTCGCTGCAGATCACTGATAACATTTGTCAAGTGCTAGCCTTTTCTTCAGCGGCAGGTTGTGTTCTGCCTCTGTGTGTGAGGATCACCGATGCTCCTCCATTATGGATGAGCCAGTCATCCCACGGTCAGAAAACTCCACGAGGAGCTTGAACTTGGTGATCATTAGGACTAAGGACATGCATGTTGGCTTAAGACCCAGGAAACACCCAACAGTGCACAGAAAAAAAATAGTTAATGTATTCTCTAACCTTGCCTTGAAATCTTATCTGCTTCAGATAGTGTCACTATGATTTATGGGTCAGCAGCGTGAGTTCTCCATTCCAATGAACACTCTCATAGGTTCAAGGATTTGAGAACTAAATATGCACAATTATGCTGTTTTCAAATTAGAACTATACAGGATGTTCCAACTACCTCCAGAGTCACATGTAGTATTCAACATCAGCCTGAGGACTGACATACGTGTCATCCTGTTGGGTTCCCTTAAAAAATCCACCTTTCCCAGACAGCACACAATACAGGGGAGGTCAGCACAATTGGACTAAACCAAAAGCAAAGAAGTTTCCTGAATAAACTGAATGCTTTGAAGGCCAGCGTAGCATGGGCAGGGGTCTGGGGACCATGATTTCAGGGGACATCTAAGTCAATTGGCATAATAAAATCTATTAAGAAAACATTTTGTATCCCACTTTGAAGAGTGGCGTCTGGGGTCTTAAATGCTAGCAAGCAGCCATCTAAGATACATCAATTGGTCTCAACCCACCTGGACCAAAGGAGAATGAAGAACACCAAGGACACAAGGTGATTATAAGCCCAAGAGACAGAAAGGGCCACGTGAACCAGCGACTACATCATCCTGAGACCAGAAGAACTAGATGGTGCCCGGCTACAACACATGACTGCCCTGACAGGGAACACAACAGAGAACCCCTGAGGGAGCAGGAGAGCAGTGGGATGCAGACCCCAAATTCTCATAAAAGGACCAGACTTAATGGTCTGACTGAGACTAGAAGGACCCCGGTGGTCATGGCCCACAGACCTTCTGTTGGCCCAGGGCAGGACCCATTCCCGAAGCCAACTCTTCAGACATGGATTGGACTGGACAATGGGTTGGAGAGGGATGCTGGTGAGGAGTGAGCTTCTTGGATCAGGTGGACACTTGAGACTATGTTGGCATCTCCTGCCTGGAGGGGAGATGAGAGGGTGGAGGGGGTTTGAAGCTGGAGAAATGGACACGAAAAGAGAGAGTGGAGGGAGACAGTGGGCTGTCTCATTAGGGGGAGAGTAATTGGGAGTGTGTAGCAAGGTGTATATGGGTTTTTTGTGTGAGAGACTGATTTGATTTGTAAACTTTCACTTAAAGCACAAAAAAAATTATTAAAAAAAAAATCCACCTTTCCCATGAGACAGCCCTGCAATTCTATTTTCACTCTAGTTGTGGGCTCGGTGTGGAGTTTCCGTGGCTTGGCTCCAAATGTCAGCAAGTTGATCAACTCCACAAGACCGGCCAGAGTTCTCCTGATCTCTGAAAACAGCACTGCCAGGAGGATTTTTATGCCTTACCATCCCAAACCTTGGCCAAGCTTTTGCTGATCTGTAGCTGTTAAAGTCTTAAATCCGTAACAGGTAAAATTTTACTTCTTTTTAAAGAGGAGGGAATGACTGGAGAAACTCTATGCTGACAGATTTGAAAACAAAGATTTACTCTAAATATACTGACTATCAATAAATAAATCATAAAAGGCAATCTATGTTTTCTGGTTTGTACCTTCCCTGGCCTGCTCACTCTCCTCCCTGGCTTTTGGACAGAATACCAGAAAAATAGGTAGGGGTTAGAATATGGAGAGGAGAGAGAGAAGATTAAGAATTTTCAGAAAAGACAAAATATGTGAGATAAACACATAAGTCAATATATCCTTAAAACCAATCTGGTTAGACTTCACTTCAGGAAAAGTCACTTCTGCTGTTACAAAAAGATTTCCAACAAAGAAAACATAGGAATAACTGAAGAATGTGAAAAAGAAAAAAAAAAGAGGCCAAAAAAGTTGATATGTCTTTACTACTCTTACTCAGATGTAGATCCTTCCTGGTTCTATGCAACATTTCATGTCACAGAGTTGGCAAAGGACAGGGATTTGGAAGTCACGTTCACCTCCCTAGCTGAGAGGAAATGAAGGTCAAGAGCATTTAATCGATTTTCCTGGCACTAACCCAGGCCAGCAAGATTGTGTCCAGCTGCGCAGCAGCAGGGCACCAGGGCCCATAGAAGCATGTTGGAGGACACTGCCACTGGGAAGGGGCAAAGGGCCGAGGGAACTCCATTTCCTCAGGTGTCCAATTTAAACTCACTTCCTTCCCTGCTTTCCCCAGGGAAGAGGAGGGTGGGCTCACATCCTCCCTCTCACACTCCTTCTGGGACTACTTTTAGCCATGTACCTCTGGGCAGAAAGCAGTGGCAGTTCAGTGCCTTCCATGCAGGAGACCTGGATTCGATTCCCGACCAATGTACCTCATGGGCAGCCACCACCCATCTGCTAGTGGACGCTTGCATGTTGCTGGGGTGCTGAACAGGTTTCAGTGGAGCTTCCAGACCAAGAAAGACTAGGAAGAAAGGCCCGGTGATCTGCTTCTAAAAATCCTGTTGTGCATGGGGTTGCCATGAGTCAGGGGCCAACTCAACAGCAGCTAACAACCATAACAACCTTTGGATAACAGTCCCTACCACCAACATCAGCAAGTGGACTTGGTGGATCTGTTTCTAACCTCATGGCTTTCCTTTCCTATGTGACGGCTGTCTGCCCCAAACTCTGCCAACACACCAAAAGGGCACATGTTGAGTCTGACAGAGTGAGGTTCAGTTTTACTTTATTCACTTCCAAGGTTAATTACTGGGTTCGTGAATTTCCTCTCAGATGTGTTCAGAGACCTGAGGAAGAACTATAAAATAAATAGACATGTCAAAGTAGGCGTTGCTTCTAAACTTGCTGATTTTAAGGCATTAAACAAAGAATAGCTGCCAGAATTAAAATGTGTCTCGTCATCTGCCCGCAGAACAGCAGTGGCCCCTGCATATGTGATAAAGTAGGAGTGGCTACTCTGTGCTGCTGTGACCTGGGGGTCTATTTTTGTTTCACGCAAAACAGACTCATCTGGGTGTATTTTCACTTAAATCAAAACCTCTCAGCTTCCTCTTAAGACTCATGGCTGTTGTTGCTTGGTGCCGTTGAGTCGATTCTGACTCATAGCAACCACGTATTACAGAGTAGAACTGCCCCATAGGGTTTTCTTGGCTGTAGTTTTTATAAAAGCAGATTGCCAGGTCTTTTTCCCACGGAGCTGCTGGGTGGATTCAAACTGCCAACCTTTCTGTTAGCAGCAGAGCGCTTAAGCATTGCACCACCAAGGGTTCCTTCCCTCTTAAGACTAACCTGTCTTTTTAAAAATAATCTCCATGTATATACACACACCTTTTTCAGAGGGGAGAGTTAATCAGATATGAGAGTCTTCCACGTTGAATTGTATAACATACCACTGAAGTGGCAGAATACAGACCTACTCATGTGTGTCTTGTTACATTTGAGGTGGGGAAAGGTGTAAAATTGCACTGTTCATTATGGTAGTCAAAAGCCACAGTGGCTATCTACATTTAAATCAATTAAAATGAAATAAAAGTTAACATTCAGTTCCTCACTCACACTAGTCACATTTCAAGTGTACGATAGCTATATGTGGCTAGTGACAGCCATATTAGATGGTGTAGGTTAGAGAGTATTTCTATCATTGCAGAAAGTTCTATTGGAGAGGGCTGATTTAAAAAATAAATGATTCACAATCACCACGCAATGGTCCTCATGGCCATGTCTAAAAAATCACTAACTAAATAGTAAACAAGTGTTACCTTCAGTGAAGGGGAAGGCAACATACAATATAGGGGAAGTCACCAAACCTTGACCAAGGCAAAGTCATAGACGCTTCCTAGACACATCCAAATACCTTGAGGGACCAAGTT
This sequence comes from Loxodonta africana, assembly GCF_030014295.1. Classification (NCBI taxonomy): domain Eukaryota; kingdom Metazoa; phylum Chordata; class Mammalia; order Proboscidea; family Elephantidae; genus Loxodonta; species Loxodonta africana. The sequence goes on from NC_087369.1 coordinate 18,069,734, forward strand.
ACTGGGGCTGAGGGCTGGGGACCATAGTCTAGGGGGATATCTAGTTCAATTGGTATAACATAGTTCATAAAGAAAATATTCTACATCCTACTTTGGTGAGTAGCATCTGGGGTCTTAAAAGCTTGTGAGTGGCCATCTAAGATACATCTATTGGTCCCATCCCGTCTGGAGCAAAGGAGAATGAAAAAAACCAAAGACAGAGGAAAATATTAATCCAGAGGACTAATGGACCACCTGAACCACAGCCTCCACCAGCCTGAGTCCAGAAGAACTAGATAGTGCTCGGCTACCACCACTAACTGCTCTGACAGGGATCACAATAGAGGATCCAAGGCAGAGCGGGACAAAAATATAGACCAAAATTCAAATTCACCAAAAAAAGGCCAGGCTTACTGGTCTGACAGAGACTAGAGGAACCCTGAGATTATGACCCCCAGATACCTTGCTAACTCAGATCTGCAAGTCACTCCCAAAGTCTACCTTTCAGCCAAAGATTAGATAGGCCTATAAAACAAACAATAATACACATGAGAAACGTGCTTCTCATTTCAAATCGAGCATATAAGACCAAATGGGCAACACCTGCCCAAAAGGAAAGATGAAAAGGCAAGAAGGGTCAGGAAAACTAGATAAGTGGACACAGGAACCCAGGGTGGAAAGGGGGAGAGTGCTGACACATTGTGGGGATTGCAACCAATGTCACAAAACAATTTGTGTATAAATTTTTGAATGAGAAACTAATTTGCCCTGTAAACTTCCACCTAAAGCACATTAAAAAAAAAGTTTTTAAAAAGCCTGGCTAAAAAAAAATAATTAATATCACAGCAAATATCTCTCATGCATGCATGTGCCCCCAAAATAATGCAAGGTCCCTCTTAAAAAGTTTTTTAAAAAAAATTTTTTTTTTTTTATTTCTTACAGGTCAAAATCACCAGCAACACATGGGAATTGCTAGCCTTACAACACTGGTTCTACCTACAAGTCCTGACTGCAATGGTCGATGTGTGGTTCTTGGACAAAAGGTTTGCCATAGCCAAGTTTGTCTGTCCAAGCACTCATGGCTTCTAGTAAATTCCCAGTGTGAGAAAACATATATCCCAAGGCGCCAGGGAAAGGGTACAGTAACACTTCATTCACCCCACCTTTTATGCTACCCCAGAACCAAAAACCAAACCCAGTGCCGTCGAGTCAATTCCGACTCATAGCGACCCTATAGGACAGAGTAGAACTGCCCCATACAGTTTCCAAGGAGCACCTGGTGGATTCGAACTGCCAACCCTTTGGTTAGCAACCATAGCACTTAACCACTACGTCACCAGGGTTTCCATGCTACCCCAAGGCAGCCCTTAAACCATTTCTTCTCCATTAACAGAAAGTAGTCTGAATTTCAAATTTTTAAGTGGCATAGTTAGGATTCCCAGCATGCCTGAGTTCTTGTAATTCTTTCTATCAAAATCCGTTTCAGATGAAAAAGTATGTTTTCAAACAGGCTTGCCACACACTCAGTTTTCCCCAAAGCATTGTTGCTGCTATGCTTCCTTCTTCTCAAAGGGCCCCTGGAAGCCATAAAATAGAAGAGCAATGGAATGAAAACTTCATACACACTGAATCCCTTTTGCATTTACAGTGAACTGTAGAATACAGTCAGGCAGGGCGTTAAAAGCATAGCAGTCCATGTTACTGTTAACTCTGTTCCAGGCTGCTACCTCATCATCAACACTGCAGCCAAGTTTGATCACCTTTGAACCTACATTTAATCCCCAAGGGGAGGTGTGCTCAAATGTAGTTTATTAACAATACTCCAACAGAAAAAAACCTCCGTGTATGGAGTTGAAGACAAGGGATCACAGGGGAAACTCTTTTGAAAGGTATTTAATAGAACGGTTTTAGAAGAAAACAAAAAAGAATTTTTTTTTTTTCTGTTCACTTTTGCTTGAATTGTAACAAAGTGTTCCGGAACAGTAGTATTCAGTTTAAAGTTCACAAAGCCCCATCCCAATTGCTCCTCACAGCAACCCCAAGGATGAGGGTCATGAGGTTTAAGAGTGGTGACTAGGCCAAAATTACCCAGTGTTATGGGTTGAATTGTGTCCCCCCCGAAACATGTGCTGGATGGAATCCTAACCCTTACACCTGTGGATGTGATCCATTTGGGGATAGGATTTTCTTTGTTACGTTAACAGAGCCATTATCAGCATCGGGCATGTTATATAACCCTTTCATGGACCACAGGCCACTGATGCCTGTGTTACATTTTCCGCCCCTGGAGGTTTATTGGCAGGCATTTGAGCCACGTTAGTACATTCTGGCATCGTAATAGATACTGGTGCAACTGCCTAAAAAACAAGAAAGTTGGTGTGCGCTACATTTGAGTGTTCAGAGCCATTCCTATGAGAGGATGCTACCCGGAGGAGCGACTGTGTGAAACTTTTGTGTCTTCTGGCTTCTGTACAGAGAGATAAGGCTTGCATAAGTATGTTTACTATTTCCTTTGTGTTATTGGGAAGGTACGGTTACCGGCATTCAGAAATATTCAAGTCAGTGTATTATTTTTGGGGTGAAAACAGTCTCTGATGCACTTCCCAGGCCACGGGACCGATACGGCCCACCTGTGTGGTGCGCTTCATGGAACATGGTATGGATATGGCCCACTCTAAATCAAACCGATAACAATTATGTGCAGCAAGGGCAATGTTTATTTAGTATTTCATGTATATTTCTGTGTATTTTTGGGAAGTTGAGTAAGATACTTTATGGCTCAAGTATAACCAGGAAGTGTGACGCACCATGGGACCTATACGTCCCACATATGTGTGATGTGCTTCATGGAGCATGGGACTGATATGTTCTGCCTGCAATTGGCACCTCATTTTTCAAATAATAAAAAACTACCAACAAACCATGATTCAGCGTCTATTCCATTAGTGAAAAAACAGGCATTACCAAAAGAAAAAAAAGAATTTATTCATGATGAAAGGGATAAAGAGCAGCATAGACACAGAGACATAGCAGCACAAACGAGGGAAGACAGAGCATGTGAGGATCGTCAAGCAACAGAGGAAAGTGGGGCTACAGAAGCTGAGACAAGACTCTTCCTCATGGCCAACAGAGAAAGGGCCTTCTTCCAGAGCCAGTGCCCTGAATTCGGACATCTAGCCTCCTAAACTGTGAGAGCCCTGGTGGCACAATGTTTAAGAGCTTGGCTGCTAACCGAAAGGACGGTGGTTCAAACTCACTCAGCCACTTTGCAGGACAAAGACCTGGCAATCTGCTCCCTAAAGATTTCAGCCTAGATAACCGTATGGGGCAGTTCTACTCTGTCATACCAGGTTGCTATGAGTCAGAATCATTTCGACGGCCCCTAACAACAAACTGTGAGAAAATACACTTCTGTTCTTCAATGTCACCACTTGTGGTATTTGTTACAGCAGCACTAGGAAACTGAAACTCCCATTAATTGTCAGACCCAGAAATTCAATCCATTGCACACACTGTACTCATCCATACTGTCCCCACAGAGACAAAATATCTGCACCATATATTACACGAATGGCCCCTGGCAACATCGGCCATGCGGCCCAAAAGTAAAAAAGGAAGGTGACTGCAGGTTTGAAACAGTACTGGAAACGGAACCTAGGTTCATGCCGGGGACTCTCCAAGTCAAAGGGCAGGCAGTGCCACCCAACTTGGATAAGTACACACCAGAGGGAAGGAGCATACTCCATGGTGGTTCAGCAGTAGAATTCTCCCTTCCACAAAGGAGACCTGAGTTCAATTCCTGACCAATGCACCTCAAGCGCAGCCACCATCCATCTCGCAGTAGAGGCGTGTGTGTCGCTATCATGCTGAACAGGTTTCAGCAGAGCTTCCAGACTAAGATGGACCAGGAAGAAAGGCCTAGAGATCTACTTCTGAAAATCAGCCAATGAAAACCCTATGAATCACAATGGTTCACCCTGAAAGTGATCATAAGGATGGTGCAGGATCGGGCAGTGTTTTTGTTCTGTTGCGCATGGAATTGCCACGAGTAGGGGCCGACTCAATGGCAGCTAGCATAAACCATGGGAAGGCTGTTCCTCCCCTCTGAGGGCTACCGTCAGCAATGGTCCTGTGAACTAGCATCCTCACAGGACACAGGCTGCTGTTTCCCACTGATGTTTGTCAAGGGCCAAGAAAGCAGCATGAGCCGAGGCAAAGGCACAAAATCCTCTGGGGAGTTCAGAGGACAGAAAGCTGCCCCATACGGCTTCACGTGCATTTTATCCTGTAAGCCAAGGGAAGCTATGAGTGGTTTAAGCTTCCACAGACTATAGGAAGATCACTCTGACAGTAGTTTAGAATACGGATTGGGAGAAGGAAAGCTGCAGGCATTGAGACCAGTTAGGAGGCTTTGCAGAATGCAAGAGATGAAGGAGACCTGAACTAAGGTAAAGTTAATAATTATTTTTAAAAATTAAAATAAAATAATAGGTCAAAATAATAAAAATAATAATTCCCATTTAAGTTCCTACAGTAGGCACCTTGCACTTAGAACAAAACTTCATCTTCATTACTAGCATGTGAAGGGGGTACCAGAAACCCTGGTGGCGTAGTGGTTAAGAGCTATGGCCACTAACCAAAAGGTCGGCAGTTCGAATCCACCAGGTGCTCCCTGGAAGCTCTACGGGGCAGTTCTACTCTGTCCTCTAGGGTCACTATGAGTTGACGGCAGTGGGTTTGGTTTGGTTTTGGTTTTTATAAAGAAACTGATGCAAGGATGAGCAAGGTGGCACCCAGCTAGGGAAATAAAACAGCTGGCTTTGATCTCAGTGCAGCCCACACTCTGAAGGTTGGCCACACTCCTTAAGCCATGACAGAAAATCCTGAAGGACGAGATGAATTCCAACAATAGGAATATATAGGGCCTGCTGACTATGAGACATGGGGGCGGGGTGAGGGAGAAGCAATCTGAGCTTGCTTACTTATGGGATTCCAGCCAGGGCCACTGTGGGGCTGATGTTTATCCTAATGCTAGCCCTAAATCTGAGAAATGGAAAGCACCCCTTGGGTGCGGCCACAGAACAGGAACGACCTCTAATCCAGCATTTCCTGTGCTCCTGGGATGGAGCACTTGCGGGTCTGGGTCCCTTCCCAGACTGGGCTCTGAGGACTCCTAGAGGAAAGTCTAAGGATGGGGCGGGGGAGGAGAGCTTTGAGGTTTGGAACACCAGAAAACGACATTCAAATTTCTGTGTTTGTGCAGTTTCCCAGGAAGTGGGCCCACAGCTCTCATCACACTCTTGGAAGTTGTCTGTCACCTCCAAAACTGAGGGGACTGTTACAGTACGTGAGGAGTCTTCCAGGACAGGGACCGTGTTCTTCTGCAACTAGCACTTGATTCTCTAGCACCCAGCACAGTGGCTGGGCTAGAATAAACTTTTAGAAATGCAGTATGTTGGGTGAGTCCTGAGGCACACAACCATTAAATGTTATGACCGTTATGCAGCTTGGAAAAACGCGCACAATGTGTTAAGTTCAAGCCCAGACTTTGGTAATTAATAATGAATTTACGACAAGGCTTTGAGAACATATGGATATCCTGTTTTCCACAACCTTTCTTTCACCCAATGGTTTTGGCATCCACAGATGAGCCTTATTTGAATTGCCTATTGTGCGGGGGGTAGGGGGTGCTGGGTTGCCTCTCCATTTTTGGTTGACTTTGCTTTTTTCCCTTTTTTAGTATCATTACAGACTCGTGGAATTTTAAAAAAGTGTAATGTGTAATAATCCAATGCTGCCATTACTCCTTTTGATGTTCAAACTGTCCAAGGCCAGTGGGTGCCCCTTTGAGTTGGATTCTTTGACTTTGTAACAAACATGACCCCATTAGTGTTTTAGTCCTTCCTTGCTTTAAATACACAAGGTATTCCAGGCTGATCTTGTACTTTTCCTGCCCCAGATCTGGAATCAACCATTTCTCCTAGGAGCCCTGCTTCATTTTAGTCAGGGGAGGGTATTTTAAAACCCAAAATGGAGGAAATGGACCTTTACAATGGAGATATCCAGACAGCCACTACCTAAACCAAGTGATGAACTTAGAGTGGGACGACCTGGCCTTACATGCCTCCTGATGCATATTTATAAAGGACACAATAGCCCCAATGAGCTATTCTTCTAAAAATGTCTGACCCTGTAAACAGGTCCTTCTAAAGACAGCAGCCTCAGGCCTGCTGTGTTAGCTCTTTTTGTGTATGTCTAGTAAATCATTTTTAGAATAAATGAGTCCACTGGGAAATTATGGTCTATTAAATAAACCATCTTAATTCTTTGCTGAGATCTTCTCTGTTGTCTAAATATGATTTGCCCCTTGTATAAAAAGGTAAACACGGATTTGCATGGACTTGCTGGCATATAAGTTTAATAGAATGAGACAGCTTCATGCGATTCTAAGAAAAAAATTTAGGAGCTTGTACTAAACAAAATACACAAAACGAAAACCAAAAAACCAAACCCATTGCTGTCGAGTTGATTCCAACTCATAGCAACCCTATAGGACAGAGTAGAACTGCCCCACTGGGTTTCCAAAAAGCAGGTGGTGGATTCAAACTACTGACCTGTTGGTTAGCAGCCGTAGCTCTTAACCACTACGCCACCTGTTTCCAGAATACACAAAGGTGCTTGTGATTGTGAGTTCTTGGCTCTTGCGGGGGAATGTCATTTCTTTAGAATCTAGAGACAAAGTACCTAATCTCTGTCTGGAATTCCATTTTTAAGCAACTGGAAAGGAAAGAGGGATTGAAGCTAAATGTCATAGGTGGTTTTTTAGCACATGGGGCTCTCTGGTTGCCCCAGAAAGCTCTTACGTGCAATCTTTCTGGGAGTCTGGAATTTTGGTGGTTGCTAGGCAGAGAAGGTCTATGTGACCAGCCCCCAGGAAAAACCTGAAACTCTGAGTCTTAAACAGACTTCCCTGGGAGAAGGATGGCATGCATGTTCACTGCTGGAGGGCGGGTGAGCTCCGTGTGACCTCTCACAGCGGGGAGAGAGCATAGGAAGCCTGCAAATGGATCTCTCCAGGCTCCACCTGTGTCTTTTCCCCTTACTGATACAGCTGTGTACGCTCACGCTGTCACTATACTCTTAGCCATGAGTACAACTATATTCTGAGTCCTTCTAGCAAATCAGCAAATGTGTGGGTGGTTTTGGGGACCCCCAAAACAAGATTCTTTGTTTGACTTTTGCACATACTTTTAAAGCGCCTATAAAAACCTCAAAAAATTACCCTAAAACTATTATGCCTCTTGAACACACCACCACAAGTCTAAAACCAGGTAGACTCAGCCTTCATAAGCCCTGCCATTCTGCAGATAACAGAGTAGCTGGGACTTTAGCTCACCAGCTATAGATTCCAAAACAACATCCTTACGACAACTTCCTAGGCACTAAAAGATCAATGTTCCCCACTAGGCAGAATGCAGACGTTATGGTTCAGGTGCACTTAGTCAAAGCCAAGGATTTTTACAGTCTCTGCTTTAAGGTGTCAGCTGCACCTGTGCCACCCAGTTCAATACCATCAGAGCCAATTTCTGGGAAAGGACGACATAATTCCAGGGTTCATATTCCTTGTCCCATTTGCTTAGGGTTGATTAGAGGCAGTAATCCGTTTGACAGAAATACAGCCCAACTCAGCTCACATTAGATCCTGGCCATCAAAGCCAGCATCAGTTTCCAATGCTGACTAACCCCATGAGCTGGGCAGAGAGGAGCTGAAGTGCAAGCTTCCTCTGGAATCCTGGTGTCTCTCAGGAGATTAATTCACAGTCACCATTCTTGGCTGGAAAACCCCTGCAATGTGTCAAGATTAAACCGGTTGCCGTCGAGTCAAGTTTGACTCATGGAGACCCTGCGTGTGTCAGAGCAGAACTGTGCCCCATAGGGTTTTCAGTGGCTGATTTTTCTAAGGTAGATTGCCAGGCCTTTCTTCCAGGGTGCCTCTGGGTGGACTTGAACCTCCAACCTTTCAGTTAGCAGCTGACCACATTAACTGTTCGCAACACCCAGGGACTCCGTGCCAAGATTAGACTGGACTACATCCATTGTCTTAGTTATCTAGTGCTGCTATAACAGAAATACCACAAGTAGATGGCTTTAACAAAGAGAAATTTATTCTCTCACGGTCTAGGAGGCTAGAAGTCCAAATTCAGGGTGCCAGCTCCAGAGGAAGGCTTTCTCTCTGTCAGTCTGGGGGAAGGTCCTTGTAATCAGTCTTCCCCTGGTCTAGGAGCTTCTCAGTGCATGGACCCCAGGTCCAAAGGACATGCTCACTCCCAGCTCTTCTTTCTTGGTGGTATGAGGTCCCTAATCCTCTCTGTTCGATTCTCTCTTTTATGTCTCAAAAGAGACTGACTCAACATACAACCTAATTCTGTAGCTTGAGTCCTGCCCCATTAACATAACTGTCTCCAATCCTGCCTCATTAACATCATAGAGGTTAGGATTTATAACACATAGGATAGTCATATCAGATCACAAAATGGTGGACAACCACATAATACTGGGAATCATGGCCTAGGCAAACTGATACACATTTTGGGGGGACACAATTCAATCCATAACATCCATCCTCCACTGCTACCAATATTTATTACTTTACCTGGTAATAAACAAGGCCTGTGTGCTAGGGAGCTAGAAAGACAAAGGTAAAAAAGATGGTGCCTGCCCTTAAGGGATGCGCCAGTTTGTGGTTCATACATAGGAATCCTCTCACTACCAGAAGACCCACTAGCCCACTATAACTCCAATACCAGCACTGGAGTTTTGTTAAGAGGTCTTTCCTCTTCTCTGAGAGAGACATACTGTGTCTTGCTCAGAAGTCACTAGCAAGTGACTTTCTCAGAAACTGCCAGTAAGCTTGACCCAGAGACCACCACCCCCTGTGTAGGAACCAGCAGCCCATACAGAAGGCAGGTGGGCAGTCCATATGAACCAGATTAGACTTTCTGTATTAGCTGATGTTTGTCAGGCCTCAATTTTTTCTCCCAGCCATCTAATTGAGAACTTGAAATAACGGAGGCTATCAAGCGGCTGAAAAGGGTCACAGCTCACATCCAACATGGGACCACATTGGAATTGCCAATCTGCCGCTGAAGCCGTGCAGCCTCAGAGCATAGGAACCTCTTCTTCATATGAAATCTCTTATGCAGAACCACAGAGCCTAGTAGGCACCTCAGAAGAAAGGCCTGGCAATCTACTTCCAAAAAAATCACCCGTCGAAAACCCTATGGAGTACAGTTCTACTCTGACACACACGAGGTTGGCATGAGTCAGAACCGACTCCATGGCAACTGGGCTTTTTTAAATCTATGACATTCTGGCTGGATCCTTCCACTTTTAAAGGGATTTTTATTTGAACCTGATTTTTAAAAAATCATGTTCCAGTTCACCTGAAAGAATAGTGAAATACATAAAAACATTATTTTTAAATAAGAATGGGAGTAGGTAGATAAGGGCTTGATTTACAATAATGCTATGATAACGAAAAGGGTGGTAAAGGTTCAGGTATAACTGATGAAATCATCAATGGAACAAAATAGAAATCTGTTGAAACAAATCCATATTACTCAACTTACTAACAACCTGGGGGATCCGTATTTTACACACTACACTAGAAATAAAGCCCATATAGGTTCTAGATTTACACTTTAAAATCAAAACCATAAAAGTGCTCAAGGAAAAAAAAAATGGATTATTACTTATATAACCTTTTGAGAGAAAAAAAAAACTTTCAAGCATGGCCTTAAGGCAGAATCCATAAAGTAAAAGATTTAACTATACAGATATTTAAAACTCTGTAGGGAAAATAAAAACTACCATTAACAACTTAAAAGAAAAACATAATCACTTTGAACAAATATGTGCAACCTAAGAAAAGATTTCCTTTATATATAAAGAGCTTACTAATCAGTAAGAAAAAGAACACTATAGCAAAAAGAAAAAAAGGAGGGTAAAGGATATGAACAAGCTATTCATAAAACATATAGCCAATAAACATATTGTTCATACATATTTACTAGTCACAAAGTCAAAAAAAGAAAATCCCTGTTTTCACTTACCAAAATGACAAACCCACTGCCGTGGAGTCAATTCTGCCTCATAGCAACTCTATAGGACAGAGTAGAACTGCCCCATACGGTTTCTACGGTTGTAAATCTTCACGGAAGACTGCCACATCGTTCTCCCGTAGAGCAGCTGGTGGGTTTCAGCTGCCAACCTTTCGGTTAGCAGCCCAGCACTTAACCACCGTGCCACCAGGGCTCATCAAAATGACAAGCGTTTCTAAAACAACACCCAGTGCTAGCATGGTTTGGAAAAGTGACACATTACTACCATAGAAGTGATTCAATTATTTTCATTAAACCAAAACCAAACCAAACCCATCGCTGTCAAGTCGATTCCGATTCATAACGACAGTACAGGACAGAGTAGAACTGCCCCATAGAGTTTCCAAGGAGCACCTGGTGGCTTTGAACTGCTGACTTTTTGATTAGCAGCTGTAGCACTTAACCACTACACCACCAGGGTTTCCAAATTATTTTCATTAAGAGAAAAAAAATTGTGCTTGTTAAGAGAAAAATGTGATTCTTCACTTTAAAAAAAAAAGTCCTATGATAATATTAAATCCTATGAGAAGCCTCAGATATTGAGTATTGGTAGGAGACGGCAGCTGGTTACCTGGATGACAGTTTGCATCCCTGTTGCACATAGCCATTCAGATTCCCAGTTGCTGCGAGTAACAGCCCCAGGTATGGAGGGGAAGGCTTCATCGGCCTAGAAGAAAACTCAGGATGGAATTGGACACCAACAAAATAGGGATGATCTGAAATGAGAACAATCATGATGCAGTTGAAGCAGACAAACACGAAACTGCTTTAAAGGTCTTATCTTTGGATACGGAAACTCACTGAGTGGCACCACCACCACATGCCCAGTGCCATCCAGTCGATTCCGACTCATAGCGACCCTAGAGGTCAGAGCAGAACTGCCCCACAGGGTTTCCAAGGCTGTAATCTTTAAGGAAGTCAACTGCCACATCTTTCTCCCACAGAGCAGATTGTGGGTTTGAACTGCTCACCTTTGGGTTAGCAGCCAAGCACTTAACCACTATACCACCAGGGCTCCTATTAAATGGTAAGGAGACTGTTTACCTTGTCACCATCATAGCCAGTTACTTTCATTATCCATTTTCTGAGCGGAATTCCAAATTGTGAACACATCTGACTTAGTAAGTGATCAGAAATTTTATTTGTGGAAGGTGTTAGAGTGAGCAAAGTTAAGCAAAAACTTTTGAATGGCAAGATGAATTTTGCTTTCCCAAAGTCTACCAGGGCTCTTTGAAGGCCCTGGCAGGCTGATGTTGGCTCAATTTCCTCAGATTTTACACTAGTCCCCATCATTCTTTCTCTTAGATGACTTCAGGCCATTTCCTACAAAGTATTCTCTTCCTTCCCTTGGGAAGGACCCCTTGAGATAAACCAATACACCAGGAACCCAGAGGGCTGTGCCTACGAATACAGCAAGTACAACTCCATTTCTAGTCACCCCTGAAGTTGGATCTTAATGGATATTAGTCATAGCACCATATGACCGAGCTGGCACGCAGATTCAACCTCTGCTAACTCATCGCTTGTGATGAAGTCTCTATGGGATAAAAGAATGGTCTTCCGACATGTTAATGGTGTTATGTCTCAAAGTGGCAAGAGTTCAAGCTGCTTTTATTTTCTTCCTTATACTCTTCTGTATTGTGTGACCTTTTACAATGAGCATATACTACTTACATCATTGGTGGGAAAAACTGAGCTATTTTCATTTTGAGGGCTGTTAAGTTGCCATGAGTCGAAATCTACTCAACGGCAACTAACAACAAGCCCCTATAAAAGCAACTCAAGTTCACCTGGATGAAGAGGAGCAGAAGAGTAGTTTTTGCCAGGTTTATGAAAGGTCCTGTTTTGCAATGGTAGGAATTAAGTGGGCAAGACGTCCAACTCTGGGTAGAAATTTTCTCGGATTCCAAATTCCTTCCCCCATTCAGAATTCTCCAACACTACATTCATCTTCAGTTATGGAAGCACATAGTTTGGGCAACTTCAATCCCAAAATTGCTATGCAACAGAGCATGGACAGTGTGTTGTATTCCTGCCTTTGAGAAGTCATTTTAATTGCTGTATACATCAAGCTGAAGGTGATGAAATAAAGTAAGTTTCATCTGAGAAAGTAAAGATGACTTCAAAGCTTTTAATGAGATGCTTTATCAAATGATCTAAAAATCTAGTATGAAATTCAAAATCACAAGTTCCCATCACTCACCAATGGAGACCCAAAGATACTATTATAAATAATAAGGACATGATGATTGCGTGGAAATGTCTGCTCTCCTAAGGCTATGATGTAAAGCTGTGCTATACAAAATGGTAGCCATTAGCCATAAGTGGCTGTTTAAATTAATTTAAAAGGAAAAAAAAAAACAGACTTAATGGGCTGGTTGAGACTGCATGGCTCCCTGAGACTACTGCCCTGAGATACTCTTCAAAACTTGAACCGAAACTAACCCCTGAGGTCACCTTGTAGCTAAATAACAAATTGGCTCACAAAATAAAGAATACCACCCATAAGTATCGTGCTCCTTTAAAAAATCACTTACATGAGACCAAATGGTCAACAATTACTTTAAAACAACAATGAGAATGTAAGGGGGCAGGGAAAATGAATTCATAGAAACAGAACAACCAGAATGGAAATAATGAGAATGTTCACACATTCATTATGAATAATGTAACTGTTATGGATTGAATTGTATCCAAATCCTAACTCTATGTCTACAGTTATAATCTCATTTAGGAATGGGTTGTCTTTGTTATGTTAACAAGACAGGATTAGTGTAGGAGATATCTTGAGTCGTTCTCTTTAGAGATTTAAAAGAGATTAAAAGAGCAAGCAAGTGAGCGGAGATGGGGTAGGACAGATGCCAAAACACACGGAGATCTCCACGGAACCAGGAAGCAGAAGCTAAAGAGCCAAGGACCTTCCTCCAGAGCCAACAGAGAGAGGAAGCCTTCCCCTAGAGCTAGCACCCTGAATTTGGACTTCTAGCCTCTTAAATTGTGAGAAAATAAATTTCTATTTGTTAAAGCCACCCACTTGTGGTATTTCTGTCATAGCAGCACTAGATAACTAAGACAGTAACCAATGCCACTAAACAACTTGTATAGAAATTGTTGAATGTGAACCTAAATTGCTGTGTAAACGATCACTGAAAACTCAATAAAATATTACTTTAAAAAACTGAACATGTTTCAAGTACTCAATAGTCACACGTGGCTAATGGCTGCCATATTGAACAGTGCAGGATACTGTCATCATTACAGCAAGTTCTATTAAACAGCACTGATTCCGGAAATACCCAGTGCAGAAATCCTCTACATCACATCTAGAAAGAAGCCTCCTTGGATTAGGACACTCAGGTAGGAAAGCTTGATGAGAGCAATGCTACCCTCTCCCAGGAATGTTGCCACCTTGAAAAAAGTAGGATATAAGTTATCTACACTTAGAGAAGAAACTCAGTAGTATAGCTTTAAGTTTAAGATGCCACAAATCATACAGCAAAGTATCTAGGGATGTCTTTGAAAGAAGCAGGCAGTGATCATGCTTATGTACCCATATAAAGAGAAGCTGCTCAGTGGATCATGTGAAAGCCAGAGACAGAATATTTTAATGAATGGATCATTGCTCTGAGTCTTTCTCCAAAAATACCCCTTACACCAATATGAGGGATGGAACTAAAAAGTTGTTCTTTGACGATGTTCCATCAGTCGGACTAAGTACCTTTAAAATAATGTTCTTAACTGCTTTGAATGAAATTCTGGCATTATATTAATCTCAAGCTTTGTCATTCTCTTTAGGAATGGTGGCGATTCGTGAATATGTGTCTAAGGGAGCTCAGATCAAAAGTCTTCTGGGGACTTTCCCTTAATAAAATGAATTCCCTTGCAGTCAGCTTTAAAAAATTTCCAGGTTTCAAAGTACCTCTAATTTCCTTCCTAACCCACATGAAATCTGAAAGCATCAGTGGGAATCTAAATCCTTGAGATGCAAGAGGCTTCTCGGGATTTTCTGACAATAATGAGAACCAGGAGGATGAAAAGAGAATAAGTACCAAGTAAACAAATGGTAACTTGTTTAAGAAATTCTCTGCCCTTTCACATGAAATAAAGATTGAAGAGAATTAACACCAAACAGGAATCCACAATATGAAAATTCTAAATGACGGGCATTTCCAGCAGAAAGACAGCAGGAAATACATCCTCGCTATTCTGACTCAAAAAGTTAGGCATGGAAGAAAAAACAAGTCAGGCACAGGCTGATAATCTCAGGTAGATTGGCCAGTAAAAACAAGCTGAGCAAACAGAATACCACAGAGGCAGTGATAGGAGGAGGCAATGGCCTAGTTTACTCCAGCCTCTCCCATGACTAGCTGGATGGCCCTGGGCAGGTTCCTTAACCTCTTTGCACCCCAGTCTCCTTCTCTGTAAAATGGGAGTAGCATCACCTGCTTTGTAAGTTCAACAATGCAGGTAGAGTCCCCATCAAGGAGTCAGGTAATCAGTGAGTGCATAATAAACAGCCATGGATTTCCTTCTCTCAGGGTCCAGGTCAAATGCTACTGTGTTCAAAGAACCTTCTCTGACTTCAATTGTCCTCCCTGCTCAGGATTCACTAAGTATTGGAACAAATAGAGGCAGAAAGGGAAAGGGAGAGAGAAAAGGAATTTGAAGTAGAGAAGAGAGGCATGAGCTGAGATGGAAAAAAGACTATAAGTTGGGGATATGAAAGGGAAGAAGGGTAAATAAGTTCAACTTCAAGCCTGGTGGTCTAGGGTGGTGGTTCTCAACCAGGGGCAATTTTGCTCCTTCCACCCCCAACGCTTAGCAAAGTTTGAAGACATTTTGGGTTGTTCTAACTGGGTGGGGAGGATGCTACTGGTTTCTAGTGGGTAGAAGCCAGGGGTGCTGTTAAACATGTCACAGTGCACAAGACAGTCCCCTACAACAAAGAATTATCCAGCTCCAAATGTCAACAGAGCTGAGGTTGAGAAGCCCATGACAAGGAGATTGAGAATACTTTAACAGAAATAGTCAGGTGGAAGAATTAGTTTGGAGCACATGTGAATTTAGTTTTAAATAAGTTGGATGGTGCCAGGAGAACATCCAAATGTTTAAGTTAGTTGAAATAAAGTACGTATGTGTGGGTTTAGGACAAGGGTCAGCAAAGATGTCTATAAAGGGCCACAAAGCAAATAGGTTAGGCTTTTCAGGCCAGATGGTCTCTGTGGCAACTACTCATCTCTGCTGTTGTAGTGTGAAAGCAGCCACAGACAATATGTACATGAATGAGTGTGGCCATGTACCAATAAAACTTTATTTATGGATACTGAAATTTGCATTTCATATAATTTTCATGAGTCACAAATATCATTCTTCTTTCAATTCTTTTTCCAACCATTCAAAAATGTAAAAACCATTCTTAGCTCCTGGGTCATACAAAAACAGTCAGCAGGCTGGATTTGGCCCACAGGCCATAGTTTGCCAACCTCTGATCTAGAACATGAACAGAAAGGGCTGAGATCAGCTGTAATCCTGGGCTTACCACGGCCTTGCAGATCTGAATGAGAACACTGTATAAATATAAACATACCGTATAAACTTATATAATACTGTATAAATATATGGTTTACGCCTAGACTCTCATTCCAGCCCAACTACAAATGACTTTGGTGACCTTCTTCAACAGAAATCCAATCCCTTTGTGTTGTGTTTGGGTTGGAAAGAACTTCTCTGAGTACAGCGATTAGTGTTCAGAAGTTAAATGATTGGTCCGTGCTTGACCATCAGGCATGAGCAGTAGGGAAAAGCAGACACCCAGGTGGCATGAACAGGCAGGTCCTGGTGCAAAGACATCAACACCAGTCACCGTTGACTAGATGGGCATTTTGCCATTCTTCCTCAAACAGAGGGAAGCGAGCAGAATGCTACTGATCAGTAAGCTGCCTGCCTTTCCCAGAGAGCCTAGTGGCTAGTACATAAGACAAATCCCCCAAAAGGGGGACAGGAGATGTCAAGGCAGCATCTATTTGTAGAACCGGTAGACTCAGAACAACACAGCATTTTAAGATAGGTTCAGAACTAAGAGGCCCCAAAATGATTGGGATCATAAGCAGTCCATTTTTTCATGCACTTTGTAGTTGCATACTTATTTCAAAGGAGAGAGGGAAAAATAAAAGAGAGAAAGAATGAACAAAACGGGTCTCAAATTATACCTTCATATGTCTATGGTCAATAAAAAGATGTAAGCGTACCACAAAGCTTTTCAAAAACAAAGAGCTCACTTACTTGCCAGTTCGATCATTTCCATTCTCTCCCCATCGACATCCTGAGCTACAAAATGTAAGTCACTAAGCTCAAATTGGTTGGTCAGGTTAGGGTTCACCTGGAAAAACAGGAAATGAAGTGTCTTTGGGGAGCAGAGCAATACAGGCACATCAGCTTATGCAAAGGTCCTCCATCAACTGGGTGAATTTTCCATTTCAATGGCGCTCTAATTCATAGGTAATTCCCTCCAGGGACCTGTCCCGGTCCCAAGTGGCATTTGGTTTCTTGTCAAAGCATTTAAGTCCCCCTTTACCTACATCTGGCAAAATAAAGGGCACAGGGTTAAGGATAAGGAATCTGGCCTTATCTTGACCTAGGAGACAGCAGTTACGGTAACATAGAGCCTCGATATGCCCTGTGTGTACATACTTTGTAAAGCCAAGAACAGTCTTCCCACCCCCACCTCCACCTGCCTCCTCTGGAAATGGAGACTGGGAGGGATTTGGGACACCTTCTCAAGCGCTACAGACGCCACCAGTGCTGGACACCTTTTCCATGGGCCCCTCGTAATCATGGGGTTCCTCGAAAATTAGCATCCATATTTTGTGGAAATTCAGCATGAAAGCCTTACCTCGTATCGATGTCTGTGTCTTTCTTCTACAAAAGGAACATCACCATAAAGCTTCCCTGTAAAGACACAAAGTGAAATTAACCTAGGAGGAGCTAACTTGAGAACCACAGCCAGGGCATATGTGGGTAGGAAGCCTCTTTGATCTCGATCCTTCCATCAAAGGCCTAAAAATGAACGAGACTCCAGGCAGTAATCTGGATTTTCTTCTCTTCTAGGTGAGGATGGTGATAGCTTCTTTGAAATCTTGAAGCAATTCTCAAGTGAGTAATCCACATTGTGGAAAGGAAAGCCCACTGGGATACAAGTACACCATATACATGGATTCGGCAGGTCTGCCCTCTTCAGACGCCTGCCTGCCGGCAGCACAGAAAAATTGAGTCACGTCCACACCTTCACTTCCATGCAGATTCATAATGGGGCTCACTTTACAAAAGAAGAAAATGGAACCCAGAGAAGTGAAGTGACTGCCCAAAGAAAGCCCCACTGCTTTCTCTACTACACCAACCACCTCCGTGTAACGACACTGGTTTACGCCTCACCTTAACAATGTACTTATGAAATGGCCAATTTCTGTTATATATATACTTAGCACAATTTAAATAAATAACATCTCATGGAAAAAAAGTATTTAATCCTTTGGCCCTGAAATTCAACTTCTAAGTATTAACAAAAAACAAAAATGAGGACAAAGATCTACCCACAACTCTGTGCTGCTGAGTTATTTAATGGTGAACAATCAGAAACACATGGAACATCAGGCCTAGAGGAATGCTTAGGTTAAATGACAGCCCATCTATACCCTAGGTTCTCAACCAGGAGTGTGTGACAGCAAGCTGCCTCTGGAACTGCTTCAAAATGTCCAGGTGCCAAGGATGTGGCAGGCCAGGACAGCATCTTTGGCATGACTATCCGTCAACTGGTGTGGTGATCAGTGAACTGGCCAGTGACTGCAGGCTCAGGAGGAGAGGAGTGGGGATCTGTCATCAGCCCCTGCCACAAACAGCCCCACGGGAGCACATGGAGATGCAGGAGTATGGGAGAGTCTGAGGGCAAGTGACCGTTCCTGTAGTCCCAGCTCTCAAGACACAGCTCCCAGGTTCACAGCCAAGGCCCAAAGAGACGTGCCTACAAGGTTGGAGCTCACGCTCCACCTCAACCCCAAACTCCAACAGAACCTGGAGCAGTGCTCAGTTCAACAGGCAGCAGCAGGACAAACTGTTTCAACCAAGAAAGACCAAATGCCTCGTCTACTTTGGGTTTTTGGCTTGGATAAAGAAAACACGAAGCGGTTGTATTTTCATCCAACTCTGTGTGCTCAGTCAGCATGGCCTCAACTTCCATTCTCAATTCTGTCCATGCAAACTGAGCTCCTGGGGATAATATTAATGATTATGTCATTGTTAGGTGCTGTCAAGTCAGTTCTGACTCATAGCGACCCCGTGCACAACAGAGCGAAACACTGCCCCGTCCTGCACCATCCTCACAATTGTTGCTATCCTTGTACCCATCGTTACAGCCACTGTGTCAATCCATCTTGTTGAGGGTCTTCCTCTTTTTCGCTGACCCTCTACTTTACCAAGCATGATGTCCTTCTCCAGGGACTGGTCCTTCCTGAAAACATGTCCAAAGTATGTGAGACGAAGTCTCACCACTCTTGCTTCTAAGGAGCATTCTGGCTGGATTTCTTCAAGACAGGCTTGTTCATTCTTCTGGCAGTCCGTGGTGTATTCAATATTCTTCGCCAACACCATAAAGGCATCAATTCTTCTTCAGTCTTCCTTATTCATTGTCCAGCTTTCACATGCATATGGGGAGACTGAAAATACCATGGCTTGTGTCAGGCGCACCTTAGTCCTCAAAGTGACATCTTTGCTTTTTAATGCTTTAAAGAGATCTTTTGCAGCAGATTTGCCCAATTCGATACATCGTTTGATTTCTTGACTGCTGCTTCCATGGGTGTTGATTGTGGATCCAAGTAAAATAAAATCCTTGACAACTTCAATCTTTTCTCCGTTTATCATGATGTTGCTTATTGGTCCAGTTGTGAGGATTTTTGTTTTCTTTATGTTGAGGAGTAATCCACACTTGAAGGCTGTGGTCTTTGATCTTCATCATTAAGTCCTTCAAGTCTTCTTCACTTTCAGCAAGCAAGGTTGTGTCATCTGCATAACGCAGGCTGTGAATGAGTCTTCCTCCAATCCTCATTCCCTGTTCTTCATATACTCCAGCTTCTCGAGTTATTTGCTCAACATACAGATTGAATAAATACGGTAAAAGGATACAACCCTGACGCACACCTTCCTGACTTTAAACCATGCAGTATCCCCTTGTTCTGTCCAAACAACTGCCTCTTAGTCTATGTACAGGTTCCTCATGAGTACTATTAAGTGTTCCGGAATTCCCATTCTTCACAATGTTATCCATAATTTGTTATGATCCACAGCGTCGAATGTCTTTGCATAGTCAATAAAACACACGTAAACATCTTCCTGGTACTCTCTGCTTTCAGCCAGGATCCATCTGACATCAGCGATGACATCCCTTGTTCCATGTCCTCTTCTGAATCTGGCTTGAATGTCTGGCAGTTCCCTGTTGATGTAGTGCTGCAACCGTTTTTTAATTATCTTCAGCAAAATTTTACTTGTGTGTGATCCCACATTCTGTTGCATTGCCTGTCTTCGGAATGGGCACATGTATGGAATCTCTTCCAGTTGGTTGTCTTCCAAACTTCTTGGCACAGATGAGTGAGCACTTCCAGTCAATTTGACATATTATGGTGGCTTGCGTGTTATTGTGATGCTGAAAGCTATGCCACTGGTATTTCAAATACCAGCAGGGTCACTCTTGATGGACAGGCTTCAGTGGAGCTTCCAGACTAAGAGACTAGGAAGGCAGTCTACTTCTGAAAAAACTGACCAGTAAAAACCATATGAATAGCAGTGAAACACTGTCTGATATTAATTAAAAAAATAAGAGCCAAACCCATTGCCATCAAGTTGGTTCCAACTCATAGCAACCCTACAGGACAGAGCAGAACTGCCCCATAGGGTTTCCAAGGAGCACCTGGTGGATATGAACTGCCGACCTTTTGGTTAGCATCCGTAGTTCCCCATAGCTCTTAACCACTGTGCCACCAGGGCTCCGTCTGCTATTAACGATAGGGAATATTTAAAGGACAGACTTGGGAAGAAAACAGAAATAGTGGAGGGCAGGAAGTGCCTTTGGGAGAGTGCCAACATGCCACTACATTGGGTTATTCAAGAAAATAATAGCACAATCATCTGCTGTTGCTGTGTGCTGGCGAGTCAATTCTGACTCATGGCGTCCCCATGTGACAGAGTAGAACTGCCCCCATAGGGTTTCCTAGGCTGTAATCTTTACAGGAACAGATCACTAGGTCTTTCTCCCCAGGAGTGGCTGGGTGGGTTTGAAATGTCAACCTTTCAGTTAGCAGCTGAGTGCTTAACTGTTGCATCACTAGGGCTCCTTCAGCACAATAATACCCAGGTAGGAAAATATATCATCAGGAAGTTAGAGAAAAAAAGCAGTTGAAAGACCGTGACCTAACTCTGAGAGGAGTCTGGCTGTCTCCTTTGTGACTGATCCCAGAGGCTTCTGCTCCTATGATCAAAAATTTCTTCTCTGCTTTCTTAATTACCACAGATGACTTAGCAGATCCCATGATAGATCGATCCTGCCGATATTAACAAAGATGAAGAGGAAATGACAAAAACATCCACATTAGGACATAAGGAATTGTATCTTTGAGTTATCAGGACTTGTAGGATGTCGTGTGAACTTTGAAACTGCATGGCCTACAATGGCTGCCTGGCATAAGGCAAACTCTGTTTGCTAAGCTACCTCAGAGGCGACAATGAGGAGGATGGGGCAATGGTCAGTCACATGGACTCTGGAGCCAGGCTGCCTGGCATTAAATTTCACTACACCACTTAATAGATGGGCAAATTATTTAACCTTTGCGCAAATTACTTAACCTCTCTGTGCTTCAGTTTCCACGTCTGTAAAATGGGACGATGACAGTACCTCTGTCCTAGGGCTGTTGTGAGGATTAAACAAATCAGAATATGTGAAACACTTCGAACAGTAAGTAAACCATGTAAGTGATCACTGTTGTTACCTCTAGACCATGAAATCCAAATAGAAAGAATGGAAGCTAGAACATAAGCCCCACAAGATAAGGACCTGTTCTTTCCATTCTCGAGACCAGTGCCTGGCATGACAGCAGGTACTCAATACTTTTTTTTTTTTTTTTTAATGAATGACATACTATGTATGTGGTATGTGGTAACACATGTTTTCAGAACTTAGGAAATTTCATTTTGTGCCTTCAAAATCTTCATCACTAAAAAAAACTATCAAGGATGAATTTACAAAATCAATTCATTGCCATATTTTTGAAAGGAAATAATTAAAATTTCTTTTAAAACCAAATGCTGAGAATCAGTTCAGAATGTTACTAGTTGGCTTCTATTTGATAGCAACTTGAAAACAAACTCAAAATACTCATTCTTGGGCCCTGGAGCCAGGGATTGTGATTTTGTCACTCTCGGGAGAGTGCCGGGCACATGTGTTTTTAAAAAGCCCTATGGTGACTCTGATTTTTTTTTATGGTGACTCTGATTTGGATTTTGGTTAGGGACTCGCCCAGTGTAGGAAGAGGGACATAAACCCTATCTGTTTTAGGAGTGCAAAGAGCCCTGATGGTACAGTGGTTAAAGCCCTCGGCTGCTAACCAAAAGGTGGGGGGTTCAAGCCCACCAGCCACTGCACAGCCGAAAGATTGTGGCAGCCTGCTTCCATGAAGATTTACAGCCTTGGAAGCCCTATGGGGCAGAGTTCTACTCTGTCCTATAGGGTCACCATGAGTTAGAATCGACAGCAGTTAAGTTTGGGGTTTTTGGGGTGGTGCAAACAGTTAATGCGCTCGGCTGCTAAGTGAAAGGTTGGCAGTTCAAGTCTCCCCTGAGGAGCCTGAGAAGAAAGGCCTACTCCCGCTCAATGAAAACCCTGTGGAGCAGTTCTACTCTGGCACACGTTGGATCGCCATGAGTCAGAGTTGACTCAAGGGCAACTGGTTTTAACCGATTGTTATTATTAAAAGAGCTGTATCCCAGACCTATGAGCCCGCATGTTAACCATTACACTGTAGCAAAAGATTTCCCCCAATAAAAGGCAAGCAGCAGCAGCAGCAGCAAAGAAAGCCACACTGCAAAACGGCTTTCATTGGGGTCTGGGAGGAGGCTCGCCAGCTTGTCAATGACACACCACTGTCCCGCAGCCTCGCCAAGCTCCGTTCGAATTTGTGTGTGTCTCAGCAGAATGACAAAGCACCGGGCGTGGCATGGACTTCCAAGGAACCTCAATCCCTGGTGACCTCTTTTAAACTGTTTTGTAAATCACCTTATTAACCCAGGCCAGGATTTTCTGCGTGGTGGGGTTTTTTTGTTTGTTTTTTTAAACTTCTTATCAATCTAATCGTGTCAGGAACCAGAAGCTCTTTTTCTACAATAAAGCTTTGATAAGAGATAAGAAAGCAAAAGCCATTTTTCTAGCTCCTGAAGTTTTCCCACCTTATCCTCATTTCTCTGACTTCACTCCAATTTTAGATGTAACCATTTTCTGTTTCCAGTGCCACCAATTCTAGCCAGAGCCTTAACAACGGGACTCATCAATAGCTTCCTAACTGGCCTCCTGCCTCTGTTCTCTCAGAACAAAAACTTCTTCCTCTTACAGTGAAGCAGAGCTAACATTTTGGTCAAATTCTTCTCCTTACTATGAGGAAATGCAGAGAAGGTGCCCAAAGGAATTAAGTCTGTTCTTAAGCATTAAGCCCCCGCCCTGCAGGTCCAGGTGGCTCTGCTGCACTCAGGGTCACACTCGCCTCCTCCGCCAGCTACACCCAAATCATCTTCCGTGGTCTTACTGCCTCATGTCGTCTTCCCAGAACTTCTCAGAACTGGGATGGGAAACCACTGGGACTTGGTTGCCAGCTGTATAACCCAATTAAATATTATACACCCAAACAATAGACAGGGAGACTGGATACATTAAACAGTTAGGCTACAATCAAAAACTAAAAAATAAACTGAGTATGATAAAATCTGGGAAAGGCCATGGATATGCAACTAATATTAGGTGAAGGGTTATAGATACATAGTTTAGAAAAATATTTTATTTCTAAAGACCTCTACACCAGCTTTGACAATTCCACACACACTGTCATTAGCCTTTTCATAAGACAAAGCCTTTGTAGACAAAGACAACACACACATACAGAACACAGGGCTGAGAGTGAGTGAGCCTCCAGGGATACATTTCTTCTAAACAGAGAAATGATGATTCCCAGGGTTTTTGTCCAAATCAATTTAGATCTATAATCTCTACTTCAGAAAAAGTCATTCATAGTTTTCATAACCCTTAAGGGACTAACAGGTGACTATGAAAACAGAGAGGGATTCTTCTTGTTGAGTATAAAAATTAGTCACTCTAGCAGTTGTGCAAATGGTTAACACACTCAGCCGCTAACTGGAAGGCTGTAGGTTCAAATCCACCTACAGGCACCTTGGAAGAAAGGCCTGGTGATCTACTTTCCAAAGATCAGACACTGCAAACCCTGTGAAGCACAGGTCTACTCTGACGCGCGTGCGTCACCATGAGTCAGGATCCACTTGACAGCAACTTTTTTTTTTTTTTGGTGTCAAAACACTTTCCATCAAAACTATAAATTGTTTTCACGGGCAAGGTAGGCAATACATTTCATTCATACCATTCTTGCAGAAATATGCTAACTAGGAAAAATTCCTACAAAATAAATGTACCAACTAAGAAAAAAAAAATCCTACAAAAGAAATGTGCTGACTAGGAAAAAAAAAACCCACAAACATTCTGTGGTGCTATTCGTTTTTATATTTTCATGACACTCAATTGAGCTGGCACAGTTGTCACACGCTTTTCTGGAGACCTGTGGAAGACCTCAAGCAGGCCTGAGGGTAGAACCTCGCATCTCCCAGAGACCATAGATTCATATCCCAACACGCCTCTTATGAACTACCAAGCACAATTTAAATTTAAGGCAGACCAAAGATATTAGCTAAGCAATAAGCTTTCATGTACTGTTTAAGATTCATAAAAATCATCTGTATTATTTTATGGATAAATAATAACATTAATAAAATGTGGTATATCCATACAATGGAATATTACTCAGCCATAAAGAGAAACGGAGTCTGGATACCTGCTGCGACAGGGGTGAGCCTTCAAAACAATATGCTGGGTGAAAGAAGTCAGTCACAAAGGGACAAATATTGTATGATTCTACTTATATGAAATATTTAGAATAAGCAAATCTAAAGAGACCAAAGTTTCTTAGTGCTTACCAGGGGCAGGTGGGCGGGAGGGGGAAAAGGGGAACTCGCTGCTTAGGGGACACTGAGCTTCTGTTAAGGGTGATGGAAAAGTTGGAAATGGGTAATGGTCATGGCCGAACAACATGATGAAATAACTAATGCCACTGAAACATACACGTGAAGAATGTTGAAAAGGCAAATGATTGGTTACATATATATTTACTGCAATAAAAAAAAATCAACTGCAATAAAAAAAAATCACCTGCAACAACAAAATAATTTTTTTAATCATCAGTGTTGTTTTAGTTCTACTGTAAAGAAAAATAAATCTAAAATCAGTCTTTTTTCCATCAAGGCAGACCAAGTTTTTAAATGTATTGAACATAATGCCCTTTAAAAAAAAAAAACCTTTAGCAATTTATTGTTAAATCTTTTACAGCAGATAAAATTTTAAAACAATCTTCTCACTAACCTTTGTTTTATCACTTAGGCAATTATTTGAACACGGTTTCAAAGAACTTGAAAACAGCTGAAAGCCAAAGAATCGCTAACATCCGTTAAGAGAAAAAAACTTGTATTCTTAAAGAAACATGTTAGTCACTTAGAGAACAAAGGCTTCTTACGCAGAGAAACTTAGGAAATGTTTTCACTTTAAAACTTTTCCTTTTGAAGTTTCTACTCTTGCTAGGACGCACTCTATTCCTTAAACGCTGTTTATCATCCTTAAAGGGGAAACTCATATTTCGGATTTTCTAACGTCACAGGAATGATGCTGATGACACCCAAGATACCTGGGTTCCCTCTGCAGCAGGTCCTTTTGCAGCTTTCCTTTCATTATACTCTTTTCACTTGCTTTAAGGCCCCAGGAACACAGGGCCAGTATCCGTTCCATTCACTCACTGCTATATCCGCACCATCTAGCTCAGTGCGCATGTTACACAGTACATGTGGTTGTCGGTGTTCGTTGTCAACTCATGGTGACCCCATGTGTTTTAGAATAGAACTGCTCCATAGGGTTTTCAAGGCTGTGATCTTTCAGAAGCAGATCACCAGGCCTTTCTTCCGAGGTGCCTCTGAGTGGGTTTGAACTGCCAACCTTTCGGCTAGTAGTCATTAACCATTTGTGCTACTCAGGGACTCACAAGATATATTTATTAAATTGAATTAAGGCCTTTAGTGGGGGGCGGGGGTTGCATTAACTTATTCTCATATAATATGTTAACCTATGAAAAAAGTTGCACAAAAATTAGGAATTAACCTTAGTGGCTACTGGGAGTAGGAAGAC
This sequence comes from Loxodonta africana, assembly GCF_030014295.1. NCBI lineage: Eukaryota > Metazoa > Chordata > Mammalia > Proboscidea > Elephantidae > Loxodonta > Loxodonta africana. The sequence goes on from NC_087369.1 coordinate 18,095,417, forward strand.
CAGCAAATATTAGATCGACATCATAATTTACCTCTCCCCACACTGGGGCTACTAGAGGAGCAGAGAATTCTATTTCTAACCACAGAACTGCCTGCTACCTCAAGGAGTTCATAAATTAGTTGCAAAAACCAAGCAAACAGAAGCAAACAAGTCAATGGGGGACTGGTTTCAACGCAGTGAAGAGAAGAGTGGACTCAAAGAAGTGAGTTTGGATCCCAGCTCTCCTGTGCTGTGAAGTTCCAGGAACATCTGGGAACTCACCAGACCACCCGCTAAGCAGGGTGTTGGAAGAGGACAAGGGAACAGTGGTCACAGTGGGTTCTCATTAAGCCTGAGGTCCAGCCTGTCCAGGGAGGGGAACCTGGGAGGCAGCAGAGACAGGTGAGGATGGTGAAGGGAATGGGGAGAGGTGGAGGGAAGGGGCAAGGGAGACTCCATCCAGAGGGCTGTGATCATACTCGGTCATGTGAACAACACCTGACACCTTCAACAATCAACAATCCTGGGAACTTACTTAATATGGAATTTTCCGTTTTGAAAATAGTTCTTCTTATTCCCAGCCTCATTGATCCTCCCAAATTGCCTGGGTTGTGTTCAGGCATATCAATCACCTGAGAAAACAAAACAAGTATGGTTTTGCCAGTAAGTAAGAAATTAATTTCCCAAATTGCAAGCTTGACTTTGACAGGAATGATCACTGGGTAAGGGTATGCCCTAAGCAATAAAATCTGATCAGTCTCTCCGATTTTCCTGTTCCTGTACACCCATGCTCTCTACACTCTGCACATCACGCTCCCTTTCCATCTCTGCTTCTCGTCTTTCATTCAAATCACTGGTAAAAAATCCATCAGGAGCATCTTTATGAGCTTCCTCCTGACATTAGTCAACTTGTCAGGTCCAGGCGACGTTCACACTTCAAATTCTGAACTTATGGGGCCTCCTACTTTTGTATTCATGTTTCTCCCATGAACAACCCTCTTCTCACTGCCCACTGCAGGCCCTAGAAATTCCATAAGCCAATCTGTCAGTCCTTGTGGAAAAGTATACCAGACGTACTCATTTGTAGAAAACCATCAGAAGGATTCACTTTTTAAAAGGTAATAGCATCCATTCTAGCCCGTTCTGCAGGCCAGACACCTAAGCATCATCCTTGATCCGCCCTTGTCTCTCATTCCTCATAACCAATCCATTAAATCCTAGCAGTTGACCCCTCCACAGCTCCTGCGACCTTCTCCCCAGCTCCAACCACCACCCAAACTACTGGCAGTAGCTTACCAACCAGGCTCCCACGGTTCACATCACCCCAGCCCACCTTGCACAAAATGCAAGCAGAGTCTGTCAAACTGCAAATATTACCATGGCCCTGCATGCGGCCAGCCCAGCCTAACCCTCCGCCTCATCTCCTATTGCTCTCCTGTCACACCTTGAGCTGGTCACCACATCCTTCTTTCAGTTCCTCAGGTAATCTTTCATTCCGCCATGGGGACTTTGCACATGCTGTTCTCTCTGCCTGGAACATCTCCTTCCACTCCCCAACCCTCGGCTTTGAGCTCTCGGCTCATATATCCTGCCCTGGAGCTGGAGCCTGGTCAGGGCATCGATCGTCTGCCCTCACAGAACCAGGTTCTTCCCATCCCCAGACTTCTCTGTGTCTGTACCATCTTTGTGTGCTAGAATGTAAACGTTTGAGAGCTGGGGCAGAGTTCGCTTCTCCAGTGCATCCTCAGCCCTTAGCATTTATGGAACTGGCACAAGGTAAGCGCTGAATAAATGTATGCATGAGCGAAAAAAGAAGCAAACGAACTCTGAGGAAATAATTTCAGATTTATCTTTATGATTACTTCACGGAAATTCAGGAACATGTGATTTTTATGAAAAACCCATTCTTGCTAGTCATTGCTCTGTTTTCTCAGTTCTGTTCGCTATGATCTCATGGTTTGGTTTTTAAGTTGTTAGAAGAGACTACAGCTCAGTGAGTTAACATGTGCTAACGAAATTACTCGACCCTCCCTCTCATAAAACTTTTCTTTCCTTCCCTCCCCCACCCTAAGTGCCACATATTGGTCTATAGGAATCCTTGACAACTGGAATCTCCTGGGGTAAAAATTTTCCAAGAAAATGTTTGATCTTATCAGTGCCCTAGAAGAACTTCCAGAGTCATCTGAACCCTGTGTCTCGAGTATGATCCAAGAGTCACTGGGGGAAAGGGAGGAGAAAAAACTTGATTATGGCCCTTGTCAGATGGCGGGCTCAATTCTGAAGTGCTCTTGGCCGTGGCGCCTCTTTCCCATTGTCCTTGGTTGGCTAATTATGGCTAGATTAAGTGTTACTGGAGTGAGGCAAGAGAGGACATTAGCCTCTAGTTTACAAAGCTAAGCTGTTTATAAGCGCCCAGCCCCTCTATGTATTTTCTAAGGAAGGACAGATAAGACTGCACTACTTGCTATAGACTCATAAGACTTGGTCCTAAGTTTACTGACAGCCTCAATTTCCATTGAAGTTTAAGACAACCTGAACCATCTAGAAAGACCACAGCTTCAAAGCCGTGTGAAGAGCACAATTTCTTTGTTAGAATTGTACTGCCATTCTTTGACCCACCTTTCCTGACTGCATTGGGTCCATCCGCCCAGTTAGTTCACCAGGAGGAGTCTTTTGATGTAGTCTGTTCAGTTACTGGCAAGTGTGGTATTCAAGAAATGTTCCGGTATGAACCATTCAGAATAGAGTAAAACTATCCAACTAAGAACAGGAAACCTGTCTAACTGCTTACTGGGCTGAATTTCACAAACAGCTCAAGATCAGAAAACATTTCCAAAACTAAAGTGAGGTGAAGGAGACAGGAGAAGAAAATACAGGGGCCACTGGGGCTGCCTAAGAGCGTTAAGTACTCCTCCAACATAGGGGAAGTCTAGAAGTTCCTGAGAGAGCAATATGAGAATGTTTTTTAGATGCGTAGAGGTAAATACCAAGAGAACAGCTAGAAGAGTTATGAGTGGGTGAGAGAAAGGGAAGGAGGATTACTGAATTTTTCATTATAGCACTTTTGGAACTGCTGGTGTAAACTCGTACATAGTATTATTCTAATAAAAAATTAAAGCACATATATTGAAATGTATTATTCAGGTTCATATTATCCCTGCTGCTTTTCAGCAGCAATAAACACAACCTTGGGCTGAAATGATAGCACAGAAAGACACACCAAAGTGTAACAGCCTCCATGATCTGCTGATGAAGACTTGCTAGCAGAGAAATCACTGGAGAAGGCAGAGAAAATGCTAGCAAAAAGGCAGGGGAGGAAGTGGAAAGAGGCTCCCAAGTCCAAATGATGCCTGAACATCAGGAAAGGAGAAGAACAGAGGGAGCATTGATGGAAAGCCGCTAAGGAGGGAGGAAGGGGTCGCTCTCTGGTCCCGGCTGAGGAGGCCTCACAGCACCCAAGCACACTTGGTCCAAGGCCAGCAGGTGGCAAGACAAGCTGACAGAGGCAAGGAGGCTTACACTCAGAAAGGTGGTGGCAGGGGGAGGCACAGAACACAGCACGTTTCTGGCCAAGCAGGGCAGCACCAGTGGCCTCACAGAGTGACCAGACAATCCTATCAGCTCTAAAGATGGCGGTGTGACCACCTCTCAGGCTGTCAGCCACCTGAGTAAGCAACCAAAATTAACGAGGACTCTTTGTTCCTTGCATTCCTTCCACAAAAAGCTTGAGACACCAGAGAACATCACAGTGCCAAAAGCTGCCTATTGCATCATTACTGCAGTGGCTGAAGAAAAGAACCTCAGCAAAGCTTTAGTTTTAATTCCAACGTTTCCAAAATACCCTGGATTTGGAATCTCAGAGGAAAATGCCTCTGCCAGGGCAGAAGGTTTAACTCGGCCCCTTTAATTTTCCCTAAACACTGTTTGCCATCTGACTGCATTACAGACCCATCCTTTCTTGGAACAGAGCCATAGAGCATAAGAAAAATAAAAAAGATCAATAAGTAACGAATAGTGGTGGTGATAAAGCTCTAGGAGATGTAAAAGCACCACACAAGGATAAATATGGCACTAATTAACCTTTTGCCAGTGTTTTCTCGAGCCCACAATGAAAGTGTAATGGGTTCAAGCCTTTACTGCACCCCGGGTGCTTTAAACAGTAGGTCCTCTTATCAAAGGCAATTTTAAATGGTGGTGTGTGGGGGCCAGCCTTCCGACCTACCTGGCTGGCGCCAGGTGAGCCCGCCACCCTGGTGTCCCTTGCCTTTGGACTTTTTATTCAAGGACAATGGTGGGGCCTAGCCCTTTCAGACCATTCCCAGTCTCTTAGGCAAAACATACAGTGATTTGGCCTTTCTAGTGTATTCCTCAAGGACTCTTTATAGAGACTGCCAACCTGTTCCTCTCCTACTGTCTAATACATTTCTCTGTTGTTTTTTCTTTTTTTTTCCAAGTTTGCCTTTGATATTGATTCTTTAGGAGTCATATTCAAGCTACGCATAAAATAGAACCAATTTTATATCAATGTTACCTAATGCTGCTTCCCACTACTAGCAACAGCTGTCTCTGTGGTTACAGATCCCATCTAAACTCTCCCACATGGCACTCAAGAGTCCATCCCATCCAGGAACCCAGTCTAGCTATGCGCTCTCCAAGTATTCTAACCTGGGTTTCTATCTCAGCCGGTCTGCCTGATGCCAACTGTGATGGTGAATTCTATGTTATATGAATTTTGTCCCAATTAAAAAAAAAAAACTAACAGAGCTGTTATGGGCTGAATCATGTCCCCCCAAAATTTATGGTGAAGTTCTAACCTCTGGTACCTATGAATGTGACCTTATTTGGAAAGAGGGTCTTAGAAAATGTTATCAGCTCTGTTAACCTGACGTCATACTGGAGTAGGGTGGGTCCTAATACCCTCTGAGTGATGTCCTTGTAAAAGAGAAGATAGAAACACAGAGAGAAGACAGCCAGGTACGTATGCATCGACAAGCCAAGGAACATCTAGGATCTTCCCCTAGAACCTTCAGAAAGAGCAAGGGCCCAGTCAATACCCTGAATTCGACTCCTAGCCTCCAGAACTGAAACAATACATTTCTGCTTTTATAAGCCACCCAGTTTGCGGCACTTTGTTCCAGTGGCCCTAGGACACTACTACAAGAGGAGACTAAGGGCTTGCTGAGTGGGCCTGGGTGCAACGGCGGGGCTCTGAGAGCCCACGAGTGGTCCCCTGCTGCGGGCGGAGCGCTGCTGAGGCCCAGCCCTGCCTCGGACCTGACACAGGACATGTGCTCTCTGTCTCTGCCTCCCACCCTGCCACATCACAGAGCAACATGGGGGTGGAATCTGTGACAGTGAACGCAGTTAGCAGCCCTATAAATACAGACTTATTTTCTGGTCTTTTCAACTTGCTTTTTTTCCACCAGTAAAAGAAGGTGTATGTTACTTCGATCAGGAAAAGAAGATTCTTACACCTTCAGTATTCCTTATTCCTTATGGACTGGAGCATACCAATGATTGTGAAGATGGCGCAGGACCAGGCAACATTTTGTTTTGTTATACATAAGGTCACCATGAGTCCAAGCTGACGCCACGGCAACTAACAACATTCCTTCAGACGTAACTATAACACTTGAATAAAAACCGACTCTGGGCTAACACATATTGTGCAGTTCTCCTCGTGGAAAGGCAAGGGAAGGTAGCAAAGGGAAAAAGAGTTTTTAGTCCGAGCGACTTTAATTCAGGGCTTCAAGCCAGTTCGTTCTGGTTCCAACCCCTGATGAGAATTTGCATTCCTAAAAAAGTTCACAGGCGGTGCTAATGCTGCTGGTTAGGGACTAATTCTGAGAACCATGAGTAGAGCCCACAAAAAACCCCACTGCCATCAAGTTGATTCCGACTCATAGCAACCCCATAGGGTTTCCAAGGCTATAAATCTCTATGGAAGCAGACTGCTATATCTTTCTCCCACAGAGCAGCTGGTGGGTTTGAACCGCCGACCTTTTGGTTGGCAACTGACCGCTTTAACCACTTCACCACCAGGGTTCCTTCTAATAGAGCAATGGCTCTTAAACTTTATTATACATAAGAATGCTGGGGATCTTGGTAAAATGTAGATTCTGATTCTCATCTGTGGTGAGAATACAAATTCCCAGCTCTGCTTTAATTTAATCGGGGACTTTTCATTTGCAGGTGACCGTATTTCATGCACTAGATCATGCGACAGGTGAAGACAGAATGCAAGTCAAGGGCGTCAGGGTTGAAGACACAAATATTTAGTCTACACACCCCACATTGATGGCAAGGAGGAAATCCTGCAGTGTCGCTAGGATGGACTAAAACAAAAATCTATTCAAGCTAAAGTTTGTCCTCCTTGCTGCCAATAGCTAGAAATTTCTGAATCTCCTTCATCAACTCTCAAGGGTCACAAGTTTTTTACATTTTCTTCAGCACAGCTAGCTGCTCATAATAAGCAGTAGCGCACTGTTTTTTTTTTAGAACAAGGGGCGCCCTGGTGGTGCAGTGGTGGTGCTGACCAAAAGGTCAACAGTTCGAATCCACCAGCCACTCCTTGGAAACCTTATGGGGCAGTTCTACTCTGTCCTATAGGGTTGCTCTGAGTCAGAATCGACTCGATAGCAACTGGCTCGGCTTGTCTTAGAACAAGGAAACAAAAACAAGTTTGTAAAAAACACCTGAGGTTTCAAATTTTATACTAAATCATGGAAAGAAGGGGCTGCTTTGGAGAGAAGAGAATTTGAGATGTTAGTTCAACAACTGGGGAGATTTCCCACCCTAGAAAGCTAACAAAGCTGACGTGCGGTAGCTTAAACCTCAGAGGACACTGGTTTATCTCTGGGGCACCACACAAAATAGAGATTTCATGCCTTGGGCCGGAGGAGATGGAAGTACAGTCTGGCCCAGTTGACAAGGGGGTCCAATGGAAGGACAGGCAGCCCCGCTCCTCCAAGGGCAGGGGGCACAGTGGCTGAGTAAGAATCCAGCTTCAGCACTAACCAGTGATGTGACCTGGACAAGTTCTTTAACTCCTCCACAGACTGGGGGTAACAACAGCACTCACAGTGTTGGTGCAAGTATTCCATGAGTTACATGTGTCAGATGCTTAGAACAGCACAGCCCACAGTAAAAATAAGCACTCCACAGGCATGGGCTATGACCCAGAGGCCTCTGAGAACCAAGTTCTAAAGGCAAGCAAGGCAGGCCTGCAAAAGATGGCACTCATAACCCAGGCACGGGCTTACCAGGTGCCATTGACTTGGCTCTAACTCATGGCAACCCCATGTGTGTCAGAGTAGAATTGTGCTCCATGGGGTTTTCAATGGCTGATTTTTCAGCAGTAGATTGCCAGGCCTTTCTTCCGAGGAGCCTCTGGGTGGACCCGAGCCTCCAACCTTTCAGTTAGCAACTGGGTATATTACTTGTTTGCACCAGCAGGGGCCTCCCAGGCAAGGGTTAAAGGTAGAAGGGAAAGTGAACACTGTCCTAGGGCAGGCCCAGGGACAGCAGCACCCCAGCCTAGGCTCCTTCTATCCAGGACCCACTAGGTAAGGGTGCTCTGTTTTAGGGACAACTGCATTTTGTAACTTTGGGATCACAGATAACAAGAACAATGGACAGCATTTCACAGCCACTCTGTTTTACAGGGCGAGTCCCGGTAGCTTAGTGGTTAAAGCACTCAGCTGCTAAACAAAAGGTCAGTGGTTTGAACCCACCAGCTGCTCCATGGGAGAAAGACGTGGCAGTCTGCTTCCGTAAAGATTGTTGTTGTTAGGTGCCGTCGAGTCGTTTCTGACTCATAGCGATCCTATGTACAAAAAAAATGAAATACTGCCCAGTCCTGTGCCATCCTCACAATCACTATTATGCTTGAGCCCATTGTTGCAGCCACTGTGTCAATCCATCCCCTTGAGGGTCTTCCTCTTTTTTTGCTGACCTCTAGTTTACCAAGCACGATGTCCTTCTCCAGGGACTGATCCCTCCTGATAATACGTCCAAAGTATGTGAGATGAATTCTCGCCCTCCTTGCTTCTAAGGAGTATTATGGCTGTAAGACAGACTTGTCCGTTCTTTTGGCAGTCCATGGCATATTCAACATTCTTCACCAACACCATAATTCAAAGGTATCAATTCTTCTTCAGTCTTCCTTATTCATTGTCCAGCTTTGGCATGCATATGAGGTGACTGAAAACACCATGGCTTGGGTCAGTCACACCTTAGTCTTCAAGGTGATACCTTTACTTTTCAATACTTTAAAGAGGTCTTTTGCAGCAGATTAAATGCAATGCATCGTTTGATTTCCTGACTGCTGCTTCAATGGGTGTTGATTGTGGATCCAAGTAAAATGAAATCCTTGACAACTTCAATCTTTTCTCCATTTATCATGGTATTGCTTATTGGTCCAGTTGTGAGCATTACTTGGAAACTCTAATGGGGCAGCTCTACTCTATCCTCTAGGGTCGCTATGAGTCAGAATCGACTCAATAGCAGTGGGTTTGGTTTTGATTTTCTGTTTTGCAGGGACAGGACACTCACACACACCCTGTTCCCGAAGGTGATTGGATTGGGGCAGAATGGCATGGCTGTGGAAGCCTGAGGTGCCCAGGCCTGAAATGAACAGGTCTTGGTTTTCTGGAAAAAATTAAGTCTGTCCAAAGATCAAGCACTTGAACAGTGACGTGATAAATAAATAACCTTTGCCTTTCCATTTTTCCATTACTAGCTTGTGCCTCTCATTTTTTCCCCTTTCTACGGTTCCAAAATGCACTCTTTTAAACACACCCTGCATTTATCACTCATTTCCATGTATTTTTGGTTAATGTTTCATGAGACTATCTAGTGGTAGATTTCGACTGCTAACTGAAAGGTCAGCAGTTCGAACCCACCAGTCACTCCACAGAAGAAAGATTGTGGCAGTCTGCTTCCATAAAGATTTATAGCCTTGGAAACCCTATAAACCAAAAACTCATTGCCATCGAGTTGATTCCGACTCATAGCGACCCTATAGCACAGAGTAGAACTGCCCCACAGAGTTTCCAAGGAGCTCCTGGTGGATTTGAACCACCGACCTTTTAGTTAGCAGCCATAGCACTTAACCACTACACCACCAGGGTTTCCTGGAAACCCTGTAGGGCAGTTCTATTCTGTCCTATAGGGTTGCTATGAGTCGGAATCGACTCGATGGCAATGGGTTTAGTTTTTGGTTTGTCTGGATGTCTGCAACTAACTCTCAAATGGTCTGGGGGTGGGGAGTAGTGTTCATCCATACACCAGCATGCAAATGTACACACATTAATGTTTAGAAAGGTAGATTGGTATTCTTTGTACTATTCTTGCAACTTTGGTGTAGACTTGAAATTTTTTTAAAAAGATGGGGGCAGATGTATCTTGTTAAGCTTGTCCGACAAAAGCCTACTTCCAGGTAAAACAGGATATAAATATAAAAATACCAGAAATCTTCTAAAATCTTGATTAAAACACATTGCCACGATCAGAATATTTTTGACTAAAATCTTATAACTGAAAACAAAATGCCCATTTTTACTCCAAACTGTGAATTAATACGTATCCTATATTGGTGCATACCAAAGTCAACTGATCTATAATAAAAGAAAAAAAAGTATATACAAGACAGTCACAATGCGTGAAATGATAAACACAGGATTGGTGGGCAAGCTTTTAAGGAACTCTCTAAGATTTCATGTTTGTTCTCCAACTAAATAAGGTCCTAGAATTTTTGTGCTGAAAAGCACCAGAGAGATAGAGTCCAACAGTCAATCTTCAATTCGTAGGTGATGTCATGAAGAGCCAGAGAAAATGATATGAGCGTAGAAGCGTACAAGTAAATAAAAGCTGTTAAGTGCTTTTAAACTTGATCTGAAACCCCTCCTTAGAAGATGTGATCAGTATTAGAGCCAATATTCCCTGGAAATGTCCTAGTTCTTTCATGGAATTCTTTCCAATAGGATTAAACTGAGTCTCCAATGTTAAATGCTGGCAATTCGAAAAAGTCTAAAGTGTTTCCAATCAAATTGGGGTAAGTCAAGTGTGGAGCCCTGGCAGCACAGTGTTAAGAGCTCGGCTGCTAACCGAAAGGTCTGCAGTTCGAGTCCGTCGGTCACTCCTTGGAAACCCTATGGGGCAGTTCTACTCTGTCCTATAGGGTTGTTATGAGTTAGAAGCGATTTGATGGCAATGTTTTTTGTTTTTTTTTTTTAAGTCAAGTGTATTTTCAATGTGTTTCTAGAATGATTAACAAAATATATTTGGTAAGGAAACAGTAATGAGAAATAAAAAGCAGACTTGGAAGCAACAAATAACAAAAAGGGTGAAAACAGACTTCATTATTGGGTTGGTCATCTTGCTTCACCAAATAAAACCGCCAATTAATGTGCATCTTCTTCCTAGTCCTTCAACCTGATGCCCATTCATTCATTCGCTTCATTTCATTCTTCTATTCAGTTAAATATCTAAGCACCTATACAAATCAGCCTCAGAAGAAATATAACAGGAATGCTCCTTAGAAGCAAGGATGATGAGGCTTCAGCTTGCTTACTTCAGATACATCATCAGGAAAGACTAGTCACTAGAAAATGACATGATGTTCGGTAGAGGGTCAGTGAAAATGAGGGAAACCCTCGATGAGATGGATTGACACAGTAGCCACAACAATGGACTCAAACCAACGATCGTTGTGCAGGACCGGGAAATGTTTAGTTCTATTATATGTAAGGTCCCTATGAGTCGCAGACAACTCGAGGGCAACTAACAACAACAACTATGTACAAGACTTCAAAGGGGAAACCGCAATTTTTCATCAAAGACCACACAGCCTTCAGTATGGATTACACCTCACAATAAAGAAAACAAAAATCCTCACAGCTGGACCAATAAGCAACATCACGATAAATGGAGAAAAGATGAAGTTATTAAGGATTTCATTGTACTTGGACCCACAATCAACGCCCATGGAAGCAGCAGTCGAGAAATCAGAGGATGCACTGCATTGGGCAAATCCGCTGCAAAAGACCTCTTTAAAGTGTTGAAAAGCAAAGAAGTCACCTTGAAGACTAAGGTGCGCCTGACCCAAGCCATGGTGTTTTGGATCACCTCATATACATGTGAAAGCTGGACAATGAGTAAGGAAGACCCAGGAAGAATTGATGCCTTTGAATCGTGGTGTTGGCAAAGAATATTGAATATACCATGGACTGCCTCTGGTCTGAAGAACAAGCAAATCTGTCTTGGAAGAAGTACAGCCAAAATGCTCATTAGAAGCAAGGATGGTGAGACTTCATCTCGCCTAGTGATGGATTGACACAGTGGCTACAACAATGGGCTCAAGCATGCCAATGATTGTGAAGATAGTGCAGGATCAGGCAGTGCTTCGTTCTGTTGTACATGGGGTCACTATGAGTTGGAATCAACTTGACAGCACCTAACAACAGTAACAACAACTGCAATTTTTAAAACCTATGCAATTCTGTCCTTCTGGACAGGAAGAAAGTTATTTTTTCACGCTTAAATATGCACCTAGATTTACAAAAAATCCCCACACTTAAGCTTTCCAAAATGTGAACTGTGCACAAGTATCAGAATCCCACATTGGAGGGAAAATACAATCTAAGGGGAAAAAAATCCAGGCTGACTCTGGGGACTCTGAACCATTAAGCAACTGCTGAGGTGGCCCTTTATTGGATCTTGCCCTTAATTAGAAATTATCTTCTGAGGTTCCTGCAGTCTTAAGCTTGGGTTTCAAAAACCATTAATAATTACCTTGAAATGGCAAGCAAAAGGAAAATTTCATCATCAGGGTGGTGTGTCTATAAAGACTATAAAAGTCGCATGATCCTGCTTAGCTCTTCGTACTCCTCTTGGATTCTTCTGCTTCCCTGTTGGGCAACCAGGTAAGCGTGCTTTTAGTACTAACTGGAGCTCCTTCTACTTGCATTAACGCTGTGCTTCCTTTTAGAATGGTGTGGAAGAGAATGGTCTGTAAAGGAATTTGGGCCGTCTAAAGGTATTACCATTAGTTTTTTCCAACCAAACAATAGACAAGCCCATAAAATCACCCGAGAGGAATTTGCTCCTTGGAACAATGAATTATACAAGATCAAAAGGGCAATATTTGCCCAAAAGCAAAGATGAGAAGGCAGGAAAGGGTAGAAAATCAGGACAAAAGGAAATGGGGAACCCAGAGTGGAAATGGGGAGAGTACTGACACACTGTGGGGAATGAAACCACGGCCATGAAACGCTTTATGTACAAACTATTGAATGGGAATCTAATTGGTTCTGTCAATTTTCACCCTAATGCACAATGAAAAAAAAAGATATTATCACTAGTTTAGAGGCTAAAAGCTGGGGTCAGGTGTTCCTCAAGACCACAGCCTACGGAAGCCAGACCAGGTGCATGCAAAGTGAAGAATGCCACTAATTACTAATGAAAGTGTTTGGCTCCAGGGACTGTCTCCTAATAGATGGGTTCTAAGAATAGACACTGAATGTACTATCTGAGATGATTATTTTTAAAACAAGTTAACAGAAAAAGGACATTAATGGAAAAACTAGTGAAATTCATATAAGGTCTGTAGGTTAGTTAACAATATTGTAACAATGTTAATTACCTGACTTTTATAATTTTGATAACTGTACTACGGTTATACATTATCAGCATTAAGGGAAGCCAGGTGAAGGATATATGTGAACTCTCTGTATTAGTTTTATACTGTTTTTTTTTAAGTCTAATGTTATTTAAAAATAGAAAGTTAAAAAAAAATTAAGTTGGCAGTTACTGGTGCCATGGCTACCCTCTGCGAGTCTCTCTCCTGACGCTCAGTTCTTCCCTGCCTTTTCTTTATTGTCTCCACCTTCACCAAGGGAACGGCCCCATGGCACTAAGTCTGCTGACCACCCTAGTATGACGCTCCATTTCAGCTTTTTGGTAAATTCATTTCCTTCCCAACTTACAGGACACCAAGATGAGTGTGAAGAAGTCTCCCGCGGAACTGAAGAGCATTTTTGAAAAGTACGCAGCCAAAGGAGGTGATCTGAACCAGCTGTCAAAGGATGAACTGAAGCTACTGATTCAGGCGGAATTCCCAGATTTACTCAAAGTGAGTGCCAAAACAAACAAACCAAACCAGTCGCCGTTGAGTCAATTCGACTCATGGTGACCCCGTGTGTGTCAGAGTAGAACTGTGCTCCATAGGGTTTTCGATGGCTGATTTTTTGGAGGTAGATTGCCAGGACCTTCTGCAGAGGTGCCTGAGGGTAGACTCAAACCTTTCAGTCAGCAGCAAAGCACATTAACTGTTTGCATCACCAAAGTAAATGCATAGCACGCTTAACCAGACCTCTGATGGTGGAGGAGGTGGAGGGGGGAGGAGAGCAGACAAAGTCACAGGCTGTGCTACTAAACAGGGCTTTGGCTGGGGCAGAACACACCACAGCCAGGCACAAGCATTGCTGGACAAAGGACACTCGAATGTGTACTTTCTTCCCCTGGTGTCAGGCCACAGTTCCCATGGGAAGCTCCTTTAAGACAGGGGCCAAGCCTTCTACCCTTCCCCCAGTACCACCACAGAGCCCTCCATGGGCAGCCATATTGACTGGAAGTCATCAGTGCCTTTACCAAGCCATGTCACGAGACCCGCAAGACACCAAGTGCACCACCAAGGCCTTGGATCCAGCCTCTCTGCACGAGGAATTAGGAAAGCAAAGAGGATTGCAGAATACTAGTAGTTAGCCTGGGACGGGCTTCATTTTATAGGTGGGATCCCTCAACAAGACCAACACTCACTTGGCAGTCTGTTCAGAAAACCAGCTTCAGTGCTGACACATTGTCCTCTATGGGCCCCCGTTTATTTCAAAAATATCTAAATGTGTGTAATTTGTGTTAAGCACTTACATTTGTGTTAATGAGGCAGCGAGACATTGTTAACTAACTTTCAGGAAAGGACTAAAAATGGATCCTCTCTGCTCCAGTATATTTTCTTTCCTTTGCAACTGAAAACAATTTTCACAGTGAAGTGACTGTGCAGTTGTGACATCCAACTCTGTTAATAGTTAGTTCCAACTTCGAACCAAAGCATTTGCTTCAAGTGTCCTTGTTATCCAGAATTTAACCAGAAACATCCCTACTACCAATATGACAATTGGGAAGGCTTCTGTTTTTAATACTACAAAGAAAAGCGTCTGAATTCAATGCCTTTATAATCTGATACCACCTCAATTTTATTATGGTTGAAATATAAAACCACCTTAAAAAAAAGTGAAAAGGGCTGGCAGAAAAAGGTACTTTTTAATTAAAAATAAAAAAAACACAAAGTTTTTTTGAGAGCTATTAAATTCTAAAAAAAAAAAAATAACATTTTTCTAAAAGGAAGGAAAATAATAACCTAATAGGAAAACCTAGGTGATCTACTCAAACAAGTTGTTTTGAAAGTTAAGACTGGTGAGTTTCTGCAGTTCCTACCAAAAATATATATATATATAAGACTTTTATAATTTTGTAAAAGGTAAGAACACTAATCATTAGTTTTGAGAGTCTACTTACCAAATCATGTATCTGGTTATATTAAGCCATCTAATTTCCACAAGAATTACTAAGGGTTTTTTTTGTGTACTGTTTGATGAGAAGGTAGTTTGTTCTGTAAACCTTCTTCTAAAGTTCAAAAAAAATTACTAAGGTTTTTCAACTCTGCTGTTTCTATCATCACTTTACATGGTTTAGAATCTAGTAAGCACTTCACAAAAACAAGTGTTTCATATTTTATAAAACAGATGCTAAACAACTAACTTACAGTTGGTTTCGTGATCGTGGCAAAAGGCCAGTGTCTTTGTAGGCATCTTAGGGGTGAAAATATATCTTGCAGATCTAATTTGAAGCTGACCTATAAACTAAACTGTTTACATTAGCTTTCCGAAGTACCATTTTGCCATAGATAGATACGTACCTGAAGGTCAGAGTTGTAACAGCTTTAAGATTCGAGTTTTATGGCAGAGACAAAAATTAAGCCTGCTTAAGACACCCTGGAGCCCTGGTGGCTCAGTGGCTTAAGAACTTGGCTGCTAACCAAAAGGTCGGCAGTTTCAAATCTACCAGCCACTCCTTGGAAACCCTATAGGCCAGTTCTACCCTGTCCTGTAGGGTCACTATGAGTTGGAATCCACTCGGTGGGAATGGGTTTGGTTTTTTTAAGACAACCAGGTCTCTAGGTGACACAAACTGCTTGCTCTCAACTACTAACCTAAAGGTTGGCAGTTCAAAACACCTAGCAGCACCACAGCAGAAAGGGCTGGCAATCCACTTCCATAAAAATTACAGCAAAGAAAACCCTATGGAGCAGTTCTACCCTGTTACACAGGGGGTCACCAAGAGTTGGAATCAACTCGACAGTAACAGATCTGGTTTTTTGCTTTTTTTTTTTTTTTTGGTATAACAGTGTTAAAAATAATCAAAACTCACCAAAATCTGAACGTAAGGTTCATTCTGAGCAGTTATTCTATATGCACGTAGGGAGACCGTTTCGATTCCAGAAAAAGTAAATGGCTGGAAGAAGCTAGGTACCACGGGGCTTATAAAGAGAAGAGGAGAGAGAAATATAGAAGAACAACCATTGTCTAATCTTAATGTGACTGATGGCACCCTGCCCTCCCCCTTTACTGAGATCAACTGATACCAGGTCCCAAGATGGTCTCTGACCCTCTACCCAGCCAGATCTGCTGAATTTCAAATTCAGCAAGCCAGGGTTCCAACAAACAAGATGGAAAGGATTTGCAACTCCGGGTGAAAGAAAAACTGCTGGCAGGATAAATTTTGGTCAGGAATTTCTTTAGAGTGAATATTTGGTTTCATGAGTAAGAAAACTGCCAAATCAAAGCAAGATAACTGCTGTCAATCTCTCTCCAGCAGGAACTGATTGATTTTCTCTCCTCTCCCCCATCCCATCCTTTGTGTCTAAAACCAGGGTTCAAGCACCCTAGATGGCCTCTTTCAAGAGCTGGACAAGAATGGAGATGGAGAAATCAGTTTTGAAGAATTCCAGGTGTTCGTAAAAAAGGTATCCCAGTGAAGGAAAAAACAAAACAGTACCCTGAGCACCGAAAGAAGATGGCCTGGGAGGGCCCCACCCTCCATGGAGTCTCCCTGCGTCTCTGGTTTAATTTGTTACAATTATAGTGATCTGGCTGTGACATCCAACTATTGTTAATAAAGGACTTCTCAGACATGTCTCATTTTGTCAAGTACTGGCCTTCATAGCTTAATAGGTTTCAGAGGAACCTTAGTCCAATTCGGATGCCCAGAATATTCCATGATCTTGTCGAAGACAGTAGATCCTGTCAGAGGCACTGAAAAAATGTTGAAGTGCCAAACCAACTCCCTCACCCGACTCTTCTACCAAAATAACCCTGTTCCTTGCCCTCCCTCACCTCCTACTCAGTGCTCTCATCATTTCCAATCTCAACTCTTATTTCACGCTATTCAAAAGCTAGTGAGAAACAGGCTTCAAAAAATAGACACTTGTCTGTAAAATCGGCTCCCAGCATAAGTTGTACTTTTTGAACGAATGACCGACACAGGAGTAGAAGGAATACAGGACCAAGAGTTGGGGTCCCGCTCCACCACCAGGAGTAGGAGGGATCTCCCTCTGGCAGGCCTACCGGCCTAGCTACTCAGGGTCTCGGTTGGGTAGGTGATATGTAAGATAAAAGGTGACAAGGAAGACAGATGGGCCCCCCAACTCTGCCACCCTGTGCTGCTGGGATCTTATCTGAGAAAACAGCCAAATGTCGAGTTCCACCTGTTGAGTCCAGTTCTGGGGGGTGCGGGGAGGGGGGTAACTTTCTTTTACCCCTTACCTGATACAATTAAATACTGAAGTTCAAGTTAGTCCAGGTTACTAATGTGTTCAAGCTGAGCCAAATAGCCCGTCACCAAAGTGCCCCGGAAGCCAGATTTTTATTTCCCCTTTTATCCTTGGCACAGAAGTCCCTCAGTGGTACAAATGACTAGTGGACTCGGCTGCTACCCAAAAGGTTAGAGGTATAAGTGCACCCAGAGGTGCCTCGGAAGAAAGGCCTGACGATCTACCTCCCAAAAACCAGCAATTGAAAATCTTATGGAGCATAGTTTTACTCTGAAACCCACAGGGTTGCCATGAGCCTGAATCAACTCAACAACAACTGTTTTTGTTTTGTTTCTTACAACCCTCGTCCTCTCAAAAACACGCAAATTTCAGTACTAGGTCCCATTCCCTCTGAACAGTGTTTCTCAACCTTTTTTTTCATTACTGCCCTCCTAAAGTGCCTTTTCAACATTTTTTTCTAATCATGCCCCTCAATGAGATTTAATTCCACATACATACAGTCAGTATATATGTTTGTGTGCTATATGCACAGTTGTGCTTTAGACATGGAGTAAGGCTTTTCTGTTTCCCTCAGCCAGTCCCCCATCCTTCCCACCTTGGGAACACTATCGCCAGCCTTTGAACAATGTGTTTATTTTTTCTAACCCATGCTCCACAGCCAAAATTTCCAAGCTTTACATCCTGGAGTTGACATCAGAAAAATATGGTATTTCCACTTATGAAGAGAATGATACTATTGAAGGTTATTCAGACTGCACAAGGCCTCTGGAAGATTCTCATACGGTCTTACCCTCAAAAACTGAGAAACAGAAAAACTAGGGAAAAGAAATCAAATACTTGGAAAATGAACAATACCCTCCTGAAAAAAGACTGGGTTATAGAAGACATCAAGGAGGGAATAAGAAAATTCTTAGAAAGCAACGAGAATGAAAATACTTCCTATCAAAACCTCTGGGACACAACAAAAGCAGTGCTCAGAGGCCAATTTATATCGATAAATGCACACATACAAAAAGAAGAAAGAGCCAAAATCAGAGAACTGTCCCGACAACCTGAACAAATAGAAAGTGAGCAACAAAAGAACCCATCAGGCACCAGAAGAAAACAAATAATAAAAATTAGAGCTGAACTAAATGAATTAGAGAACAGAAAAACAATTGAAAGAATTAACAAAGCCAAAAGCTGGTTCTTTGAAAAAATTAACAAAATTGATAAACCATTGGCTAGACTGACTAAAGAAAAACAGGAAAGGAAACAAATAACCTGAATAAGAAACGAGAAGGACCACATCACAACAGAACCAAATGAAATTAAAAGAATCATTTCAGATTACTACGTAAAATTGTACTCTAACAAATTTGAAAACCTAGAAGAAATGGATAAATTCTTGGAACAATACTACCTACCTAAACTAACACATTCAGAAGTAGAACAACTAAATAGACCCATAACAAAAAAAGAGATTGAAACGGTAATCAAAAAACTTCCAACAAAAATGTCCTGGCCCAGACACCTTCACTGCACAGTTCTACCAAACCTTTAGAGAAGACTTAACACCATTACTATTGAAGGTATTTCAAAGCATAGAAAAAGACGGAATACTACCCAACTCATTCTATGAAGCTACCATCTCCCTGATACCAAAACCAGGTAAAGACATTACAAAAAAAGAAAATTTTAGACCTATATCCCTCATGAACATAGATGCAAAAATCCTCAACAAAATTCTAGCCAATAGAATCCAACAACACATCAAAAAAATAATTCACCCTGATCAAGTGGGATTTATACCAGGTATGCAAGGCTGGTTTAATATCAGAAAAACCATTCATGTAATCCACCACATAAAGAAAACAAAAGATAAAAACCACATGATCTTATCAATAGATGCAGAAAAAGCATTTGACAAAGTTCAACACCCATTTATGATAAAAACTCTTACCAAAATAGGAATTGAAGGAAAATTCCTCAACATAATAAAGGGCATCTATGCAAAGCCAACAGCCAATATCACTCTAAATGGAGAGAACCTGAAAGCATTTCCCTTGAGAACGGGAACCAGACAAGGATGCCCTTTATCACCGCTCTTATTCAACATCGTACTTGAAGTCCTAGCCAGGGCAATTAGGCTAGACAAAGAAATAAAGGGTATCCAGATTGGTAAGGAGGAAGTAAAGCTATCACTATTTGCAGATGACATGATCGTATACATGGAAAACCCTAAGGAATCCTCCAAAAAACTACTGAAACTAATAGAAGAGTTTGGAAGAGTCTCAGGTTATAAAATAAACATGCAAAAATCACTTGGATTCTTCTACATCAACAAAAAGAACACCGAAGAGAAAATAACGAAAGCAATACCATTCACAGTAGCCCCCAAGAAGATAAAATACTTAGGAATAAATCTTACCAAGGATGTAAAAGACCTATACAAAGAAAACTATAAAACTCTGCTACAAGAAATTCAAAAGGACATACTTAAGTGGAAAAACATACCCTGCTCATGGATAGGAAGACTTAACATAGTAAAAATGTCTATTCTACCAAAAGCCATTTATACATATAACGCACTTCCAATCCAAATACCAATGTCGCACTTTAAGGGGATAGAGAAACAAATCACTAATGTCATATGGAAGGGAAAGAAGCCCCGGATAAGCAAAACATTACTGAAAAAGAAGAAGAAAGTGGGAGGCCTCACCCTACCTGATTTCAGAACCTATTATATAGCTACAGTAGTCAAAACAGCCTGGTACTGGTACAACAACAGGCACATAGACCAATGGAACAGAATTGAGAACCCAGATATAAATCCATCCACGTATGAGCAGCTGATCTTTGGCAAAGGACCAGTGTCAGTCAATTGGGGAAATAATAGTCTTTTTAACAAATGGTGCTGGCATACCTGGATATGCATTTGCAAAAGAATGAAACAGGACCCATACCTCACACCATGCACAAAAACTAACTCCAAGTGGATCAAAGACCTAAACATAAAGACTAAAACGATAAAAATCATGGAAGAAAAAATAGGATCAACCCTAGGAGCCCTAATACAGGGCATAAACAGAATACAAAACATTACCAAAAATGATGAAGAGAAACCAGATAACTGGGAGCTCCTAAAAATCAAACACCTATGCTCATCTAAAGACTTCACCAAAAGAGTAAAAAGACCACCTACAGACTGGGAAAGAATATTCAGCTATGACATCTCAGACCAGCGCCTGATCTCTAAAATTTACATGATTCTGTCAAAACTCAACCACAAAAAGACAAACAACCCAATCAAGAAGTGGGCAAAGGATATGAACACACATTTCACTAAAGAAGATATTCAGGCAGCCAACAGATACATGAGAAAATGCTCACGATCATTAGCCATTAGAGAAATGCAAATTAAAACTACGATGAGATTCCATCTCACACCAACTAGACTGGCATTAATCCAAAAAACACAAAATAATAAATGTTGGAGAGGCTGCGGAGAGATTGGAACTCTCATACACTGCTGGTGGGATTGTAAAATGGTACAACCACTTTGGAAATCCATCTGGCGTTATCTTAAACAGTTAGAAATAGAACTACCATACAACCCAGAAATCCCACTCCTCGGAATATACCCTAAAGATACAAGAGCCTTCACACAAACAGATATATGCACACCCATGTTTATTGCAGCTCTGTTTACAATAGCAAAAAGCTGGAAGCAACCAAGATGTCCGTCGACGGATGAATGGGTAAATAAATTGTGGTATATTCACACAATGGAATACTACGCATTGATAAAGAACAGTGACGAATCTCTGAAACGTTTCATAACATGGAGGAATCTGGAAGGCATTATGCTGAGCGAAATGAGTCAGTTGCAAAAGGACAAATATTGTATAAGACCACTATTATAAGATCTTGAGAAATAGAAAAAACGGAGAAGAACACATACTTATGTGGTTACAAAGGGGGGAGGGAGGGAGAGGGCTTTTTATTGATCAATCTGTAGATAAGAACTGCTTTGGGTGAAGGGAAAGACAACACTCAATACAAGGAAGGTCAGCCTAATTGGACTGGATTAAAAGCAAAGAGGTTTCCGGGATAAAACGAAAGCTCCAAAGGTCAGCGGAGCAGGGGCTGGGGTCTGGGGAACTTGGTTTGAGGGGACTTCTAAGTCAATGGGCAAAACAATTCTATTATGAAAACACTCTGCATCCCACTTTGAATTGTGGCGCCTGGGGTCCTAAATGCCAACAAGCGGCCATCTAAGATGCATCAATTGGTCTCAACCCACCTGGAGCAAAGGCAAAGGAAGAACACCAAGATCACACGACAACTAAGAACCCAAGAGACAGAAAGGGCCACATGAACCAGAGACCTACATTATCCTGAGACCAGAAGAACTAGTTGGTGCCCGGCCACAATCGATGTCTCCCCTGTCAGGGAGCACAACAGACAACTCCTGAGGGAGCAGGAGACCAATGGGATACAGACCCCAAATTCTCATGAAGAGACCATACCTAATGGTATGATTGCGACTAGAGGAATCCCAGAGACAATGCTCCCCAGAACTTCTGATGGCACAGGACAGGAACCATCCCCGAAGACAAATCATCAGGCATGAAAAGGACTGGTCAGTGGCGGGGAGAGAGATGCTGAAGAAGAGTGAGCTAATTAAATCAGGTGGACACTGGATAGTGTGTTGGCAACTCTTGACTGGAGGGGGGATGGGAAGATAGAGAGAGAGGGAAGACGGCAAAATTGGCACGAAACGAGAGACTGAAAGGGCTGACTCAATAGGGGGAGAGCAAGTGGGAGAAGGGAGTAAGATGTATGTAAACCTACATGTGACAGACTGATTGGAATGGTAAATGTTCACTTGAAGCTTAATAAAAATT
This sequence comes from Loxodonta africana, assembly GCF_030014295.1. Lineage (NCBI taxonomy): Eukaryota > Metazoa > Chordata > Mammalia > Proboscidea > Elephantidae > Loxodonta > Loxodonta africana. The sequence goes on from NC_087369.1 coordinate 18,117,173, forward strand.
AAAAAAAAAAAAACTGAGAAACACCACTTGCAAACTACTGCCTTTGCGACCCAATTTTTTTTAACCTAATGAACTTCAAGTGTATCCTAGATACATCAGTCAAGTTGGTGGCCATCATTTCCCCAGTGGCTTGAAGTGCATCCTTGAAGGCCCTCCAAAGCAGGCAGCAGAGCACATGCCTACACTCCCCCTCCCCTCCACCTCCTCTGCCCATAGAGCGGGCAGCTGGTCACCTGACGGGAAAAAAAAAAACAGTTGCTGTTGAGTTGGTTCCAACTCATAGAGATCCTATGTGTACCAGAGTAGAACTGTGGTCCACGGGGTTTTCAATGTCTGATTTCCCTCTTCCAAGGCACCTCTGGGTGAACTCAAACCTCCAACCTTTTGGTTAGCAGCCAAGCACTTAACCTACTGCACCAACCAGGGATTCCATCTAATAGGAACGGGGTGCCCATCCTCGAGCTGGACTGGGCCAGGCTCCATCTCTGAGGAGTTTGTTCTCAGAGAGAGGCTAAGTCCTGGCTGATGGGAAATCTGTAACAAGATGGGGCTGGGTGGCCAAACTGAGCTGAACTAAAGATGAGTAGGCAGTAAATAGTGACGGTGATGGTAGAGGTGTGGGGGGGGGCATATGGATATATGTTCGAATTCACTTCAACATGCACTAAAACATCTCTGGAAGGACATACTAGAAACTAATAATATCAGTTGAAACAGTTAAGCACTCAGCTTAACCCACCAGTGACTCTGCGGGAGGAAGACCTGGCGGTCTGCTCTCATAAAGATTAAAAAAAAAAAAAATTTTTTTTCTTTTTTTTTACAGCCTAGAAAACCCTATGGGGCGGTTCTACTTTGTCACACGGGGTTGCTATGAGTCGAATATCACTCCACGGCACCCAACGACAACACATTACAAGAGGATTGGGGGACAAACGGGGGGAGCAGAGATGGGAGGGGCACTTTTCACTTTGTATCTTTTGTATATTTTACGTGGCTGTGTTGTATTAAAAAACATAAATGAGAATTTTTGAATAAAAAGAAAACCTTTTTAAAATTCCATGTGGTTGCTTTTCATGATAAGCTTCTCTGCCCTCTCTTATTTAAATCCCCTACATTTGGGGAACAGAGTATCATTGTGGAGATTTGGGGGGAAAGGGCATAATTATAGAGGCTTCCCCCAATAATAAAATATAAGTCATTGGAAGCTATTTCAAACATTCAGAAACTTCACCAGAAAACAAAAGGAAAATGACTTCTAACCTTTCCATCAGGAAACAGGGATTTTAATACCCCATTGAGAAAATGCTTAAATACAATTTGTATCCCGTTCTAATTCAATAGAGAACATCCTCATGGCATGGAAAACCTTAAACATTTCCAATGACTAATTATATTCCACTGGAATAATTATATTCCAAAACCAAACCTGTTGCCATCAAATCAATTTCAACTCATAGTATAATAACTAAAAAAAATTAACTAACCCGTTGCCATGGAGTCGATTCCGACTCATAGAGACCCTACAGAACAGAGTAGAACTGCCCCATAGGGTTTCCAAGGAGTGGCTGGTGGAGTCCAACTGTTGACCTTTTGGTTAGCGGGCAAGTTCTTAACCACCAGGGCTCCCAAAGTATAATAGTCTTAACTATTTCCCCACTGTGGGGCATTTTAGACTGTTGGCATTTCTGACTCTTTCAAATAATGTTATAATGAGTGCCTGTTCATACCTCCGGTGACATTTCAGATTTCCTTAGGAGAATTTCTGAAGCACAAATGACTGAGTCAGACGGTATGAATACTTTTATGATTTGTGAAACAGACCACCTAACTGATCTCCCAAAAAGTTGTAGCAATTCGTATATCTACACACAGGGCAGGGGAATACAGGCTTCACTCCCCAGACGGCATTTTTTCCTGCTGCCATGGCGACCTCATGTGTGTCAGAGTAGAACTGCGCTCCATAGGGTTTTCAGTGGCTGATTTTTCAGAAGTAGATCGCCAGGCCCTTCTCCAGAGGCACCTCTGGGTAAACTTGAACCTGCAGCCTTTTGGTTGGCAGTCAAGCACATTAACCATCTGTACCACCCAGGGACTCCTAGGCAGCATTAGACAGTCTCGTTTTAACAACCTTACTAGTCACAATAGTAGACATCTTTTGTTTCTGGCTTTAACAGGAATCCCCTACTATTTCACCATTAACTTTACTATCGGCTGTTGGTTTGAAAAAGATATTCTTTTCTCTTGTTTAAGAGGTACCCTTCTCTTCCTAGTTTGTCAGGAGAATGTCAGCACCAGGGTTTGGATAGTGTAGACTGCTAATTGAGCATCTGTTTGTGATAGGGGGTTACTCTTTTTCTCAAACAACATGACCTGTCCATCAATTTAATTCCTGAGATAAACACGCTATCCAGTCATGATGGGTCATTTTTTAACACTCTTAAATGAGGTGTCCTAATAGTTCATTTAAGGAGCCTTGGTGACACAACAATTAAGCACTCAGCTGCTAACTAAAAGGTTGGTGGTTTGAACCCACCCAAGTGGCTCTGCAGGAGAAAGACCTGGCAATCTGCCCTCGTAAAGATTACAGCCTAGGAAAACTCTGTGGGGCAGTTCAACTCTCACATGAGGTCGCTATGAGTCAAAACTAACTCGACGGTACCTAACAACAACAGTATTTCATTCAAGATTTTCACATCTATTCCTAACCTGCATTAGACTGTAGTTTGGAGTTTTATTTTGTTGGTGTGTTTATCTAGGTCGTGCTAGCTCCTCATTTTAGCCCATGTTCTGGTTCTCAATCAGCCCCTTGCAGAGTAAATATACATTATCTATTCCAACTCCAACATACACAAAGCATCCACTATGTGCACGGCATTATACAAAATGCCATAAAAGCTACAGATTTCCGGATCTCTAAGACCTAAATTGGAGGCCTGGTGGCACAGTGGTTAAGACCTTGGCTGCTAACCAAAAGACTGGCAGTTCGAATCCACCAGGTATTCCTTGGAAACCCTATGGGGCAGTTCTACTCTGTCCTATAGGGTCGTTATGAGTCGGAATCGACTCACTGATGATGGGCAACGAGAAAAAACCCCAAGCAAACACAGCACATCCATGTGAAAGGCAGGTCCGGGAGCACACATACTATGTCTTGGGTAGAAAGGCAGGTATGAGGAATAATGCGGGTACACCGGCTACAGATCATGAAAGTCCTTGGCTGCTGTGCTAGCGTCAGCCCAAGGTCAGATTGGGAGCAGGTAGGACCACAAACAGAAACCTGTGCATCAATGTTCACTGTAGCACTTTTCACAACAGCCAAAAGGGGGAAACAACTCAAATGTCCATCAACAGATGACTGGATAAACACAACGTGGTATATCCATACAGTGGAATACTACTCAGCCATAAAGAGAAATGAAGTCCTGATACCGGCTACAACATGGATAAACCTTGAAAATATCATGCTGAGTGAAGTAAGCCAGTCACAAAAGGACGAATATTGTATGGTCCCACCCATATGCAATATTCAAACCAAAAAAAAAAAACAAACCCAGTGCTGTCAAGTAGATTCCGACTCATAGCGACCCTATAGGACAGAGTAGAACTGCCCCATAGAGCTTCCAAGGAGCACCTGGCAGATTCGAACTGCCAACCCTTTGGTTAGCAGCCGTAGCACTTAACCACTATGCCACCAGGGTTTCCTTATGAAATATCCAGAATGGGCAAATGTGTAGAGACCAAAGTTCATTAGTGGTTACCAGGGGTGGGCAGGAGGAGGAAAGGGGGAGTCACTGCTTAGGGGGCAGGGAGTTCATGTTAATGGTGATAGAAAAATATGGACACAGATAGTGGTGATGGTTGTACACCCTGATGAATATAATCAAGGTCACTGAATTGTACAGATAAAAAAAATGTGGAATTGGCAAACGTTTTATTATACATATTTTTACCACAATAAAACAATTAAAAAAAAAAGAAAGAAAGAGCAGACAGGCTTAGGAGTCACAGAGTGACATGAATGTGTTTTATGAACACCAGAGGTGGGCCGCAACTGAAGAGTCTGCAAGGGTGGGGGGGACACAGACTGGAGTTGGGGCTGGGCAGGAGGCCTCCACAGCCAACCAGGCAAGCTGGGAAGGCCTCAACGGAACAGGGGCAGCATGTAGGAAACACATGGAAGAGAAACTTCTGCAAATAGCTGAGATTTACTGGCTGGGACAAATTAATGCTTGAAGTTTAATTGTCAAGACAGGTGGAAATGGGTGTAATGTGTGTGTGGTGTCTGTACGTTTGTGTGTGGTGTCTATACGTGTGTGCAGTGTCAGTTGTGTGTATGGCCACCTGGTCTTGATTCCAAGACGGACCTGATCTCCCATCTCCACCCAGGGCTCACCGGGTCTCCTCACTCATCGACTGCAAAGCTCCCATCCCCACTGGACGGCACACTCCAGAAGGTGAGGATTTTTGTCTGTTCTTGCATATGTATGTATTTCCAGGTCCAGAATGGGGCCTGGCACCCAGGTGGGGCTCAGCAGGTTTTTGCTGAATGGATGATTCTTTTTTTTTTATTGTACTTTAGATGAAGGTTTACAGAACAAACTAGCTTCTCACTAAACAGTTAGTACGCACATTGTTTTATGACACTGGTTAACAACCCCACAACATGTCAAAACTCTCCCTTCTTGACCTTGGGTTCCCTATTACCAGCTTTCCTGTTCCCTCCTGCCTTCTGGTCCTTGCTGCTGGGCTGGTGTGCCCCTTTAGTCTCATTTTGTTTCATGGATCTGTCCAATCTTTGGTTGAAGGGTGAACCTCAGGAGTGGCCTCATTACTGAACTGAAAGGGTGTCCGGGGGCCATACTCTCCGGGTTTGTCCAGTCTCTGTCAGACCAGTAAGTCTGGTCTTTTTTTATGAGTTAGAATTTTGTTCTACATTTTTCTCCAGCTCTGTCCGGGACCCTCTATTGTGATCCCTGTCAGAGCAGTCAGTGGTGGTAGCTAGGCACCATCTAGTTGTACTGGGCTCAGTCAGGGGGAGGTCGTGGTAGCTGCTGAATGAATGATTCTTAACGATGTAGTCACTGAATCTTGTTGGTTCTGTCCACACAGTCTCTCTGCCAGCCAGGTCTTTCCACGGAAAGCCCTGCTGTAGCCCCGCCCTTTTATTGCAGACAAGGCTACTATAGTCATCAACCTGCTCCCTGCTGGAGTCTTTTCTGCGTGCAGTGCCAGCTGGATCTTTCAAAAGCACCTATTCTGTTGAAAAGCCTTCAGTAATGAGTATACTGATGGCATGATATTTCAGAGGTGACATGTATTGCCTTCTTGGTTCACTACTGCCTTTAAGATTTTGATTTTTGACACTGACACCCAAGTTACCTCCACAGATCTGCACCAATCGCCTTGTTAACCTATACTTCCCTACAGGAGCCATGTGCTTCAGCCACGCTTGTTGTCACCATCAGCTGCTGTGGAGTCAGCCCCAACTCACGCTCCATGCCCAATGAAACAAAATGCTGCCCATCTTGTGCCATTCCCATGATCACTTGCAAATCAGACCACTGTATCATAGCAACCTGCAAGCCTTCACTGACAGACAAGTGGAGGCTGTGGATGAGGTGCACTGGCTGGAAATTGAACCTGAGTCTCCCACATGGAAGGCGAGAATCTACCATTGAACCACCAATGCTCCTCAGCCAAGCTACTTGCTATTTTATGACCAAATCTTGGACACTCCAGCCTAGGCTACGCCTCCTCTCCTTTCTACTAAGTCTCCAAGCCTTTGACAATATTCCCTTCTTACATTAACCCGGGGTATTTTTTTCTGACTCTGAATTCTTAAAGTATCTACAGTCTACTTGTGCTGTCCAACACCATGGCCATGGGTCACACATGGCTACTGAAATTTAAATGAAGACTAAATAAAATTAAAAATTCAGTTCCTCAGTGGCAGTAGCTGTATTTTGAGTACTTCATAGCCACACGTGGCTAGTGAATACAGAACATTCCTTCATCACAGAAAGTTCTAGTTGACAGCACTGGTAGCATTCATAAGGGCGCCCTCCCATGCTGCCCATATATTTGGTTATCTGTTTCATCAGTCTATGTCTTGAATCCCCAAGTAACCTGCAAGCAGGGCTGTGGCAGCAGCTCATTTGTAATGCACCGTGCCTAAGAGTACGGTTACGTGGACACGTTCTAAACGCACAGTGACTCTTTTCTTTTTAATAATCTCTTTCCACTAGCATTCAGTGATTTCTACTGCAAAAATCTTTGAAGTCGTTGAAATACGTCTTCCTAAGGCATTTCCCACTAAGCTCAAAGTACAAAATCTTTAAAATATATTAGCTTAGAACCACTCACGTAACCACTCATTTCTTGTTAAAATTATGGACTAGCCTTGTGGCTCCCTAATGGGGCTCACTCCCAATCACGTCACCTCCTTCTTTCAAAAGAAAGACTCGGTTAAGAGGGAGGGGCAGGTGGAATGATGTCCTAACCATTAGGCAGCAACCAACCATCATGCCTGGAAGGAGAATATTCCTTCCTCTAGACAGAAAGAAAGCAGGAGCCCTGGTGGCACAATGGTTAAGCGATTGGCTGCTAACCAAAAGGTTGGCAGTTCAAACCCACCCAGTGGCTCCACAGGAGAACAACCTCTTACATAAAGATTAAAAAAAAATTTTTTTTTTTACAGCCTAGCAAACCCTGTGGGGGAGTTCTACTCTGTCACATGGGGTTGCTATGAGTCAAAATCAACTCAATGACACCCAACAAGATAGAAAGCAGTTACCAAGCCAACATCCAGCTATCAACTCTGAACCTACCGTCCCCACAGGGACAGTATCAAATGACTATTAGGATCTCAGACTGGTCCATCAAAGGCTATTTTATCCATATGATGGCTGTACTCCTGATGACTGCTTTTATAAGAAAAAAAGCTCTTTAGCCCAAACTGCTCTCCAAACGACTTCTATAAGATCTTTTCATTAGTGGCGAAACGCCTGCTTCAGTGCTCTAGGTGCAAACCAGTCCTCGAAGAAAAAAACATTGCCTAAAAGATTACTTTGGACTCCCCCAGGTGGTGCAAATGGTTAAGCGCTCGTCTGCAAACCAAAGGTTGGCAGTTTGAGTTCCCCCAGAAGAAAGGACTGGAGATCTACTTCTGAGAAAAAACAGAAACACCAAACCCACTGTCATCGAGTCAATTCCGACTCATAATGACCCTATAGGACAGAGTAGAACTGCCCCATAGGGTTTTCAAGGAGCGACTGGTGGATTCCAGCTGCTGACCTTTGGGTTACCAGGCGAATGCTTAACCACTGCACCACCAGGGCTCCCAAAAGCAGCCATCAAGCACCCTATGGAACACAGTTCTACTCTGACACGCATGGGATCGCTGAGTCAGAATCAACTCAACAGCAACTGGTTTGGTTTTGGTTTTTAAACAGTTATTCTAAGCAGGCTCTGTTTTGTTTTTTAAATACCTCTTAATTTGCTTTCCATATGAAGTTGTTAAAATATAACATGGAAGAGGAAAATATTTAAAACCAGGCTCCAATTAAAGGCAGGAAAATGTTATGCATTAATTATGCTTAATGTATAACACAAATTACCCTTCATCTGAATCTACTTTAACTTATATGGGACTATTTCACAAATCCACTATATCAGCCATAAAATTAACTCTAGCTTTGAGAATCCCTGGACCAAAAAGGGGTAAAAGGCATCATATCTGGGATAAACAACAAAAATTGAAATATCAAATATCACAATCTCAAATTTCCATTTCCATCTGCTTAAAATGCTTCAGATTTCTCACTTGTCCTTACCAAAACCACCATCCAAGTGTGCATGTGTGTGTTGATGTGTTTTGAAGGTAGGGCATGAATTCTGTTCTCAGGATGTTACATGTTATATAAATGCCGATTTTTTTAAGTTACCTTTTTCAATAATCAGAAAATAAATGCTTGGAGCTAAGCATATCCACATACCTACACACTAGATTTTGACCATTCTTTCTGTATACGCCCCAGAAGCCCAAAACATTCTAAATTAAAGTCCACAATGCTGTGAGCTACCCTCCAGCTGAACTGGAGAGATCTGACTCCAAATTCAAGGTCAAGGGGGCCAGCAACAGCCAAGTGATTCACGTCGAGTCAGAATGTAAGCTAGCTATGGCTGTCTTGCTGGTAAGCACCATCTAGAAAGCAGAGAAGACTACTCTGAAGCAAGTCAAAAAATCCACTTTGCTATGTTGTTGTTGTTGTTAGTTGCCATCGAGTTGATTCCGGCTTATGGTGATCCCATGTGTACAGTGTAGAACTACTCCATAGGGTTTTCAAGGCTATGACTTTTTGAAAACAGATCACCAGGCCTGACATCTGAGGCGCCTCTGGGTGGGTTCGAACCACCAACGTTTCAGTTAGTAGTTGAGCGCTTAACTGTTTCTGCCATGATTTGCCATGATTAAGAACCCTAAATATTCCAGAACCTTCTATTTCATCTTGTGGATTAAGCAGAGAAGTGATACAATAAAATAAATTTTACTCACTCTCCCCTAGGTACTCTCAGGCTCAGAAAGAGTGTACCTTCATCCTTACAGAAAAATCTATTTCTCCTTTTATGGGTATAATGGACACTTCCTCTTAGAAACCTGTGCTGGGTGCCGGTGTCTACTGATTTCATGAGCAACCACAACATGCATCATGCATGCCCAATGAAGTCAGGATGCCCCGGAAGCAGATTTTAGCAGTAAATATACCTGGAAGAAAGCTCCTAGTTTCCAAAATGTTTACTTTTTTGCCTAGAAGGGCCAGAATGGACATTGCTCACGGCAAGTAACTGCTATTTGCTGAAGTCTCCATGATTTCTTAGGCTTCATGGTGCTTGCTGCCTGGTGGATCTATTATCTTAGTCTTTTTCTTTAATAAGACTTCCCCCATCATCACAAATGCTGGTTCTTACAGCTATTTTTCTCCAACAAACTGACTGCAGGCCATAAAGACATTCAAGAGCAATTAGGTTTTATTGTTCTCAACTCACTTATGGGTAGAGAAGCTATCAAAATGGAAAATGCACATGTCCTCTGACTTAGCAATTCCCCTTCTAGGAATTTATCCCTTAGGCATGTTCACATGTGGGCACACAAGGACATATGTACATGAATACTACTTTGCAGCATGATTTCAAGTAGCAAAATACTAGACATGACCTAAATAGTCATCAGTATCAGACTGGCTAGATAGATAGTGAGCATCCCTATAGTGTACTGCAGCCCTGGTGGTAGCATAGCGGTTAAGAGATTGGCTGCCAACCAAAAGGTTGGCAGTTTGAATCCAGCAGTCATTCCTTGGAAACCCTATGGGGCAGTTCTATTCTGTCCTACAGGGTTGCTATGAGTCAGAATCAACTAGACAGGAACGGGTTTGGTTTTATGTAGTACATAGCAAGAAATGTGGAAGACCCCCGTGCACTGAGGTGGAGTGGTAAGTACAAAAAGCAAGGTGGGGAACCGTGGATCAAGCATGCTCACACATGCACTTTTTAAGAAAGAACATATATACATACGTGTGGGTGGCTGGGTGGGGGGTGTACACACACACACACACACACACACACACATACAATCTCTAGAAGAATAAAGAAGTTGCTGCTGGGGAAGGGAGCCGAGATGGGGCAGACGAGAAGCAATTTTATATCTCTTCCATAGGACTTAATTTTTTTTTTGCCCTATGGATAATCTTTTTTTTAATTTACATATATATATATATATATATATATATATATATATATATCCAGTACAGGATAGTCATCAAAGAATCAACCGCGCCAGAGCTATCTAACAGTGGCACCTACTGGCAAAATCACTTCCTATTCCAAAGTATTAGCTTAGAAAAGAAAACCCATTTGCCTGGCACAACCTTTTCAAAATTAGTCCAGAAATATGTTTATAGTAAAGCCTCATAAGGAACTCTTCACTAGTATTAGGTCTTCTGAGCCTGAGACGTAAAAGTGCCATCTGGCTGGGAAGTTAGGGTTCATTATGGTTTGAATTGCAAGCTATAAAAAGGGATGAAGACTCTCTATATCCTTCCGTGGTGTAATCGCCAGTGCATAGTGTTAAGTGAAAAAGGCAAGGCAGGACACGATGTGCAAAGTACACTACCATTTACCTAAGAAGGCAAGGAAGCTGCAAATACACTTACACATTTACTTATATTTTAAAAATGGAAAGATAAACCAGGCAAAAAATTTAATGGTTGCCATAACGGAAGGAAGCGGATAGGCTGGAGGGGAGAAGGATACAACTAGATTTCTCTAAATCAGTGGTTCTCAACGGAGGCAATTCTGTCCCTGCCCCCAGAGCACATTTAGCAATGCCTGGGGCGCAGTGGTTAAGAGCTATGGCTGTTAACCAAAAGGTCAGCAGTTCCAATCTACCAGCCGCTCCTTGGAAACCCTATGGGGCAGTTCTACTCTGTTCTATAGGGTCACTATGAGTCAGAATCAACTCGACAGCAATGGGTTTGGTTTTTTGGTTTTAGGGAACATTTTTGGTGTCACAGCTAGGGGAGGTGCTATTAGTATCTAGTGACTAGAGACCAGGGATGCTGCTAAATATCTTACAGTACACAGGACAGCCCCCACAGCAAAGAATGATCCAGCCCAAAATGTCAATAGTGTCAAGGCTGAGAAACCCCTGTCTAGTCAATTCAGTCTTCCACTCTTTTTAGGCAACAATTTTTTATCTTCTCATCTGTAACCTCTAACACCTCCTCCGCTCCCACACTCTCAGATAAAAGCCCAATATGACATCCACCATCATCCTCAGATCCGTAGGCAGATATTTTCCTTCCCTTCTGTAACAACGGCGTACTGCCTGTGCTTCTAAGGGAAACCCTCATCCACACGCTGGCTCCCGTCCTCTTTCCCCAACTCAAGGACCTCAGAACTACAACTGCCCCCTCTCTTCCTACATAATCAGTTTGCTGTCTATTGGTTCCATGAGTTGGAATCGACTCAATGGCAACTAACAGCAAAAACACTGGTTCTTTCCACATCAGAGCATCAATGTCTCTCATCTTCAAATAAAAACACTCCCTTGACCTACACCCCCCTCCTGCTTCCCTTTATGGCAAAACTCCTTGTAAGTCATCTCCAAGGTCTCTCCTCCCTTTCACTTTGAATCTGCTTTCTTCGTCTTCAAGCCTCATGGGGCTACAGAAGCTATTCTTGTCAAATGCAGCAGTGACCCCTGCACTGCCAGGGGCACATGACACATGTCATTGTCACCTGACTTGGTCCAGCATTGGACACAGCTCACCCCCAGCTCCTTCTTGAAACACTTCATATGCCGGTCTTCCAGGAGACCCCTGTCTTGGTTACCCTTCTATTCCACATCACAGGCTGCTCCTTCTCACCCTCTTGATGTTTAGTCAAATCACTGTACTACAAGTCCACTTGGAATAGCTTACTCTGTGAGGTTATGCCAGCACAAAACATGCACTTTGAGTCACCGATGTCACCTTGCTTTTGCTTTTTAGACATTGACTTCCATCAAAATTGAATTTTGTTTTATAATTATGTAAAATATATGCTTGATTCCAAAATCTTATCTCCAGTACAAGGTTTTCCCAACCTTGGCAGGACTGACATTTGGGATCAGATAATTCTTTGTTGTGGGGGCCATCCTGTACATTGTGGGGCATTTGTCCACTAGAAATCCCCCATCATAATGACCAAACATGTCTCCAGTCATTGCCAGATGTTCCCTGGGGAACACAATTGCCCCAGGTTAGGACTACTGGTCTACAAAACTGTAATAGGATTGAGGAAACACCACGGGCTCACTTGATGTTTAAACTGGCTGTTTTATGGTAAGGATCTAAAGAGAAACCAGTCTGCACACAGGTTATCAACAAAAACTCTGGTTTTGGATATGTGGTCAGAAAAAAATTCAGTAATTATGCTAATCCTGTCTTAGGAAGAACAATTAGAATGAACAGCTATTTTGTTTCAAACATGAGTGTCTATTCTGTGACAAGCAATGGGGATAAGACAAGTAAGCAAGACCCAGGCTGTGCCTTCACAGAGTGCACCATCAGCCTAGTGAGCAGAGAGTTTAAACATTAATCACAGTCATGTGGAGCACTCACCATTAGAGGTGTATGCAGGGCACAGGGGGGTAGAGATGGGAGTGCTCAGCCAGCCCGACGGACAGAGATTAAAAATAAATCACGCAATGCAATCTCTATCAGAATCTCAGCTGACTCTTTGTAGAAATGGAAAACCCAATCCTAAAACTCATAGGAAATTCAAGGGACCCAGAATAGACAAAATAATCTTGAAAAAGAACAAAATTAGAGGATTCACACTTTCCATTTTCAAAACTAATTACAATGCTACAGTAATCAAGACAGTGTGGTTCTACCATAAGGATAGACAATATAGAACAATAGAATAGAACTGAGAGTCAAAAATATACCTTCACATTTATAGTACATAGATTTTTGACAAAGGTGCCAAGAAAATTCAATGAAAAAAAGAAGAGTTTTTTTCAACAAATGGTGTTGGGACAATTGGTGTCCACATTTAAAAGAATGGTGTTGGACCCTTATCTTACACCATATACAAAATTAACTCAAAATGGGTCATAAACCTAAATATAAGAACTAAAACCATAAAAACTCTTAGAAGAAAACACAGGCATAAATCCTCATGACCTTGAATTAGGCAATGGTTTCTTAGATATGACAAGAAAAACACAAGCAGCAAAATAAAAAATATATAAACTAAACTTCATCAAAATTAAAAACATTTGTTTTTAAGGACGCTATTAAGAAATGTGAAAAGACAGCCCAAAAGATGGGAGAAAATATTTGCAAATCAAATATCTGATAAGGGACTTGTATCCAGAATATACAAACACCTCAAAAATAAAATGACAACCCAATTTTAAAAATGGGCAAAGGATCTGAATAGACATCAATCCAAAGATGATATGCAAATGGCCAATAAACACATGAAAATACGCTTAAGATCATTAGTCATTAAACCAACCAAACCCACTGCCATTGAGTCAATTCTGACTTATAGCAACCCTATAGGACAAGAGCAGACCTACCCCACAGGGTTTCCAAGGAGTGCCTGGTGAATTCGAACTGCCGACCTTTTGGTTAGCAGCCGTAGCTCTTAACCACTATGCCACCACAATAAAATACCACTTTACCCCCACTAGGATGGCTATTAAAAAAAAAAGGACAATAACAAGTATTGATAAGAATATAGAGCAAGTGGACCCCTCACACAGTAGTGGCAATGTAAAATGGTGCAGCTGCTTTGAAAAACTGTCTGGTAAGTTTCCTCAGACAGTTAAACATAGAGTTACCATATGACCCAGCAATTCCACTCCTAGGTATATACCCAAGAGAAATGAAAACACAAGTCTGCACAAAAACTTATATAAGAATGCTCATAGCAGCATTATTTATAATAATCAAAATGTAGAAACAACTCAAATGGCCATCACCTGACGAATGGATAAACAAAATGTGGTCTATCCATATAATGGAATATTATTCAGCCACAAAAAGAAATAAAGTACTGAAGGATCTGGAGCAGGATGGCAGCATGAGCAACCTCATGCTCCTATCTGCCCACACACACACAACAGAAATTGGCAGAACCAACTTTGTCAGCACTCTGGAAACCAGTCAAAGGGCTACAGCAACTATGCAAACATCCAATCAAGAAAAAGGGGATACATCTAAACAGTAGGAAAGCTTTGGTTTTCTACTCGCCTGCACCCAACTCCCTTGCAGGCTTGGTGTGGCCACCATAAAGTAGCAGCGGCCCCCATTCCCAGAGAGGAAGCGTGGTCTCTATCTCTATTGAGAGCAGAGCAGACTATCTTAGAGCTCACACAGGGCTGAGGCACAGTGGTCAATGACCTAACACAGTAACTACCTGTAGCCTCCTGGGGCTAAAGAGTGCAGTTAAGGCATACAATAGACACCTAAGGATCCCTGGTGGCATGGTGGCATAGTGGTTAAGAATTCAGCTGCTACCCAAAAGGTTGACAGTTCAAATCCACCAATTGCTCCTTGGAAATCCTATGGGGCAATTCTACTCTGTCCTATAGGGTCGCTATAAGTCAGAATCGAGTCGACAGCAATAGGTTAGATGCCTAAAGACTGGATGGAGAGGTTGCAGAGATAGTTTCTTTTGGAAATTAAGGCTTTCAAAAGCACCACATAGGGGGATTTGAGAAAGCTGCATGCATACTCAGGGCAAGACACACACTCAGAAATTACCTGTGAAGACCCTATGCCTTCACCTTGGGCTGATCCCTAAGCTCAGTGTAAGCCTGGCTAGGTGGTAAAGAGTCTCCCCTCCTCTCTGCACAGAGCCCATTTGTAAACACTGGGAAGTTTTGTTTATTTGTATGTTTGTTTTTCTTCCACCCCAGCATTCAAGGAAATCTTTGTCAAAACCAGCTGAATGCAAAGTAAGAAACAGAGACTTCAGTGTCCACGCATGTCCAAAAAGGCAGTCTTTGCAAAAGTAGTTAGAGGAAGTCACTAAACAAATGGACAACTACAGCCTTAAACAATTTAAAAATAAAAGACAAAACACACAAAAAACGCAAACCCTGGGGAAAGGAAAGAATTTGATTATCAGAGTTACCACGTTATAATAGTTAACTTTCCCAGTTTCAACAAAAAATCACAAAGCATACAAAATATAAAAGGATAGCTCACTCAAAAGAACAAAATAAAGTGGCAGAAACCAAACCCAGGTAAGACCAGATAACGCACTTCCGAGACAAAGACTTTAAAACAGCATTATTAAATATGCTCAAAAAGCTAAAGGAAAATACAAAGAACTAGAGGAAATCAGGAAAATGATACAGGGACAAAATATCAATAAAGAGATAGAAATTATAAAAAGGAACCAAACAGAAATACTGGAACTGAAAAGTACAATAACTAAAATTAAAAAACCCACTGAGGGGATTCAACAGCAGATTTCAGCTGGCAAAAGAAAGAATCAGCAAACTTGAAGATAGGACAATTTAAAGTATTGTGTGATTAGCAAAAAGAATAAAGAAAAGTGAACAGAAATTAAAGGGACTTGTGGGACACCACCAAGCCAATCAACACACACACTATGAGAGTCCCAGAAGGAGAACAGAGGCAGAAAGAATATTTGACAAAGGGGCAAAAACTTCCCAAATTTGACAAAAGACATGAATCATAAGATACAAAATCCAAAATCCAAAACACTCAATGAATTCCAAGTAGGTAGGATAAACTCAAAGAGATCCACGCTTAGACACATTATAATCAAACTGTAAAAAACCAAAGATAAAGAGATAACCTTGAAAGCAGCAAGAGAAAAGCAAATTATTACCTACAAGGGATCCTCAGTAAGATTAACTGCTGATTTCTCCTCAGAAACCTTGGAGGCAAGAAGGCAGTGGCATGACATATTTAAAGGGCTGAAAGAAAAAAACTGTCAACCAAGAATTCTATAACTGGCAAAACTGCCCATCAAAAAGGAGGGCAAAATTAAGACATTCTCAGATAAACAAAAGCTGAGGGTAATTGTTACCACTAGACCTGTCTTATAAGAAATGCTAAAGGGAGTCCTTCAGGTTGAAATGAAAGGACACTAGACAGTACCTCAAAGCCGTATGAAGAAAAAAAGATCTCCGGTAAAAGTAATTTCATGTATAAATATAACAACCAGTTTTATGGTAATTAGGTTTTGTTATAACTCTACTTTTTATGTCCTACATGATTTAAAAGACAAATGTATAAAAAATAATTATAAATTTATGTTACTGGGTACATGATGGAAACCCTGGTGGCGTAGTGGTTAAGTACTATGGCTGCTAACCAAAGGGTCAGCAGTTCAAATCTGCCAGGCACTCCTTGGAAACTCTATGGGGCAGTTCTACTCTGTCCTGTAGGGTTGCTATGAGTTGGAATCGACTCGACGGCACTGGGTTTGGTTCTTTGGTTTGGGGTACATAATGTATAAAGATGTAATTTGTGGTAACAACAACATAAGGGTGGAGGAATGGTAAAGGAACAAGAGATTTTGTGTTATTGATGTTAAGTTGGTATCAATTGAAACTAGATTGTTACACATTTAAGATGTTAAATGTAATCTCCATGGCAACCACAAAGAAAATACCTAACAGGCAAATGCATAGAGACAAAAATTTATTCATGGTTACCAGGGGCTGAGGAGGAGAGGGGAATGGGGAGTTCTTGCTGAAGGGGTGCTGAGTTTCTGTTTGGGGTGATGAATAACATTCAGAAATAGATAGTGGTGATAGGAGCACAACATGATGAATGTGATTAATGTCACTAAATTGTACACTTAAAAATGGTTAAAATGCCAACTTTTTAATGATATATATATAAAACCACAATAAAATAAATTAGAGAATTGAAATACTGACACATTCTACAGCATGAATGATCCTTGAAAACATTATGCTACAAGTGAAAGAAACCAGTCACAAAGGACCACATACTGTATGATTTCATAGAGACAGAAAATAGATTAGTGATTGCTGAGAGCTGGGAGAGATGGGGGCTTGGAGGGTGACGGCTAAGGGGTATGGGTTTTCTTTTTGGGATGATGAATATGTTCTTGTGCTGATGGTTGCACAACTCTATGAATATACTGAAAACTACAGAATTGTACACTTGAAATAGGAGAATTGTACAGTACGTGAATTACATCGTAATAAAGTTCTTATCAAAATAAATCAGTTGTGAAATGTGTGCTCTGTTAGGGGCAAGTGCAAGGCATAGGGGACAGAGGTAGGGAAAGAAAAAAAATTAGGAAAGGCTCCCAGGATGAAGAGAATGTTGCTGGCAACCAGGTTTGTTTGTTTGTTTTCATGAAATTCTTCGTTGGTCTTATCGAGGTTCCAGGGAAAGACGGATGCAGGAAGGAGGACATCTCGAGAATAGGGAATCTCAGGATGTGTTTGAGACACTAGTTCAGATTGCCCAAAAATAAACCCCAAAGCATGGGAGGAAAGGGATGCCACGAGATGAATTAGTCAAAGACACAATGGCCTTTGGTGTCCAGCCAAGAAACTTGGACTGGATGTTTTAAGCGAAAAGGACTCAGTGGAAGAGCAGCTGAAGAACGGTTGTCACTTTTGTTTTAGAAAGGGAGACAACCGCCAATGTGGAAAACAGATAGACAGGGACGAGTCTAGAGAGAGGACAGTCCATTTATTTATATTGGCTGTTATAAATTGTTGTCACAGCCAATTTAATCCTTTGCTAAACATTAGGCTTGAAAGCTGCTGCAAAGAGAAATCAGTCCAGGATTGGGTCTTCAAGGCATTGCCAACAAGATGAATTATACATCAAACAGGGTATATATGTATAACAATGTATACATACATACACACACTATATGTATATATATGTATATAACTTCGAAAGTTCTGGTGCTTATTAAGGAAATCCACCACACAATTAAAACAAAAGACAAGAATCACATGATTTTATCAACTGATGCAGAAAAGGCATTTGACAAAGTTCAACACTCATTCATGATAAAAACTCTCAGCAAAATAGGAACAGAAGGAAAATTCCTTAACATAATAAAGGGCGTTTATACAAAGCCAACAGCCAGCATCACCCTAAATGGAGAGAGCCTGAAAACATTCCCATCGAGATCGGGAACCAGACAAGGATGCCCTTTATCACCACTCTTATTCAACATTGTGCTGGAAGTCCCAGCAAGAGCAATTAGGCTAGAGAAAGAAATGAAGGGCATCCAGATTGGCAAGGAAGAAGTCAAAGTATCTCTATTTGCAGATGACATGATCTTATACACAGAAAACCCTAAGGAATCCTCCAGAAAACTACTGAAACTAATGGAAGAGTTCAGCAGAGTATCGGGATACAAGCTAAACACACGAAAATCAGTTGGATTCCTCTACACCAACAAAAAGAACATCAAAGAGGAAATCGCCAAATCAATGCCATTTACAGTAGCCCCCAAGAAGATAAAATACTTAGGAATAAATCTTACCAGAGATATAAAAGACTTATACAAAGAAAACTACAGTACACTTCTGCAAGAAACCGAAAGAGACTTACAGAAGTGGAAGAACATACCTTGCTCACGGATAGGAAGACTTAACATTATAATAATACCTATTCTACCAAAAGCGATCTATACACTTAATGCAATTCCGATCCAAATCCCAAGGACGTTCTTTAATGAGATGGAGAAACAAATCACCAACTTCATATGGAAGGGAAAGAGAACCCGGATAAATAAGGCATTACTGAAAAAGAAGAACAAAGTGGGAGGCCTTACTTTACCTGATTTTAGAACCTATTATACCACCACAGTAGTCAAAACAGCCTGGTACTGGTACAACAGACACATAGACCAGTGGAACAGAATTGAGAATCCACCATAAATCCATCCACATATGGGCAGTTGATATTTGACAAAGGCCCCAAAACAGTTAAATGGGGAAAAGACAGTCTTTTTAACAAATGGTGCTGGCATAACTGGATATCCATCTTCAAAAAAATAAAACAAGACCCATACCTCACTTCATGTACAAAAACAAGTTCAAAATGGATCAAAGGCCTAAATATAAAATCTAAAATGATGAAGATCATGGGAGAAAAAATAGGGACAACATTAGGAGCCCTAATACATGGCATAAACAGTATAGAAAACATTATAAAGAATGTAGAAGAAGAACTAGATAACTGGGAGCTCCTAAAAATCAAACACCTATGCTCATCCAAAGACTTCACCAAAAGAGTAAAAAGCCTACCTACAGACTGGGAAAAAGTTTTTAGCTATGACATTTCTGATCAGTGCCTGATCTCTAAATCTACATGATACTGCAAAACCTCAACTGCAAAAAGACAAATAACCCAATTAAAAAATGGGCAAAAGATATGAAGAGACACTTCACTAAAGAAGACATTCAGGTAGCTAACAGATATATGAGGAAATGTTCACGATCACTAGCCATTAGAGAAATGCAGATCAAAACTACAATGAGAGTTCATCTCACTCCAACAAGGCTGGCATTAATCCAAAAAACACAAAATAATAAAATGTTGGAGAGGCTGTGGAGAGACTGGAACACTTCTACACTGCTGATGGGAATGTCAAATGGTACAACCACTTTGGAAATCAATTTGGCACTTCCTTAAAAAGCTAGAAATAGAACTACGATACGATCCAGCAATCCCACTCCTTGGAATATATCCTAGAGAAATAAGAGCCTTTACACGAACAGATATATGCACACCCATGTTCACTGCAGCACTGTTTACAATAGCAAAAAGATGGAAGCGACCAAGGTGCCTATCAACGGATGAATGGATGTATAAATTATGGTATATTCACACAATGGAATACTACGCATCGGTAAAGAACAGTGAGGAATCTGTGAAACATTTCATAACACGGAGGAACCTGGAAGGCATTATGCTGAGTGAAATTAGTCAGAGGCAAAAGGACAAATATTGTATAAGACCACTATTATAAGAACTTAAGAAATAGTTTAAACTGAGAAGAAAATATTCTTTTGCAGTTACGAGGAGTGGGAGGGAGGGAGGGTGGGAGCAGGTATTCACTAATTAGATAGTAGATAAGAACTACTTTAGGTAAAGGGAAAGACAGTGCACAATACAGGGGAGGTCAGCACAATTGGACTAAACCAAAAGCAAAGAAGTTTCCTGAATAAACTGAACACTTTGAAGGCCAGCGTAGCAGGGGCAGGGGTCTGGGGACCATGGTTTCAGGGGACATCTAAGCCAATTGGCATAAAATCTACTAAGAAAACATTCTGCATCCCACTTTGAAGAGTGGCGTCTGGGGTCTTAAATGCTAGCAAGCAGCCATCTAAGATGCTTCAGTTGGTCTCAACCCACCTGGATCAAAGGAGAATGAAGAACACCAAGGACACAAGGCGATTACGAGCCCAAGAGACAGAAAGAGCCACAGGAACCAGAGTCTACATCATCCTGAGACCAGAAGAACTAGATGGTGCCCGGCTACAACCGATGACTGCCCTGACAGGGAACACAACAGAGAACTCCTGAGGGAGCAGGAGAGCAGTGCATTGCAGACCCCAAATTCTCATAAGACCAGACTTAATGGTCTGACTGAGACTAGAAGGACCCCGGTGGTCACGGCCCCCAGACCTTCTGTTGCCCCAGGACAGGAGCCATTCCCGAAGCCAACTCTTCAGACAGGGATTGGACTGGACAATGGGTTGGAGAGGGATGCTGGTGAGGAGTGAGCTTCTTGGATCAGGTGGATACTTGAGACTATGTTGGCATCTCCTGCCTGGAGGGGAGATGAGAGGGTGGAGGGGGTTAGAAGCTGGGGAAATGGACATGAGAGTGGAGGGAGGGAGCAAGCTGTCTCATTAGGGGGAGAGTAACTGGGAGTGTGTAGCAAGGTGTATATGGGTTTTTGCGTGAGAGACTGACTTGATTTGTAAACTTTCACTTAAAGCACAATAAAAAGGAAAAAATATATATATATCATAGCGCTTAATGAATTTAGGCAAGAACCAGAAACAAAATGACAATGGCAGAGCCAGAAAGAAAACAAACCACTTACCACAGGAACGGGAGTATTTGGATCAAATTCTGTGGAATCAGCATCTGAGGATTAAGAAAAGAGTTCAATAACTTACAAATATTGCTGCAAATCTGTGTTTTGTATTGTTTTGTTTTGTTTTAATAAAAGGCTGTTAGTAAACTTTGGTCTTACCTTTCCAGTTAAGGCAGTTTCTTGCAAACTCAATCACTGCTAGCTGCATCCCAAGGCAAATTCCTATTTTAAAAAAGCACGTATAAAAAGTAAATGAACACTGGCAGTTCCTCAAAAAGATAATTAAACACAGAATCACCATATGACCCAGCAATTCCATTCCTAGGTATATACCCAAGAGAGCACAAAGCAGCGACACAAACAGATACTTGTACACCAGTGTCCATTGCAGCACCATTCACAATAGCCAAAAGGTGGAAACAACCCAAATGTCCACCAACAGATGAATGAGTAAACAAAATATGATACGTACACACAATGGAGTATTTCTCAGCCATAGAGAGAAATGAAGTCCTGATATATGCCACAACATGGATGAACCGTGAAGACTTACACTGACTGAAATATGCCAGACACAAAATGACAAAGATTACATGGTGCCACTTACAGGAAATATCTAGAATAGGCAAATGTATAGAGACCAAAGTTTATTAGTGGTTACCAGAGGCAGGAAGGAGGAGGAAACAGGGAGTTATTGCTGAAGGGGTATTGAGTTTCTGTTAAGGGCGATGAAAAGCGTTCGGAAATGGATGGGGTGAGGGTTGTGCAGCATGAGAAACATAATTAATATCTCTGAATTGCACAAGTAAAAATGGTTGAAATTGCAAATATTTTGTTATATTTTACCACAGTATAAAAAATGAACGAACATATGTTTATTCGTATTTTCTGTTCTTGGTCTGTTGGTCTGTCTCCTCCATCCAGAATGCAAGGCTTGAGAGCAAGACTCTGTTTCTTCTGTTCACTGCTTTATCCTTCACACTCAGAGCAATCCTGGGCAGACAGTACGGAAGGGGTTTAGACTACCAAGGAGCAAACTAACTTGCCCGGTTGAGGAAAGCGCCTGGCTCCTTCAGAGACTACCTAACAACACTCCAATTCAAGGGTCTTCTGGGCTGAGACATCACACACAGCATCACTCTTCTCAAGACAATTTCATAGCCCTAAACATGGACTTTACAGGCTAGACAGGCCAAGGGCTAGGATCTAAGGAGCACCCGCTAAGAGCAGTGAAGTGAGGGGTCTGCTAATCCACACAACTCCCCTATAACGTTCACAGAATGAAGAAAAGCAGCAGCTGAGGGGAGGTGGCACCTCCACTGTGGGTGTTATTGTGATGGAGGGCAGGGAAGAGAGACACAAAATCATACTGAACAGAGAGTTCCATAATAGACCAAGGAAGAGACCTGTGAAGGCCCAGGCTGTTGCCATGGGGATATCCCATAATCCATCTCTTCATTCAATGTGGGCTCACTGTGCACGGGCACACATCAGGTTAGAGATAAATTAAACAGATATCTCCTGAATTCAGGGACCTTACAGCCTATGTGTGTGTTTGATTCTCTCCATAAACAAATACCAAAGAACATTCCAGATGTTATTATAGACATATACAAGGTATACTGGGGACTCAAAGGAAGAAGCAATCAATACTACCGGGCACACCAGGACAAAAGTCGATGAATGTGAAATAGCTGAGTGCTTTGGGGGAACTTCAGAAAGTTCCATATGGCTAAGACATCAAGAGATGCTGTATTCAAGAGAAAGCTAAAGAGTTGCAAATGATTCTACACAGTCAACAAAATTACATAATGAACCTAACCAAGTTTAGACAGTAACAATGCAAGAGTACTTCAAAAGAAAACAATTGCCCAGATGAACCGAAATGGGTAAAACAAAACAAGGTGTCAAGCTTACTCCTGATTTTTTCTGTAAAAATAGACTCCAAATGGGCAGCATCTAGAGAACTAACCAAAGACCAGTCAATGGGGAAAATGAACAGTCTGCTGATACTAAAAAGGAACCAAGCCAAGGCACTGTTCATAAACTCAGCCAAAAGAGCCAAAGTGCAGTGGCAAACACTGCCTCTCCCACTCGCCATGTTGCCTGAAGCCCAGCTCCCGGGCTACCCCATACTTAAGGCTCCACATCACCTACTTTCACTGGCACAGAAGCTGGCTGTGCATTGCAATTTCAACAAAAGCATTAAAAAGGCCAGAATGCACCAAATTTAACAGAGCAGTTCCCTGTGAAGTTAGATGGTCTTTCCAAATGTGTTTTCTGTAAGGAACGTAAAAATTTCAATTCAAACTTTTTTTTTCTGATTACAAAGAATATTGTGGAGTTTTGCTGACTGGTTCTTTACTTGAGGTGGTGAGAGGATGGGTGGTGCAAACAGTTAATGTACTCGGCTGCTAACCCAAACGTTGGAGGTTTGAGTCTACCCAAAAGGACCTCAGAAGAAAGGCCTAGTCATCCACTTCCAAAAAATCAACCATTAAAAACCCGGTGGAGCACAGTTCTACTCTGACACACAGGGGGTCGCCATGAGTTGAAACTGACTTGGAAACAACTGGTTAAGGGCAGGTGCAGACAGTGACTTCTCCCAGCCTGTTGCTATACAACCAGAACGGTGGTAAGTTCTTCTAGCAGATGGAGAGTGGACAAACATTTTCTGGAAAGGGCCAGATAGTAAATATTTTAGGCTTTGCAGGCTGTAGGGTCTCAAACTCTGCTATTGTACTGCAAACGCAGCCAAAGACAATATATAATCAAATTGGTGTGGCTAAACTATGGGGGAGTTTTACTCCGTCATACAGGGTCGCTACGAGTCAGAATTGACTTGACGGCACTGGGGTTTTTTTTATGTTCCAATAAAACTTTATAAAAACAGACCGCTGGCCAAATTTGGTCTTCAGGCTATAGTTTGTCAATCCCTGTAGCAGACTATTCGCTGCCTGAACTTTCAAATCTGAGTTCACACCTTTCACTCTCCTGTTAAGCGTCACCCCTACTAGGTATCAAAAATCTAATACATTCACAGGATGATTAAAAAACTTAAGTTTTACCCAGAAAAGGAATCTTCTTTGTCCTGGCCCAAGAAATCGCCTGGAGTTTTCCCAATGTTCCTCTGATTCCGAAGCCTCCTGGCACAAGAATACCACTGTAATTGACACAAGAGGAGGGTAAGTTTGCCGAGCCTCTCTTCCCAGCCTCTCTTTTCAGCCATTCATGCTTACTGATCCCCAATCCCATGCTTAGCGCAAACACTAATGAATATGCTTGAGGTCTCCTTTCAGGACTGACTGCAAGATTTCAAATCCTGAACTTTCTTCTTGAAATCTTCCTGGTGATATAAAGAAGCTGCAACACTTCCTCACAACTGACCTGGATACATATTGGCTGACAGGACTTTGTGGCATCTAAGCATAGTAACCAAGAAATCTAATTTAATTAAACATGGCACTAGGAGAAGAATCTAAATAAAAACAGGCTAAGGTTCTTTTCACGGGGGTAGTGTTAGTTCAGTGGTAGAATCCTTGCCTTCCATGAAGGAGACCCGGGTTCGATTCCCGGCCAAGGCACCACATGTGCAGCCACCACCTGTCTGTCAGCGGAGGCCTGCGTGTTGCTAGGATGCTGAACAGGTTTCAGTGGAGCTTCCAGACTAAGACAGACTAGGAAGAAAGGCCTACTTCCAAAAATTAGCCCATGAAAACCCTACGGATCACAATGGTTCGGTCTGCAACTGAACATGGGGATGGTACAGGACGGGGCAGTGTTTCGTTCCATTGTGTGTGGGGTCGCCATGAGTCGGGGGCCAGCTGAATGGCAGCTAATAACAAGAAGGTTCTTTTCAAAGCACTATTATAAAAATCTTAAGATCTATTACATAATTAGAAAGAGTTAAACTGGTAAAAATCAGCCTAAGATTTCAACTGCCAATTAAGTAGTGGAAAATGAAAATTTCCCAGCTAGAAGACACCTTAGAGACCTTCTAGGCCAACACTCCTTTGACTGAAGTCAAGAGAAGAATCAGGGAGGGTGATGCTTCCCTCGTGATACAATGCTGCCCCCAAGAGTTCTACTGATTACTTACAAAATAAAACCAAGCAGAAAAGGATGTTGCAAAGAAAATACACTCAAGAGGGAAGGGTTCTCAATCTTGTACTTTAATTTTTTATACGTAAAATTCATCTCTGCATCTCTCAGTACAATCAGACCTCTTATGCTAAAGGTCAAACTTCAACACATGTTCTCTCCCATACCGCATCCAGTTCCCCCCTAAATAAGCCCAATCCCAGTGCACATGCCAGAGACATTAGTGTGGCACGTTTCAAAGTGAACGTGGTGTGAAGGCAGCACAGCCACCTACAACAACCACAGTATCCCACGCTCCCTCTCGAATGCAGAAAAATCAGTCACTGGGGGTTAAGTGAAAAGCACACTAGCACTCCCCAGCTGCCTGGTGGGGGTGCTCCCTGGATACTCACTCGGCTTTGCATATCTTCTGCCATGCTTCATGGAATTTCACAGGGTCTTCATTTTCTGTGACCTGCTCCAGGTCAACGGAGTCTATGTACTAAAAAACATCCATCAGATAAAAGGAACATTTAATTGAAAAAAAAACTCTTAAAAATACTGGTACCATCTAACACTATGACACATTGTTCGATAACTGTTTACTAAGCCAAACACTGTCCTGGACACCAGCGATAGAAAAATACATCTCTGTCTTGTGGCTCTTATAATCTTTCAGGTCTCTGCACTACCGTGTGACAATGGCATTACCTTAGGAAGTACCTAGGAGCCACACCTCATCTAGACTTGGGCACTGGAGGAAAGAAGGGAAGGAGCAATGTCAGAGAAGATTCTCTGGGGGATGTGATAGCCAAGAAGCTCAGCCTGGAGGATGAGTAGAAGCAAATGAGGATGTGTGCACTTACGTTGGGAAGAGGGTGAGGAAGGTGTGCAGGGGACAAAGGAGGAGGGGAGCCATGTATGAAACCTCAGGCCAAAGTGCAGCCAGTATGAAACCCCAGAAGAAAGAGAGAAAGTGGTGGCCACTCTGGGACCTTCAGAAGAGGCTCCACCCAGCCAAAGGAGAGAGAGATCTGATTGGCTGGGGCGAGAAGGGTGAAGGATAAGCCACAGTACAAAGTTTGCACTTGAAGCCACTGAAACATCTTGAGTAAGGCGTGACAGGAACAGAGAGCTCGGTACTTTAGAAAGATCACTTGGGGTTTGACATGGAAAATGGAGGGAAAGACTGGCGGCTGGAAGCCAGTCGGGAGGCTGCTGCAGTAAGGCAGCCCAGATACACACATAAACAAACTGGGCTGCAAAATGATACAACTAGTGCTTGAAGAGCTTAATTCATCTGGTTAGTCCACTAGAAACCTGGATCCAACATACATATAATGAGTAAATATGCCCCAGGCATGGCCTAGATCTGGGATTGCATCAATTCCAACTTATAGTGACCCTATATGACAGAGTAGAACGGCCCCATAGGGTTTCCTAGGCTGTAATCTTTACAGGAGCAGATCACCAGGTCTTTCTCCCGTGGAGCCGTTGGTGGGTTCGAAGCCAAGTGCTTAACCATTACACCACCAGGGCTCCTTCCAGGGGCTAGGGGAAAGGGATAATAGGAAGTTTCTGTTTGGGTGATGAAGAAGTGTGGGAAATAGATAGTAGCAATGGTGGCACAACATTAGGAATATAATTAATGCCAATGAAATATACACTCGAAAACGGTTAAAATGGCAAATTTTGTGTTATATATATTTTACCACAATAAATAAAAAATGTTTTTAAAAAGAATACAACAAGCATTGAGCACTATTCATACTAGCTAAAAGGTGGAAACACCTAAATGTCCATCAACTAATGACTGGATCAACAAAATACAGTACAAACACACAATAGAATAGTATTCAGCCAGAAAAAGTAACGAAGTACTGATACATGCTACCATATGGATGAGCCTTGGAAACATTATGCTGCACGAAAGAAGCCAGACATACAAGGTCACGTATCGTCTGATTACATGTATATGAACTATCCAAGCCTAGGCTGTTGCTGTCAAGTCGATTCCGACTCATAGCGACCCTATAGGACAGAGTAGAACTGCCCCATAGAGTTTCCAAAGAGCGCCTGGTGGATCTGAACTGCCAACCTTTTGGTTAATAGCCGAGCTCTTAACCACTATGCCACAAGGGTTTCCATGAACTATCCAGACAAGGTAAATTCAGGGAGACAGAAAGTAGACTAGTGGTTGCCAGGGGCTGGGAGGCAGAGAAAATGGGGAGTGAGTGCTTAATGCGTATGGGGTTTCCTTTTGGGCCAATGAAGATGTTCTGGGGCTAGACAGAGGTGGCGGTTGGACAACACTGTGGATATGCTAAAGGCCACTGAATCGCACGTTTTGAAATGGTTAAAATCGTAGATTTTATAATACGTCTATTTTACCACAATCAAAAAAAACAGAGACTATGACAAGGCCATAATTCAAACAGTACTTAGTAGAGGCAAATGTCAATGAAGTCTAATAAATGAGTAACTATGTACAGAATAGTCCTTATATATTATTTTAGTATTTCTTTTGTAAAAATTACTATCTAAATATATCTTAAGAGACAAAATGTTACAGGCTTTATAAAATTTGTGCTATAGCAATTTTTCTATGGTGTTGGTGTTTTTTTCTGGAAGGGGGTGGAAAGCTCAAGGATGGGAGGGATAGGAAGTGAAATATCCCTTGAAAAGAAAAAAAATAAAACATGATTAGGACAGAAGGGACCGGAAAGAGGACAGAGAAAAATTGGAAAGGTCCTAAACGGGTTTCTAAGAAGAAGTTGGTAAATTTCTTGAACATATAAATGTATCTTTTTGCTCGTTATATCAAGGTTTTACCGTTTAAATCAAGACAGTAAGGCTTGCTTAAACTGTGACATACCTATTGCGCGAGGCTGAAAAACGGTCTCCCAAAATAAAATTGATGTCCTAATCCCTGGAACCTATGCATCTTACCTCATATGGCAAAAAAAGGGCTTCGCAGATTTGATTAAGTTAAGGATCCTGAGATGGGGAGACGATTCTGGATTATCCAGGTGGGTCCTAAATGCAATCACGTGTATCCTCATAAGAGGAAGGCAGACGGAGATTACACACATACAAACCAGGAGAAAGCAATGTGATCACAGAGGGAGACCGGAGTAATGGAGCCACAAGCCAAGGAACACCGACAGCCTCCAGAAGCTGGAAGGGGCAAGGAACGGATTCTCCCCAAGGGCTTGCAGAGCGAACGCAGCCCTGCCAACACCTTGATTTCTGCCCAACGCAACTGATTTCATACTTCTGGCCTCTGGAACTGTGTGAATCAATTTCTGTTGTTTAAATCACCAAGTTGGTGGTCATTTGTTACAATAGCCATAGGCAACTAGTACACCGAGACAGAACATCATAAAATAAAAATATTTATGTGTACGTAGAAAAAAGTCCAAAAGGGTATAAATCAAACTGGCAACAACAGGTACGCCAGAGAAATGGGATTTCAGGAAGGAGGAATCGTCTACCTTCTGTATTTTGCATTTAGATTTTCTACAGTGAGCATGTATTGCTTTCATAATTAAAAACTTTTAAAAGACTAGAATATATTCAAGCTGTTTAGGATAACTATACCTCTGCGATCCCATAATACTTTTTTTCAAAAAATAACTATTACTGTTTCCCAGCTATCACGACTCCAGGTTAGAAAAGAGAACATAGCATTTTTAAAATCTAGATTCATTTCCAATGCTTAAGTAAGTGAAAAAAAGTTCTACTATTTTCTTGTTAGCCAAACACAGTGCACTTAAATAAGCACTGTGAAGTACATGCTAAGGTTGATTCCAGAAATCATGCCTTAAACCTGTGTGCAGAAAAGAGTTAACACAGCAGGCCTGAGACCGTTTTCCTTAGGACTTGCTTACAAGGTTGGCCCTTGGCTGGCATCTGGGGTCTTGGATTCAGGAGGATACCCACCAGTAACTGATCAGGGTGGCTCACTGTGCTTAAACTGTTTGTACAAACAACATGGTTTATGCTGAACACCTGCTTTCCTCATGAGAGCCCGGAATTTTGGAACATGCTAGGTAGGGGGCACCTATATGACCAGCCCCCGATAAAACCCTGGGCACTGAGTCTCTAAAGAGTTTCCCTAGTAGACAACATTTCACATGGGTTGTCATGACTTGTTTCTGGGAAAATAAGGTGTGTCCTGTGTGGCTCCATGAGGAGAGGACTCTGGAAACTTGTGCCCGGTTTCCGCCGTACTTCACCCTACACGCCTTTTCCCTTTGCTGATTTTGCTGTCTCCTTTTGCTATAATAAATCACAGCCGTGAGTACGACTATATGCTGAGTCCTGGAAGTCTTCCTAACAAATCGTCGAAACTGGGGGTGGTCTTGGGGATCCCTGACTAAACCTGCCTCTCTGACAGATGAGATATTCAGGTGAATCATTAAAATATCTGGAAGGCCAGGCTGGGACTCACCATCAGATTCAACTTGCGATTGATGGCCAAGGCCGAGTGTTCCAGGGCCTTGAACACGGAGGCGTAGCAATCCCTGAGCTTGGTATATTTGCCAACCAGGGCTATGGAGCACGTTTTCTGTAACCTTTCATACCTGAGGAGAAAGACATGCTTAAAGGTTATATGCATCTTTAAGATAATATCACGAACGTAATAATGGCAGCCACCGTTCTTATTCCTCAGAGCAGATGAGCCTCACACTCGATACACTTGACTCAAAATATCCCCCAAATAACTAAAATCTGTAAGCCAACAGATTTCAAAGTCATAAGAAATCCCAAAGCTGGCTCATATAAGCAGGCACAAATTGGGAAACACAGATATAAATCTGAGGAGAGTATACGAAAAAGTTAAAAGCATTAAAACGAAAAAAAGCCTCTCCTCAACTCATAAACAAGAGCTGTTCTCAAAGTCATTTTTAAGGTGACATTGTATAAGAAAATGCATTCTGGCTGTCAATAAGAAACATTCACCAATATTAACTTTGTAAGGTGACATTGTATGAGAAAATGCATTCAAAGTGTCTACATTAAAAATTGTTACATTCCCAGCTGGCCCACAAAAGCCTGGTTATTCATGATATGCCCAAAGAATGGAGCTAAGAGAACGATTTAAAACATTACACGCCATTTAGATCATTTTTATGAGAAAGTTCCATTCTCCATACGACTCTCAATCAGATTTTAACCATTAGAGACACGAGCTTTTGTGTTGCTTTTGGCAGGAAATCTGCTCAAAGAAGAATATGAAAAAAATCTGGTCTGGTATGAAGTATGTGCAAATGTCATCTTGGGGCTGAAGGAGTTTTAGGGCTTTGAAGCCAACCTTTCCCAAAGCCTCTTAGAACAAAAATGTTACCGTGACGAGGAACACTCCCCTTTCATATCCCTTCATCACCCACAGCTACAAAGACGGCAGAAGAAATGTGTCTGCACACAGGCTGGGTGGAGAAAATGCACATCAAGCTAAGAATTCAAACTGACAGTGAAGGTGACTTCCTAGAAAGGTGATTGATGTACCTTAAGTTACTACTGAATTTCATGTTGCTCTGGAGATTTCCAAGCTGCCCATGCTTCACCTTACTTCTACATACAGGATGCAAATAACAGACACCAAAACCAAACTCACTGCCCTCAAATCAATTCCTACTTGTGAGACCCTATATGACAGAGAAGAAATGCCCCATAAGGTTTCCAAGGAGTGGCTGGTGGATTCAAACTGCCAACCTTTTGATTAACAGTCGAGCTCTTAACCACTGCACCACCAGGGCTCCAAATAACAGAAAGGAAGGTGATATCCAAGGATCCTGAAGAGCCAAGTATCCAGACAACATCATCAGAGGAAGATGTTTCCTGTCCCAAAGCACCACCTCAGGGGTGGCACTCACACCACACTTTAGCATGGCAGGTGGGGTGAGCACTCACCCCCATCCTCATCTCCCTCGCGGGGAGGGACGTCAGCTCTGCTCCCGGAAGGAAGCAGGACTGGAGTCAACATCATCTGGTCCTCCTTCTGCTCCCTCACTGTCTGGACTTCCCTGGGGGAGGAGGAGTCACCTAGTAGCCAGCAAGGCAGGTGAGTCCACCGGGTCACCACTGCCCAGGAAGGTGTCCTGGGCCCATGCCCTCTGCCTCTCTTTCCGTCTCAGACCTGCAAGTCGGGCTCTTGGAACACTTTCGGGCCAACCAAGCATCTCCCTCTGCTCATGGAGGGTTGTTTTTTAAGTGCCTAAAGAGGATCAGCCCCAAGCTGCCAAGAAATTCCAGAGGGCAGGAGCTTCCTTGTATCATCGTTCTTTACAGTTCATAAATTCAGAAATTGCACTTTATTCCTGATTCTACTTGCCCCGGAAATTCAAAAAAAATTTTTTTTTTAATTTTAAGTGAAAGGGCAAGACAATTTGCATCTGACCTGTTAGTTACCTACAATGGTCAGGAATTTTTATCACCATCAAATCATTTTCAATTATTGTTACCAACATCAGCAACCAACACTTCATGCTGGACATGACGTTAAGTGCCTTCCATGTTTCTCTTGAAATTGCCACAATTATTCCACTATTATCTCTCTGTTATCTGTGGACAGGAGAACAAGCCCAGAGAGGTTAAGCAATCCACCCAAATTCACACAGTTAGTAAGAAGGGGACCCAGGGTCTGAATCCACAGCGCCTGATGCCGGAACCTACACTTTGAATTGCTGCACCTTCTCCCTCTGACCCAAGCCACATAAGCCAGGTTGCCTATGACTTTATGGAGTCACACCTCATCCATATTTAGTAAAAGGAAATAGGCTCCTAGGATTTGATTTGATTTGAATTCCACATGACTTCAAAATTGGACAAACCTTGCTTAAATTAATATGATTCTCTTAAAGCTAAAACCTATTGAAGGTTTTAGTAATGCTGCTGAATAGTTAACACCTGCAGGGCTGGACCAATAACGGCATAGTCAAAATGTCCCATTCAAAGGAATTTTCTGTAGGAAAGGTTATCAAACCTTAAAAACCAGTAAAACTCAACAAGACAAACAAAAAAAGACCCCATGACATCCAGAATTGTTTAAAATATTCAGAAAGAAATAAAGCAGTGTCTCAAAACCCTTCTGGAATCCATCTTCCTTCAATTCACTTTGCTCTAAATAGAGCAAAACCAAAGGC
Source organism: Loxodonta africana (assembly GCF_030014295.1). Classification (NCBI taxonomy): domain Eukaryota; kingdom Metazoa; phylum Chordata; class Mammalia; order Proboscidea; family Elephantidae; genus Loxodonta; species Loxodonta africana. The sequence goes on from NC_087369.1 coordinate 18,149,044, forward strand.
CCCAGAAATCAGCAAAGAATCCAGCAAAACACCATAACAATGTGCTGTTGTTACGTGCCATGTAGTCGTTTCCGATTCATAGTAACCTCATGTGACAGAGTAGAAGGGCCCCCATAGGGCTTTCTAGGCTGTGATTTTCACGGGAGCAGATCACCAGGTCCTTCTCCTGCAGACCCACCAGGGGGGTTCAAACCACCAACCATTCGGTTAGTAGTCAAGTGCTTAACCGTTGTGTCACCATGACTCCTTGCAGAATTTACTTTGGAACCATGCAAATACACAGCCAGATACAGCCAGACCATAACATACACATACAGAAAGCCAAATGTGACACAGTAACTTTTCAAGTAAATCTTAATTCTACTCCCAACCCCATTCTAAACCCAAGAATTATTAAAGATTATACTAGTAATCCTTTTCACATACCTGTCAGCCATGTTTCTCCACTTGAAAAGCAAATTACTTGCAGAGTCAATAACGGGCAGGTCCAACCTCTCTTTAAAATACTTAACAATGCCTTGTTCATCCAAAAGCACAGGGACTCGGTATGTGGAAGAAACATCATGGATACATATTACCTGATAAATGATGATAAAACAACATATTGAAATGGAACAGACTCAAATCTGGCACATAATGATATACTTCAGCTCGAGAATGAATCAGAACTCAAGAGAGGCAGTGGCCATTTATTTAAGAAGATATAAGAAAGTCAAGAGCCCAGCCACCTAAATAACAGTCAGAATTAACAAAGGGTTGGTGTTGTTAGCTGTCATCAAGTTGGCCACCAACTCATGCACAACAGAACAAAACGTTGCCCAGTCCTGTGCCATGATCGGTTGCGGACTGGACTGCAGTGATCCACATGGTTTTCATTGGCTGATTTTCAGAAGTAGACCGCTGAAAGCTGTTTAGCATCATGGCAACACGCAAACGTCCACTGACAGACTGTATGGCGGCTGTGCATGAGGTGCGTTGGCTGGGAATCAAGCCTGGGTCTCCCGCATGGAAGGCGAGAATTCTACCGCTGAACCGCCATTGCCCCCTTAACATAAGGTTAAACCCAAAAATCTTAGTTTAACTTAATTAAAAACTCTTTGAATCCGTTATTTTACCTCTGGAACCATGGCTGTTTTATATGTCAATATCCAAGAGCCCTGGTCCAAGGCACCATGTTCTAAGTCTGGGTTAAAGCAGTAGCAATGAACTGTCTTCTAAATGTGGGAACGCAGTTTGTTTATTCGTTTGTTTGCTGTTGTTGCCACTGTAGTTGTTTTTTCTAAGGCTTTGTTCCCGGCTCCCTTCATTTCAGTAAACTTACATACACATATTTATCATAATAAAATTAATTACAGATGTTAGAGGGGACGGGGTCCCTTAAATACCAGGCAGTGCCTGGCTGTGGTTGTTTTTCATACTTACTCTAATGGGCTCTCACCACCCTCTCAACTACATCCAATGGGCAACTTGCAGGCATTTAAGGACCTGCCACATCGTAAATAAACACCAAATGTTCTCCCAATTGAACAGATTCAGCCTCTGAAACCCACAGCTATCAAATCAAGCGTTCCTATACTGTTTGAATATTATAAATGTGATACTTGAAATACTCATGCCTCATTTCTGCATTCACCATTGTGATTCAAATGCCCAGATGTCACTGACATGAGGCTCCATTCCAATTCCTAACTAAAACTCTTCCAGTTTACAAAAACCTCTGGACAGCCACAAGCCCCACAAGTAGAAGGCCTAAGAACATGGAGCTATTTACTCACATATTCTGCAGGCCAGACAGAGTTTTTCAAATAGCATGGTAATAAAGCACACCTACAGAGACCCGCCTCTGCCTACTTCATCCCTCCTCAGCGGTCCACACGAGGAGAATTTTAGACGCACATTCACTGGGACTAACGAAAAGGCTAAGACTAACTCACATCAGAAGAAACCATATGATGAAAAATGGCTAATAAAGCAGTCTGTGGACAATGAGAAACATCATCAATGTCACTGAATTGTACACATAAAAATTGTTCAATAACAAATGTTTTTTTTTTTGGTAGATATATTTACCACAATGACAAAAAAAAGTAGTCGAGACCAGAAGAACTAGATGGTGCCTGGCTACCACTACCGACTACTCTGACCAGGGACACACAACCGGTGGTCCCAGACAGAATGGGAGAAAAATGTAGAACAAAACACCAATTACTGAAAAAGGCCAGACTTACTGGACCAGTAGAGGCTAGAGGAACCCCCAAGATTATCGTCCTGAGATACCCTTTAACCTTGGAACTGAAACCACACCCAGAGGTCACCTTTCAGCCAAATAACAAATTGTATCATAAAATAAACAATATCACCAGTGAGTATAGAGCTTTAAAAAAAAAAAAGGTCAACATTCACCCTAAAGCAAAGATGAGAATGTATGGGGGGCAGGGAAGCTAGATTAATGAAAACAGAACAACCAGAATGAAAATTATGAGTATATTAATACATCATGAAAAACGTAACCAATGTCACTGAACAATATGTATTAAAAAAGAAAAACACCAAACCTGTTGCCGTTGAGTCGATTCCAACTCATAGTAACCCTACAGGATGGAGTAGAAGTGCCCCGTGGAGTTTCCAAGGAGGGCCTGTGAATTTTAACTGCTGACCTTTTGGTTAGCAGCCGTAGCACTTAACCACTACACCACCAGGGTTTATGAATAAAATGTATAGATATTACTAAATAGGAACCTAATTTGCTGTGTAAATTTTCACCAAAAAAATCATTTTTAAAAAAAGTAGTCTAAGGACTGATAGGACTGAGCATTCTTATATGAAATAGAAACTACAGAGTCTAGACGTTTAGACTAAAACTTGTGTACTCAAGAGTTTTCAGCAAACCAACTCAAAAGTTTTATCCTCCTAGTTCAGAACCAGGTTATATTTGTGTAATACATACACCAAGTATTGGTCTCTACTCTTTAGGAGCAAAAGAGAAAGAAGGAAACCAAAGACTCAGAGAAGAAACTAGTCTACAGAGCTGACAGCCTATAAAAGCCACAACCTCGATGGCACTAGTTTTTTTTTTTTTTTTTTTTTCATCTACCCCGAGATGAGAAGAAGTAGATGGACCCTGATAAAACCGGACAAAAATGTGGAACAGAACTCAAATTCTTAAAAAATTCAGACTTACTGAACCAGTTGAGACTAGTGGACTCCCTGCGATATTCTTTAAACCTTGAACCAAAACTATCCTCCGAGGTCACCTTTTAGCGAAATAATGGATTGGCACACAAAATAAAGGATATTACCCATGAGTATGGTTCTCCGTGAAAAAACCATTTATATGAGACCAAAAGGTCAACAATTACTCTAAAGCAAAAATGAGACGATAAGGGGGCAGGTAAACTAGAGTACTGTAAATGGAACAACCAGAATGCAATTAAAGAGAATGTTGATACATTGTGAAGAATGTAACGAATGTCACTGAACAATTTGTGTAGAAATTGCCAAATGTGAACCTAAATTGCTGTGTAAACTCACTGAAAACACAATAAAATATTATTTAAGAAAGAATGAATTGGGAACTTTCCCATCCTTGTAAAACAAAATGAACTTTGGAAACCTAAAAAAATACTTACACAAGGTACTATTTACCAAAAGGAAGAATACAAAAGAACCTGAACAAAAACAAAATGACTTGCCAACATACAAATGCCTATGATCCCCCTGAAACCTGCCATCACATTTTTTAAAGTAGCTCAGACTTATATATTGACTCTGAAGCTTAAAGCAGGAGGCTCTTCATCAGACAGTCTCCTGAGAAATAGAAACCCAATTAGATGGTTTTTAGGCTTCAGAACACCCAGATCTAATCTGAGGAAAAGAAAAGCTTTCAGCCAAACCTTAGCCTTTCCCTGAGCACCACCCATAAACCCCTTTTTAAACTATAGTCAACTCCAATACCTTGCACCCGAGCGTTATCGCCAACAAGAGACAAAGAGAAGAAAAATCAAAACCCATTGCTGTTGAGTCCATTCCAACTCATAGCAACCCTACAGGACAGAGTAGAACTGCCCGATAGTTTCCAAGGAGTGCCTGGTGGATAAGAACTGCCGACCTTTTGGTTAGTAGCCATAGCACTTAACCACTATGCCACCAGAGTTTCCACAGAGATAAGAGAAGGAGGGAAAAAAAGAAAAGATGACTCTCAGACTACCCAGGCAGAAAGTCTTGCAGAGATGACCTGAAATCACATCATGGTACAGTTTCTGCTGCAATGAATTGAACAGAGGACACTGATGTAATCAGAAATGACAGTGGGAATGTCAGGGTACATGTGTTGTTTACAGTGACTTCAGCTATAACAGGTACAAACGAGAAATTGCAGTGAAAGCACTAAGTGTCCAGGAAAGACAGGATAAACAGCTGATAAAGAAGTTTCACATGGTTCTCTCTCTAGAGGTTTGATTGTGAGTTAAAGAGCCCACTCTGGTTTTGTACCTATAACTTAGGCAACGACTATGCAAAGAAACATGCATTCTATCTAAGGAATCAGGAGTCTCAAGATGATTCACTTAAGTGCAAAGGGAGTCATGGTTGCTTGTGGGCCCCCAAAGCTTTCATAAACGCTGATGAGAGTAACACCATAATTTAAGAGGTACAAAATGGCGGCATCAGCGGAAGTGCTCACAAAACAATAAGATCTGGAGAACAGCACTAACCTGTTCAGGTTTCACATGGCAAAACATAGAAATCTTTTCCTTCACAGCCATTTCTATGGGTGTTGAACTTCTGCAGATAATCTGTCAAAGGAAGACATGCACAGGTCAGCAAGCAGGAACCAGGCTGTTCACACCGCCATTTGTTTGTTTGCAAAAAACCATACCCATTGCCCTCGAGTCAATTCTAACTCATAGTTATGCAGGAGGATGCTAATTTCTTTTAACTATGAGAGACTTGGCCAAGTATGTTCTTGCCTTTCTCTGGACTTTAAGAAATTGGTCTTTGCACTATATCAGCAAGTATAATCAAAGTCAACACAAATCTACCAGTAAGAACTTGAAATGTCAAGACGTCTCTAGTGAGCAGAGTCAAAGCTCATAAATGCTGCTTCTTTAAGTACAATAAGAAAGCTAGACCAGGGGTTGTCAAACTTGTTCTGTAGAGGGCCAGACAGTAAATATCTTAAGTGTTGGCAACCCTGCGGTCTCTGTCCTGACTACTCAATTGTACTATTAAAGAGAGAAAGCAGCCACAGGCAAAACGTAAACAAAGGGGCATGGCTGTGTTCCAATAAAACTTTATTTACAGAAACAGGAGGCCATTCTGTTAAGGGTGATGAAAAAATTTGTAAACAAATAGCAGCGATGTTGCACAATATGGTGAACATAATTAACGACACCAAACTGTACATATAAAAATGGCTGAAATGGTTGAAATGGCACTGCTTTCTTTCTTTCTGTTTTGTTATATACATTCTACCATAATAGAAAAAAAAAAAAACAGGCAGCCAGCCTGCAGGCCCTGGTTTGCCAACCCCTAATGTAGGCTACTGGTGGTCATTGGATTACCTGCTATAATGACACATCGTTGTTTAGACTAAAAAAATGCAAGCAGTGATATCCCATCCTAGAGGTTATAGGAAAATCTCCGAGGTCCCACCCTCACACTAAAGGACAATGCACTTGCCCAGCTGTTAATGTGGCCAAAGAAATGAAGGCCTGGAGAAGAACAAATGGCCAATATAATCTGGCTCCCAGATTAAAAAAAAAAAAAAAAGCTCAATGTCATAGGAACCATTTTAGAGCTAGAAAAGACTTACATGATATTATAGACTAAGAAATGGAGGTCCTATAGAGGATTACTACAAGAGACGTTAGGGACAAACTTACCCACTCTCCTTAACCTACCAGATCTGGAGAGAGCCCTAGGCCTCGCAGTGCACGGACACTGTTTTGCGTGGGTTTGGTTTTTTGTTCTCCGGTAGCGCTGGGCTGAAAAGACATGTTAGACTTGGGTCACTATCAGGACATTGGACATCTAGCTCTTCTGGATAATTACTGGCTTCCTTTATTAATTTAAAATGTGAATTAAATAGAATATCCTAGGAAAACTGATAGAAGTTGCTATCCATATACGTATCTGGAAAGCCTACCTGTGGGACAAGGCTAACGTGGATATTACAGAAATTCTCTTTCTTGGCTTTAAACTGGAATTGTCTGAAAGCTTCCACATATGGCATTCCTTCAATATCTCCGATGGTGCCACCCAGCTGGAAATGGGGGAAAAAAAAAGACATGAATGATAACATCTTCCAAGGTACACAGACTAATAAGAAAAACTCTTGATAAACCTGAGCATAACAACTAAAGTTTGATGGTTGCAAAAGAACCACAGTTTATAAATAGACTGAAAATCATTGAATTGGACACTTAAAAAGGATGAAATTTATGGTATATAAAAAGCTGTTGAAAATCTAAAAAAAAAAAAAGGAGACGAAATAATGGGAAGAGAAAATGGAGACTAGAAAGTAAAATAAGAGGAAAGGGATGGAATATAACATAGCCAAGTAAACAGGTAAGAGATTAAACAAAGGACCAAGAAGGGTGAAGAAAGTGAGGTCAAAGAAGGTTTTAAGGAAAGAGAAGGGAATTCATAAGCAGATAGACAGATCCAGAATATAGGTCACAAAGGAGCAAGAGAAGTTAATTTCTACCAGTCAGTACAACTGGAAGGTAAAACCCAAATCTGCTAACAACACAGGAAAAATGAGAGCCATCTGGTCCCACGGGGCATAGAATAGTGAACATTCTCTTGCTCTCTACACACAGACACACACACGCATACACACACATGTATTTGAACAACCTCCCTGCAATATTGGCATTGCTTGAATCAAATCACTATGATTAAAACACGCTAGCTTTCAGAAAAAAAATACTACCAAAAGCCCCATGAATACTCCTGACAGTGTAATCCTTTGATAAATGTTAAGTTACAAAGTGCTTCCAGTAAAGTTACTTAGGCATTTTACTTTAGACTAGGCTAATATTCACCTTAGCCCATTTAGCCCCACCACATATAAATACTTACAGGCTGTCACATGGATTTTTTAATTAATTCTCCAGCATTTGAACATCTACTACATGCTCAATACTATAAATCAGGTGCTGGGAAGAGTTTAATTAAGATAGTATGAATTTGACGAGGAAAATAAGACAGAGCTAATGAACAATAAGCAAAATGATGATAAACCGAGAAAATATTGAATTTGTCAAGGATTTCATTTTCCAAAATCGACACCCATAGAAGCAGCAGTCAAGAAATCAAATGACGCATTGCATTGGGCAAATCAGCTGCAAAAGACCTCTCTAAAGTGTTAAAAAGCAAAGATGTCACTCTGAGGACTAAGGTGTACCTGACCCAAGCCATGGTATTTTCAATCACCTCAGATGCATGCAAAGGCTGGACAATGAATAAGGAAGACCGAAGGAAAATTGATGCCTTTGAATTACGGTGTTGGCAAAGAATATTGAATATACCATGGACTGCCAGAAGAATGACTAACTCTGTCCTGGAAGAAGTACAGCCAGAATGCTGTTTAAAAGCAAGGATGGCGAGGCTTCATCTCACGTACTTTGGACACATTATTAGGAAGGATCAGTCCCTGGAGGAGGACATCACACTTGGTAAAGTAGAGGGTCAGCGAAAAAGAGGAAGACCCTCACTGACACAGTGGCTGCAACAATGGGTTCAAACACAGCACTGATTATGAGGATGGCACAGGACCGGGCAGTAATTCATTCTGTTGTACACAAGGTCGCTATGAGTAGGAACCGTCTCAATGGCACCTAGCAACAACAATAACTACGAACAATAATCAAAAGTAAAACTTCGGCACTAAGTGGAATGATCCAGATGTTGAGGAGGAAGAAGTTACGTCAAGTCCACTCACAGAATTCATCATCTCCTCCGGCTTCAGCTACCTATTCAGTCTGAAATCTACTTGTAACCTTGCCCTCTTCCCAGCTCTGCTGAACTCTGGAGCCAAATTGTCACTGACATCTTGGATGGCTCAACAGTTACTCAAACTTAACATGTTCCAAACTGAACTCTTGGCTCCCCTGAGCCCAGGGCCTGTTTTTCTAGGTGCTTCCTCATTTCCTCCCACTAACAGATTCCAGCCAGAAGTCCAGAAATCATCCTCGATTCCCCCCTTTTCCTCTCCCAACTCAGTCCCAAACTCTTGCAAACCCCTCCACTGCTCTCTGTCTCTACTGCTACCAGCCTAGACACCCAAGCCAACATCATCTTCTGCAGGAATTATTCCAATCATTTAAAACCAGCGGACATCAAACAAACCCACCACCTGTTTTTGTAAATAAAGTTTTACTGGCACACAGCCATGCCCACTCATTTACATATTGTTTATGGCTGGATTCATGCTATGATGGCAGAGTAGAGTAGCTGTGACAAAACTAAAAATATTTCCTACCTGGCCCTTTCCAGAAAAGGTGTGCTGACCCCTGGTCTAAATGGTCTCCCAGCTTCCACTCCCTCCTGCCCTACAATCAAACCATTTGTCATATACCAGCAAAGTGACCTTCCAAGACTCAGAATATGTCTCTCCCATGCTTCTACCCCTCACTGGCTCACTGCTTCACTCAAAATCTAAACTCCCTTCCACAGCCAACAAAAGGCCCTACATACCTGGCCCTTGCACAAGTCCCTAATCTTATCTTGTGCCTCATTACCCCTGCTCTCCGTGCTTCAGCCTCACTGGCCTTTCTGTTCCTCAGATAAGTCACACTCCTCCTTTCCACCCCTTAAGCTCTCCTACCCTTCTTCTTCATATACATCTGTCTCCTCTGTCTTCCAGTGTCTCTCTCGCAGAGAGCCTCGCCCTGACCACCACATAAAGCAGCCTCAACCCCATTCTGTTGTGTGTCCTTGTTTCCTGTCTATCTACCCCACTAGGCAGCGAGCCCCACGAAGGCAGAAATGCTCCAGCCCAAGCCCAGTGCCCTACCCGCAGCACTGGGGGTTTAGGTTAATGATCAAGACAGGAGAGAAAAATCTGGAAATTCAATAATAAGCCCCAGGTGACAGGGTTCTAGTACCTGTTACGATCATTACAACGGAACCAAACTAATCAGTCTCGGCTACATTGCTGCGGAAGAAATTATTCTTTACAAAACAGCTACAATTAAGGTTACCAGGTATGGAACAGGTAGAAATACATGATCGTTTCGTAAGAGAATGACGAGCTTAATTATGAAAATCCAAGAATCACAAAACTATCACATGCAATCAGGAATCTGGGGGGAGAAGTGTAAGGGCTCACTAACCACAATCCACCAAGAATGTAATGGAAAAAATACATCTTTTTTAAGGAAAAAGGAGGACTGCACTTAAACTGAACTGTATGGGCAACATCTCTTTTCTGATGGTGGTACCCTGGGAGTTAACAGTGCATCAGAGGAGGCAAAATCTTTAAATATTATTGGCTTCTGCCCTCGCATGGCTGTCTGTGGTACTGCACCCTCCCCGCAAATTTGGAAGTTTCCATTACAGCTTCTCTGCTGGAATGTTTCTGGCTCACCATTCTGATCACTGTGCTCAGGATATTTCAGTATTATTAGGAGAACAGTCCTAAGTTAGTTCTTTCCCCCACACAACAAGAGAACTATTACCCATAAGAACATTTTAAGAAAGGTCTAACTAAACCTGAAATTGAAATTGAAGCAGCAGCAAATTACGAGCTATGCAAAATCAGTTTGCCTTTAAGGAAAGGAGTCCTGTACGCAATTAAAAAAAAGAGAGTTTATAGTCTTTTAAGCCAGGCCTGGAGTCTTTGGATGGCAAAAATAGCTCTCCAACATGGACATCTTGTCTGGCTACCCCCCACCTGTGCCTCCCCAGATTATGCATCTAAGCCTGTCGTGGAAATTCATGCTCCTTGCCTGGACTTACTTCAGAAATGGGTGTCTGACCCAATCCCGGCTGTTGAGACATGAAGAGAAGCTGGTTGAGGGATTTCTGGGGATCATCTCTTAGCTCCTAAGACAGGATTCCTGGGTAGTGCCAACGGTTAATGCGCTCGGCTGCTAACTGAAAGGTTGATAACCCAAGTCTACCCAGACATACCTCAGAAGAAAGGCCTGGTGATCTACTTCTGAGAAATCAGTCGTTGAAAACCCTGTGGAGCACAGGTCTACTGTGACACACACGGGCTCATCATGAGTCAGAATTAACTCAACAGCAACTGATTGTTTTTTGTCTTTGTTTTCGTTTTAAGCCAGGCTTAAATTTTCCAAGTTCCTGCTTAAAAGATCTATACTAATGAATAAAGCCTGTCAGTTCCACCAGGCTAAGTGGCGGTCTCACCCACATAAAACACTTTGGTCAACAGCTTTTATATACTTAAAACAAAAAATCTGCTTTGGTGGTCCTTCTTCAAAAGCTTAAAACATGGACAAACACAGCTGTTGAATACAACTTAGAACTAATCCAAAGGATCCCTGATTAGTATACAATAAGCAAATACAAACATCAGGGTTCTATGGAGAAGAAGGGGTTTTGCTGGTGACTACTTGTCACAGTTTGTTTCCATGAAATTAACAATCTAGACGATCAGCTCCTCGAGAGCATGTTTGTCCTCCTATCCCTAGCAGCTATCATTGTGGCTAGTACATATTATGTGCTGAGTTAACCTTTGTTAAGCTGGGCAAGTCAACTCAAGGACAGAATCAGGAACAAAAGGTAAAAATACTCATACACATGACCATTTGGAACTTTTCTCGTGATAAAGGTTAACAGTCTTAGACAAAGGCTATTCTTTTACCTATAAAAACTAAGAGAACAAAAAAAATTTCTGGAAAAATTATATTTTCAGGTTTAGGAAATTCGTCATGACTTTTGGGCCATGGACCCATTCTTTTTTTTTTTTAATTAATTTTTATTGTGCTTTAAGTCAAAGTTTACAAATCATGTCAGTCTCTCATACAAAAATTTATATACACCTTGCTATACACTCCTAATTGCCCTCCCCCTAATGAGACAGCACACTCCTTCCCTCCACTCTGTCTCCTTGCATTCATTCGGCCAGCTTCTGGCCCCCTCTGCCCTCTCATTTCCTCTCCAGACAGGAGATGCCAACATAGTCTCCTCTGTCTACTCCATCCAAGAAGCTCATTCTTCACCAGTATCATTTTCCATCCCATAGTCCAGTCCGATCCCAGTCCGAAGAGTTGGCTTTGAGAAAGCTTCCTGTTTTGGGCTAACAGAAGGTCTGGGGACCATGACCACCGAGATTCCTCTAGTCTCAGTCAGACCATTAAGTCTGGTCTTTTTATGAGAATTTGGGGTCTGCATTCCACTGTTCTCCTGCTCCCTCAGGGGTTCTCTGTTGTGCTCCCTGTCAGGGCAGCCATCGGTTGTGACCGGGCACCATCTAGTTCTTCTGGTCTCAGGCTGATGTAGTCTCCTGTTTATGTGGCCCTTTCTGTCTCTTGGGCTCGTAGTTACCTTGTGTCCTTGGTGTTCTTCATTCCCCTTTGATCCAGGTGGGCTGAGACCCATCGATGCATTTTAGATGGCCGCTTGCTTGCGTTTAAGACTCCAGACACCACTCTCCAAAGTGGGATGCAGAATGTTATCTTAATAGATTTTATTATGCCAATTGACTTAGATGTCCCCTGAAGCCATGTGGACAAATTCTTTTCTGGAATCTTTTAATAATAACAACATGAAACTTGCATGCTTAATGCCAGTGTTGCCCGCTGACTTGTGACCATGGGCAGGGACCATCATCCTTGCTCCCTGCTGTCACCCTGCTCCTAGCACAGTGCCTGGCACACAAGAGGCCATCAAGGCAGACCTGTCGGATGAACGGAGATCAGACACAAGCTGATAAAGAAAAGTGCCATGCTTGCCTCAATGACGCAGATCTGGGGCTCCTGCTTAGTCCCGTCCACAGGCACCATGGCTTGGTTCATCACCCACTCCTGGACGGCATCAGTAATGTGAGGGACCACTGCAGAAAGAAGCAATAGTAACAGATACACTTAGTTCCTGCTCATGAGAAAGGGATATAGAGAAGGTCTCTAGACCTCCCACGTAACCTGAAAGCCAGCTAGGGAGCTGGGCAAGCTCTAGGCTCCCTGTGGTTGTCTTCCCTCACTGAAATACACATGCACTTATGCAATACAGGTTAAGGCACTTAAATGTTATGCCATTAAAGTAGCTCCTCCCTCTTCTCTTGAAACCAACCATCACAGAGAACAAGACACAGAAAGAAATACCATCTTCAATGAAACTAGAAAACACCTATAATGCCAACTAGAACCTATAAGAGGGCCACCGAGTGTGCTGAATGCTGGACTCCATGAGGAAGACGCATGCAGAGGGCCCTGCAGACCCTAGGCAGAGCTCCCTGAGTGCTGAGCTCTACCAAGGGGGAGAATATCTGGGGGTAACCCCGCTGAGTTGGGGAAGGGTCGACTCGGCAGGGCACAGCCAAGGCCTCACGTGCAGGTCAGGAGCCCCTGGGTGATGAACAGGTCCCAGGCTTCTGAAAAGACCAAAAAGTGGCATCCCCACAGGCCCACAGGGACTTGGAACAGAGCTCCTAATGACACATGAAGTAGAAATGCCAGCACTGGGGAAACTGAGGTGAAAGGGTATCTGCCACTGGCTCCACCTTGCGCCTGCCACTCCCTGAAGGCAGAAGAAAGTCATCTCCCTCAAGTGAATTTGGAATGGCCTGGCCTAGCCTCTTTCCAAGAGAGTGGGGTCTGCTGGGCTGGCCTCCACCTGGGAAGCCCAGGGCCAGGGGTCAGGGTCCAGGTCTGGGGGCTTACCCTCTCCCCTACGTTGGGATGTGGCAGGTGTGAGGCAGCAACTCTCCCTCCACTGGGTTTTCCCAAGACTTAGGGGGAAACTATTAGAAAGCACAGTTAATGGCAGATCTCAGCCACTCTGTCCAAGTCTCAACTGTGACATAGCTGATCTTCTAATCTCTGTCTGACCCCTATGTCTACTTCTCAGCTGGTTCCAACTCAAAAGTGATTTAAAGGGCATGGGGAAATTATCACTTTCACTCCACCAACCTACTATTGTGAGGATGGCACACGACGAGGCAATGTCTCGTTCTGTTATATGTAGGGTCGCCATGAGTCAGAGCCGACTCGACGACACCTAACAACAACCCCATCATATAGAAACATATGAATACAAGACTTTAGCAGGTGCCAGGAGGATTTCTTCTAAGACAAAAGAAAATCATACCACCCAGGGAAAGGATAAGGGGGCAATGCAGGAGACCTGGGTTTGATTCCTGGCCAATGCACATCATACATGGCCACCCCCTGTCTGTCAGTGGAGGTTTGCATGTTGCTAGTTTCAGTGGAGCTTCCAGACTAAGACAGACTAGGAAGAAAGGCCAGGCAAGCTACTTCCAAAAATTAGCCAATGAAAACCCTTTGGATCGCTATGGTCCAATCACATTGTGCGTGGGGTCACCATGAGTCAGGGACCAACTCAATGGCAGCTAACAACAAAAGAGAAAGGGTTGGGGAAAAGTAACACGAATCAGCCAACGACGCTGCGCTGCCTGCCTCTCCCTCCCCAACGCAGTCCTTGACAGAGGATTAATAACCACTTAGGCAAAGATGCAAAAACGAGGAAAAGAAAGGAGATATTGAACAAAAGGCAGGCAAAAAGTAAAACAACAACTTGCACCCCAAACAGGTAAAAATTAAAAAAAAAAAATTTCTCCATGGGTATTCTAAAATAAAAGCTAAAAAACAACAGTGACCAAAAAAGGACAGATCTATGGACAAGGGGGAAAAAAAGACATTAGGAAACGAGAGAAAAGACCCGGATGAAAATATAATCAGGACCGCAGAGGAGCCTGACATTTTTGAGGAAAAGGAAAAGAACGCAGTGGCTTAAGAAGTATTAGAACTTTGAAGCGCAGGGATTAGGTCATTTTCCCATCTGTTTTGGGCAGGGTGTGAGTACTTGGCCCCTAGAGCATTACGCGGAATGGAATACCTTGTACTGTTTTCCCCAGGTAATCGCCACGCCTCTCTTTATTGATCACATGATGATATATCTTCCCAGTCGTGATGTTGTTGTCTCTATAAAGATTAATATCCAAGAACCTTTCATAATTTCCCAGGTCTAAGTCAACTTCTCCGCCATCATTTAAGACAAACACTTCACCTAGAATAAAAAAAAAAAAAAGGCAGTGTAAAATGAGAGGTTACCAGGGGCTGGGAGAAGGGGAGGACGGGAAATTATTGCTTAAGAGGCACTGCGTTTCTGTTTGGGGCAATGAAAAAGTTTCAGACGTGGATAGTGGTAAGAGCTGCACAACATGGTAACTGTAATTAATGCCACTGAACTGTACACTCTAAAATGGTTAAAATGGCAAATTTTGTGCTACATATATATATTTACTACAGTAAAAAAAATTTTTAAGGCAATGTAAAAATTAGCTTTTAATAGCTTATTGTTCAAAGATGGGCACATTTTATTGAAGAGCTCGTTGTTGTTGTTGGGTATCATCAAATTGATTCCGACTCATAGCAGCCCTATATAAGACAGCATAGAACTGCCCCATAGGGTTTCCTAGGCTGAAATCTTTATGGGAGCAGATCAACACGTCTTTTCTCCAGTAGAGCAGCTGGTGGATTTGAACCACCAGCCTTTCAGTTAGCAGACAAGCACTTAACCATTGCACCATCAGGGTTCCTTAAAGAGCTGGTAAAAGACATATTTATAATGCATATTCTATCACCACCTCCTTATTTCGATGGAGAACTCTAGCAATTCTATCCATGAAAATACACTGAAAACATTCTGGTATCCTATGATGGTATCTTTTAAATGCTTACTGAAATTCTGTCTTCAGGATTTGGCTTTCCCAAACTCATTATATACCACATGAAAAAAAAAAGGCTTTAAAACAGTGATTTACTTCAAAACATCAGTATCCTGAACTCAGAAATTGGTATAAGAAAGTTTTAATTGATTCCCATCTTGGTTGAAGAAACAACTGAACAGACAGTAGATGAAAAAGCAGGGCTACAGCCAGCCCACGGAGCAACTTTGTACAAATGAGACAAAAAAGTCAGTGTGTCAACAGAGAACCCCTGAGGGAGCAGGAGAACAGTGGGATGCAGACCCTAAATTCTCATAAAAAGACCAGACTTAATGGCCTGACTGAGACTAGAAGAATCCCGGCGGTCATGGTCCCCAAACCTTCTGTTGGCACAGGACAGGAACCATTCCCGAAGACAACTCATCAGACATGGAAGGGACTGGACAATGGGCTGGAGAGAGATGCTGATGAAGAGTGAGCTACTTGTATCAGGTGGACGCTTGAGACTGTGTTTGCATCTCCTGTCTGGAGGGGAGATGGGAGGGTAGAGGGGGTTAGAAACTGGCAAAACGGTCATGAAAGGAGAAACTGGAAGGAAGGAGTGGGCTGACTCATTAGGGGGAGAGTAAATGGGAGTATATAGTAAGGTGTATATAGGCTTATGTGTGACAGACTGACTTGATTTGTAAACTTTCACTTAAAGCACAATAAAAATTATTTTAAAAAAAAGTCAGTGTGTGCAATGAGGAATCTACACAACTGGACTGTAAAAAGGGATATAGTTGTAGACTTAGCTGTACCAGGAGCATCCACGTTAACCATTGGGAAAGTTTCTGAATCTCTATTAAACCAACCACTTGAGGGCATTGATGGGGAGTCATATGTTCTAAAACTCCTTGTAAGTCCTCATTTACATCTCTTTTATAATGTATATAGGAGCCCTGGAAACCCTGGTGGTGTAGTGGTTAAGTGCTATGGCTGCTAACCGAAGGGTCGGCAGTTCGAATCTGCCAGGTGCTCCTTGGAAACTCTACGGAGCGGTTGTACTCTGTCCTATAGGGTCGCTATGAGTTGGGATCGACTCGACGGCAGTGGGTTTGGTTTTTGGATAGGAGCCCTGGTGACACAGTGGTTAAGAGCTCCACTGCTAACCGAAAGGTCTGTGGTTCAAACCTACCAGAAAGATGTAGCAGTCTGCTTCCATAAAGATTACAGCCTTGGAAACCCTATGGGGCAGTTCTACTCTGTCCTGTAGGGTCACTAGGAGTCGGCATCTACTCCATGGCAATGCGTTTGGTTTTTCAATAGGTATAACGAATATGGAACCCACCCGGGGTTACCTGGGATGACAGGCTTGGTGATCTGCTTCGGAAAGGTCACAGCCTTGAAAACCCTATGGTGCAGTTCTATTCTGCACATATGGGGTCGCCATGAGTCAGAACCAACCTGACAGCAACTGGTTTGGTTTTATTTTTTATAACATATATAAGCATGATCTGGGATATCTTGAACCTTAAGGACAGAAAAGCAAATTGACAAAAGTACAATATTTTTGTATTTTTCAAATTCCATTTCCAGTTCAAATTCTACTTTTTCATGTTAATCAGGAATTTCTGATCCATACAAAGGTCTTTTTACCTTGCTCATCTTAACTTCTGACACTTTTTTTTTCTGGAAGCAGCCGCTGCAATTTCTTAAGTTAATTCAGGCCAAATTTATTTGGCAGTACTCTAAGTACATGGCAAAGAATCTCAGAATTTTTAATTTCCAAACTTTGAAAGTATATATGCATTAAGTTCCTAGAATAGAAGGATAAACTGTAGATATCAAGTCTTCAAAAAGCAATTATTTAGACTTCATATAATTAAAATAAAAATCCAACAGTTTTTTTTTTTTTTTTTAACATGACAATGATCGTAAAGTTACTTCGGAAGAAAAACAGGTGAGAAAGACCTGGTGATCTGCTCCTGTAAAGATTACAGCCTAGAAAACCCTACAGGGCAGTTCTACTCTGTCACATGGGGTCACTATGAAAATCAACTGGACTGCACCTAACAACAACAATGTAGACTATGGACTTTAGTTAATAATGTATCGCTGCTGGTTTAGCAATTTTAACAAATGTACCACAGGGAATACAAGATGTTAATAATAGGAGAAATTGTGTGCAGGGGGAGAGGGGATATGGAAACTCTCTGAGCATTCTGCACAATCTTTCTGTACCTCTAAAACGGCTATAAGAAACACAGTCTATTAAAAAATAAATAGATAATAACAAGTAAAAACAAACGCCCTCATAAAGAATAACAATGAGTACAGGAATATTGATACATATTTTTTTAATGGGCCTTCTTATGCACCGTTAATGAGGATAGAAATTGGTACAGACCCACAATCCTTATCAGAGAGACTAAAGGGGTCCACCAGCCCTGGGGCAGGGACTGGAAGGTAGGAGGGAACAGGACAGTTGGTGATAGGGAGCCCAGGGTTGAGAGGGGAGAGTGTTGACATGTCATTAACCAGTGTCATACAACAATGTGTGTAGTAACTGATGAGAAACTAATTTGTTCTGTAAACCTTCATTTAAAGTACAATAAAAATATATACATATCTCCAGGTGGAATAAAAATGACAAATAGCCATGAATATATAAAGAATTCTCAATTTTCAGACCTTGTGAGAAAAAAAAAACTATAAATAGCCACAAACTTATAAAAAATTTTTCAGTTTTCAAAATGGTTTGGATTTCAGAGTTGTAGATAAGGGATCATGCAGCTAAAAACCTTTGGCATTACGTGTTACATATCAAAAGCCTTAAAAATATACATGTTCCCCAACTCAGAAATTCTGCACCTAGGAATTTACGTTTAAAAAAATAAATCTTAAAGCTTTCTGTCACAGTGTTGTTTATAATATCAATAAATTGGAAATTACTTGCTAGTGTTATACAGGTTCTGTACAGTCCTTAAACGTATAAAATACATAAATAAGCCCACAGCATATCATTATTTTTAAAAATTAGATTACAAAACAGTGTAACTATAAGATTCCATTCATTTAAAGTTCAAAACCAAGCACAGTTAATCTATGATGCTAGAAGACAGGACAGTGGTTACCCTCGGGGTCTGTGGTTAGGGAGACCAGAAGGGACACCAGGGGGACTTCTGGGATGCATGTAAAGCTCTGTTTCTTCATCTGGGGGCTGGTTACACAGTATGTTCACGTAGTGAAAACCCACTGAGCTATATACTTATGATTTATGTACTTTCCTGCTTGTATGTAAAAAGTTTTTAAAAAAACAGTATGTAAGGGCTAGTGCCATTTTTAAACAATAATTAGTATATACATTAAAATATCAGCATGAATAATAGTTATTCCAGACAGTGTAAAACGGATGATTTTTGCTTTCCTCACGTCACTCTGTATTGTCTGAATTTGCTCTTAACAATGAGAAATATATTACCTTTATAATAAAATAAAAGATAACCCAGAAGAACAAAGTGGGAGAACTCACACGTCCTGACTTCAAAACATACCATAAAGCTGTCGTTGTTGTTGCTCTTGTTGTTAGGCGCCGTCTACTTGGTTCTGACCCATAGCAACCCTTCGTACAGCAGAATGAAACACTACCCAGTCCTGAGCCATCCTCACAATCATTGCTATGTTTGAGCCCATCGTTGCAACTACTGTGTCAATTCATTTCAATGAGGGGCTTCCTCTTTTGCGCTGACCCTTTATTTTACCAAGTATAATGTCCTTCTCCAGAGACTGGTTCCTCCTGATAACGTGTCCAAAATACGGAAGACGAAGTCTTGCCACCCTAAGCTATAGTAATCAAGACAGCCTGATAGTGGTATAATGACAGACATATAGACCAATGGGATAGAATTGAGCGTCCAGAAATAAATCCATACATCTATGGTCTTGGGTTATGGTCAACTGATTTTCGACAAGAGTGCTAAGTCCATTCCATAAAGAAAGAATAGTCTCTTTAATAAATGTTGCCAGGACAACTGGATTTCTACATGCAGAAGAATGAAGCTGGGCCTGTGCCTCACACCACATACAAAAACTAATTCAAAATGGATCAAGGACCTAAATGTACGAATTTAAACCATGAAACTCTTAGAAGAAAACATAGGGGGGATGCTTTGGGACCTAATTTTCAAAAACGAATTCTTAGTATGACACCGAAAGCAAGAGCAACAAAAGATAAAATAAATTGAACTTCATCTAAATGAGAAACTTTTGTGCGTCAAAGGACTTTAGTAAAAACAAAGTGAAGAGACAGCCTACAGAATGGGAGAAAATTTAGGGGAACCATACAGCAGATAAGGATTTAATATCTAGAATATATAAAGAGCTTCTAAAACTCAACAACAAAAAGAGAAACCAATTTAAGAAAATGGGCAAACTACTTGAAAAGCCATCTCACCAAAAAGGATATACAAATGGCCAACAAGTATAGGAAAAAACGGTCAATGTCATTAGTCATTAGGGAAATGCAAATCAAAACCACAATGAAAAACCACTTCATCCTACTACGATGGCTGTGATAAACAAAAAAAACTGGAAAATAACAGGTGTTCGCGTGGCTGTTGAGAAATTAGAACCTTCATTCATTGCTGGTGGGAATGTAGAATGGTACATATCCCCAAAGAAGTGAAAGCAGGAACATAAACAGCTGTACACCAATGTTCATTGCAACACTGTTCACAATAGTCAAAAGGTGGAAACAACCTAAATGTCCATCGACAGACAAATGAATAAACAAAGTGTGGCACATACATATAATGGCATACTGCTCAGCCATAAAGAGGAATGAAGTCCTAACACATGCTACAATATGGATGGACCCTGAAAACATGCTCAATGAAATAAAATCAGTCACCAAAGGACTAATATTGTATGATCCCACTTACATGAAATATCTAGAAAAGACAAATGTTTAGAATAGGCAAAGTTCAGTAGTGGTTATCAGGGGCAGAGGGAAGGGCTTCCGTTAAGGGTGACAGAAAAACTTGGAAATGGATAGTGGTGATGGCTGTACAATGTGATCATAATCAATGTCACTGAATTGAACACAGAAAAAATGTTTAAATGACAAATGTTTTGTTATATATATTTTTACCACAATAGAAAGAATGTTTTTAAAGATAATCCACACTCAAAAGGTACAACAAAGATTACACTCTCACACAGTTTTCCAAAAAATTTGACTAATTTGGACGGTCATCAGCAATGTGATCAATGACCATAAGAACATTCACATGTTTATAACATATAGGGTAATCCTTCAGGAACTCTATCCTAAAGGAATTACCCAAGATGCAAAAAAGAACAACAATTTAACCTAGTATTTTATAAGGGGGTAAAAGTGACTCTCTTTCATACCGTGTTCATATGGTGAAAAAGTGCCGGCATCGATGTTAATATAGGGGTCGATTTTGATGGCAGTAACTCGGAGTCCACACGACTTTAGAATTGTCCCAATGCTGCTAGCAATGATCCCTTTCCCAATGCCTGAGATGACCCCACCAGTAACCAGGATGTACTTCATTGGCAGAGGAGTGGCTGGGTGCCAGCACCCTGATATAATCTGAAAGGCAAGAAAGTTCAAAGTCAAGGAAGCGCACCATTTTCTCAAGCCAGTATAACAGAGAAGTCATTAAACCAGAATTTCTAAAGCACGTGCCATTTTTTCTCTCTAAACGAAATACTTGAAACTTTTGAGACAATCTCTTCTAGGCTTTTAATTTTTGTTGATAGGTAGAAGGAAATCCTTTCTGAAAGCAAAGTGGTTGGCTGTTTCGCCCTAATTTTCCACTTGCTGCAAGGTTGTCATGCAACAAAATGCCATCATGAGAAACCACATTTCTCTGGGATTTGGAGGCACAATACAATGTTTAAAAGGTTCGGGCTCCGAAGACAGAGAGATCTGTATAAGCTCTACCTGGGCAAGTTACTTATCCTCTCTAAGCTGGTTTCTTTATCTGTCAAATGGAATAAAAATACCAATCTCACATGTGGTTATGAGGATTCAGTGAGCTGAGATGTGGATCCGGGGTCAGCAAACAGGCCACATCGGGCTCACTATATGTTTTTGTACGGTCCCCAAGCTAAGAATTTTTTTACATTTTTAAGTGACTGAATACATATATATACACACACGTATATGTGCATATGTAAATACTATTTCCTGGCATATGGAATTCCAATTCAGTATCCATAAATCAGGTTTTATTAGCACACAGCCACACCCTTCAAGTCCGTATGGCTATTTACACGCTACAACAGCAAAATAGCTGCAACAGAGAACATCTGGCCAGCAAGGCCTTGTTTACTATCTGGCCCTTTACAGAAAATATTAACCCATGGTATAGAGGGTGGTATACAGCAAAGCCTTAATAAAAATTAGCTACTAACATCACTATTCCTAGGTATGACCCTGGGCAAATTCTTCAGCTTTTCTAAACCTTCATTTTCTAGTGGTTAAGTGCTACGGCTGCTAACCAAAGCATGGCGGTTTGCAGCCACCAGGAGCTCCTTGGAAACTCTATGGGGCAGTTCTACTCTGTCCTGTAGGGTCACTATGAGTCGGAATCGATTCAATGGCAACAGGTTTTTATCAAGCACATGGAAACCCTAGTGACATAGTGGTAATAATAGTACTTACCTCAGAGACTTATTTGGGGATTTACAAAGCATGCATAAGGGATAAATAAAGGTAGCTGTTACCATTTCTCAGCGCCACCTACTCACTTATTTGATCAGCTCTCAAGTGTTTATCGAACATCTCTTAGTGCTTGAGGAAACCCTGGTGGTGTAGTGGTTAAGTGCTACGGCTGCTAACCAAAAGGTCAGCAGTTCGAATCCACCAGGCACTCCTCGGAAACTCTACAGGGCAGTTCTACCCTGTCCTACAGGGCTGCTATGAATCAGAATTGACTCGACAGCAACGGGTTTTTTTTTATTAGTGCTTTTTTTTTTTTTAGTGCTTGAAGGTCCCTAGGTCGTGCAAACGGTTTGCTCTCAGCTACTAACCAAAAGTTGGTGGTTCGAACCCACTCAGTGGAACCATGGAAGAAAGGCCTGTAAATTTGTTTCCATAAAGATTAAAATACACGCAAAAAAAGCCATGTTGCCGTCGAGTCGATTCCGACTCACAGAGACTCTATAGAACAGAGTAGAACTGCCCTATAGAGTTTCCAGGGAGCACCTGGTGGATTCGAACTGCTGACCTTTATTGGTTAGCAGCTGTAGAACTTAACCACTGCACCACCAGGGTTTCCTCCATAAAGATTACAACCAAGAAACCCCTGTGGAGCAGTTTTACTCTGTAACAAATGGGGTCACCACGAGTCAAAATCAATTGGATGGCAATGGGTTTGTTGTTTTTATTTTATTAGTGCTTGACTTGTTCCCAGTTCCTGGGGCTATAGGAGTAAACAAAAAAGACAACATCTCTGTCTTCTCAGATTTCACATTTCCCACGGGATTAAAGGGAAAATAACTGTTTCTCTAATTTTACCTTATTCTAAAACCTATGCTACGTGAAAAAAGCATGATATAAAATTGAACACAATATTATCTCAACTAAGTTTAATTATGACTGGTCAAAAGTACACCAAAATGTTCATTTTTAATATATTTAGGCATTTGGGTTGTAGGCAATTACTAGTTTTCTGTTTTTCACACACACAGGGTGCCTTTTTAAGCACTTGCGATATTTTAGAAAGTCCTTGAAAATGTAACTTATCGCCCAGCTATAGCTAGTCCTTTCTACCTCTTTTAAGTAAACAAGTAAGTGAAACAAAGTTTAAAACCTGCAGAAGTCAGGCTCTGTTTTAGATCACTTCCTTGCGATGGGAATAGCTTCCCTTGTGAAGATTCAACTTTTTCATTTACTGTAATAACAGGAAGCAGAGCCAAATGTTTCTAAAATAGGAGCGTAGCGCTGCGCTGTCCAACAAAAATATGTGAGCCACGTGTCTCATTTTAAATCTTCTAGTAGCCACATGAAAAATTGAAAACAGCTGAAGTGAATTTTAATGTTATTACTTAACCCAGTACATTCCAAATATTATCATTTTAACGAGTATTCAACATAAAATTTCATTTATGAGATATTTAACATTCTTTTTCTGTACTAAGTCTTCCGAAATTAGCTGCGTATGCTCATAGCACATCTCAGCGCAGACAAGCCACGTTTCCAGCGCTCAGTGGCCGCACGTGGCGGTGCTACCATATTGGGCTTCGCAGACCCAGAGCACACACCAAACACCAGAAGACTCCTTCTCAGTGATGGCCACTTAAAAATTACTTTTAGTCAAACAGAAAAGAGTATCTACTGAATGATCCCATTTTTATTAAGTTCTAGAACAGGCAAAACTAAGTAAGCTATGACAGAAATCAGAACTGTGGGCGGGGATTGACTGGAAAGGGGCGCGAAGGAAAGTGGGTGATGGAAACATTCTATGTCTCCTTTCGGGGAGTGATTGTAACGGCTGTATAATTTGTCAAGTCTCACTGATCTGCACACTTAAAACTGGTGCATTTTACTGTATATAAATTAAACATCGGTTTTAAAAAAAAAAGATGCCAAAAAAAGCTATTTGGTGGCACTAGCGCAGTTCAGCGCCGTGCTCCACAGCCAGCTATTAAGGGGGAAAGCCAGGGTTGTTGCTGCAAGTGCGCCCGGCTGGGGGAAGGGGATGGCCCTCGGCGCGGGGCCCCACTTCCGCGAGCGTGGTCCCGGGGCGCTCAGGCCCCGAGTGCGGGGAGGAAGGGAGGGATCGGGGCGCCGCGGCGCGGAGAGGGAGTTGGGCAACGCCCGGCGCCGGACGCCCACGGGCGGGCTCCGACGGGCGCGGGCAGGGCGGTGCCCCGGCTCCCTGCGCCGGCCCACTCCCGGGACACGCCGGCTCTGGGCCGAGCGCGGACTCTGCGCAGGGGCAAGCGCCGCCGCCATCGGGGCGGGGGACAAAGGCGCCACGGCGCGCCGGGGCTGGGGGCACAGGGCCGGCCGAGGGGCACGGGCGCGGAGGCTCTGGGGGTCCCGGAGGCGCGGGGGAGACCCGGGCGGGAAGTTACCTGCGCGGTGGTGGCGGCGCCGGGCTGGGTGGCCGGTGGCGACGGCAGGCTCCGCCCCGCGGCCTGCCTGGCACTCACCTGTGGGACCGGGCGATGAAGGCGGCCGCCGCTAGGGGTGTCCGGAGTCCCCACCGGTCCTCCCGCCGCCCACGCGGGCCTCTCCCCTTGTGCCCTGCAGCCCGCCCGGCTGATTCTGGCCGGGGAGCCTGGGGCTGACACCCGAGTCTGGGCAACGGCCAACACCAAGCGCTAAAAGTGCCTCCTCCGGCACCGCCAGCCCCCGCCCACCGCCCGGGGCGCCCGCGGCCCCAGGCCTCGCTCTTCCCGACCCGCTCCCCCAGCCGCAGCTCACTTGGCACTGGCACTCCCGACGCGCGGTTAACTTCACGGTCCCCGGCGAGCCCCGGCCCCTTCTGCGGCCAAGCCCCCAGCCTGGGTCCTCCCGTCCAGCTCTCACTATTGTGAAGAGCTGCGCTCTGTCACAAACGTTTGCTGATCCCTGACTATGCGCCAGAAACTGCAGGAGCGCTCAGGAGAGGGCGAAAGAAAACGGAATTCTGCCTTTGAGGGGCTCGCCGTCTGGCGGGAGAGCTACAAAAGGACTGGAATCAGTGAAGTTTCATAGAAGGAGAAGTTGCTGGAGGGCGGGGGGAGAAGTCAGAGAACAATCAGAGCTTCAGAGTAACTTAAGAGGATTTGGTGGTTGGCTGGTGTTGAGAAAGGACACCAGAGGTTATTAAGGAGAAAGGAAGAGCTTACAAAGCACCAGGAGAAAGACTCTAACAGTGTCTGAGCATTTGCTAGGTAACAGCTCCCTTAAACAGGCTTTCTCATTTGCATTGTTACCTCCTTTTACAAGTAGGGACCAAAAACAGAAACCGTTGCAATCACAGAGTGACCCCATGCGTGTCAGAGTAGAACTGTGCTCCACAGAGTTTTCAATGGCTGTGACTTTTCAGAAGTAGACCGCCAGGCCTTTCTTCGGAGGTGTCTGGGTGGACTTGAACCCTTATGCCACCCAGCGGCTTACAAATAAGGGCATTTGGTTTCAAAGACCCTAAGTTACTGCCTTTAAAAGGGGTCTCTCCTTGCAAAGTCTTGCTGTTAGTGCTAACCCCCTCCTACCTTAGGAAAACAAAGTGCATATTCTAGGAACTATATTCAGGGGCCTAAGGGTCTTTTTTTTTAAGGGTCTGGTTTTCTTTGGAGTGGTCCAAGTAGAAGATGAGGAGGAGGCACAGATGCACAGTGCTATCTTTACCAAATCAGGGAGTACCAGAGGAACAAATCAGATTGAACCAAGGAGGAGAACTCCTTCAGCTATGGGCCTAACTAAGGGATCTAGGAGCCAGCAGGGTAAGAGGTCTTACTAGACTTCTGGGCGTATGGGTTTAGGGATCAGGAAAAGGACCTAGAGATATAGGTAGTGAAAGCCACCAGTGTTGAACTTATGTAAGGAAACAGTGTAGAGAAAGAGAAAGAGGACTGGAAATCACCAATGATATGTAAAAAGGGAATTTGTTTAAAAAATGTCTGCCAGTAAGGCCACTGATCTGAATTGTTCTTTATCTGTACTTGCTTCCCAGCTATCTCAAAGAAAGGTGTTGCCCTTCTCTCCTCAGAGCTAAGCCCTACCTAGAAGGAGAACTAGCAAATGCAATAGGAGCAGAAGCGGTTGCAAACAAGAAGGGAAAGAAGCAGGAGAGGATCGTTTTTTTTTTTCAGAAAGCCAGGTGCTCCTGAGCTGTCTGCCAGGTGCCTCAGAGAACACAGGGAAGTAAAGACTGAAAAGTACACTTCCAATTTAGGGAGAGCAACCAGCGTCTTCACGGGAACTCTTTTTCAGCAGTGCAGTGGGGTCGGAAACC
Source organism: Loxodonta africana (assembly GCF_030014295.1). Classification (NCBI taxonomy): domain Eukaryota; kingdom Metazoa; phylum Chordata; class Mammalia; order Proboscidea; family Elephantidae; genus Loxodonta; species Loxodonta africana. The sequence goes on from NC_087369.1 coordinate 18,174,883, forward strand.
ATATCGCTCATGGATCGAAGAGTAAGGAAAATTGAGATGGTAAGTCAAGACAGCCTTTTGCAAAGCCTGAAATGGAAAGAAGCAGTGGAAAAATGATAAAAACCAAAAACCCGACTCAAAGAGACCCTATAGGACAGAGTAGAACTGCCCCATGGGGTTTCCAAAGAGTGCCTGGTGGATTCGAACTGCCAGCCTTCCAGTTAACAGCCGTTGCATTTAACCACTACGCCACCAGGGTTTCCAGAAAAATGATAGGTAAGTAAATTTTAAGTATGTTTATGGGTTGAAGGGAAGGAGGGAGAAGTTAAAGATACAGGAGAGAAGATTAGAGTCCCAGGGAAGAGATATAGAGTGCAGATGGATAGAATTAGCTTTCAGCCAGAGGAGAAATGTCTCTTCCTTTGAGATTGGAGGGAAAGAGGTAAGGAAAGGTGAGAATACAGAAAATGTGTGCGTATAGGGATGGGAAGCTGAAAGAGTTTGGCCCAGAAAGAGGACTTCTGTTTTCTCTATCGTATAGCCAGGGCTATCTACAGAAAATAGAAGGTTTTGAAGTGAAATGGAAGGTTTAAGAAAGTGGTAAAAGTTTTGAATAACCAGTCTGAGACACTAGAGGGACAAGTTAGTCAAGTGTCACTAAAAAAAAAAAATTCAAACCAGTTGCCATCAAGTCAATTCTGACTCATGATGATCCCATGTGTTGCAGAGTAGGACTACACTTCATAGGGTTTTCAAGGCTATGACCTTTCAGAAGCTATGACCTTTCAGAAGCAGATCACCAGAACCTACCTCTGGGTAGGTTTCAGTCACCAACCTTTTGATTAGTAGTTGAGCACTTAACCATTTGTTCCACTCAGGGACTTCACTGAAGACCTAGTGAAGTTTAAGAACCATAATTGTGTAGTGATGTTCAGCTATAATTTTGCAAGATATATAGAATAAAACCAAAAAACCAAACCCATTGCCGTTGAGTTGATTCCAACTCATAGGGACCCTGTAAGACAGAGTAGAACTACCACATAGAGTTTCCAAGGAGCGCCTGGTAGATTTGAACTACTGATCTTTTGGTTAGCAGCTGTAGCACTTAACCACTACACCACCAGGGTTTCCAAATATATATATATAGATAAATATAGATAAAAAAATATAGATACTTATGATAAAAGCAGAGATTGCTGGTTGGGTACAGAAGAAGGACAAGACGGGGAGGGAGTTGAGGGTGCTAAAAGAGTGAGATTGTAGTAATGGAATAGGGGTCTAGTGTGTAGAGGAAAGGAACTGAACCCAGCAAGGAGCTAAGAGATGGGGAAAAAAGAAAAGAGAAGGATCAAAAGACTGGAGGCTCAAAGGAAGAATGAAGAACACCAAGGACACAAGGTAATTATGAGCCCAAGAAACAGAAAGGACCACATAAACCAGAGACTACATTAGCCTGAGACCAGAAGAACTAGATGGTGCCCGGCCACAACCGATGACTGCCCTGACAGGAAACACAACAGAGAACCTCTGAGGGAGCAGGAGAGCAGTGGGATGCAGACCCCAAATTCTCATAAAAAGACCAGACTTAATGGTCAGACTGGGACTAGAAGGACCCCAGAAGTCATAGTGCCCAGACCTTCTGTGAGCCCAAGACAGGAACCATTCCCAAAGCCAACTCTTCAGACCGGGATTGGACTGGACTATGGGATGGAAAATAATACTGATGAAGAATGAGCTGCTTGGATCAAGTAGACACATGAAACTATGTTGGCATCTCCTATCTGGAGGGGAGATGAGAGGGCAAAGGGGGCCAGAAGCTGGCCGAGTGGACAAGAGAAGAGAGAGTGGAGGGAGGGAGTGTGCTGTCTCATTGGGGGGAGAGCAATTAGGAGTGTAAATCAGGATGTATATAAGTTTTTGTATGAGAAACTGACATGATTTGTAAACTTTCACTTAAGGCACATTAAAAATTATTAAAAAAAAAAAAAAAGACTGGAGGCTCAATTCAAAGAGGGCCTATGAGAATGGGAGAACTGGTACGCTGTCACCAGAGAGTGTGATGTGGGAGTCAAAGACTTCAAAGGGGAAGCAGTTAGAGGAGATGATAAGATGTAGGGTATGACCACTCATACGGAATAAAAAGTGAGATGGCGATCACTGGAATTGGATCTAGCACTTACAAGGCGAGTGTATTGGGCATTGAGGGCCGCATGAAGGAGGTGGGAGTTGAGGAGTAAATTGAGGCCCAGGACCCAAATCTTCAGTGAATGTAGGAAGTAACCCTGGAGCTAACAGATGAAGACAACAGAGAAGGATAAAGAGTTATATGTTGTTGTTAGTTGCTGTCAAGTCGATTCCAACTCATGGTGACCCCATGTGTGCACAGTAGAACTGGGCTTTATAGGGTTTTCAAGGCTGTGACCTTTCGGAAGCAGATCACCAGGCCTGTCTTCCTAGGCACCTCTGGATGGGTTCAAACTGCCAACCTTTTGGCTAGTAGTTAAGTGCTTAACCATTTGCCCCACACAGCTGCCTAAAGAGTTGTATAGCAAAATTTGTTTCAAAACAAAAGGGAGACTTTCTCCTATGAAGGGTGAAAGAGATGTGTTGTGGAAGAGGCAGTAAGGGGCTAGGGATACTGATGTCAGCTTCTGAGAAAATGAGCACAGGCTTTACTCGGGGTCATCCTTAGGGATCCTCATTAAAAAAAAAAAGAACTCATTGCTGTAGAGTCCATTCTGACTCATAGCAACCCTATAAGACAGAGTAGAACTGTCCCATGGGGGGCCCCACGGAGTGACTGGTGGATCTGAACTGCCGACCTTTTGGTTAGCAGCCCAATGCTTAACCACTGCACCACCGGGGCTCCAGTGGAGACCCAGGTCTCCGTAAAGGCCGAAATAAGGAGGAAACACCTTGTGAAAAGGCTGGAGATACAGATAGATGGGTTTATCAATGAAGCAAGCCTTCTAGAGCACCCAGTGGAAAGGATGTTTGTGAAATAGGTGATCTCAACAGTAATACTTACTACCTGCCAGGTACACAAGGCTTTCCTTCCATATTTCAGTACTTTATTTCCAATTTACAACCAGGGCCGTTATACTCTTCTAATGAGGAACCCAAGGCTCAGAGATGGGAAGTGCCTTGTCCAAATGTACATGAGTTAATGTGAGTGCCAAAGCAAGGACTTCGGTCCAAAATGTCTGTCTCCAAAGCCAGACTTTTCTCCACAGGATATAGGGTTTCATCTAGTAATAGAATTCTCTTAATCTACAAGGCTAACGGATGAAAGATATTTTGTAAATAAAAAAATTTTTTTTTAAATACACAGGGATTATTATGATAACTATTGTATCATTAAAATGGAAAAAAAGAATAGAAAAACAAATTTAATAACAGGACGTGGAGTGGCTGAATTGTGTGGGATAAGGGTGTGTCCTCATTAAACAAGTAGTTATTCGTGGCCTATTATATACAAAAGGGGTCTCTGTGTGGCGCAAATGCTTAAGCGTTCAACTACTAGCTGAAAGGTTGCTGGTTTGAACCCACCAAGAGGCACCTCGAAAGAAAGGCCTCGTGATCTGCTTCTAAAAGGGCACAGCCTTGAAAATTCTGTGGAGCAGTTCTACTCTGCACACATGGAGTCCCCATGAGTCATAATCGACTCAGTGACAACGAACAATAGCAACTGTAGTCAAAGCATTGTGCTGGACCCTCAAGAGGATCAAAAAGAAATGAAACGGAAGTCCCCCGTTAAGTTGATTACTTACATTCTTTTATTTTGATGAATTTTACCCTTCAGAACAGTTGTAAAGGTGTTTATCCCCTGGGATGCACAGTGTTCACTGTGCTTTTAGGTGCTTTGGCAGATAAAGCGGAAACCCCGGTGGCGTGGTGGTTAAGTGCTACGGCTGCTACCCAAGAGGTCAGCAGCTTGAATCCGCCAGGCGCTCCTTGGAAACTCAAGGGGCAGTTCTACTCTGTCCTGTAGGGTCGCTATGAGTCAGAATCGACTCGACAGCAGTGGGTTTGGGTTTTTTTTTTGGTTTGGCAGATAAAGCAGAAGTAAGGCCGAATGGGATGGGCTCCACCTCTTCTGTAGGAACGGGCCAGCACCGTATTCCTCCTGCAGGTGAGAAAGCTTGAAAGTCCAAAAGGACAAGTAACAAGTCAACATTATTCACCTGGGAGATAGTGGCGTTAGAACCCCCATCGTAGGCTTCTGACTCAAATTCAGGGCTCTTTCCAATCATACTTGGGATATTTTGTTTTCCTCACACAGGCCACTGGAGCTTTCCCTCTTTTTGTCAACTGCTGTTGAGTTGGCTCCAGCTAATGGTGACTTCATGCACAGTGGAATCAAACACTGCTGGTCCTGTGCCATCCCTATGAGAGGTTTCGGATTGGACCATTGTGATCCACAGGGTTTTTGTTGGCTGATTTTCAGAAGTAGACCAATAGGCCTTTCTTCCTAGTCCATCTTAGTCTGGAAGTTCCACTGAAACCCTGTTGAACATCACAGCAATAAGCAAGCCTCCACTGACAGAAGTGGCGGCTGTGCATGAGACGCCTTGACCAGGAATCAAATGCGGGTCTTCTGCATAGAAGGCAAGAATTCAACCACTGAACCACTAATGCTTCTCAAAATGGTGGTGGTGGTGGTGGCAGAGGCTGGGCAAAGAATGAGGGGTGTCCTTCACCAACAGATTGCCAAAGACTGTACTTAGGAGATATGAACTCCGTGCTCTGAAGAGGTAGTTGTTTGCTTAGCCAGTTTTTTTTTGTTTATTCGTTTTCCATTTTATTATGGAAAAAGTTAAATATATAGAAAAGTAGACATGGTAATATAACTAACCAACTTCAACAGTTTTCAAATCATGGCCAGGCTTATTCATCTATATCATCACCCATTTCCCCTCATTCTGTATTAATTTGATGCAAATTCCAGACATTGTACCATTTCATTGGTAAATATTTCAGTATGACTCAGTAAAAGATAAGAACTTCTTTATACGTTGCCATGGGTTATGTCTCTTAAGTGATTTTTAATCTATAATTCCCCCTCCATCTTTCTCTGTTCTTTGCAATTTAACTGGAGAAACAAGGTCGTTTGTCCTGCGGTTTCTGGATTCTGCTGGCATCATTCCGTGCTGTCTTTTAACACTTTCCTCCGTCCGGTGTATTCCCTGTAAATTGGTAGTTGGACTTAGAGGCCTTGAGCCAGTTTTGACTGAGCTCAGGAGGAGGCTAAAGCGACCTGTTTTCGTGGGAGCCTGGCCCAGTCGGACCTGAACAGCCGAGGTTAAGTCTACAGCAAAGCTGCCTAGAAGTAATCATAAAAGGAGAGACTAAGTAGCGCTGTGGCAAAGGAACCGCCGTCCACACGCCTAGATCAAGGCTCAGGCACCTCCAAAACTGGGGAAACAGGCAGAACGGAGCCACCCAAGGAAAGCCATTGTCCACTTTTATGTGGACAATAAAGTTATCGAAATCGACGGCCGACGCGGGTGTGGCCTTCCGGCCGGAAGTGACACCCACGCAACCGACGGAGGAGTTGCCATAGAGGCACGGAGACGGATAGAGGGCCCACTCCTGGCTCGCTCCGACTTCCGGCCATCTCCTTGGAAGACGGGCTGGGGAGAAACCGGAGCAGACAGCACCTGCGGGGCTTTCCGGGGACCGGGACCGCGGCGGCGGCCCCGCGGGCGTGATGTTCCGGGGTCTGAGCAGCTGGTTTGGCCTGGAGCAGCCGGCGGCGGACGGCGCGCCGTCCGAGGGAGACAGGCAGCTGGAGGGAGACGCTCCACCCGAGCAGTGCTCTGAGGTGGTGGCGGAGTCAGTGAAGGAGAAGCCGCAGCAAGCGGGGGACCAGGAGCTCCTTCTCGACCAGGCCAAAGGCCTCGGCAGTGAGTCTCCCCCGGGGTCCTGGAACCCGACGCCCCTGGGGGACTGGCCGGACCAGCTAGAGGTTGAGGAGTAGGGGAAAGGAGAGGAAGGTGTGTGTCGGTCGGTCCTCGCCGGGACGGGTGGAATCGTTAAGGACTTGAAGGCCGAGGCTTTATCTAGCAGTCAAGCCTTGTTCTTGAAGTTCCTGGTGATATGTCAGTCTTTGCAAAGTTTGTAAACATTGGCAGAAGGACCGCAGTAAAGCGGTTTGGCCCGACGTCTGCAGGTTGAACAAGGAATCTTTTTTGTTCAATTCGCCAGCTTCCCCCTCTCCCCCCGCCCTCCGCTCCCTGGACGGGGAATATTGACAGGCTGGAGTTGGTTGTAAACGGTCTTTACTGTTAGGGAAGAATGTGCTGTCCGTCATGCTAATCTCTTTTTTAGGAGCAGGGAGACCTTTTCCCTTAAGGTGGGAACCAAAAATAAACCAAACCCACTGCCGTTCAGTTGATAGCGACTCTATAGGACAGGGTAGAACTGCCCCGTAGAGTTTCCAAGGCTGTAATCTTTACGAAAGATTACAACTCAGCGCTTAACCACTGCGCCACCAGGGCTACTTTAAGATGAAGGTGGAAAAACCGTTGCCATGGGAACGGAGCCGGTGCAACCGGTTAAGTGCTCAAGTACTAGCTTAAAGGTTGACGGTTTGAGCCCACCCAGAGGCCCCTGCGAAGACAGGCCTGGTGATCTGCTTCTGAAAGGCCACAGCCTTGAAAGCCCTGTGGAGCAGTTCTGTGTACACATGGGGTGTCCACGAGTCAGAATCAACTGGACTGGCAACTAACAACAACAGTGTATAGGTTGCAGTACTAGATGTTTTATGAACAGTTTCACATTTCACCTCTTAAACACCCCATTGAGTTGGGGGAATGGGCCCAGAATTAGTGGCCCAAAGTTATACTGAGAGTAAGTGGTAGAAGTTGAATTTGAATTTGGGTCTGTCTAATCTCAAAGCCTGTGCTCTTTTTGAGTTAGGAAGGGGAGGAAAGATAGTAGGCATGAAGAATAAACACATGCTGTCTATGAGTCAGCATCGACCCGACGGTAACGAGTTTGGTTTTTGGTAGTGATTCTGTTTCTGGAGAGATCTTCCCAGGCGTAAGTAGTCAAAGAAAGTGTCTTTTAGGAGATGGACCCTAACTCAGACAGCATTACAAGCACCCCTGTGGTAAAGACAGATCTTAAATTTAGCGTGGTTTTTTAAGAATCTGCTAAAAGGCAAGAGAGGCGGAGAGGGTGAGCCTGGGAGTGTAGAAACACACATTTGAAATAGAAAGGCCCTCCTAACATTCAGAAAGCTTCCTGTGGGGTGGAGGGATCAGGAAGACAGATGTAATCTCACGTAATGACAGTACATAATCTCAGCCCAAGGGCCCCAAGTAGTGCACAGAGAAGTAAAAACTTACCACTGTGCAGTGAAATCACCACAGAGGGAATGACTATTTCTAGTGCAGAAAATTGGGAAGGGAGGAGTTTGGAATATTCAGGAGATGGTGGTGGTAGTGTTAGTTGCTGTCCAGTTGATTCTGACTCCTGGCGACCCTGTGTGTGTAGAGTAGAACTGCTCCATGGGCTTTTCAAGGCTGTCATCTTTCAGAAGCAGATTGCCAGGCCTGTCTTCCAAGGTGCCTCTGGGCGAGTTCAAACCATCAACCTTGCGACCAGTGGTCTTCAACCTTTCAACTAGTAGTCGAGCGCTTACCCATTTGTGCCACACAGGAACTCCTTAGAAGATGGTAAGGAGATAAACTTGACTGGAGCAGAGAGGCTAGGTTAGCTGGTGAGGATAAATAAAAGTGGGACCAAGCTAGGAAATGCAGGGTGTGGGTGTTTATTCCTTTTCATGGAAAATAGCCTTTTTCAGTTATCGCCAGGAGCTTCTTAAAACTTGTTAGTTGCTGTCAAGTTGGTTCCCATTCATGGCTACCCTGTGTATAATAGAACAAAACATGGTTCCATTGTCTTGATTATCTAGTGCTGCTGTAACAGAAATACCACAAGTGGATGGCTTTAACAAAGAGAAATTTATTCTCTCACAGTCTAGTAGGCTACAAGTCCAAATTCAGGGTCCCAGCTCCAGGGGAAGGCTTTCTCTGTTGGCTCTGGAGGAAGGTCCGTGTCATCAGTTTTCTCTGGGTCTCGGAGCTTCTCTGCACAGGAACCTCAGGTCCAAAGGACACATTCTGCTCCCGGCACTGCTTTCTTGGTGGTATGAGGTCCCCATGTCTCTCTGCTCGCTTCTCTCTTTTCTATCTTAAAAGAGATTGGCTTAAGACACTATCTAATCTTGCAGACCTCATCAATGCAGCTGCCACTAATCCATCTCATTACATCATAGTGACAGGATTTATAACACATAGAGAAATCACATCAGATGACAAAATGGTGGGCAAGCATATAATACTGGGAATCATGACCCCGCCAAGTAGACAGACATTTTTGGGGGACACGGTTTAATCCATGACATTCTGCCCTTTGGCTCCCCAAAAATCACATCCTTGTAACATGCAAAACATATTCACCACGTCATATCATAGCAAAAGTCCTAACTCCAAGTCCAAAATCCAAAAATTCCTCTTCATCTGTGAAATGTAGAATACAAGTTACTTGCTTCCAAGGGTCCAACAGCAGAACAGGCACAAGCTAGACATTTCCATCACAAACGGGAGAAATTGGAGGGAAAGAAGGCATAACAGGCACCAAGCAAGTCAGCAAAACACATTACAGTAGCCCTCAAAGGCTTTGAAAATAATCCTCAGTTCTCTGAGACCATTTACACAATAGCCCTGCCCTCCAGACTTTAGGTATTGGCCGCACTCTCCGGATTCTGAGTGGAGGCCCCTCAGCCCTGGGCTTCAGCTCCGCCTTCCAGGCCCACTGGGATGGCAACTCTGCTCCCTTGGCTTTAGGCGCACCGTTCTCCTAGTCCATCTGAGTGGCAGCTCCACCCTCAGAAACACCAGAGGTCCTGGCCATACCTTTAGAGAGACTGAGGCAGCTCGGCTTCCTGTGTTCCTTGTCTCTTCAGCATCTGCTTCCTGGTTTCTTGGCCTCTTGGCCCTCAGGCCTCAGGCCTGCATCTGCCCGCTGGGGCAAGTGTTCCAAAGATCTGTAGCTCACCGATAAGTGCCTGGAGGCACCCCACTCCACTAGTAAACTTCGGCTGGAAGGCATTCAGCTCTGTTGCTCTGTGGGTCGGGAAGCCTAGCTCCACCAATAAGTGCCCGGAGGCACTCCACTCTGCCAGGAACCTCCTGCGCAAAGGCAGTCAGCTCTCCCGCTTCCTGGGCTGGCTCCAGCACTGTGACATGCTGGTCTCCTGGTTCTGCTGCTGCTAGTCCTCTGCTGTGGCCGGTCCTGTGCTGCTGCCAGTTCTCTGGTGGTGGTTCTCACCATCTGCGCCATCTCTGGTGTTAATAGTTCTCACTTCCTTTTGAGTCCTCTATCCATTCACAGTTTCAAAACTGCTTCCACATTTTAGGTATCTGTTAGAGCAGCACCCCACTCTCTCGGTACAAAATTCTGTCTTGGTTATCTAGTGCTGCTGTAACAGAAATAACAGAAGTGGATGGCTTTAACAAAGAGAAATTTATTTCCTCACAGTCTAGTAGACTAGAAGTCCAAATTCAGGGCATCAGCTCCAGGGGAAGGCTTTCTGTGTGGGCTCTAGAGGAAGGTCTGTGTCATCAGTCTTCCCTTGGTCTAGGAGCTTCTCTGTCCAAAGGACACACCCTGCTCCTAGCACTGCTTTCTTGGTGGTATGAGGTCCCCATGTCTCTCTGCTGGCTTCTCTTTTACATCTCAAAAAAGATCAGCTTAAGACACTGTCTAATCTTGTAGGTCTCATTAATATAACTGTCATTAATCCATCTTATTACATCATAGTGATAGGATTTACAACACATAGGGAAATTACATCAGATGACAAACTAGTAGACAGTCATACAATACTGGGGATTATGACCCAGCCAAGTTGACAGACATTTTGGGAGGACACAATCCAATCCATGACACCCATCCTGCGTCATCCTCACAGTGGTTGGTATGCTGGAGTCCATTGTTGCAGCCACTGTGTATTTTGAGTGCATTCCAACCTAGGGGGCTCATCCTCCAACACTATTATCAGACAGTATTCTATTGTGAGCCATAGGGTTTTCGTTGGCTAAGTTTCAAAAGTAGATCACCAGGCCTTTCTTCCTAGTCTGTCTTAGTGTGGAAGCTTCTCTGAAACCTGTTCACCTCGGTGACCCTGCTGGCATTTGAAATACCAATGGCATAGCGTCCAGCATCATAGCAACATACAAGCCACCACAATACGACAGACTGATAGATGGGTGGTGGTCTTAAAAAGCTTACCAAAAAAAAAAAAACCTGTGGGCATCAAGTCGGTTATGACTCATAGCTACCCTATATGACAGAGTAGAACTGCCCCATAGGGTTGCCAAGGCTGTGATCTTCACAGAAATAGACTGCCACCTCTTTCTCCTGTGGAGCAGCTGATGGGTTCCAATTGCTGACATTTGGTTTGCAGCTGAGCGCTTAACCACTGCGCTACCAGGACGCCTTTCTTAAAACTTAGTGAGAGCTTTATTGTCACCTTGAAACCTCATGCTTGGAGGACTTAGGAAAGGCCTCTGCATATTTTTTAATAAATGTGCTTTCGATACGGATATCTGCTCTGGAGCTAACGCACTTGTGTCTTTCTAGAATGCTGCCATCTCTGTCTTTCCTCACCAGACTCTCTTCTGATATTTGGAGCGGCTAGGGTTAGGGAGAAGCCCGTTCCAGCCACCTCCCACACACACACACATTGCGGACTTCCAAGTATCAGAATACAGGAGGGCGCTTTGGTTTCTGAAGTGTATGTGATTTTAGACAGACCTAACGGGTCTGGTTTACACACAGACTTTCAGAGAGACAAGAGAGATGATCAGGTATTTTTTAATTCTACCTACTGATCCTAAGACGTATATTATCTTCAAAAAGACTGATCTATGTTTTGAAAGCTGAAATTAAACATCTCTGAGCCTGACTCCCACTGAGTAGATTAGTTTTCTTAGTCTTTTAAAATCTACGTGGAATTTCCTGGGAGCCCCATCTGTTCTGCAAACATTTGCGAGTACCTACCTTCAAGATTGGACCCTAAATACTTCCTGGTCTCTGGTCACCAATTTATAAATTTGGGCCACTAATCACATAACAGTGGTGCACACCCAGGACTGCATTCCATTCCATCACCCAAAAACTAACCCTTCTGATCCTTGGCCCTCCCTCCTGAGAAACGTATGATCTCCTATGATCACCTCCTTCAGAAGGAGGAACAGTTTATAGCGGACTCATTTAAGATCTCCTCCTTACCTGAAGGGCCCCCATCCCAAAGTAACTTTTCTTACTCAGCACAAAATAGTTGGTTTTTGTATTTGTTAAAGTTGGCCAAATTAGAGTTGTATTTTTCCTCTTTCTTTAAAAAATACCTGTACCTCTGAGAGTGTTAAATATCTGAGTCATTCACACAGTTTAAAATAGTGGGAGGGTGGCCAAAGGTGAGCTGCTTTGGCTCTTTCAAAAATGTTCCTAAAACCAGTCCATGCCCAGGAATGGATTAAGGGCCGCCTATTCTTTCTTCTCCTTTGAAGAGTGTTGGGAGTATTGCAGGAGAACTATGTTAATTGGGCCAACCTCCTTTTTTTTCTGTGAAGAAAGTGCATTTCAAGTTGCAGGTGCCTACCTGCAAACTAAGGGGGCTCCGAATGTGAGTTTGTACCTGGGAAAGTGTGTATGTGCTTTGAAGTGGAAGTATTCAATTGGGTTCTGATGACAAACCCAGGTTTCCTATGAGCAAGGCAATGTGAATAGTCAAGAGCTTGGATCCCATGGCTCATGAGCAATACTTAAAAGAGCTGGGGATTATAACTTGAAGAGACTTAAGGACATTGCTCAGAATTCTAAAAGGTTTTTTTTTTAATAGGAAGTCGTTTTATGTTAGTTACAAGAACAGATCAAAGGCAAAGAGTTAGCAGTGAAGAGAACTTTCTAATTAGAGACGGCTAATATAGTAATAACTGGCTATCCATCAAAGTCCTGTCCTTCTCATCCCTGGAAGTGGGGCTATCTGGATACTGACATGAGACAGTATGGGGTGGGGTATGAGCTGGGGATTTAGGGACACATATTCTGTGTTGTGATGTTGTGATTCTGTGTTTGGGTTCCCAGTACTTAACGATGCTGTCTGTATTGTTACGTCATTTGCAAATTACAGAAAATTTGGCTGCAAATTACTGAAAATTTGGCTACAAATTACAGAAAATCCAATGAACATAGGCATAACGAGAGAGCCTTATTACTTATGTGTCAGGGGTCCCCCAGACCACCTCCAGTTCCGATGATTCACTAGGAGGACTCCCAGGACTCAGCATATAGTTGTACTCATGGCTGGGATTTATCACAGTGAAAGGAGACAGAATACAATCAGCAAAGGGGAAAGGTGCATGGGGCAAAGTCTGGGGGAAACCAGGCGCGAGCTTCCAGGGTCCTCTCCTGCGCAGTCATGTAGGACACACCTAATTTTCCCAGCAACGAGTTGTGACAACCTGTGTGAAATGTTATCTGCCAGGGAAGCTCATTACGGACTCAGTGCCCAGGGGGTGCTGGTCAAACAGGTACCCTCTGCATAGCCCATACCAAATTTCAGACTCTCAGAAGGGAAGCAGCTGTTCCCCATAAAACATGTTGTTTTCACAAACAGTTCGGATACAATGAGCCACTCTTATCTCTCAAAAATGGGAACCCTCCCAAAATCTAAGTTCCCAGATACCAGCCAAGGACTAGCCTAGGGCCAGCCTGGCAAGCAGACCTTTCCAAGGAGAGCAAGCTCAGGCCTGCTGTGTTAACTCTTTTCTGCACAGTTTACAAGAAATCTGGGGATGGGAGATTCTGGGGTTGGTTCCTCAGCTCAAAGATGTCATCAAGGAATCGCCTCCCCATGCTTCCCTCCTCAGCTGGTCCCTCAGGCTCACAAGACAGCAACCAAAGCAGAAAGGGAGAAAGGGGGCTCTGTCTTCCTACAGCTCCCTTTGTATTAGGAGAGAAAATGAGTCCCAGATACCACCTTGCAGGCTTCCCCTTACATCTTAGCCAGAGCTGTGCTGCCTGGCTTTTCTAAGCTTCAGAGGGCTCCAGGAAAGCAAGTACCTGGCAGAGGATCCTGGCCAAGGGGGTACTGTTACCTTGGTTGGTGTGGACTTATCATGATTCATTCTCTAGGGCTGGTCTCATTGGCAGCCAAACAGTTGGGGTGGTTTTGGCAAGAAGGAAGGATATAGGCTATTGGGTAGGTAGTCAACAGGTTTTGCCACTGTCATCATCATATAGGACAAATGATTTATCCTCTCTGAGCCTCAGCGTCCTTATCTGTAAACTGGGCAGATTACCGTTTCCCCTCACCCCTGCAGATGATAATGTGACCGCGTAAATAACACGCCCACGCATATAACACGCATAGCACGCTTAGGAAAATAACATGTGAGGGGGTTGCACAGTTGGCAAAAATGTGTATTACACGTGTTATTTGAGTGAAAGTATAGTATACCTACCCTTCTTCCCTGGAAGCTTGTGACAATAAATTGACATAATGAAAGTAAAGATAAAATAACTACTTGAAATGTTAGCTAAGTCGTAATCATTCTCAAAGAATTTTAATTTGACTTCTTCTTTGGTTACGACATCATTTTAGACCCTCTCTTTGTTCCCGAGTTCCTGAAGTGGACATTGTACTCTCATTACTTCTGGTTAACTCTTATCGAATGTTTTCTTAGTCTCAATTTTTCCTAAGCACTTAGCAAACTGTCTGTAACTTGGTGTTAGATAGCTCTTTGAGAAACTAATAAGGAGCTTCTTGTCTTTATCTGCTTCTTGCCTGGAGGCTTGTGGTTCTCTCCCACTGGCCTCAGAATCTAGGCCTCTCTCCAGCTGCTCTTGGGAGACAGCTCTCCCTCCCTTCTCTGAGTGCCTCCTCCTGTGTTTAATGAGTAATCTTCTTCCTCCTGTTGTCTTTGACTCTTTTATTTTCTTCCTCAGAAATGGACAGTCCCTGAGGGCTAAAACTGTGCTTTCTTTAATGTTCTATGGGTTCAGTGTACTCCACCCACACAGTATTGATAATCTAGTTGGCACTCGAGATTGTTATGATAAAATACTAGTTTTAAATAACCGTCCTCCCTCAGAATAAAAAAGACCAATTCAAAATGTATCCCTGAGAAAAATCTCAACAAAAAGAACCCGATACTATTAGAACTTCAGATTTCTTTGTCTACCTACAAAGAATGTTTTTATGAAGAAGTATTGTGGTTGTCTACCAATTTTATCACATCACTCTGGGTAAACAGACTAGTCATAACACGAGATATAAGTGATCTCCCTAAAGCTCCACACATATTATGTCACTCCCCGTTCATCCACTCAGCAAGTACTTATTGCTCACCCACTGGGGAGACAGTGTGGACCGGACAGTCCCCATCCCTGACCTGATGGGGCTTGGGATGGGCCTGCAGTCTAGCCAAAAAGACAAGCATTAACCAAGTAATCGACAGAGTGTTGTGAGTATTGATGAGGGGCTGAGCAAATGCCTCGCAGGGACCCTACTCCAGCCAGGGAGCCACGGAATCTTTCCCCAAGGAAATGATGTGTAAGCGGGGGCCCGAAAGCTGTGTAAAAGTTAGCCAGACAGTGAGGGCAGAGAAACTGAGGGGATAACATATTTGAGGCCCCTTCAGAGGTACTAAAACAATTTCTGTGTGGTCATACGAATGTAGAATGGGGCTAGGGGGTGACAAGAGTGGGGCCAGAGGATAGATAAGTAGCGTCCTGTGGTATAGGCACAATGGGATGTTGGTGTGGTTGACAGAAGCCAGCAGACATTAGTGGAGAAGGCAGACTTTATTTAATGGTAAAGGATATAGAAAGTTGGCAACACGGTCATTCAGATTTGGAGATAATGCTATAAAGTACCAAATTTCTGTACAAGTTACCTGATTCCCTGGAAGTGATACCACCAATACAGTAAGGACTTAATCAGGTGGCAAAGCTCCCTTTGCCATCCTTGCCTGACCGTTGTGAATGTACATGTCTGCTCCTCAAAGGTGGACGTCACAGCTGTAAAACGTCCCTTACTGTGAGGGGAGGAGAGTCACAGGTGAGTTGTACGGGAGCATTCCCCAGCGTCAGGACCTGCCCTAGGCCTCTTCCTGCAGGCCAGGTTCTGTAAGGTGTGTGGACTTTGAAGTACCATGTGACTGCTGATTGGCCTTCATAGAATGCAATAGAGCCCTGGTATTTAGGGCACTTCAGGTCTTCAGGGAAGTTTATTTCATGTTTTGGTTCTGTTATGTAAAAATGAAAGTTTGTGTGTTCCAGTTTTAATCTTGTCCCACATACTTGTCTGTCATTATTAGCTAAGAAGGATTTATGGGGACAGTGGTGGTGCAGTGGTAGAATTCTTGCCTTCCATATGGGAGACCCAGGTTTGATTCCTGGCCAATGAACCTCCAGCACTGCCACCACTCATCTGTCAGAGGAGGTTTGCATGTTGCTGTGATGCTGGATGGGTTTCAGAGGAGCTTCCAGACTAAGAAAGACTAGGAAGAAAGGCCTGGCAATCTACTTCCAAAAAATCAGCCATTGAAAAAACCCTGTTGATCACAAGTTCCAATCCCGTTGTGCGTGGGGTCGCCATGAATCAGGGGCTGCCTCGACGACAGCTAACAAAGAAAGATTTCTAAATAAGTGTTTATGTTAGGGCTTGCCGAGATTCCTATTTATTAAAAATTCCTCCAGATTTATCATGGGGTGGGTTAATCTGGGGGAAAAAACCGCATTGCCATTGAGTCGATTCCGACTCCTAGCAACCCTATAGGACAGAGTAGAACTGCCCCAAGGAGCAACTGGTGAATTTGAGCTGCCAGCCTTTTTGGTTAGCAGCCAAGCTCTTAACCACTGCGCC
This sequence comes from Loxodonta africana, assembly GCF_030014295.1. Classification (NCBI taxonomy): domain Eukaryota; kingdom Metazoa; phylum Chordata; class Mammalia; order Proboscidea; family Elephantidae; genus Loxodonta; species Loxodonta africana. The sequence continues at coordinate 18,190,805 of NC_087369.1, forward strand.
ACCAGAGTTCCAATCTGGGACATGAGGTACGTTTTTTTCTTTGAATAGGAAAGAAGAACGAGGAGAAAGCAAAGATGGGATACATGGAGGCTAGAAAGGAAGGAATGTGTAAAGGAGCCTTGATCTGAATTGTACAATGGGGGAATTATTTACTGAGATCTGTTAGAACTGGGCAAGAAAAATTTCAAACAGCTGCTAGGGAGAGTTGGCTATCTGTCTTTGAGAGAGATGAATTCAGTGGACGGCCAAGCTACCTAGAAAGTGGAATACTGCCAGTGGGCCTCATCCCTTGTGTCTAATTTGCAAGGAACTTACGCTACAGTTTTAGATTCTTAAAAGATTTCTAGAAGGGAAAAATCCCAAATGCAGTAACTGTTATACTTGAACAGAAACATAGACTCTTTTTGTTTTCTTTGCAGACTATCTATTTAACTTTGCAACTGAGGCTACGAAAAAGATAACTGAATCAGCGGCCAAAACAGCCCAAACGATAAAGAAATCAGTAGAAGAAGGAAAAATAGATGACCTCATTGATAAGGTACGTTTCAGTACCTTGTGGAAGTCGACATTTATGCAATTCATTAACTGCTAATGTCCCTTCTCCTTATGAGCTTTATTATTAACCCAAGTACAAAGAATATTAATTGTTGAGATTCTTAGTTTTTTTCTCTTTTTGTGTAACAGGTGGCAATGATCTAAATTACCTGATTTAAATAACTTTGGTTTTCCCTGAATGTGTTCTAAAATACATTGATACTTTTGAGTTAAACTTTTCATATTGTGACTTTAATTTTAAAATATAACTATTTCAGAATATATTTATGCCTTCGTATCAAGGTTAAGTGTTTCAATTCATAACCCATTAAGAAAAACCCTGTTAAGACTCTAAGGAGTGAGTTCATTTGTTGCAGTGGGGCGGGTGGGCCTAGGGAATTTCATTTATGTTCATAATTACCTAGACTTCAATTGAACCCTAGATATATTGTTATTTAGATATTTTTGTTGTGTGTACTATTTGTAAGCATGAGGTTTGACCTGTCCTTTATTGTTCTGCTAACCAAAAGATTGGCAGTTCAAATCCACCAGTTGCTCCTTGGAAACCCTTTGGGGCAGTTCTACTCTGTCCTGTAAGGTCACTATGAGTCACAGTTGACTCGATGGCAACAGATTTGGTTTTTTGGAGTTTTAGTATTTTATGGAATAATGCAAAAATTAAATTTTAAAGAGTGAGCTTCTTGGATCAAGTAGACATATGAAACTATGTTGGCATCTCCTATCTGGAGGGGACATGAGAGGGCAGAGGGGGTCAGAAGCTGGTTGAATGGACACAATAAGAGAGAATGGAGGGAAGGAGTATGCTGTCTCATTAGGGGGAGAGCAATTAGGAGGATATAGCAAAGTGTATATAAATTTTTATATGAGAGACTGACTTGATTTGTAAACTTTCACTTAAAGCACAATAAAAAAAACTTTAAAAAGCAAAAAAAAATTAAATTTTAAGTCATTTTGTTTTTGCATTTGAAAAGATAATCCTTCATATGCTTAAAATTCAAAAACGTCCAAGACTCCCTCTTACTGGAGAAATGGAGAAGTATCACTTTTTTAGCCTTATGATTTAATGAGTAAAATGCCTCTAATAGACTTCTGAAATCTTAAATTTCTTATCTAATAGTAAACTTTTCAAAGTAATTTCATTCTTGATGTGTTTTTCTTAACAGACAATTATAGGAGATTTCCAAAAGGAACAGAAAAAATTTGTCCAGGAGCAACATACGAAAAAGTCAGGTATGGTATAGGTTTGTGTTATGTGACTTATTTAATCTGCCAGATTTTATTGTGTACCTTCTACATGCCAGGCACCACACTAAGGCTCTGAGAGTACAAAAATATGTAAGAAACGGCCCCCATCTCTTGGGCAGCACATAGACTGGTCAGGGAGACAAACCCATAAGCCTTTGCAGTTCAAAGGAAGGGAGTAAATCGTTCCTGCAACTGGGGTCAGCCAGTGCTGGCCCCTCTGGGGAGCTGGTTCTGAAAGAGCAGGAGTAAGCTTTCATTTCTCATGCTACATGGAACGTGTGCCACACAGTGGATGATACTTACATATTAGCACTTAGCAAATGTTGGCTCCCTCCCCATTTTCTTCAGGAGAGCCTTCTAGGGGAGTGACCAATGCTGGCAGTGACAGGGCCATGACAAATCATGGGGTGTTCAGGAAACTTACTCAATACATTTACTTACTGACAAATATGCCTGTTTTAAATGCTTGCAGCTATAAGGCCTCAAAGTGCCTGATTTTACTGTTCGGTGGTGCTCAAATGCAAAACTCAGCATCATGTCTTTGAATTCGGCAAAAGTCACATAAAATAATGCAATGAGTTTGAGCTGTGCCATGAGCTACGGTTAGTCTTGTGGTGAGTTACCATCAGCCATCAGGCATTGTTTTACCGAAGTACACTCAACAGTGCGAAGCAGCTCCTTGGGACAAATAGACTGTATTTGAGTTAGCGTGACTTAGTGATTGATTGGAAGCAGAAAAATTGATCCTGGCTTGGGGACTTGGTGTAGGAACCGCTGTCTCTGAGATAGGAACTGTTGCGGGCGGGGGGTGATGTGAAGGTTTGGAGGCGATTTCGGTTTTGAGGTGTCCATTAGACATCCGGGTGAGAGGAACGTGCACAAAAGCCGGGAGGGAAAGCAGGAGAACCTCAGGGTGTTTGAGATACCTGTGGGGCATCCAGATGTGCACGGCCCAGTACAGCAGCCACTAGCCACATGTGGCTACTTAGGATTAAATCAATAAAAGGAAAAATTCCCTTCCTCAGTCACACTAGTCACACTTCAGGTGCTCAATAGCCTCTTGTGTCTAGCGGCTACCATACTGGACAGCATACCTCTAGAACATTTCCATCATCGCAGAAAGTTCTGTTGGTCAGCACTGATGGAGATGAAATGAACCCAGCCTGGCAGTTTATTCCCATGTGAAGCGTGGAGAATTCCATCTAGTGATACGGGTATTAGTCAAGTCATGTAAAACCTGCAAGAGCAGGAAGATCCTCTGTGGAAAGGTGTCAGGCGTGAAGAGAGATGTGAGAGATCCAGTGTCGGGGAGGGGAGGAAGAGAGGGAGTTGGCAGTTACCCAGGCCTTGCTGAGAGGTGGCCATTTTTCCTATAGCAGCTCATTTAATAAAAGGGAGATGATGCACTCAGCAAGGTTAAGTGTTTGCTGAAGGTCACTCAACTGGTGAGTGAGGAGGCTCAGTCTGGCTTCAAAACCTGTGCCCATTTGCCCAGGTGAGAGGACACCTGGAGGAGAGAGCCCCTGGAAGCCTGGAGAGAGGGACTTCCAGGGAGAGCGGGCCAGATCCAGGGAGATCCAGTGAGGGCAGTGCCCAGGAGTAAGGCACTGTGCGAAGTGTGTCACGTGTACGAGTTCACTTAATGGTCACAGAAACTCTGTGAAGTTAATTAGTCTTAGCTCCGTTTTCCAGATAAGGAAGTTTTCTCAGAGAAAAGAACTAAGAAGTATCCATGGGTTTAGATAAGCAGGAGGTTACTGGTCACCTTGAAAAGACCACTTGCAGTAGAATGGGGGTTGGAGGCAGAATAGGAGCCACCACCTCCCTGGGAGTTCTAATCCCTACTCCCCTCAGCCTTGGGAGGCCTTGTAACCTGAGGGTGGTTAGTACTAGGAGAGGCTACGCAGGGTGAATCAACTCTAAATGGAGAACAAACTGTTCTAGTAAATAATGTGAAAAAAAGGTCTAGGGTCAGGTGTTACGTTTTTTGTCAGGTCTCTTGGCCTCGTTTAATCTGGAACATTTCCACGGCCTTTCTTTGTCTTTTATGACATTAATGTTATTGAAGACTATTGCCCCCTTCCTTTTTTTTTTTTTTTTAACAGAATGTTTCCTCATTTGAGCTTGGTCTCCTATTGCCTTATGACTAGCTCAGGCTGTCCATTCTTGGCCAGAAGACTTCTGGTGATATTGTGTCCCTGTCAGGGTCACATCTGGAGGCCCATGATGTCTATCTGTCCCTCACTGGTGATGTTAATTCAGATCACCTGGTCAAGGTGTTGTCCAGTTCCCCACCGTATAATTCAAGCAGAGTAATTATTTTACCAAATGCATGCATGCATAAGACTCAGAAATTAAGTCTGGGTGTTAAGGTAAACCTTCATATTTGGAACTCATTGTAAATTGCTATTTTAAATGGCTCTGTAGAAATTTTCTCATTCTTTCGAACTACAGATTGTAGTGTAACCATTGTCCCCTGTTTTTCTCTTTTCTTCTTACCATTAAAAACCTGCTAGAAGCAGCAGTGCCTCCGTGGGTCGACAGTAATGATGAAGAAACAATTCAACAACAAATCTTGGCCTTATCAGCGGTAAGTTTCTTGTGTGATACTGTCTATGGAACGTCCTTCCTTCCCATCGTGCTGTGTCTGTATTGGCACGACTTTGTCCTTAGCAGAATTTTTTTTCTTCTGCACAGTTTTTTAATATTTTGAGATGTTCGGAACTTTCACATAACTTTTAATTTGCTTATTCTAAAGTTCTTTTTTTTTTTTTAGTTCTTTTTTCTTGATGTGAAATATAACCTACCACAGGAAATAATTCTTTCAGCCTTAAAATGATTCTTTTATAGTATTAAGGTAACCTTTTATCTTTAATCTCCTAACAGCATTCTGTTTCTGTATGAAACGACTGTACTCTGATTTTTCTCTTTCACTGCTATATATATGTTTGTTTGAAACGGAAATTGATTGAAGTCAAATTCCACACGCTGATCGACGAAAACCTACCTCAAGACTGACTTCAGAGGAAATGCGACAATACTAATTAATAATTGTGTAGCACCTAACAGTTTCCAAAAGCACTTTCTCATCCATGGTCTTGTTTGAGCCTTACAACAGGTCTGCAAGGTGGGTGCGGGGCTTTTATCCTCACTTGACAGGTGAGGGAGCCGAGACTCTCAAATGTTACTTGACTCTTATTATCTGTGTTCTCCACTTGACTGTGAACTCTTGGAGGGCAAAGGCTGATTTTTACCTCATCATCCTCCACATACAGGTGACAAATGACTCCATGAGCAGCCCACTGAGCTGTCATGTTTACTTTTCCTTATACTGTCTTATACTGTATCAGTGGTTTTCCAAGCTTTTGTGTTTAACCCACTCGCTCCTTTTTTTTTAGCCAGGCAAAGTCATAAATGGAATGTCAGTATATAAGACACACAAACGTAAAGCTGGACTTCAGCTCCCTCCCGCTGCCACCCCCTCAAGAGCATTTGAAGGGTTTTTTTCTTTCCGTTTAATAAAATCTTTATGGGCCTGAGCGTCCATTTCCACGTCCGTGTCAATACCCTGTATTTGTTTACCCTCTTGCAGCCACACTTGACGCCGGGGTCACTTATCCCGAGAAGAGACCTGGGGTAGTGAGAGTCAGTGTCAGTTGAGGGCCAGCCTCAGATGCTCGCTCACCAGTCAGGTCACCGCAGCTCCTCTGCCCCTAGGCCTGTTCCTCTCCCGCTCTCCTCCAGCTCAGAATACGACTCCAGTTTTCCACTGATTTTTCTAGCCAGAAACCTAGGGGTCTCCCTCGAGTCACACCTCTCCCCACTTCCAGCCCGTTAGCATGTCCTGACAGTTCTGTTTTCAGAATATGGACACCAGTCTGCTTCTGCCACCACTGTGGTCCTAGTCCCAGGTCTCCTACCTACGACCTGATTGCTTTCCCATTCTGGCCCCTTTCCATTACAGTGTTGTCTCAGCAGTCAGAGGGAGCCATTGGTGGCGTAAATCACTTCATGTGGCTCCCCTACATAGAACCTTCTAACGATGTCTCTGTGCTCCTAGACTAAACCCTACGCTCCCACCTCTAGCTTCTAAGGCCTTGGCTCTGCCACCTCTCCTCCACATGCCCACTCCTCTGGCTCCAGCGTTCCGCCCACGCTGTTTCTTTCTGTTACACAACCAGGCTTTCTGCTCGCCATCCCCTCTTCCTGCAACTCTCCCCACCCCCTACCCTGCATCTTTCCTCACAGCCGATCCTGGGGATGGCTGATGACTTGCTCCGTTGTACATGCGGTCACCGTGAGTCAGAGGCTGACTCGATGTGAGCTAACAACAACTGCCACAGTTTAATCTCCTGGCCTCCTGAGAAGCTCTTTCCAGCTGAGATTGTTAGAAAATATACAAAGGGTCCGTTTTTCTCAGGTCTCTCTTAAGTGGGCAGGTTAGTGATAGCTCAGTGGACTTTGTGACTGAAGTCTTAGTCAAACCTTTGTCAAATCAGAGATACATTGTTAGGTCGTAACTGCATTTTGTGGTTTTCACTGCAAGTTTTTTCTTTTTTCTCAAAGGACAAGAGAAATTTCCTGCGGGACCCCCCAGCTGGTGTGCAGTTCAGTTTTGACTTTGATCAGCTGTACCCAGTCGCCTTGGTCATGCTGCAAGAAGACGAGCTGCTGAGCAGGATGAGATTCGCCCTGGTTCCAAAACTGTAAGCTGGTGCGCCACCGCCCACGAGCGGACATGTGCATTTCCTGATGGCCATGTTAATATGCAGCGTCACAGGAGTGTTATTGAATGAGGCCTGGAGGGCCCCTGACTCTCTGTGCACAACAAGGGGCTCTGCCACCCCTAGCAGATTCCCAGCAGGGCCCCAAACTGAGAGCAGGCTTCCTAGGATATTTGGGGTGGAGGTGAGACGTGCTGTTTTATCCCCAGTTACAAGGGAGAATACACGTTCCTGTAGAAACCACAAATGTTCCCTGTGGCTTACTGAATAAAATTCAGGTAATTCGGGTGGACAGGGCCTGTCAAAGCTGGGCCCCAGCCTGTTCACCACTCCGACTCGGCGGCACCCAGCAGCAGCGTTCCCGGGCTGCCTGAAGCCCTTCTCCACTCAGAGACCCCCTGCTTGCCCTGAGAGCTCCAGCACGAGCACAATCTTTTCTGTAAAGCAGCCCTGATGTGCCCATCCAGCTGAGGGCATCCTTCCTCTCTGCGACCGTGGTGCTTTCGTACTTACACGGTTTTCTCACCTAGAGTCCAGTCCCTTGTATTGAGTTTACCGTGTTTTTAAAGTCAGAGCTCTTTCGTACACTGCGGATGTCCCCCTTTCATAGCACTCTTTTTTTTTTTTTTAATTTTTATTGTGCTTTAAGTGAACGTTTACAAATCAAGTCGGACTCTCATACAAAAATTTATAAACACCTTGCTATATACTCCTAATTGCTCTAGCCGTAATGAGACAGCACACTCCTTCTCTTCACCCTGTATTTTCATGTCCATTCAGCCAACTTCTGACCCCCTCTGCCTCCTCCTCTCCCCTCCAGACAGAAGCTGCCCACATAGGCTCATGTGTTTACTTGATCCAAGAAGCTCGTAACCAGTAACATTTTCTGTCTTATAGTCCAATCCAATCCCTGTCTGAAGAGTTGGCTTTGGGAGTGGTTCCTGTCTTGGGCTAACAGAAGGTCTGGGGACCATGACCACTGGGGTGCTTCTAGTTTCAGTCAGACCATTAAGTCTGGTCTTTTTATGAGAATTTGGGGTCTGCATCCCACTGCTGTCCTGCTCCCCCAGGGGTTCTCTGTTGTGTTCCCTGTCAGTAAAGTCATCAGTTATAGCCAGGCACCATCTAGTTCTTCCGGTCTCAGGCTAATGTAGTCTGTGGTTTATGTGGCCCTTTCTGCCTCTTGGGCTCATAATTACCTTGTGTCTTTGGTGAGCACTCTATTCTTGTTATATAGAGTCCCTGGGTGGAATAGCTGGTTAAGCACTCAACTACTAGGCAAAAGGGTGGCACTTTGAACCCATCCAGAGGCACCTTGGAAGACAGGCCTGGCAATCTTCCAGAAGGTCACAGCCTTGCAAACCCTATGGAGCAGCTGTACTGTGAACACATGGGGTCGCCATGAGACAGAATTAGCTCAACAACGACTGACTATAGCCGTTCTTGTTATATGGGTGGCAACAGGGTCTTCTGTTCTCTGAGGACACGAGTGAGATCATTCCTTTTCCCTGTATGGCTTTCTCTGGATTGCCATATTTGTTCTGGGCTCTGTCTTTCATGTTGCAGGCTTTCTTCACCTGTCCTTTCCTGTTGAAAGGCACTGTACAGAAGGGGTGCTTGGCAGCCATGTCTATGGACAGGCCTTTTGAACTGGGGGAGTCCCGGGGTGGTGCAAATGGTTAAGTGCTCGGCTGCTAATAGAAAGGTGGGAGATTCAAGTCCATCCAGAGGCACCTCAGAAGAAAGGCCTGGCGATATACTCCCGATAAACCAGCCATCAAAAACCCTGTGAAGCCCAGCTCTACTCTGACACACATGGGGTCGCCATAATTTGGAGTCAGTGTCACGGCAGCTGGCTTTGGAACGGAACACTCAGTGGGTCAGTTTGTTACTGCTAATTTTTTCGGGTGTGACATAAAAATTATGGTTATTAATTCTTAAAAGTCATTACATGTTAGAAATGCTTACTGAAGGATTTATGGAGGAAAGGCTGTGATGGCTGGCATTTGCCTTGAACTATTGCAACCCCACCTGAAGGAACGTGTGTGTGCAGGGGCAGGGAGAATGGATGGAACAAGGTTGGCAACGTGCTAATAATTGCCCAAGTGAGGTCGTGGGTACAGGGGGCTTCATTGTTCAGGTCTCCCCACTTTTGTCTTGTTGGAAATTTCCGTAATAAGACTAAAATGAGCCATGGCACACAAATACAGGACTTGCGGACTTTTCCTCTCTAGACAGCCCCTGACACACAGAAGTGCAGCTTTGATAATTCGAGAGTCCGTTTCTGAACAGAAGCCATCATTAACTAGGAACAATTTAGAAAACCAAAGGAAGCAAAAAGCACTTGCTCCATCTTTCAAAGTGCACAGTAGTTGTTAGCGTGTCCCTGGGACCTGAGCGTTGGCACTGAATGCCTTGGCGGAGCGGGGCCCTGCTGGTGAGGCACAGGCCCCTCTGAGGCCCTCTCTGAAGACAGGGAAACAGCAAGCCCTTCCCAGCCTCAGGCTGTGACACTGGCCCAGCGTTTCCCAGAGGGTGGTCCCAGGATCCTAATGCCTTATAGACTCCACAGTAAACGTTTGGGAGTTGCTACTTCAAACGGACTTCTTTCGTATAGGACTCCTCAGAGCCTTTAGCGTGTCACCTGTATTGTGACTCCCCAGAGGGAAACAGAACAGTTCTGCAACATCAGAATGTACCTCTAGGACCTCTTCCTCACACTGAGAGCAAGAGACTCTGGGAAAGCAAACATCATCTGAATATTTGTGTTTATCAATCAAGAGAGCAAGCATTGCCCATGCTCCTTAGAGCTCAGAATTAAAAGGGGCCTTGAAGATCGACAGGCAGCTTACTTCCTGCTGGAGAGGCCAAATTCCCTTTTGTATAGCTGCGCTTCTTATTAACGTCATTTCTTAGGCGGCACCAAAATCTATAGCCTTGTACTTTTTTTTTTTTTTTTTAGTGTCTTCCAGAGCAACACAGGAATGGGTTTTCCAGAGCAACACAGGATAAATCTGGTTCTAGTCCGTATGATAGCTTGAGGTGGGGGTAAGACCCCTGAACTTATCAGGGCAGACAGCCCCAGTTCCTTCACTTGGTCCCCAGGTGCCTTCGTCTCTGTCTATACCACCTCACCATATGAGTTATTAACCTCTGAATACCCTTGGTTTTGTCGGTGTTGTCATTGAGTGAGTTCCCAGAAACGAGTATATGTTGTCCAGCCACCAAGTAGCACGTCATATCGTGCACTTTTTACTACAAAACACGTTCCTTTAGGGCTTTCAGCAGCTACAGTGTACTTTTGTTTGCTCAGCTAAAACTCGTGCTCACTTACAAGCCCTCATGAACTGCTGTCAAGCCAGGTCCCCCTCCTGCAGAACTACTTCCAAGAGATGGTATGAGAAAGATTTCAGCAGGCAGAGAAGTTTGGGAAATGCCACTTGGTATATGTTACGAACATAAAAAGCCAGAGGCTGTAATTCCTGGCACCTTGCCTTACTCATCCCTGCGCCCCCAGCACCTCGCATGGTCCTCCTGCCTGTGGTGCTCAGTAAATGCTTGTGGAATCAGGAACGAACGAGAGGGGCGGGCTGCTTCCTGTTGCCTGGCCTAGCCTATGTAGATCATCTTGCATTTTCCCTCTCGCTTAAAAAGCCAGCTACCTCACCCGGCTTCACCATTTGCGAATGTGGTAATCCTGCATTCTGACGTCTTTGTCTGAGGATAGCCAGTCCTGAGTCAGAAGCCCACGTCAGTGTATTCTGTTCCTTCTCACTGATTTGTTCCCCTCCTCCAGAGTCTTTTTCTGTCTTGCCTTCATGCTAGATGTCCCCCCAATCCTAAGAGCCCAGCATCCTCACTAGTACACCAGGGACAGAAGGGCGCTCTCCTACCTTTTGTCGCTATGAGTCAGAATTGACTTGATGGCAGTGGGTTTGGTTTTTGGTTTTGTCATTTCCACTAGCAAGACATTTTTAGAACACAAAATTAGAGAGTCCTCCAGGAAAAAGAAAACACTGCACACAGCCTGCAGGTCACTGGACCCGTACCTCAGTGTCCCCTTGGTTTGGGGGTGTGCCTGTTAGGGTGGGTAGGTTTTATGTTTTTATTCAGTCTTGTTTTGTCTTCCACCTTTGAGATTTTTATTTAATTGCTCCAAGGGGAGCACAGCCATCCATGTTTTTTATTTTTATTATTATTTTGAAACAATCACAAGCTGACAGAAAAGTTAGAAGTACAGCCTAAAGAACTTTGTTCTGGAGTCATTTGAGAGTAAATGGCTGACCGGATGCTGTATCACCTCAAAATGCTTCAGTGTGTATTTCCTGCAAGCAAGGAATTTTCTTACATAACCATCCAGGTCAGGAAATTACCATTTACCCATTGTTGTTGTGTGCAGTCAGGCTGGTTCCGACTCATAGTGACCCCATATGACACCAGAACTGTGCCATAGGGTTTTCTAGACTGCAGTCTTCACAGGAGCGGATTGTCAGGCCTTTCTCCCTCAGAGCTACAGGGTGGATTCAAACTGCCAGCCTTTTAGTTAGCAGCCGAGGACGTCACCATTACACCACCAGAGCTCCTTCTTTGGACATTACCATCATCTAATTCTCAGACTCTATTCAAGCCGTCATTTCTCCCAATGATGTCTTTTTTAGCAAAAGGACCCAGGTCAGACTCACCCGTTGCACTTGGTTTTCTTGTGTCTTCATTCTCCTTTGTGTGTTGTGTCCTGTCAGGTGGCACACGCCATCGTTTTGCCCCATTACTGTTCCCTTTGATCACTTGATTAAGGTGGAGTCTGCCAGGCTTCTTAACTGTAAAGTTACTCTTTTGCTCTCTGAAATTAATAAGTACTTTGTGGGGAGGTACTATGAAACTACACAAATATTCCATTCCTCATCAGACTCTCAATGTATTGATGTATTTATATCAGTATGGACTCATAGGCCTATTTTATGGAGTAGGTTATTGTCCATTGCTATCGTTAATTAGTTTGATGTTCAATAAGATTTGGCCAGTAGGAACCACTCAGGCTGGCTTCTGTGCCCTTTTGACATGTCCCATCATTCTTTGAGGACTTCCTTGCTTTCTGCCACAAGAGTCTCCATGGTCATCTTGTACTTTCCCTGCTCTAACCCTAGAATCAGCCATTTATCCAAGGAGCCCTGGTTCATTTTAGTGGAAAATGGTATTTAGAAATCAAGAGCTGGGCGCTAGGTGTGCTCATGCCTCTTGAGGTATGTATCACTACTGTGGCCCTCAGTGGACAGAGCTGGGGAATATGTGTGTATTGTGTACACATGTATACACTCAATTGCATCTGTATCGAACACCATGTATTCACAGTGATACCTCATTTCAGGGACCATTCTAGTGTTTTCCCTTTCTGTGTTTGTAACTCCCTTCTCCAACAGTGAGAAAGCTTAATATATTTACTTACTTGGTCAATCCCCCTGGATGTAACCGATCTCCCATTTCGTCTGCCACCTCCTCCCCTGCTCAGACACCCTCCTCTCCCCGCTCAAGCTCTGATTTCCATTCCAGGCCACTCCCCTGTGTAGACAATTACCTTTGTCCCACATGGGTGCCAGCACCCTGCACCAGATGATTCTGATATGCAGCCAAGTTTGAGAAGCCCTGTAGGGTTCTCAGGTGGAACTGTACTTAGATCTTTTTATTAACCGTCTCCCACCTCGTCGTTAACTCTTATTGAGTGCTGGTTATCAGAAAGCTGCCAAACATTTCCTTTCAAAAGGAACAACCCCTTTAATCTTTTCTTTTCACTGCTTGAAAGCATTTAATACACTAAACAGCAATTAATTGATAGAGGCCTGGCTCTGCAGCCCATCTCTCAAATTGATCATATAGCTTTCTCAGGAGCTACCCTGTTTTCCTCTGCTTAGGGCAGAGTGATGTTATTAAAATCCCAGGAAATGCTGAGGTTTCATTGGTTTTCCGTAAGCTGTCTTTTGCTGCTGCGGAGAAGATAACTCTTCTTTTTATGCTGGTATTCAGCTTTTCAGTTCTAAAGCAAATGAGAATCTCGTTTGATCCTCATTTGGATTAGAAAGTGTTCCTAAATGCCACCAGTTCTGCTCACCTCTAAACAGAAAGCCCCTGTGTGTACTGGTTTGCACGCATTCTCAATGGATTGCTGTCTCTGTCACAGTGTGAAGGAGGAGGTGTTTTGGAGGAACTACTTTTACCGCGTCTCCCTGATCAAGCAGTCGGCTCAGCTGACTGCCCTGGCTGCCCAGCAGCAGGCCGCAGGAAAGGAGGAGAGAAGCCACAGCAGAGAAGGGGATTTGCCGCTGACAGGTACATTCACAGAAGAATACTTCACTCTGCAGAAAGAATGACTTTAAAAGTTTTGAACTTAACTTGGGGACTGTCATGAGCTTGTCATCTTGTATATACCAGAAGTGTCATCATCTTGTGGAAAAAGTCTATCCTTTCCAGAGGAAATACTCGTTGTTGCCATCCCTCTGACCCAGCTCACAAATGTCCTCCCCAGGCTGTCCTGTACTTTGCCTTTTTCTCATCCCTTGGTTTTTATTTCTTCTTTCCCCCTTGATCGTCATCCCCACATCTCTTTCCCTGCCTTTTACCACAGGGGGCTTTTCAGACCTGCTCTCCTCCTCTCTACTTCACGCCACCTCCTCTTTGTTCTTTCTCTGTCTTCCATTAGGCCTGATGTTTCCTGAATAAGCAGAGTTGGTAGAGCAGAACAAAACTCTGTTCCAGTCCAAGCTACGAATCCCCAGCTCTGAGCTAGGCACTAGGAAACTAAACCTTTTGCTCACTCGCATTGTGACAGTTTATCCTGGGTTGTTGGGAAAGAGGTTTTATAATATTAGCAACGATTCAATATCTGTAATAATCATTGAAATAAGAAATTATCTGTAATAATCATTGAAACAAGAAATGTGTTTTATGTTGGTTTTTAACATTAAATGAGCACCTGCTGTGTCTAGGTACTAATGACAACTGGAAGCTGGCCCCACAAGAAGTGGGGAATGTGGCTTATGGAGTGTTAAATGATTAACCAAGACAGTAGCGTGTCATAAGGTCCAGGCTCTACAGTCTTATTAGGAAGTGATCTGCCACTGCATGGAGGGCCAGGGAAATATAATGAAGCTGCTGTACACAGGAAAGTTTGCCATTTTGTACAGAGATGTTAACACAAATCCCAGTTGTCAGTCTTTAGCATTGTTTATTTTACCAGAAAATGCCACTTGACCAAATCATGCCTGTATAACAAAATGGACTTAAGAAAGTGTTCCATAAAGACTATGTATCTGGTATGGTTAATAAAATAGAAAAGAGGGCCAGCGAGCAAGACAAGGATGCTAACCGGACTGAGCATTAATTTTGACTTTTTTGCTTTCTAGCCTCATGACAAAAGGGGAAACTTGATAAATAACTTAATTCTTATTATCCTGAAAGAACTCACAGAGCTATTCTATAATGATTTTCTTAGCAATGACGTAAAAAAGGATTTCCTGCTTGAAATCTTATATAAAAGGCATTGAATATGATATATTGAACAATATCCCCAAAAGTAAGATGTTTTCACATGGTGTCTTAGTCATCTAGTGCTGCTGTAACAGAAATACCACAAGTGGATGGCTTTAACAAAGAGAAATTTATTCTCTCACTGCCTAGAAGGCTGAATGTCCACATTCAGGGCGTCAGCTCCAGGGGAAGGCTTTCTCTGTCTGTTGTCCTTCTCGTCAAATCTTCCCCCAGACTAGGAGCCTTCTCTGCACAGGGACCCCGGGTCCAAAGGACACGCTGTGCTCCTGGCACTGCTTTCTAGGTAGTGTAAGGTCCCCCTATCTCTCTGCTTGCTTCCCTTTCCTTCAGTCTCTTGAGAGATAAAAGGTGGTGCAGGCCACACCCCAGGGAAACTCCCTTTACATTGGATCAGGGAAGTAACCTGGGTAAGGGTGGTGTTACAATCCCACCCTAATCCTCTTTGACATAAAATTACAATCACAAAATGAAGGACAACCACAATACTGAAAATCATGGCCTAACCAAGTTGATACACACATTTTGGGGGGACATAATTCAATCCATGACACATGGCTAGTTCTTGTAAGAACTTGAGAAAAGCTGAAAGCATAACACAAAAGCTTATTTTGGAGAATTATTTCATATCATCATACTTGTGGATATTTTAGCTGTTATAACGTGTATTCAGAATTGAATCAAGCAATTATTGTCTCTTTTATTCTCACTTCTTAGAGGCAGTACGGCCCAAAACGCCACCTGTTGTAATCAAATCTCAGCTTAAAACTCAAGAGGTAATACAGCTTTACATTGTACCTAGCGGGTTGATGTCTAGAAATGAAGTTAAATCTGTGTTAACTAACTCAGATGCCAATTAAAACGACTTAGGAGTATGGGTCTTATCTGTGGTGAAGAAGAGGCATCCGGGGCTTGAATAGTCGAGAATCTATAGCTGAGACATGAGCTGATTTACTGGTGTAGATAATTCTAGATGTGCTCACTGGGGATTAGATAGAATGATTCGAGTGATCCAAACTGTAAGTGAGAATAATAGACTCAGGTGGTAACTCACTCAGTTACCGAGCAACTTTGCGAGTTAGAAGGCTGAAGAGGAGTGACCATCCTGTCATAGACCTCGAAGAGGAAGGAAGTGAAAATGACGCTGAGTTAAATTGTGAGAGGACTGTAACAAGAACTCTGGCACATAAATGTCACTTAGACAACCGCTTCCAGAGCTCCTTTGTTGAATTTCAGGATGAGGAAGAGATTTCGACCAGCCCAGGTGTTTCTGAGTTTGTCAGCGATGCCTTCGATGCCTGTAACTTCAATCAGGAGGATCTGAGGAAAGAAATGGAGCAGCTCGTGCTTGACAAAAAGGAAGAGGAGACAGCTGTGCTAGAAGGTAAAAACTAAACCAAGCCAGAAAAACTGTTCTCATCCCCAATTCCTAAATTGATTGTGGAAAATTATTATTCTGAAGCAGACATGCAAAATAAGTTGTGTAGGGGGCCCTGAGCTTCTGTTAATGGTGGTGGAATAATTTGAAGAAGGATAGTGGTGATAATTGCACAACGTGATGAAGGTAATCAGTTGTCACTGAATTGTAAAAAATGTTGAATTAGCTCCTCACGAGAAGGTGGATTCCAGTCAATATGACCAGACCTCACATCCTCTGCCCTAAGCATGACCAGAAGAGGACCAAAGGAGTTTGGAGTCTGCTTTGATCTTAGAGCTCCTCTGATGAAACCCTCTCCAGCCCCACCCCCATTGCTGAGGGAGAAACCAAGACCAGGAGGTTAACTGGTCTGCCCAAGGTACCTCAGCTCCAAAGACATGTGGCTAGGTCAGGGCGAGATGCGTGTGCACCATCCCCATGGAGATGCTGCTCTCCAGCCTTCCACTCGAAAGGCTGGCATTTGCCTGGGTTTATACGTGCGAGTAGAAGGTTCCTTTCCCAGCTGTTGCGTACAGCAAGAACATCACTTCAATTACTAATTTAAAAAAGAGAACCAAAGCAAGAGGGACACTGCTTTCTTTGGCACATCCAGCCATGTTCCTTGCTTTCTGCTGGATGGAAAGCAAAGGGTTGGCTAATCGTCATCACACGAAGAGTGTTCCATGAAGCCCTCTAGGGTGTGCAGTGCCTTCAAGAAGCCAGCTGTTCCCACGGTGGTACAAAGAGCAGTAGCTCATTCAGCTGGCTCTGCCAGCTGGATGTCCCATGAGAAAACTGGCCTCCCAAAGTTGAGCTGGAGTGGCGGGGGGTGCTGGAAGAGGGCCTGGAGGAGGGGCTTGGGCAGGAAGGAGTGAGGAGCTGGCAGGGAAAAGGGAAGCAAGTGGGAAGTATAAAACTGGGCTGGCCAGGCGCATGTCTGTGGCTGTCGAGCCATGTGGTCTTGGGTAAGTCACTTAATCTCTAAGCCTCTGTCCCCCCATCTATAAAATGTGTGGAATAGTGGTATCTGGTCCATGGGTTGTTCTAAGGATAAAAAGAGTGATAAACAGAAAGCACTTAGCCCAGTGTCTGGCTCAGTATGTGCTCAATAAACGGTTGGGTGTTTTTGCTACCATCATCATCATTGGTGGTGGTAAAAATTAACTTGCTACCAAATACTAATTATCAATTATTTAAATAAAAGGAAAAGCCGAAGCCTAGATAAGGCAAAATCACACCCAAAATTTACTGATGACATATAATACCTTTGCTGCTACACTAACAATGAATTTCTCTTTGGTCATTGTTAAAACTGGTTCCACTTTTCTGAGGCTACATGGTGATGAGGTCTGATACATGAACAATCACAGCTAGGGCTGACGTACGTCGTTAAAGTTGACTGAAGTGTTAAGACCAGCATTATGAGTTCAGAAAGAATCTTTGCCTTCTCATTTGGTTTTTTCCAGATGATTCTGCAGATTGGGAAAAAGAGCTACAACAGGAACTTCAAGAATATGAAGTGGTGGCAGAATCAGAGAAACGAGATGAAAACTGGGATAAGGAAATAGAGAAAATGCTTCAAGAGGAAAATTAGCTGTTTGCTGAAATAAACAAATAATCCCTAACATCCTAGGTGTCCAGATTTACTGAACCAGAAGACAGAGAAGAATATAACTTGATTGAAATTCAGAATTGCTTCAGCCAGCATTATCCTTTTTTCAAGCTGAAACTTGCTTCTTCTACTTAAAAAAATCTATCTAGAATAGTTATCCTAATAATTGAAAAGGGATGTTTAATGTAATATTTCTTTAATATAAATCTAGTTACACATGTCCTTGTAGTCAATATGGATATCTTTGTCACAGAAACAAAAGTGAAAATATTAGAGCTCTGTTTTCTATGAGTCAAAAAATATAACTTAATTTATCCTTTAATCATGGTTTTGTAAACATTTGTACTCATTGTGATTTCTTTGATACATGTTCGTTAACATGCTGACTTAATACATGAATTGATGACTATGAGAATGACCAAATTACACCAAAGAACTTCAGAGGAAGTACTTGCAAAATTATTTTCTCGATGGATATTTTCTAAAATTCCGTGTGGCAGCCAAAAGATAAAATAATTACGACAGTTTTAACGGTCTAAACATCACAATTTGACATTAAGAAATACTGTGCAAAAACATTGTTTTTCTTTGGGGTTTTCCTTTTTTTTTTTTAACTATACCACATTTAATAATGTTCTCTTAAAGTTCATGTCATGATTTTTGTAGAAAGCAGGGCCTTTGATCCTTTTTGTATTAAGGACCTTCAGAAGTCTGTCCGCTTCAGCGTCTCTTGTTTAAATCATCACTACGTATAAATGTTTTAGCTTTGTTTATCTTAATTAAACTGTCAGTCTATTAAGAGCGTGTTCTTCTGAGTGCAACCGATGGGACTTTATTGATGAATCCTACTTGTATTTTGCTACACCAGCAAGCACGTATTCCTAGAATATGGTTATTTTATAAGAACAAGGTGCTTAATGTCAGAAAACTTCTGAAGCATTTGCTTCTAGAGCCTTTCTTATTTCTCAGGGAGCCTTTTATTTCATAAAGGAGAACAGAATTCAAAAATTGCTTTGTAAGCAAAATGTACATATGCATATTCTTGGCCCCATAAAAATGAGTCCGTGTCCTCTGGGCCAAGATGTAGTCAACAAGAGAACTGGGCCCAGGGCCAAGCATTGCTCTTCCATTCAGAGTTTGGGATACACACACGGAAGTAAGCCTGACTTTCTCAGCTCGCATCACTTGGGTTCTAGTAATATACTCGTCTTCTCTGAAACCACGGACCCCATGACCACACGCTCCCCCTTGCAGTACTACAGTTGTCCGTTACTGAGTTTGGGTTCAGAGATCATGGTAGCTGGCAACTTCTGAAATACTCCCATTGACAGGAAAAGTTGTTTTCATAGGATTTCCTGGATGAAAAGAGACCTGTTAAATGTGCGTAAGTAGCTACAGTTCCTGGACGCAAACAGATCAGAACATGATGGGCCTGGCTCTGAGTATGTGCACTGAAATCCTTACCGATGAATGTTGAAGGAACACACAAAAAAAGCAAAGGTTTCAGAGAAAGGAACAACCCTAAAATAACCACTGAAATGCAGTGTGGTCGTTACTAACAATTTTACAGGACATGCACTGCATTTAAAAATAACCTAATTGCACATTCCCCCATGAAAATGAAAGGATAAGCTAAGATTTTCTACAGACCATCAGAATATAATAATGCTGTATTTTCATGGAATCAAGGAGTAAAATGTTCTGCTTTAGTAAATTACACAGGTAACTGAAGTGTGATTCCTTTATTGAAGGTCAAGAGAATTTGCAGCCATGTTGGGTGGAAACTTTCTAAGTATTTAGTACACGGCTGGGGGTTAGCCAACAAGATATACTAAGCCTAAAAACATAACAAGCCTCATAAAGTGAGACTGAACATATTTCATCACACGATGGGTGTTCTACGTTGCTACTCAGAGTGTGGCCCGGGAACCAGCAGCAGCAGCAACCTGGGAGCTGCTTAGAAATGCAGAGTCTCGGGCTGGCCCCAGACCTGCTGGATCAGTCTGCCTATTAACAAGACCCCCTGGGACTGGAGTGGACACTTCAGTTTTAAGAAGCGCTGTACTAATACACAAATGCTTTCAGGGTAGCTGACGTTCTGGTGCTTTCTGCTGCTTACCGTTCCGCTGAATGTCCTTGGATAACAGTGTCCTGCTAGTCGGTGTTACAGGTGTCTCCTCTGGTATGGCAGTTGTCACCTACTGCTGACTCCCCCTTGCTGCCCTACCACAATTAAGAAGCAAGCTTCCAGGGAGAGATGAATAAGCGTACTAATCCAGACATTTCTGATACTGTACTTTTCAAAGGAAAATAACTACAGAGGCTGCTTCTAGGAGGTTTTTTGACAACCACCAGCTTTCACTTAGGTGCTTGAGCTGCATCAGCTGATAGGACTTGAAGTCTGATGCTGGCTGCAGTGGTGGTCCCCGTGTTTGCAGTGCTCACACCCATGAAGTCAACCAAAATAATATTTGTGGTGACAGCGGCTTTGTAATAACCAGGTAAGTCTCTGGCTGGCTGGTGCTGCCAATTGAGCCCAAGGTTTTACTCCACTACAGCAAACTCAGTTACACTGTCAGACTCTCCTTATACTCAAAAGTGGTACTCGGACTCAGTGATTTAAGATGCCCTATTATTATAACCAGGATAATTTTTCAGAGTAAAAATTGTTAAAACCGTATGGGACAGTTCTATTCTGTCCTGTGGGGTCACTCTGAGTCGGAATTGACAGCAACCGGCAACGAAAGAAAACACAAGATCACGTCCAATTTGTGCTGTTTGATTTACCTCCTTGATTGTTTTTGGTATAAGAGCTGGGGATCCGAATGTGCTTCTATAACTTAATTTGATATGGTCACTTTCTGGTATTAAATTTTTTCCCCCAATTTTTAAGTACAGATTTTTCAGTTATGAAAACTAGATGCATTTAATTTTAGCAAAAAAAAAAAAAGTTTACGTTTTTAAAAATATAAGTGGTGGAATTTTTGATATGGTTTATAATCAGTTTTATTGTGAGAAGGATGGGCCCTTTTAATGAATGATTACTTCCACAGCTTACACTGATATGAAGAAATTAAATTACAAAGTACATGTTAAAACCCAAAAAACCAAACCCATTGCTGTTGAGTCAATTCTGCCTCATAGTGACCCTATAGGACAGGTTAGAACTGCCCCATAGAGTTTCCAAGGAGCGCCTGGTGGATTTGAACTGCTAACCCTTTAATTAGCAGCTGTAGCTCTTAACCACTATGCCACCAGGGTTTCCAAAATACATGTTACAGTATCAGAAAAAAAAGATGGTGCTTAGAGAGGAAATTAACAAGTCATGACATGACATATATAGTCATGAAGCTTTAATCTTACGCAGTTATATATTTCAGATCATCAAAATATCTGCTCTTCACACTAAGGGATTTGTTTAAGTGAAACCATTTAGGATTTCAGTTATTAAATGGATTTTTTAAACAGCATTTAATCAATATCACTGTATCCCAATTTACTTCCAAAATGAAAAACTACATTACACTCTGTTCTAGCTAATACACATCACTTTTAGTGGCAAGGTATAAATTGTAATGGTTTTTCCTAAATAAAGATTCTATTCTGGTAAAAGAGGACCTGTAAAAAGTGATGTGGTATGTAGGCCCCCACTGTTAGAAGTAAAACTGCCTTGAGATGATGTTGAATTGTAAGAACACATTTAACTATACACTTCTACTCAAATTCAGTGGGTTCATAATAAATAATAAAAGGTCATTCTAACCTACAGTCAGTAGGCCTCTACTCTAAGGCTATTGTGGGAGGTTCCCCACCCCAAGTTGTGTTGTTAGGTGCCCTCAAGTTGTTTCCAAATCACAGCAACGCTATACACTGCCCACTCCTTGAAATATATCCTAGAGAAATGAGAGCCTTTACACGAACAGATATATATGCACACCCATGTTCATTGCAGCACTGTTTACGATAGCAAAAAGATGGAAGCAACCAAGGTGCCCATCAATGGATGAAAGGATAAATGATGGTATATTCCCCCCACACAATGGAATACTACACATCGATAAAGAACAATGATGAATCTGTAAAACATTTCATAACATGGAGGAACCTGGAGGGCATTATGCTGAGTGAAATAATTCAATCACAAAAGTACAAATATGGTATGAGACCACCACTGTGTTCAGCCATATCTCGAACAGAACCTGCGCCATTTTTCCTTTCCCTAGCCTGTCTCTGTTAACTCCTCTAAAAGTTAAATGTTAACTACTGTTTCCCCTAGGACCCTGGAAAACAAGTGATATCAATCTAAGCCAGTCAAACAGGATGAAGGATGGCGCCAGCCACCCCTTGAGCTGATGGGATAATGGCAAGAAAAGATCAACATGTTTGAAATAGGACCACCGAAACCAAACAGGGAATGCACATTCTACAAGTTCCTAAAACCTATGGCCCCTTTTCCCTTTAAAACCCTAGCTGGCCTGCAGTTCCTGGAGATAGCTTTAGGAGGAGATCATTCCCCTCTGTCTCCATATACCAGTATATATCTTAATAAAGCTCTTGCCACCCACCTCACCCCTGTTTCAAGAATTGGCTGTTTGTGGCAGGCAGCTCTAACTTGCGAAATTGTGGTAACAATTTGGTGGCCCGTACAGGGATTTCTAGCCTTTTGAGGCACGGTGGCCCTGTGGTGGGGCCTGGGCCCGATCAACAGTTCTTCCACCAAGCAGCTGCTGGGGACTCAGTTTGTCCCAGGAGGCTGTCTCTGGACCCAGGCTTGCTGCAGCACCACTGGTGCCCAACCGTGCCAAAGAGATGGGTGAAGTCAAGACTTGACTAGGATCCTGAGGTGCGTCCATGACCCTCTCCCTGTTGTACACGGGGGCTGGGTGGATAGAGCCAGCCAGTGTAGCTTCTGGAACTGGACCTGGGCCATTGGTTTCTAAGGCCAGTGGTGCCTTAGATGACTGTCCCCATGAGTAGGACTGCAAGGAGGGACTCTTAATGACTCTAGAATTTGGAGGTACATGAGTGTGTGGCGGCCATCGGTTTTGTGTGTCTGGATGTTGTCTGTCTCTGGTTGGTGCACCCTGGTTCTGGGGAGTGGATGTAGACTTCTCTATCTGTTTAGATTGGGAGATTGAAGCCCCTCCGTCTGGTACTGGGGATAGGAGTTATCTGGAGGATTGAAGTTGAGATTCAGACATTCCTAGTAATATGTTAGACCTCACTAAGATCATCCTCGTTCCCCCTCTCCTTTCTGGCTTGTCTGGTCCAAGCACTCTGTTTGTCTGTTCGTCTTATGATTGAATCTTATGTGTGACCGGGGCTGTCTGGGAGGTTGAGGCTGGCTGGCTGGGAGGTTGAGACTGCAAGATTATCTCCATCGCCTCTGTCTGTGTCTTATGTGTAATTTATGTATGATGCATAGAAATTAATTGGTGGGAAAAATAATTCAGGCTGAATTAGAACATACTTATAGAGACTCCTGAGAATTTATTGATCGGGCTGAAAAAAGAAATGCAGAAGGTGAATGGATTTCCAGTCTAGACTGGGATTTGAATCACAGTACAGAGAACACTCCCGGCAGAGTGTTAAGATTTTAAAAAGGTTCTCTCCCAGAGCTGAGAAAACTCTTAGCTGGAGCAGGAGAGACAAATAAATTCCTGCTGGACTAAAAGAAGAAGTTGGTGGTATCAACTACCTATAAAAATAAAAAGCTAGGTTCTTGGGAACAGTTAATTGGACAGAATGAGAAATCAAGAGAACGTACCAGGGGATTCACCCCTAGGGTGCATTCTTAAACATCGGCAATTCTTTTCTTACAATCAATTAAAGAAAGAAAAGTTGAAGACCAAAAATGCCAGGCAGTCTTCCTAACTGCTGCCTTGTAGGCTTAAAGGCCATCCCCCAAGAAAACAAAGAAAAGGAGGGAGACCAATGCCACAGGAGCCAAGAAGGCCCCACACCCCTTTAAAAAGAGACCAGTGCAGCTGGTGTAAAGAAAAAAGACATTAAAAGTGAGAGTGTACAAAATACCAAGCAACAACAACAACCAAAAAGGATAATTTTGTCTTAAAGTAAAAATAACAGTTTCAGAACAGTAAAAGGGAAAGTTATCTTTTGCCTTTCAAAAATGTCTAGGTCAACTTAAACATATGTAAATGAATTAGAATGGCCTGATCTTGTCTTCCACCATCAGTTAAAAGGTAGGTAGGGTGGGGCAAGATCAGGCCTTCTCAGCCCCCAGTCCCTATTCTCCAGGGTCCTATAGCTCCAGAGAAGCTTTTTTTAAAAAAAAATAATTTTTATTGTGCTTTAAGTGAAAGTTTACAAACCAAGTCAGTCTCTCACATATAAACTTATATACGCCTTACTACATACTCCCACTTACTCTCCCCCTAATGAGTCAGCCCGCTCCCTCCTCCCAGTCTCTCCTTTCGTGACTGTGACAGTTTTGTCAGTTTCTAACCCCCTCTCTGCTACGGCTACTAAGCAAAGGGTCGGCAGTTCAAATCTGCCAGGCGCTCCTTGGAAACTCTATGGGGCAGTTCTACTCGGTCCTATAGGGTCGCTATGAGTCGGAATCAACTTGATGGCACTGGGTTGCGGTTAACCCCCTCTACACTCCCATCTCCCCTCTCCCATCTCCCTTCTAGACGGGAGATGCCAACATAGTCTCAAGTGTCCACCTGATACAAGTAGCTCACTCCTCATCAGCATCTCTCTCCTACCCATTGTCCAGTCCAATCCATGTCTGATGCGTTGTCTTCAGGAATGGTTCCTGTCCTGGGCCAACAGAAGGTTTGGGGACCATGGCCACCGGGATTCTTCTAGTCTCAGTCAAACCATTAAGTCTGGTCTTTTTATGAGAATTTGGGGTCTGCATCCCACTGTTCTCCTGCTCCCTCAGGGGTTCTCCAGAGAACCTTTTGAAGACTTTTCAACTAGGTGGAGACCCTTTTAAGACAAAAGATAAAGAAAATTGCTGTTTTATTATAGTTATCAGAAATTGGGTGGATCCCAATCATAAAAAAGAACTATAAACAAGTTCTCTCTATTGTTAGAGAACTTTAAGAAGCCAAAAAGAAAAATATATATGTGTATATTTGGGTCTGCTAATGAGTGAGTTCATTTTTGCCATTTAAAGGGAGGTACTATAAGAGATATATAACAAAGAATGTTTAAGAGGTTTATTGAAAAAAAGAAATTTACTTGATAATTGTCAAAAGTTTTATCTGTCTGACTAAAGTTTAATGGTTTAATCTGTGCGATTTTTAAGAGCTTTAATGTCAAATAGCGTATAAAACAAAGAATTAGGTTTCTTGCTGTTAAAATAACAAAATTTTCTTTGATTACTGAGTTAAAGAGTTAATCTCTTCTCTGTGTAATCTGCTTCAAAGACTAAGGTTCAGTCTGTCATTACAATAAGATTCCTGAGTCAGAAACCAAGTCACATGGCTTTAGGGAAAAAAAAAACTAAGGTTTTTACTTTAACATTTTTAGTTAAATAACTAAAGTATTGTTTCTTGGTAACTTATGATAAACTCCCGACAAGTTAAATCATGAGAAGTGCCTGATTCTTTCTCTTTGGGTTAAAATGTATATGTTAGTATTTCCTCTTGTGTTTTTGCCTAATGTTAGACAGCAAACACATAATATTATGTCATTAATTTTATTATTATTTCTTTATTGCTAACTTGGTTGCAATTTTTTTTTTTAAATCTAGCATCATTAAAGCCAATGGTTTGATTGGAGAATTCACATACTATGAATTTCCCTATGAAGTTATTTTTATTACTATTCAGGTATTTAGAGACTTGATAATCCTGGTATATTCTTAATATATCCTGTCTATATGGTGTTCTGGGGGGAAAAAACATCACAAAGTTCAGTAAAGCAAAAAGAAAGTTTTATTCAGCATATATTCAAAAAGACAAAAGTTGAGAAGTGGACAAGCATGCTGCCACACTCATGTCTTCCTCAGTTCAGAGAAAATGGACAAACATGCTGCCAGAGCCATGTCTGCCGGAGTCCAGAGAATGTTATAGAATAAACAAGAAGGGGAAAACGGCCCAGGTTACAGAGTCATCAGTATGCATTAACATTACAAATGGGCAAAACCACTGAAAGCTTCACCTTTTCACAGATTGGCTAGAAACCGTGATCCTACATTTTGAATTGTCTTTCTTAACAATCGTTGGTACAGGTTTCAGTAAGAGTATAGTCAGGAGGGTCTTCATTGGTCCAGCAAATTTCTATTCACTAAATGTTAATTGAAAAAGATAAGAGTGGAAAGTCTTCTGTGTTCTGGCTTCTGTGAAAGGTTCCCTAAAAGATATTTTCCAAGATTATTCTATCTATTGTCTTTATCTCAGAGCCCAGTTGATGTGTCCTCGTGAGTCCTTGTGAGCTCTTGTGAGCCCAGCTCCAGCTGGGTCACATTCTCTCTGCTCAAGGACAAGGAATAATGATTCCAATATTATTTCCTAAATCAATGGTATTAAGCCTCAAGATTATTATATATTACATCTGAAGCTCTTTAAAAATACGGTTAATGGTTATATTTACAAATACTTTTATCTAAAGTTTTTTTAACTGATTTTATTTGGCCTTTATGTTATGCTTGTAATTAATTTCTATCAGGTCTTTCACTATGAAGAGTTATGTTTATAAATTAATCATGGCCATACTAAGTATTGTCATCTGCAGATAAGTTTTTACTTTGCTGATTTTCTGAAAACATTTGACCAGAATATCTCAACAAAAAAAAGATGGACTATACTGGACTTATGAAAAGGACTGTGACTAGGCTCAGTCAAGATTTCCAGAACTCCTATGCAGAAGTTGATGGGTTCACAGACTGCAGTCAATCCAGAATCACTTGGAACAGAAATTAACTACATAAGACTGAGTAATCGAAAACATACTATGGGTTTTATGTGAGAATTTTGCTGATGTTTTAAAGTCTTTCTTTCTAGAAATAAGAAATGCTTTAAGATCCTACTATCTAGATACAAAAAACCATTTTCTTCCTGCTGCCTGATTAGGGTCGGTGCCCTGGAACAGTGGAGACAATGAAATGTACTCCAAGTCAGAAAGAGTGAAAAGGTTTGTTTAACAGATGTGTACATCATCTGGGACCCCGCAGGGGCACAGGTTGTCTCTGTGGAGTGATTTTGCATTAGAGCTTGTGTGGGGTTTTATAGGGGTTAGAAGTATCTTTGTAGCCTACAGATGGTGGGAAGAGTTTTTCACTGCAGAACAGTAACAGGACTTTTTTTTTGGGGGGGGCTAAGGGCATGCATATCAGACACCTGGGCTCTAATCTCCATGTGGAGGGTTGTAAGTCATGGGTAGACAGACTTACAACAAAAAAAAGTTATTTGCATCAGTTTAAAACAAAGAACAAAGTCATTAACAGAGGTATGTGAAAGAGGGGGCAGACAGAAAAAAGAGAACTTACAGGTTTATCAAGGCTTTAGTTATGTCCACCTCTCAGTCGCCCATTTTGAAAAAGAGAAAACATGCTGGGGAGTATTAGGGTCATACTCCTTTCTCCTAAATTATCTAACTAGTGGGTTTAAATATTATAACTCTTGAATTAGAAGTTCCTGTTGATAAATTTAACAAAGTTGTAAATATCATAACCAGAGAAGTGTCTGAAATTTGACCTATGATTTTACAAATTAAAATAGCATTAGATTTCCTATTAGTTCTTTCGGAACAGTTTTGTGCCTTAATAGATAATTGTTGCTATATTTATATTAATATACAAGCTGAGGTTTTGCAAAATATAGCTGCTTCTGAGGCACATGAAAATCAGTTACTGATGCTGCTTATGCATAAACGAACACCTCATGAAATTTGTTTCCTTGATTCAAAGCCCTTAGAGTCATGGTTTCACCGGTTATTTCAGACAACTGGCCGAATAGTATTGTTAGTATTTCTATTCTGCCTCCTGATTTGCTGTATGGTGCCTGGGATCTTAAAAACCACATAGTGCCAAATTACCGTTTATCAAGCATTTTTTGATCAAAGATTCTATAACGAGGTCATGATCCAAAGAAGGGAACCATGAGAGAGTTGTATGTAATTCTCCTGGAATCCAGATTCCTGGCTTTCATGGAGGTTGGGGCGACCTACATAGGCCATCGCTTTTGGGTGTGTGTCCTTTTGAACCTTGAGCTTTGAGAAAAAAACTGATTCCTGAAGCCACTTTGAGTCGAACAGTAGTCCAGATAAACTAGCAAGACCATTTTGCTCTGGACTTTGTGCTTTTTTTTGAAGAATTCAGTCTGTTTTGAGAAACTGACTGGGAATTATGTTTAGTGTAAATCAGTAATCAGTTTAATCAGTCTTCAGGACAATGTTGTATGAAATACTTGTCTAATATTTGTAATCAAACTCTCACCCTCTTGCTATACAAAGAATTATGTATCTTAAAGAAACCAAGCTCTCAGAGGAAATTGACCTCATGACTCAGACTCCATTCTCTCGAGTTTCATTTCTGCTTCTAAAAAAGTGACCCTGACTGTTAATAGGTAAACCAAGGAGGGACAGCTTGCACTTGGGAAGAACACTTAGTATGTTTAAAGCAAATTAACTGGAAACCTCCAACAGGTGAAGTCCATCCTGTATTATCTTGCTAATCATGTATTCTTTAATAGAAACTTGTTTGTCACATGTAAATTTTTCTACACCGTCTGTTTTCTCTAGACAAACTTTGTGTGCTTTATAGATATGTTTTTTGTGTGTGATAGATTAAACTAAACCAATTTAGATGATCCTTTTCAAACTGACAGTGAATTTATGTGAGTAATCTCTTGTTTAGAGTCCTGACGGATGCGTGGGACAATGCACTTTGAGAACCTTAACATTGCCTTTAGATATTCATAGTAATGATGCTAGTAAATATAAGAAAGGGAATGTTAAATTGTTACCCATTGAAAAACAAGAGTCAGAAGAAAGTCTATTGTTCCAACACTCAGGGTGTGGTTGGTAGATTTAATTCCTATTTATCATATAGTTGAATTAGAGAAATCTTTAAGAAATTTATCAGTCACTATGGGACAAGTAACAGACAAAGTTGCTACTGGGATGAAAACACAACCGCGATTTCTGACCTCATTAACCCGAGGTGACATGAGATAACGAAATAGACTTGAGATTTTTTTATCCCCTAAAAAGGGTG
This sequence comes from Loxodonta africana, assembly GCF_030014295.1. NCBI lineage: Eukaryota > Metazoa > Chordata > Mammalia > Proboscidea > Elephantidae > Loxodonta > Loxodonta africana. Next base: position 18,219,082 of record NC_087369.1, read on the forward strand.
TAATCTGTGCTGTAACAAATACCTCTTGTTGCATTTAGACACATAACACAGAAGTAGAACTCACAGAATTGGCCAGCAAGCTACTTGGTTACACACTGTAACACCCTTACAAACACCAGATTTATAGGGTTGGTTACCATCAAGAATAAGTACATGAACTGGATCACTACTGCAAGAGATAGTCCTGATAGTATTAGGCATAATAAAATTTATCCTCTATTGTCTTACATACTTAAAAGGCAAACAAAAAGCCTCAGGCTAAAATGTTGATGTACATTGAGTCTGCAATTGATGAAAACTTTTTTCTTACTTAAGATCCTGGTGAAGAACCAGATGGTATCTGGTGGAAAACCAGCACCATGAGTTTAAAGATCCTGCAATGGCCGCCACCCAGGAACTCGATTAAGTCCAGGTATTGATCATCAATGTGTTGTCTCCAATCTCTCATCAAAAGGAGAGAATGATTTAAGAAAGAATATTGGAACATTGAGAATGTGAACCAGCTCCAGCTCACAAGGACTCACAAGGACACATCAACTGAGCCCTGAGATAAAGACAATAGATGGGACAATCTTAGAAATTATCTTTTAAGACAGAAAAATATCTTTTAGGGAACCTTTCACATAAGCCAGAACACAAAAGACTTTCCTTTTTTTTTTTTTCTAACATTTAGTGAATAGAAAATTGGTTGGACCAATGAAGACCCTCCTGACTGTCAGTTACTGAAACCTGTACCAATGGTCATTAAGAAAGATAATTTAAAATATAAGATCATGGTTTATAGCCAATTTGTGAAAACGTGAAGCTTTCAATGGTTTTGCCCATTTTATACCCTGTAATATTCCTAAGACTTGAAAAGACATAACTCTAGCAGCAAGCTTGTCCGCTTCCCACTTTTGCCTTTTTAAATATATGAACCAGTTGAAAGACTTAAGTGGCTATTCAAGAGACGAAACAAAGACCGGTAAATAACTATCATAAAAATAAGTGCTATAGAGGTATTAAGAATTGTTTTTGCTCTAGCCCTTTTACTAATTTCTATTTTAACCTTTGCTTGTGTTGTTAAAAAACGAAACCTATTGCTGTAGAGTTGATTCCGACTCATAGTGACCCTATAGGACAGAGTAGAACTGCCCCATGGAGTTTTCAAGGAGCGCCTGGTGGATTCAAACTGCCACCCTTTTAGTTAGCAGCTGTAGCTCCTAACCACTACCCCAGCAGGGTGTAATTTAAGTCTGAAAATACTAAGAGTCTGTGAGCATATGATACAACTGGAACGTCAATATACTGGTGTACAGTATACACACATACAGTCGCTCAGGAAAAAAGCAAAAAATTGGTATTACTTAAATGAAAAGTTGAATATACACTTTTCTTTCACCAGCAATTCCTGTCCTAGGGAGTATAAAATGGCATAACCACTTATGAAAAACAAAATTAGCATTGCTCGGTAAAGTGAAAGATAAATAGTCTATCCTATGACATGTGCACTGGTTGATGTGCAAAAACGTTCATAACAGCATTGTCCTAGTGGCTTCAAGGAGCCCTGGTGGTGCAGTGATTAAGAGCTCGGCTGCTAACGAAAAGGGCGAGAGTTTGAATCCATCAGCCGTTCTTTGGAGACCCTATGGGGCAGTTCTACTCTGTCCTATGGGGTTGCTATGAGTTGGAATAGACTCAATGGCAGTGGGTTTGGTTTGGTTTGTTTTTGTTTTTCTGAGTGTCCTCAAACTGCACCCAACGCAACTGTCCATCAACAGTAGAATGGAACTAGAACTACAACGTGACACCCTAGTGAACAGCAAAGAACACGAAGAAACAACAATTACACGTAGTAATCTCACAATATTGTGGGGGGAAAAAAAACCCAAAAGAATAGAATAACTGCTTACACAGACTTCAAATACAGGTGAAACAAAACCACATAAAAAAATTAAACAAAAAAAATGAATGCCAAAAAACTTACATACTACATAAACAAGAAAAAACAAAGAGAAGGTCTAATATTATATATACACCAATACAAGCCCTGAATAAACAGGACCCCCAAAAAATTGGTTTGAGACTCAAATTTGTTCTCCTCCACGGAAATCTTTAGTAAAAGGCGAAAGATTTATGCGATATGAAGGAAAACCAGAGTATGCCACCACGCTTGGACTGACAGCTGCCAGGTAACTGCTACTCCTAGTACACTGAGGGTGGAAATGAATCCCAATTTAAATACCTGCTGCAGCTCTTTCAGTCAACTGCGTAAAGAAAAATCTCATTCTTTGAGATAAAAGAATGGTTTTAAAAGAAACCATAAAGCTTTTAACTTGAATATCTATTGTTCCCAGCACACTGATTATGCAAATGAGAACATGAGTCATCGCCCTTGAACTTCACTCTGTAACTCCTGGCAAAGCTACAGCCTTCTTGGCAGGGGAAAAACCCAGTCTTCATTCTACCTGGGAAACTGATTGGATCTGTTGGGTTCATCAGGGCTCGGAGTGTGATTTCTTTAGGCTAAAGGATTTTGTTGACCTCTTACAAAAATCATGTCGGGGTTCTGTATTTGACATGAAAGAAGGTTCACAATAAACCCAAAAAACCAAACGCAGTGCCGTCGAGTTGATTCTGACTCATAGTAACCCTATAGGATAGAGTAGAACTGCCCCCATAGAGTTTCCAAGGAGCACCTGGCGGATTCAAACTGCCGACCCTTTGGTTAGCAGCCGTAGCACTTAACCACTACACCACCAGGGTTTCCAAATGATGATTCTGATGCACTGAGACAGGATTGCTCAGCAAGGCAGGAGTAGAGCCAGAATTGTTGTTGTGTGCACTGAGTCGATTCCAACACATAGTGACCCTATAGGACAGAGTAGAACTGCCCCAAAGGGTTTCCAAGGAGCTGCTGGCAGATTCCAACTGCCGACCTTTTGGTTACCAGCCTGAGCTCTTAACCACTTCGCCGCCAGGGCTCCAGGGTTCACAATATGTCAGATGAAAAATAAAAGGCAAGTTACAAAAATATATTGAATGTAATTACACCGTGTCTTCTGAAAATGCATGTGTTGTGTTTGTTGGACATGTATACACATCAAAAAAAAAAGACTGAAAGGCTTACACCAAAATGTTACTGGTAATTGTCTGGTGGTTGAAATTATGACCTTTTTCACTATTTTTGTCTATGTTTTCAGAAATTCCTGCACATGCATAGATGTAACCACACAAGGGTTCTTGTCCTGTCCTATTAGCCGATCGAAATAAGATGGATGCCACACCACCAGCTGCAAGGGAAACAAAGTGGAAATTTATTGTTTGGGCGAACAAAGAGCAACGTGGGGCCTAGCGGCCCAAAGACCACGTGCTCCCTGTCTGAGGCGGTTGGGGAGCTTTTTAGTTCCAATGGTGTCTGGCGGTTGGGTTTGGTGCCCAGAACTCTCCACCCTTAGCCCTCCCATGTCCACATTTGGAGGTCTGGATGTTGAATCATGTCGGTGAAGTTCTGGTCCGAGGACAGATTGAGGACACAGCTCTCCAGGTCCTGGCACGCACAAAATTCTGGCTTGCGCATGAGTGGGATTCTGGCACCAAATTCAAACTGTGGTTACGGTCGCAGCGTGGTCAGGCCAAACCACAGTTAGAAGCTTCGGCGGAGCAGGGGGAAGTCTCGGTGGAGGCTTCAATCCCCCTCTGACAGGTTCCTTTTAATCTTAAAAGGGGTTAGGGTGAAAGGCCTCATCTTCTATAGCTTCTTCCTGCTGGCTAGGGGCGCTGGCACAGAACTGGGCTCTAGCTGCAACCTGGTCAGGGGAGATGGGGTGATATCCCCATCACAGCATCACCTTCAGGTAGACCTTCTGGAAGACACAAAATTTACTAAAACGTTAAACAAACAAGGCCCAAATACAAGCAGCAGGATGACCATCGCCAAGGATCTTAGAAGTGGAAGACACCATGTTAAATTCGGAATTGTTGCCTTTACTATAACCCAGATATCCTGTGAAGTTGGGCCCTGGTTGAACTGGTGGGGGTGGGGGGGTGAAGCAGACCCAGTGATCTTTTAAGTGGAGAGCGTTTAAGCTGTTTATGAGATAATTATCCTGCCATTCTAGGGGTCCTGCTTTCCCTCCAGAGAGACATAGGAGATAAACAAGCAGGATATAAGGCCACATATAGGTGGTAAGCTTGAACAGAGTCATGAATAACAACCTGCACAATTGCCAGGGGATGACAATCAACTGGCACAATTGTCTACCACTTTCAATCCTCTGGAGCCTGAGTTTCTCAATTATTACTGTCCTGCCAATTCTTACTGTTCCGCAGGGTTTGTTGGCCGGTATGGTGAGTATGAGCCGGCCCTATGCGAGAGTGATGGATCCACGCTCCCTTTCTGGCCTCCAACGTATTCTCAGGACTCAGAGTAATGGAAGCCTTCCCACAAGTTACAGAGGAGCAGACGCCCATACATAAGCTCAAAAGGTTTACCTTAAGTTTAGTTCAAGGTGCAACCCTAGTCCTGAACAGAGCCGAGGGAAGGGCCTTAACCCATGTTAATCAGGTCTTCTTGCAAGATTTGGGCTGGTGGGCTTCAATAGTCCAGTTTACCGTTTTCCTGCAATCTTCTTCTGGGACATATCCTTGGTGCTTAGTCCCCTCAGACGCTGCTGAGAAGATCTTGTTACGTCTTTTTTTTTTTTTTTGCAAATAGTGGTCTTTAATACTGAGAGAGACCATTCAGAGTGACAGGTGGTACAGAGCCAACTGCTCACAAGACTCTAAAACCTGATCCAGTAGCAGAATAAATCAATATATTTACTTTTAGGTTTTTCCAGGAAACCCAGGACAGTCCAGTCTGGAGCCATCCCTCCCTTTTTTTCCCGTACCTTCTTACTTCGTTCTCACCTTTCTTTCACTTCTTTATTCTTTCTTCCTTTCTCCCTGTTTTTCCTTCTCTGGCTATTCTACTTCTTTTCTTCTATGCCTTTTCTTTTTTTCACTTTCTGTTTTCTCTTCATTCTTCCTGCTTTCTACCCTTTTACCCATCCAAGTCTCATTAGCTGTTTCTCCCCTGTCTGGCCCCTATTTCTGCAATTATCATGAATGGCCCATATACAGGTCTTCTGTAACTTGCGGCAAGCTAGAATCAGCCACTACTACTGGGGTCATGGTTCTCGCCACCCGGTTGGCCTCTAAGTTGGCCCTTTGGTGGCCCTGGGCCACTCCTGTATCTTCCTGTTGATGTCCTTTGCAGTGTTCCACAGCCAGAGCGGCGGGGAGTGACACCGCCTCAATGAGTTGTAAAATCTGTTGGCCATGTCTGATTTCTTTCCTGGCCCAATTCAGAAGCTCCCCCTGCTTCCATAAAGCCCCGTGTACGTGTAAAACTGACAGCACGTACTCAGAACCTGTATAAATGGTCACTCGCTTGGACTTGGCCAGCCACAAGGCCTGGAGCATCGCAATCAGTTCGACTTTTTGGGCCAAGGCTCCGTCTGGGAGAGCGTTTGCATCAAGGACCTCGGTGCGGCTGACAACCGCATAGCCCACTCTCTGCTGGCCACCCTCAACGAAGCTACTCTTGCCTGTGAAGATTTCTAAACCAGCGTTCCCTAGAGATCGATCTTGTGAGCCCGGGTGGCTGGCATGGATCAGGCCCACTGCCTGGACACAGTCCTGGTGGATGGAGTCTCCCAGAGGTGGAGTGAGGAGAGGGGTGGCCGAATGTGGAGCGACAACAGATTGGGCCAACATGCTGGGATTATCATCAACCAGAGAGGCCTGGTGTTGAATTGCTTGGTATTCACTCTTTCTCTTGGGACGTTCTCTTTTCCAGTGGCCCTCCTGCTTAAAGTATACACACTGTTTATTTTCCAGCAGGGCTCGGGGTCTGGCCCTGCTAGGGCCCGCAGATCTTCTCCTGTCAGGGGGCCCATTCTGTACTGCTGCTGGCGGTAAGGTAACCTGGCGTTTTCTGCCTTTGTCTTACCTGTTATTATAGGCCTTGAATGCCATCCCAACTAGGTGTCTGATACTCATAGTTACTCCCCCACTCTACCTTACAGAGTTTTTCCCCAATGTCTGGGGCACATTGTCTTATAAGAATACTATTGACCATTTGAGCATTTGCTGGGTCCTCTGGATCCTGATCAGTATATTGTCTAAAACCAAAAAAAAAAAAAACCAAACTCACTGCCATTGAGTCAATTCCGACTCATAGTGACCCTACTAGACAGCGTAGAACTGCTCCATAGAGTTTCCAAGGAGCGCCTGGTGGATTCGAACTGCCGACCTCTTGGTTAACAGCCGTAGCACTTAACCACTACGCCACCAGGGCTTCTATATCGTCTAAAGGCTCTATAAATCCTTTGAAGAAAAGCCGAAGGATTCTCATCTTTATGCTGTTTAATTTTACATACCTCATTCCAATTTAAGAGCCTAGGCACTCTACATTTAAGGCCCACTAGTCCCGATACGGGGCGAGCCTACCCGTACTCTGCCGGTGTGACTGTGTTCCCAGTGAGGGTCTTGGAGGGGGAAGATGTCATCAACTGCATCTCCAGTTGGCTGAGCGTCATGTCACCTCTGGGTTTCTTCTCAGGCCTTGTCTACGACCATCTGCCTCTCTTCCAGGGAGAGAAAGGTGCTTAAGAGAGATTGACAGTCTGCCCATGTGGGATCAAAAGAGTTAAAGATGGCAGAAAACAGCTCATACATTTTCTTTGGCTTCTCTTGACATCCTGAAGTATTTTTCTTCCAGTTAATCAGGTCCACTGTACTAAAGGGAACCTGAACCTGAACCAGGCCCCCATCTGCCACTGGAGCTGTTTGGCAGAGGGGATACTGGCTGGAAGCTGGCCCTCCCTCTTGGCTCTGCAGCACCCTGGGCCACATTAGTCCCTTGATGGAGTGTTGTCTCCCCCCGCCACACAACCCCCGTATAGGGCAACAGCAAGGGAAGATCCCCAGGACACTTGGACGGCCCTTCCTGTTTGATTCTTTGTTCCTTCCCTCCTGGCACAGGTCCAGAAGGGGAGCTGCATACATCGCTGGGGTCGAAAGGGTTGCAGTGGACTTTTTCTTTTTCCCTAGGATCACAGCCGAATTTATCCCACTTCTTTAAAGTACACCCTAAGGGTGAACACTCCGGAATACTTCTAGTATTATCCATGTTCTTACTCCTATACACTTGCACGAAGACAAACAAAGAACACTGGTTCCAGTTGTACTCAAACAAAAAGACGTCCCCCCAAACCTAGAAGAGCGTCCACCAGAAAGACAGACAAAGAACACCAATACAAAAAGGACATCCCCTGAACCCAAACCATAAACAGAACCAAAACGTGAGCTTAACCAAAATCAACGACGAAAAACTAAGTTGCCCATTTTCTGCTATCAGAGAGCAGAGGTAGAGAGAGAGAAAGGGAAAGAGAAAAGGAGAGTGTTCCCAAAGAAAGATCGTGGCTGATGGCAGGGTGACCTCTGGAGTGACGAGGACAATCTTAGCAGGGCTTCCATCCCTCCTTACAGCTCAGGCCTTGACATGTTTTAGTCCTGCCTCAACCTCTCCAATCATCACCAATGGCGGGGCAACCTGATACCCTTGGTTTCAGATGCTGCAAGGGACCCCAGCTAGGCTGATGGGTCACAGGGGCCACGACCCCCACTTCTCTCATTTTACAATCCTTGGGGTCCGGTCTTAGGACTGTGCTGTTGCCACCCTCTCCTTTGCCCACCTCCCCTGGGGGACTGTAGCCCCCCTCAGATGACCAGTGGAACAACCTGGTCCTGCCCACTTACCTTAATTCAGAGATCTTTCCCATCCAGTTTCCAGTTTCTGTTTTTGAGCTGACGTGGGGACTCAGCGAACCTTCGACCTGGGGCAGGGATCACGGTGGCCACTCGAAACTTCTTACCGACCAAATAGGTCAGGGCACACCTTAAGGGGTTGCGGGGGTGTGGATACTCACTGCTCAGGTTCCAGAGTCTGCAAGTCCTGGCAGAGTTGCCAAAATCTGTAACCGCAGGAGGGTTCTTGTCCTGTCCTGTTAGCCGACTGAAATAAGACAGAAGCCACACCACCAGCTGCAAGGGAAACAGAAAGTGGAAATTTATTGTTTGCACAGACAAGGAGCAACAGGGGGCTCAGGAGCCCAAAGACCACGTGCTCACTGTCTGAGGGGGTTGGGGAGTTTATCCCCAGTGGCATCTGGGGGTTGGGTTTGGTGCCCAGAACTCTCTGCTCTTAGCCTTCCCATGTCCTCATTTGGAGGTCCGGGTGTAGAACCAAGTCGGTGATGCTCCGGTCCAAGGACAGATTGAGGACACAGTGCTCCACGTCCTGCACATGCGCCAAAATCCTGGTTCGGGCATGCGCAGGATTCTCGCACCAAACTGACACCAGGGTTAGGGCCGCAACTGGTTTGACCAAACCGCAGTTAGAAGCGTGGCTTGGTGGGCTGTGTGTGTGGGGCTGGGGCGGGGGGGCGGGGACACGGACAGCCGTGGCGGAGCGGGGGGAAGTCTCGGCGGACGCCCCATATAGACCGAAGTTCATTAGTGGTTACCAGGGGTTAAGAGGAGGAGGGGATGGGAGTTATTGCTGAAGAGGGCCTGAGTTTCTGTTGGGGGGATGAAAAGCTTTGTTAAAAATAATAAAAACTCACCAAAATTTATTCTGAGCACTTATTCTATATGCATATAGGTAGCCCGTTTTGATTCTAGAAAAAGCAAATGGCTCTAAGAAGCAAGGTACAATGGGGCATATAAAGAGAAGAGGAGGGAGAAATACAGACGATCAACCATTGGCTAATCTTAACAGGATTGGTGGAACCCTGCCCTCCCGTTTTACGGAGATCAAGGGATAGCAGTTCACCGGACCGTCTCAGAACCCCCACCCAGCCATGCCTTTTGAAATTCAAATTTAGTAAGCCTGGCTTCCAACGGGAAAGAAAGGATTTGCAATTTCCCTTGAAAGAAGGGGGGATTCATTTTGGTCAGTGATTTCTTTGAAGTAAATATTTGGTTTCCCGAGTAAGAAAATCACAATTTCAAAGCAAGATATCTGCTACCAGTTTCTCTCTTTGGAAACTTCTGGAAATGGATAGAGATAACGGTAGCACAATGTAGTGATTGTAATTAATGTCACTAAATTCTACACTCAAAAACAGGTAAAAATGGCAAACTTGTTATATTTTCACCACAAATTAATTTTTAAAAACAAACCAAAAAAAAGCAATTATTAACTCAGACAAAACATAAAGTTGAACAAAAAAGTAATGTATTCACAGGACACTATGACTAGGATATGAATAATATTCTCATGAAGATAACAATGTAAAATAAAAAATGAACGCATTGCTGGCGAGTCCATTCCGACTCATAACGACCCTGTAGGACAGAGTAGAACTGTCCCACAGGGCTTCAAAGGCTGTAATCTTTAAGGAAGCAGACTGCCACATCTTTTTCCCTTGGAGAAGCTGGTGGGTTCAAACCACTGACCATTTGCTTAGCAGCAAGCGCTTAACCACTGCACCACAGGGCTACTTGCTAATGTAAAAAGAATAATTAAATCAACGAAATTAAAATATAACTATATTGGGAGGCCCCCATGGGTCTGTCAGTTTGTCGTACCGTGGGGACATGCATGTTGCTGTGGTGCTGGAAGCTATGCCAGCACTATTCAGATACTAGCAGGGTCACCCATGAAGGGCAGGTTTCAGCTGAGCTTCCAGACTAAGACACACTAGGAAGAAGGACCTGGCAGTCTACTTCTGAAAAGAATTAGCCAGTGAAAACCTTATGAATAGTAGTGGAACATTGTCTGATACAGTGTCAGAAGATGAGCCCCTGAGGTTGGAAGGCACTCAAAAGACAACTGGGGAAGAGCTGCCTCCTCAAAGTAGAGTCAACCTTAATGACGTGGATGGAGTAAACCTCTCAGGACCTTCACTTGCTGATGTGACACTACTCAAAATGAGAAGAAACAGCTGCAAACATCCATTAATAATCAAAACCTGGAATGTGTGAAGTCTGAATCTAGGAAAATTGGAAATTGTCAAAAATAAAAGGCATAAACATCGATTGAAGTTGCTAAGGATTTAATTTGACTTGGATCCACGATCAATGCCCGTGGAAGCAGCAGTCAAGAAATCAAAAGACGCATTGCATTGGGCAAATCTGCTGCAAAGGACCTCTTTAAAGTGTTGAAAAGCAAGACGTCACCTTGAAGACTAAAGTGCGCCTGACCCAAGCCATGGTATTTCCATCGTATCTTATGCATGTGAAAGCTGGACAATGAATAAGGAAGACTGAAGAATTGATGCCTTTGAATTGTGGTGTTGGTGCAGAATATTGTCTTGGAAGAAGTATAACCAGAATGCTCCTTAGCAGCAAGGATGGCGAGACTGTGTCTTACATACTATGAACATGTTGTCAGAAGGGATCAGTCCCTGAAAAAGGACATCATGCTTGCTAAAGCACAGGATCAGCAGAAAAGAGGAAGACCCTCAACAAGAGGGATTGACACAGTGGCTGCAACAATGGGCTCAAGCATAAGGATGGCTGTGAAGATGGCGCAGTGTTTCGTTCTGTGGTACATAGGGTTGTTATAAGTCGGAATGGACTTGACAGCACCTAACAACAACAACGGCATATTGGGAAGGTGCTATTGGGCAATGAATGTGGTGTGCAAGCACATGTGAAAAAGCATTAGACCTTCTTCCTTCCCAGAAGCAACTCCACATATAATTCTTAGTCATCTAGTGCTGCTATAACAGAAATACCACAAGTGGATGGCTTTAACAAACAGAAATTTATTTTCTCACGGTCTAGTTTTTTTAGTAGGCTAGAGGTCCAAACTCATGGCATCAGCTCCAGGGGAAGGTCTTCTGTCTCTGTGGGCTCTGGAGAAAGGTCCTTTCTGTCAATCTTCCCCTGGACTAGGAGCTTCTCTGCGCAGAAACCACGGGTCCAAAGGATGCCCTCTGCTCCAGATGCTTCTTTCTTGGTGGTGGGAGGTCCCCCTTCTCCACGGGCTTCCCCCTCCTATTATCTCTTGTAACATCAAAGGTGGTGCAGGCCACACCCCAGGGAAAATCCCTTTATATAGGATCCAGGGATGTGACCTTAGTAAGGGTGGTACAATCCCACCCTAATCCTCTTTAACATAAAATTACAATCACAAAATGGAGGACAACCGCACAAAACAGGGAATCATGGCCCAACCAAGCCAACACACATTTTTCGGGACACAATTCAATCCATGACAAATATATAATATGATTTAGGAAAGCCCAAAATTACAGTTATCTAAACTGGATGCTTATTTCTATCTCATATCAATGAAGTCCAGAAGAAGGTTGAGCAAGGCTCCAAGTAGGTGGGGACTCAGATTCCTTCCAGTCCAAGACTTCTACCTATTGCCATGGAGTCGATTCTGACTCATACCTGCCCTGTAGGGCAGAGTATAACTGCCCTGTCTTAGTTACCTAGTGCTGTATTAACAGAAATATCACAAGTGGATGTCTTTAACAAACAGAAATTTATTCTCTCACAGCCTAGGAGGCTAGAAGTCCCAATTCAGGGTGCCAGCTCCAGGGGAAGGCTTTCTCTCTCTGTCAGCTCTGGGGGAAGATCTTTGTCATCAGCCTTCCCCTGGTCTAGGAGCTTCTCAGCACAGGGACCCCAGGTCCAAAAGATGCACTCTGCTCCCGGCGCTGCTTTCTTGGTGGTATAACGTCCCCCATGTCTCTCTGCTGGCTTTTCTCTTTTATATCTCAAAAGAGATTGATTTAAAACACAACCTAATCTTGTAGATTGAGTCCAGCTTCATTAACATCACTGCCTCTAATCCTGCCTCATTAACATCATAGAGATAGGATTCACGACACATAGGAAAATCACATCAGATGACAAAATGGTGGACAATCACACAATACGGGAATCATGGACTAGCCAAGTTGACACACATTTTTTGAGAGACACAATTCAATCCATAACATGCCCCATAAGGTGAATCACCAACCTTGCAGTTAGCAGCAGAGCACTTACCACTGCTCCACCAGGGCTCCTTCTCCAGGGTTCTTAGGGTAGTTATTTATCTGTCTTCAGGGGCCACAGACTGGAGAGAAGGGAGAAGATGCAAATGGCGCTACCTGCTGTCCTGTAAGGGGGTTTCCTGGAAGTGGGCACACTACTTTCCACTTGCACTGCTATGATCAGAAGGGGGCTCGAAAATGCAGACTTATTCTTGATACCCCTGTGCCCAACTAATGTTTGGGGTTTCTTTTCCTAAGGAAGAGGGAAGAACTGATCTGAGAGTGGGCAGTTAGGGGTCTCTACCGTGATCTAAAAGTGAAGATCACAAAACAGCTTTTTAAAAAGAGTACTACTATAAAATATAAGGAGCCCTGGTGGCTCACTCGGAAACCCTGGTGGCGTAGTGGTTAAGTGCTATGGCTGCTAACAGAAGGGTCGGCAGTTCGAATCTGCCAGGCGCTCCTTGGAAACTCTATGGGGCAGTTCTACTCAGTCCTATAGGGTCGCTATGAGTCAGAATCGACTCGACAGCACTGGGTTTGGTTTTTTGGTTTTTGGTGGCTCAATGGTTAAAGCGATCAACTGCTAACTGAAAAGTTGGTGACTTGAAACAATCAGTGGCTCCGCAGGAGATAGATGTGGCAGTCCACTTCCGTAGAGATTTACAACCTCAGAAACCCTATGGGGTCCCTATGAGTTGGAATCAACTCGACGACAGTGGGTTTTATTACTATAAAATACACAAGATCAGGATGGTTCAACATTAGAAAATCAATCAATGTAATCCACTGCATAAATAGAACAAAAGAAAAGAATCACATGATCATCTCAATGGATGCAAAAAAGGCATTTGATAAAATCCAACACCCATTCCCGATAAAAACTCCCAAGAAAATAGGAATAGAAGGGAAATTCCTCAACGTAATAAAGGGCACCTGTACAAAACCAACAGCCAACATCATTCTCAATGGAGAGAGGCTGGAAGCATTCCCCCTGAAAATGGGAACCAGACAAGGATGCCCTTTATTACCACTCCTATTTAACATTGTGCTGGAAGTCCTAGCTACAGCAATAAGGCAAGAAAAAGAAATAAAGGGCATACAAATTGGAAAGGAAGAAGTAAAACTATCCCTATTTGCAGGTGATATGATCTGTATATAAAAAAGAACCCCAAATATTCCACAGGGAAACTACTGGAACTAATAGATTCAGCAGAGTAGCATACATACTTGAGTTTGTATTTTAAGTATCCTCTTCCTGCCAGCACTGACACCCCAGTTTCTGCCAATCTAATAGTACATGCCACAGTCTGCCATATAATATGCCTGAGCAATCTGAGTATAAAGTAGAATCATTTTCTAAATCTTTCTGTGCGGTGTGTTGGATAGCTTTTGTATGTCCTTTCTCTCCAGGGTCTTGAAACTCACCAGATGACTAGGTGGAACTATGTAAGTAAGGTGTATGGCACCCTTGTGGGGGTGGGGCCATGCAAATAAGGTGGGGATTGGTTCGTTTTGCTGCTAGGCTTAAAATTAACCATCCCAGAGGCCGAAAGAGGGGAACTCACTACCAAGAAAGAAGAGCTAGGAGTGGAGCTCATCCTTTGGACCTGGGATCCCTGTGCTGAGAATGTCCTAGACCCAGGAGATAGAGAGAGACAGAGAGAGAGCTGTAACATCAGAGACAGCAAGAGATGGTTAGAAGCAGCAGCAGAGAGACAGTGGCAGCAGAGGCAGCACAACCAGGAGACCAGCAGGAGACAGAATGGTAGGCTTCCTGGTCTACAGAGCAAGGTGGTTACAGTGAGTGTGCCAACCCACGGAGTGAGAGAGCTGAGCGCCTGTAGGCCAAGGCTTGCTGGCAGAGTGGGGTGCCTCTGGGCACTTATTGTTGGAGCTTAAGAGCTTTGTAACATTGCCCAAGTAGGGCAGAGGCTGGGCCAACAGGCTGAGGGGCCAAGGGCCAGAGAGAGGCCTGCCTGCAGGCATGGCCGAGAAGAGGCTGTCCTGTTCAAAGAACTGTATCCTGAATTGTAATCTGTTACTTCCCTAATAAACCACGTAACAGTTAAGTATGGTTTGTAGTACTGTGTGGCCATTTCAATGAATTATTGAACCAGCAGAGAAGTAGAGAATGCCATAGGAAGGATGGCTGGTGTCAGAATTGGTAAAAAGGCTTGAGAGAGGAGGTCGGTCTGAGGTCCCCCTCATAAGAATCAGCTTTGGGCTGCTGATGTTGATAATGATTCTCCTCCCCCTACTGAAGTTAGAGGAGGTCAGATACTGCCGACGCCACATAACTTTACGTTCTACGTCTGCCAGAAATGTACAAGTCAATGCTGAAATTGGCCAAATTCCTATAAGGACTAAAATCAGGGTTAGCTTGGAAGAATGGTATTGGGTAATCTAACCAAACAATACACTCTTTGTTCTATGAAAAGGCAAATACTCCCTTTCACTACCTACAACCCCAACAGCATGCAACAAACATGAAATGCAAATCTTTTGATGAAATAATGGCCTTGGCTGTTTTAAAAGTTAGTAAGAACTTTTCTTTCTCTGGGAATGCTCTGAGGTGGACAAGTTAAACTAGCATGGTTAATGTCACTCCTATTTACCCTTCCAGACACAGCTCATATGTCCCCTTATGCCTTCCTCAAACATCCCCACCACAGTAGAAAAGAACCTCTAGAGGTTCCTTTGTAGTACTTCTATTTTATGAATTATGCTACTGTTTGTTCTGCATATGACTGTCCGGCGTTGGGCTAGCCTGTGGCCGTTGAGTTGATTCCGACTCACGGTGACCCCATGTGTTTCAGAGTAGAGCTGCTCCATAGGATTTTCTTGGGTCCCTGGGTGGAGCAAATGGGCTTGCGCTTGGCTGGTAACTGAAAGGCTGCCAGTTCGAAACCAGTCAGCAGCACCACAGAAGAAAAGACCTGGCAATCTGCTTCCATAAAGGTTACAGCCAAGAAACCCTAGAAAGCAGTTCTACTCAATCACACATGTGGTTGCCATGAATTGGAATTGACTCAACAGCACTAGACAACAACAACAATCTTTATGGAAGAGATCGCAAGGCCTTTGTTCCACAGTGTTGGCCTGGGAGCCCCTTATTCTAAATTGTGGTATGTCTGCTGTCTAATAAAGTGTTTGGAATATAGTAAGTGTTCACTTAGTAAATGTTTAATTGATGAATGAAAACTCTATTGCCACCGCATATATCCTGGAGTGATCTTGGTCTGTGAGGTCTTCACAGTGTTGCTGCGGTGTGATGGGTCATTGTTATTTTTATTTATTTATTTTATTGTACTTTAGATGAAGGTTTACAGAACTAACTAGTTTCTCATCAGTTAGTATACATATTGTTCTTTGACCCTGGTTAACAACCCCACTCTCTATGTCAACACTCTCCCTTCTCAATCCTGGGTTCCCTATTACCAGCTTCCCTGTTCCCCCCTGCCTTCCAGTCCCTGCCGTAGGGCTGGTGCACCCGTTTAGTCTTCTTTTGTTCCATGGGCCTGTTCAATCTTGGGCTGAAGGGTGAACCTCAGGAGTGATCTCCTTACTGAGCTGAAAGGGTGTCCGGGGGCCATACTCTCAGGGTTTCTCCAATCTCTGTCAGGCCAGCAAGTCTAGCCTTTCTTTTTGAGTTAGAATTTTGTTCTACATTTTTCTCCAGCTCTGTCCGGGACCGTCTATTGTGATCCCTGTCAGAGTACTCAGTGGTGATAGCTGGGCACCATCTCGTTGTACTGGACTCAGTCTGGTGGAGCCCATGGTAGATGTGGTCCATTAGTACTCTGGACTAATCTTTCCCTTGTATCTTTAGTTTTCTTCATTCTTCCTTGCTCCCAAAGGGGTAAGAGCAGTGGAGTATCCTAGATGGCCGCTTTACAGGCTTTTAAGACCCCAGATGCTACTCGCCAAAGTAGAATGTAGAACATATTCTTTATAAACTATGTTATGCCATTTGAAGTAGATGTTCCCTGAGACCATGATCCCCACAGCCCTCAGCCCAGCAATTCGGTACCTCAGGCAGTTTGGATGTGTCTATGGAGCTACCGTGTCCTTGCCTTGTACAAGTTGTGCTGGCTTCCCCAGTATTGTGTACTGTCTTACCCTTCACCAAAGTTTTCACTTATCTATTGTCTATTAAGTGTTTTTCCATCCCCACCCCTCCCCTCCCTCGTAACCACCAAAGATTGTTTCTTTTTGTATGTAAACCTTTTCATGAGTATTTACAGTAGTGGTCTCATACAGTATTTATCTTTTTGTGATTGACTTATTTCACTCAGCATAATGCCCTCCAGATTCATCCATGTTATGAGACGCCTCACAGATTCATCATTGTTCTTTATCGTTGCGTAATACTCCATTGTGTGTATGTACAACAGTTTGTTTATCCATTCATCTGTTGATGGGCATCTAGGTTGTTTCCATCTTTTTTGCTATTGTGAACAATGCTGCAATGAACATGGCTGTGCATATGTCTATTGGTGTGACGACTCTTATTTCTCTGGGATATATTACTAGGAGTGGGATTGCTGGATCATATTTCTATTTCTAGCTTTCTAAGGAAGTGCCAAATCATTTTCCAAAATGGTTGTATCATTTTGCATTCCCACCAGCAGTGCATAAGAGCTCCGATCTCCCCACAGCCTCTCCAACATTTGTTATTTCCTGTCTATCTATTCGTACCAGTAATGCCGGGGTGAGATGGTATCTTATTGTGGTTTTGATTTGCATTTCTCTAATGGCTAGTGATTGTGAGCATTTCCTCATGTGTCTGTTGGTTGCTTGAATGTCTTCTTTGGTGAAGTGTCTGTTCATTTCCTTTGCCCACTTTTTAATTGGATTATTTGCCTTTTAGTTGTAGAGGTGTTGGATTTTCTTGTAGATTTTAGAAATTTTACCTTTGTCTGATTTGTAATAGCCAAAATTTTCTTCTCAGTCTGTAGGTTATCTTTTTACTCTTCTGGTGAAGTCTTCTGATGAGCATAAGTGTTTAATTTTTATAAGATCCTAGTTATCTAGCTGATCTTCTGGAGCGTGTGTGTTGTTGGTTGTGGTTTGAATCCTGTTAAAGCCTTGGGCCTCTAGCGTTGATCCTATTTTTTCTTCTACGAAATTCATGGTTTTTGGCTTTATATTTAGGTCTCTTTTTTTTTTAATCAATTTTGAGTTAGTTTTTGTATATGATGTGAGGTATGGGTCTTGTTTCTTTTTTTTTGCAGATGGACATCCAGTTTTGCCAGCACCATTTGTTAAAAAGACTATCTTTTCCCCTTTTGATGGGCTTTGGGCCCTTGTTGAAAATCAGGTGATCATAGGTGGACAGATTTACATCTGGGTTCTCAATTCTGTTCCATTGGTCAATGTATCTGTCATTGTGCCAGTACCAGGCTGTTTTGACTACAAGAGCTGTATAGTAGGTTCTGAGGTCAGGTAGTGCGAGTCCTTCTACTTTATTCTTCTTCAATAGTGCTTTACTTATCCAAGGATTCTTCCCTTTCCATATAAAGTTAATAAGTTTTTCCATCTCTTTAAAGAATGTTGTGGGTATTTGGATTGGTATTGCATTGTATTTGTAAATTGCTTTGGGTAGAATTGTCATTTTCACAACGTTGAGTCTACCTATCAATGAGCATGGTATGTTTTTCCATTTATATAGATTTCTTCTGGTTTCTTGCAGTAGTGTTTAGAAGTTTTCTTTGTATAGGTTTTTTACAGCCCTGGTTAGGTTTATTCCCAAGTATTTTATTTTTTTAGGGGGTACTATAAATGATAAATACCATACTGTAAATGGTACTATAAACATTTTCCTGATTTCCTTTTCATCATTTTCTTTATTGGTGTATAGGAATCCAACTGATTTTTGTATGTTTATCTTGTATCCTGCTGGTCTGCTCAATCGATTAGTTCCAGTAGTTTTCTCATGGAGTCTTTTGGGTTTTCTATGTATAGTATCATATCATCTACAAATAGGGAGAATTTAACTTTTTCATTACCAATTTGGATGCCCTTTATTTCTGTTTCTTGCCTTATTGCTCTAGCTAGGACTGCCAACACAATGTTAAATAGGAGTGGTGATAAAGGACATCCTTGTCTTGTTCCTGTTCTCAAGGGGAATGTTTTCAGCCTCTCTCCATTAAGAATGTGGAGGTCATGGTCACCAGACCTTCTGTTAGCCCAAGATAGGAACCATTCTCAAAGCCAACTCTTTTTTTTTTTATATAATTTTTATTGTGCTTTAAGTGAAAGTTTACAAATCAAGTCAGTCTCCCCACAAAAACCCAAATACACCTTGCTACATACTCCCAATTACTCTGCCCCTAGTGAGACAGCCCACTCTCTCCCTCCAATCTCTCTTTTCGTGTCCATTTTGCCAGCTTCTACCCCCTCTCTACCTTCTTATCTCCCCTCCAGGCAGAAGATGGCAACATAGTCTCAAGTGTCCACCTGATCCAAGAAGCTCACTCCTCACCAGCATCCCTCTCCAACCCATTGTCCAGTCCAATCCATGTCTGAAGAGTTGGCTTCGGGAATGGTTCCTGTCCTGGGCCAACAGAAGGTCTGGGGGCCATGACCACCGGGGTCCTTCTAGTCTCAGTCAGACCATTAAGTCTGGTCTTTTCATGAGAATTTGGGGTCTGCATCCCACTGTTCTCCTGCTCCCTCAGGGGTTCTCTGTTGTGTTCCCTGTCAGGGCAGTCATGGGTTGTGGCTGGGCACCATCTAGTTCTTCTGGTCTCAGGATGATGCAGTCTCTGGTTCATGTGGCCCTTTCTGTCTCTTGCCAAAGTGAACTCTTCAGACAGGGATTGGACTGGACTATAAGATAGAAAATGATACTGGTGAAGAGTGAGCTTCTTGGATCAAGTAGACACATGAGACTGTGGGCGGCTCCTGCCTGGAAGGGAGATGAGAGGGCAGAGGGGGTCAGAAGCGGGCCGAATGGACACAAAAATAGAAAGTGGAGAGAAGGAATGTACTGTCTCATTAGGGGGAGAGCAACTAGGAGTATATAGCAAGGCATATATAAATTTTTGTATGAGAGACTGACTTGATTTGTAAACTTTCACGTAAATCACAATAAAAACAAAAAGAATGATGTTGGCCATTGGTTTTGCATATATGCCCTTTATTATGTTGAGAAATTTTCCTTCTATACCTATTTTATTGAGGGTTTTTATCAGGAATGGGTGCTGGGCTTTGTCGAATGCCTTTTCTGTGTTGATTGAGATGATCATGTGATTCTTTCTTTTTATTTATGTGGTGGATTACGTTGATTGATTTTCTAATGTTGAGCCATCCTTGCATGCCTGGTATGAATCCTACTTGGTTGTGGTGTATTATTTTTTTGATATGATGCTGAATTCTATTGGCTAGAATTTTGTTGAGAGTTTTTGCATCTATATTCATGAAAGATATTGGTCTGTAATTTTCTTCTTTTGTGGTGTCTTTGTCTGGTTTTGGTGTCATGGTTATGCTGGCTTCATAGAATGAATTCAGAAGTATCGCTTCCTTTTCTACGTTCTGAAATAGTTTGAGTAGTACTGGCGTAAGTTCTTCTCTGAATGTTTGGTAGAATTCTCTGGTAAAGTCATCTGGGCCAGGGGCTTTTTTTAAATTACCTTTTCAATCTCTTCTCTTGTTATGGGTCTGTTCAGATTTTCAACATCATTTTGTGTTAGTTTGGGTAGGTACTGTATTTCTAGAAATTTGTTCATTTCCTCTAGGTTTTCAAATTTGTTGAAGTATAGTTTTTCATAATACTCTGTTACGACCCCTTTTATTTCAGTTGGGTCTGTTGTAATGTCCCCCATTTCATTTCTTAAATGGGTTATTTTCATCCTCTCGTGTTTTTCTTTTGTCAATTTGGCCAGTGGTTTGTCAATTTTGTTGATCCTTTCAAAGAACCAGTGATGGATCATTTTTATGTGGCCTTTCTAGCCATGGTCTTGTAACTCTCACCAAATAACTGTGTGGGGCTATCCAAATGGGGTGCTTGTGGGATTTGATAGCTTGCTAATAGTGCAAATAAGTGCATGGCACCCTTGTGAAGGTGGGACCATGCAAATAGGTGTATGGAACTATTACCAATCGCCAATCTGACACAAGGGTCCTTGTCTTTTCCTGAGTAAGAATACACGTGAAAGACAAACTTTATCTTCAGCAAGCTTATTTTGCTTGAGTCAAGCAAAAGGAGTCAGCGGGGGACTCAGCGTCTCCAAAAGGCTGACTCAAAAATGGAAGCAAGGCTAGGAGTTATATGGGTTTGGTGGAGAGAATAGAGTAATGAATATTTAACGGACTTCTTTCAAGGGGCGAGTACTTCTGAGAATGGGGTGCATGTTAATTAGGTTGCATGCACATCTGGAATCTATGATGCGACCCGCTGATGTTCAAGAAGCAGTCCTCTCAGGAGCCCTTGACATCACTTATTATGGGATATAGCACAAGTGCACTGATCTTTGGTACTACATCCCCAACTTCAGAGGGCTAAGGAAGGTTAAACAGCAGTCACACATTGTTCTGTGCATACCAGAGCCTGTAAAGGGGGAAGGGACTAGAAAAACACTAAGAAGGAGATAGTAATTCATGGGTTGTTTCAACCTTATCTCTTGTTGACAGGGTGTGGTTCCTGTTTACTCAACTTCTAGATGGTAATCCTTTAACAGCTCTTTTGTTCCGCCAGCACATTTAACCCTATCTGTCTCAGAGCCCTAATGAGGGGATTGGTCAGTTTTGCCATCGTGCTAGGCTTAAAATGAGCCATCCCAGAAGTGGACAGGGGAGACTTAACTACCACCAAGAAGAGAAGGAGTGGAGTGCATGGTTTGGACACAAGTTCCCTGTGCTGAAAACCTCCTAGACCCAGGAGACAGAAAGAGTTGTAACACAAGAGACAGTGCAAGAAAGTGAGAAGCAGTGCCAGAGAAGTATCAGAATCAGAACCAGGGGACTGGCGTGAGATGGCGTGGTGGGCTTCGCAACCCATGGAGTAAGGTGGTTACAGTGGGTGTGTTGGCCCACGGAGCAAGAAAGCTGAGCACTTTTGGGCCGAGGCTTGCTGGCAGAGTGGGGTGCCCCTGGGCACTTATTGACAGAGCTAAATAGCTTGTAATACTTGCCTGAGCAGGTCAGAGGCTGGGCAGAGGGGCCGAGGGCCAAGAGGTTGAGGGCCAGAGAGAAGGTTATCTGTGGGTGTGGCTGAGAAGAGGCTGTCCTGATTAAAGAACTGTATCCTGAGTTGTTCCTGAGCTTGAATTGTAACCTGTTAACTTCTCTAATAAACCACATAACTGTGAGTATGGTCTGTGAGTTTTTGTGGCCATTGCAATGAATTCTCAAACCCAGCAGAGAAGTAGAGAGTGCTGTGGGAGGGATGGCTGGTGTAAGGGATTGAATTATGTCCCCCCAAAGTACGTATCAGTTTGGCTGGACCATGATTCCCAGTATTCTGTGGTTTTCCTTCATTTTGTGATTGTATTTTTATGTTAAAAAGGATTAGGGTGGGATTGTAACACCACCCTTAGTCAGGTCACTTCCCTGATCCAAGGTAAAGAGAGTTTCCCTGGTGTGTGGCCCACACCACCTTTTATCTCTCAAGAGATAAAAGGGAAGGGAAGCAAGCAGAGAGTGGGGGACCTCATACCCCCAAGAAAGCACCACCAGGAGCGGAGTGCATCCTTTGGACATGGGGTCCCTGTGCCTGAGAAGCTCCTCGACCAGGGGAAGATTGAGGAGAAAGACCTTCCTCCAGAACCGACAGAGGGAGAAAGCCTTCCCCTGGAGCTGACGCCCTGAATTTGGACTTGTAACCTAGTAGACTATGAGAACATAAACTTCTCTTTGTTAAAGCCATCCACTTGTGGTGTTTCTGTTATAGCAGCACTAGATGACTAAGACAGCTGGTGTCAGAACTGGTAAAAAGGTTGGAGGGTGGAGGTATGTCTGACCTCTGCCTCATAGGAATCGGCCTTGAGCTGTTGCTCTTGATTCTCCTTCCCCCTTGTGAAGTTAGATGAGGTCAGATGCCCCCGCCATGCCATTTTTACAGTTGCAGAGGGACATTGCCACCAGGAAACTTTCTAAGAGGTCCCATGAAGGGATATCACCTTGAGGAATTGAGCGCTTGGCTTCCATCTGTACAGATTCAGAAAGCTGACGGATCATGCATTGATCTACTCAGAGGCTCTTATGCTCCGTAAGCATCATTGAGAGCCTTCTCTGGGCCTGGCATTTTGCTGGACGCTGCGAATCCAGGAGTAACACGGGCACAGTCGTGACCCTCACCTCCTTGGCCACCTTGCTGGGAAGAAGAGTGAATTAACCAAGCCATTCCACTGAAGAGTGGAGACTGGAATGGTACAGGAAGTACATTGTGCTAGAGATGCATAACATGGGGCATCTAAGATACTCTGGGGGCCAGCGGGCCTTCTTGGAGGGACTCTCTCTTCCAGGGGCAGATCCACATTAACCAAGCTTTCGGGCCAGATAAATAAGGTCAAAAAACCCCCCTATCAACACTGGGCAATGTAAGTGTCTCACAGAATGGAAATGTACACATATCCCCATCTTCTCCCTGTGGTCAGACCCATGTGGGAAGCCAGAATATAACGGGAAGTCTTTTGGTGAGTAAGAAATCAAATAGTTTCCAGTGTTTGAAGACATCAGGTTAGGATAACCTGGGGCCTCCACCCCCACTCTAGGGAAAACCTTGTCAGTGGGGCCATTATTTGTGAAGTCCACTTTTTGGCCAAGATTCTGTCTGCCAACATTGCTCGGATGGGTTCTGCCAGCCTGGCCTCTCCGATTCTTTCCCTTTTCTAGGTTTCCATTCTTATGATGGACACATTGCTTCTTAAGATTTTCCAACCCCTTCAATCATGTTGGAGGGTATGAGGAGGTCTGTACTTGACTCTCAGCAAAGACAGTGTAGCATCATGTGAGTGCTAATTTAAAGGCTGGCATTGACCCCACTCAGGAGTTCACATTCCAGGGACAGTCAGCTAACATTGATCAAACCACACCCAAACCCATTGCCACTGAGTCGACTCCCACTCATGGTGGCCCCACGTGTTACAGAGTAGAACTGAGCTCTGTTGGTTTTTCTTGACTGTAATCTTTATGGAAGCAGATTGCCAGGACTTTCTTTTACGGTGCTGCTGGGTGGGTTGGAACCAGTAATCTTTAGGTTAGTAGTTGCGTGCAAACCACTTGCGCCGCCCAGGACCTTTAACTATTCATCAGGGAGTCCATATTTCAGAAGCGGCCACCACAAATGCTTTGCTAAATAGCAAATTGAAGGTTAGAAATGGGGTTTCATTGGTGACATTAGCTTGCTGACCAGTACAAGAGATGTTAGAAATGACCTCATATTGGTGAAATCAGTGATATTCAAGATATGTGGGGTGGCTAAAATATTTGAGACTCTCCCCATCCTTGCATTAACAGAGTCTAAAAATCTAGCAAGTCCGAAGTCTGTTTCTTTATGGATTATACTCTAGGCTAAACCTTTAAATGGTCCCGTGTCCAGCTATTAACTCTGAAGATTCCATTCCCTGATACTGGTTATAAGCCAAAGGCATCCTATCCTGCCTCTATCATAGTGGCCAGTTGGCTTCACTGAAACTTTCACGCAAAATGATGCTCAGAGCACCTCAAAGGACAAGAGAGCTGGGACATCGTTGAGCTTACAGTCCTATGCATTGTTTTGTGCCTGCTTGCTCATGACTATTTAATAACGATTCAAATAAATGGGAACATATTCAGGTTATATCCACAGCCCTTGAGGAGTCTAGGGAGAATATTCCCTTCCTCCTCCCTCTCACATTGAGCAGCTGTGTTTTCCTGTAGTCTTTACTCTCCTGGAGTCCCTGGGTAGCACAAACATTTAAGCAGTGGTAGGCTACCAATGAAAGGTTGGCAGTTCGAACACACCCAGAGGTTCCTTGGGAGAAAGGTCTGGCAATCTACTTCTAAAACTCGGCCATAGAAAACCCTATGGAGTGCAGTTCTACTCTGACACACAAGCTGCTGCCATGAATCAGAATCGACTTAAAGGCAACTGGTTTGATTTTTTTGCTTTTTTTACTCTGCTGGTAGGCATAGTTCTTAACAGGCAGTGATTCCTGCAGCAAAAGTGAGAGCAATTAATGTCGACAGAACAGAGTGTGCCCCTTAAAGACTTGAAGATAAAGAAATGATGGCCCTTGAAGACCTAAAACTGATTCAACAATGGTTCCCAACACCAATAATGGATCCCAGCAGAGATAAGTAAAGTGCTTCACAGAGCCTAGGCAACGGCTTGACAGTACCCTCTTTGAAGGCTGAAGATGAAAACCTAAAGAAGGAACGAGTCTATCAAAAATGAGGTTAGTCTGACCCAGGGAAGAAGAGAGTGATGGTGACGCAGAGAGCCAGGCAGAAGCTATTATTCTTTTTCTCACATAACTTTGGAAGTTATATATCTCTTCTGCTACACTGTATTCCTTAGAAGCAAGTCACTAAGTCTGGCCCCCATTCAAGGGGAGGGGCAGTAACTCCACCTTTTGAAGAGAGGAGAACCAAAGAGTTTGTGGACAGACTTAAAGCCCACCAGGTTGTTGTGTGCCATCGAGTTGATTTCGACTCACAGTGACCCTATATGACAGAGTAGAAGTGCTCCATAGGGTTTTCCAGGCTGTAATCTTTACAGGAACAGACGGCCAGGTCTTTCTCCCATGGAGTGCCTTGGGGGGTTTGAACTGTCAGCCTTTTGGTTAGCAGCCAAGGGCTTAACCATTTGCATCACCAGGGCTCCTAAAACCCACCATCCAAAAACCAAACCTGTTGCCATTGAGTTGATTCCGACTCACAGCAAGGCTATAGGACAGAGTAAAACTGCCCCCATAGGATTTCTAACTTCACAAGGTGAAAGGAGAACCAAGATCAACATCAACAGTCCAAGGCTGATGCCTATGAGGCGAAGGTCAGGCATACCTCCTCCCTGCAGACTTTCTAACCAATTCTGATACCAACCATCCTGCTCACTGCACTCTCTACTTCTCTGCTGGGTTCGATAATTCATTGCAATGGCCACACAAAACTCACAGACCACACTCAAAGTTAAGTGGTTTATTAGGGAAGTTGTTGTTGTTAGGTGCTGTACAGTCAGTTCCGACTCACAGCGACCCTGTGTACAACAGAACGAAACACTGCCCAGTCCTCTACCACCCTCACAACTGTGGCTGTATTTGAGCCCATCATTGCAGCCACTGTGTCAATCCATCTCGTTGAGGGTCTTCCTCTTTTTCACTGACCCTCTACCAAGCATGATGTCCTTCTTCAGGGACTGGTCCCTCTTGATAACATGTCCAAAGTATGTGAGACAAAGTCTCGCCATCCTTGCTTCTAATGAGCATTCTGCCTGTACTTCTTCCAAGATAGCTTTGTTTGTTCTTCTGGTAGTCCATAGTATGTTCAATATTCTTCAACAAACCCATAATTCAAAGGCTTCAATTCCTCTTTGGTCTTCCTTATTCACTGTCCAGCTTTCACAAGCATATGAGGTGATTGAAAACTGGTCAGGAGCACCTTAGTCCTTAAAGTAACATCTTTGCCTTTAAACAGGTCTTTTGCAGCTGATTTGCCCAATGCAATGCGTCCTTTGATTTTTTTGACTGCTGCTTCCATGGGTGTTGATTGTGGTCCAAGTAAAATGAAATCCTTGACAACGTCAATCTTTTCTCCATTTATCATTATGTTGCTTATTGGTCCAGTTGTGAGGATTTTTGTTTTCTTTATGTTGAGGTGTAATCCATACTGAAGGCTGTAGTCTTTGATCTTCGTCAGTAAGTGCTTCAAGTCCTCTTCACTTTCAGTAAGCAAAGTTGTGCCATCTGCATAATGCAGGTTGTTAATGAGTCTCCCTCCAAGCCTGATGCTCTGTTCCTCTTCATATAGTCCAGCTTCTTGGATTATTTGCTCAGCATACAGATTGAATAAGTATGGTAAAAGGATACAACCCTGACACACACTTTTCCTGACTTTAAACCACAGAGTAACCCCTCGTTCTGTTCAAACGACTGGCTCTTGATCTAAGTACAGGTTCCTCATGAGCACAATTAAGACTCTGGAATTCCCATTCTTCTCAATGTTATCCATAATTTGTTACGATCCACACAATCGAATGCCTTTGCGTAGTCAACAAAACACAGGTAAACATCTTTCTAGTATTCTCGTTCAGCCGTGATCCATCCAACATCAGCAATGACATTCCTCATTCCATGTTCTCTTCTGAATCCAGCTTCAATTTCTGGGAGTTCCTTGTCGATGTACTGCTGCAACTGTTTTTTAAATGATCTTCAGCAAAATTTTACTTGTGTGTGATATTAATGATATTGTTTGTTAATTTCCACATTCTGTTGGATCTCCTTTCTTTGGAATGGGTACAAATATGGATCCCTTCCAGTTGGTTGGCCAGATAGCTGTCTTTCAAATTTCTTGGTATAGATGAGTGAGCGCTTTCAGTGCTGCATCTGTTTGTTGAAACATCTCAATTGGTATTCTGTCAATTCCTGGAGCCTTGTTTTTCACTAATGCCTTCAGCGCAGCTTGGACATCTTCCTTCGGTGATCAGTTCTTGATCATATGCTACCTCCTGAAATGGCTGAATGTCGACCAGTTCTTTTTGGTACAGCGACTCTGTGTATTACATCCATCTTCTTTTGATGCTTCCTGCATCGTTTAATATTTTTCCCATAGAATCCTTCAATATTGTAACTTGAGGCTTGAATTTTTTCTTTAGTTCTTTCAGTTTGAGAAATGCTGAGCATGTTCTTAGGGAAGTAACAGGTTACAGTTCAGGTTCAGGAACGTTCAGGATATAGTTCTTCCATCAGGACAGCCTCTTCTCAGCTGTGCCACAGGAAGGCCTCTCTCTGGCCCTTGGCCCCTTGGGCCTCTTGGGCCGGGGGCCCACTCAGGCAAGTGTTACAAAGCTCTGCTGATAAGTGCCTGGAGGCATCCCACTCTGCCGGTAAGCTTTCGCCTGAAGGCGCTCAGCTCTCTTACTCCATGGATTGCATACCCACTGTAACGGCCTTATTCCGTGGGCCGGGAAGCCCACCATGCTGTCTCCTGCTGGTCTTCTGGTTCTGCTACCTCTAATGCTATTTCTCTGTTGCTGCTTCTCGACATGTCCCACCATCTCTGATGCTACAGCTCTCTCTCTTTCCTGGGTCTAGGAGCTTCTCTGCACAGAGAGCCCAGGTCCAAAGGATGCACTGCACTCCTAGCTCTTCTTTCTTGGTGGTAGTGAGGTCTCCCCTTTCTGCTTCTGGAATGGCTCATTTTAAGCCTAGCAGGATAGCTAAACTGACCAGTCCCCTCGTTAGGGTTCCATACACCTGATTTGCACAGTCCCACCCTCACAAGGGTGCCATGCACCTTATTTACATTATTAGCAAGCTACTCAATCCCCTTAGTGGGCCACAACACACAAGCACCTCATTTACATAGTTCTACCCAGTCATTTGGTGAAAGTTATGAAGGTTATGGCTAGAATGGCCATATTAAGTAATTCACTGCACCGCACCAATGCTGTCAACCTTTATGGAAGCACACTGCCACATCTTTCTCCCGTGGTGAGTTTGAACTGCCGACCTTTCGGTAAGCAGCAGAGTGCTTAACCACTGCAGGGCCAGGGCTCTTTAAAACCCATCAAACCTTACGTTAGAAGATGTTATAAGAAACAGACCTCTAAAATTCCTATTTCTCCCAGGACCAGTAATACGTACGCTTTTCTTGAGCAATCAGTTTGTTTTTATTTAGTGATGCTGTGAGTCACCAGGGAAACCCTGGTGGTGTAGTGGTTAAGTGCTATGGCTGCTAACCAAAGGGTCGGCAGTTCGAATCCGCCAGGCGCTCCTTGGAAACTCTATGGGGCAGTTCTACTCTGTCCTATAGGGTCGCTATGAGTTGGAATCAACTCGACGGCACTGGGTTTGAGTGAGTCATTCTGTTGCTTTCCTCTTTTTCTCAGCTATCAAGAAATCCAAAATGAGAAAAAGTTGGCTCACCTCCAGCTTGTGTACAAAACCTTAAGGCATGTGCTTCTAAATGTGCTTCTACTGTACCATAATTTAACTAACTACAGTGGATTTCGACAGTCAGTTCCCTAGATGAGTTAGGAGGAGCATTACCGATATATTTATTCCACATCTCGCTGGGACTTTTGCCCTTAAGAAGGTGTCATTCTGGTCTTTATATAGTCTGGGTATGGGTCCATCATCTACCGCCATGTATGCTTCAAGCTATGCTCTAGGTTTGAAATTTCAAAGCTGGACTAAGGTGTTCCAGCCATGAAACAAAACAATGGCACCTTTTCCAAATTTACAGAAAAAATGAAAATTAATGGATGGAATCTCTGGAATAGTAAAATTTACTATTGCTTATGCTCTTATATTTTTGGTGCCTGCCACTATTTTGCATTCAACTATAGTTTAAAAGAAATGGTAGGGGATTTAGAACAAGTTTTCACACTGAATTATGTAATAGGTCAGGATTTCCTCGGGGTCTGTAACTTTCAGAAGTGCGGTCATTGGAGATCTGGTTACATTACATGAAAATCGGGAATATTCCTGAGGAACACCCCTCACCCTATCACATCAGGGAAAAAATCGATTCAGCAGACCGAGTTTATTGAAAAATCTAAGTGATGAAATGCTTGGCGGAGAAAGCAGGATCCATTCAACAGTTTTTTGGTCGCCAACTAAGAGCAGAGGAGAACTGTGCTAGCAGCCAGGGAGCTGGCCAAGGTGAACGTACGCGGCCCCACCCCACAGGAGCTCCGGACAGGTACAGGTAATGCTCTGGTGGCGGGGCAGGACTCTGGCAGGTGTCTGAGTCCGGAAATTCCAAATGTGAAAGCCATTACACCTCCCCCTTGAAAATCGCGAAGTACTTCCCCTTATCCCCAAATCATTTGGGGTCTCTGCCAAAGAACGGCAGGCGAGGCCCCTATCGGGTAACACAACAAAAACAAAAACCCAACAACTTGTCACTGATCCCGCTACTTCCCAAACAACGGACTACTAAACTTTACCCACTGGATGATAAACTAAAACCAAACCCATTGCCATGGAGTCGATTCCGACTCACGGTGACCCTATAAGGACAGAGGGAAACCCCACAGGGTTTCCAAGGCTATAATCTTTATAGAAGCCGACTGACACGTCCTTCTCCTGCGGAGCTGCTGGTGGGCTCGAACCGCGGACTTTTCTGTTAGCAGCTGAGCGCTTAACCACTGCGCCACCAGAGCTCCTCCACGAGACGATAACTAGTACCTTTGGGTATCGGGACACCGCCCCACAAAACTACACATCCAGGTAGGCTGCCCGCGCAGCCAACCGGCTACGCTCCCCTTACCGGAACGCCGCACTACGCTCCAATCCCTATCCGGCCCTGCAACCCGTGGCCGCATAGCCCACTGGGACTTGTAGTACGCTCCCGCGAACCTTTTTCTGGTCCGCGCAGACTCGCGCGGCCTCTGTCTGCCCTTCGGTCCTGCGGAAGCCCAGCCCAGGCTTCAAGGCTCCCCACCCCCATTCCGCACCCCTCCCTCGGGGCCCAACCTCCTCCGGTCACGTGAGGAGACTGGCGCGCGGCGATTGGCCGTGGGGGTTCGGGGGCGGGGCACGAGGTCCTGCGGTTCCGTGCCCCTTGTCGGGCTGCTTGTTTGGCTGCTGCCGTCACCTCATGGCGACTCGGTTAGAGGAGGCAGCGCGGGGAAGAGGCGGCGGCGCTGAGGAGGCGACTGAGGCCGGACGGGGCGGACGGCGACGCAGCACGCGGCAGAAGGTCAGTCCGGGGAACACCCTGGTTGCTGCCGGGCGGGGGAGATCCACGGGGTGCCTTTTTCGGAGGCCACCTCTTCACTCTCCCTGATTACCTTTAGCGACGGGACGAACATCCGGTCCTCTTCCCTCCTGGGGCAGACGGCTGTAGGAGCAGGTGGGGGGGGTGGGACAGCTGGGGCCTGGGGGCGCGCGGCTGGAGGGGGAGGGCAGGCAGGGGGCGCAGCCAGGTCTGCGGGCGCAGGGATGCGAGGGGGGCGCGCCAGGTGTGACAGCCACGTGCGGTCAGGGCCCCGGCGCCAGGTGTCCTCTCCCAGCTCTCGCTGTCCCTGTGCGCCCCGCGCTGGGCGCCTCCGTCGAGGGGCTGCCTGGGGTGCCGGGCGCGCCCCCTTGCCTTCGGGCAGGTGCGCATGGCGCGCTTGCGGGGTGCGCGCGGGCCGCGCCGGCGAGGCTGTTGCGCAGTAAGATAACCGCGCGGGAGCCTGGGCTGCGCGGCGCCCCCTTCCCCCCGCCCCCTGCGCTCCCCGCCACTGCGCGGGCGGCCAGCGGGCTCTGGGCTGGGCTGCACGTGGGGCCGCTGATGAGAGGTGATGCCGGGGCGCCTTGGTCCTGCAGCATGGGGAGCAGCATCGCCTGATCACCTGTCTTCCCAATCCAGTCTTTTTTCCCATTTTCTTTATTTTTGATTTTTCTCCTTTTATTTCTTATATGTAATGTGTAAAATATTGCGTATTATATATATGTTACGTATAGGGAAGCAATGCGTCGGAATTCACTCAGTGGCACACAGCAACAATGTATATATATATATGTGTGTGTGTGCAGTTTGTGTGTAAGCTTGAGCTCCTCCCAGACCCTGGCCTTTGGTCTGTTAATCTGGGAGACAGGCTGGACCGTTCCCCTTGCCTTACTTGACCCATGTCAAGTTTTCAGCTTCTCCCTGGATACAGGAAATAGAGACGTCTTCTGAATGGAAGAATTACACTTGTTCTGGAGTTCAGTGGGTGAAGTTCGAAAAGGATTGCGCAACAAATGGGCTACAGGGTACAGGGCCCAGGAGTGGAGAACTGCGGGGAAAGGGCCTGGGAAGAAGGAAACCCGGTTTCTTTTGTCTTTGCAGTTGGACATATTGAAACGTTCAACTTGTTGGACATCCTCCTTGATCACTCAGGGCTATTTAATGTTACTTAATTATGCATTTGAATACCCTTAAAAATCACTCCTGTATGAAATTACGAAATAATATTTTTCTAATGTGGCTAATGAACTTCAAAACGGAGAGAGAACAAAGGGTCTGGTTTGCATCTGAGCAACGTGTCAAGAAAAAAAAAAACCCGTTGCTGTGAAGTGGAATCTGACTCATAGCGACCCTGTAGGACAGGGTTTCCAAGGGTCAGCTGGTAAATTCGAAGTGCCGACCTTTTGGTTAGTAGCCAAGCCCTTGACCACTGTCTGTCTCTCAGATCAGGTATTTTCATGCCTTTCTGCATGAGGGTGTTACTACTTCTCAGTTACCTCTGTTTTTTTTCTCTTTGTACTCTGAAAGAAAGATCCAGAGCTTGCCAGACTGAAAAAGAAGCTGTGGACCAAATGTACTCTAGGGATTCAGCATTGTCACTTTGGACACTTCACTTATTCCCAGAGAGTGGGGAGTCAGTCTCAGTGTTTGATTTCATAGTTCCCCCAGGGGAGAACTCTGATAAAAAGCCACTGCAATTCAGGACATAAGCTCCCTTTTATGCCACTGGGATAAGGACAAAAAGTAGTTGAATTAGGAACAGAAATTTAATCAACTAGCATTTTAAACTACCAGGATAAGAGGTGATGACCCTTTGAGGCTCAGAGCTCTGGAAACAGCTGGATATGAATAACCAGAACCTACTCGTATCTGTACTGTCTCATTTTGGTAGAGTGACCTCATATTCCTCTCGTCTTTGCTGATGCTGTTCTGGGTGCCTTTTTCCTTTGGATTTCTTCCTCATCGAACTAGCCGATGATGGAATGGAAGTACATGGTTAAACCAGTTGCTATTTTTTTTTTATTGAGTCAGTTCCGACTTACGGTGTCCCCAGGTACGTCAGAGTAGAACTGTGCTCCATAGGGTTTTCAACAGCTGATTTTTTTTGGAAGTACATTGTCAGACCTTCTTTTGAGGCACATCTGGGTGGGTTCAAACTGCCAAACTTTTGGTTAGCAGCCGACGTGTTAACCTTTTGCACCACGGAGGAACTCCAAATGCACGGTTAAATATTAGTTTTTGAGTTTTCATTTTTAAAAAAATTCGGTGAATATCTTGTGTCTGCAAACATCACTTTTAAGTTACTTCCTTGTGGCTCTTAATTTTTTATTTCCTCTGGGTCACTGCCTTGAAAAAATATCCCTTAATTCTAACCTAACCTGTTCCTTCTTTTTCAGGGAGCAGAAATAATGTTTAACAAATTGGGTTGTAATTTTAAAAAATATTGAAGGAATTAAAGAATAGTGATTTTTTTTACATGGTTTGGCTGCATTATTCAACTTGAAGTGAGGAGCAATTGGAGATGGGCTTTATTGATTCCTGGTTGTTTTAACCATGTATTTAGTCACTTTTGACCTGCTTTAGTTAATTGTAGCATTGTTTCTTAACTACATCCATTTGAATGGTCTCTGGAGTGACTTTTTTCTTCTAAAGTTAATATTACAGTACATTTTCAGGGTTCCCTTGAAGAATTGTCTAAAACTACACTAATACGGTAGCTGCTGGCCCCATGTGGCTATTTAAATTAATTAAAATGAATTCCGTTCCCCCATCTCATTAGCCTCATTTCAAGTCCTCAATAGCCAACGTGGCTAGTGACTACTGTATTGGACAGTGCAGATCTAGAACATTTCCATCATTGCAGAAAGTTCTGTTGGGCAGCACTGGTCTAAAAGGGATCATTGTCAAGTACTCTGGACATCTTTTTGAACGTCAGGCTCATCCATATAACTTCTTAAATCTCTACTTAGAATTTATCTTATAAGGATTTTGTATTTTGCTTGGGAATGTTAAAAATTTTCTAACTACTATTAAATTTAT
Organism: Loxodonta africana; assembly: GCF_030014295.1. Taxonomy (NCBI): domain Eukaryota; kingdom Metazoa; phylum Chordata; class Mammalia; order Proboscidea; family Elephantidae; genus Loxodonta; species Loxodonta africana. The sequence goes on from NC_087369.1 coordinate 18,252,009, forward strand.
GTTTAGGCACATAAACCATTTGTAAGGATAAAAATACGTGGAACCTAGGCCTAAATTAACAAGGTGTCTTGTAGTATTTACAGTATGTGTGCACATACATTAAGTCTTTCAGCATCACTCAGATACTGTGGAGAAGTCCAGGCTGCTGTCCTTGCCCTCATTAACAGGTGAGAAACTGCTCAGCAAGGTCAAGTGATTTGCCCAGGGGGTGAAGCCGAGTCTGGCCCCAGTAATACCCTTTCATCTACACTACAGTAATAAGTAGTGTAGTAATGGGTAAATAGTATGGATTTGGAGTCAAGACTCTTGGCTCTTTAGCCCTGCAACCTGGGGCAGATTTCTCAGTCTTTCTAAGCCTCAGTTCGATCATCTGTAAAGTGGATGATGCTAATACCTACCACCTAGGATTGTTACGAAGGTTAAGAGTTCAGGTAACACACTGGGCACAGTGAGGGGTGTGGAGAATTTTACTTGATTTGGAGGGGAGGATATATAAAAGATACATTTTTCTTTTGCTTTTTGGGTGCTATTTTCTAACCTTACTTTGTATTCTTCCTTCTTCCCAGAACCTCTACGTGATAGATGTAATGAGGAAAAATCAGGTCAGGGTTTGGCAGGAGTATGTGGGTAGGAAGAAACCACTTCATTGTCTTGCTTCTCTTCCCCGTCTGAGGATGCCCTGAGCTTCCAATCTTCTGGCACAGTGATTGATAAGAAACAAAGTGATCTTCTCTTTGAAAATTGTTGTCAAATTTTATCCCCACACTTGGGTAAATTTCATTTTTGCATTGAGCCAAAGGAAAAGCAGTAATGAGAGCAGGCAAGGTGCAGCACACTCCTCTGATAATGCCACATTTGTGTATCGTAATATGCCACATTTACTCATTATGTTGTTACCAGAAGATGTTCATGTTGTTTTGTGTATCGCTTCTATTGGCCTTGACTGGAGCAGTTTTATTTGGAAAAGTATACGTCAGATCCAGAGGACACAAAACGAGGCGTGTGTGATTTGCTTTCGTGGGATTTCTTTATGAAAGCATTCACTGTAATAGATTTCTTTTAAATAGATAGCTGTTCAGACTTTATACTTTTTGTAGAGTTATGTTTCAGAGGAAGGAAATTTGAGTCCTCACTGTTTCATGTACTGTGCTAGGCACTTACAGTGTACATGTGTTCTGATATCTCCTCTCTGCCAGGTTGATGGTATCCCCTATACAGATAAGTTTACTCAAAACAGAATAAAGCCCCCACAACTTCCATAGGTAATGTAGCTTCTAGTAGGTGAAGTTTGCCTAGAGTTGGTATATACAGGTAGTCCCTGAATTACGACAGGGGTTCTGTTCTCATGATGACTCCATCCATAGTTGGTTCCAGTCTAAGTCGAATACCTCTTTTTTTTTTTTTTTAGTTTTCATTATTATTGCCTTTTATCACCAGTGTCTTTATAAACCCAGCAGTGTTTTGAACAGTAAATCATAAAATTGAATATCTTCGAGTGAACATCTGTGAATGATAACATCAGCAAATTACACGCCGCAACATGTTATTAATGATAAGATGGAAAAAAAAACACAGTCGTAAGTGCAGTTCCTCATAACTAATGCATTGTAAGTCGGAGACTACCTGTAGTTGTATAATTGATAGTGCTTACCTAGCATGTTTAACCTGATAGCTTAAAGAAATCCCACTGCCTCCTTTTTTTTCTTCCCCCTAAAATACTTCCTTTTTGTTTGGTTCTAACATGATTACTGGAAACCCTGGTGGTGTAGTGGTTAAGTGCTACGGGTGCTAACCAAAAGGTCAGCAGTTCAAATCCGCCAGGCGCTCCTTGGAAACTACGGGGCAGTTCTACTCTGTCCTATAGGGTCGCTATGAGTCGGAATCGACTCGACGGCAGTGGGTTTGGTTTTTTTTTTTTTGGGTTAACATGATTATTAGTAACTTTTAGTCAATACAACAGATGTGACAGTATGTAAAACATGTAAAGTAGTATACATATTTAGTTTTCATCAACACAGAGAATTAGCTTTGTTTAACGTTTTCCTGGTAGAGCATTTATAGAAGAGGATAAAGTAGATCGGGTGATCTTTAAGATCCATTCAGATGCTGAGACTCTGTCTTTATGATTCAATCTGATTCCTAGTTGAAATTCTGTTGACACTTATAACTACTTAAATTTTACTACTCGAAGGAAAAGACATAAAAAAAAACAGTGTTGCCTTCCTGTGCTATCAAAATAATTTTGCTAGTATTTATTACTTAAGGTGTTGACTTGCATTCTATGTGACTTTTCTAGAATGTCCCGAGAATGACCCTTGCTGTCCTCTGTCTCTCACCCTTTATTTGCTATGAGTAATATGTACTTGCTAAGCAACCACTTTTTTACTTTTCTTTTTTCCCTACTTGCAGAAAAGTCAAGATAGAGTGGTTTGGCAAGTAAGATGTACCAGTAGCTTAGAGACAAGTTTCTTTAAAGAACTTTTCTATTGAAATGTGAGCTGTATTAAAGATGAGAATGTATGTATTTTATAAAATGTCCATATTTAAATATAAAGTTCCCTATGCTAGCAATTTATATTCATTGTATCTAATCTTCTTACAACTCTGGAAGGTTAGATACTGTTCATCCCCACTGTACAGAGGAAAAACTAAGAGGTCGACCTGCCTCTGGGCCACACAGGAGATGTAGTAAGTGTTACATGCATATTCAAAGGTTGGGCTCTTTTGACTCCAAAGCCATCATCCATTCCATGTATCTCGTGCTCTGTTAACACATTTCTTGAGGATAAACCCAACCCAGTGCCCTCGAGCGATAGTAAGGGTCAAAAATATGTTCCTTATTGAATGTGAACAAAGCTTGGTGATAGGTAAAATGAGTAATAGTTTTTGCTAAATGAAAATATGAAGGGTGAAGTTGGGTGATTAATTAGAAGGTGCTAGAGATCTGGAATCACCTAGGGACTAGGAGAGTTTTGAGCTTTATAGACTTAATACCTTTTGTTTCATTCACTTAAGCCCTTGCTTGATCTTCAGATGTGTGATTTAGGAGGTGTGCTGTCCTATGACTCCCTGCAAGGGTACCTCCAAGTGAATTTGGATAAATTGAAAGGTAGAGTGGAATAAGCTGCTTGTTGTTTCAGGTGCCAAGTTTACAGAGACCCGTTGTAACTTCTGTTAAATAAAGTCCACACAACATGGTATTAACAAAGAACTAAAGTGGTCTGAGTAAGTAGGACAAGTGAAAAGAGAGGGCTTGATGTTGAAAAGGTGCATCATGACTGGTCCAGCTGGGACTGGGGAAGGGTGACTTCATAAAATTGGGAGGAGGATGCTCCACTTAGGTAACTGAGAGAAGTAGAGGGCCATTTTACATGTAGGAGCCTGTGGCTTTAGGGTGCTCATTGTGCGACCCAACCCCTGCCCTCTGCAAAATAGATCAGGCCAGGCATATTGAAACGGCTTTGGCTATTAGAATCTTTGGATTTTCTGATCTTTTTGCTGCTAAAAAAGATAGGTTTATAGGCTAATACAGGTATTTTTCAGATTGCAGGTAATCATTGAATGATTGCTTTAGAGCCAGAAGTGATTTTGCAAATCATGTAGTCCAGCAGCCTTTATTTTTATGAAAGAAATAGCCACAGAAGTTAAATGAAATTCAATACAGTCGTTTTTTAATTAAAAAACAAATCATATATACAGTCTAATATATTACATGTAAAAATAGAATAGTAGAACCAACTGCTACTACCATAGAGTTGAGGAGACTGAGGAAACTATCCTAACTAGACCTTTTCCAGACCCTTTTGCTCATTCTTGGGTCCTTCACTAGTGGGGAAAATCAGGTGCCCTCATCCATTTAATTTAGCATTGGCTTACCCACCTTTTCTTCTCATTTCCCTATTAATGCCTCTGTGTTCCTCCATCCTCTGTCACACTGTAACAATCACTTTAGATTCTTTTGCTGCCAACCAGTAGTAGTTGGGACAACTCTTAGAATTTACTTGCCTCCAATTTGTGTCCCTCCCCAGAAATCCATCATGGCTGTGGCTTCACGCATTTATATTTAGCCTGTAACAGCTTCACTGAGAAACAGTCCACACACCATACAAATCACCCATTTAAAGCACACAGTTCTGTGAGTTTCAGTATATTCAGAGTTGCGCAGCCACGACCACACATTTATTTATTTTTTATTGTTGAGAATATACACAGCCAAACAGACACCGTTCAGCAGTTTCTACAGGTACAATTCAGTGACATTGATTACGTTCCTCTTCAAGTTGTGCAACCGTGCTCACCCGCTTTTCTGAGTTGTTCCTCTGCTATTAACATAAACTCACTGCCCCCTAAGGTTCCTACCTCATCTTTTGAGTTGCTGTTGTCAGTTTGATCCCATATAGGTAGATCTTAAAAGAGCATAATGCTCAAGGCAGACCTTTTTTACCAGTTAAGCTGAGCTATTGTTTGGTTTTAAGAAGACTACAGGGGATATTTTTGGTTTAAGATTTAAAGATTATCTCAGGGCAATAGCTTCAGGGGTTCATCCATGCTCCATGGCTCCAGGAAGTCTAGAGTCCATGAGAATTTGAGATTCCGTTCTGCCTTTTTCCCACTTTTGATTGGGATTCTTCTGTAGAACCTTTGATCAAATGTTCGGTAATGGTAGCCGGGCACCATCAGTTCTTCTTGTCTCATGGCAAAGGAGGCAGTTTGTTCCTGGAGGCAATTAGCCACACATTCCATATCTTTCTCCTGTTCCTCACTCTCCTTCCTTTGTTGCTCCACACACACTTATTTTTAACGTAACCTGGGGAGAACATACTCTTTGGGACGTAATAGATAAGAATTTAGTGTCTGCTTTGCATGTTCTAGGTCCAAGACTTTGGACAAATTACTTTAAATTACCTTCTCACAAAGGCTGTTTACTTATCAGCTGTAAGCCAGTTCTGAGGATTAAATGAGGAAATATATCAAGTAACGTTGCCATCAACTTCTGAGTGAGCCAAGAACAATGAAGGCCTAGGGAAAATGATTTCTTCCAGCTCCCCCTCACCAGCTATTTGGACTACACTGATTGGTACACAATCACTTAACAAAAAGGGTAAATGAGGCTTATGTGTTGGGTATAACTGGCCAAGGAGCAGGTGGCATTCTTTCCCCTATTCTCCCACCTGGTCTCAGAGCACTTTCCTCAGAGGTGGATCTGCCTGGTAATTGGTACCAGGAATGGGCCCCTTGTAGGTCATGTTTTGTCAGAGCAGGCCTTCTGTTCTCTCTCTGTCCCTGTTCCCACCAGTCCCAGGGCAGCAGTTCTTAAAACTTTTTGGTTTCAGTATCTTTTTACACACTTGAAAATTACTGAGAGCCCCAAAGAGCTTTTGCTTATATGGATTGTAGCTGAAAATACCGTATTAGAAATTAAAGCAAAAAACTTTAATTTTTTTAATTAATTCATTAAAAAAATGAATTAATATATAGCTGTGTAACAAATCACCCCAAAACTTAGTGGCTTGGAACAACATTTATTATCTCACAGTCTCTGCGGGTCAGGAATCTGGGTATGGCTTAGCTTGGTTCTCTACTTCAGGGTCTCACGCAGGCTGCGGTCATCTCAAGGCTTGACTGGGAAGGCTCACAGTACAAGCTCACACATGAGGTTGTTGGCAGGATTCAGTTCCTCATGGGTTGTTGGACTGAGGCCTCATTTCCTCATCAGCTGTTGGCCTGAGGCCTCCCTTGGCTCCTTGTCGTGTGGTCTCCATGGGCATCTTACGACACGGCAGCTGGCTTCATCTGAGCTAGCAAGAAAGAGTTAGCAAGAGAGAAGGAATCAGTTTTTTGTAACTTAATTATGGGAGTGACATCCCCTCAACTTTTGCCCTGTTCTGTTCCTTAGAAGCGAATCACTAGGTCCAGCCCATACTCAAGGGGAGGAGATAATACAAGGGTGTGAATAACAGGAGGCTGGGATGATTGGGGGCCATGGTAACATAAGTAACAGTTTTTGATTAAAAAAATAACTTTTCCAAAATCAAAGTTAGTGAGAAGAGTGACCCAGGTTTACATTTTTGCGAATCTTTTTTCATGAATGGCTTAATAGAAGACGGTTGAATTCTCGTAACTGCTGCTGCATTCAATCTGTTGCCATGTGCTCTTTTAGTTGAAGTATATGAAGGTAGTCTGGCTTCACACATACATGTAGTGTGTGAACAAGGAGGAGGATGTTAACGTACTTTTTGATTAATTCTGGAAATTCTTTGGTGGTACACCAAAACTTGACGAGTAGTAGTGGTTCTTAAAGGTTAGTTGCAATGTACAATCTGAAACGCTGTCAATGAACTTTTTGGATGGCTTCACTAAAATCCATTGGTCCATTTGCACTTTGAATGGGTCTTGTTCCCATGCATCATTTTGTAACCTAATTCATTAGTTGTCTGAAAAATACTGCTTTACTGAATTGTGTTGATCTTCCAAATGCTGGCACATTTTGTTATACAGTGTAAAAAAAATCACATTAGTTAATATTGCCACTGATGGCATGAGGAAAATCTTTAAGTTTTGGGAGGCTGTCAAGCTCATGGTTGAAAGCTCAACCAGTTAACCAGTAAATACTGTGAGTTGTTTACCTTGAAGTGACAGACTCGCTTCATATATTTTTGAGAAAATGTCTGCCGAATAATCCAAGTCTGAATAAACAGCAATTGTTCATCTTAAAAAAAAAAAAAACCCAAAAGTGCTGGATGCGAAAAGTGGTAGGTTCAGCTCATCATTCAAACAACTGCACTAGCGCTCTCCCTCTGGACAGCCATCATCCTTCAGGGTGCAACAGAAGTGCTTTATGTGTATTTCCCGTATTATCACACAGAATATTAAGATGTGTACTCAAGGGTTGAGATGAAATAAAATTAATAATATGCATTGCTTTAGCAAGGGCATTCTTAAGAGAAAATGCCTCCCCCACCTCCTCATGAGTGCATGGTGGTGAAGAAAACCATGACTGCTCCTTCTCTGGTGTGGTGTTCTAAGGGGCCAGCAGGGTGACTCATTACTGTTTGTGTCCCATCAGTACAAATACCAATACCAAAAAGGGCAGATAGCATCTTAACTATTATGAAGGAGCCCTGGCAGTGTAACGATTAAGTGCTTGACTGCTAATGGAAAGGCCAGTGGTTTGAACCCACCAGTCACTCTGTGGAAGAAAGACCTGGCAATCCGTTTTCATAAAGATTTAAAGCCTTGGAAACCCTATGGGGCAATTCTGCTCTGTCCTATAGGGTTGCTATGAGTTGGAATTGACTTGATGGCACCTAGCAACAACATTATGAGAATAGTTTTTGACCTTGCAGACCCCCTGAAAGGGTCCACAGACCATACTTTGAGAACCACTGCCCCAGGGTTTATTACAAATGGGATCTGCTTTTCCTTGTTCCATCTTCTCTAAGGCCATTCTGTTTATTATTTTTCATGGGCCTGTGTACTCCTAACACTTGCTCTTAAGAGTGTAGCATCCAAATTGTTAATTGTCCAGCTGCTTTATCTTGTTAACTGAAGCAGTTCAGTAATCCTAGCATTGGGATATTTTTACATTTAATTCCCGATGACCAGTATAAAATTAGGTCTTACTTGCTAAAGGCTTGAAGAACATTCCACACTAAAAGATAGTCATCATGATTCTTAACTTAAAATGTGGTTCTTTAGGACATCCACCATAGAAGCATCAAGCTCCATACTAGGCTTTTAATAAATGTAGATCTCAAATAGTAGCTTTCTTCCCTTCACTACCTACTCACCTTCTTCCTTAACCTGGGGCAATACTCTCACCATTTTAGAATTGTAAGGCTAAACTACAGAACGTATTTAAAATAATATCTGGATGTAGAATAATTAATAAATGTTAGATTTTTTTTCTTCCTCCCTTTCACTCAGAATTTAGCCATATACATTATGTTAACCTAGCGCTCTTTTGTATATTTAAATCTCAGACTCGAGTATTGACCATCTCATTCCACATGGGAATAGTTAATTATCCATAGAATCCATTTTTTTAAACTGATAAAGTAACTTGATACATGTCCTAGCTGTAATAATAGAGGCCAGATTTAAAAGTGATATTTCAATTTTCAGAATTGTTTTAAGAAGGATGTTATGGATTGAATTGTGTCCCCCCAAAATGCGTGTTGTAAATCCTAATCTCTGCCTGTGGTTTTAATCCCATTTGTGAATGGGTTATTTTGGTCATGTCAGTGAGGATTAGGGGGTACTGTGTGGTTTAAAGTCAGGAAAGGTGTGCCTCAGGGTTGTATCCATTTACCGTACTTATTCAGTGTGTGTGCTGAGCAAATATAATCTGAGAAGCTGGACTATGTGAAGAACAAGGCATCAGGATTGGAGAAAAACTCAATAACAACCTGTGATAAGCAGAAGACACAACCTTGTTTGCTGAAAGTGAAGAGAAGTTGAAGCACTTACTGATGAAGATCAAAGACCACAGCTTTCAGTATGGAGTATACCTCAACACAAAGAAAACAAAAATCCTCACAACTGGACCAATAAACCAGCACCATGATAAACAGAGAAAAGGTTGAAGTTATAAAGGATTTCATTTTGCTTGGATCCACGATCAACACCCATGGAAGCACAGTCAGGAAATCAGATGATGGATTGCATTGGGCGAATCTGCAAAAGATCTCTTAAAAGTGTTAAAAAGCAAAGATGTCACTTTAAGGGTTAAGGTGTGCCTGATCCAAGCCATTGTGTTTTCAGTTGCCTCATGTGCATGTGAAACCTGGACAATGAATAAGGAAGACTGAAGAACTGATGCCTTTGAATTGTGAAGAATATTAAATACACCACGGGCTGTGAAAAGAACCAACAAACCTATCTTGGAAGTACAACCAGGAGTGCTCCTTAGAAGCCAGGATGGCGAGACTATAGCTCACATACACTGGACGTGTTTTCAGGAGGTACCAGCCCTTGGAGAAGGACAGCACGCTTAGTGAAGTAGAGGGGTCATCGCAAAAGGGGAAGACCCTCAATGAGATGGATTGACACAGTGGCTGCAACAATGGGCTCGAGCATAGCAACAATTGTGAGGATGGTGCAGGGCCAGGCAGTGTTTCATTCTGTTGTACATAGGGTCGCTATGCAACTTGACTGCATCTAACAGCAACAACATTATGTTAATGAGGCAAGATTAGGGTGTATTTTTTTATCAACTTTTATTGAGCTTCAAGTGAACGTTTACAAATCAAGTCAGACTGTCACATATAAGTTTATATACACTTTACTCCGTGCTCCCACTTGCTCTCCCCCTAATGAGTCAACCCTTCCAGTCTCTCCTTTCGTGACAATTTTGCCAGCTTCCAACTCTCTCTATCCTCCCATCCCCCCTCCAGACAGGAGATGCCAACACAGTCTCAAGTGTCCACCTGATATAATTAGCTCACTCTTCATCAGCATCTCTCACCTACCCACTGTCCAGTCCCTTTCATGTCTGATGAGTTGTCTTCGGGGATGCTTCCTGTCCTGTGCCAAGAGAAGGTTTGGGGACCATGACCGCCGGGATTCTTCCAGTCTCAGTCAGACCATTAAGTATGGTCTTTTTATGCGAATTTGGGGTCTGCATCCCACTGATCTCCTGTTCCCTCAGGGGTTCTCTGTTGGATTAGGGTGTATTTTGAGTCAGTCTCTTTTGAGATGTAAAAGATTAAACAAGCAAGCAGGAAAAGAGGAGATGGGGAAAGAGATGCCAGGCCACATGAAGATCGCTTAGGAGGAGAAACTCAAAAGAGACAAGGACCTTCTTCCAGAGCTCACAGAGAGAAGGCCTTCCTCTAGAGGCGGCACCCTGAATTCAGACTTGTAGCCTTCAAAACTGTGAGAAAATAAATTTCCCTTGGTTAAAGCCATCCACTTGTGGTATTTCTGTTATAACAGCACTAAATCCCTAAGACAGAATTTTGGTACCGAGAGTGGGATGGTGCTCTAACTAATACCTAAAATGTGGAAGTGGCTTTGGAATTGGGTAATGGGTAGAGGCTGGAAGAGTTTTAAGGTGCCTAATAGTAAAAGCCTAGGTTGCTGTGAAGAGACTGTTGATAGACTTACGGATGTCAAAGGTAATTCTGGTGAGGGCTCAGAAGGAAATGAGGAGAGCTATAGAGAAAATTCTTATCATCTTAGAAAACACATAATAGCACCAGCAACAAAATGTTGCTAGAAATGTGGACAGTAAATGTACTTCTGGTGAGAGTTTAAAAGAAAATGATGAACCTGTGATTGGTCAGTGGAGGAAGGGTGATGGTTTTTTATGCAGTGGCAGAGAACTTATTTGAATTACGTTCACATGTTTGGTGGAAGGTAGCACTTCTAAGAGATGAACTTGGATATCTGGCTGATGAGATTTCTAAACAAGATTTTAAAGGGGGTCATTGCCTACATGATCTCAGAGAAGAGAAGATTATTTTCAAGCCTTGAGAGCTAATGTAATTTGTATTGCTAGGTTTTGGACTTGCTTGGTGCCTGTTATCCTTTCTTTTCCTCCAATTTCTCCCATTATAATGGAACTACTGTCTACTTTGTGTCTCTTCTCCCATTGTATTTTGGAAGTAGATAACCTGTGTTCTAGATTTCATAGGTTCTCTTTGAAGAGGACTTTTACCCCAGGATGGAATACGCCTAAAGTCTCACCTATATTTGATTTAGATGATTCAGAAGATGAGATTTTGGACTTGGAGTTAAGACTTTTTGGATGATGTGATGGGGTCAATGTGTTTCACATGTGGCAAGGACATGAATTTTGGTGGGCCAGAAGGTGGAGTGTTATGGATTGAATTGTGTCCCCCCAAAATTTGTGTTGTAAATCCTAATCTCTGCCTGTGGTTATAATCCCATTTATGAATGGGTTGTGTTTGTTATATTAATGAGGCAGGATTAGGTTATGTCGGTGAGGATTAGATTATGTTTATTATGTTAACGAGGCAGGACTAGGGTATATTTTGAGTCAATCTCTTGAGATATAAAAGAGATTAAACAAGCAAGTGAGAGAAGCAGAGATGGGGAAGGTGATATGCCAAACTACAGGAAGATGGCCCAGGGCAGAAGAGACAAGGACCCTTGAGCTGGCACCCTGAATTCGGACTTCTAGCCTCCTGAACTGTGAGAAGATAAATTTTCGTTTGTTAAAGCCATCCACTTGTGAAATTTCTGCTATAGCAGCACTAGGTAACTAAGACAAAAGAAGTAAGTGAGGACTGCTGCAAAAGTTTGTGCTTAGTAGATTGTACTTCTACTATAATCTGTGGAAGACATGACTGTAAAGATTTGGAGCGACAGACCAGACCCATAGATAGGTCTCATTTTGCTTCTTAATGCCTTTGGAGAGGTAGACACTTTCAAAATATGTTTACTTGTTAGTGTGTTTTCTATCAGAGTATTCTCATCCTGAACAAACTCAGACCTCTCCTTTCCTCTGTGTTTATTCGAATTCTATTGCCAGGACCATCTAAAAAGTCTAGAACTCTCCCTTTCTACTCAGTCGTCTACTGACTTACTTAAATGGAATTCACCTTTCTCTCAAGGATAACCTTTTCCTTATAACTGTGAGTAGGAATTCAGTATCTCTTGGGGTTAAAAGGAAGGAGGTTGTTTTCTCTGCTTACTTACTTACCTAATCTTCAATTTTTGGTGAACTCTCCTTCCTTTGAAGTCCATATTGTGCATTTATTTTATCCTTAACATCAGCATCATCTGTGGTCCCTTTGAAGACTGTGGTCGTTGTAATGTAGTTATAGAAAGCAAGGGCTTTGAGCAAAACCAGACTGCCTCAGTTCAAACCCCGGCTCTGCCACCTATCAGTTGGGTAATCTTGGGCAAGTTGGGGATATCTGTTCTTAGTGGTTCTGATCATACTCTAAAAAGCCGAAACCAATCCCATTGCCACTGAGTAGATTCTGATTCATAGCGACCTTATAGGACAGAGTAGAACTGCCCCATAGGGTTTCCAAGGAGTTGCTGGTGGATTTGAACTGCCAACTTTTTTTTTTTTTGGTTGGCAGCCGTAGCACGCTGTAGCCCTTGACCGCTGCACCACCAGGGCTCCAAAACCAAACCTGTTGCTGTCCAGTCGATTGCGACTCCCAGTGACCCTATAGGACAGAGTAGAGCTGCCCCATAGAGTTTCCAAGGGACAGCTGGTGGATTCAAAATGCCGACCTTTTGGTTAACAGCCGTAGCACTTAATCACTGCGCCGCGTGCCGCCAGGGTGTTTTTTTTTTTTTTTTTTAATCATTCTTTTAAAGCTGTTAGGTAAAAAGATGGTGTCTTGATTTGCATTTTTATTTGTATCTGTTGAATTATGAGTGAGATTGAACAGCTTTTTATATATTGCGCATTTTTAGTTCTTCAGCTGATCTGCTTGTTCAGAACCCCTTGAACATTAGGTCTCTGACTAATATTTAATCACATTTATCTCCTTTTTTTCAAAAATAGCTTTTGAGTTCTGTGATTTCCTTAGAAAGGTCTTTTTCATGCCAAGATTATGGGGAAAAAAATGACTAAGGCTTTCTTCTTATTCTTTTTGGTTTTCATTATTCATGTTTAAGCCTTGGTTCATCTGGAACAGTGAGACAAGATGCACTTTCCCCTGTGTGGTTTGGGAGAGATTGCAAATTTGTTTCTTTACCAATTTGAAACAATACCAGCTAGTAAATTTGCATATATGGGTCTGCCTGGTCTGTTTTTGAAGGCAAGTGCTGTATAATTAAGTAGTCTCAGACAAGTATTACATGACTGAAATAAAAGTACGCTCTCACCTTTGGGAGCTTATATTTTGAGATGGTAAGAATTTATTATTTTAGAGAATATAGGCACACCGGTCAGAATCTAATTATACACTAGTTCACAGTAATACATCATTTTATCTGTTAAAAATAAAACCTTTAATTTTATTTCACCCCTTTGTTCTAACACAGTAAAACAGGCTATTTAAGGAGGCATTGACTTATGTAACATGTATTAAAAAGATTTTGACCCAAAATGGTTAAAATAGAATTCTGAGATGAATGATTAATCAAGTGTTAGCTGCGTGGAAAACTTGGTTATGCAGAATAATTCTTTGAAAGATTAAAATAGCCCTAGTATATAAAACTATTTTAAATGATCTATATTAAGTTAAAGCGAGTTTTCTAATTTAAACCCATGAAAATATAATGGTTTGTTTGTAAAATTTGTATTTGGAAATATAAAAGCCCCTCAAATTACTGGGCAAGCTTCGGAGGGGCGTTCTTATTAAAAGATAAATAGGCCAATAGCTGGTGTTATGAGAGCTCTAGGGTATCTCTGATATCTTTTTGTACTTTTCGGGGAGATTTTGCCTTTACTGGCCTGTCCTGGAATAGTAATAATAGTGGAGTTTTCTCTAAATTGTGTGTTAACATGTAGGTACTTTCTATGGCATTTTCAGCAGCCATTTTTCCCCCTTAGTTGTCCAAACCAAAAACCAAACCCAGTGCTGTCGAGTCGAGTCCGACTCATAGCGACCCTATAGAACATAGTAGAACTGCCCCATAGAGTTTCCAAGGAGCGCCTGGCGGATTTGAACTGCCAACCATTTGGTTGGCAGCCATAGCACTTAACCACTCTGCCACCAGGGTTTCCCTTAGTTGTCCATCAGTTGACAATTGAAATGCATTTTATGCATAAGCTCTTGCTATCTAGGAAGATACACCAGTACATACCAACTAAGTGATAATGTAGTATGTGTCACCGGAGTTTAGAGGTGAAAGGAGTATCTGGAAAGACAAAATGAGTAGTAGTGACTACAAATTGATGAGATAAAATTAGAGGGAAAATAGGAGATGTGGATGGTTGTACACTGTACAGGTGAATTTAATTTTAATATCCATATTTATGCTGAATGCCACTGTCTGTAATTTAGAATTAGGTGATTGTCCTGGCCTTTCGAAAGTTTTTAAACTCTTGTCTTTTTTTCTGTGTATGGTGGTAGTAATTGACCTATATGCCTTAATCTGAAAACAAGAATACCATTTAATAGATTCTACTTATGCCATTTTGAAATAGATGATTATATTGTGCCTTTTCTCCAAATTGAGGAACTGAAGAAGTCCTCTGGAAAATCAGTAATGAGAGAAAATCATAAGGGACTCGTATTCAGAATGTAGGAGTCCCTGAGTGGCATAAACAGTTAAGCATTCTACTACTAGCCTGAAAGGTTGGCAGTTTGAGCCCACGCAGAGGTGCATCAGAAGACAGACATCTGCTTGAAAACCCTATGGAGAGCGGTTCCACTCTGTACATAAGGGGCCGACATGAGTTGGAATCGAATGTAAAAAGAACTCTTAAAACGCAATAATAACAAGACAACCCAATTAAAAAATTGGCAAAAGGATCTCAGTAGACATTTTTCCAAGCAAGATATATAAATGGCCATAATATGCATATGAAAACATCATCATTAGTCATCAGGGAAATGCAAATTAAGACTACAATGAGATACCACACCAACACATACTGTTGCTATAATAACAAAGACAAGTATTAGCAAGGATGTGGGGAAATTAGAACCCTCATACATTGCTGGTAGGAATGTAAAATGGTGCAGTCAGTTGGGAAAACAGCCTGACACTTCCTCAAAACATTAAACGTAAGAGTGGCTGTATGACCCAGCAGTTTGACTACTAGGTATACTGGGTGTGTATATATATACCCAGTGCCATCGAGTCGTATACCCTGTGGAAATGTAAACATATGTCTACACAACAACTTGTACACGAATGTTCATAGCAGCGTTCTTTATAATAGCCCAAAATAGAAATGACCCAAATGTGTACCGACTGATGAATGGATAAATACAATGTGGTATATTCATACAATGGAATATTATTCAGCCATAAAAAGGAATTAAATACTGGTATATGCTACAACATGGATGAACCCTGAACACATGTTAAATGAAGGAAGCCAAGCACAGATAACCACATATTTTATGATTCCATTTATGAGAAATGATCAAAATAGTCAAATCTATATTGACAAAGTAGATTAGTGGTTACCTAAGGCTAAAGGCTAAAGGGTACAGGGTTTCTTTTTGAGTAATGAAAGTGTTCTAAAATTGATTTGTGGTAATGATTGCAAAGTTCTGAATATACTAAAAGCTAGTGAATTTTACACTTTAGTGGGTGAATTGTGTGGTATGTGACTTGCATCTCAGTAGAGTTGATACCAAAAAAAAAAAAATTGATGGAACTGAAAAAACCAAACCAAACCCGTTGCCGTCAAGTTGATTCTGACTCATACTGACCCTGTAGGACAGAGTAGAACTGTCCCATAGAGCTTCCAAGGAGCACCTGGTGGATTCGAACTAGCGACCTTTTGGTTAGCAGCCATAGCTCTTAAGCACTACACCACCATGGTTTCCAGTGGAACTGGAAAGGGCCTCCTAAAATACTAGAAATGTAACCAGTTCCATTCCTCAGGCAGTTTTCTTATTAAAATTTATCTTAGGAGAGGCCTTAGGTTTTCCTTGATGACAATTCTTTTATGTTCCTCCCCCGCGCATGGCCAACAAATTGAGTACTCGTTGTATGTTTTAAGCTTTTCTTAAGTCATTTGACAAATTTTCTGGGATTATATGGGTTTTTTTCCTATCATTATTACTCTTCTGAAAAATTCTTAAAATCTATTAAGAAAACATTCTGCATCCCACTTTGGGGTCTCAACCCACCGGGAGCAAAGGAGAATGAAGAACACCAAAGACAGGGTAATTATGAGCCCAAGAGACAGAAAGGGCCACATAAGCGGGAGACTACATCAGCTTGAGACCAGAAGAACTAGATAGTGCCCAGCTGCAACCGATGACTTCTGTGACAGGGGACACAACAGAGAACCCCTGAGGGAGCAGGAGAGCAGTGGGATGCAGACCCCAAATTCTCGTAAAAAGACCAGACTTAATGGTCTGACTGAGACTAGAAGGACCGTGGAGGTCATGGTCCCTAGATCTTCTGTTAGCCCAAGACAGGAACCATTCCATTCCCAAAGCCAACACTTCAGACAGGGATTGGACTGGACTATAAGATAGAAAATGATACTGGCGAGGAGTGAGCTTCTTGGATCAGATAGACACATAAGACTATGTTGGCATCTCCTGTCTGAAGGGGAGAAGAGACGGTAGAGAGGGTCAGAAGCTGGCCAAATGGACTTGAAAAGAAATAGGAGGAGGGAAGGAGTGTGTTGTCTCATTTGGGGAAGAGCAATTAGGAGTATATAGACAGGTGTTTATAAATTTTTGTATGAGAGTCCAAATTGATTGTAAACTTTCACTTAAAGCACAATAAAATTTTTTTTAATTCCATTATGTGTCAGAAAAAAGTAATTTTCTATTTTAAGTATGTTTTAATGGACTTTCATCAATATTTAAGGCCATTGTTGTAATTTCATGTAGTTGTATTCCTTTATACTTGATGGTTTTAAAGGAGTAGGTTTATAAATTTTTTTTTTAAATATTGGGGAAGATGGTGTTAATCATTTCTCCATATTGCTGTTGTGTAAAGGGTCTTCGTTAACATTATACATGTGCCCAACTAGTATTTGAAATACTGGTGGCATAGCTTCTATCATCACAGCAACATGCAAGCCAGTTTAGGATGACAGACTGTCAGGTGAGTGTGTTGGCTCTGTCTAATACAGCATTACAAATATTACTTGGCATCTGGCTTGTTGATGTTAATACTTATGGAGTATCTTATCTGGGCATATTAATGACATTTCTTAAAACTTCACTGTGGATTTTTTTTAACTTAATATTTATAGATAACATTTGAAACTGCTCCATGGAATATATTACATAAAGACATGAATTAAAAAATTTTGGAAGGAATTTAAGGAAGGATCTTTTAATATTACTTTATAAGTTTTTGTATCTGAATAAGGCTTAAAGTGTGTGTCATCAAGCCAGAACTTTGGATATAGACACTCATTTCCCCTTAATACATTAATTTTTAAAGAAATCAGTGTATTACATCTCATTAATTTAAAAGTATCTTTAAATGCGACATGTCTCTTGTCTCTCTCCCCATTGATTGTCTCCGTCCATTGATTGTATTTCTGTTGTTTTGGTTTTTTCTTCGTAACTCTTGAAAAAATGTATAAATTGCAACTTGTAAAATAAACTTTTTATCAAATAAAATATTCAGAAAAGTATACAAATCAGATGTACTTAGCTTAATGAATTTTCATGAAGCGAATACTTGTGTTTACCCCAGCCACATCAACAAAGAGAATATTGCCAAGCGCCCCAAGAGGGCCTACGCCCACTGGTGACCGCTGTCCTGGTTACCAGCACCGTCCATTAGCTTTGTGTGTTTTTGAACTTCATATACGAACGGTTTACATTATGTACTCTTCTGAAAGCTTGCTCACAAAATTATGTCTGTGAGATTCATCTATGTTGTGTCTAGCAGTAGCTCATTTTCATTGCTGTATAGTATGAACATAACCATCGTTTATCCATTCTGCTGTTAGAAATGTGGGTTGGTTGCATTTGAGGGGTATTAGGAATAGTGCTGCTTTTAACATTCTTGGCCTTTGGGTGCACGTATGTACACACTTCTGTTGGGTAAGAGTTGGGTTTTAGTGGGTTCTGTTGGGTAAAATCCTAGCAGTACAGTTGCTGGGTTAGAAGGTATCCATGCTGCCAAAGAGTTTTTCAAAGTGGTTGTACCAGTTTAGTTTTTCAAAAGCTTAACTTGATTTACCAGTTTTAAATTATAAAAGATGAGGATTTAGTTCCATTGACCTCTCCATCCCTTCCCACTTTGATAGTTTAGTTCTTTAGTTGGATGCTGTTGTAATTTGAAATAATCTCTCATTAACTTTTGGGTGCGTGTGTGTATGTGTATGTGTCTGGTAAAAATACGTATAACGAAACATTTGCTGTTTCAGCATTTTTTACATGGACAATTCAGTGACATTAGTCATTTTCATCATGTTGTGCAACCATCACCCACTATCTGTTTCCAAATGTTTCCATCACCCTAAACAGAAACTCAGTGTCCCTTAAGCAATCATTCCCTCTTCCTCTTTCCCCCACCCCTTTGGTCTCTGTACATTTGCCTAGTCTAAATATTTCATATAAATGCCATTAACTTTTGTGTGTGTGTGTGTGTGTGTGTGCTTTAAGTGAAAGTTTACAGTTCAAGTTAGTTTCTCATACAAAAATTTATACACATATTGTTATGTGACCCTAGTGGCTCTCCCTATAATGTGACAGCACACTCCTCCCTGCTTTCCACCGTAGATTTCCCATGTCCATTCACCCAGCCCCTGTCCTTTTCTGCCTTCTCATCTAGCCTTCTGACAGGAGCTGCCCATTTAGTGTCATGTATCTGCTTGAACTAAGAAGCTCTCTCTTCATGAGTATCATTTTATGTCTTATAGTCCAGTCTAATCTTTGCCTGAAGAGTTAATGCCATTAATTTTAAAAAATTTTTTATTGTGCTTTAAGTGAAAGTTTACAAATCAAGTCAGCCTCTCACACAAAAACTTATATACACCTTGCTACATACTCCCAGTTGCTCTCCCCCTAATGAGACAGCCGGCTCCCTCCCTCCACTCTCTATTTTTGTGTCCATTTTGCCAGCTTCTAACCCCCTGTACCCTCGCCATTAACTTTTGAAAGTAGCTTTTGTCCACCAGTGATACAAGAGAAGGATATTAGATTTTTCTCCCCTCAATTTTATTCAAAAGTGGTGGGTATATGACTTACACATTTGCCAAAACCCATGGGACTGTACAACACACAGAGTGAACCTTAATATGAGCTGGGGACTTTAGTTAGTAATTATCAGGACCTGTCCAGTGATCGTAACAAATGTACAACACTAATGCCAGATGTTAGTAATAGGGAAACTGTGGGAGAGGCATGTATGCACACTTGCTACTTTCTGCCTGAGTTTTCTGTAAACTAAAGCTGCTTTAAAAAAATAGTAATTAAGAAAAAAAAAATAAGTCCTCTCTCCTACAGCGAGGAAATATAGAAAATTAAAATTTGTGCTGCATCTTGTGATGAAGTGTTAAGGGGGGGACCACACTTAAATAAATAGGGTCAACAATATAATGAAGGGCAAGTGAGGTAAAATGATTGATTCTAGAATAAAATACTAGAATAAAGCCATTTTTAGCATGCCTGCTATCTTTATTAGTTACAGCAGGGCTTGTTGTTGCCATTGAGTCAGTTCCAACTGATGGAGACCCTAGCTGTGCAGAGTCGAACTGCACCATAGGGTTTTTCAAAGCAGGCTTGCCTTCAGGGCCTCTGGGTGGGTTCAAACTGCCAACCTTTCGGCTAGGGATGAGGGACAGTCATCGCTTCTACCCACATTCCATTGGTAGAAACATCACATAGAAGGCCCACCTAGGTGTAGGGGTTTCTGGGAAACGTCCTAGTCCACCCGGCCCAACTCTATAGGATAGTGGGGAAGCTTGGCTTGTTGATGGCTAACTAGCCACCTTTCTTGCACCAGTTCCTTGAGGATAATAAGATCAGAATTCTTAATGTTAACCTGGAACACTTGAGTTTCTGTTAAAGTGCTAATTATTTTAAGTAGTTGAGTTTTTATATGAAAATAAGTTTAGATTTACAACCAATGACCACATTTCCTGCCTCCTTTGGTACTACTCATTTTTTTTTTTTTTTAGTTTCCTTGTACTTTACTGTTAGGTCACCTCTCAGTGAAACTTAGAAACCATGTTTACAGCGATTTCACAAACCACTAAGAAAAAAAAGCTGTGTAACTACGATGTGCCATTGATTGTAAACATTGATTACATTTGACTTAACCACTTCCTCCATCTTTTTTCTCTTCCCCCTTATAGTTTGTAATCGGCACAATGGAAGAAGCTGGAATTTGTGGGTTAGGGGTGAAAGCAGACATGTTGTGCACCTCTCAAGCAAATGATGTTCTTCAACGTCAAGACTCCAATTGTGATAGTACAAGTAACAGACACTCACTGGAAGAAGACACAGGCAGCGCCTTTGTAACAAATAACAGGAATTTGGTGAGCCCATCGTACTGCACACAAGCGTCCAGGGAGGAAACTCCTGGGCAAGAAGCTCGAACCGACCCCCCTGATGGGCAGCAAGATTCAGAATGCAACAGGAACAAGGGGAAAACGTTAGGTAAGAGTCTGCTCAGTGGTTCAGCGTTTTCACAGACCGCTTGTTTTCCTTGTATTTTCACCAGCACAGACGGTTGTAGAACCTGACCGGTTTTGAGGTTGATGTTGCCGAGCTAACACACCTTTTGTCTTTGGTCAGGTCACTCTGCCTGTGCTGCGGTTACCTTCAGGAGGTGAAAACAGCAGAGTAGGAAGCTTAGTTATTTCTCAGAATAATAAACAACTGGTTTTCTTGAACAAATTTGGGGCCTATTTGACTCACCTTCTTTGTATCTTTAAAGTAGTCTGACCGAAAATTATGTGAAAGCTGCATTTATTTGCTCAGTTTTATTTAAAAATTAGTCACAGAATGACTGAGTATTATCTGTAGTTTAGGAAGTGAGTTAAGACTGGTTTTCATGGGTATATTTTCTCCCTTCTGCTAGATTCAGGACTAAGAATGTAAAATCTGAACTTCCCTTTTATTTTAGCCTTGGTGGTTGCTGTTCCCACTTATTATACCTATTATATCTGAGATTTATATTGTTTGACTTGCATGGTTTCTGTACTTATTCTGTTCATATTTTATGAAATATCTTACACATGAGTGAACATTTTAAAAAATAAAAAAGGTACTTACCTCCCAGATTCGGAACTAAAACATTGTCACGTGTTTTGAAATATCATTTGTCTCCTCCTACTTTTTTTTTTTTTACCTCAGCCATGTGCTTCTCCCTGCCAGAGTTCTTAAAATACTGTCCTTAAAGTCTTTTCATAAAGCATCAGAAAACAGTCATAAGTTACATAAGGTTTTCATACTAAAAGACGTGTTAATAAGTACGTGCATTTTAGGCAAGAGAACTGAAACTCCTTTTGCTTCTATATTTGTACTGGGTTAGGAAGAAGCTTTTTAAAATATTCTCTGCCTTTTGTCAAATGTTTTAACTCAGGTATCAGTGGTTAGGCAAGGGGAATTTTTAAACCTCCACCAAGTGTTCTTATAGTTAGCGTCAGTGAGTGAGTGAAGAAATCTGGGGTGATAGGGCTTGGGAGGGAGGAGTACCTGCTAATCCATAATTTAAAAAAGTTGTTCGGTTAATTTAGTAGGTAAATCTCTATTTCTAGTTATCGGGGTAAAATATCTTACTCTGGATGTCAGAACGTGGGAAACGTTCTGTAGAATTTACAGTTTAGATTTGATCTCATTCTTCTTCCGGGACTTATTTCTTATCTTGTTGATCATCAGGAAAAGAAGTTTTATTATTGATGCAAGCCCTAAACACCCTTTCGACTCCAGAGGAGAAGCTGGCAGCTCTGTGTAAGAAATATGCTGATCTTGTGAGTATTTAATCAAGGGAGCAAGGCCCATATAAAATACAGCAAAATGTGTGCGTGCTTGATAAACTTTTCAAACTGTAATATTGATATAGCTTTACATGTAAAATTATATTTTATTCCAGAATAGACAGGAAGAATCTGACTTCTTGGGCTTTTTGTTGGTTGCATCAATTTATGAGGTGATATACATAGAATATTCTAATGCTTTTTAAGATGTGGCGTGGAGTTCCTATAACTCAGGCTGCCTTAGAGTATTTTACGTCAGCATCTGTGTTCCTGTTATGATACTTTCCAATGCCAGGCAGTTGGGATCTAGCGGTTCCCTGTTTGACTTTTCCCAAAGGAATTCTAGAGATGAAGACTTGAACCATTTTGAATGAAATCGTGTGTTAGATGAAATAGTCTAGTAAAGTAATATCACGTCTCAGGAAATACTTAGCATCTAATTACGTGCCAGCAAGGAGCCCTGGTGACCCACTGGATAAAGCACTAGACTGCTAACCAAAAGGTTGGGGGTTTGAACCCATCAGTCACTCCACGGGAGGAAGATGTGGCAGCCTGCTTTCATGCAGATTTACAAACTTGGAAATCCTACGGGGCAGTTCTTCTCTGTCCTATAGGGTCTCTGTGAGTCGGCAACCGCTTTTGGGTTTTTTTTTTTTGGCTCTAATTTAAATGCTATAATGATTGTCTTTTGTGAACGACTTGGGTGGATTATCACTGGCAGCCTTTATGCATCTGTTGTGAAAGCAGTTGTTCCATACCAGAAACATTTTTATTTTACCAGTGATCAGCTCTAAGAAATGAATTCTGTTTATTTCTTGCTGGAAAACTGACAGTTACTTTCTGTCAGTTTAAAAAGTGTTCCCTGTGTACTGCACTTAGCCAGCATTCATCAGTCCGACACCTTCTGTTAATCGGAACAGCAGGAAACCCTGGGCACCAGGGAGCAGGAAATGCAGTATGCTGGATTGCTGCTTTCAGGAAAGGAATGCTTCCATTGTCCCTGGAAGCCAGCCCCCTATTGGCTGCCATTCACCTGAGAGTCTTGTGAGAAGAGATAGGAAAAGAGGACCTGAAGAGAAAAAGGACAAGCTTAGCTGCCTGCTGGGACAACAGCAGGCAGCCGGGAATGGATTCGGAGAAGCATAGTTGCCCAAGGCAGCCCTTTTCAAACTCTTACATATTCTTGGCACTTTGTTAACATTCTGATTGAGATGCAGACTCTGGGGTGGGGCCTTAGATTCTGCATTTCTAATTTGCTCCCGGGTGGTGGTGGTGATGGTGCTGGCAGCCCTGTTTGTTTGTTTGGTTTGGTTTTTGTGTGGATGTGGTAATCTGTCTTGGAAGTAGTACAGCCAGAATGCTCCTTAGAAGGGAGGATGGCAAGACTTCCTCTCCTCAGGTCATGTACTTTGGACACATTATCAGGAGGGACCAGTGCCTGGAGGACATGATACTTGGTAAAGTAGAGGCAAAAGGAAGAAGACCCTCAATGAGATGGGTTGATAGAATGACTGCAACAATGGGCTCAAACTTAGCAACAATTATGAGGATGGTGCAGGACTGGGCAGTGTTTTGTTATTGTTCAGCATTCATTTTAGGAAGTGACACATTAACAACTTGCCTAGTGAGTAACCTCCCTTTGATTTAGTTTTACCTTTTGGAGATCAGTGATTATTTACATCGAATATATGTAAGATATGTACTGTTTTCAGAAAATGTCCTAAAGCTTTATTTCTTGAAACATGACTCATTTCTTTTAAAAGCAGAGTGCCTAGGTTATGTAGCAGTGAGATCTCCAACGGTTATTCAGAATGCCTCCGTGTGGCCATCGCTGTCCTCTGCCTTCATTGCCGCACTTGGCCACATCACTAGTGTAGATATTCTGGTGATCAGGTGGACTGCAGTCTTGGGCACTGTGATCTGGGTGTTGCTGGTCTTTTGGGGAGACCTTGTGGTGGTTGCCACGTTCATGAAATTGGAGTGTTTCCCGTTCTAGGTGTGGATAACATTCGACATTTAACATGATGGTGCAGTGGTTAAGTGCTTAGCTGCCAACCAAACTGTTGGTGGTTTGATCCTACCAGCGACATCTTGCTGAGAAAGCTGTGGCAGTCTGCTTCCTTAAAGATACAACCCTGGAAACCCCATGGGGGCAGTTCTACTCTGTGCTGTGGGGTTGCCATGAGTCAGAATTGACTCAGCAGCAACAGGGTTGTTTTTTTTTTTTTAGGTACTTTATAGTGCTATTTTTCATTCCTTAGTCACTTTGTCTAAATGGTTATAGTGTAATAATACATCTTGATATCTTGTAGTACAGGCACACCCTTCTTACTTTTATTGTCACAGTTATCTTGCTGATTGTTGGCCCTTTATTCTGGTATAAAATTTTAGAATCAACTTGATGGGGGAAAAAAAAAAACATTTGGGATTTCGATCAGCATTTCATGGCCTCCACGATGAATTCAGGGGCATGATCATCGTGACGGTATTAACGGAGCTTAAGAAGTGGTTATCACCGTGGGGAAAATAAAATTGGATCCTTAGACACCATACACAATGATCAATTCCAAATGGATGATGGATTTAAGTGCCAAAAATGAAACTTTAAGTTTTTTAAAGTTTATGATTAAGGTGAATATCTTTCCAGCCTTGGGCTAAGGGAGGATTTTTTTATGACACAAAAATCACTGTCAAAGATCACAAAAGTGGGCTGTTGAGATTGAGAATTTCTATTTATGAAAAGACACCTTGAAAGAAAGTAAGACACATTACAAACCTCGGAGAACATATTTGCAACACACAGAACCAACAAAAGACTTAATATCGAGAATTGATGTAGGAAAAAAAAGCCTATATAGAGAACACCTACAAATGAATACACAAAGGACAGATAAACCAGTGGGACCCTGGGCAAGAGACATGAAGAGGCATTTCATAGAAGTGAAGAAACGTAAGGCTATTAAACATACATACAAAGACACGGCCAACCTTATTGGTGATCAGGGAAGCACAAATGAAGACCACAGTGAATGAGGTGCCCTTTTCTGCCCACTGTAGTGTTGGAGAGGATGTGGAGTCACATGACATCTTCTACATTGCTGTTGGGAGTATAAATTTGCCAGCCACTCTGGAAAACAGTTTGGCATTATCATGTGAAATTGAACATTTAGAAATCCTACGGCCCAGCAACCCGACTTCTAGATTTGCACCCAAGAGAAATTCTTGTACATGTACACGAGAACGGTCCTGTCACTGTAGTGACAAAACCTGGAAACAGCCTATATCCCCATTGACAAGAGAATAAATAAAATGCCCCCCCAAAAACAAACCCATTGCAATTTGATTCCAACTCATGGTGACCCTATAGGACAGAGTAGAACTGCCCCATAGGGTTCCTAAGAAGCAGCTGGTGGATTCGAACTGCTGATATTTTGGTTAGCAGCCATAGCTCTTAACCACTGCGCCACCAGGGCTCCAGATAAATTAAGGGGATATATGTTATTGTTTGTAAGGAGCCCTGACGGCGCAGTGGTTAAGTGCTGGGCTAGTAACGGAAAGGTTGGTGTTTCAAACCTAACTAGTGGCCAGATCTTCTGTAAAGATTACAGCCAAGAAAACCCAGTGTGGCAGTTCTACTCTCTAACACAAGGGGTCGCTATTGAGTTGAAAAATCGACTCGATGGCACCTAACAATGTTTTGTTTTCTTTTTAAAAAGCATAATAATATCTAGCCTGTGGACCAAATCTGGCTGATGAGTGTTTTTATACTTCCCACGAGCCAAGAGTGATTTTTGTATTTTTAAAATGTTTATAAAAATAAAGAATAATATGAGAGAGGGACTGGACATGGCCCTCAAAGCCTAAATATTACCTTCTGGCCTTTTACAGAAAAGCTTGCTGACCCCTTGTCTGTAGGCACATGCAAGGGTATAGATGACTCTCAGCAGTATAATCTAGAGTTCTCCTGTCCAAAACGGTAGCCACTAGCCCTATGTGGCATTTAAATTAAACAAAATTAAAAAATTCCGTTCCTCAATTGTACTAGCGACAATAAAGTTAAAAGAACTGAAACAACAACAACAAAAAAAAACACTTTCTTAGGACTCCACATTGATGAAATAAAATCACGTGGAAAGGAAAGCAACGGAATAATGAAGACAGGAAGAGGATATGGTTACCTTAAGTCAGGGAATACAGGGGGACTTGGGTAGATATAAGTCATTGTCCATGTTGACAGGTTTTGTATTGGATAGTAAATAAATAAACAAGGCCTCTCGCATAGACCAGTAATTGTGTCATGAACCAAGGATTTTGACGAATCCAATTCTGTGCAACTGAGGTCCAGAATAAAGAGAGAAATTACCCATATAGCCTATCACCCAGAGGGAAACTGTTCTATGAGTTTGTAAAATTTTCCTGTGTGTATAGGTGACTAAGAGATTTATGTGTTTTATACAGATGGGGACTCCTTTTTGTATATATAATTTAGTATTTTCACCCACGTAAAATTATTTGTGAGCCTTTTTCTCACATCAACAATAATTCCTCAAAGCCCTCATTTCTAATGAAAATAAGCATTTAACTACTGGGCAGAGGAAACATTTTAAAGGCCGTTGGTGCATACTGAAAAATTGTTTTCCAGAAGGCACCGTGTGAGTGAGGGTCTTGGCGTACCTCTCCCATGCTGGACTTAAAACTGTGTGCTGAGCAGTGGAGCTAGCCCATGGCTTTACATTTGCTTCTTGGCTTGGCTGTCAGATACCTGTGTGACCTTGGGCCAGTTACTTAACCTGTCTGAAGTCTTGGTTTGTACATATTTTCACAGCTATCAAGTATCTTAATTTCCTTTGTCTCCTTGCCCTTTGGGATGTTGTTTTGCACTTTTTAGTACAGCAAAAAGAACATTATTTTACTTCGTTGATTCGAAAGCCATGTTTCAAAATCTCAAGCCTAGCCCCCTAGCCCCCTACTCCCCTCCAAAAGAGAGAGAACAAAAAAAGATGAAGTAGACAGTCCCCCGAGTTGCCGTATCCCGTGTCTTCCAGTTTCCTCTTCCCTGCTGTGGAGGTGTTTAGGTGGCAGCAAGTGCCCTTTGGATTTTAATCTTCTCTGAGCGCCCTTAGGAGCTGTGGCGTGAGGGCCCTCCACTGTTGAGAACACTGGTTATGTGTCCGAGCTGTCTGAAACCTTGCAGAGTGCCTGTGAACTTAAAATCCTTCAGGCTGTCCCATTGCTGCTTCCTACGTGTCCTTACTACAGCTGCTGACGCTGGTTGTCTGTGAGAAATTTGGTTGCCGAACCGCTGCACCAGGCCATGGTAGACTTTTAGGTTCTGACTTGCCCCCTGCCCTTCCTTAAAGAAACCAGCATCTAGCATGCCTCCTGGCCAAAGTGTAAGCCGTGGTACCCAGCACTGTGGGGATTGGGGCTCTGAAGATGGGCAATCGTCTGGAAAGTACAGCCCCCGCCAAAGAAAAAAAAACTAAACAGAAAAGCTTCCATGGTGTTTTTTGACACTCCTACCCCATGAAATGCAAACTACAAAATCCACAACCATTTCTGTGATTAGTGCCTCAACTTCTTGTGTTTACTGAAAGCTGGCTCTCCCACAGGACCTTACTTCCTTTTTAGTCCTTTTTTGCTCCATGTATGTCAAGTCTGGGAGGTGAGTTTGGTACCCTTGCTATTTCCCTATTTTAAAACAAAAAATTCCCTGTATTTTTAAAGATCAAGGTACATTCAGCTGTCCTACCTTTTCTCCCTTCTTCTTACCAGTTACCAACTTTCACAGACTGCAGACTTTTGTCCCTGTCCCACAATGGTCCTGTTTGCCCAAACTCCTTTCTTTCAGTCTAGGTTGCTTCCTCACTGTGGGCAGCCTGGCCTCTTGTTCCTTGGATGCCTCATCACCGTACTGTCCAGGCCACCCACTGCTCTGATCACCCCATGGGCCATAGGGCTCCAGAGACACTACCAAAAAAAAAACCCTGTGCCGTCGAGTCGATTCCGACTCATAGCGACCCTATAGGACAGAGTAGAACTGCCCCATAGAGTTTCCAAGGAGTGCCTGGCGGATTCAAACTGCAGACCCTTTAGGTCAGCAGCTGTAGCACTTAACCTCTACGCCACACTAGCACAGCCCATTTGGTCTGTAAACACCTTCAGTCCAGCGTCCTTGCTCAGGGATCCCCACCTGTGCACGGCCCTCTGCTTTCTGTCTGTACGACTTTTCTATCTTTCTGTCTGCTCTTTCCTTAGACTTCACACATCATCAGAATCATCCTCTTTGCAAATACCCTCTTCCCCTCCGATCATCCACGCCACCTGCCTGGCAGAATGCCAAATCTGAGCATTGAAAGAATGCAGCCAGGTAGATGGAAGTGCAACCAGGCCTTCAGTGCTGGGTGGTGATCTTAATACATTTTTCAAAATCAGTTGCTGTGAGTCTGTCCTGACTAGTCACCCCCTCCACAGTTGCCTGTTACATACCTTTAATTACAATGCTCAGCTTCTCTCTACCGCTTTACATCTCTCCTAGCAAACGACCAGGCCCCGTATTTCTTAGAGGAAAGAAAAGCCTGTCAGCATCCCACCAGCAAATCTACAGATGAGTTGCATCTGCACCCATCTTCTGGGACTCTTACTTTTGTATTAGTAGTGGTGAGCTGGGTGCCTGGTATCTAGTAAGGTTCGGCATAGTATAATATCACCATGAGTGTATTGGGACAGTCTGAGCTGCCACACCAGTAATTTATCAACGCGACCACGAAAGAGTGCAATTAAAATAGGCAGCGTTTAGGTTTTCCCCATGATGCCATTTTGACTCATGCTCGGGGCTTTTTTACTTGGAGTGGGAAAGAGAGGTGGCATCACAGAGCTGGCAGGAAGTCACGGGTAACGCACACAGAACCTGCAGTCCATTTTCACCGTGGGGCAGCTCACAGTCCATGGGAAGTTAGGAAAGCCAACTTATACTTTCCTGCAAGGATTTCAATAATGGTTTGGTTTTTTAATTTGTGCTTTAGGTGAAAGTTTACAGCTCAAGTTAATTTCTCATATAAAAATTTATACACGTATGGTTATGGGACATTAGTTGCAGTCCCTATAATGTGATAACACACTCCCCCTTCCACCCCAGGACAGTAGTGGTGTTTTTAATAACTATAAGCAGATCGTGAGGATGCTTGATATGTTTTAATGGGCCACAAGATGTCACTCTTGCCCCTGACAGTGTGACTCATCATCATTTCCTTCTCCAGGAAAAGCTTTATTTGAAAGGTCAGTAAGGCTGCCATCTTATCTGTTAGTCTTGATTTAACCTTGAAATAGACTCATTTCTGCAAATCTGAAATTGCAGCCATTCCTCCCTCGTGAAGAACCCTGAGTGCTGCTGATCGAGTTCTCATTTCGATGAGTAGTTCAGAAAAGTAGCCTTTGTGTGTTTTTAGATGCTGTTGATTCCTAAAATGGTTTTCTAAGATACCAGTTTTTATTTTTATTGAGAAAATAGGTAATTTTGCTGACTGTTTCAGGAAGGTAGCCTTTGTGTGCTTTTAGATGGTGTTGATTCCAAAAACATTTTCCTAAAATACCCATTTTTGTTTCTAATGAGAAAATAGATAATTTTGCTGACTGTTTCAGGAAAGTAGCCTTTGTGTGTTTTCAGATGGTGTTGATTGCTAAAACGTTTTTCTAAAATACCAGTTTTTGTTTTTATTAAGAAAACAGAGATTGAGGTTTTTCCCCCTACCTGAAATCATTTGCCTGCTTTCCCATCTCCACTCAAAAAGAGAGGAGCAGGAAACGGGGGCCGAGCAGCAGCGACCAGGAACAACTTCAGTGAAATATCACATGACAGTTCTGGGCCCTTGGAAGCTTTGTTCGCCAGGTGGAACTCTGGAGGGTCTACCCCTGCTTCCTAAATGTAAAGTGCTGCTTTGTTCTAGCTGGAGGAGAGCAGGAACGCTCAGAAGCAAATGAAGATTCTGCAGAAGAAGCAAGCCCAGATCGTGAAGGAGAAAGTTCATTTGCAGAGTGAACACAGCAAGGCCATCTTGGCAAGAAGCAAACTCGAGTCTCTTTGCAGGGAACTTCAGCGTCACAATAAGACATTAAAGGTTGGTTGGTTTTGCACAGGGTGATGAACACAATGCCATTGAACTGTACTTGTGAAAAATGTTGAAATAGCAGATGTTTGGTTACATATATATTTACCACAATTAAAAAAAGGTCAGTCGGTTCATTTTTCTGTTTTTCACAAAGTAATTACTTAGCTGATTTTATAATCACCGCATATCTATTTGAAATCAGTCCTTGTCTCCACCTGCTTTAATGGGAATTAGCTGTGATGATGGCTGCTGGTTCATAAATCCCTGGGACATCTGTGCTGGGGCCCTGCGGGACAGAGTGCCTGGCTTTCTGTCTGCACGTGCTGAGGCCATGTGGGAGGTCGCCCTGAATCTGAGACCTCCTTTTAGTATGTAAGTTGTGGTTTTGCAGGCAAGGAAGAACTCGTTAATGGCCCACAGACTTGATCACAGGGATCTAGATGAGCTTGATGTTTGTGTCCCCAGCGCTCCTGCTGAGAGCCCTGGCTTAGGCAGCTCTGAGTGCTGGCTTTCTGCTGACCACTGACGTACTTGGTTACCATGCCTCCCTCAGATAAAGCATGAAAAGCTGAGCGGAAATGAGAAACTCGTAGCAACAGACCTGAGTCAGAGTGAATTTGAGAAGGGAAAACAGGTTGCTGAGCTCTTGTGTGAATGTGAACTGGCCGGGTTGCCGAACTCCCCCTGCTCACCCCCATCCCCCTTCAGTTGCTCAGTACTTTGAGAATAAGTACTTAAACTGTGGCTGCTTGGAAAAGGAAGAGGGAGCAGGTAACAGAAGATTCGTTGGTTGTCCACAGGGGAAGAAGGACAAAGACCAGAGACTTCCTGGCAAGACTGCTTCCTTCCAATAATGGGATCCGTCTTGTCCCGGTAGTGGCTAAGCAGGTGTACAGTTGGGCTGTGGTTTTGATTGAGTGGGCTTGCTGGTCAAATGCCCACCCCCCCCACCCCACGGCACCCCCCCCAGGGCCCTGGCGTATAGGCTCACTTAGGAAATGAATCCTCAGCTGTTCTGAGGAGCTGCTTTTTCTTTGCCTTTGAAAGCTTGGATTTAGATATGAATAAAAGCAGCTGGTATTTTTTCCATAGCAGATCAACATTTTGATTGGACTGATAACTGTCTAGAGGTAAAGGTCTTTGACACTTGTATCCTAGCAAGAGTTGAAAGTAAGTTTTTTTTTTTTTAAGTTTTATTGAGTTTTTGGTGGAAGTTTACACAGCAAGTTAGGTTCCCATTTGACAGTTTCCACACAGATTGTTCAGTGATGTTTATCATAATGTGTCAATATTCTTTGTGTTCAGTTTGTTTCCCTGACCTTTTGGTCTCATACTGATGGTTTGTAAGTAGGGCAACGATCTTACGGGTAATATCGTTTATTTTGTGTGCCACTCTGGTATCTCACTAAAAGGTGGTAGACTTGGTTCTAAGTTTAAAGAATGTCTCAGGGCAGTAGCCTCAGGGCATCCTCTGTTCTCTACTTTCCTAATTTGTCTGGCTTTTTTTTTCTTTTTTAATAAGAATTTGAGTTCTCCGGGTTTTTCTCCCATTCTATCCAGGATCAACTGTTGTGACCCCGGTCAGAGCAGTCAGTGGTGGTACCTGGGCACCATCTAGTTCTGGTCTCAGGGTAGATAACGTCGTGGCTGGTGTAGACTTGTTTCTTCTCTGAGCTTTTGGTTATATTCTTACTGTTTTTCTTCTAGCAAGTAGAGACCTGTAGTTGTGTCTTAGATGACCGCTCACAAGCTTTAAGACGCCAGATGCTACTGACTGCCATAGGATGAAGATCATGATTTTTGTGAACTGTGTTATGCCAATTTACTGAGTTGTTTGATGTGACTATGGTCCTAAGCCTTCAAACTCGGAAAACCAGTATTGGAAGGTGTTTGGTCATGTCTGAAGAGTGTCTGTATGTGTGTCTTCAATGAATATATGTGTCTGCAGCCACCTAATTGTACTTGCATGTACCTGTAGATACTTCTAAGGCACCCTGATGGTGCAGTGGTTAAAGAACTCGGCTGCATACCAGAAAGTCTGTGGTTCAAACCCACCAGCTCCTACGCATGACAAACATGTGGCAGTTTGCTTCTGTAAAGATTTGCAGCCTTGGAAACCCTTGGGGCAGTTCTACTCTGTCCTATAGGATCATTCTGATCTGTTCTTACCTGTACGTCCCCATATACCAGTTTACCTGTATCCATCCATATGTGCTTGAACACTCGTTTTTACTTTGGTTGTGCTGTGTTCACCAGGTCTACATTCGGTGCTACTTTCCCCATCACCAAAAATAACTAGCCTCTACAGTATAAAGTGTACTTTCCCCACATCATCGAATGACCATTGGTCACTCTCTATGTGCCTATTCTTGTCTTATAGAAGAAAAAAAAATTTTTTTTAATAGAAGAGGGATCATAAAATATTTGTCCTTATGTGCTTAACTTATTTCACTTAGTATTATGCCCTCCAGCTCCATCCATGTTATGTTTTCAGGACTTACCATTGTTCTTCATGGTTGTGTAGTGTTCCATTGTATGTATGTATGTACCACAATTTGCTTATCCATTCATCTTTTGACGGGCAGTTTGGTTGTGTCCATTTATTTGCTATTGTGAATAAAGCAGTAGTGAACATAGGTGTGGAAGAAGCTTTTTAAAATAAGTAATCCATTTGTCCCCCTCCCTCTAGGGAATGGTAGATGTGACCCAGAGAGTAAGCTCCAGTGGGGTTACATCGCTTCAGGCTGATCCAAGATGATGTCCTGTCTGGCCAGTGAGGAGAGTACTTGGGGAAATCATGTGGAGGGAGAAGCCTCTTTGATTTCAGTCTAATGAAGTGTGAGATGGTCTGCTAATACTTGTTTTCTAGCAGGACACCTTGCACCTCTCTGCGTATTGCTTAGTCTTAGGAGAGGGTGCTTGTTTTAAACTGAGAGCCTCTGGTCATAAACTAGGAGGAGGGATTGTAGTCAGAAACAACATGTCAGGGCTGCAGTAAATGACCCCACAGAGCAGGACTGTCTTTGTGAGCATCTCTTCTATGGGTTCGTACTATTAACAAACATTATTTTGGATAATAAGGAAGAAAATATACAGCAAGCACGAGAGGAAGAAGAAAGACGTAAAGAGGCAACGGCACATTTCCAAATGACGTTAAACGAAATTCAAGCCCAGCTGGAACAGCACGACGTACATAATGCCAAACTCCGTCAGGAAAACATTGAATTGGGGGAGAAGCTGAAGAAGCTCATTGAACAGTATGCACTGAGGGAAGAGGTAAAGACATTTTGTTTGTTTTTTATTTAGATGGCTACCATTACTAGCAAAAACTTTTTCCCGTTCTTTACTCATTGAACTCAACATTCCCAGGGTTTTGAGAACTTGGGTGTATGCACATTGGCATCAGGCAAGGGAAGGCCCAGGCACCCAGTGAACAGAGGGACCAATTCCTGGCCCAGCCGTTGGCAGGTTTGGATATATGAGGGGATTTCCAGTAGACATGTCTGCTACCTCTTGTCTTGCATGCATGTGATACCGGAAGGTTCCCTCATCCACTGAAGTAAAAAGTTTCCAAGCTAGTCTGAAACTTCAGAGGTGGCGTCTAGATTAAAAACAAATAGGTGATAACCTGCTTTTTGAAGTTCCTCACTTTTAGAGGCGCAGTGGGGCAGGGTTAGAGGCTCGAGTTTTCTAAATGGCGTGTCCCTTGCTTTTCAAGCTGGTAAAATGTGCTTTTGTGTGCGTTGTACCCCGTCCATAAACAGATTAAGATAGATGATTTAAAAAAAATTGTCACATGTCTGTGGGTTCGTTTACCTAGTTTTCAACTCAAACTTTAGATTATTTTTAGTTTTACATACAACCCTTTGAAAACCGAACTTTTTTTTTTTAAGTTTTTTAAATGACCCTCTCCACATTTACCTTTTTTTTTTTTTTTTTTAAATTTTTATTATGGAAAATTGCAAGTTGAAGTAAAAGTAGAGAGACCATGTCACCTCATCTGTATTCCCATCACCTCCCCCGGATCGTTCTGAAGCAAATCCAAGATGTTGCATTATTCCATTCATACTTGAGTGTGTGTATCTCAAAAAGATAAGGATTCTTTCTGAAGCATAACCACAGTGCCATTTTCACATCTAAAAAATTAACAATAATTATTTAAATATCTGGTCACTGTTCAGATTTCTCTATTGTCTCTGTTTAAAACTTGTTTTAATCAAGATCTGAATAAAGTCCATACGTTTCACTGGTTGATGTATCTCAGATCTCAAACATATCGGTTTCCTTCTCTCTTTTAGTTTTTTAGTTCTTGCAGTGCGTTTTTACTACAGAAGCTTTTTTTTTTGTCCTATGTAATGAACTTTATTAAATTATAAAGGCTGCAACTTCCTTAAAATGATCTTTTAGCTTTCTTGACAGTCTGTCTAATCGTCAGTGTAGCAGATATGGAAATGATATATGTTCCAACCATATTACCTGTAAGTTGTTTCATTTGAATATTCTAGAACGTTTTTTTTTGATCATACTATAATAATGATCCAATGCAGATAAAAACCGGGTCATCTTTTCTCTCCTCAGTCCATAGATTACCTTATTAACCCACCCAGTGCCGTCGGGTCGATTCCAACTCATAGCAACCCTATAGGACAGAGTAGAACTGCCCCGTAGTTTCCAAGGAGCGCCTGGTGGATTCGAACCGCCGACCCTTTGGTTAGCAGCCATAGCACTTAACCACTATAATACCACCAGGGTTTCCGATTACCTTATTATCAGCTAGTATTTCTGCCTCCTACATAGAGTATTGGAAACCCTGGTGGCGTAGTGGTTAAGTGCTATGGCTGCCAACCAAAGGCTCGGCGGTTCGAATCCACCAGGTGCTCCTTGGAAACTCTACGGGGCAGTTCTATTCTGTCCTATAGGGTCGTTATGAGTCGGAATCGACTTGACGGCGCTGGGTTTGGTTTTTAGTTTTGGTATATAGAGTACTGCAACAAGAGGAGTTAGTAGTTCTCCTTTTGAGAAGTGATGTTCTGATGACTTTACAGGACATAAATAACCACTTAACAATGTCGTTTGGAAATAATAATGACCAAACGTCCAGTGTGTGCCAGGCACCAAGCACCTTCCGTAGTTTTACAACTATGCAAGGTATGTGTGGGCATCCCCCTTGGCAGACAGGAAGCTGAGACTAAGCAAGGTGCATTTGCCCAGGGCCACACGCTGTGCCAGGGTTTGACCCCGGCCCATCCCTACCGTTGTATCGTGCTGCCTCCAGCTAAGAAATGTCAGAAAATTTAATGGGAAGAAAAAATATTTATCAATTATGTGTGTGATGAAAGGGTTTAATAGTTTAAGCTCCTTATTTGTCTTTTTCTTGATCCAGTTTTAGCCTTATTTTTGAGGTAGGGCAGAAATAGGAAATAAAAAGGTGGCGGCTGCCAAGGCCGTCGATGAGGATAGCCCACCTCCCACAGGGTGGCCCTGCAGGGCAGCATGGTTGCATGGTGATGTCAAGCAGACTCTTGTGCAAGCAGACAGACAGAAGGACCCAGTGTTTGTAGCTCTGGTGGTATAGGCAGGAATAGCCAGGCAAGCAGGGTATTGTATCTTGTGTTATGTCCCTTCCACACAGAGGTCCTTTGTTCACTAAGTGATGGAAGACATTTGCCTTTTCCCGTAGCATATCGACAAAGTGTTCAAACATAAGGAACTGCAGCAACAGCTCGTGGATGCCAAACTTCAGCAGACGACACAGCTCATCAAAGAAGCTGATGAAAAACATCAGAGAGAGAGAGAGTTTGTAAGTTGTTTCTGAAAAAAGTGATGGTTGTTGAAATTGTAACCAGAGCCATCAAAACCCTTTAAACTTACTCTGTATTTAATGGAGCATGTGGGTGCACTGTTTGATGTTCTGCTCTAGATCAAGGAGGAAGTGTGTGTGAGGAAAAATTCAGCTTTGTATTTCTAATAGTTTATTTAAAAAATGCACTGGAGTATTAGACCACATTAGTGGCAAGACCTGCACATGCTTGGTTTTTCTGTGCTTAGGATGTTTATTTCACTCCTTCAGTAATGGTCCCCAGGCTCAAGAATCGTGCCAGTTATTTGGCAAGTTAGATCTTGAGAGCTAGGGGCAATTAAATTTAACATGAAGCCTACCCTACACTGTTCCTCTGTATACTGTTACATTTTGCTTTTAAGCAAGTAGGCTGAAACTAGGTTCAACAATTTGTTTACTTACTCTGGTATAATTTTCTGATAAAATTTTAACAGAATTCCGTGTGCCCTAATCACTCAGCATTGTTCCCACAGTATATGCTCAGATTATATTGCCTGTCAGTTGTCAACACAGTGGAATCTCAGTGGGTATGTATACTCAACACGTGCAAATTC
The DNA here is from genome assembly GCF_030014295.1 of Loxodonta africana. Taxonomy (NCBI): domain Eukaryota; kingdom Metazoa; phylum Chordata; class Mammalia; order Proboscidea; family Elephantidae; genus Loxodonta; species Loxodonta africana. The sequence goes on from NC_087369.1 coordinate 18,288,027, forward strand.
AACTCTGTGTGCTTAACCAACAAGATAATAAAAGTGAGACATGGCAATAAGAATGTGGACTCTTCCAACCAGCGTTTCACTCAGTAACCTAGGCCCTGAGGGGAGCATGGTAAGGAAGACAGTGCCCCAGTGACCCTCATGAGGGAGAGCATCTCTTGCTGAGTATAGGTCTAGGGTTTAGAGAGAGATTCTTTCCATAGCATGAGCCTTCTGTGCCAGCTGACAGCAGTACTCAGTGCTCAGCTGAAGAAATGTTTGCCATGTCCAACGTTGCAGTATAAATTATATATACAGCGCCTATATATTACGCACACACACGTGTTACATGTCTGTACTTTCTGGTTGGTTTAAGGACTTTTCAAGGCTAATTTGGACTGTGTGACTTCTCACATCAGGGACTGTATTTCACAGCTGCCAACTGTGCAGCTTCCCTATATATTTTCCTTGGAAACCCAGGGATATGAGTTAAAGCTCTGGTTCCTGCCGCCGGCTTTCTTAAAGTGATCAGAAACCGGATCTCTCTGCATTGCTTTGCCCTGTGCCCTTCCAGCCTCCTCATCTTGCCTCACATGGAGTGGAGGGCCTTCGAAACCATCCAGATAATGTCAAGATTCCTAGCTATGTTTTCTGCTAATAAAACCAGACACCTAATTGTTCTCACCCAAAACACAACAATTTAACCGTGAGTTTTGTAACCTTATAAGTTTCCAAGGTACTTTTTCCTACTTAAGCAGTAAAAGATGATTGCTGCCTTCCTAAGTGCTAACAAGGAGCAGACAGAAGATCTAGGTGATTGGCCGTTGATGTCACAGGGTATTTTATCCATAGAGCAGTGAGGACTCAGCTTAAGTCTGTGGTCATTTGACATAGTCATATTTCGTAATGACTATTAGTATTTTGCCAGAATGTTTCTGTTTTCTAGTTACTAAAAGAAGCAACTGAATCGAGGCACAAATATGAACAAATGAAACAGCAAGAAGTACAACTAAAACAGCAGGTAACTTGACGGCGGGGGCGGGGGAGGGGGAGTAGAATGTCTAAGGATCCTGTGTGGTGTGTTTGCTGGGTGTCTTGATTCCTGGCCAGAGCCAGCCAGAACTAGGAGCAGGTCACGTGTCCCTCTTGGAAGTCTCCTCTTTAGGGAGACCAGCTTGTCCCAGGAACCCCCTCCATCTCAGATAGACCAGGACATTGGTCACCCTCCCCTTCAATGCCCCCTTTCCATCAGCCCGGATAGCCCCTCCCTTTCTCAGTCTGTTTCCACATATAAGTTCGTTGTCAGCTCATTTCCAATTAAGGAAAAACTGATACATCTTCAGGTTTTAGTTCTTTTATATGAACTTGAGCCACATGAAATTGGTGATATTTGGCTTCTTTGACCTCGAAAATGGCAATTTCATACAGTGTAACCTAATACCTTCAGGATTTTGTGCTCTGAGCACATAATCTATTTAAAAAATGGTGAATCTCCCCCCGCCCCCCAGCTCCACCCCCAGGTGGAGCTGTGTCTGGTTGTGCTCTTTTAATTGGAGCCCTCCCTACTTTTCAAACGACCTTTTAGTGTGTGCTGTTCCAGTCTCTGTAGTTGCCTTGTGAGGAGTAAGGGGAGCAGATGCTGTCTCCTCACGAAAGAAAAGATAGAGGAAAGACTGGACTTCCCTGTCCTTACAGACAGGCGAGCTTAGGCTTTTGTCCCTAGAGCTCACCTCTTCTGAGTTAACTAGATTACATTGAAGAAGCCCTGGTGGCACAGTGGTTAAGCACCTGGCTGCTAACCGAAAGGTCGGTGGCTCAAACCCCCCAGCTGCTCCGAAGGAGAAAGATGTGGCAGTCTGCTTCTATAGAGATTACGGCCTCGGAAACCCTATGGGGCAATTTTATTCTGTCCTTACAGGGTCCCTATGAGTCGGAATAGACTTGATGGCAATCGGTTATGGGTAGGTTAACCATCGGACATGCTTTTTGTTGAAAAAAGTATTACTTACAAAAATAGTTGATTCTATAATGAGTTCCTTTAGCGTAAGGACTAAATAAAACATACTGTCTATCAAGACTGGCGTGGTCTTCAGGGTCCCCCCCCGAGTGCTGTTGTCTCTGGGAATGTTTACAAGGCATTGGTGGTAATTTTCTATAAAGCGAGCCTAACTTACAGTAAGAATTCAAGAGGAGTTAAATGTCAGAAATCTTTTGAACTTTCCACCACAAGTTATGATCTTGCCAGAATGCTTCTAGAAAATTTGAACTCCTTTCTTATTTGCTCTGTAAATTCAATTCACCATATAAATGGAGAAGAGAATCAATGTGGAGAAGGTATATAAAGTCTATACATGGCTTCGGAAGATGTTCTTGAATAGCTCCAGAGGAGCCTTTTACCACGCTCACGGTCCAGCTCAGGTTGTCATGGTGTTGTCCGTGAAACTTTTGTTACTGTCAGTCGTGTTCATCCGGAGTCGTCTTATCTAATCGTTATTTTGTTTCCTTTGCCGGCACCTCTTTTTCTCCACGCTACTTAAATGTGCTTGTCCTTCCTGAGCCAGTTTCATCCCCTGCTCTTACCGTGGTGTTCTGGATCATTTGCTGCTGATACCATGGTCTCACTGGTGTGTGGCGACCCACTGTTTGGTGACCCAGCCGCGTGTGTCCCGGTGGGATGGTCCTTGCCATTTCTGAGCTCTCAGTTGCGGCAGTCTCTACCTGGATGTTCCATCTGCGATACGAATGTACCTTGCGAAAAGTGCCATAACCTCTAACTTCCCTCGACTGCTACAGCTGCGCCCCTTGGGCCTACTGCCTGAGCACCACCATTGCACCAGGCCAGGAGCCTTGGAGCCATTGGCAGTGGGCGCCTCCTCTGCAGGCCGCCATACAGTCTCCTCCGCTTTGCCCCTACATCTCCGTTTCTGCTGCCATCGCCCTAGCCCGGACCCTCACTTCCTGCAGGCTTGGCTTGGCTGTCTCGTAGTTCTCTCTTCCAGCCTCGCGTCATGGGCCACTTGCTTTCTGTCTGTCTCCTCCTCCCACGTAGGGCAGGACTTGCTTCTCCTGCGCTTCCCGTGTGGCCCAGCCCGCCTGGCCACGGTGGGCTGTGCTCCTGATGCGTCGCTGCTGAAAGGCGGAAGCATTGTTTCTGCTTTTGTTCCGCCTCTGATGAGCTTTGATTCTCCTCTGCTTTTGGTCTGTGTATTGTGTGATCTTGGGCAACACACTGTTCCTCTGGGCCTCTGTTTCCTCATCCTGAAAATGTCATTAGGCATCTCTGAACGGTTCCCATCTGTTCTGGAATGCATTAATTCAGCCCATCCCGAGGCCTAGGCCAGGCCTCACCGACATGAAGCTTTCCCTAACTGTTCTCACCCCTCTTGGGCCTCCCTCACTTCCCTGAACTCCTGTTCCAAGGGGTTTGAGAAAAAGGTGACTCCTTCTTTTTCTCTTAACTAGATTCCCACGGAATTCTTTCTTTCCCAACCAAACCAGTTCTTTGGCTTCTGTTTTATTTTTCCTGCCTGTGTTAAGGAAAGAGATATCCTTGATACCAAGTTAAGAATTATGCACATGGTATTCTAAAAGAAAGATCTTTTTCCAAGGACAATTTTTTAAATGCAAGTGGGGGATAGTTCATAAAGCATATTATGGTTGTGTGAAATTTCGAGCCATACTGCTATACTTCAGCGTTTTATTATAATTGACGGAGCTAGGAAATGTCTGCAGTTTCAACACTTGCGTTGAAAGATGGTTACATCAGCAATAGTAAGTTTAAATGCATTTCAGCCATCTCTGGTGTTCAAGGATCGGGTGTGCCGTTGTTCTTATTTCTATCACTTATAACAGTGTTTAACCATATTGTGTTCTTTTGAACGCCTTTGGGGTTTTAAATTGCCTACCTGGAACTCAGAATATTTAATACTTTTTCCTGTAGCTTTCTCTTTATATGGATAAGTTTGAAGAATTCCAGACTACCATGGCAAAAAGCAATGAACTTTTTACAACCTTCAGGCAGGAAATGGAAAAGGTACTTGCATATTTTTAGTAGAATATTACATAAAAGCAGATTTATATAAGAAACGCTTTTAAGCATGATTACTGTGTGGGCGAGTGTATGTTATGATGCTGTCTCAATTTTCTCTTCTCTGGTCTTCCATTGGCATCTTCACACATCTTGCCCTCCGTGTACCCCACGTAGCTAATGACCCTTATGCTCTTGAAGTTCTATCTTTATTAAAGTTCCTCTGTGACATAAAATTTGTTAGAAATAAAGTGATGCTTTTTTTTGTTTGTGTTTATTGTTTAATCACTTCAGGTAATTACTCCCCTGGAAAAACCTGCAAGCCCAGAAGAGTCATTACACATCTTGGTTGGTTGATATATACGTATCAACCAAAATGAATTTCGTGTCCATCCATCCATCTGTCCATATCCATCCATCCTTATTAAACGGGGGATTTTTAGAAATGGTGGTAACTGGGGATAAGTACAGTAGTGCCTGGCACTTTGTGAGCATTCAGTTGGTGTTAGTCGCAGGTATTATTAGCTCTTACGGAGCGGCTGAGAGCACGTGCTCGGTAGTCAAAGTCCCTGGGTTAATAGCCCAGTTGCATCATTTAATGTATAACTGTGGACAAGTTGTTTAGCTTTCCGTGCCTTTCTGTTCCTTCGTCATTAAAGATGAGGACAACAAAAATACCCACTTTTCATAAAATAGAGTATTTCAAACAGTGCTTGGCACATGTTAAGTGCTCAAATTACCACCTTCAGGTATTTTTAGACCCAGTAATCTGGAGAATTCAGTGAGCAGCAGAGGCCTTCTGTCTGCCAGTCCTTCCGTTGAGGCCCCAGTCCAGTGTCAGGGGCAGTGGAAGTGTGTTAGCTGGACTGCAGCACATGCTCGCCTATTGAGGTGGAACAGAATTTAAGAGAAGGACCGCCCAGTTAGCTCTCCTTCTGGAGAATCCTCTGGACTGGAGCATGCTCTTCTCTGCTATGGCTACAGAGATCACTGTAGGTCAGCACGCAGCCTTGATCTCCCCTGAGCTATCCCATGGCCTTTGTCCCAGTTTGCCTTGTATTACAGTTGTATGTGTAGTTGCCCAGGGCCCAGGCTATTGGCTCTGTCTTCTCTTTGTTTCCCTTAACAGCACCTGGCTCAGTGCCCCAGTTTGAATGGTCAACAGTGAATACAAATATTGAAAACGTGGCTGATTGAAGGGCATAGAGATACAGCTTATTCTGAATTTCTGAAAATTTGGTTCTTGCAGCCTAGGTTTAGTCACGTTGCCCTTATTTTTGCACCCATTTTATCTTTGGCAAAATATGAAGTCAAACAGCCTTGAAAGTTATGAGGATAACCAAAGCTAAGGATGAAGTACTTTGTTTCTTGGTCACTGGAGTCTTACCTAAATTGTGCTGCCCCTAGTTGGGAAACTGATGTGGGCTTGGATGTTGTGGTAGAGCACCAATTCTTAATCTTTTTTAGGGCCAACAAGTCCCAAGATTCAAGAATCTATGAATTCATTTAATGGACCATCTCTCCAGAAAACTCACAAGCATGCATTTTTTCACACAACTTGGGGAGATGGGGCTCTCGTTGCTTGCTACCCCTGCTGTAATGAGGGCTTGCATTCCAGCCTTAACTGAAAGCGTTCCAGAGCCTGGTGTCTGATGACTTTTCCCACAGGCTGCTTCCTCAGAGTTGAGGAAATCACCTTTGATTTTCTTATAATAGGAACCTTGCTTTGGTTCTTGCTGTGGTCAGCCGAGGAGCTTCTGAGATCGGCTCTGCTACCCACAGCCGGGCCCAGCTCCTTTTACAAAGACCTCCACAGCTGTCAGCTGGGTGGGGCACGCACACTCACTGATGGAGGAGGGGAGGGACACACAAAATACTTGTTTTGTGGCAGGACAGGGTGTAGAAGTGAGAAATGGAACTTAAATTTGCAATCATGTTGATTTACAGATGACCAAGAAAATTAAAAAATTGGAAAAAGAAACGATAGTGTGGCGTACCAAATGGGAAAACAATAATAAAGCGCTTCTGCAGATGGCTGAAGAGGTGAGGTGGTCTTTCATGAATAAGGTGTATTCTTAGGGGGCTCGTTAACTTCAGGAACCTATCGGGGTAACGAGTTACCGACAAGATTGTGATAGGACTGTGTTAAAAGTAGAATTTGTGAGGGCTCAGGTAACTGCAGACTTGGTTATATGATGCCTTTTCCAACAGAAATTGAGGTTGTTGGTGCAGGGTACTGAGTGAGGTATTCAAGCTGCTTACTGCCCAGTTCCTTAGGCCAGATTTGGGTAGGAGACAGCTGGAAAGCATCTAGGTTTTGCTTGCTTCTGCAGCAGTGGTTTCTCAAACTTGCATCAAACGCTGGCCTGTTAAGATGGGGCTCACACCTGGAGAAACACTGGACGAACTTCCCAGTGGAGAGAACACAGCGAACAACCCAACTGATTATCTTGACTTAATCTTCTTAAAAAGGCAACAAAATACTTTTTGCCCCTCTTACTATAAAGCTGAAATAGAATGCATTTGCAATCACTAAATTTCACACATTCAGAAACTTGATAGGACTAACTAGTTCATAGCATCTCACAAGAGAAAATGCTGGGGCATATTTATGCAGGTATCTTATGCGCATCTAAAGATTGGCAGAACAGAAATTACATAGAAATAAGGTGACTCCTTTTTGTTTTTAATTCGGCCTCTAAAACTTAGTTCTGCTGGTCTTTGTGACTGACGTCTTGAATTTCTTCAATATTCCATCAATACAAAGTGTTTTTTTAAAAGCTACGTGGATTTTGGTTATTTTTAAGAAACGCAGCAAAGAGGTAACTTGTGTTGCCCTAGAACAGTATTACTATGTGAAATATCGATTGGTATACTCAGATGCGTATGCAGTGAAGCTACATAGAATGTTCAGAGGTGTTTTTAAAAACTGATCATGTTCACTTCGAAGGCTAGAGTAGCAGGGACGGGGGTTTGGGGACCATGGTTTCAGGGGATATCTAGGTCAGTTGGCGTAACAAAATGTATGAAGAAAACGTTCTGCATCCCACTTTGGTGAGAGGCGTCTGGGGTCTTAAATGCTAACAAGCAGCCACCTAAGATGCATCAATTGGTCTCAACCCACCTGGAGCAAAGGAGAATGAAGGACACCAAAGATACAAGGTAATTATGAGTCTAAGAGACAGAAAGGGCCATATAAATCAGACTACATCAGCCTGAGACCAGAAGAACTAGATGGTGCCCGGCTATAACCGATGACTGCCCTGACAGGGAACACAACAGAGAACCCCTGAGGGAGCAGGAGAGCAGTGGGATGCAGACCCCAAATTCTCGTCAAAAGACCAGACTTAATGGTCTGACTGAGACTAGAAGGACCACGGAGGTCATGGTCCCCGGACCCTTTGTTAGCCCAAGATTGGGACCATTCCTGAAGCTAATCCTCCAGACAGGGATTGGACTGGACTATAAGATAGATAACGATACTGGAGTGAGCTTCTTGGCCCAAGTAGACACATGAGACCATGAGGGCAGCTCCTGTCTGGAGGGGAGATGACAAGGAATGTGCTGTCTGATTAGGGGGAGAGCAACTAGGAGTACATAGCAAGGCATATGTATGTTTTTGTATGAAACTGACTTGATTTGTAAACTTTTCACTTACAGCACAATAAATAAAGTTTAAAAAATTGAACATGTTCAAGAGGTGATAGTTTGCAACATGGCTCAGATTTTTTTATTTTTTTATACAATAACCTGTTTAACAAGGTTACAAAAATTGTTTTCCTTACAGAAGACTGTCCGAGATAAAGAATACAAGGCCTTTCAGATAAAACTGGAACGGTTGGAGAAGCTGTGTAGAGCTCTTCAGACTGAAAGAAATGAGCTCAACGAGAAGGTGGAAGTCCTTAAACGGCAGGTCTCGGTCCGAGCAGCAGACGTGGAGTTAATGGTGCCGGCGTCACAGCCCTGCGCTGCCCTGGAGCCCCACAAGGAGCCGAGCCTGGCCTCCGTTGGTGCCCCCAGAGCCCCTGTGGCGGCAGAGCCCGAGGCTGCCCGAGAGACCCTGTGCGCTGGCACAATTCCAGGCATTGATTCCCTTGACTAAGTGTGTGATCACTGTATCGAGAGAGATTTTGTGTATAACTTTCTCTGCTAGTAGTTAACTGTTGGTTTTGTGGTGAGAACTTTCTTACTTTTTCTACCATAACTGTATTTTTCTTAGAACTACTGGACTTAATGTGGTGGTACAGGAGGCGGCTTAGCAGTCTCTTTTGAATCTCTACCTTTTCCTCAGCTGTGTTGCACATCTGCCTCATTTTCCCCTTCACTGGAATGCATGCACTCATTGCCTGGTCCTTTTCCCTGCTCCTTGCCCATAATTGAAATTTCAGTCAGGACAGGACCCACCATTACCAGGGAACTCTGTTCTGATAATGTTTCCTTGATGTGAAAACTATTAAATTTCCTGGCTTCCCCTTAATATGATTCAACAAAAGAAAACATAAAGATGATTAGTTTTGTCTAAACAGCCCATTTAAATGCCAAGTGAAAAATAAAACTCTAGTGCTGGATCAGAAGCAAGCCAAGCGTATTTAATCTAAATTGGCTTTCTGTTAATATATCACTTGACAAATTGAGATGGCCACAAGCCTCAAACCCTTCAAAGCTGTGGTAGGGTATGTATATAAAGATGTCTCTTGTAAACCAAGTAGTACATACAGGCAAAACACTGGACAAACAAGCTTAGGTTTCAGGTGAGAACAGGTGTGTGGGATTTGCACCACCTGAAGGCTGACTGCAGAGGGTATTGGTCTTACTTGATTTCAATTTGGGATTTGGTACTATTCTCCACTTCCACGGAAAGCTGGTTATGCTCTGAAAACAACTGTTCACGTCAGTTTAAGACGAGGGTAAATTCATGGGTAGCTTTCAACAGGCAAAAAGTCCGTCTGTTACCTTCTGGTTTCGTGCAGGTTGGTGTTCAACTGTTCTGAGAATGTTTTGCTAGTAGGAAACGACATCAGTTTTCAGAAATCAGTTTCAGTTAGGAGGAAACTGATTCCATTTCCAAAACATAAAAGACTGGAACAAACATTTTTACTTTGGGAAAACTTGGCAGGGTGTCAGTCGTGATTTGTGTAGGCTTTCAGTCTATTTCTCACCCCTTTCTTATATACTGTGATTTAAAAAAAAAAAAAAAAAGTATTATCAAGGTCCCTGCACTTGGAATGGGGGAAATGCTAAATTAAAGCACGTAACTTTTGCGTTAGTTTCCTTAACTTTGGCTTTTTTTCCCCAGTGTCGAATGTGGCTAAATTATGGAAATGATTAATCAGGCTGCACTGATGAAAGTTGTGTCCCTGGTATAATTTGCATTGAAATACTTTTTGTAAAAAACGTTCTGCTAGACATTCCACTGAGCAAAACTATCAAACTGACACTTCTTAAATTGATTACTGGAGTGAATAAACTGTTCTCTTCTGTCCAGTTAAAGTTTTCTCTTTGTTAAAGTTCTCTGTGAGGTCCTGTCACATTCATGGTCTAAACTGGGCTGAAAGAATTGAAAATTGCCAATACATGGCAAGCAGCACTGGAGTGGAGGATTATACCTCAGCTTCCACCGCCCATCATTTTCATCAAGGTCTAGAGAGCAGAGGACGAGATACCTGCAAAGCAGGTTATCTCATTACTGTCAAAATGAGGCGGAAGCAGAAACAAAAACAGCCTCTTGCAGCCTTTTGTAAGTACTCCCCCTTCGGCTGCGAGAGGAAATACGGGACTCATCGATGAAGGTATATAGCAGAAGTGTAATCTACCTTAAAATTAGTAGTAATGATCAGTTTTCACAGGAACTCTTCGAGGTGTACAGCTTGTGGCATTTTATTCAGCCAGCTTTGTGGCCCACCGTGTCGCTCTGTGGTACTTGTTGTGTGTGGACGATTGTGAATCTTGGACCTGTGGCTTATTTTCAAGGGCTTTGTTAAGCAAATGCGATTATAGTACTTGGCCTGCTGCTTACGGCTTACGATGTATTTGTAGCTAGACGCTATCATGGTGTTTAAAGGACATGGACTCTGTTGGGGATGCATTTGGTGTCCTTTCTGAATCTCTCTTCCCATTACCCTGTGAAGACTAAAAACACGGCCCTCTGAGGAGGACACTCTCCCAAAGCAATCACCTCACCAGCCCAGTGTTGTGGCTTTGTAGCACACCCTGTATCTCCCGTATTCTAGAACACTGTAATGCTACTAGGCTCAGAAAAGGTTTAAATGTTCACTCACTCAAACTGCATTTGTTGCACCATCACGGAATCTTGATTTGTACTGTTTATAGTGACAGACTCCAAGGTGTAGAACAAACCTGAGTCTTCGATAATGGACCATTTCATCCTCAGACTATAAGAATACATTTCTTGGTCTTGAGACCAGTGATTTTGAGTTATGTGTGTATGTATGTATGCAACTGCCTTTATTACACCTGGTGATCACAATTCAATTCTCAGGTGTTGCAGAAAAATCTACCTCTTTCAGACTGTAGATGGTAATAACTGTGAAAAAAATGATGCAGATATCTTCTAGTTTGTGCTAAACACACTGCTTTATTTTTACAGCCCACATCTTTCATGAGGATATGAATTAAGAGGCAGTCTTGTTTTGCTTTTCAAAGACATTTTGTAGAGATTTTTCACTGATGTGAATCTGATTTTATCTACTCAATTCTGTATAGCTTCAGTAAATATGTATGAGAAATTTCACAGCTTCTGTGTATTTTTTGTTACCTGTGTGTCCTTAATTCTATGAGGAGAATCAGGTCCTAAGACTTGTAGATAGCTGCTTTCTCAGGTTTTAAAACAGCTTAATTATTGTACGAACCAACAATCTTCTGCTTGGTTGAGGGAAATCTCATTTTATGTACCTGATTAGTACCTATTTTTCCCTTTAAAATAGAGGGCTCTAGAATTACAGAGCACAGCTTCTGTCAAGACTTTTGAAACCTACAGGGACTCCACATTTCCGCAGTCTCAGCTGGCCTCAGCATACACCTATTTGGACAACAAGGGATACTTGAACATAGCAAGGGTCTTAGGCTTAAGCACATGTAATCCTATAAAGAGGGGTTGGCATTCCATATTTCTTTGTTAAATGACCCTTTAAAAATAAGAAAACCATTCCTACCTGGTAGGCCCTGCAAGAACAGGCCAAGAGGCCAAATTGCAGGCTGGCGTGTCCCCTTTGATGAGTCCTGCTATAGGAGCAAACAAGCTTTCATCTCTTGGGGAGAAAGCTAGTGTCTGTTTAAAACTGCCCAAGTGAAGGCACAAAGAGCATATGGGTTGAACGGTGTGTTTTTTTTTTTTTTTTTTTTTTTTTTACAAATCAACCACCAAATAGATGACTAGCCCCTCTTCCCCCATTCTGGATTAGGACAAGCATGTGCCCTGGAAAGAAACGTAATAAAAGTTCTACGTGTATGCATTAACAGCTTCCTCACTTATAAAACAAGGAAACTGGAGGCAAAGTCAAATTTGACCCATTTCTACTCTTTAGCATGCTCCTAAAAGAAGAAAACGAAATTTATTTTAAAACTTTATTTATGCAAAGCCAATCAAGAAGTATTGGAGGGAAAAAGTGTAAAAGTTATTCTTGCATATTTGGGAACAGCAAGCATTTAGTTTGAGAAAACAAGGACTTAAAACAGTGGAATCAAAGGCAGTACCCCTGCTACTTGTACTTTAAAACAAAGAAGATGCTTTCTCTTAAGCAACATCCCTTTCTTCCCTAACAGCTACAATATGATACAGTACGCAACAGCTCACTTGAAAGTGCTAGAATCAAAGGTAAAGAACGTCATGCCACCCACTCACGTTTCCTACTATACAATGCCTTTTTGGCGCTCGATAAGGCAAGCATTCATGGAACATTTCATTCAACAGAAAAATCTCTTGGCCTTGGGGTTTAAGATCCTTGCCCCTCCAGTTCCGATGCTGTGACATCTGACTCTTCATCATTGTAGATGTTTTCAGCCTGGAGAAAACCAAATAAGTCTGTAGGTAAAACTCCCGTGGTTTTTATAAAAGCATCTAAAAACGGCATGTCATAATTCTGTCTGACTAGATCTTAGGATTCATTGAACAACGTGTTTCAGTATTAGAAATTAAATATGGGCACATTCCTAGGGTGATTTATTTACCAGTTTCGTTTTCGTGGTTCCCCCCCCCCCACCAACATCAATAATTTCATGAGAAAAGGTAGGCCAGTATTCTCAGAAATTATTTGCAATTGTGTAATTCCACACACATACATACAAAGCTACCTACATACAACTTTTTTCAATTACTGTTCATAAAAAGTTTTCCAAAAGCATTTTGAAACACCCGGGGGGAACGATAGCCCTGATGCTGCTAAAAAGGTTGGTTAGCAACAAAAGATCTTCAAAAGGTCAAGTACTCAGTGCTCATCATCAGAAAACTCAGTGCCATTTGACTGCCTTGACATTTTCCTCCGGTATCCTTCATGGCCACGACACAGTAGAGATGCCACCTGACAAAACACTGCGCCAGTCACAAACAGTGGCGCAGAAGCTGCATCTACATCTGTGTGTTTATATAGAGATTTCTCCCCACCCACAGGTGATAGAAATGGTGGATAAAGCCCTAGTACTGAACTAAACGTTGTGTTGTCAAAATGGTTGAAATTCTCTTTTCTATAAATACTTGGTACAATATGCACCTAAATATTTGAAAAATGTCTGCTATATCACTGTAAATGTCTCCTATCCAGGAAAAACAATTTTTTTAGCTCACCATTTGCCATATTTGCATGATGTTATCCTCAGACACCGAGCAAATAACCCAAGGCTCATTGGGGTTCCAACTAAAATCTGAGATCTTGGCGGTGTGTCCTCCATGAATAAACTGTTAATAAGAACAACAACAAAAAAAAGCCTTCATTTCATATGCTGTCACGGTAATCTGACACTTGTATCCATTAAAGATTTTAAAAGTTTGTTTTTATACCACGGGTCTTTCAACTCGGAGATCCTGTTCCCATGGTTTGGAGGGAGGAGGTATAGGGTCAGTAATCTAGCCCTTACCACTTAGTATTTTGAAAATTTCCAAACTTTCAGAAAAGTTGATAGAACAGTACAATTAACACCCATATACCCTTCACCTAGTTTCACCAAATACTAGTATTTTGCTACATACACTTTCTTTTATCTCTATCCATCCATGTTCACACAAACATACACACACTTGCTGAACTACCTGAAAGTTGCAAATTGGATACTTCACCATTAAGTCCTCCAGCCTGCTTTCTCATAAGCCTAATGACATTGTCCTGCATGACCACGATGCCATTTCCATACCCAGTGCAGTAAGCATTAACTCTAGAGTCCTCTAACATACACAGTTAGGTGCAAGTGTTTAAATAACGCATTTCCAGATAGTCATTCCCTGAAGTTGGCCTACCCGAGGAGTCTCCGATTCTCTAACCCCTTTCACAGATTCACTTTCCCAAAGCAAAGGTACATCTCGCCCCTCCTTGGTCACCCACCCTCAATCAGCCAAGGTGCACTGGCCCAGGGTGAGAAAGCCCTTGGGGCTCCAAAAGCAGAGCTCCAGAGTCCCAGTGAGGGCGAAGGCAAGAGAGCTCTGCTGAGAAATGAAGGAAGGAGGCTAGAGTTCACTGGAGACCACCTCATGGGAAAGCTCTGTGCTTTATTTACTTTAGGATTAAGATTCCAAAGAAACAGTTGTCACAAGGGCAGTATTAATGCATTGTTTCAAAGTAGAAAGTCACACTTTGTGGCAGAAAGTCTGACTGCGTTCTTGTTCAACAATGGACTCTCTTGTCTAGTTGTATGCAATGTAACCATTTTACCTGATAATTTTATCAGTTCAAGAATGGAAGATGGATAAACAGCTTTTCATAATACCCTTAAGGGGGTACACAAGTGAAAAAATATGGTAAGCTCGCTGCCTTGGAATATATACAGAAATTGAATCATCAATACAACTTATTGTTATATTAGTTAGAGTCAGCCTCCAGTTTATGGTATTTTCATGTCCCTTGATTTCAGGCAAAAAAAAAATTTTTTTTTTTTTTAATGAAAAGAGTCAACATCCTAGTGGATTTTATCAAGGACCATGATATTGTTGCAGAGCCACCACATACAAAGTAATACATTCTCCTCTCCCTGCAACAGCAAAGGAGCTGGAAACCTTGAAAACAGTATGCTAAAGGAAGAAGTCAAATAGCTGAGGAAAAATAGCTGGTTGCTACACCGTATCTAGAAAATACTTAAAAACCATCAAACCCTGCTTCGCAAAACAGATTTTAAAGAAGTCGCTCAGTGTAATGAGTTGGAACTGACTCAGCGGCAATAGGCTTTTGGTTTTTGCTGCCATCAGTACAGGGCAGCAGTGTGTTGAGAAACCTTGTTCTTTAAGCAGAAGAATAAAACTTGGGCTTACTCGCAAGGGCCTTCTTTACCTTTTAAAACTGGTGGACAGAGGACCAGTGTACAACCAATTAAATAAAGGCCTAAAAAAACCCCACTGCCGTCGAGTCTATTCCGACTCACAGTGACCCTATAGGACTAAGAGCTAAAGAAAACAGACATCACAGAGCAATGACTGGTTATGTGCCAAATGACGGGTGAGATAAGTGTTGAATTTAAAGCAAGGACAAGGAAACCACTGCTAAGGCTGGCAACGCTTCAGAGAAAAGTGACTTGAAGTAGGCCCTGAAGGTCTCTGAGAGACAGACGGACAAGGATGGACACCATCAGGTGAACCTGGGTAGGGGGGCTTACACGCGAAGATAACTGAAGGACAAACAGGAGGGAGATGGCTGGGCATTGCTGACATCAGTCAGATGGATGAAGCATTCATTTTCTCGGTAGGAAACTTAAAAATCATGGTCATTAAGAATACCCATACTTGAAGTGTTAAGTATTGCTAATTCAGTATCAATACACTCCCCTCTCCCCCCCAAAAACTTCAGGAATACTACAATTGAAATCAGTGCGAAATTACTACCCACTATTTTCCAGGATATCTCAAACTACTTTTAAGTGGAAAATTCTTAAAAACCTACTGGGCTATAATTTACTAGTTCCAATAAATACTGAAACATGGTCAAGATAACCTTCAAGACTTCCATTTTGAAATCATCTTCAAGAGCTAGAACTTGATGTTCTGCTGCGTATATTCTCAACAACAAAAAAATAAACTAAAAAAAAAAAAGTTAGAACTTGAAGTTCGGACACGTTATCAAGATAAACAGACCCATTACAAATAACCCAATCTGCAGATGACATTTCATCTTGTGCAAGAAAGTCAACATGTACCAGGAGTTCTGGAGGCCCATCTTCTGCATCTTCTGCTGATTGTTCTTCTCCAATTTTACTGTTAAGAAAGAACACAATGCTTTTAGTACTGACATTTCCTATAGCACGAATGTACACAAAGCCTTTATCAGCTCAGAAGGCACACCCTAAAACACGCCCAAACACAAACATACGAACACCCATATTCAACTCACCTGAAAAACAGCTGCTTATTGCCACACTGATATCAATTAATTTTCATATAGTTTTGGTAGGAGGGTATAGAATGTTACTTTCTACAACTGGGCTAAGACTTGTTCATAATTGAATTCTAGAAATGGGGTAAGATGTTCATAACTGAAGCAAGAGGATGAGAAATTGTTAACAATAAACGTTACCTTAAAATTCAGTCACTACTGTAACCGTGCTGCTTACTGTCTTAGAATGAAAGGTGAGAAGTATATAAAAGATCTAAACGAGACTAATGCGCAGTCTTTTTCATCCCAGCAGTGCGGTAAGACCACGCAGCAGTCCTACAGATCTAAGATACGGCAACAGAGCACGGAACTTTCATCACGGGTGGTATAAGCCAAAGAAAGGTTTTCAGTTTTACTTCGTTCTTCTCTGCAAGACTTCGGTTTGCAGAACTCACCCGCAGCCCAAGGTGACAGCACTCAATCAAAATTACACACCAATATCAGCCCTACCTTTTATCTAGCCCAAAGCTGAACCCTGCTAGTAAAAACTGTCGGAAAAAGAGCCAAAACACAGAACCTTCGAAATATTTTTTGTCCCTCTTCATAAAGCTAATCAAAGAAACCCAAACACGTGGGATTGCCAGTTAAGTTTCTCCTCCCTCTGTCATGAGTACAGTCGCTAACAATGACCACCTTGATTTTATCTAATGTAACAGCAAAAGTCATAAATGAATTTTAAGAATAAATTACACAATGCCTCCAAGTTTATTACTGGCACATTTGGGAGCAATTCAGTTGCCAGGGCATGAGACTTCCAGACCTTGTTGTACCCTTCACATGACAACTATGTCTTTTTTAGATTTTTAATTTTACTATTAAAATTTTTTTCTAAATAAAATGGAGGCAGAATATACTGAAATGTCTGCTTACAGATTTTCTGTATTTTCAAGTATCCAACAGGGCCAGAGATTGTTCCGTAAGAACCCCAAACCTTCGATGTTTAGAAGCTTTATAAAAAAGGACTTTATTCAGCAACGTCTCTGTCCCAGATACGGAAGGATGAGTCTTCTGTCTCTATAATTAAGGCAGCCTTGGTTTCAACATACTAAATTTAGTCCGCTTGAAAGCAATAAATTTAACACAGTGGAAATTATTTTTTTTTCTAAGTTAATGATTTAAACTTAAGACGATGCCATGTTATGGATTAGTTTAGTTTAGTGGCTCTAAAGGCCCAAACCAAAAAAGGAAAGCAACCTGATATTCTCAGAACATCCACATCAACTCTGGTCAAGGAACTTGAAGAATTGGGAGAAACTTATATATAGAATTAAGCCCCCGGAAGAATCTAAGGTCTCTGACAGCATGGGCTGTGCTTGTCTGTTCACGAGGCTACCATCAGCCTTACACAACGCACAGCAGGAGCCCACACCTGCTGAATAAATGGTGAGCAAATGAGTAAATCCTGTGAAAGCTGGACCCTGTGTAAGGCAGAAACCTGTCAGAGAAGAAAACGCAAATATTCTGCAATGAAACGAGTGATAGAAAAGTGGTAAGACTGCACCCTGTCAAAGGTGAAAAACCTCTGAGACCCGGAAAAACAAAGCAGTCCCATCGAGTTCAGGCTCTCACAGGTTTCAATAAAAAACTATGACTTTAAGAACAATCCTGCCAGTACACTCTCAGACTCCAGACAGGAACAACATGGTGATGCCTTTTACAGCAAGTGTTTTAAATACAATCATTTGGATGTTAAAGTGCGCCCTGGATGGATACTCACTCGTGTGCGTGTGCACATGCATGAATATCACTAGAAAACAGAAATGCATTTTATAGTTGATCTGTTGACTCAGTGGTTCACCTCTATTTTATGGAGCAAAAGATCTTCAAAGTACTTAGTAGTTACTTTAATATTAGGTTTATTAAAGCAGATTAGTGAATTGCTCTTATAGTTTATCAACTATTGTGTAATCTGTCAGATTAGCATATTTGTGCAATCTCTTGTCAATAGATTCTAAGTTACCTTAAATCCCACACATTGAGGCGGCGATCGGTACCACTTGAAGCCAGAATGGTTTCGTTATGTGGAGACCAGTGGACCTAACAATACATATTTTGAAAATGTATTTCAGAAATCATGCATTTCTAGGTTTGTGAAAACTGTGCTTATTAGCAGTTTTTCCCATTCTGTGTCTTCTCTGGGCCAGGCCCACGGTCACAGCCAGGGCCCTCACCCCCTTCTAGCCTTTCAGGTGCTCTGAAAGGGCCCATCTCCTGGCCTACTGCCGTGAAGGGCACACTCCCCAGCTAGGCAGGCTCTCAGGAGGCGTCCCAATGAGCTTATTCAGCCCCATAACTATCGCAGAAGCACTGATGGTTCTCAGTGAGGTCTATCTTAACCTAAGCAAATCTGTCCCGTACAGGGCAGACATCTTTCCCCTGTGGACCCACCAACCTGGCATGCCTCAACTGAACAGTCCCTGGATTTCGCTTTTTAAACTGATCCTGTTTTGCAAGGCTTTTTCTTCTACTTCAGAACTGGCTTCTCAAAAAATCTCCACTAGTTTATTAATATAGTACAACTAAGAGTAGCTTTTTAAAAATGCAACGTCCCATGCCTGCCATACAGTTGGAAAAAATTAAAAATTTCCCCTACCAAATAGTTACTAAAATCTGACATACAAATACCAGAAAACTGTTACATACCTGGAAAATCTCATCTTTATGTGACTCAAAGGTATGGAGTTTTAATTTTAAATTACGCAGATCCCATAAAGCTACCGTCTGAAGAAAAAAAATAACAAAATGAATTTATTTCTGGTACTTTACGTAAGATAAGGTTAAAACATCTAAGTAAGGCCCAAAAACATTTGGGTTTGTAAACACCAAGTTTGCAAAAACTTCAGAAACCTTATCCGCAGAGCCTGTTGCTAGAATGAACTCGCTGTAGGGATTGAATGACAGGCAGTTGACCTCGGCTGTGTGAGCATCCACCAAGTGACTTGGCTTGGAGGTGGTGTTGGATCTGGTGTCCCATCTAAAAACACAAAGATACAAAGCCAGCACACGTGGGGAAGAGTACACCTCACCAGCTGGTCCCACACCCCTGCTCTTCTCCAAGACAGCAGCACCCCACAAGTGCCAGCACTGCTGCAGGAGCTCACCTCGATACCAAGGCCAAACACACAGGGAACGGGAAATTAGCACTCCCAACTGAAACGATCAACCCTAACCTCAGAACAAACTAAGAATTCTCATTAGAGTCCTCTGTTTTAACTACGAACTATTTCGAGCCCACACAAAAGTACAGACTTCTAGGAGATAATGAAACAATTTGATACCTACAACCTAGTCTTGTCCTTTTGGCCACAAGTATTTTCTTTATAAGGTTAAAAAGTTATCAGAGGCAGCTGAATCCAGTGCTGCACCATGCCCTGACTGAATCATTTTCCTCCCTCATCTCCAGCTGAAGCCACCCTGATCCTGACTTTGCTATCAGCCAAGCCCCGACATGTTTCTTCCCATTCACGTCTTTTTTTCTTTCTGTAAATAAGAAACTGTACTGGTTCATAGAGCACAGTGACTCTCCTGTCAAAAGGCCATTACATACATGTGTGCAGTTTATCATCAGGCAATTATACCACAATAAAACTGCTGCTGACATAACTTAAAAAGAAGAACTCAAACCAGAGTCCACAACAATCACTGATGGTCCCTCAGGGTACCCGTCTAACTCCCCGCTGAACTTTCCGCCTTACATCATAAGTTTCTGATCATCAGCGACGGATCCGAACAAAGACTCGTGGAGCAGATGCCAGGCCACATCCTCCACAACAGCCGAATGGCCAGTGAAGATTGCTTTCGCATCCACGATTTTGCCTTCCTTTGGTCCTGCATTTATATCCCATAAGCAGACAGTCTGAAGGAGAAGGGAGGGGAAAAAAGAGAACAAAAGCTGTAAGAGAGTGAATTCAGATACTAACATCTTATTTAAAACATTTTTGTTAAAAACAAGACTCTATGAAAGTTACAAATAAACAGAAGGGAAAATATAAACCAAAGTGAAACTTCCGGAACAGAAGGGAGTGTCTGAGTGCAGCTTCCATGGCTTGTGGTGCACACGGCAAGAAGATGGCACTGTAATGGAGGCGAGGGGACCAACCATGTGGCAGGCAAGGGACACTCAAGCTGGAGTGCCTCCATGCAGACAGCCAAGTAGCCAAAATCCACAGAAATGGCACATCACTGAGAGCCAGGTGCTCGGTATCAAGTGAACATAAACACACATCCTAAAAATTCACACTGAGTTGGGACAAGTGGGAATTAAAACTAGGAAAATTAAAAGGCACTTCTTACAGAGAAAAAGTAGTTTGGATAAGCCTCTCACTTCAGGACAGAGATCACCACAGACATCAAGAGACAGCTGAATGGCCCTGGCCCTAAACTCCCTAGGCGACTTGGAGAGGCCAGACCTTGTGGCCTGCAGATCTCTACAGCAGGCTCCTGGAAATGTCAGCAAAGCCCCAGGGGAGGCCACAGGGCCTCCACAGGCCACAAAGATCACACTCCCACAGATCCCAAGGCTTCCACCTTCTCTTGGAATCCCATCGTAAAAGTTAAGAGAAAGTAGGAAGGAAGACAAAGGTAAATTTCAGGGTACCCAGAAAGGAAGTTAGCAAATTTACTCATCAAAAAAAAAAAAAATCATAAAGACTAAGTACACACAAAACCAACAACAAAGTAAATGAAAAGAAACTGCACAATCAAAAAGAACTCAGCTCAGAAAATTAAGTGGAAGAAACCACCAACACACACACACACAAAAAGCCTAACAAAATGACAGCGATAAACTTATAACTAGTGATAATCACACTGAATGTAAACGACCTAAAGGCACCAGTAAAGAGACGAGTCATAAAATGGATTAAAAAATACAGCCTTTTTTTTTAATTGATAAACTGTCTGCAAGAATGCATCTTAGACACAAAGATATAAATAAACTAAAACCTAAAGGATGGAAAAAGATATATCAAGCAAACAACCAAAAAAGTGCAGGAGTGGCAATATTAATCTCTGACAATCGCCTTTAAGGCAAAATCCATCATAAAAGACAAGGAAGGACATTATACACACAATCCACCAAGAGGACATAATAATATATACGTACCCAATGACAGAGCTTCAAAATACATAAAACAAACTCTAAGAGCACTGAAAAGAGAAATAAACACATCCACCATAGTAGTAGGAAACTTTAACATACCACCTCCAGTGAAGGACAAAACTAGAAAGAAACTCAAAGACAAAGAAGATCCATACTCCACAAAAACCAACTCGACCTCCCAGACATACACATAACACTTCACCCAATAAGCGGCAAAGTATACATTCTTCTCCAATGCTCGTGGATCATTCCCCACAATAGACCACATTTTAGGGCTCAAAGCAAGTCTCAACAAATTAAAAAACTTGGAAACAATACAAAGCGTGTTCTCTGATCGCAATGCTCTAAAAGTAGAAATCAGTAACAGGAAGAACAAGGAAAAAAAATCAAATATGTGGAAACTGAATAACGCCTTGCTTAAAAACTAGTGGGTAATAGAAGAAATCAAAGATGAAATTAAAAAATTCCTACAATCAAAGGAGAATAAAAACACATCGTACCAAAAGCTTTGTGACACACCAAGAGTGCTCAAAGGTCAATTTATAGCAATACATGCACACATCAAAAAAGAAAAAAGGGCAAAAATCAAAACATTAACCCTACAGCCCAAACAATTAGAAAGTGAGCAGCAAAAGAAGCCCAAGGTCGCCAGAAGAAATGAAATAATACAAATTAGAGCAGAAATAAATGAAACAGAGAACAGAAAAATAATAGAAAGAATCAAACTAAAAGCTGGTTCTTTGAAAGGATCAATAAAATCGAAAAACCACGGGCAAACTGACAAAACAGAAGGTGCAAATAATCGAGTAAGAAATGAGACGGGTGACGTCACAACAGAATCAACTGAATAAAATGGATCATAACAGAATACTATGAAAAACTGTACTCCAAAAAATTTGAAAACCTAGAGGAAACAGATAAATTTCCGGAAACACTATTTACCGAAACTAACACAAGCTGAGGTAGAAAATCTGAACAGACCCATAACGAGAAGTTCGAAGAGGTAATAAAAAAAACTCCTGAACAACAACAACAAAGCCTGGGCCCAGGCAGCTTCACTGGAGAGTTTTTCCAAACATTCAGGGAAGAGTTGACACCAATTCTACTCAAACTATTCCAGAACACAGAAAAAGGAGGAATACTCCCGAATTCATTTAAGGAAGCCTGAATAATCCTGATACCAAAGCCAGGCAAGCACGTCACTAAAAAAAAAAAAAAAAAAAAAAAACAGACCAATATTCCTCATGAATACAAAGGTAAAAATTAAAAATCGTAGCCAATAGAATTCAACAGCATATCAAAAAAATAATACATCACGACCAAGTGGGATTCATACCAGGCACGTCAGGATGGTTCAACACCAGAAAATTAATCAAAGTACTCCACTACACATAAATAAAAGGAAAAGAATCACATGATGATCTCAATCAACACAGAAAAGGCATTCGATAAAGTCCAATACCCATTCCTGACAAAAACTTTCACCAAAATAGGAACAGAAAGAAAATTCCTCAACATAATAAAAGGCATTTATACAAAACCAACGGCCAAAACTATCCTCAACAGAGAGAAACTGAAAGCACTCCCCTTGAGAACGGGAACCAGACAAGGCTGCCCTTTATCACCACTCCTACTCAGCACTGTATTGGAGGTCCTAGTTAGAGCAATAAAGCAAGAAAAGGAAATATAGGGCGTTCAAATCGGTAAGGAAGAAGTAAAATTATTCCTATTCGCAGATATGACCCTATACACAGAAAATTCCAAAGAGTTCACAAAAAACCTACTGGAACTAATAGAGGGATTTGGCAAAGTTGCAGGATACAAGATCGACATACAAAAATCAGTTGGATTCCTCTACATCAACAAAGAGAACCTTTGAAAAGGAAATGAGGAAAATACCATTTACAATAGTCCCCCAAAACATAAAATACTTAGGAATATATCTAACCAGGGACGTAAAAGGCTTAATCAAAGAACTACAAAACACCACTTCAAGAAACCAAGAGACTCACATAAACAGAAAAACACAGTGCGCTCCCGGATACGAAGACTTAACACTGTGAAAACGTCAATACTAGCCAAAACAATATACAGATATAACGCCAGCCCAATCCAAATCCCAAGAGCATTCTTTAACGAGGTGGAAAAACTAATCACTAACTTTACATGGAAGGGCAAGAGGCCCTAAACAAGTAAAACATTATTAAAGAAGAATAAAGCAGGAGGCTTCACAACACTTTCTGATCTCAGAACCTACTATACAGCTATGGTAGTCAAAACAGCCTAGTACTGATACGACGACAGATACACAGACCAATGGAACACAACTGAGAGCCCAGACGCAAATCCATCCACCTATGGACAGCTGGGAAACCCCAGTGGAATAGTGGTTAAGTGCTATAGCTGCTGACCAAAAGGTCAACAGTTCGAATCCACCAGGCGCTCCTTGGAAACTCTAGGAGGCAGTTCTACTCTGTCCTTTAGGGTCAGCTGGAGTCGGAATTGACTCGATGGCAATGGGTTTTTTTTTTTTTTTTATGGACAACTGATCTTCAATAAAGCATCAAAGTCCATTAAATGGGGGAGAGACAGTCTCTTTAAAGAAAAGTTGCTAGCAAAACTGGCTATCTATCTGTAGAAAAATGAAATAGGACCCATACCTCACACCATACATAAAAACCACCTCAAAATGGATCAAAGATCTAAACCTAAAACTATAAAGATCATGAAAGAAAAAATATAGACAACACTAGGAGCCGTAACACAGCATAAAGAGGATACCAAACATAATTAAAAAATGCACAAATAGCAGAAGATAAACTAGGTAAATGGAACTGCCTGAAAATTAAACACCTATGCTCAACAAAAGACTTCTCTGAAAAAGTAAAAAGAGAACCTACAGACTGGGAAAAACTTCTGGCTATGACATATCCAACAAGGGCTAATCTCTAAAACTCATAGAAAACTTCGACACCTCAACAACAAAAAGACAATCCAATTAAAAAATGGGCATGGATATCAACAAACACTTCACCAAAGACGACATTCAGGTGGCAAACAAACGCATGAAGAAACTCTCTCTGTCAACAGCCATCAGAGAGAGGAAAATCAAAACTACAATGAGATATCATCTCACCCCAATAATGGCAAGCATTAATCAAAAAAACAGAAAACAACAAATGCTGGTGACATTGTGGGGAGGCTGCAACTCTTATACACTGCTGGTGGAAATATAAAACGGTACAACCATGGAAAACAATGTGGTGCTTCCTTAAAAAGCTAGAAATAGAAATACCATGAGCTCCAGCAATCTCACTCTTAAGTAATACACCCTAGAAAAATAAGAGCCATGACACAAATAGACATATGCACTCCCACGTTCACTGCAGCACTATTCACAATAGCAAAAAGATGGAAATAACCTAAATGCCCATCAACAGATGAATGGATAAACAAACAGTGGCACATACATGCAATGGAATACTACGCAATGAACGATAAAAAATGATGATGAATCCGGGAAACATCTCACAACATGAATGAACTTGGAGGACATTACCCAGAACCCCAGTGCCGTCGAGTCGATTCCGACTCACAGCGACCCTAGAGGACGTTATGGAGGACACTATGCTGACTCAAATAAGTCAATCATAAAAAGACAAATATTGCCTAAGACCACTACTGTAAAAAAAAAAAAAGATCAGGAAAAGGGTTA
This sequence comes from Loxodonta africana, assembly GCF_030014295.1. NCBI lineage: Eukaryota > Metazoa > Chordata > Mammalia > Proboscidea > Elephantidae > Loxodonta > Loxodonta africana. The sequence continues at coordinate 18,312,431 of NC_087369.1, forward strand.
CACGCACACACACAAAATTCTGATAGTGAGCAGGGATGGAAGAGGGAGGGAGAGAAAACCTACTAAAAAGATATCGGTGAAGGGAAAGACATTAAGCTATTTTGCTCTGTAAACCTTCACCTAAAGTACAATGAAATATTTTCTTTTTAAAAGTTAAAAGAACACCTTAAGTTTTGGTGGAAAAAGACAGCAAGCCAGAAGGCAATGATTCTCATCGAATGGTTTAACTTAAGAGGTAACTCCATGAAGGAACATGAGCATTAATTATAAATTCCACTGATATTGGAGTGAGCACCATCTCTTTTAAAACGACTATCTTTTGTTGTTGTTGTTGTTGATCTTATCTGAACGGGGTTCTGTAACAAACTGATTTCCCAGCCTTAAAAAAATAATGTTCTACAACACTTACGCTCTAATTAGCCACTGTTGTTGTGTGCCATCTAGTTGACTCCAGCTTATAGTGACACTATAGGACAGAGTAGAACCGCCTCATAGTTTCTTAAGCTATAATCCTCACACGACAGGAGCCCTGGTTGTGCAATCATTATGCGCTTGGCCGCTAGCCAAAAGGTCAGTGGTTTGAACCCACCCAGTGGCTCTGTGGGAGAAAAGACCTAGCGTGCTGCCGCTCCTGTAAAGATTACAGAAGAGGAAAACCCTATGGGGCAGTTCTACTCTGTCATACAGGGTCACTATAAATCGGAATCCACTCAATGGTGCACAACAACAACGTTTACGGAGCAGATCTTTTGAGGAGCTGCTGGTGAGTTCGAACCACTGACCTTTTGGTTAGCAACTGAGCACTTAACCACCGTGCCACAGGGCTCCTTCTGTTGTTGCACACTCAAATATACAATTTACACGCACTGAACAGAAAAGAATGTGTACAGCTGCTCTTGTTTCTCCCCTGCTCCTCTCCTTAGAAGGATATTAGGAAGATCACCCCAATGCCTGCCACACAGAAAACCCTGGGTAAGCTTCAGCTCTTATTACTAGTAATTCCCAGCTTGGTGTCTCTTCAAAAGGTACCAGTAATTGTTACTGAGTATAACGCCCTTCCCTACTGGGGAGCTCCGCCATACATACTTGGAGGAGAAGCAGAGGGAAAGTTTCCTTTTTGAGAACCAAGGCACAGCCTTGTGTGTCTGCCTCCCTTGCAGATCCCCACGGTGGATTTAACATGGGCTCCGACAGTCCAAGCAGGACTTTGAATTGTGAACAGCAACAGGAGAATCTGTTCTGAGGATGAGGTGGCAAGTGATGTCCTCATTCTTGCTTAACATGACTTGGGTCGTGGATCTGGCCTCTCTTTTTCTGGGAACTTTCCCAGGCCTTGTTCTCAAGCCATCACAGCAAGTCTATCTCTCAGCTATCCTACCCAATGTCCTTCTGATAAATTCCTTTTTTTACGTCAGCCAGTTTTGGGTGCTTACAACTAAAGAACCTAGACCAGGCGCAATCATCTACCTTCGATTATTTCCAACAGCTTAACAGAAACTATAATCAACAAAAATATAAACAAGATCTGTCATGTGACAGACTTCGGCACTGGAGAGAGAGACGAATGCTACAATCCATCCAAACCAAACCAAACCCAGTGCCGTCGAGTCGATTCCAACTCATAGCGACCCTATAGGACAGAGTAGAACTGCCCCATAGTTTCCAAGGAGCACCTGGCGGATTCGAACTGCCTACCCTTTGGTTAGCAGCTGTAGCACTCAACCACTACACCACCAGGGTTTCCTACAATCCATCAATCCACAATAAATTATCAATGTCACTTCACATTCATGTGGTACTTTCAATTGTTAAAATACTTTATGTACTAAGGCAATGAGGAATTCAACAGGAAAGAACAGTCTTTACAACAAACGGTGCTGGCAAAACTGGATATCCACACGCCAAAGAATGAAGCTGGACCCCTACCTCACATCGTACATCAAAATTAACTCAAAATTGGTCAAAGACCTTTTAGGTAAAGGGTATACAGGACTTCTTTGTACGATCTTTGCAATTTTTCTGTATGTTCGAAATTATTCCAAAATAAATAGATAAAAAATCAAAAACTAAATAAAAATTTAAAAAACAAAACTAAACATTAAGAGCTACAAGCATAAAACTTTTAGAAGAAAACGCAGGTGTAAATCTTCATGACCTTGTATCAGGCAATAGTTTCTTATACAGACACTAAAAGTAGAATCAACAAAAGAAAAAATAAATGGGGTTTCATCAAAGTTAAACTTTTGTGCTTCAAAAGAAACCATCAAGGTGAAAAGACAAGCCAGAGAATGGGAGACGATATTTGCAAATTATGTATCTAAGGCAGTTATATCCAGATACAGAAAGAACACTTACAACTCAATAATAAACACAAATAACCCAATTTAAAAACAAAGGATCTGAATAGACACTTCTCTAAAGAAGATACACAAATGGCCAGTAGGCACATGAAAAGATACACAATGTCGTTAGTCATCAGGGAAATTCAAATCAAAACCATAACGAGATACCACTTCACACACACTAGGATGGCTATAACCATAAACACAGATAGTAACAAGTGTTGATGAGGGTGTGGAGAAATTCCTGGTGGGAATGTAAAATGATAAAGCCACTGTGGAAAACAGTCTGGCAGTTCTTCAAAAAGTTAAAAACAGAGTTACCACATGATCCTACAATTCCACGCCCAGGTACTTACCCAAGAGAAATGAAAACGTATGTCCACACAAAAACTTGTACACAAATGTTCACAGCAGTATTCACAACAGACAAAAAGTGGAAACAACCCAATGTCCATCAACTGAAGAATGGATAAACAAAATGTGGTGTATATCCATAGACTATTCTTCAGCCATAAAAATGAACAGAGTACTGATATATGGTACAACATGAACCCTGGAAACATTAGGGTAAATTAAAGCAGCCAAAAAGAAATGGCCCCATTTATATGAAATACCCAGAATAAGCAAATCTATTTTTATAGAAACAAGAAGATTAATGGTTCTCAGGATCTAGGGGGAGGAGCAAATGGAGGAGTGCTAATGGGCACAGGGTTTCTTTTTGGGACATCTGTTGAAATTGTTCTAGAATGAGATAGTGGTAATGACTGTACAACTTCGTGAATATATTAAAACTACTGAATCATACACTTAAACTAAAATACACTTTATATTAATTAGGCCCCACAAACACACTGTAGACTTTCCATTATGATTAGGTCCTCAATGTCCTCTTTTAAATATTAGGACGCCTTTGGGCCATCCTGCCTCCATTCTAAGGCTGTTTCAAAAGAGCTCTGTGGACTTCTAAGGCTCCACTGGGCTGTCTGAAAACCACCATTGTAAATGTTACGGAAATGTTCTCACAGCCATCAGCGGTATCGTCTTGGAAAACCTATCCTCTACACATCTCTCCAGTGCGGAGCTGTCCATGACATTCCTTTAACTGCCAGTATATGAATAGATTAGAAAGAACACATTTCTCACATGGTCGTCAGATGCACTGAGCAGATGTCCACTCAGATTAGAATTCCAGGAAAGGCCATAGCCTTCCTTCTGGTGACCTCTTAAGCGAAGATCAGGATTACATTCTCCACTTGGGTCTGAGGAAAAAAGAAATACATTAAGTACTAAGTTACTATCTGTTTATTAGAAAGTTGAGAGCAAATTCTCAGTCCTTCATCGAGGGAGCCGTAACATTAATTGTACTGCGGAAAAAGCATTATACAGGAACAGGACTTGGTTTGACCCACAATTGCTTTGAAAAGCAATTCTTTATGCTTCATTTTAAATACTCAATGCAAACCTGGTCTCAGAACCGTTAAATTTAAGATTGGTTTCTTTGGAAAACCTAATCCTATTTCCAACACAGAAATACTAAAAACTATAGCTAGCCCACAAATTTGGATGGTGGCACTCCCCACCCGCCTCCACAGGTCAATTTTTGAAATATTTTTGTGAGGAATAAGTTAACATAGCAGGTCTGGTTACTCAGTCGTTACATGTCTCCAGGGTAGCCTGGAGCCTCAGCAACCCCAGGGAAAGTAGCCCTCAGAATGTTCTTCAATGTGATTAAGTTGTGTACGCCCAGAGCAATGGGACATGCTGTAGCAACTTGTCAAAACTTGTTAGGATTGTCTGGCAAGATTCATGAAGTGCCTGATTTCACTGTTGGGGTCCTGAGTTTCTGTTACTTATGGCTGGTCACCTCGCAGGTTGGGCCTATGTGGCCAGACCTCCATAAAAACGCCAGGTCCTAAGGCTCAAATGGGCTTCCCTGGACAGAGACATGGAGCACGTCTCTGTAGTTTGCTGCTCGAAAGAAGGCACGTACTATGCGGCCCCAGATAGGGAAAGACACAAAAGCTAGAGCCTTAACTCTCTGGACCCTGCCTGATGTGTTATCTTCTTCTTGCTGCTTTTGCTCTGTATCCTTTCTTGTAATAAACCTTAGCTGTAGGAATAATCTGCTATTGAGTCCTGGCAAATCACTGAGCTTGAGGACCCCCAAAACAATTAAAACCTTTAAAAAAATATATAGTACTTTGGCCTTAAATACTATCACCACCTTGAATCAAGAAAAAATTCTAGCAATGGCCTGACTTTACTACCATGTACCTACCTGGTTTAGCAGGGTGTTTTGTATAGTCAAAAACCAACACGTCAGAAGATGGAGTTTTTGTAGCAATAATGTGAGGATTCTGCGGCATGTAGCGAGCACGGTTCACTTCTCCTTCATGGTTGATTTTGATTTCACATTCAATTTTTCCTGTTACAGAACCAAAGCCGCCAAATTCTAACACAAGAGAAAGAAATTAAATACATACACTTAGGGTTAAAATCCACAAGTCAATTAGTTTAATCAACACAACAGGTTTTACTCTGATGGTATGTAATGTTAACTGAACAGAGAAAGAAAACACAAAAATACGGGTCTGCTTGCAGGTAATTTATTCTCATAGCCCATTTTCCTGGAGGTAATTTATTCTCAACGCCCATATTCTTGGAAAATATTGATAGCTATTTTATGCCAGTTAATTTGGCTCTACCTTGGATGTAAAACAATTTGTTCTGCTTTAAAGATGATTCAGTTATGTAGTAAAATCTCAAGTAACTGCACAATAAACACCCCAACAGCTTCTTAGTTCAAATGTGACTCATTGGGAGCACTGTATTATACTAGCATCTTATTTGAGGTTTCATCAAAACAGGAAAGGTTTAACCACCAGGAGTACGAACATTCCTTGAGTCTAAAAGTAAAAAACATCCTCAAATCCAAAACCCACTCTCACCCAATTCCAACACACATACACACACACACTCTCATATTATGCTGGTTCTGATAAACTTGGCTCAACTGCCAGTGGGCTGCCATAGCTAAAACAAGGGGGCTAACCCCTCCATCTGGTCTGTAAATAAGGCTACAGTCTTTAAAAAACAAAGAATCCTTGGTAAAGTAACAAAGCCTCATAAAAAGTACACTAACTTCTGAGAAACAGCAAGATGTCAGCAAAAAGCGTAACAGTAGAGAACATCTAAGCAGATAACAGCAAACAAGACTTAGCATTTTTGCTCAAAGATAAAAACTTGCATTAGTTGCTGACAAAGTTAGGAGTTTTCAGATTATATTAAATTGCATCTTCCTTGCACGTTACTTAGCTCACCCTATGTCTCAGGTCAGGGATCACTAACTCAAAAGCCTAATGGAGCCAGGCAGGTAACAAGTAAAATATACTGGCTGGGGGCAAATCTAGCTGAAGAAAAACACACTGGAGTCAGTCACTCCTCAGTTCCAGCCAGCTCTTGCTATGTGGGAATGCTCAATGCCCACAACTCTCACGCCTTGATGTAGGCTAGGCATCTAGCCATTCTTCCCTGTGCAAGCACAGCTCACTACTTCAATGTGGCTGAAAATCCCATCCCATTCCACGCACCTCCTCCTCCTCCAACTCTTAGGACATGAGCAATGCCCCCGCTTCTGTCCCAGCACTCTCTTTTGCCATCATGTCAATGAAGTGTTTCAGCTTATAAGACCGCCTTCTTGATCCTACCATCTCCTAACCTCTTCTCAGACCCTGCTCCAAACCTACCCCCCTCTTTGAATATCCCACCTCTGTGGACTCCAGTGGTTCTAACCCTTCTGCTACAAAGATACTCAAGTTTCCCAATTTCTTTAGCTAAAACAACCTGAACAGCTCTCCTTTTTAAGGTTTAGTTTGAACACAGGGTTTGTAGTCTCAAACACAAAAAAATAAAAAGTTGAAAATCACCGTGTTAATCATCATAACAGTACTCATTAAAAAAAGACCATAACTGAAAATAAAAGCCGTTAACCAAACTATTTCAGTCACCGGTTAGAATGCACTACTACGCTGAGCATGTACCTTTGATAATCTGATGCATTCACATATTATGCGCAAAGACTGTTAACCTCAAAGTCCAATAAGTATATATTCCAAGACTAAAGCCATTTAAAATTTTTCTGATTACAATAATTTACAGAAATAATGCGTAAGGTTGACCCTAATGCCAAATATCAGCAAGGTTGCAGGGAAATGGAATGTAAATTGTGACGGTGGTGAACTGGGTAAATTATTTTGAAAAATAGTTTCATTATTATTTTAAGGTGACAATGAATATAACATACAGCCCCGCAATTCCACTATACTAGATAAATTCTCTCACAACTGTACAAAGAGACACGATAAGGATGTTCACTGCAGCACTGCTTTTAAGAGCAAAAAACTAGATATAATCTAACTGTCCCTTGCTTAAAGGAATGGATAAACAGATTTAATTGCAATGGAATACTATATGACCGTTAAAAATGAAATAAACATCTATATGGTATACACACACATAAAAAAAATGTTGAATGAAGAGAGCTGAAACACAGTATTATACATACTCACTACTGTATTAGTAAAAATACAAACTGAAAAGGACACAATAATTTCAGGACAGTGACTAACTATAGAGGAAGGCAGGGAGGATTGGGGTAGTGAGCACTGGAATTTTAGCTTTATTTTCTTTTCAATAAGAAAAAACCAAAAGCGAATATTGGGAAACATTAACCTCTATTAAATCATCTGGAGGTACGAAGAAAAAGTTAACACAGGAGATCTGGTTACCTGTCTCTCCCATCTTTGAAGGACATCGGAGCCATGATTGACCCTTGGCCAACTCCTGGGAACATGGGCCTCAGGATGTTCTTTACATCACTAATAGATTGGTGATTTTGTGGTATACACCTGGAGCAATGGACCATGCTGTACCAGTTTGTCAGGGTTGCTTTTCACGGACATCAAGACTGATAACGTACACCTGGTTTCATTACTGGGGTCCTGCGTTTCAGCTGCCATGGCTAGTTGCCAACAGCATGTGCCTAAGTAACCAGCCCCTCCGCCCCCCGCCAACCTCTATGAAAGCCTCAGACCCTGAGACTCAAATGAGTTTTCCTGGGCAAAAATATCCCATGTGTCCCTGTAGTTCACTGTCAAGACGGCAAGCACAACCTCTGCGGCCTTGGATGAGACTGTGCCAGACCTCCCCGTACTTGCCACTGCCTCTTTTTCCTGCTGTTTTTGTTCTCTATCCTTTGCTATACTAAACTTTAGCCATGACTATAATTTGCTATTGACTCTTCTAAGTCCTTCTGGCAAAATCACCAAACTTGGGGTGGTCACGGGAATATTAAAACGGGGTGTTTGACAGTCAAGGAAAAAAAAGGGGGGGTCCAACAGCTTCCATGATTAACCATAGCACTGCCTCCCATCCCATTCTCCCTTTCAAAAAAAAAATCACCCTTAACTGATTGGTATATACGTGTCCTGATTTTTTTTCCTACACTTACACCAACACTTTTACAAAAATTGGCTATTAAAATTATACATTGGATAAATTTCCGAAATTAGCCTGATGTGCCACAGAAGATATTAGTATGAAATTTTATTTTGTTGTTGAGAATATACACAGCAAAACACAGAACAATTCAACAGTTTCTTCATTGACATTGATTACACTCTTCGAGTTGTGCAACCACTCTTACCCTCTTCTGAGTTGTTCCTCCCCCATTAACATAAACTCACTGCCCCCTAAGGTTCCCATCTAATCTTTCGAGCTGCTGCTGTCACTCTGACTCCATATAGATAATTCTTCAAAGAGTACAATGCTCACGGCAGTTTTTTTAACTAGTTAAGTTAAACTATTGCTCAACTTTAAAATGACTTCAGGGGATATTTTTGATTTAAGGTTTACAGGCAGGGCAAGAGTTTCAGGCATTCATCCACCCTCCGTGGCTCCAACAAGTCTGCAGTCCCTGAGATCTCGAAATTCTGTCCTCCATTTTTCCCCTTTTGATCAGGATCCTTCCATGGAACCTTTGATCAAAATGTTCAGTAAGGGTAGCCGGGCACCATCCAGCTGTTCTGTTCTCATAGCAAAGGCCGCAGCTCTTCTTGAAGGCAATTGGCCACACATTCCATATCCTCCTCCTATTTCTGACTATCCTTCTTCCTTGTTGCTCCAGGTGAATAAACACCAATTGTACCGTGGATGGCCGCTTGCAAACTTTTAAGACTTCAGACACTACACAATGAACTAGGAGGTAGAACAGAAGCTCTAAACATGTTCTTAGGCCAGTTAACCAGGATGACCCATGATACCACGGCCCTAAACCTGCAAACCAAGGAACCAAATCCCACGAGGTGTTTGGCTACACATGGGTATAGTTTCAATCAAGTATATATGCTCAGAAAGAGACATACTCCCTTCAACGCCAATACTGGAAAATGTATGATATACCTACCGCCCTTCTCACTGTCACAGTGGGAAGCATCAAACTGTGCATCATCGTTCGGAATATGTACTCGAGCAACCACCAAATGATTTTGCTCATCAGACGTGTGGGTCCCCAGCACTAGCCAATGAAGAGCATAATCCTTTCCTTCTGGTCTGTTTGAGAGAGAAAAGTAAGTTACACTGATCCTGTAAGAAATCTTCAATTGCTAACAAATCAAGTTCAGTCCTCCCAAAATACACTAAAATTTCTTCAACAAATATATACTGAGCATCAACTACGCACCAGCTCCCCACTCCATTTACCAACTTTATAATCCCCACATGTCCAAATGTAAGGAACTATTCTAGGTACAACATGCTTGCTTCTCTCCTCAAAGAGCCGTGCTCCTCTACCTCCAAGTATCAAGGTAAACACTACCTTTTGTACTGCAGCTTGCTGGGCAAGGCAGGCCCAACTTAGTAAACACAGACACACCTACACAGGGGTCCATTCACCAATCCCCATACTCATAAATCATGACTTCACACCTAAAATCTCTCTTCTGCCCATGTTGCTGTTGTGTGCCATCGAGTCAATTCTGAGTCATAGAGACCATATAGGGCAGAGTAGAACGGCCCCACAGGGTTTCCTAGGCTGTAATATTTCTGTCTTTCTTATTATACTTTCAATGAACCTAGGCTGTAACCTTGACGGAAGCAGATCCTCAAGTGTTTTCTCGCACAGAGCTGCTGGTGGATTTCAACCACCGACCCTGCAGTTAGCAGCTTAGTGCTTAACCGTTGTACCACCAGGGTTCCTCCTCCTACCCATAAAAAAAAAAACATAGTCCCATTTTAATACACAAGATGTTTCTGATTTCCCAATAAGAGCCAACAAGGTAGAATGGAAAGAATAAAGAGTCAGAAAAGTTGGGTTTAAATCCTGGCTCAAACTAGAATTAGTTATATGCAATTACTTAAAAAACTTCCCTGTGGGCCTCAGTTTCTTCACCTAAAAAATAGCTTATAAGTACAAATGACTTGATGCTGAAACCCCTTATTTATGTTTATGGTGCTTAAAGTTTATGAAATTTCTTTCTCAGATTTTACCGAGGGGTCTTTGTTACCTCATTCTGTGATAACTCAGGCTGAGGCTGAAGAACCTGCTAATACCTCCTGGTATCTTGGTCCAGATAGTAATTTGGCATCTTGACATGTTAACAATGTTTTTCACCTGTGGTCCATGGTCCCACCTCAGTGAGGAGGGCTGAGGAGTAGGGCTCTGGGCCCCAACACCAGACAAGCTAGGCCATTTATCTGTTTACATTTCTAAGTTTCAGTTGTACAAAGGATTCACTGATTAAAAAAAGGTCTGAAGGTTACTTGTAGGCATGTAGTTTAGTTAATAACTACAGGAACACAAGAGGAAATTTAACCAAATTAAGATTTGCTTTAAGGTAAAAAAAACCACCACACACATACAACTCTAAGAACTGAACAGCACACCCATGGCTAAGCAACAGCAACCTGTTTGGAAAAAGCCTTGAGTCTTAGCCGATGCATGCTCAGTGGACCAAAAATATGATGTGTCTCTCAGAAAGGTAACCCCATCTTAGATGGCCTCAATATAAAGGGAGCGAGAACGTGTGCATGAGCGAGCAAGCAAGCGGGCAGACAACGGGCGCTCGCGCTGATTTTTAACTGGTAAAACCACTTAGGAAATTAAGCCCTAGGCAATGTATTTTAGGAGGGATTAGACAAAATGAAACATTTGCAGGGAATAGTGGCTTGAAATGAAAGGAAACTTAAACAAATCCCATGAGAAACATCTGAAAAACAAAACCAGGAATGCTTGAAAGAAAGGAGGCATCACAGCAACACTAGGGCTAATATAAGGGAAGCGGCTTTATGAGTGTGCGTGTGTGTGGGTTTAAGCAGTAAAACTAAGCCCAAGAGGTAGAAGTTACAGGTAGACACATCAGTTTGTCATAAGAATGTTCTAAAGAGCACTGTCCCAAAATGGACTGGAGGATCTTAAAAATTCCTCAACTCCAAAATTCAACTGGTCCCTTTTCCTCTGCCTCAATCATGTAAGGATTTTTCTTTAATACAAATCCTTTCACCTCCATCGTTAAAATACAAGCCTACTTTCCTAAACCAATCAATATGAAACTATTTTCCTCCAAGCTGGAGGCACCGAAAGGCTGCAGAAGCACTAACAGTAAAAGAAAGTGCTTGTCCCTTTTCAGTGCCAGAATCCTTTGGCCCAGTAACTCCCCTGCTAGGAAATTTACCCCCCAGTCACACGACTGTGTCCTATTACAATATTATTCTTGGGCAGCATTGTTTGTAGTAGTAAAAGACTAAAAACAACCTAAATGTCCATCAATAAGGAACCGGCCAACATAAATTATACCAGGTCCATAAACAGAATTCTATGTAGCCCTTAAAAAGAATGAAGCATATCTAAGCATGTGGATAGGAATGGCTCCAACATACAGTCAATTAAATGACAAGTGAACAACTTGCCACAATAAAAAATGGTGGAGCTGAGACATGTATGTACTTCTGTAAGCTGGCAGGACAGGTAAGAAATTGAAAACAATTTAACTGCTCTTGGGAAGGGAACTGGAAGAACAGGGAATGTGGACTTATTTTTCACTACGCACTTTTTCTTAAAATTTTATTTTGTTGTTGAGAATATACACAGCAAAACACACACCAATTCAAGAGTTTCCACATGTGACACAGGTTATATTCTTGAGTTGTGCAACCCTTTTCACCTTTCTTTTCTGAGTTGTTCTTCTACCATTAACACAAACTCTCTGCCCCGCAAGGTTCCTATCTTTCAAGTTGCTGTTGTCACTTTGATCCCATATAATAGTTCTTAAAAGAGCATAATGCTCAAGGCAGAAATTTTTTACTAGTTAAGCTAAGCTATTATTTGGTTTTAAGAAGACTTCAGGAGATAGTTTTGGTTTAAAAATTATCTCAGAGCAATAGTTCCAAGGGTTCATCCAGCCTTCACGGATTTGAAAGATTACTAAGCTTTTTAGGTAGAAAATTAAGACAGTCTCAGTACATTTATGATGTATGTATTAAGAAATACCAACAATCCACCAGTTTTTAAAAACCATTTCTTAGAAATATTTAAATATTACATAACTCAATTTTAAGAACAGCTCAAAAAGTTCAAGTAATCGTAAGGAAGCTTCTTGTACGTAGGCAGAATCAACTCCCGCAAAAGAAAAAAAAAAAAAAAAACAAACCTGTTGCCATTGAGTCGACTTCCACTCACAGTGAGTGACCCTACAGAACAGAGCAGAACTGCCCCACAAGGTTTTCAAGGCTGTAATCTTTATGGGAGCAGACTGCTACATCTTTCTCCTGTGGAGTGGCTGGTGGGTTTGAATCACCAACCTTTTGGTTAGCAGTTGAGTGCTTAACTACTGCGTCCCCAGGGCTCTTTATGTAGGCAGGAGGACCTACGAAATGGAGTAGGGTCCAGTTCCTCAAACAGCCAGGTAGTAAGATGGTAGCAGACATTGACATTCCCCCTCCCTTCACACCCCAAACAGAATCCTGCAAAGCACCACACACCAGTGCTCAACAGCTAAAATGTAGGCTGGCTGGAATTTTCTTGCATTCTCAGGGCCACTGCCCGGCCCACAACCATATCCCACAACTTCTTTGTATGCAAAGAACGCTATGGAATATGTAATTTAAAAAAAAAAGCATTTTCTCTTAAGTTCCTATGTGCTAATAGTAAAAGCAATAAGTCTGGGCTAAGAGGAACACACAGATTATTGCTAAAAAAAAATATAAGCAAAACACATTACAGGTAACATTTAACAGTTACCACCTAGTTTGTGCCAGAGGCTTTACCTCCAGTGTAGGCAGTCGGCACTATTGGCATCTCCACTCACAGACACCTTGGGCAGGTAGGGATTACAAACTAACAACTTGGCCCAGGCCACAAGGCTACCTGGAAGCAGGGGCAGGATTTGAACCCAGATCTCTGGCCTTAAAGCCCCTGTTTTCTCCTATTATGTTAGAGTAAGTCAAGAAATTCAAGAGGAAGTAAGTTGCTGAAAAGTTTTAAATTTGCTTAACAGGAAGATAGAGAGAGTCAAATTCACAGGATGCTCCAATCCAGCACCTGCGTATCTTTAAAGTATATGATGGTCACTCTATTTTAAAAATCTGTTCAAAGGCAGCTACAACTGCCAACGTTTAGAAGTCTCTATTATTTGGTTCGTGGCTACTCTTCCCTTATCTGTACATTTACACTCAGATTTTCAGGGGCACCGATGGATGCCCCTACCTGTGTGGAGCTCAATGTTTGCATATGGGAAATGTAGTTCTTATAGAAGTAAATTAATTTTAGATAAAATCATAACCTTTCAAAAATCTTCTTTCTAGGTTAGAATTTGATTAGATGTTCACTGAATTATATGCTCACAATATCCAAAGCCAATACAATTTTAAAAATATGTACATAGCCACGTTCCTGACAGAAATGGGGTTGAGTGAGGGTGTCTAGCGCAGGGGCTGCCTGAACTCTGGAGCCAGCCAGTTTTCTGAGTTTTTACATCTACTCCGGCACTTACCAGCTGCATGATCTCGGACGTATCACTTAAGCGCTCAGCCTCAGTTTTCTGATCAGCAAACGGAGATGATAAAAAGTGCCTATATCATAGTATTGCTGTGAGGATTACACCAAATAATAGGACATAAAACTCTTCAGATGCGACAGGCCCTGTTCTAGGTGCTCAGTAAGTGTCAGCGATTATTACCGATACCACTTGCCGTCGAGTGGATTCCGACTCATAGCAACCCTGTAGGACAGTGGAGAACTGCACCAAAGGGTTTCTAACGCTATAATCTTTACAGAAGCAGATTACCACGTCTTTCTCCCTAGGAAAGGCTGGTGGGTTTGAACCGTTGACCTTCCGGTTAGCAGCTGAGTGCTTTAACCACTGCTCACCAGGGCTCCCTATCAGCAATTATTACTCAGACAAATATAAGAACTAGCTGAAACGACCACTCTTATGAAGACTAATAGCAATCTCAAAGTGTATTTCACACTATAAGCCAGTAACAACACCCTTTCTTTGGTGGACTGTTGCCAAATTCTTTTTTCCTTTGCCAATTAAAAGGTATTTGTCTTGAGTGCCGGTTACATGGTGTGTTCACTTTGTAAAAATTTATCAAGCCATATGCTTCCAATCTGTGTGCTTTTTCTGTACATATGCCATTTTTCAATAAAATTTTACAGAAATGCACTAGTCTGAGGCCCAGATACTGCTCTCTATATAAACCCAAGAAATGTCAAATGCCTTGTGTTTCCTATAAACATTATTAATGTCAACAGATTCTTTCTCCCTTTTCAATGGCACATTTATACATCAGAAATTATCCCATAAATCACTTCAATTTTGAAAATACAACCTATCACCTCATTCAAGGGCCAATTCATTACCTCTTATGTTCTGTGTGTAAAACGCCAAAACTAGGAAATTCATGAGGACAGTTAAATTTATGCAAAATAAAAGTTGCCAGAAACCCTTACTTAGTCACTTCAGGAAGCCACTGAACCGTAAGACTCGGCCACTGAAGAGCATGGGTCATAACCAGGTCATACAGAAACGGTGTATTCTTCTTCCAGATTTTATATTCTTCATTGATGACACGCTCCTCCACAGTATCTTCGAACACTGCAATTTGGAGAAAGCCCACAGGATTAAGCTGAGAGACGACACTCAGAATCTGCACCCAGCTACTGGAGGTCGCCCCGAGATGGCCACACCTAACCTACTCTTTCCCTCCTCTCTCGAATTTGGACACGAACAACAAACTGCTCCTCCGGAACGTGGGGAAAATATTAACACCAAGCAGCTTATTTTTCGCACTGTGAGATCAGTATCTCCTGCGTCCACAGATCTCGGTAATTACACGGCCATCAAACTGCCGCTGACCTTAGAGATTGTTTGGTCTCTTACAGCTGCTCGCACCTGTGTAAAAAAGACGACCCGGATCCCGATCCGCTCGGACAGACAAATGCACTCGGAACGGACAACCATCAGCCCCTGCCCTCCGGCCCCCGCCCCGCTAGGCCCCGCTCCCACGACGCCCGCGTGGACAGCCATAGGCCCGCCCGCTCCCGAAGCCCGCCGACCAGGGCCGCGACCCGAGGCGGCCGCCGCGCGCGCGTGGAGCGAGCCGCCGTTCCCGCGCCGAGGACGCCGGAGGGAGCGCCTCGGCCGGGGGCCCACCCCTGGGCCCCGCGCCCGGCTCCGGAAGTGCTCGGCGCCCTCAGCGCTGCGGCCCGTCCCGCGCAGGCCCCTCGAGGCGCGCGCCCCACCTCGCGCCGGCCCCGCCCCCGCTCCGCACGCCGATTCGCGCCTTTCACCGGCGCGTGCCGCGGCCTGGCTCGCCCGCCGCCCCCCGCAGCCCGGCGCGCGCCGCCCCGCAGGGCCTCTTACTCTCTTTACTCGCCATCTTGCGTCGGGTCGTTCGCCCCTCGCCGCGGCCTCGGACTCCCCTCACTAGCCAAGTGCAGCTCGACCGCAGACGCTCCTGCCTTTCCCAGGCGCGTCACGCACTTCGAGCTCTCGAAGCCTGAGCTCCGGCCTGCCGCCTGGGTCCTCCCCAGACGCCGCGTTCTTCTTTCCTGCCTCCTCACGCTCGCAGGTACCGAGGTCTGAGGCGCTCTTCTCTCTCTCTCCAAACTTGGAACGAGACTTTTCAACCCGCGCCTCTCAGCCCGCCCAGGCAGCTGAGCGCAGGCGCACCCGCTCTGGGAAAAGTGAGAGGCGGCGGAGAGGCGGTCCTGGGAGCCAACGGCTCCTCCGTCTCGACCAATGGCGTGAGGCGGGCGGGTCTCGCGCGGCGTTCGGGGGCAGGCTTCTGGGGGTGGGCGGGGCGCTCCGCGGCAGGAAGTTGGCGAGGCGCAGGCGCCAGGCCTCGCCCGGCACTCCCAGGGCCGGCCGCGGGGGCGGATGGGGGCGAGGGGGCAGGGCGAATGGAGGCGCGGCGTGCCGGGCTGCGCGGGGGCTGTGAGCCTTGGGGCAGCGAGCCCTGGGGCCGCGGGGCGTGGTTGTTTGAAGCGGCGGCTGGGGGGGGGCGGGGAGGCGGGAGGCGGGAGAGGGGGGCAGGGAGCTTGAGGACCTTAGCGAAGCCAAGGCCCGAGGGAAAGAGGAATTCAGAGACTCAGGGTCGTAGTCTTAGGGAGTGTTTTCTGTTCTCGAGAAATTAGTGCACTCTCAAAAACCTCCCCAGTAGTCATCCCCTTGCAATTCTGTGCACCCCGAAAGGCTCCCCTTCAGCAGGGCCTGGCCTTTCCTGGAGCCGGCGGCGGACCCAGGCGGGCTGCGGTGGGCTTTGTGGGCGTCGAAGGGGCCTTTGGGAGAGGCCCCGGGCGTTTTCTGACTGCAGGGCCGCCAGGCCGCCCTGTTAGGCTGAACGTGCGGCCTGCGATGACACAGGCAGCCGAAACGGTGCCAAAGGAGCCAAGGCCGACTGGAATAAAGTGTTCGTTTGTTTGCACGTTTAAGTCTTTAAGTGCGGCCTCCTTGCACTGCAGGGGCCTCGGGCCCAGCCCCGCACCCTGCCGAGCCACTTTTCTTGCCTGCAGGGGTCCCGGGGCGACCTCACCTCAACCGGCTGGAACCGGGAGAGCTGGAATGAGCTGGCCCAGCTCCCCTGAATCCCGACGCGGGAATTTGGTAGTCCGAGGACTGTGTGGGGATGAGAACGCGGGCTGGAAAGCCGAAAGGGGAAGCTAGAGGCGAAAATCAGGGCCCGAAGCCGAAGTCGAGGGGCCGGGTGGGGGAGGCGGCTGAGGGACTGACAGGCAAAGAGAACTGCAGTCCCCCTTCAAGAGTATCTTCGGAGCACTGGTTGCCTTGACAACTTTCCAAATGCCTTCACGCGGGTGACCGCGGCGACGCTCGCATGAGACAGTGCAAGTGCTGGGGTGATGCTCAATTTTGTGATCGTAGAAGAAACCCAGAAATCACTCAAGTCGGTGGCAGAGCCACTCCTGTTACCTTATATAGAAATTTACTGTCCGGTGTTTTGGGTTGACTATACAATTCATTAATAAATCGCCCTCTGTCCGCGTCAGGCACAGGAATCTTTTCTTGCCTGAGGTGATGGCTGGAGAGGGAAGAGGATTGGAAGGTACTTTAAGCAGTACAGCCCTCACATTCTAGAACCCAGATCCGGCGAACTTTGTCTCCAAAGGGCCCGATAGTAAACATTTTAGGCATTGCAGGCATTTATATATGAGTCGCCATCGACTCGACCGTAAGGCGTTTGGTATTTTGGTTTGTAAACCCTGTTGCCATAGTGGTTAACAGTTCGGCTGCTAACCAGAAGGTCGGCAGTTCGAATCCACCAAGCACTCCTTGGAAATCCTATAGGGCAGTTCTACCCCGTCCTATAGAATCGCTCTGAGTCCGAATCCACTCCATGGCAGTGAGTTTGGTTTTTTGTTTTTTGGTTTACTCAGCTCTGCCGTTGTTGTTGCACTAAAGCAGCCATAAACAATGCGAATGAACCTGGCTATTCCAATAAAACTTTATAGACACTGACATTTGAATTTTATAAAGTTTTCACGTCACAAAATATTCTTCTTTCGTTTTGTTGTTCCCCAATCGCTTAAAAATATTCATAGTTCCTGGCCATACAAAAACAGGCGGCGGGTTAGCTTTGGCTCGCTGACTTTGCTCTGGAATAATTGGGTATTACTGCCTCAATGCGAACCTTCTCGTCTGTACAGCAAGAAAAGGCTTGGCAGAGATTTCCAGTCTCCCATTAAAATAACTTACTCATTTCTAATGGGTAGGCATGATTTCCCAAACCTTTTTTTTTTTTAATTAAATGTTTACAGGGTTGAAAGACAAGAAATCTTCCCAGATGATAGGGCTTTAAAATCTTTATACTGCCTACCTCACCGAGGGTCAGAGAAGGGACTGTGGAACCAATAAGTTAGAAGTTTCTGAAAATATTCACCCAGTTGTTGTTAGTTGCCGTCAAGTCAGCGCAGGCAGTAGTCGTAAGTTTAATCGGGAAGTGTGCACGACATAGTTGTTAGCTTTGGATTTTGCTGGGGTTTTTTTTGTTTGTGTTGTTAAATTGGATGTGTCAATTCATTTCTCTCTCTCTCTCTCTCTTTTTAATATTTTTCCCATCAGGTACTTTTAGCACAAAAAATGTGATACCAATTTTCTCTTTTGAATTGCTGGACTGTTCATTTTTGTTTTGCCTTTCTCCCCAGCCACTTTGCTCTGATCCTGATCTTTTCTCCCGCTGTTACTGTGGTAGTGTTTTTGTCTCTTTGGTACTCAGCTAGAGCTGTTAATTAAAACAGAAGCAGGTGCACACACAAGGTGAGGAGGGTCTTACTTCAGAGAGCCCTTGCCTCAAAATTGCTAAGTGTTAACTACCACTTTCTCCAGGCCGCCCCAACGGTGTTCCACGGAGAACTACACGTGTACATAAACTGAAACAAGTTGTACACCAAACTGTGATTTGCTCTGGGGTTTTATATTTTCTTTTTTTTTTAAATATGCAGATCACCCTCAATTGATTTCATGATCGTAATCAGTCTCAACTTGAAGTGCACAAAAACACTCGGTATATTTTTGAAATCTTTAGCTTTCTCTGACCACCTTTTATAAAATAGCAACACTCCCCACCTGGCCCCACCCATGCTCACTCTGTAGCCCCATTCCTCTATTTTATTTTTTTCATAGCAGTTATCACCACCTGACAGAGGTTTGTTCTAGGCTATCTCCCCTACCCTAGAATGTAAATGTGAGGGTGTGGCCTTTGTTTTGTTAAATCCCCAGCACCTGAACCAGCGCTGTGCAGCTGAGGAAGCTGATGGGGGAGTCTGAGAGTCTGAAATTTCTGGCCAAGGTCACATAGCTACTGAGTGTTGGAGTTGAAATTGGAATCCAGTCAGTCTTAAATAAAGACAACAAGCTTATTGAGAACTGATTGTATGTTCTAGAATGAACTGTTTGCTAAAAGGAAAAAGAGAGGGAGCGAGAGAAAGAATACCCATTATTTCTCATTAGCAACCCCGTCTCACTAGTTTTTTGTGAAAATCTTAGCCATTCACAAATATTTTTCCCAACACAAGCAGTGTGCTGGGAACTGGGGCACATGGATGAACAAGACATACAGAGATCCCGCTTTCTTATACATTCCTTTATTGCTTGTTTTTCTTATTACAAAAGCAAATCTCATTACAAAAAAATCTGCAAATTTAACATGCAAAAGAGGAATGTAACAAATACCAATTTTGTTTCTGGTCATATTGTTTTCATCCAAATCATCAGGAGCTAAAGAAAATACGCTAAAATATTAATAGCCATCGTCTCCTGGTACCGGTAATATGGATAATGGTTATTTTATTTTTCATATATTGCTCTATTTTAAAAATTTCTCCAGTAGACAACATTACTCCTGTAAACAGGAAAAAAAAAAAGAACAACACCCCACACATTTTAGGAAAAAATATTTGACTAAATGGTAGAAGAGTAATGCAGACAAATGAAAAGAATTATCTTAGTGTGATAGAATTCTAGGTAATTTTCTTAAAATATTGTTTAATTGTGTGAGGGAGTTAAAGGAAAATTATTATAATAGAAAACTTACTGTACTTGTTTGAGCTTGTACTTTGTTTTCATTTGGTATTATATTTTTATTAGGTAAACTGAAGTAATTGTTTTATACTTATAAATGTGTTAATATTTAACCTTCGTGGGGTGTCTGTCTGGATTCAAAAAGACCAACGTACGATGTTGTGCTAGCTACTTATGTTAAGCAACACAAGGTCCTCATTGGTGACAGTGAATAAAGGAAATGACCTAGACCAGAATCGCTGGGGCTTAGACTTAGAATAGTAAATAAATATTTGTCCAACGAAAAATAATGAATAAGAAAGTCCTTCTGGGCTGGTCCCAATCCACAAGCGATGATGGGAAGGCTTCCTGTGGACAACCTTATTTCAGAAAAATTGCTCTGAGTATCCCATCCCAAGCACGTGGTTCTTTTATTCAAAGATTTAGTATACACTGCATTCATTGTAATTTACAACTGAAGGCCTTTCCTGACGTTCAGGAGAGTGAAAGTTTTTTGTCCTTGCTGGCAACCATCCATTCTCCCTTCTCCAGTGAACGGCATGCTAAATTTCTTGTCAGTGGGTTACTCTTAACAGACTGGATAGTTTGGCAGGACTGTCCATCAGGATGGCCTGCTCTCCTCCAGCCAATGGATGGGCACATGACCCCAGCGGGGACAATCAGCCATGTCCTTCCTGGAATGTGGATGCCCTAGATTCTTGCAGGTAAAGCATTCTGAAGGGATGCTTCCTGGATATCTGGATGAACTCTGATTCCCAAATCTTCTCCTTGGATTCTGTGAGCTCCTTATATCCTTCCATAGATTCCCTTTTTTGCTTAAATTAGTTAGCCTGAGCCCACTTGTTGCTTGCAACCAAGAACTCAATATTCACCTAATTTTAACCACTCCACTCATGTCCGGGATTCAGCCACAGATTCTCCTGAGTAAGGAAGATGACCTTTGTACTTGATGAAGAAATAGATAAAATACTTAAAATTTTGTTTGGAATTGTGTAAAAGTTAAAACATTCAGGAAAACAGAAGTCATGTTTCAAATAGAGCATATTTAACACAGGGAATTGTGTACGTGGGTATTTGAACGCTGATAGAGGAGATAACCCAGATGTTTGTCACTGCTGCGCAGTCTCCCAGGGTTGATACTATTCATAACTGCAGGAAGCAGCTAGCACACCTAGAGCTAGGAGAACCAATGTATGGAAGTGAGGTGATCAGAACCTCTCTTTGAGCTTGGAGGAGGGGTGCTGTGAGGGCTGGCTTTGGGACTTCCGATGGAGGTGCTCCACACAGCCAGTGCTCAGATGGCCATGGGGTGGACTACTGGGCTCATGCTCAACCCATCAAGGCAGGCGAGGCTGGTGGGTGCTGGTTGGTGCCTCTGTCCCGGCATGGTCCTAGAGTGCTGGGGAAGCTGGAGGCTGTAGCCATGGGGGGATGGTGATGGCAACTGGTAGCAAGAAGTCCCTTCTCCCTCCCCCCCCCCGATTTTCAGATAGCACTCCCCTCTCCCCACCATTGTCAAAACCCAACAGGAAGACACCCAGCCCAGGAGTCTGGAAAAAGCAGTTTGCAGAGTCCCAGCCCTAGCATCGCAAGAAAAAAAAAAAACATGCTGTTGAGTTGAATCTGACTCATAGTGACCCTATACGACAGAATAGAACTGTCCCTCATAGGGTTTCCAAAGAGCACCTGGTGGATTTGAACTGCCGACCTTTTGGTTAGCAGCCGAACTCTTTTTTTTAATTGTATTTAGATGAAGGTTTACAGAATAAACTAGTTTCTCATCAAACAGTTAGTACACACATTGTTTTTACAACATTGGTTAACAACCCCATGACATGTTAACACCCTCCCTTCTCAACCCTGGATTCTCTAGTACCAGCTTTCCTGTTCCCTCCTGCTTTCCAGTCCCTGCCCCAGGGCTGGTGTGCCCCTTTAGCCTTGTTTTGTTCCATGGGCCTGTTCAGTCTTTGGCTAGCAGCCAAGCTCTTAACCACTATACCACCACAGTAGCTCGGAGCTAAGAGACAACAGGTAAATAACCACAACAAGAACATGTTTCAGTTTTAAGAGGATCAGTGATGGTTGTTGGAAATAGAATTCTCTAGTAGATTGGAAATTTTCTGTCTATCTGTGGTTGAATGTAAATTACATCATTAGTGTACATTATGCTGAAAGACTTAAGGGCACACATTTCAAACCTAGAACAAGTTCTCTGACCCTTAGTGATGGCATATGGATGTATCAGTTGGAAAATTAGTCTTTTCATACATATTTATGAGGTGTGGTAGATATAGCAAGATTGTTCAGTTTGATTATTACCAAAAGGGAACCAGCATTGATATAAAGCTATCTTAGTCATCTAAAGGTCTGTAATTATAAGGTCATTTACAGATTCCTATTGAGAATTGTTTTTCAAAATATTTCAGAAGAGAACACCAAAGACACAAGGTAATTATGAGCCCAAGAGACAGAAAGGGACACATAAACCAGAGACTACATTAGCCTGAGACCAGAAGAACTAGATGGTGCCTGGCTACAACCAAGGACTGCCCTGACAGGGAACACAACAGAGAACCCCTGAGGGAGCAGGAGAGCAGTGGGATGCAGACCCCAAATTCTCGTAAAAAGACCAGACTTAATGGTCTGACTGAGACTAGAGGGACCCCGGAGGTCATGGTCCTTCTGTTAGTCCAAGACAGGAACCATTCCCAAAGCCAACTCTTCAGACAGGGATTGGACTGGACTATGGGATTGAAAATGATACTGGTGAAGAGTAAGCTTCTTGAATCAAGTAGACACATGAGACTATGTGGGCAGCTCCGGTCTGGAGGTGAGATGAGAGGGCCGAGGGGGTCAGAAGCTGACAGAATGGACACAAAAAGAGAGAGTGGAGGGAAGGAGTGTGCTGTCTCATTAGGGGGAGAGCAACTAGGTGTATATAGCAAGGTGTATATAAATTTTTGTATGAGAGACTGACTTGATTTGTAAACTTTCACTTAAAGCACAATAAAAATTTTAAAAAATGTATTTCAGAAGAAAAACCAGAGAAATTCATTTTATCATTGAGAAAATACTTTATACTCTCACATAAGAGAAATTACATGCTTCAAATGTATAGGTAGATTAAGCCAAGAGATTTTTATTGGAAAGTTTGCACAATTAGCAATCTTTTGAGATTACTTCATAGAAGTAGAAATTGTTATAGTAGTAGTGAAACAGAATGTTAGATGAAAAATGCCTCTATGAATGTGCGTAGCAGCTTTATTTGTGAGAGTCCAAAACTGAGATCAGCCCAGATGTCCTTCAGAGGGTGAAGGGTTAAACAAACCATGGTACATCCATACCAAGGAATTTTACTCAGTGAGAAAATGGACTGACTATTCACACACACGACAACTTATGAATCTCTAGGGAATTATAATGATCAAAAAAAGCCAATCCCGAAAGATTACATATGGTAAGATTCCATTTATAGAACATTTTTGAAATTTCAAAATTATAAAGTGAAAATCAGATTAGTGGTTGTCAGGGCTTAGGGAAGAGGTGAGGAAGGGAGGTGGGTGTGGTTATAAAGGGACAAGATGAGGGATCCTGGTGGTGAACTATTCGTTATCTTGACTGGACCTACACATGTGGTAAAATTGCGTAGAACTAAACACATACACACACACAGAGTACAAGTTAAACGGGAAATCTGAATAGCATTAGTGGATTGTACCAATGACAACATTCTGGTTGTGATATTATACTATGATTTTGAAAGATGTTACCATTGGGGGAAACTGGGCAAAGTGCACACAGGATCTCTCTGTAATATTTCTTACAACTGCACATGAATCTACAATTAGCACAATAAAAAATCCAATTAAAAATGCATCTATGGTCTGCAGCAACAACAACAAAAAAAACCTTAGTGATGCTTTTAATCTTGGTCCACTTATTAATTGAGATAATAAAATAGCTCCAGTATGGGTGCTTTTTTTTTTTAATTTATGGACAATTTCAAAACATATGCAAAAGAAAATAGTGGAAGGAGCCCCCATGTACCCATCATCCGGCTCCAATAATTTTCAGGTGCTAGCCAAACGTGTTTCATCTACAGCCCCATCCTCTCCTCTCATCCCTCATTACTTTGGTGAAAATATCAGATATATTATTTCATCTGCAAGTATTCCTATACGCATCTTTAAAAGATAAGGACTCCCTTTTAAATTGAAAATAACTACGATAAATTCTCACTCACAAAAAATGTAACAGTTCCTCGATATCAATCTCCAGATAGCGTTTACATCTCTCAATTTTACTTATCGAGGGGAGATACACTATTTATATAGCCACTGTGTCCCATGTTCCCTACAGATAGTCATACATGTTTGATGATGGTGTTCAATGAGTCAAGCAGAGGTACTAGAGAATTAGATTAAAAAATGTCAGCACACCAGAAGATAAGCTAGATAACTGGAATCTTCTAAAAATTAAACACTTAGGCTCATCAAAAGGCGTCACCAAAAGAGTAAAAAGAGAACCT
Source organism: Loxodonta africana (assembly GCF_030014295.1). Classification (NCBI taxonomy): domain Eukaryota; kingdom Metazoa; phylum Chordata; class Mammalia; order Proboscidea; family Elephantidae; genus Loxodonta; species Loxodonta africana. Next base: position 18,336,394 of record NC_087369.1, read on the forward strand.
ACAGACTGGGAAAAAAAATTTGGCCATGGCACATCCGACAAAGGTCTTATGTCTAAAATCTACAGGAAAATCTAACACCTCTACAACAAAAAGATAAATAATCCAATTTAAAAATGGACAAAGGAAATGAAGAAACACTTCACCAAAGAAGACATTTAGGCGGCTAACAGACACACGAGGAAATCCTCACAATCACTAGCCATTAGAGAAATGCAAATCAAAACCACAATGAGATACCATCTCACCCCAGCATTACTGGCACGAATTAAAAAAAAAAAAACAGAAAATAACAAATGGTGGAGAAGCTGCAGGGAGATTGGAATTCTTATGTACTCCTGATGGGAATGCAAAATGGTACAACCATTTTGAACAGTAATATGGCACTTCCTTTGAAGGCTAGAAATAGAAATACCATATGATCCAGCAATCCACTCCTAGGAATATATCCTAGAGAAATAAGAGCCATCACATGAATAGACATATGCATACCGATATTCATAGTGGCATTGATCACAATAGCAAAAAGATGGAAACAACCTAGATGCCCATCAACAGATGAATGGATAAACAAACCATGGTGCATACACACAGTGGAGTACTAATGAACAGTGAAGAACAATGATGAGTCTGCAAAGCATCTCACAGCGTGGACAAATCTGGAGGGCATTATGCTGAGTGAAATAAGTCAATACAAAAGGACAAATATTGTATGAGAACACTACTATAAAAACTGGTGAGGTTTACACACAAAAAGAAACAATCTTCGATAGTTACAAGGGAGGGGAAGAGTGGGGAGGGAAAAACACTGTGGACAATAGATAAGTTGTAACTTTGTTGAAGGCTAACACAGTACATAATACTGGGGAGGCCAGCACAACTTGTCCAAGGCAAGGTCTTGGAAGATCCGTAGACATATCCATACTCCCTGAGGGACTGAATTATGGGCTTAGGGCTGTGGGGACCATGGTCTCAGGGAACATCTAGCTCAATTGGCAAAACATAGTTTATAAAGAAAATATTCTACATTCTACTTTGGTGAGTAGCGTCTGGGGTCTTAAAAGCTTGTGAGCAGCCATCTAAGATACTCCACTGGTCTCACGCCTTTGGGAGCAAGGGAAAATGAAGAAAACCAAAGACACAGGGAAAAATTAGTCCAAAGGACTAATGAACCACAACTAGCACAGCCTCCATCAGACTGAGTCCAGCACAACTGGGTGGTGCCCAGCTACCACCACTGACTACTCTGACAGGGATCACAATAAAGGGTCCTTGGACAGAGCTGGAGAAAAATGTAGAACAAAATTCTATCTCAAAAAGAACGACCAGACTTGCTGGACTGACAGAGACTGGAGGAACCCTGAGTGTATGCCCCCTGGACACCCTTTTAGCTCAGTAATGAAGTCACTCCTGAGGTTCACCCTTCAGCTAAAGCTTAGACACTCCCATTAAAAAAAAAAAGACTAAAGGGGCACACCAGCCCAGGGGCAAGGACTAGAAGGCAGGAGGGGACAGGGTAGCTGGTAATAGGGAACCCAAGGTCAAGAAGGGAGAGTGTTGACATGTCGTAGGTCTGGGAACCAATGTCACAAAACGATATGTGTACTAACTGTTTAATGAGAAGCTAGTTCTGTAAGCCTTCATCTTAAAGTACAATAATTATAATAATAAAACACGTCAGCAATCGTCCTAAAGTATATCATAAGGCTCTTTAAGTTACTTGTAAATGTATTAAAAGGGTTCTGTAGGGTCACTATGGAAACCCTGGTGGTGTAGTGGTTAAGTGCTACGGCTGCTAACCAAAGGGTCAGCAGTTCAAATCCACCAGGCGCTCCTTGGAATCTCTATGTGGCAGTTCTACTCTATCCTATAGGGTCGCTATGAGTCGGAATCGACTCAACGGCACTGGGTATAGGGTCACTATGAACTGGAATCGACTGGACGGCAGTGGGTTTGGTTTTGGTTTTGGATGGTTCTTAAGGAATCACTTAATTCCTAAAAAGTCAGGGCAATTTGAATTGATGGAGCCCTGACCTTATGTAATATAATGTAAATATACGTTAACTAATATTTAGTATGGGAGTTAGTATTTCTTTTCTAGGGAGTTACTCTTAACGCTAAATATTTTTGCTTACGTTATATTAATTGTTCTATTTTAGTTAAGAAAAATTAGCCCTGCCGCATGTACCACTTCACCTTCATTATAGAAAGGAATACACCCGTTGCCATTGAGTCGATTCTGACTCATAGAGACCCTATAGGACAGAGTAGAACTGCCCCACAGAGTTTCCAAGGAGCGCCTGGGGGATTTGAGCTGCTGATCTTTTCGGTAGCAGCCAAAGCACTTAACCATCATGCCACCAGGGTTTCCAATAGAAAGGACTGGTGAATATGTATTTAAATTGCTTAAAGCACTGGCTTTTAAATTTTTCTTGGCTACAACCTAAAGTAACACATACATTTTACATATCTGTGTGTGTGTGAATACATACATATATATATATACATTCACACACACACATATGCGTGATACTGAAACAAAATTTCCGCAAAGTAGTGCCTACCCTTACTGTGTGCAGTACCCTCTTTTCTGATCGGTTCTGTTCTATTTCATTTAAAAAAGATGCTGGTCGTGACCCTCTAAATTGATTTCACTAATGGACCAAGAACTGTAGTGTGAATAACCTGGCTTCGAGAGCTCCGGATGAAATGTGCAGTGAATAGACCAAATTATCACATGTAATGATAAAAATGCATTCAAAGAAGATTTTTGCCCCTCCACTTCTGAATAAATTCAAAAAATTAAATTGACACACCATAGACTATTTCTGGGGAGTGAAATTGAGAGAGCCTTTTTTAAAAATCTTCAAGATTGTTTAAAAGAAATTTTTCCTTTTTTTTATAGTAAATATATAGGCAACCCAACATTTTGCACTTCAACAATGTTCACATATATAGTTCAGTGTGATTTTTTTAATTGTTTTTAAAAATATAGATTAACACAGTATTTGTCAATATAACATTGTAAAAAATTTTTTTCTATGGTTTATTTATTTTGCTTTTTACTGTTTGAAATATGCACAGCAATACATACACCAATTCAACAGTTTCTACATGTACAGTTTAATGACATTGATTACATTCTTCCCGTTGTGCAAACATTCTTGTCCTACATTTCTGAGTTGTTCTCCCTTCATTAACATATACTCACTGCCCCCTAAGATTCCTATGTAATCTTTTGAATTGTTGTCAGTTTGATCTCATACAGGTAGCTCTTAAAAGAGCAATATCTGATGGCAGCCCTTTTTTACTAGTTAAGGTAAACTATTGTTTGGTTTTAAGATGACTTTAGGGGATATTTTTGTTTTAAGATTTAAAGATTATCTCGGGGCAATAGCTTCAGGGGCTTATCCACCCTCCATGGCTCCAAAACGTCTACAGTCCATGAGAATTTGAAATTCTTTTCTGCATTTTATCCCTTTGAGTCAGTATTCTTCTGTGGAGTCTTTGATCAAAATGTTCAGTAATGATAGCTGGGCACCATCGAGTTCTTCTAGTCTCATTTCAAAGGAGGCAGGAAAAATTTTTTAACATGTATAACTTTTATAATAAAAAAGAACTAGTGTGAGCTAACTATTTATCCCCAAAGAGCAGATGTCATGCATTGTAAAAATTATATTTTACTTAAAAAGTGAAAATTTGGACACAACAGAAATGTGCAGTTATAGGCTATTATTTGCATAAATTGTAGATTATCCATGGGCTGTATTACACAGACATTAAGAACTATGACATATGGCCTGGCTTGGTGGTTTTCAACCGAAGATGATTTTGCCTCCTACAGGATATTTGACACTGTCTGGAGACATTTTTGGTTATCACAAATTAGGGGTGGAGAGGGAGGCAGTGCTACTCATATATAGTGTTATTGGGCCAGGGATGCCGCTACACATCCTACAATGCACAGGTCAGCCCCTCCCCCAAGAAGGAATATCCCCCAAATGTCAATAGTGGTGAGGCTGAGAAACCCTAGTCTGCCTAATTAGCTACATCTACATGGAAGCTTTACCTTATTCCTCGTATCTGTAAGTAATCTTTTTTGTGGCATTTTATCTATACTTCTCTAATACTTGGAATACAGTTATTTATGTTTATGCCTTATTTCCCTTCCTAGGTAGAAAGCTCATTTTTACATATGGAATATGTGCCTGATTCATCTTGGTATTCATCTTGGTATAACCAGCAACCATACCGCCTTGTATCTTGTAATTGTTTAATGAATATTTGTTGAATGAATAAATAACAAAAGATGAAACTCTGTAATTATTGAAATGGAAAGTTAAGATATACTTAACTGGAAAAAAAACATTATCAAACAATGTGTGTGATCTACAGATTCAGCACAATCCCTACTAAACTTTCAACTACCTAACCTCTTTGCAAAAATTGACAAGCTGATCCTCAAATTCATATGGAAATGCAAGCGACCCAGAAAATCCAAACATGATCTGGAAAAACTTTGGTTGGACGACTCACACTTCCCAATACCAAGACTGATAACAAACCTACAGTAATCAAGACAGTGTAGTACTGGCATAAGGATACACATATGTTTCAGTGGAATAGAATCGAGAGTCCAGAAATAAACCCTTACATTTATGGTCAATTGATTTTTGACAAGGATGCCAAGACAACAATGTGGGAAAGAATAGTCTTTTCAACAAATGATGCTGGGACAACTGGATATTCACATACAAAAGAATGAAGTTGGACTCCTACCTCACACCGTATACAAAAGTTAGCTTAAAATGAATCATAGACCTAAATGTAAGAGCTAAAACTATAAAACTCTTAGAAGAAAACAGGAATAAATCTTCATGTCTTTGGGTTAGGCAGTGGTTTCTTAGATATGACACCAGAAGCACAAGTGACAAAAGAAAAAATAGATGAACTGGACCTCATCAAAATTAAAAACTCTTGAGCTTCAAAAGACACCATCAAGAAGGTGAAAAGACAACCCACAGAACAGGAGAAAATATTTGCAAATTACATATCTGATAAGGCAATTGTATCCAGAATATGGAAAGAACACTTACAACTCAGTAATAAAAAGACAAATAACCCAATTAAAAAATGGACAAAGGATCTGAACAGATATTTCTCTAAAGAAGATGTGCAAATGGCCAGTAAATCCATTAAAAGATGCTCAACGTCATTAATAATTGAGAAATGCAAATCAAAACCACAATAAAATACTACTTCACACCCGTTAGGATAGTTGTAATCAAAAAGGGATAATAACAACTGTTGGTGAGAATGTAGAAAAATTGGAACACTCATACATTGCTGGTGGGAATGAAAGATGGTGCAGAAGCTTTGGAAAACAGTTTGTCAATTCCTCAAAAACTTAAATATAGAATTATCATATGACCCAGCAATTCCACTGCTGGGTCTATACCCAAGAGAAATGAAAACGTGTTCAAGCAAAAATTTGTGTGCAAATGTTCATAGCAGCATTATTCATAATAACCACAAAGTGGAAACAACCCAAAGATCCATCAACTGATGAATGTATAACTGAAATATGTATCCATGCAATGGTTTGACAATAGAAGAAATGAAGTCCTGATACATACTACAGCATGGATGAACCTTGAAAACATGCTGAGCTAAATGAGTCAGTTGCAAAAAGAACAAGCACCGCGTGATCTCACTTAGATGAAATAAGCAAATATGTAGAAACCAAAGATTATTAATGGTTACCAGGGTGGAGGGAGGGATAAAGGGGGAGTTTTTGTTTGGGGGGCCATTGAATTTATATTAATGGTGGTGAAATGATTTAGAAAAGGATAGCAATAATGGTTGCACAACATGAAAAATGTAATCAATGTCATTGACTTGTAAGTGTGGAAGTCGTGTTGGTGAGCGTTTTGGTGTTTCTATTTTCACCACAATGAAAAAGAAAAATCAAACCTAGAAAACATTACGCTAAGTGAAAGAAGCCAGACACTAAAAGCCACATAATGTCTGATTCCATTTATATGAACTGTCTAGAATAGGCAAATCCACAGAGAGAGAAAGTAGATGAATGGTTGCCAGGGCTTGGGGGTCTTGGGGAGAAATGGGGAGTGACTGCTAACAGGTACAGGGTTTCTTTTAGAGAGGATGAAAATGTTCTAAAATTGACTGTGGCGATGATCGCACCACTCCATAAATACACTAAAAACCAGTGAATTGTACATTTTAAATGAGTAGATTGTATAGTATGTGAATTATATCTCAGTAAAGCTGTTAAAAAGAAAGGAAAATGCCATACTATATGTCTGCCCTCCGGAATATAATGAGCTAAGATAAATGTGGAATGTTAATGGGTCAGCTTGTACCTGGTTTTCAAGCACATTCATTGTGAAACCCTTGATTGATGAGGTGCAGTGGCAGTAGGAGAGATGTGGCTTGGCCCTTCGTCCCAGAGAGACAATGTACCAAGCAGGGTATATGCATAGGTACCACAGGTATGGATTAGAAGGCTGCCCTGAGTAGTCTGCATCCAGTCAACCTTATCTCCTGCAGCTGAGCATGTGCCTGACACGTGGCCAGAGCCCAAGAGGCAGTGACTTTTGGGCCAAAGGTGTTGCTTACTGTGTATCTTCTAAAGCTAAGTAGACTAGTGCGGTGTGGGGTGGGAAACACTATGTGGAGTACAGCCCTATATCTAGTAAGTGACCAAATAGACGGTATGCGTGAATACACACTCTGTGTGGTACAACCCCATATTAGTGAGTGGCCCTCTTTGGGTGAGCAGATTAGGGGTGATTCTTTATTTTCTTTATACTTCTGTGTGTTTTCTAATAATTTTTTGAAATGATAGATTACTGTAGTCAGAAAAAAAGAAGAAAATTTTTAACAAGTTTTAGCTCCCCCACCCCCATAGCAGTGTTGTCCCTGGGTCACTGGTGAGGCTGGAACCCTGGGCAGAAGGGTCATACTCTGAGCATTCTGTGGAGAGAGTGCTTGAGCTGGCCACTGAACTCAGGCTGGGGCTACCCTCCCACCCCACCACCTGAGAAGAGCTTTGCATGACAGGTGGAGGGGTGAAGAATCAAACCTTTTGGGCTCGACACCAAACAGTAGGAGCTTAGATGCCCGCTGAGCTTAGTGCTGGGAAGGGCCAGCTACCCAGCACCCACAAACCGGGAGCCCTCCCATTCCCCACAGAGGGAACCACAGGTTCCAGCCTAGTTTGTTGCCAGGTACTGCTGAGAGAGCTCTACCTTTCTCAACGTTTATACAGTATGCCCGTTGTTTAAACAGGGTGTGTGTTTATCTCACAAGGTAGGGAGTTCAGAAAATACTGAGATTTAGGAAGAGTATGTTTACGTGCTCAAACCTTCCCAAACAGACTTTCCTTGGTAAACTCTAAAAAGAGCATTCAAAATCCATATACTATTTCATGTTCCTTTTCTCTCTAATGGCCAGATTACTAAAGATTTCTCAACTATTCCTTTTATAAATGTGCTCAAAACCAAAACCCGTTACTGTCAAGTTGATTCTGACTCATAGCGACCCTGTAGGACAGAGGAGAGCTGCTCTATAGAGTCTCCAAGTCTGTAATCTTTACAGAAGCAGACTGCCACGTCTTTCTCCCACGGAGTGGCTGGTGGGTTCCAACTACCAACCTTTTGGTTAGCAGCTGAGCACTTACCCACTGGCCACCAGGGCTCCTTATAAATGTGCTACCAAAAAACCAAAACCAAACCCAGTGCCACTGAGTCAACTCTGTCTCATAGCAACCCTATAGGACAGAGTAGAACTGCCCCAGAGGGTTTCCAAGGAGCACCTGGTGGATTCGAACTGCCAGCCTTTTGGCTAGCAGCCATGGCACTTAACCGCTACGCCACCAGGGTTTCCACAAATGTGCTACTTGGTCTGGGTCATCTTACATACAGGCTAGTTCCCACCTCTAGCCACAGGAGGGCGCACAAATACATCCATCAAGTGAAATTTGGTATAAAATATTTGGGAAGATCCTTACCTGGGTTGAGGAAGAAACCTTGAGCGGTATTATACTTGGTTACCGTAAGTAGCACTGTCCAATAGAACTTTCTGTGATGATAGAAATGTTCTGCATCTGTGCTATCCAGTACAGTAACCACTAGCCAAATGTGGAATTCGAGCACTTGATGTGTGCCTGATACAATGGAGGAAATGAATATTTAATTTTAATTAATTAATTTTAAATTTAAATAGCCTTATATGGCCAGTGGCTACCATATTGGACTGCTTAAGTCTAGAGCAGCAGACTCTGTTAGAGCATTGTTTTTTCTGATGGCTTTATGAAGTATACATTTAAACTGCTTTGAGTCTAACAATAACTTAAGAGGCGAAGGAGAACATTGATGTCCCCGCCATTGGTCAGCTACTGTGCCAAGTATACCTACATATCCATCTTATTTAACCCTCATTATGCGCCTGAAGAAGTTCAGCCAGAATGCTCATTAGAAGCACAGATGGTGAGACTTCATCTCATATACTTTGGATGTGTTATCAGGAGGGACCAGTCCCTAGAGGAGGACATCATGTTTGGTAGAGCAGAGGGTCAGCGAAAAAGAGGAAGCCCCTCAACGAGATGGATTGACACAGTGTTTGTAACAATGGATTCAAGTGTAACAACGATTGTGAGCATGGCACAGGACCAGGCAGTGTTTCTTTCTGTTGTACATAGGGCTGCTATGAGTCGGAACTCGACAACACCTAACAACAACAACATGCTTCTGAAGGATGGGTATTATCATGCCCATTTTATACATGAAAAAGCAGAGATGAAGTAGTTGGCCCAAAGTCATAGTCATGGAGCTAGATATACCCATCTAACATTTATTGAGTACCTACTTTGTGCCAGTAAATGTATGTTAGGCATCACTATATAAGGAGTTTCTGGGTGATGCAAACAGTTAAGTGCTCAGCTACTAACCGAAAGGCCTGGTGATCTACTTCCGAAAGGTCCCAGCCATTGAAAAATCCTAATAGAGCACAATTCTACTCTGACACACGTGGGGTTGCTATGAGTCAGCGTTGACGCCTTGGCAACAGGTTTGGTTTTTTGTTTTTTTTTTAGGCACCATTATAGACACCAGGAATCTAACAGAAACCAATGCCTGTTGTGAGGACCTTTTTAGCTGATGCTATCATTCTGTCCTTCATAGCATGTCCCAAATTATCATTTTAGAACATCACGATCTCTGAGGTAGAAGGAACCTCCAAACTCACCCTTATCACCTTCACTGATGTACGAAATTGTTACTGTGAGTTCTGATCTAGGCAGGGAGATAATTGGGTTCCATTTCCAACACTGTCACTGCATAGTCCTGTGACCTTAAGTAGAAAGTTTGCCCTTCCAGAGCTAAAATGTCCCTATTTCTAAAACCATGCTTTTAGCCTAGATTTCCAAGGGCTATTTTATATTTCACCAGTTCTGAGACTCACACTTTTTCACATTTTAACACCTCTGAATTCAGGTCTTATCTGACAGTCAATAGCATGTTACAGTACAGTTGGCAGCATTTGTTCTTATTTTTAGGTATAAAATAATGATGTGTCTTATAATAGGGGCACCTTAGATTAGATAAAATAAGGTCTACATAATTTTAGAGTATCAGTGAAAAGATATATTTTTAATATAGATTTTAAAAATAGAGGCAAAGACAATGATTTTTTATTGTGATTTTAAATCCGCGCAAGAATACTGTATTACATATGGCATAACCAGTGTGCCCCCAGGTGGCCACGGCATGGAACGCAACATACAGACAAAAATCTCCACTGCAGTGGTTTTCCCATCCTGTGACTCGACGGCAGTGGGTTTGGGTTATGTAGAACTGAAGGAGCCCTTGTGATGCAGAGGTTAAGAGCTTCGCTGCTAACTAAAAGATTGACAGTTCAAATCCACCAGCTGCTCCTTGGAAACCCTATGGGACAGTTCTACTCTGTCCTATAGGGTTGCTATGAGTTGGAATCGGCTCGATGGCATTTGGTTTGTTTTTTTTTAATAGAATTGAAGGTCAGTTGGGAGGTGGATGCAGTTTGTTTTGAGAATTTTCCATCCGTTTTTAAAATTTCTCTTCTTCAGGTATTCACAGCTCTTAAGCACCTTCTCTGTCATGCCCCCTACTCTCTTTTCCCTCCCTAGCCCTCATCTCTCTCAGCCACACTTGAGAGTAAATTCATTCCCAGGACGTTTTCTTATGAAGATTTGTGACTGATAAAATCACTTAGTACCAATGATTTGCTGGCAAATGTTTAACAACCAGCTCTCTGCAACGGGAGAGAGGGAGCTGACTGGTAGCATTTGCCAATTTTCATGATATAAATAGTGGTTGATTTCAAGCTACCAATGTGACATCAACCACCTTGAAAAATTCCTGAAAATTTAACAGTTAGCTCTTGTCTTAAGCTGGGTTCTCCAGAGAAGTAAAACTAGTGTCCCATGTCCATGGATCAGGCATCAGGCTGGAGACTTCTCCTGACTCACTTAGCTGCAGGGGCTGATGAACCCAAGATCAGCAGGTCAGACAGCAGCCTACTGGCTCATGGACTACAGAGGCTGTGACAAATCCAAGACTGGCAGGTAAGAAGGCAGGCTGCTGGCTCAAGTCCTAAGAACCAGAGGTCAAATGATATTGAGCTGGTCGCAGGATCCAGAGTGAGCAAAAGCCAGTGAGTTTTGCCAGAACATCCATATATATTGTATGCAGGCCATACCCCCAAGGAAACTCCTCATACAAGTGATTGGCTGATCACATCATGGAGGTGGTTAAATTATATCACAAAATAGCGGATATCTGCATCATTACATAACTGCCAAACTACTGAGAATCATGGCCCAGCCAGGTTGACACACAACCTTAACCATCACAACTCTTATGAGGCTGTGTGTCCTAGGTCCAACATACCACCATTTGGTACAGATCTGTTTTTCCTATTCTGCTGCCAGAATCCTGTGATGGTTCCCGATTGCCTGTAGGGTAAAATCCAACTTCTCCAACTTGATATTTAAATGCAGGGACAGTGGCATGGATTGATTGTGTCTCCCCCAAGTATCTGTCAATTTGCCTCGTCATGATTCCCAGTATTGTATGATTGTCTACCATTTTTCATCTGAAATGATTTCCCTATGTGTTGTAAATCCTATGACTATGATGTAATAAGATGGATCAGCGGCAGTTATATTGATGAGATCTACAAGATTAGTTAGTGTCTTAAGCCAATCTCTTTTGAGATATAAAAGAGAGAAGCGAGCAGAGAGACATGGGGACCTCATACCACCAAGAAAGAAACACCAGAATTAGAGTGTGTCCTTTGTCTCCAGGGTTCTTGCACTGAGATGCTCCCAGACCAAGGAAAGACTGATGACAAGGACCTTCCTCGAGAGCTGACAGAGAAAACCTTCCCCTGGAGCTGACTCCCTGAATTTGGACTTGTAGCCTACTAGACTGTAAGAAAATAAATTTCTCTTTGTTAAAGCCAGCCACTTGTAGTATTTCTGTTACAGCAGCACTAGATGACCAAGACAGACTGATACAATCTCATGGGTCCTGAAGCTTATGCTGTTTAGGGTCCTCTTTAAGAACAATAATACAAACTTTATAATACAACTTGCATGTGAAAGCTGGACAATGAATACAGAAGACCGAAGAAGAATTGATGCGTTTGAATTGTGGTGTTGGCAAAGAATATTGAATATAAAACGGACTGCTAAAAGAACAAACAAATCTGTCTTGGAGGAAGTACAACCAGAATGCTCCTTAGAAGCAAGGATGGCTAGACTACATCTCCCATACTTTGGACATTATCAGGAGGGATCAGTCCCTGGAGAAGGACATCACGCTTGGTAAAGTAGAGGGTCAGCAAAAAAGAGGAAGGCCCTCAACAAGAGGGATTGACGCAGTGGCTGCAACAATGGGTTCAAGCATAGTAACAATTGTGAGGATGGCGCAGGACCGGGCAGTGTTTCATTCTGTTGTACCTAGTGTTGCTATGAGTCGAAACTGAATTGATGGCACCTAACAACAACAACAACAGTGATAGGGTTTTAACAACAACAACAGTGATACAACTACGATTAAGTACAAAAGTAAATAATTTGAAATGAGAAAAGAAATTGTGACATTGCAAATGTTAAAAAGCTGGCAAAGACTGAGAAAATTGGAACCCTCATCTATTGCTGGTGGTATTGCAAAATGGTGCAGACTTTGTGGAAAATAGTCTGGTGTTCTTCAAAAAACTAAAAATCAAACTACCATATAACCGAACAGTTCCACCCCTAGGTATATACGCTGGGGATCTAATAGAAGTGACATGAGCAGACATATGCACACCTATGTTCATTGCAGCACTATTCACAATAACAAAAAGATGGAAAAAACCTAAGTTTCCATCAACAAATGAATGGATAAGCAAAATGTGGTACATACATACAAGGGAATAATATTAAGCCATTAAAAAAAAAAAAGAGTCTTGAAACATCTTGCAACATGGATGAACCCGAAGGACCTTATGCTGAGCAAAATAAGTCAATCACAAAAAGACAAATATTGTTATGTTCTCACATTTATGAAATGACAAGAATAGGTAAATATACGGAGACTAATATTCATTTTTGGTTACCAAGGGTGGTGGTGGTGGGGAAGTATTCCCTAGGTGGTGGTCACTTTTTGTTCATGGTGATGGGAAAGGTGGCACCGAACGTAGGTGAAGTTTGCACAGCTTGACTAGTGTAATTGATGTCAATAAGCTGTACCTAAGAAAAAAGGATGAACTGGCAAATGCCAGGTTATATATAATTTTGCAGCAATAGCAACAACCAAAAAAAGGAGGGGCTACGGATGCTGATACTAATTAGCCATACCCAATCACCTCATGGGATTAGTTCTCTTAGTTTGAAGACTTAGCATCAAGGTCTCATGGGATAATCTAGTCTATTGGCATAATATAGTTCTTAAAGGTTATGTTCTACCTCCCAGTATGGTGGGTAGTGTCTGGGGTCTTAAAAGCTCGCAAGCGGCCAACTAATATACAACTATTAGTCTCTACATCTGGAACAAAAAAGAAGAAACCCAAGAATCAGAGAAAGAACTGAACTACAGGACTAATTGTCTCCATGAATTACTGCTTCCCTCACCTTGAGACCAGAAGAACAATTCAGTGCCTGGCTACCACTGCTGAATGTTCTGATCCAGGACACAATAGATGGATCCTGATAGAAAAGGAGAGAAATGTGGAATGGAACTTCAAATTCTAAAAGAATTCAGACTTACTGGACCTATTGAGGCTGGAGGAGTCCCCAAGACAATTGCCCTGAGTTACTCTTCAAATCTTGAATCGAAACTATCTCCTGAAATCACCTTTAAACTAAGTAACAGTTTAGCTCAAAAAGTAAAAATTTTCCCTCTTGAGTATTGCGTTCTTTTACATAAAAAATTGTCTATATGAGACCAAATGGTCAACAACTATTTTAAAGCATAGATGAGAAGGTTGGGGGCAGGGAGTTTAAGTCAATGGGAGTGAAACAACTAGAACAAAAATAACGAGAATGTTGACACAATGTGAAGAATGTAACCAATGTCACTTATCATTATGCCTAGAAACTGTGGAATGGGAGCAGGTGTTGCTGTGTATATTTTCACCAAAAATGAAATATTAGTAAGAAAAAAGTTGGCAAACACCAGAAACATCACAAAATCTGACAAAATTGCATAATATGATTGGAAGAGTTTCCCACAGATTCACTTCTGGCTCTGTACATTTTAAACCTTGCTTCTTGTCCACTATTCACATGCTTCTGGTGCCAGGTACCCTGAGACCTGATCACATCAGCTATGACCTCTTGCAGTAAGCTGGAGAGGTATTCCTGGAAGCCATTCCCGATGACTATCAATGACTTAACCATTCGTGCAAGTGATTGTGAACCATGTAACTATCTCTCTGAACCCTAGAGACATACATCTCCACCTCAACTTCACCTTACCTTAACTGAGTCCCCAAAATGCCTGTGACCACTCCAATGCCCCTGAACAGGATGGGAAGTGGATCAGTCAGGGTGGGATCAGAGAAGCAGAGCTGCCACAAGTGATGTAGAATATAAGGGATTTATTTTAGGGGTTAGATCTTATGCAATTGTGTGAGCTGGTGGGAGAGTCCGAGTAGGCTGTTGCATCTATGTGTATTGTTGAACCGGAAGTTGCTGTAGGTCAGCCAGGCCAGCAACTGGGAAGGAGAGCTGACTGTGGACAAGAGCAAAAATGAAGTGGGACCCACAGGGACAGTTGGAATGCCTGAGGACACACTGAAATCTGTGTCCAGTCTCTCACCACTTCCAACCATGATGTCATGAGTGACCTGCACAAGAAGCTGGTCCCCTTTGGCATGGAGCTGTCCATCCATTTGGCCTAGAACTTGCAGGTGCAGAAGGAGGAGATCTGGTGGAAGTTGAAGGAGCTGTGGGTCTGGGTGCTGCCTGATGCCATCTGAATGAGGGATCAAATCCATGACACTGTGTGCCAGCTGCCACAGTGCCTGGCACCCTGTACTGACCACTGAGCCTAAAAAACATGGCTGCTGCTTTGCGTCTGCTTTTTTTTATCTCCTGCAAAATGTCTCTAGTGGCCACTGCTAGCATGGACCCACACAAGGAAGAGAATTCTGGGAAGCAGTCTTAGCTTAGCTGGGTTGATAAGAACAAAGCCGTGAAGAATGACGGGGCGGGGGGCGGGGAGGGATTGAAATGGAAAGAGACAGTGTTCTTAACGAATTGTGCCTTAAGCATTTTACTTTTACAAATTTATGAAAACATATGCCCACGTGAACACATTGCTAGAGTCTTTCCTTAAGCTTCATTAGCTTCAGGGTAAACTCATCCTGTTAGAGAGCCAATAGACTCTCATTCCAGCCTACCTCTCAACCTTACCTGATCTCCCTCCTCTTTCTCTCTAACAAATATTTGCTGAGCTCTTATGTACCAGGGGAAACCCTGGTGGTTTAGTGGTTAAGAGCTATGTCTGCTAACCAAAGGGTCGGCAGTTCGAATCCACCAGGGGCACCTTAGAAACGCTATGGAGCAGTTCTACTCTGTCCTATAGGGTTGCTATGAGTCAAAATCAACTTGACAGCAATGGGTTTAATGGGTGTGTACGAGGCACTGTTCTAGGCAGTAGGGATACAGATGTGAACAAAGATGACAAAAATCCCTATCCTCAAGGAGCTTAATTCTCCTGGGGTGGGACAGACGAAACAAGTTTGTATGTCAGATGGTTATAAATGTTACAGAAAAAAGTAAAACCAAGAAGGAGAGAAGGAATAGGAGTGAGCAGGAAGGACTTTTTTCGGGCAATTAGAGAAGACCTCACTGAGAAGGTTAAGAAGAAATCTGAAGGAGGGGAGGAAGAGAGCCACATAGCTATGGGGACACAATGTCCCATGCTGAGGGAAGTAGCACAAAGTCCTCAAGGTAAGGCGGGTGGCTTGCTTTGTTCCAGCAGGACTAGGGGACTGAGTTCACTGAGCTAGGGTGGAGGAGTGGGAGAAGAGACCAGAAAGGTGTGTGGGGGCAGTTCATGCGGGGCCTTGTCGGGCACTTAACCTTTAACTCTGAGTGCAGCGAGGGGTGACAAGATGGCATTTATATTTTTAAAGGCTGGCTCGGGTTTCTGTGTTGAGATAGACCAAAGGGGGACAGGGATGGACTTAGGAGGTTCAGCTAGGGGGCTATCAAAGTCATCCAGACTTGATCCTTGGCTCAAAGCACACAGGACCAGTACCATTTTCCCAACATGCCCTGCCTTCTCCCATGTGCTCTGCTTTGGTTATTTTTATCCCCTCCACCTAGGTTGCTCTTCCTGCTTCCTCTTTTCTTCTCATTTCAATTAAATTTGATATCGTGAACTTATATTTCAATTTTATTTTAAAAATTTGGCAAGATTTCCTCCTGAACATGGTAGAGAAATGGCAGTGAATTGCTTCTGTAACAAGTTGATTTTTAAAAAGGAGGAGAGTGTCTCCCCATGAAGGCCAGGACTAGCACTTCCAGGACCTTGGGAGGGAGAGCCTCCTTAAATTCTGCACCCTAAGGGCCTCACTCCCCTCCTCCTAGTCCCAGCCCTGCAAGTCCCCACAAAGGAACAAAATTAGTAACTTCTCAGCAGAGAAACCCAGCAGACACCAAATGCCCTCCTAACCAAGTGTTCAAGGTTAATATCACTGGTAACAGGACAAACTCACTTCATGAACCTCCTGATACAATACATTGAGAAGGACATCAGATCTTTTATGTAGCATTCCCATCCAAAAATATGTCACCTGAATCTGAGCCGGAGAAAACATCGGGCAAACCCAAATCGAGGGGCATTGCACAACATAACTGGCCTGCATTCTTCACAACTTGTCAAGGTCAGGAATGACGAAGGCTGAGAGGTGGTTTCTGATGAAAGGAGATTAAAGAGACACAATTCAATGCCATGTGAGATCCCGGATTGAGCCCTAGACTGGAAAAAAAAATGCTATGAAGAACATCATTGGGACAATTGGAAAATTTTGAATATGGACTGCAGATTCCTGACTCTTGTGGTTGAATTGTGGTTATATAAGAGTATATCTTTGTTCTTAGGAAATGTACTCCGAAGTATTTAGGGGTAAAGGGACATGATGAACTTACTCTCATATGCATCAAAACAACACAGAGAGAGTTGGAGGGTAGGAAGAGAGAGAAGAGAATGATAAGCAAATGTGGTAAAATGTTGACAACTGATGAATCTGGGTGAAGAAGGTATACAGGAATTCTTTGTACTATTTTTGCAACTTTTCTGTAAGTTTGAAATTATTTCAAAATAAAATTTAAAGAAAAGGTGGTTCCGATTTTAGAATTCTAGATGAAGGGAACAGAGATTGGAATCTTTCTTTATAGGAAGCATCTCCTTTGCTTTCAAAATAAACATGAGTGTTATCAAATAGTCATCTTTCTGCAACAACAAGGGAGGAGGAGGAAGATGAATCATTAACTTTTTGATAGCTTTGAACTTGCAGTTCCCATTTACATCTTAAGTCCACTAGGCAATTAATAAGGTACAAGCAGTTATGGGTTCAAATGACTAACCTGTTTATCTTTAATTGCTTGAACAGACAGAAATACTCAAGGAAAAATTACTTTATATAAAAAAATAAGAATAGCATGTTATTAATAAGTGAAGTACCTCTATATATAAATGCATTATATGTTTTTTACAGCACCACATAAGATTTAGCATGTTACTCTGGATACAATAGTCTGTTCATTCTCAACCTTGGCCGCACATTGGAATCATCCGGGGAATTTTTGAAAATGCTGATGCTTGGGTCCCTTCCCAAAATTCTGAGCTAATTGGTCTGGGGTGCATCCTGGGCATTGGGAGCTTTAAACGCATCCCAGATGATTGTAATCTGTAGCTAAGGACAAGCACTGATACGGCAATTAAGAATAACGCTGCTGTGAACATTCACATGTGAGTCTTGATGTGGACATGCTTTCGCTTCTCTTGGGCATATACATGGGAGTGGAATTGCTGGATTATATGGTAAATTTATGTTTACCTTTGGGTTTTTGCACTGGGTCTTTTTAAGAAACTGCCAAACTGTTTTCCAAAGTGACTGCACCATCTTCCATTCCTACCAGCAATGTATGATGGTTCCAGTTTCTCCACATTCTCACCAACACTTGTTATTGTCTTTTTGATTATAGCCATTCTTGTGGGTGTGAGGTGGTATGTCCTTGTAGTTTTAATTTGCATTTCTCTAATGGTGTTGAGTATCTCTTCATGTACTTATTGGCCATTCATTTCTCTTTTTTGGTGAAATGTTTATTCAAATCTTTTACTCATTTTTTAATTGGGTTATTTGATTTATTATTGAGTATTAAGAGTTCTTTATATATTCTGGATAGAAGTCCTTTATCTGTATATGATTTGCAAGGTTTTTTTTCCCCAATTTGAGGCTTGTCTTTTGTATTTTCTAAATGAACAAAATTTTTAATTTTGATAAAGTCCAATTTATCAATTTTTTCTTTTATCATTTGTGCTTTTAGTATCCTAAGAACTCTTTGCCTAACTCAAAATCATGAAGATGTACTCCTATGTCTTCTTTCCAGAGTTTTATCTCTTACATTTAAGTCTATGTTCTATTTTGAGTTATTTTTTGTATATGGTGTGAAATAGGAGCTCAACTTCAGTCTTTTGCATGTGAATATCCAGTTGTCCCAGCGTTGTTGAAAAAACGCTATCCTTTCCCCCCTTGAATTGCCTTTACACCTTTGTTGAAAATCAATTGACGGTAATCATAAGGGTTTATTTCTGGGCTCTTGATCTATATCCTTATGTCAGTACCATGCTGTGTTGATCACTTTAGCTTCAAATGTTTTTAGAATGACAATAAAACTCCTCAACACATCCCACAGGACAGGACCCTACATGACCTGGCTTCTGCCTACCTCTCCAACTTTATCTCCCAGGACACTCTCCTTCTCTCTCTCTCTCTCTCTGTTCCTGCCACACTAGCCTCTTCCAATCCCCACGCTAGCCATGCTTCTTCCTAGTACTCAACTTTCACACTTGCTGTTCCCTCCTCTCTTGGCCTGGTTAGCTTTATGCATCTGCCAGATCTCAATCCAAATGTCACTTCCTCAGGGAAGCCTTCCCTGACCTTCCTGACTATATCACATATTCTATTAAATGGTCTCATAGAGCATGTATTTATGTGACTATTTAAGTAACATCAGGCTATAAGCTCTGTCATGAAATCAATTGTGGTATTTCCACGTGTGCTATTTCTATTACAGCAGCACTAGATAACTAAGACAAGCTCCATGAAGGAAAGGGCTCTGTTTCCATTTTGGTCACCATTGGCTCCCATGCCTGGCTGTGTCTTGCACATAGAGGCTACCTCATGACAATATATTAAATGACTGGATGAGTGGTTTAGCCAAAAGATAATCCATTTCCTGGCCACAGGCTGTGTGTCTAACCATTTTGCTGCTGAGCTTAATTTTTTTTTTTTAGGATTTAATATTTGTTTTCATAAGTGACACTGGTTGATAATTTTCGTTTTTAGGCCTGTATCAGTTAGGGGCCAGCCAGGAGACAGAAATCACACCAGTTATTTAAACAGAAGAATTTAATATGAAGAATTGTTAAATAGCAAAGGAAAAATAGAGAACTCTTAAGGTGTCATGGGTGATTGAGCAAAAGAAAGAGGTTGGAATTATTAAAATTTAAATCTTTGAAGAGGGGTCTGGGACTCGGACCTCTGGAGAGGGGCACCAGCCAACTGGTGCTGGTATCTCTGGCACTGGGGGAGTGTGGTGATGAAGCTGCTTCTGTAAGTGCTAGAAAAGCTCCCAACTGGATTCAGATGCTACATGGGAAGGAACTGCTGCCACCAAGGGGTAGAAAGCAGATAGCAAGGAGCAAGTCTTTTCTCCCTTCTCCAGCCATGCAGTCTCTCTCTCTCAATACCTCTGTTGCTTGCTCACTGTCTCCCCCTACTGGCAGAGCCTAACAAGGAGCACCTGGCAAAGCAGAAGTGTGGTTTGCAGTCCCAGACCCAGCATCAGTGATCAGAGTACAAAAGGACTGGTTTGGGACTGAGAGACAATAGCTTAATACCTGGCACAAGGTCTTAGAGAAATAAGGTAGTGTATTAACCATGAATTACCATAATTTATTTTATCCTAACTTCTCGCCTTATCAGCTGTGTAGGACTAAGGTGCACCTGACCCAAGCCATGGTGTCTTCAATTGCCTCATATGCATGCGAAAGCTGGACAATGTACAAGGAAGAGTGAAGAAAAATTGACCCCTTTGAATTATGGTGTTGACGAAGAATATTGAATATATCATGGACTGCCAGAAAAACAAACAAATCTGTCTTGGAAGAAATACAGCCAGAATGCTGCTTAGAAGCAAGGATGGTGAGACTTTTTCTCACATACTTTAGACATATTATCAGAAGGAATCAGACCCTGGAGAAGGACATCATACTTGGTAAGGTAGAGGGTCAGCAAAAAAGAGGAAGACCGGGGCGGGGCCAAGATGGCGGACTACGTAGACGCTACCTCGGATCCCTCTTGCAACAAAGACTCGGAAAAACAAGTGAATCGATCACATACATAACAACCTACGAACCCTGAACAACACACACAGATTTAGAGACGGAAAACAACAAATACGGGGAAGCAGCGACTGTTTTCGGAGCCTGGAGCCAGCGTCCCAGTCAGCAGATTTTCTGGAAAAACAAGTTTCCCAGTGAGGGCTCGGAGACAGCAGTCGATATCAAACCACATAAAGAAGCAGACCATGACAGCTTCTACAACCCCCCAAACAAAAGAATCAAAATCTTTCCCAAACGAAGATACAATCCTGGAATTATCAGATACAGAATATAAAAAACTAATTTACAGAATGCTTCAAGACATCAGAAATGAAATAAGGCAAACTGCAGAAAAAGCCAAGGAACACACTGATAAAACAGTTGAAGAACTCAAAAAGATTATTCAAGAACATAGTGGAAAAATTAGTAAGTTGCAAGAATCCGTAGAGAGAGAGCATGTAGAAATCCAAAAGATTAACAACAAAATTGCAGAATTAGACAACGCAATAGGAAGTCAGAGGAGCAGACTCGAGCAATTAGAATGCAGAGTGGGAAATCTGGAGGACCAGAGAATTAACACCAACATAGCTGAAAAAAAAAAAACAGATAAAAGAATTTAAAAAAATGAAGAAACCCTAAGAATCATGTGGGACTCTATCAAGAAGGATAACTTGCGTGTGACTGGAGTCCCAGAACAGGGAGGGAGGACAGAAAACACAGAGAAAATAGTTGAAGATCTGCTGACAGAAAACTTCCCTGACATCATGAAAGACGAAAGGATATCTATCCAAGATGCTCATCGAACCTCATTTAAGATTGATCCAAAAAGAAAAACACCAAGACATATTATCATCAAACTTGCCAAAACCAAAGATAAAGAGAAAATTTTAAAAGCAGCCAGGGAGAAAAGAAAGGTCACCTTCAAGGGAGAATCAATAAGAATAAGTTCAGACTACTCAGCAGAAACCATGCAGGCAAGAAGGGAATGGGACGACATATACAGAACACTGAAGGAGAAACACTGCCAGCCAAGGATCATATATCCAGCAAAACTCTCTCTGAAATATGAAGGCGAAATTAAGATATTTACAGACAAACACAAGTTTAGAGAATTTGCAAAAACCAAACCAAAGCTACAAGAAATACTAAAGGATATGGTTCGGTCAGAAAACTAATAATATCAGATACCAGCACAACACAAGGTCACAAAACAGAACATCCTGATATGAACTCAAATAGGGAAATCACAAAAACAAATTAAGATTAATTAAAAAAAAATGCTCATAACGAAATCACTGAAGTCAATATGTAAAAGATCACAATAATCAAAAAGAGGGACTAAATACAGGTGGCATAGAACTGCCATATGGAGAGTGATACAAGGCGATATAGAATAATACAAGTTAGGTTTTTACTTAGAAAAATAGGGGTAAATATTAAGGTAAACAAAAGGAGGTATAACAACTCCATAACTCAAGATAAAAGCCAAGAAAAACGTAACAACTCAACAAACATAAAGTCAAACACTACGAAAATGAGGATCTCACAATTTACTAAGAAAAATGTCTCAGCACAAAAAAGTATGTGGAAAAATGAAAATGTCAACAACACACATGAAAAGGCATCAAAATGACAACACTAAACACTTATTTATCTATAATTATGCTGAATGTAAATGGACTAAATGCACCAATAAAGAGACAGAGAGTCTCGGACTGGATAAAAAAACACGGTCTATATGCTGCCTACAAGAGACACACCTTAGACTTAGAGACACAAACAAACTAAAACTCAAAGGATGGAAAAAAATATATCAAGCAAACAATAAGTAAAAAAGAGCAGGAGTAGCAATATTAATTTCTGACAAAATAGACTTTAGACTTAAATCCACCACAAAGGATAAAGAAGGACACTACATAATGATAAAAGGGACAATTGATCAGGAAGACATAACCATATTAAATATTTATGCACCCAATGACAGGGCTGCAAGGTACATAAATCAAATTTTAACAGAACTGAAAAGTGAGATAGACACCTCCACAATTATAGTAGGAGACTTCAACACACCACTTTCGGAGAAGGACAGGACATCCAGTAAGAAGCTCAATAGAGACACGGAAGACCTAATTCCAACCATCAACCAACTTGACCTCATTGACTTATACAGAACTCTCCACCCAACCGCTGCAAAGTATACTTTTTTTTCTAGCGCACATGGAACATTCTCTAGAATAGACCACATATTAGGTCATAAAACAAACCTTTGCAGAATCCAAAACATCGAAATATTACAAAGCATCTTCTCAGACCACAAGGCAATAAAACTAGAAATCGATAACAGAAAAACTAGGGAAAAGAAATCAAATACTTGGAAACTGAACAATACCCTCCTGAAAAAAGACTGGGTCATAGAAGATATCAAGGAGGGAATAAGGAAATTCATAGAATGCAACGAAAATGAAAATACTTCCTATCAAAACCTCTGGGACACAGCAAAAGCAGTGCTCAGAGGCCAATTTATATCAATAAATGCACACATACAAAAAGAAGAAAGAGCCAAAATCAGAGAACTGTCCCTACAACATGAACAAATAGAAAGTGAGCAACAAAAGAATCCATCAGGCACCAGAAGAAAACAAATAATAAAAATTAGAGCTGAACTAAATGAATTAGAGAACAGAAAAACAATTGAAAGAATTAACAAAGCCAAAAGCTGGTTCTTTGAAAAAATTAACAAAATTGATAAACCGTTGGCTAGACTGACTAAAGAAATACAGGAAAGGAAACAAATAACCCGAATAAGAAACGAGAAGGGCCACATCACAACAGACGCAACTGAAATTAAAAGAATCATATCAGATTATTACGAAAAATTGTACTCTAACAAATTTGCAAACCTAGAAGAAATGGATGAATTCCTGGAAAAACACTACCTACCTAAACTAACACATTCAGAAGTAGAACAACTAAATAGACCCATAACAAAAAAAGAGATTGAAACGACAATCAAAAAACTCCCAACAAAAAAAAAGCCCTGGCCCGGACGGCTTCACTGCAGAGTTGTACCAAACTTTCAGAGAAGAGTTAACACCACTACTACTAAAGGTATTTCAAAGCATAGAAAATGACGGAATACTACCCAACTCATTCTATGAAGCCACCATCTCCCTGATACCAAAACCAGGTAAAGACATTACAAAAAAAGAAAATTACAGACCTATATCCCTCATGAACATAGATGCAAAAATCCTCAACAAAATTCTAGCCAATAGAATTCAACAACATATCAAAAAAATAATTCACCCTGATCAAGTAGGATTTATACCAGGTATGCAAGGCTGGTTTAATATCAGAAAAACCATTCATGTAATCCACCACATAAATAAAACAAAAGACAAAAACCACATGATCTTATCAATTGATGCAGAAAAGGCATTTGACAAAGTCCAACACCCATTTATGATAAAAACTCTCACCAAAATAGGAATTGAAGGAAAATTCCTCAACATAATAAAGGGCATCTATTTTTTTTTTATGCAAAGCCAACAGCCAACATCACTCTAAATGGAGAGAACCTGAAAGCATTTCCCTTGAGAACGGGAACCAGACAAGGATGCCCTTTACCACCGCTCTTATTCAACATCGTGCTAGAAGTCCTAGCCAGGGCAATTAGGCTAGACAAAGAAATAAAGGGCATCCGGATTGGCAAGAAGGAAGTAAAATTATCTCTATTTGCAGATGACAAGATCTTATACACAGAAAACCCTAAGGAATCCTCCAGAAAACTACTGAAACTAATAGAAGAGTTTGGCAGAGTCTCAGGTTATAAGATAAACATACAAAAATCACTTGGATTCCTCTACATCAACAAAAAGAACACCGAAGAGGAAATAACCAAATCAATACCATTCACAGTAGTCCCCAAGAAGATAAAATACTTAGGAATAAACCTTACCAAGGATGTGAAAGAACTATACAAAGAAAACTACAAAGCTCTACTACAAGAAATTCAAAAGGACCTACTTAAATGGAAAAACATACCTTGCTCATGGATAGGAAGACTTAACATAGTCAAAATGTCTATTCTACCAAAAGCCATCTATACATACAATCCATTTCTGATCCAAATTCCAATGTCATTTTTTAATGTGATAGAGAAACAAATCACCAACTTCATATGGAAGGGAAAGAAGCCTCGGATAAGCAAAGCATTACTGAAAAAGAAGAAGAAAGTGGGAGGCCTCACTCTACCTGATTTCAGAAGCTATTATACAGCCACAGTAGTCAAAACAGCCTGGTATTGGTACAACAACAGGCACATAGACCAGTGGAACAGAATTGAGAACCGAGATATAAATCCAACGACATATGAGCAGCTGATATTTGACAAAGGCCCAGTGACAGTTAATTGGGGAAAAGATAGTCTTTTTAACAAATGGTGCTGGCATAACTGGATATCCATTTGCAAAAAAATGAAACAAGACCCATACCTCACACCATGCACAAAAACTAATTCCAAGTGGATCAAAGACCTAAACATAAAGACTAAAACGATAAAGATCATGGAAGAAAAAACAGGGACAACGTTAGGAGCCCTAATACAAGGCATAAACAGAATACAAAACATTACCAAAAATGACGAAGAGAAACCAGATAACTGGGAGCTCCTAAAAATCAAACACCTATGCTCATCTAAAGACTTCACCAAAAGAGTAAAAAGACCACCTACAGACTGGGAAAGAATTTTCAGCTGTGACATCTCTGACCAGCGCCTGATCTCTAAAATCTACATGATTCTGTCAAAACTCAACCACAAAAAGACAAACAACCCAATCAAGAAGTGGGCAAAGGAAATGCACACACACTTCACTAAAGAAGATATTCAGGCAGCTAACAGATACATGAGAAAATATTCTCGATCATTAGCCATTAGAGAAACGCAAATGAAAACTACGATGAGATTCCATCTCACTCCAACAAGGCTGGCATTAATCCAAAAAACACAAAATAATAAATGTTGGAGAGGCCGCGGAGAGATTGGAACTCTTATACACTGCTGGTGGGAATGTAAAATGGTACAACCACTTTGGAAATCTATCTGGCGTTATCTTAAACAGTTAGAAATAGAACCACCATACAACCCAGAAATCCCACTCCTCGGAATATACCCTAGAGAAACAAGAGCCTTCACACAAACAGATATATGCACACCCATGTATATTGCAGCACTGTTTACAATAGCAAAAAGCTGGAAACAACCAAGGTGTCCATCAACGGATGAATGGGTAAATAAATTGTGGTATATTCACACAATGGAATACTACGCATCGATATAAAGAAGAGTGAGGAATCTGTGAAACATTTCATAACATGGAGGAACCTGGAAGGCATTATGCTGAGCGAAATGAGTCAGAGGCAAAAGGACAAATATTGTGTAAGACCACTATTATAAGATCTTGAGAAATAGTATAAACTGAGAAGAACACATACTTTTGTGTTTACGAGGAGGGAGGGAGGGAGGGAGGGAGAGAGTTTTTTAGTGATTAATTAGTAGATAAGAACTGCTTTAGGTGAAGGGAAGGACAACACTCAATACATGGAAGGTCAGCCCAATTGGACTGGACCAAAAGCAAAGAAGTTTCCGGGATAAACTGAATGCTTCAAAGGTCAGCGGAGCAAGGGCGGGGGTTTGGGAACCATGCTCTAAGGGGACTTCTAAGTCAATTGGCAAAATAATTCTGTTATGAAAACATTCTGCATCCCACTTTGAAATGTGGCGTCTGGGGTCTTAAATGCTAACAAGCGGCCATCTAAGATGCATCAATTGGTCTCAACCCACGTGGAGCAAAGGAGAATGAAGAACACCAAGGTCACACGACAACTAAGAGCCCAAGAGACAGAAAGGGCCACATGAACCAGAGACCTACATTATCCTGAGACCAGAAGAACTAGTTGGTGCCCGGCCACAATCGATGACTGCCCTAACAGGGAGCACAACAGAGAACCCCTGAGGGAGCAGGAGATCAGTGGGATGCAGACCCCAAATTCTCATAAAAATACCATACTTAATGGTCTGACTGTGACTAGAGGAATCCCGGCGGGCATGGTCCCCAAACCTTCTGTTGGCCCAGGACAGGAACCATTCCCGAAGACAACTCATCAGACATGAAAGGGACTGGACAGTGGGTAGGAGAGAGATGCTGAAGAAGAGTGAGCTAATTATATCAGGTGGACACTTGAGACTGTGTTGGCATCTCCTGTCTGGAGAGGGGATGGGAGGATAGAGAGAGTTGGAAGCTGGCAAAATTGTCACGAAAGGAGAGACTGGAAGGGCTGACTCATTAGAGGGAGAGCAAGTGGGAGTACGGAGTAAGATGTATGTAAACTTATATGTGACAGACTGACTTGATTTGTAAACATTCACTTGAAGCTTAATAAAAGTTGGTAAAAAAAAAAAAAGAGGAAGACCCTCAACAAGACGGATTGACACAGTGGCTGCAGCAATGGGCTCAAGCATAACCATGATTGTGAGCATGGCGCAGGACTGGGCAGTGTTTCATTCTGTTGTATGTCGGGTCGCTATGAGTTGGAACCCACGCGACAGCACATAACAACAACAACATAAAGTTTCCACTCCCTTTGTTTCCTCATCTATGATGAGAGCAATACTCCTGTACCCTCCTCATAGCGTTATCATTTGCAAGTTTCAAATAAATTCTCTAAGAAGCACAATGGTGCTAGGTGCTTTTATTTTTGGAAGGTCTTTTACAAATTTTCCTCCTGTTCTTAGTTCTCAATTTCTTGTTGTATCCATTTAGGTCACATTTAATTTTCATGAAAAGCCATCTCGTGTTCACCTTATCCAGAGTCAAGAAGGCTAAGCCCGTCTCGAACTTAACATGTCCAGAATTAAACTTTTTATTTTTATTTTTTTATTAACTTTTATTGAGCTTCAAGTGAACGTTTACAAATCAAGTCAAACTGTCACATATAAGTTTATATACACCTTACTCCGTACTCCCACTTGCTCTCCCCCTAATGTCAGCCCTTCCAGTCTCTCGTGACAATTTTGCCAGCTTCCAACTCTCTCTATCCTCCCATCCCCCCTCCAGACAGGAGATGCCAACACAGTCTCAAGTGTCCACCTGATATAATTAGCTCACTCTTCTTCAGCATCTCTCTCCTACCCACTGTCCAGTCCCTTTCATGTCTGATGAGTTGTCTTCGGGAATGGTTCCTGTCCTGGGCCAACAGAAGGTTTGGGGACCATGACCGCCAGGATTCCTCTAGTCTCAGTCAGACCATTAAGTATGGTCTTTTTGTGAGAATTCGGGGTCTGCATCCCACTGATCTCCTGCTCCCTCAGGGGTTCTCTGTCGTGCTCCCTGTCAGGGCAGTCATCGGTTGTGGCCATGCACCAACTAGTTCTTCTGGTCTCAGGATGATGTAGGTCTCTGGTTCATGTGGCCCTTTCTGTCTCTTGGGCTCTTAGTTATCGTGTGACCTTGGTGTTCTTCATTCTCCTTTGATCCAGGTGGGTTGAGACCAATTGATGCATCTTAGATGGCCGCTTGTTAGCATTTAAGACCGCAGACGCCACATTTCAAAGTGGGATGCAGAATGTTTTCATAATAGAGTTTATTATGCCAATTGACTTAGAAGTCCCCTTAGAGCATGGTTCCCAAACCCCCGCCCTTGCTCCGCTGACCTTTGAAGCATTCAGTTTATCCCGGAAACTTCTTTGCTTTTGGTCCAGTCCAGTTGAGCTGACCTTCCATGTATTGAGTATTGTCCTTCCCTTCACCTAAAGTAGTTCTTATCTACTAACTAATCAGTAAAAAACCCTCTCCCACCCTCCCTCCCTCCCCCCCCCGTAACCACAAAGTACGTGTTCTTCTCAGTTTATACTATTTCTCAAGATCTTATAACAGTGGTCTTATACAATATTTGTCCTTTTGTCTCTGACTGATTTCGCTCAGCATAATGCCTTCCAGGTTCCTCCATGTTATGAAATGTTTCACAGATTCCTCACTCTTCTTTTTCGATGCGTAGTATTCCATTGTGTGAATATACCACAATTTTTTTAACCATTCATCCGTTGATGGACACCTTGGTTGCTTCCAGCTTTTTGCTATTGTAAACAGAGCTGCAATAAACATGGGTGTGCATATATCTGTTCGTGTAAATGTTCTTATTTCACTAGGGTATATTCTGAAGAGTGGGATTTCTGGGTTGTATGGTAGTTCTATTTCTAACTTTTTAAGAAAACGCCAGATAGATTTCCAAACTGGTTGTACCATTTTACATTGCCACCAGCAGTGTATAAGAGTTCCAATCTCTCCGCAGCCTCTGCAACGTTTATTATTTTGTGTTTTTTGGATTAATGCCAGCCTTGTTGGAGTGAGATGGAATCTCATCATAGTTTTGCTTTGCATTTCTCTAATGGCTAATGATTGAGAGCATTTTCTCATGTATCTGTTAGCTGCCTGAATATCTTCTTTAGTGAAGTGCGTGTTCATATCCTTCGTATTGGCTAGCATTTTGTTGAGGATTCTTGTATCTACATTCATGAGGGATATAGGTCTATAAAATTCTTTTCTTGTGGTGCCTTTACCTGGTTTTGGTATCAGGGATACAGTGGCTTCATAGAATGAGTTTGGTAGTATGCCATCCTTTTCTATGCTCTGAAATACCTTTAGTAGTAGTGGTGGTAACTCTTCTCTGAAAGTTTGGTAGAACTCTGCTGTGAAGCCTTCCGGACCAGGGCTTTTTTTTGTTGGGAGTTTTTGGATTACCTTTTCAATCTCTTCTTTTGTTATGGGTCTATTTAGTTGTTCTACCTCAGTTTGTGTTAGTTTAGGTAGGTAGTGTGTTTCTAAGAATTCATCCATTTCTTCTAGATTTTCAAATTTGTTTGAGTATAGTTTTTCATAGTAATCTGATATGGTTCTTCTAATTTCAGTTGTGTCTGTTGTAATATCGCCCATCTCATTTCTTATTTGGGTTATTTGCTTCCTCTCCTGTTTTTCTTTTTCTGTTTGGCCAGTGGTTTATCAATTTTGTTGAGTTTTTCAAAAAAACAGCTTTTGGTCTTACTAATTCTTTCAATTGTTTTTCTGTTTTCTATTTCATTTAGTTCAGCTCTATTTATTATTCGTTTTCTTCTGGTGCCTGTGGGTTTGTTTTGGTGCTCTCTTTCTATTTGTTCAAGTTGTAGGGATAGTTCTTTGATTTTGGCTCTTTCTTCTTTTTGGATGTGTGCATTTATTGATATAATTTGGCCTCTGAGCACCGCTTTTGCTGTGTCCCAAAGGTTCTGATAGGAAGTGTTTTCATTCTCATTGGATTCTCTGAATTTCTTTATTCCATCCTTAATGTTTTCTATAATCCAGTCTTTTTTGAGCAGGGTATTGTTCAGTTTCCAAGTGTTTGATTTCTTTTCCCTGCTTTTCCTGTTATTGATTTCCATTTTTATGGCCTTATGGTCAGAGAAGATGCTTTGTAATATTTCAGTGTTTTGGATTCCGCTAAAAGCCAAGTTCTTTTGAGTCTACCTCCAAAATATATATTTGGAGTCCCCTAGTTCTTTCCATCTTGTGGCCGCCAGCCCCATCCCAAACAACCACCATTATTTCTCACCCGATCAGAGCCACAGCCTACTACCTGGTCCTCTACCATCACCCTTGACCATTCCAATCCATTTCCCACAATACATCAATAGCTACTTGATTATTTTGTTTCCCTGTTTTAACTCTTCAATGCTTTTGTATTGTACCTTGAATAGAATTCAAACTCCTTGCCATAGTCTCTAAGACCTTACAATTGGGCTCCTGCCTACCTCTCAGGCACATCTCATGCCAAATGTCTCCTTGCTCATTGTGTGCCAAGTACATTCTGGTCTTCTTTCAGTTTATCGAATTTGCAAAAATTTTTTTCCACCTCAGAACATTTGGATTTATTATTCTGTTTCTACCCCTCTACACCTACAACCCTACCCCTCCTCGTCTTTCAGGTTTTAGCTTAAATGTCATTTCCCCCAAGAAAGCCTTGCCAACTGCCCAATCTAAGTAGGCCTTCCTCCCTATTACTTTCTATTCTAGTAGAGAACTCTTCTTACCTCCTAGTGCTTAGCACACTGAATATTCTCTTTATTTGTTTATTTACCTTTTTTCCCCTATCCCTCACTGGAATGTAAGCTCCAAAACACTAGACAGGCCTATTTATGCCTTGTTCACCATCCTATCCCCAGTACATAGCACACAGCATTTGTCCCATAGCAGATATTCAGTATCTGTGGAATGAACAAATAAAATGAAGGTGTGTTCCTCCATCTGGCAGGCTGGGAATCAGATCAAGGAGTGTGAAGGAGACTGTTGAAGGTGGGTGAGACAATGGTCAGCCTGCTTTTCCCATCTAGGCATAGTCCAGGCCTAAATCCTACAGGTGGGGTCAGCCAGGGCTCATGCACTTCCTCCCTCTTCCTCAGGGAGAAACTAAAGGGGTGTGAGAGGAGGCTGACCAGATTCACCAATGCAAGTTTCCTGTTCTGCCAAATGAATAAAAGGAAGAGTGCTGAGCTATTTAGGAGACACATAGAACACAGATTGTAGAAGAGCAGGGAAGACTCATCAGGGTAATCCAGGTGAGCAGGATTATGGTTTGGACTGGGGTGGTAGCAGTAGAGATGGGAGAAGTGGTTGTATTTGAAATATACAAGAAAATCTTATAATGGTGTTTTACCATTCTTGCTACTTCATTTATCTACCTTTCCCCAATATTCTATTTAAATTCTCTGATATTTTTATGTCTATGGGATGTTTGTGCAAGTTTCTTAAAATCTCCAAGGTTTAGGGTACTTACCTATAAATTGGAGCAATACTATGGTGTGAAATCCATGGCGATGCTAAGGGGTTGCTTGGGGGGATGCTCCTACCAATAATCTTCATGATATGGAATTCCTGTTCTTAGATACGGACAACTGACCTTTCCTCAGTGTTTGTAAATTGCTCAGCAAATGCAGATTCAAGCAGATAGCTACTTCTAGACCCTTTCTATATAGAAAATTGGAAGCAGCTATTGTGTGGAATAAAGGAAGAAAGTCATTTGGAGAAATCAACTAGCCCAGTGTTCTGGTAGGCACTGAGAAAACGTGACTTGCCAACTCTTCAACCTTATTGATTATTGAAGAAATAATTTAAATAGAAACCAGAATTCCTTTTTTACTGAGTTTAGCAAAGATGAAAAACAAAACAAAATCAACAACAACAACAAAAACCCACAGGGCTTTTGAGACTTTGGTGAAATGGGTACTCAAACAATGTTCACAGGTGTGTATAGGTGTGTAAATTGGTATGAAGTCCTTTGGGAAAGTTACCAAGATTTATTACTTCTAAAAGATATTCATATCGTTTTAAAAATTTTTTTATTGTGCTTTAAGTGAAAGTTTACAAATCAAGTCAATCTCTCATACAAAAATTTATATACACTTTGCTATATACTCCTAGTTGCTCTCCCCTAATGAGACAGCACACCCCTTCCCTCCACTCTCTTTTTTTTGTCCATTCGGCCAGCTTCTGTCCCCCTCTGCCCTCTCATCTCCCCTCCAGACAGGAGATGCCCACACAGTCTCATGTGTCTGCTTGATCCAAGAAGCTCATTCTTCACCAGCATCATTTTCTAAAAAAAGATATTTATATCATTTGATCCAATTACTCTACATAATGGGATATTCTAAGGAAATAATTGTAAATTTGAAAAAAGCTTTATGTTTATGAAGGTTCGTTGCCGTATATACCTAATTGCTAGACAATAGCTAAGAAATTATGGTTCATTCACTGGGTGGATATTAAACATGATTATTTTGGAAGAGTAACATATGAGAAAATATACTTGTTTAATAAAATTTAAAATGCAGGATGCAAAATTGCCCATATAGGATTACGAAAAAAACCTATGCAGAAAAAAACATTGGAAACAAAGATACTAAAAAAGCCTATAATGGTTGTAGTTAGGTAGTAGAACTATACCAAAAAACCAAATCAAACCCACTGCCGTCAAAGTTGATTCCAATTCATAGTGACCCTAGAGGACGGAGTAGAACTGCCCCATAGAGTTTCTAAGGAGTGCCTGGTGGATTTGAACTGCTCACCTTTTGGTTAGCAGCCGTAGCTCTTAACCACTACACCACCAGGGTTTCCAATAGAACTGTGAATGATATCTTTTCTTCTTTCTAATTTTCCCTAATGAGTATGTATTAATACAGACTATTGGTCTAGTATGGCATCACTCACGTATCTGGAAGTTGGTGCTGGCTATTGGCTGAGGTGATGAGGGTAACTGGTCCCATGTTTCCAGCAGGCTAGCCTGAGCTTATTCAGATGGTGATGGCTGCATGTTTCTCAGGAACAGCAACAGAGGTCAAACTTCAATGCACAAGCACTTTTCAAGTCTCAGTTGGCCTCGTATTTGTTATTGTCCCATTGTCCAAAGCAAGTTACATGGCCCAGCCTGGAGTCAGAGTGGAAGACTACTTAAGAGGAATTACGGTAGTCATTTTTAATCTGTCGCAGTACTCATTGGCCATATTAGCCACTCTGAATCAGGATGATATAGGCTAGGAAATAAATATAAATGATCAGCCCATGGCTTAGGAGTCCCTACAAGATAAAGTTCAAAGTCCTTAGCTTTTGACAGTTGGCTATCCTTCTCACATTATTTTGCTATGCTCCTTCCCCCCACTTCAAAACCACAAATTCAGGTACACTGAGCTTTTGGCAGGTATTTGAACATACCTTGCTATTGCACACCCTATATCATTGCTCCTGAGCCCTGGTGGCACAGTGGTTAAGTGCTACGGCTGCTAACCAAAAGGTCGGCAGTTTGAATCTACCAGCTGCTCCTTGGAAACTAACTCTGTGGGGCAGTTCTACTCTGTCCTATAGGGTTGCTATGGGTTGGAATTGACTTGATGGCAATGGGTTTTTTTTTTTTTTTTGGTTTATCATTGCTCCTGATGCTTCAGTTGGAATGCAGTCACCCACCCTGAGTCCCATACGCTAATCCACTATGTGTTTTTTAACACCTTTCAAAAAAGAACCTTTTCAAGGAAACCCACCCTCCCTTCTGGTTAGAATTGAACACTCCCTTCTTTGGAACCAATGGAACCTCATTCAGATTTCAAATTTTGCATCTACATAACTTTAGTACTCATTTATTAACAAGCCTTCCTCTCTCCTGTAGACTGTAAGGTCTTCAAAAAAAAAAAACCCAAACCCGTTGCCACCGAGTCAATTCCGACTCATAGTGACCTATAGGACAGAGTAGAACTGCCCCATAGGGTTTCCAAGGTTGTAATCTTTATGGAAGCAAATTGCCACATCTTTCTCCTGTGGAGCAGCTGCTAGGTTCGAACCACCAACCTTTCCATTAGCAGCCTAGTGCTGTAACCACTGCACCACCAAGGCTCCTTTCAGGTTCTCAAAGTCAGGGACTATATCTTTCTTATATTTATATCTCTTGTAATCATATGTTGGATGATGAATGTTTAGATAAATTGTTTTAATGTACATTTTATAAATCACTGGTGAAACCAGACTTTTTTCATGTATATTTGCTGTTTGCACCCCCCCATGGAATAATTTAATCACTAGTGAAATTAAACATTTTCAAATACATATTTATTTTTGCATTTTTCTTGTGGGATTAAAGTTTTCTTTTGGTACATTACACATAATTATAGGATTATGTATGTTAAGGGATTAACTCAAATATGTTTTCAAATAGCATATACTTTCATTTACTTTGCAAGACAATAAACTTTAAATTCTGAGAATTCATAACAAACTTTGTGGGGAAAAACCTGCTAGTACTCATTCTGAAAGCAGAAATATATAGCCCTGCAGCCTAAACAGAGACAAAACTCAGCTTGACACGACATTTTACATGTAGAAATTATGACTTAGGTAGAAAAATAACAACTTTATCAATTTCCTTTAGAGCGGACACCCATTCAAAGCTCTAATAGTACTGAAATCCATAAAATCAATCATCTCAACGGATTTAACAGCCAGAGTGTTTTTCATAAGCGTTTCTAAAAGACATGAAGACAAAAAATCCAGGAAGTAGGGTGATAATATTACTACTTATAATTTCTATTTTTAACACCTTAAATTGCTTAGTTCTCATTTCTTTTTGCATTTCAGCTTGTGGTTGCGTTTGCAAGGCTAACGTTTTCTTTGGTGACAGTTTTTAAAATATAAACCAGAAGAATTTGGTCTATAGCTTCCCTATTCCATAGAATATTTGAGAATCTTAAAAAAAAAAATAGTATTCACAAGGAGAAAAAATAATTAAATTAAAACTATACTTCATCTAAAAATAGTATTTAAATTGGATTAAGAAGATAAGTAATATGATATTTTTGTCAGTGGTGTTTTTTGTTTTTTTGCTTTAGAATCTAGAACTCTTTAATGATAGTGCGAATCTTGCTCACCAGTTCTGTTTGTTAAAAAAAAAAACTTACTTATGTAATATATATTTTCACCCAATAATATTCCTTTTCATATTTTTAAATTATTGTTCAGAATTTAAAAATATGAAAAGGAATACAGCCAAAAGTCTTTCTATCCCTCTACACCTCTCTTTGCAACAGAAAATCATTGTTAATTAGTTTCTTCTGGGTCTTTCCAGAGACATTTATGTGTGTATAAGCAAATGTAAGATACGGATATTTCTCCCGTTTTTCTTACCCAGGTGCTTACATAGTACACCGTCCTGAATTTTGCTTTTTTTTTTCCCTTAACATTCTATCCTGAAGATCTTTTCATATCGGTGTTTTCTGCAGCTGCTTGGTGTTCCATGTATGGATACGCCATGATCTATTTCATCAATCCACTATGATGGAGATTTACATAATATTTAAACTTCCGCTAATAAACAAGGCTGCAGTAAATAACACTGTACATAAATGATTTGGCACATGTGTGACCATATCTTGGAAACCCTGGTGGTGTAGTGGTTAAGTGCTACAGCTGCTAACCAAAAGGTCGGCAGTTCAAATCCACCAGGTGCTCCTTGGAAACTCTATGGGGCAGTTCTACTCTAACCTATAGGGTCTCTATGAGTCGGAATCAACTTGACGGCAATGGGTAACGGGTGACCATATCTAAGATAAATTCTTAGAGATATAATTGTTGACTCCAAGGATTTATACATTGTAACTTTGATAGCTAAATATCGCCAAGTTGCCCTTTGTAATGGTTTCATCAGTTTACCCTGGTTATCGTCGTTTAATATATTCTTTCAATTATTTGTTGATAGGTGGGGTTTTTTTTTGTTGTTGTTGTTTTACCTCCTGCACCCATCCTAATGTTTTCCAGGACCATGAAAACATGTAAGGGTGGCTTTTTCTTTGTAACTATCCTTTTGTAACAGGATAAGTTATTGACAAACTAATTTGTATATTGGAAACCCTGGTGGCATTATTGTTAAGTGCTACGGCTGCTAATCAAAAGGTCAGCAGTTTGAATCCACCAGGTGCTCCTTGGAAACCCTCTGCGGCAGTTCTACTCTGTCCTATAGGGTTGCTATGAGTTGGAATCGACGGCAATGGGTTTGGTTTAGTTTTTTTTTTTGTTTTAATTTGTATATTATCAGAGGGACAGTCAATGAAGGGGAGGATTTTGATGAATTTGGCCAAATCCAGAAGGGAGAGTTGGCTTCCTGGGGAATGGGAAGCAGGGCCAGCTTCTTAGGCAAACCACCTGTCACCCAGGGCCCTGTGCTTGCTTTCATGCTCTGCTCTCACCGTCTTCAAATTCTCAATAATGTTTGACTAAGGGGTCCCATGTTTTCATTTTGCACTGGGCCCCATATGTTATGTGGCTGGTCCTGTTGGGAAGACCAAGGGGCAAGGGGTGGCAGGGGTGGAGACCTTTTCCTCTGACAGGAAGTCTTAAAGACAGACCACCGTGGGGCAGCCTTAGGGGCCACTGTGAGGGTCCCTGAAGCTGAGCTTGGCAAGAAATCCCCTGCTTTTGTAGGGGCACAAGAGCTTGGCCAGTGACCATGGTAGACTAACAAGAAGCCCTTTCCCCAACTTCCTGGATGTCGCAAGCCCCAGGATTCAAGTATGAGCTAAAGGGAAGGGGCTCTCCCTCCAAAAAAGACAGATCAGGCCTGTGTCAGTGAAGTGCTTGGCTGCTGAGGTGTAATTTTTTTAAAGAAGGAAAAAGTGTTTCTTGTCCCTCTGGTCTCTTTTAGCAGGAAAATAAAAGCTTTCCAGAAACCTCCTAGGAGACTTCTTCCCTTACACCCCATTGGCCAGTGTTGCATCACATGGCTACTCTTAGCTACAAAGGGGACAGGGGAAGTGGATATTTAACATAGGGGAGCAAGATAGCTAAGGCTGAATGGCTGCCCTGATGGGAGTTTTGTTTGCAAACAGAAGGTGCATGGCAGTGGAGAGCAAGGGATAGCAGTTTGCTAGGCAGAGTATATCACTAACCATAGTGGGAGATTTCATGTTCTAGTATCAGTCAGAATAGCTACGGGGTTAGGATTCTTCTGTAGCCCCTTGCTACTAGAGTGTGGCCCTTGGACCAGCAGCATCCTCATCACCTGGGAGCTTGTTAAAAATTCAGTCTTGGGCTCCACTCCAGACCCACTGAATCTGCATTTTGGGAAGATCTCCCGGTGACACTTATGTACATTGAGGTTGGAGAAGCACCAGTTTTCATGACTCAGTAAGATATGACTAAATTACTCAAGATAAAGCAAGTTGCTATTGTAAAACAGGAACAAACTGATATCAGTGCTCAAAAGCCCAGAAAATAACAAGTTCAAATATGAAAGTGTACATATAGAAGTTCAAAAATCAAAAAACTTTGAAATGCTGTGATGTGACCATAATGCAATAGGCACACAGGAAGAAAAGAAAGTTGTTTTTTTTCTTGGTCAAGTTTAAGTGGAATAACATACCCAATGGCCATTGTACCACATCCTAGTGTCTCATTCATGAATGCATCCAGTGATATTAAGTTTCCAACAGCACATGACGCTGTCAATTAATGAGTCTTCACAGGCAAAAAAATAAAAGCCAGAATAATTCAGCATTCAAACTGATTAAAGTACAAAGACAAATCAGGTGTCACCAGGGATATCCAACATTAACGTTAGATGAATTGGTGTAAACCTACCTCGTAAATCCAAGACTTCCTTTTCGTAAGACTTTGGTTCTTTGTTGAAACACTTTGTAGTGAGTGAAAATGACCTTTTGTTGTTTATTCTTTAATGAGACTACAGTTTACTTCATGCCAAACATTCTAAAGCTGTTTAAGACCCATTGATTTTATAGAGAGAGAGAGAGGGAGGGAGGGAGGGGCAGAGAGAAGAGCACCCTGGGGTGGCGGCAGTTTGAATCAACCAGCCACTCCTTGGAAACACCACGGGGCAGTTCTACTCTGTCCTATAGGGCCGCTATGAGTTGGAATCGACTCCACAGCAGCGGGTTTTTTGGATTTTTTGGTATATATATATATGTTGTTAGCTGCCATGGAGTCGTTTTCGACTCATAGGGCCCCCATGTGAGTAAAACAGCCCCATAGGATTTTCTTGGCTGTAGTATTTATGGAACAGATTGCCAAGTCTTTCTTCTACGGAGCCACTGGCTGGGTTTGTCTTAGTCATCTAGTGCTACTGTAACAGAAATACCACAAGTGGATGGCTTTAACAAAGAGAAATTTATTTTCTCACAGTCTAGTAGTTAGAAGTCCAAATTCAGGGTGTTGGCTCCAGGGGGAGGCTTTCTCTCTCGGCTCTGGAGGAAGGTCCTTGACATCAGTCTTCCCCTAAACTAGGAGCTTCTCTGCACAGGAACCGAGGGTCCAAAGGATGCGCTCTGCTCCTGGTGCTGCTTTCTTGGTGGCATGAGGTCCCCAGCTCTTTGCTTGCTTCCCTTTCCTTTCATCTCTTGTAAGACAAAAGGTGGTGCAGGCCACACTCCACAGAAACTCTCTTAACATTGGATCAGGAATGTGACCTGAGTAAGGGTGTTACAATCCCACCCTAATCCTCTTTAACATAAAATTAGAATCACAAAATGGGGACAACCACACAATACTGGGAATCATGGCTTAACCAAGTTGACACATACTTTTGGGGGACACAATTGAATCCATGACAGCAGCCAAGCACTTAAATGTTGTGCCACCCATATATATATGATTGTTGCCTCAGCCTCATTTTGTAGGACTAGAAATACTTACGATTTTCAGTGTTCACCCAGGCCAGAATTCATTAAAAAGCAAATAGATTGGGTTTTTAAACCATAACTTATAATAAATCATAGCCTCCAGTTGCCTTGCTTTGTGGTGAAACTTTATTTAGAATATACACATCAATCCCAAAGTTGGAAATAAAATGCTGGAGTCAGCATTTTACTTTGAGGAGGTCATACCAATTTATTTGAACAAGGGTATTTGCTTTTTAACAGTGAAACTGGACCAGTAGAAAAAGCTGTATCGGCGAAATGTACAGCTTGAATTGATTGGTTAAGTCACAGAACTCTTTCAGGCAGAAAGCTTGGACAGCTGTCTCTTTAAGGGAGATAAAAATGGCAGATCAAAGATATTAAGAACAGACACTTCACAAAAGAAGATACAGGGATGTCCAATAAGCACATGAAAAGGTGCTCAACATCGTTCGTCATCACGGAAATGGAATTAAAACCAAGTGAGATACCACTATAGTGGCTAAAATAAAAAAGGCTGACAACATCCAACTATTGGCAAGAATGCGTAGCAACTGGAATTTTCTTGAGCTGCTGGTAAGAGTGTAAAATGGTACAGCAACTTTACAGAACTCTTAGTTCATTATAAAGTTGAACATACATCTCTACCCTATGAGCCAGGGACCCCGCTCCTAGATATTTTCTCATGAGTTATGAAAACATTTGCCCACCAAAAAGTGGACCAGAATGTTGGTAGCAGCTTTATTCATAAGAGCACCAAAAGGGAAACAGTTCAAATATCCATCCATCAGCAGGAGAATGGATAATCAAGATGTGGTGTATGTACACAACAGAATACTGCTGAGTAACCAAAATGAAATAAATAAATTGATAAAAAGGACACGTGCAACAACATGAATGGATCTTATAAACATGTTCAATAAAAGTAGCCATCCTGTCAAATTCCATATAAATGAAATTCTGTTGTT
This sequence comes from Loxodonta africana, assembly GCF_030014295.1. Taxonomy (NCBI): domain Eukaryota; kingdom Metazoa; phylum Chordata; class Mammalia; order Proboscidea; family Elephantidae; genus Loxodonta; species Loxodonta africana. Next base: position 18,375,774 of record NC_087369.1, read on the forward strand.
AGTTGCTGTCAAGTCGATTCCGACTCATGGCGACTGCATGTGTTTCAGAGTAGAACTGCTCCATAGGGTTTTCAAGGTTGTGACCTTTTGGAAGCAGATTGTCAGGCCTGTCTTCAGAGGTGCTTCTGGGTGGGTTCAAACTGCCAACCTTTTGGCTAGTAGTCTTAGCCTAGTAGTAGTAGCAGTCCTAGTAGACTCCTTCTAAATTAAATTCTAGAACAAGCAAAAGTAACCTATGGTGCTAGAAATCAGAAAGTGGTTGCAGGGTAGGAGGGGGATAGGAGTGGGGATTGACTGGAAAGGAGTATGGGAAGACTTTCTAAAAAAAAGTTTTGTTGTGCTTTAGGTGAAAGACTACAGCGCCAGTTAGTTTCTCAATCAAAAATTTATATACATATTGTTTTGCGACATTGGTTGAAATCCCCACAATGTGACAATGACAATGTGACTCCTTCTCCACCCTGAGTTCCCCATGTCCATTCATCCAGTTTTCCTGCCTTCTCGTCTTGCTTCTGGGCAGGAGATACCCATTTGGTCTCATATAGTTGATTTAACTAGGAAGCAGATTCCTCACATGTGCTGTTTGTTTTATAGGCCTGTCTAATCTTTGAAAAGTGGACTTCGGGAGTGGCTTCAGTTCTGAGTTAGCAGGGTGTCTGGGGGCCATGGTCTTGGGAGTTACTACAGTCTCTGTCAGACCAGTAAGTCTAGTCTTTTTTTGTGAATTTGAATTTTGTTCTACATTTTTTTCCTGCCCTGTCTGGGACACTCTGTTGTGATCCCTGTCCTGAGCTGTCGGTGGTGGTAGCTGGGCACCATCTAGTTCTTCTGGGCTCAGGCTGGTGGAGGCTGTGGTTCATGTGGTCCTTTAGTCCTTTGGGCTAATATTTTCCTTGTGTCTTTGGTTTTCTTCATTCTCATTTGATCCAGACAGGATGGGACCAATAGATGTATCTTAGACGGCTGCTTGCAAGCTCTTAAGACCCCAGACACTACTCACCAAAGTGGAATGTAGAACGTTTTCTTTATGAACTATGCCAATTGACCTAGATGCCTGGCCCCCGAGACTACGGTCCTTGAAAAGACGTTATGGGTGAAGAAACTAATCTATGTCTTTAATTGCATGGTGGTTACGTGAGTGTGTAATTGTCAAAATCCATTGAACTGTACATATAAGATCTATGCCTTTTATTTTATGTCAATTATACATCAATTAAAAAAAAAAGCCTCTCTCAACCCTTTACCACCAAAATAAAAGCCTGCCCAGATAACCTGCAGTGCGAAGATTCTTTCTGAGCTAAGGCCCTCTAGGTGGTACTTTACCAGCCCACGCTGTAGCTCTAGCCTCATTCATCTTCATGAGTTTCCTATCCTACCTTGATGATCCTGTGGTTTAACTCCCCATCTCACTTTGGTGTTTCAGTAAAGGCTGCTCTTTCTGCTTCATCTTTTAAAAAATTTTCTTCTCTTAGCTTTTCCTTAGTCCTTAGACTATAAGCATTTGTTGGTAAGGCATAATATATTATTATTATTATTATGTTTTTTTACCGTCAAGTCAGTTCCAACTCACAGTGACCCTATGTACAATAGAATGAAGCACTGCCCGGTCCTGTGCCATATTCACAATTGTTATCATACTTGAGCCCATCGTTGCAGCCACTGTGTCAATCCATCTCCTTGAGGGTCTTCCTCTTTTTCACTGACCCCCTACCAAGCATGGTGTCCTTCACAATGTGTATGAAGAAAAAGAAAAAAAATTGTTCTCTTTTGAGTCTTATTATTCCTGCTCTCTCTCTCTTTTTTAAAAAAAAGCACAATGGTGTATTTGAGTTTTCTGACTGCCAAATTCGATGCTATGTAAATTACTTACTTAGATCAAATTACTGCTTACATTAACCTCAAATAATGATTAAACTTAAAAGTTTCGTGACAAGAACTTACAGGTGAAATCAGCTAAAATCAACCAGTGCTTGTCCCAATCCATTCTTCCTGCATCCTGCCTCCATTACCAGGAGGTATTCAAGGCCCAGCTGACAGATGAATGCCCTCTGTGGATGGAGTCCATATAGGTCACAGTTAAGCTCACATAGGAAGCCAAACATGAGCAGTGGTGCTTCCAAATCTCTCTTTTTCATCACTGCCACGTGGCAGGAACGCAGGTGGGGGTCCTCAAGAGGACCAGAGACCCTCTCACTGGTGTTCTGCCTCCCTAGTACACACCCCGGCTCTCCAGCTTATTTTAGCCCAAAGAAAAGAAAACCTTTTCTTTGAGGTTTAACATATATATAGTTGTGGTAACTACCCTTCAAAGATAGCCTCAATGAACCACACCTCTCCAAATTCACGTCCCTGGTAGTCCCTTCCCACATTGGATCTGGCTGGCCTGCAGCTTGAGTTAAACAAGGCTGAGGCCCTGATTTGAACTTTTAGCCTCCTAAACTGTGAGAAAATACATTTTTGTTCTTTAAAGCTACTCATTTATGGTATTTCTATTATGACATCTCTAGGTAATTAAGACTCAGAAATAGGCAAAATGATGGCTGCATGTCCTTTCAGTATCGCACTGGAACATTGGCAGCGTAATTTACTATAATGGATAACATAATTGTCTGTCCCAGAATGGGAAGCCCAAACTTGCAACAAAAGCTGCTTAAGCTCAAATTATTTTAACATCAAGTTGTTCATATCCATGTCTTCCAAGGTTCAGCAACTTGTGTAGTTTACAGATTCTGACACATGTTCATTCCCTGCCCAAAGCAGCTAAGAACAATCGGAGCCCAACCCCCAAGAAGGAAGTATCTTCCCTGACTTCCTTCTTTTGTGTCCCTACTGAGACTCTGTGAAGTTGGGACTCTCCCTTGCTCAAGGAGTTTAATAAACCCAGTTTTGTGTCATCAAGAGGTGGCTTTTGTGGTCTCTGCGGGGACTTTGACAAAATCATTGGGGGTATAGCTGAATAGAAGTGAAGACTGGGAGAAAAGACAAAACTAGAGCACCCCCCAATATAAGTTGAAGCAAGATTCTACTAGTATAAATTTCTTGGAGTTAGCAATGAGTCAACAAGAGTCTCTATCATTCTAAGGTTTGAGGAGAGCGGGCCTCTGCTTGTATTTGCAGTCAATACCAAACCCTGGTTGAATGGTAGAAACTACTGTAGAAGGAGAACATTGAAAAAATGTTGAATCCCAAGTGGCTGCAATCTCTCTCCAAACAAATGACCTCCTACCAGCCAAAAACACGAGATGATTTTTGGTCCTTATCTCTCTGCAGCATTTGATGTTTTCTATTACCACCTTCTTTTTTAAATTCTTCTGCAGACTTCTATGATGCTATGCTTTCCTGATTGTCTCTCATCCTCTCTGCTAGTCCCTTCTCAGTATGATCCTGGGAGGGAGATCAGGCAAGATAAGGAATAAAAAGTGACCATTGAGTTAATAGTCATGAGGTCGTCCATGCTTTTAGCCAAAGCAGTGGAGTGGAGGTGACAAAAGCCATATGGCAAGGGACAGGGGAGAGACTAGCAACAGTGACTATGAGCCTTTATTTCAAAAAGCTTGGAAGTGGTTGTTATTGCATGTTCTTTATTCTTTCCCATCTGCCTTATTCAGGAGCCCTGGTGGTGCAGTGGTTAAGTGCTTGGCTGCTAACCAAAAGGTCGGTGGTTCGAACCCACCAATGGCTCTGTAGGAAAAAAGCTCAGGCAGTCTGCTTCCCTAAAGATTACAGCCTAGGAAACCCTATGGGGGCAGTTCTACTCTGTCACATGGGGTCACTGTGACTTGCAATCTACTCAACAGCACTCAACAACGACAGCATTGGACAGATTATAAAAGCCAATGCTTTTGATTCACATGAGCCAGGATTTTTGAGGAAAGATAAAGTTTCTGCAAATCAAAAGTAGAACCTAGAAGGAGTTGGGAAGATTTATTCATAAATAATGACTTGAAAAGAGAGAGGAGAAAGACATGAATGGCTGTCCTGATGACCGCATGAGGACTGCCCTGGCTGGGGAGTGGTGTGAGAAGGGAGGCCCTGGGCCTTTGAGGACCTGGAGGTCTACAAGGAGGAGAGAGCCTGGAGGGCCACTGTAGGCAGAGCCAGGGAGCCGTATGGGCACCCTGCCCATGTCCCATCTCCTCAGTCACTACATGCATAGCCACTGCACAGTCCTCTGACCCTGCCCGGGAAGTGATGGAACCTATCTCTACTTAGTGACTGTTCACCTATTACATTTATGTCCTGAGGCATGTCAGAATACGGTGGGCCTGAATCTGCCTTTTAAAATTAAAATCACAAGTTATTACTTTAAACGTTTAATTTTTTTTTTATTTTACTGTGGTGAAATATATCTAGCAAAACATTTGCCATTTAACCATTTTTATGTGTACAATTCAGTGACATTAACTAAGTTTGCCATGTGCAACCATTACTGCTATTCATTTCCAAGTATTTAATCATCCTTGACAGAAACTCAGTACCCCTTAAACAATAACGCCCTCTTTCCCCCATCACCCACCCTTGGTAACCACTAATAAGCTTTGGTTCCTATGCATTTGCCTATCCTGAGTATTTCATATAGCTGGGATCATATAATATGTGTCTTTTTGTGACTGACCACCACGCGTCTGTCAGTTTGTCTTACTGTGGTGGCTTGCATGTTGCTGTGATGCTGGAAGCTATGCCACTGGTATTTCAAATACCAGGAGGGTCACCCGTGGTAGTCATGTTTCAGCGGAACTTCCAAACAAAGACAGACTACGAAGAAGGCCCTGGCTATCTACTTAAAAAAAAATTGGCCAGTGAAAACCTTATGAATAGCAGTGGAACATTGTTAGATACAGTGCTGGAAGATGAGCCTCTCAAGTTGGAAGGCACTCAAAAGACAACTGGGGAAGAGCTGCCTCCTCAAGACAGAGTCGACCTTACTGATGTGGATGGAGTCAAGCTTTGGAGACCTTCATTTGCTGATGTGGCACAACTAAAAATGAGAAGAAACAGCTGCAAACATTCACTAATAATCGGAACGCAGAATGTATGAAGTATGAATCTAGGAAAATTGGAAGTCATCAAAAATGAAATGAATAGGGAATTAGAGAACAGAAAAACAATTGAAAGAATTAACAAAGCCAAAAGCTGGTTCTTTGAAAAAATTAACAAAATTGATAAACCATTGGCCAGACTGACTAAAGAAATACAGGAAAGGAAACAAATAACCCGAATAAGAAACAAGATGGGCCACATCACAACAGACCCAACTGAAATTAAAAGAATCATATCAGATTATTACGAAAAATTGTACTCTAACAAATTTGCAAACCTAGAAGAAATGGATCAATTCCTAGAAAAACACTACCTACCTAAACTAACACATTCAGAAGTAGAACAACTAAATAGACCCATAATAAAAAAAGAGATTGAAAGGGTAATCAAAAACCTCCCAACAAAAAAAAGCCCTGGCCCGGACGGCTTCACTGCAGAGTTGTACCAAACTTTCAGAGAAGAGTTAACACCACTACTACTAAAGGTATTTCAAAGCATAGAAAATGATGGAATACTACCTAACTCATTCTATGAAGCCACCGTTTCCCTGATACCAAAACCAGGTAAAGACATCACAAAAAAAGAAAATTACAGACCTATATCCCTCACGAACATAGACGCAAAAATCCTCAACAAAATTCTAGCCAATAGAATTCAACAACATATCAAAAAAATAATCCACCATGACCAAGTGGGATTTATACCAGGTATGCAAGGCTGGTTTAATATTAGAAAAACCATTAATGTAATCCACCATATAAATAAAACAAAAGACAAAAACCACATGATCTTATCCATTGATGCAGAAAAGGCATTTGACAAAGTCCAACACCCATTTATGATAAAAACTCTCACTAAAATAGGAATTGAAGGAAAATTCCTCAACATAATAAAGGGCATCTGTACAAAGCCAACAGCCAACATCACTCTAAATGGAGAAAGCCTGAAAGCATTTCCCTTAAGAATGGGAACCAGACAAGGATGCCCTTTATCACCGCTCTTATTCAACATTGTGCTAAAGGTCCTAGCCAGAGCAATTAGGCTAGACAAAGAAGTAAAGGGCATCCGGATTGGCAAGGAAGAAGTAAAATTATCTCTATTTGCAGATGACATGATCTTATACACAGAAAACCCTAAGGAATCCTCCAGAAAACTACTGAAACTAATAGAAGAGTTTGGCAGAGTCTCAGGTTATAAGATAAACATACAAAAATCACTTGGATTCCTCTACATCAACAAAAAGAACATCAAAGAGGAAATAACCAAATCAATACCATTCACAGTAGCCCCCAAGAAGATAAAATACTCAGGAATAAATCTTACCACAGACGTAAAAGACCTATACAAATAAAACTACAAAGTACTACTACAAGAAACTAAAAAGGACCTACTTAATTGGAAAAACATACCTTGCTCATGGATAGGAAGACTTAAATAGTAAAAATGTCTATTCTACCAAAAGCCATCTATACATACAATGCACTTCTGATCCAAATTCCAATGTCATTTTTTAATGTGATGGAGAAACAAATCACCAACTTCATATGGAAGGGAAAGAAGCCTCGGATAAGCAAAGCATTACTGAAAAAGAAGAAGAAAGTGGGAGGCCTCACTCTACCTGATTTTAGAACATATTATACAGCCACAGTAGTCAAAACAGCCTGGTACTGGTACAACAACAGACACATAGACCAATGGAACAGAATTGAGAACCCAGATATAAATCCATCCACATGTGAGCAGCTGGTATTTGACAAAGGACCAGTGTCAGTCAATTGGGGAAAAGATAGTCTTTTTAACAAATGGTGCCGGCATACCTGGATATCCATTTGCAAAAAAAATGAAACAAGACCCATACCTCACACCATGCACAAAAACAAACTCCAAGTGGATCAAAGACCTAAACATAAAGACTAAAATGATAAAGATCATGGAAGAAAAAATAGGGACAACGTTAGGAGCCCTAATACAAGGCATAAACAGAATACAAAACATTACCAAAAATGACGAAGAGAAACCAGATAACTGGGAGCTCCTAAAAATCAAACACCTATGCTCATCTAAAGACTTCACCAAAAGAGTAAAAAGACCACCTACAGACTGGGAAAGAATTTTCAGCTATGACATCTCTGACCAGCGCCTGATCTCTAAAATCTATATGATTCTGTCAAAACTCAACCACAAAAAGACAAACAACCCAATCAAGAAGTGGGCAAAGGATATGAACACGCACTTCACTGAAGAAGATATTCAGGCAGCTAACAGATACATGAGAAAATGCTCTCGATCATTAGCCATTACAGAAATGCAAATTAAAACTGTGATGAGATTCCATCTCACTCCAACAAGGCTGGCATTAATCCAAAAAACACGAAATAATAAATGTTGGAGAGGCTGCGGAGAGATTGGAACTCTTACACACTGCTGGTGGGAATGTAAAATGGTACAACCACTTTGGAAATCTATCTGGCGTTATCTTAAACAGTTAGAAATAGAACCACCATACAACCCAGAAATCCCACTCCTCGGGATATACCCTAGAGAAATAAGAACCTTTACACGAACAGATATATGCACACCCATGTTTATTGCAGCTCTGTTTACAATAGCAAAAAGCTGGAAGCAACCAAGGTGTCCATCAACGGATGAATGGGTAAATAAATTGTGGTATATTCACACAATGGAATACTACGCATCGATAAAGAACAGTGACAAATCTGTGAAACATTTCATAACATGGAGGAACCTGGAAGGCATTATGCTGAGTGAAATCAGTCAGAGGCAAAAGGACAAATATTGTATAAGACCACTATTATAAGATCTTGAGAAATAGTATAAACTGAGAAGAACACATACTTTTGTGGTTACGAGGGGGGGAGGGAGGGAGGGTGGGAAAGGGTTCTTTACTGATTAGTTAGTAGATAAGAACTACTTTAGGTGAAGGGAAGGACAATACTCAATACATGGAAGGTCAGCTCAACTGGACTGGACCAAAAGCAAAGAAGTTTCCAGGATAAACTGAATGCTTCAAAGGTCAGCGGAGCAAGGGCGGGGGTTTGGGAACCATGCTCTAAGGGGACTTCTAAGTCAATTGGCATAATAAACTCTATTATGAAAACATTCTGCATCCCACTTTGAAATGTGGCGTCTGCGGTCTTAAATGCTAACAAGCGGCCATCTAAGATGCATCAATTGGTCTCAACCCACCTGGATCAAAGGAGAATGAAGAACACCAAGGTCACACGATAACTAAGAGCCCAAGAGACAGAAAGGGCCACATGAACCAGAGACCTACATCATCCTGAGACCAGAAGAACTAGTTGGTGCATGGCCACAACCGATGACTGCCCTGACAGGGAGCACGACAGAGAACCCCTGAGGGAGCAGGAGATCAGTGGGATGCAGACCCCAAATTCTCACAAAAAGACCATACTTAATGGTCTGACTGAGACTAGAGGAATCCTGGCGGTCATGGTCCCCAAACCTTCTGTTGGCCCAGGACAGGAACCATTCCCGAAGACAACTCATCAGACATGAAAGGGACTGGACAGTGGGTAGGAGAGAGATGCTGATGAAGAGTGAGCTAATTATATCAGGTGGACACTTGAGACTGTGTTGGCATCTCCTGTCTGGAGGGGGGATGGGAGGATAGAGAGAGTTGGAAGCTGGCAAAATTGTCACGAGAGACTGGAACGGCTGACATTAGGGGGAGAGCAAGTGGGAATATGGAGTAAGGTGTATATAAACTTATATGTGACAGACTGACTTGATTTGTAAACGTTTACTTGAAGCTCAATAAAAATTAAAACAAACAAACGAACAAAAAAAAAAACCCAAACTCAGTGCCTTCGAGTCGATTCCGACTCATAGCGGCCCTATGGGACAGAGTAGAACTGCCCCAGAGAGTTTCCAAGGAGCGCCTGGCAGATTCGAACTGCCATAGCAAGGTGTGTATAAATTTTTGTATGAGAGACTGACTTGATTTGTAAATTTTCACTTAAAGCACAATAAAAAAAAATGCTCAAAAAAAAAAAAAAGAACTTTGTGGGGCAGTTCTACTCTGTCCTATAGGGTTGCTGTGAGTCAGAATTGACTCGATGGAAACGGGGTTGGGTTATATATTTTAACTAGGAAAATGTCCATTTAAGTTTCCAAAACCGCTGGAATGCATTTTTTCAAGTTTTCATTTATAATTTTTTCTTTGCCCCAGATAGATTCTCCTTCAGTCTTCCCCGAAGAATACAGAAAGTAGAACACAGAGTTTGGGGACTCCCTCTGTGCTGAGGGGCTCAAATAGAAGATGTCCTGTGTTAAGTGTTGTAAGCTGGGAATTTGTTTTAAATATAACTAAAGGAAAAGAAACATTAAATTTTCAGTAATCACATGTGAAAAAAAATTCTAATTTTGATGAAAAAAATGAAATGAATAGGGACAACGCTAGGAACCGTAATACATGGCATAAACAGTATACAAAACATTGCTAACAATGTACAAACACCAGAAGAGAAACTAGATAACTGGGAGCTCCTAAAATTCAAACACCTATGCTCATCCAAAGACTTCACCAAAAGAGTAAAAAGATTGCCTACAGATTGGGAAAAGGTTTTTAGCTATAACATTTCTGATCAGCATCTGATCTCTAAAATCTACATGATACTGCAAAAACTCAACAACAAAAAATAACCCAATTAAAAAATGGGATATGAACAGGCACTTTACCACTTTACCAAATGGGATATGAACAGGCACTTTACCAAAGAATACATTCAGGCTGCTAACAGATGCATGAGGAAATGCTCAGGATCAGTAGCTATTAGAGAAATGCAAATCAAAACTACAATGAGATTCCATCTCACCCCAACAAGGCTGGGATTAATCCAAAAAACACAAAATAATAAATGTTGGAGAGGTTGTAGAGAGACTGGAACACTTATACATTGCTGGTGGGAATGTAAAATGGTACAACCACTTCGGAAATCAATTTGGCGCTTCCTTAAAAAGCTAGAAATAGAGTTACCATAAACCAAAAAAAAAAAAAAAACCCAGTGCCGTCGAGTCGATTCTGACTCATAGCGACCCTATAGGACAGGGTAGAACTGCCCCATAGAGTTTCCAAGGAGGGCCTGGCAGATTTGAAGTGCTGACCCTTTGGTTAGCAGCCGTAGCACTTAACCACTACACCACCAAGGTTTCCAGAACTACCATACGACACAGCAATCCCACTCCTTGGAATATACCCTAAAGAAATAAGAGCCTTTACACGAACAGATATATGCACACCCAAGTTCATTGCAGCAGTGTTTACAATAGCAAAAAGATGGAAGCAACCAAGGTGCCCATCAACAGAAGAATGGATAAATAAGTTATGGTATATTCACACAATGGAATACTATACAACAATTAAGAACAACAATGAATCTGTGAAACATTTCATAACATGGAAGGCATTATGCTGAGGGAAATTAGTCAATTGCAAAAGGACAAATATCGTGTGAGACCACTGTTTTAAGAACTCTAGATAAAGTTTAAATACAAAAGAAAATATTCTTTGATGGTTACAAGGGCAGGGAGGGAGGGAGAGGGATATTCACTAACTAGATAGTATTTTTTTAGGTGAAGGGAAGGGCAACACATAACACAGGGATGGTAAGTACAACTGGACTAAACCAAAAGCAAAGAAGTTTCCTGAATACAACCAAACTCTTCGAAGGCCAGAGCAGCAGGGACAGGGGTCTGGGAACCATGGTTTCAGGGGACATCTAGGTCAATTGACGTAACAAAATGTATTAAGAAAACATTCTGCATTCCACTTTGGTGAGAGGTGTCTGGGGTCTTAAACGCTAGCAAGTGGCCATCTAAGGTACATAAATTGGTCTCAACCCACCTGGAGCAAAGGAGAATGAAGAACACCAAAGACACCAGGTAAATATGAGCCCAAGAGACAGAAAGGGCCACATAAACCAGAGACTCCATCTGCCTGAGACCGGAAGAACTATATGGTGCCCGGCTACCACCAATCACTGCCCTGACAGGGAACACAACAGAGAATCCCTGATGAAGCAAGAGAACAGTGGGATGCAGATCTTAAATTCTTGTGAAAAGACCAGGCTTAATGGTCTGACTGAGACCAGAGAGACCCTGACGGTCATGGTCCCTGAACCTTTTGATAGCCCAAGATTGGAATCATTCCCGAAACCAACTTTACAGACAGGGATTGGCCTGGACTATAAGATGGACAGTGATGCTGGTGAGGAGTGAACTTTGTGGCTCAAGTAGACACATGAGACTGTGTGGGAGACTCCTGTCTCGCGGTGAGATGAGAAGGAAATGGGGGACAGGACCTGGTTGAATGGACACGGGGAATACAGGGTAGAGAGGAGGAACGTGCTGTCTCATTAAGGGGAGAGCAGCTGGGAGTGCATGGCGGGGTGTGTATGGCTTTTTGTATGGGAGACTGACTTGATTCGTAAACTTTCACCTAAAGCAAATAAATAAATGAAATGGAACACATAAACATTGATATCCTAGGCATTAGTGAGCTGAAATGGGCTGGTATTGGCCATTTTGAATTGGACAATCATATGGTCTACTATGCTGGAAATGACAAATTGAAGAGGAATGGCGTCACAGTCATCATCAAAAAGAGCATTTCAAGATCTATCCTAAAGTACAATGCTTTCAGTGGTAGGATAATATTCATATGCCTACAACGAAGACCAGTTAATACAACTATTATTCAAATTTATGTACCAACCACTAATGCCAAAGATGAGGAAATTGAAGATTTTTACCAACTTCTGCAGTCTGAAATCGATCAAACATGCACTCAAGATACATCGATAATTACAGGTGATTGGAATTCAAAAGCATGAAACAAAGTTTAGTAGTTGGAAAATATGGCCTTGGTGATAGAAATGACACTGGGAATCACATGATAGAATTTTGCAAGATCAACAACTTATTCATTGCAAAACCTTTTTTTGACAACATAAACAGTGACTATACACATGGACCTCATCGGATGGAAAACACAGGCGTCAAATCGACTATATCTGTGGAAAAAGACGATGGAAAAACTCAGCATCATCAGTCAGAACAAGACTAGGGGCCAACATCGGACAGACCATCAATTGCTCATATGCAACTTTAAGTTGAAGTTGACGAAAATTAAAACAAGTCCACGAGAACCAAAATATGACCTTGAGTATATCCCACCTGAATTTGGAGACCATCTCAAGAAAAGATTTGATTCATTGAACACTAATGACTGAAGACCAGATGAGTTGTGGGATGACATCAAGGACATCATACGTGAAGAAAGCAAAAGGTCATTAAAAAGACCAATATGGATGTCAAAAGGACTCTGAAATTTGCTCTTGAACATGGAGTACCTAAAGCAAATGGAAGAAATGATAAAGTAAAAAAGCTGAACAGAAGAATTCAAAGGGCAGCTCCAAAAGACAAAGTGTTATAATGAAATGTGCAAAAACCTGAAGTTATAAAAGCGAAAGGGAAGAACACGCTCAGCATTTCTCAAGCTGAAAGAACTGAAGAAAAAATTCAAGCCTCAAATTACAATTTTGAAGGATTCTATGGGCAAAATATTAGACCCAGGAAGCATTAAAAGAAAACAGAAGGAATACACAGAGTCACTGTACCAAAAAGAATTGGTCAACGTTCAGCCATGTCAGGAGGTAGCGTATGAGCAATAACCTATGGTACTGAAGAAAGAAGTCCCAGCTGCACTGAAGGCATTGGTAAAATACAGGGCTCCAGGAATTGATGGAATACCAATTGAGATGTTTCAACAAACAGATGCAGCGCTGGAGGTGCTCACTCATCTATGCCAAGAAGTATGGAAGACAGCTACCCAGCCAGCTGACTGGAAGAGATCCATATTTGTGCCCATTCCAAAGAAAGGTGATCCAACAGAATGCAGAAATTACTGAACAATATCATTACTATCACATGCAAGTAAAATTTTGCTGAAGATCACTCAAAAATGGTTGCAGCAGTACATCAACAGGGAACTCCAGAAATTCAAGCCAAATTCAGAAGAGGACGTGGGATGAGGGATGTCATTGCTGATGTCAGATGGATCTTGGCTGAAAGCAGAGAATAGCAGAAAGATATTTACCTGTGTTTTATTGACTATGCAAAGGTATCTGACTTTGTGGATCATAACAAATTATGGATAACATTGCAAAGGATGGGAATTCCAGAACACTTAATTGTGCTCATGATGAACCTGTACATAGACCAAGGGGCAGTGGTTCAAACAGAACAAGGGGATACTGACTGGTTTAAAATCAGGAAAGATGTGCTTCAGGGTTGTAGCCTTTCACCATGCTTATTCAATCTGTATGCTGAGCAAATAATTTGAAAAGCTGGACTTTTATGCAGAAGAATGTGGCATCAGGATTGGAGGAAGACTCATTAACAACCTGCCTTATGCAGATGAGAGGACTTGAAGCACTTACTGATGAAGATCAAAGATTACAGCCTTCAGTGTGGATTACACCTCAACATAAAGAAAACAAAAATCCTCACAACTGGACCAACAAAGAACATCATGATAAATGGAGAAAAGATTGGGGTTGTCAAGGCTTTCATTTTACTTGGATCCACAATCAACACCCATGGAAGCAGCAGTCAAGAGATCAAAAGACGCATTACATTGGGCAAATCTGCTGCAAAAGACCTCCTTAAAGTGTTAAAAAGCAATGATGTCACTTTGATGACTAAGGTGTGCCTTACCCAAGCCATATTATTTTCAATCACCTCATATGCATGTGAAAGCTGGACAATGAATAAGGAAGACTGAAGAAGAATTGATGTCTTTGAATTATAGTGTTGGCCAAGAATATTGAATATACCGTGGACTGCCAAAAGAATGAACAAATCTGTCTTGGAAGAAGTACAACCAGAATGCTCCTTAGAAGCAAAGATGGCGAGACTTCATCTCACGTACTTTGGACATGTTATCAGGAGGGACTAGTCCCTGGGGAAGGACATCATGCTTGGGAAAGTAGAGGGTAAGCAGAAAAGAGGAAGACTCTCAACGAGATGGATTGATGCAGCGGCTGCAACAATGGGCTCAAACACAGCAACGATTGTGAGGATGGTGCAGGACCGGGTAGTGTTTCCTTCTGTTGTGCATAGGGTTGCTGTGAGTTGGAATCGACTTGATGGCACCTAACAACAACAACAATGTTTCTAAGGTTTGTGCATGTCATAGCATGTATCAGACCTTCATTTCTTTTCATGGATGAACAATATTTTATGGATGAACCACATTTTGTTTATCCATTCATCTCTTCACGGACACTTGAGTTGTTTCCACCTTTTGGCTATTGTGAATGGTGCTGAACATTGGTGTACAAGTATCTGTTATATCTGTTTGAGTATCTGCTTTTTAATTTTTTTTTTACTATATTGTTGTAAAATATTGGCAAATGCCTCTTGCTCTCTCTATATATATGGACCCATGGTGGCACAGTGCTTAAGAGCTACGAATGGTAACTGAAAGGTCGGCAGTTCAAATCAACCAGTCGCTCTTTGGAAACCCTATGTGGCAGTTCTTCTCTGTCCTATAGGGTTGCTATGAGTCAGAATCAACTGGACGGTAATGGGATATATATATATATATATATATATATATATATATATCTCAAGACATTTGCCAATTTAACAATTTTTACTGTACAATTCGGTGACGTTGATTAAGTTAATCATATTGTGCAAACATCTCCTCTATCCTATTCCAAATTATTCCATCACCATTAACATAAACTCAGTGTCCAACTCTGCTTTTAATTCTTTTGGGTGTATACCTAGGAGTGGAATTGCTGGTCGTATGGTAATTCTATGTTTAACTTTTTCAGGAACTACCAAACTGTTTTCCACAGTGGCTACACCATTTTACAGTCCCACCAGTGATGTATGAGGGTTACACATTTAGTCTTAAGAGCTAGCGTTCTAAGGAGAAGGAGCAAGTACAGTGGAAAAAGTTAAAATCAAACGTCTCATTGTTGTTAGCTGCCATCGAGTCGGTTCCAACTCATCGTGACCCTATGTACAACAGAACGAAACACTGACCAGTCCTGCACCATGCTCACAATTATTGCTATGCTCGAGCCCATTGTTGCAGTCACCGAGTCAATCCATCTTGTTGAGCGTCTTCCTCTTTTTCACTGACCCTCTACTTTCCCAAGCATGAAGTCCTTCCCCAGGGACTGGTCCATCCTGATAACATGTCCAACGTATGTGAGATAAAGTCTCGCCATCCTTGCTTCTAAGGAGCATTCTGGTTGTACTTCTTCCAAGACAGATTTGTTCATTCTTCTGGCAGTCCGTGGTATATTCAATATTCTTGGCCAAGGCCAAATTCAAAGGCATCAATTCTTCTTCAGTCTTCCTTATTCATTGTCCAGCTTTCTCATGCATATGAGGTGATTGAAAATATAATGGCTTGGATCAGGCGCACCTTAGTCCCTAAAGTGACATCTTTGATTTTTAACCCTTTAAAGAGTTTTTTTTTTTTTTTTTTGCAGCAGATTTGACCAATGCAATGGATCATTTGATTTCTTGACTACTGCTTCCGTGGGCATTGATTGGACCCCATTATTAGGTAACACTAGCATTTTCACACCCTTGCCCCTCAGATAAGGAGCTCTGATGGTGCAGGGGTTATGCACATAGCTGCTAACTAAAAGGTTGGTGGTTCAAACCCACCAGCTACTTCGTGGGAGAAAGACGTGGCAGTCTGCTTCTGTAAAGATTAAACCCGTTGCCGTCGAGTCGATTCCAACTCATAGTGACCCTATAGGACAGAGTAGAACTATCCCATAGAGTTTCCAAGGAGTGCCTGGTGGGTTCCAACTGCCGACCTTTTTGTTAGCAAAAGGTTAGCTTTTAACCACTACACCACCAGTCATATAGGGTTGCTGTGCGTCCGGAATCAACTCAACAGCGATGGGTTTTAAACTTTTCTTTTTTTTCTTTTGCACCTGTAGCATGAGCTCAGTCTGCCTCGTTTAACTACAACTGGCTGTGGTTTTAAAATATGCCCAGGAATATAGCGGTGGTTTCTTTTTCCATCAAATGAAGAAACTCATCAAAGGTTGAGAGAGGGTCAAATTCCTGGTGATTAACCCCTTTGTACCTCAGTTTGATCTTCTTAAAAAAGCTTGACATCTGATGCTAAACATGAGAAATCACAGTATTTTGGACCTCAAGTCATAAGTTCTGACTGTGCGGTATGTTAAGTGCGTCGCTGGATCACTCTTTTGAAAGTAACAGTGGAATATGCAGAAATGGTCCTTACTGGCATTATCAGTGTCAGGCTTATCTGAGCATCTTTTTTCTTGATAGTTAATGCACTCGGGGGAGGGGGGGAAGCCATCTTATATATACTGCCTATTACTTTTCACAGCCTCCTGAACAATCACGCATTGAGTGTTGGCCAGCCAGTTGCTTTACTTCCACACTGAATCAAGAAGCATATTGTTGACATCCACCGGTCCTGAGGGAATAAAGGTGTATGAAGAAACTGTTATTTTATTCACACACTACAGTTGTCGTCTATGATCACCCTCCCTCATCGTTTGCTCAACCTTTTCTTAGTACAATTGCCTGGCTTTCCTGTGGAAGACCAGCCTGTCTCACCTCTCAGACTCTGTGTTTTGCGGAGAGTTGATTCCACTCCCAGTTCAAGGGATGGATGGTGCCTCAAGTGTGGCCAGGCAAAGCATTGCATTCCCTTGGCCACAGCAACTGATTTGCAGATGGTCATGTGACCCAGTTAGACCAAAACCCAAAACCCACTGCCGTCGAGTCGATTCCGACTCATAGCGACCTTATAAGGACAGAGTAGAACCGCCCCGTTGAGTTTCCAAGGTGCGCCTGGCGGATTCGAACTGCCGACCATTTGGTTATCAGCCGTAGCACTTAACCACTATGCCACCAGGGTTTCCCCCAGTTAGACAGAGCCGTGAAATTCAAATAGGCATTGGTTGGGACTGTTGGAAGAGTGGCAGATTGGACTTGAACTTGAGAGCATATGAGATTGGAGAAGATGGGAGACCTTGTGAGCCTGAAAATAAAACATAGCAGAAGGCAGAGAAGAGAGGTGGAGACAGAACAAGTTGTGGTGATATTGCCTGAGTGCCTAGATTAAATTGTGTGAGCCCATAAATACTCTGTTTTAAGACGCTTTTAGTTGTTTTTCTGTCTCTTGCCAGCAATCTGACTGACCTAGTAAAGCCCTTGGCATTGCTGTTTGCATAGGAGATGCTACCCCAGTACTGGCTCCCACAATTGTTTTTTTTTACCTAAATGAGAAATCACTTTTATAATATGGGTGTTCAAAGATAAACTAACGAACAGAAAAAAAAACAAAAACATTGAACACTTCTCTCTCACATTTGGTCATTACGTATGCCAAGAGCAAATTTATTGCAACTGTAATGTGAAATACTTATTCACACAAACACCATAAAAATGCTTGTCCTTACTGAATGCCATTGATATTAGGTGGTGGTGTATAACAACATCATTTGATAAGAGAATTTTGCCGCCAGGCCGTTCATTTTCCTTCCTAGCATAACATTTCCACTAACATTGTGAATGGATTTATAAACTTCTTGGCAGTAATACAACTTGAACCTTTAGCATCCTGTAAAGCACAATTTTTAGCTTATTCTGGAAAACCTCAGTTGGTTCACCGGAAAGGTCATCATGCTTTGTTTGAAAAGGATTCAAAAGCTTCGTGGCTTCCTGCCACTATTTGACAGTTTCGTAAGAGGCAAAGCACAGGGGTCTAGAGACAAATAAAATCCAAGTTTCATATGATTATTATATTTCTTATTCCTCTTTTTTTTGTCTGCCCATCACTCTTACAGATTCTCTCATCCCATCAATGCAGAGCCATACTGTCTAGTCACACCGACGTCTCATGCACTATTTTTATTTCTGAAGTTATTCCCCACTGCAGTATTGACAGAACTTTTTCTTAACTACTTTTACACTTCATTGGACTGCTGATCTATTTTTATAAATTGGGAATATGATGACGTACTTTGGTTACAACGAAAAATGCAAATTGGAAGTATGTGAGTAATAATATAGATATAAAAGGACATAAAATACATAAAACCCACTAAACCCACTGCCGTACATAAAAATACATTAGCAGAGACGAAATGCATCCTACTAACTGAATGTTGGAGTCCCTGGGTGGAGTTCCTGTGTGGTGCACACTCGGCTGCTAACTGAAAGGTTGGAGGTTTGAGTACACCCAGAGGCACCTGGAAAGAAAGCCTTGGAACCTACTTGCAAAAAATCAACCATTGAAAACCCTGTGGTGCACAGTTCTACTCTGACACACATGAGGTCACCATGAGTCTGCGTTGCCTCAGCGGCAACTGGTCAACTGAATGTTAGCTGAAAGGATTTAAGGTGAATGTACCAACTGTAGGATCATAATGATAATTAAAGATATAATGAAGTTTCAGTGAAAATCAGAATTCATCTTACATTTCAAATTTATCAAATGTATGTGGACATAATTATTTTCTTTTTCTTCTGAGACTCCTAACTGTGTGGCTCTCTTTTGCGGCTTCCAGGCAGCACCAGTGGTCCGAAGACCGTATTTGGTCAACACTTCCCAGAGGATAATTGTTGGACAGTGACCAAGGAGACAGCTGGGGACAGGAAAGCCTTGACAGTAGGAAGGACAACCATCGGCATCAACAGAATGATTTGCCAAAATATCAACAGACCACAGGCTGGTTGGGAAGTGTGTGAAAAAATATTTTCTTAAATAAAGATTAGTTAACAAAACAATTTTTTTTAATTTAGTTATTATTTTACATATTAATACCCTGCCTCATTCTTATATATGCTTATTTGAGGCAGAATTTTCATTTAGTTTTTTTTAAAAGGAAAGAAAAACATAAAAATACAACCCACCACGAGTTAGCCTTACTAACTTAATAATTTGGGGATGTGTTTGTGTGGATTTGTGACTTGATAAAAAGAAAATTTTCAATTAACTTCACTATGTAAGCTCTGAACCTAATTGTTTTCTGGGTCCAAAAAGCTCTTCTTTGCTGAATTATAGATATAAATAAATACTCAGATATGGATAAATATACCTATAATACAGAAACTTTATATTACAGGTTTACTGTGCTTTAAATCAACCATTGTTGTGTGTTGTTGAGTCAATTCTGACTCAAAGCGACTCCGTGTGACAGAGTAGAACTGCCCCAAAAAATTTTCTTGTTTGGAATCTTTATGGAAGTAGACAGCCAGGTCTTTCTCCTTCGGAGCAGCCTTGAAACCATCAGCCTTTCGGTTAGCAGCCAAGCACTTAACCATTGCACCACCAGGGCTCCTTTTGGTATATGAAAATAAAGGATGAGCCAACAAAGAAATAGGGGTAATGAGTTATTTAATAAAATGATTTGTAGTAAGATTTATTTTTTGAAGCATGTCCTGAATTTGCTCAAATTTCACTTACTCTTAACCTGGTTTATACAGACAGCTTCAGAAATATATCTGAGACATATCCACTGGGTCAAGTGAGAAACAACTGAGTTATTAAACTGTTTTCCCACCACCAAAACCAAAACCAAAACCAAAACCAAACCCAGTGCCGTTGAGTTGATTCTGACTCATAGTCGACCCTGTAGGACAGGGTAGAACCACCCCATAGAGTTTCCAAGGAGCACCTGGTGGATTCGAACTGCCGACCCTTTGGCCAGCAGCCGTAGCACTTAACCACTACACCACCAGGGTTTCCTTTCCCACCACAGAACAGGAAAAAGAAGTCACTATCAAAGAGCTGGAAAAGGTGGGAGAACTGGCTTCGCCAACTGGGCATCCCGACAGAGCAGCCTCATGAGGTCCTGCTATCCAGAGTCATGGAATTGTGTTGGAACACCGGATCCAGGGTAAGAAAAGGGCAAGGAGAGGCAAACTTTCACAGGGGCGCCATCTGAGAAGGCTCAACTGCGGCGCTCTCACTGCAGAGTTCTTATATTTGCTGCTAATTGAAGGAGTCCAAGATGATCATGGCATTTGAACAATGTAATGAAGTGGCAGAAGATGGCAACACCCAGTGTGAAACAGTGCCTGTTTGAGTCTGTGTCAATTGATGCAATCTGGAGAGTGACATTCCAAGCATGACTTACGCAAAAGAGAGGAACTAGATTGTTATCTTACCCACTACATTGTTCTTTACTTGCTTTTACCAGGAAATAATAGGAATGTGGTAGTGATAGACTATGTATTAATTTGTTGTTGTTGTTGTTGTTAGGTGCCCTTGAGTCGGTTCTGACTCATAGCAACCCTGTGTACAACAGAACAAAACACTGCCCGGTCCTGAGCCATCCTCACAATCCTTATGCTTGAGCCCATTGTTGCAGCCACAGTGTCAATCCATCTTGTTGAGGGTCTTCCTGTTTTTTGCTGATGCTCCACTTTACCAAGCATGATGTCCTTCTCCAGGGACTGGTCGGTCCTGATAACATGTCCAAAGTATGTGAGACCTAGTCTCGCCATCCTTATTTCTAAGGAGCATTCTGATTGTACTTCTTTTAAGACAGATTTGTTCTGTTCTTTTGACAGTACATGGTATAAAAAAAAGTTTTTTTTTGTATAGTCAGTATTATTCGTCAACACCACAATTCAAAGGTGTCAATTGTTCTTCCTCTTCCTTATTCATCATTCAGCTTTCACATGCATATGAGGCAATTGAAAACACCATGGCTTGGGTCAGGCACACCTTAGTCTTCTTTGCTTTTCAACACTTTAAGGAGGTCTTTTGCAGCAGATTTGCCCAATGCAATAATACGTCATATGATTTCTTGTACTGCTGCTTCCAAGGGTGTTGATTGTGGGTTGAAGTAAAATGAAATCCTTGACAACCTCCATCTTTTCTCCGTTTATCATGATGTTGCTCATTGGTCCAGTTGTGAGGATTTTTGTTTTCTTTATGTTGAGGTGTAATCCATACTGAAGGCTATGGTTTTTGATCTTCATCAGTAAGTGCTTCGAGTTCTCTTCACTTTCAGCAAGCAAGGTTGTGTCATCTGCATAATGCAGGTTGTTAATGAGTCTTCCTCCAATCCTGATCCCACATTCTTCTTCATATAGTCCAGGTTCTAGAATTATTTGCTCAACGTAAAGATTGAATAAATATGGTAAAAGGATACAACCCCGATGCGCACCTTTCCTGACTTTAAACCACTCAGTATCCCCTTCTTCTGTTCAAACAACTGCCTCTTTATCTATGTACAGGTTCCTCATGAGCACAATTAAGTGTTTTGGTATTCCCATTCTTGGAAATGTTATCCATAATTTATTATGATCCACACAGCTGAATGCCTTTGCATAGTCAATAAAACACAGGTAAACATTTTTCTGGTATTCTCTGCTTTCAGCCAGGATCCCGCTGACATCAGCAATGATATCCCTGGTTCTATGTCCTCTTCTGAATTCGGCTTGAATTTCTGGCAGTTCTCTGTCAATATACTGCTGCAGCCGTTTTTGAATGATCTTCAGCAAAATTTTGCTTGGATGTGATATTAATGATATTGTTCTATAATTTCCACATTCGGTTGGATCACCTTTCTTGGGAATAGGCATAAATATGGATCTCTTCCAGTCGGTTGGCCAGGTAGCTGTCTTCCAAATGTTTTGGCATAGACAAGTGAGCACTTCCAGTGCTGCATCCATTTGTTGACACATCTCAATTGGTATTCCGTCAATTACTGGAGCCTTGTTTTTTCCAATACCTTCAGTGCAGCTGGAAACCCTGGTGGCATGGTGGTTAAGTGCTACAGCTGCTAACCAAAAGGTCGGCAGTTCGAATCCACCAGGCGCTCCTTGGAAACTCTGAGGGGCAGTTCTACTCTGTCCTATAGGGTCGCTATGAGTCGGAATGAACTCGATGGCAGCGGGTTTGGTTTGGTTCAGTGCAACTTGGACTTATTCCTTCCGTACCATCAGTTCCTGATCATATGCTACCTCCTGAAATGGTTAAACGCCGACCAATTCTTTTTGTGTGTGTGTGCTTTAAGTGAAAGTTTACAATACAAGTCAGTTTCTCATATAAAAACTTATTGCACACATTGTTATGTGACCCTAGTTGCTCTCCCTATAATGTGACAGCACACTCCTCCTCTCCACCCTGTATTTCCTGTGTCCATTCAACCAGCTCCTGTCCCCCTCTGCCTTCTCATCTCACCTCCAGACAGGAGCTGCCCACCTAGTTTCATGTGTCTACATGAGCTAAGAAGCACACTCCTTGCCAGTATCATTTTATGTTTTATAGTCCAGCCTAATCTTTGTCTGAAGAGCTGGCTTTGGGAACGGTTTTAGTTTTGGGCTAACAGAGAGTCCAGGGGCCATGTCTTCTGGCGTCCTTCCAGTCTCAGTCAGACCATTAAGCCTGGCCTGGTCTTTTTATGTGAATTTGAGTTCTTCACCCCACTTTTCTCCTGCTCCATCAGGGACTCTCTGTTGTGCTCCCTGTCAGGGCAGTCATTGGTGATAGCAGGACACCATATAGTTCTTCTGGTCTCAGGCTGACGGAGTCTGTGGTTTATGTGGCCCTTTCTGTCTCTGGGGCTCATATTTTTCTTGTGTGTTTGGTGGTCTTCATTCTCCTTTGCTCCAGGTGGGTTGGGACCAATTGATGCATCTTAGGTGGCCACTCGCTAGCTTTTGAGACCCTTCACTATTATAACTTGTGGCTTGAATTTTTTCCCCAGTTCTTTCAACTTGAGAAATGCCGACTGTGGTCTTCTCCTTTGGTTTTCTAACTCCAGGTCTTTGCATGTGTCCTTATAATACTTTACCTAGTCTTCTTGAGCCGCCCTTTGAAAATCTGCTATTTAGCTGTTGACTTCATCATCTGTTCCTTTCGCTTTAGTTACTCGACATTCAAAAGCAAGTTTCACAGTCTCTTCTGACATCCATTTTGTTCTTTTCTTTCTTTCCTGTCTTTTTAATGACTTCTTGCTTTCTTCATCTATGACATCCTTGCTGTCATTTCATAGCTCATCTTGTGTTCAGTCATTACAGTTCAATGCATCAAATCTTTTATTTTGAGACATAATTCACATACCATAAAATTCACCCATTTTATGTATACGATTCAGTAGTTTTTAGTATATTCATAAGGTTGTGCAACCATCATCACCATCTCATTCCAGAAGATTTTCATCATTCCCAAAAGAAACCATATACCCATTAGTGGTCACTCCCCATTCCATCCTCCTCCAGACACTTACAACCGTACTCCACTTTTGGTCTCTATGGATTTGCCTATTTTGAAAATTCCCTGTAAATGGAATCGGATAATAGGTAGTCCTTTGTATCTTGCTTCTTTTACTTGTTGTTGTTGTGTGCCATCAAGTTGATTCCTACACATAGTGATTCCATGTGAGAGAGTAGAACTGCCCCATAGGAGTTTCCTGGCTATAATCTTTATGGAAGCAAATTGCCAGGTCTTTCTTCCCAGGAATCCTTAGGTGGCTTCAAACCTTCGAACCGCCAACGTTTCAGTTAACATCCAAGCGCTTACCTGTTGTACCATCAGGGTTCCTTGCTTCTTTCACATAGCATAATGTTTTCAGGGTTCATCCATGTTGTAGCATGTATCAGCTTTTTTTATGGCTGAGTAATAACATATAAGGAAGACTGAAGAAGCATTGATGTCTTTGAATTACAATATTGGCAAGGAATACTGAATATACCATGGATTGCCAGAAGAATGAACAAATCTGTCCTGGAAGAAGTACAGCCAGAATACTCCTTAGAACAGAGGATAGCAAGACTTCATCTCATGTACTTTGGACATGTTGTCAGGAGGGATCAGTCCCTGGAGAAGGACATCATGGTTGGTGGAGGGTCAGTGAAAAAGAGGAAGACCCTTAACGGGTCTTGACACAGTGTATGGATTGACACAGTGACTGCAACAATGGGCTCAAGCATAGCAACGATTGTGAGGATGGTGTAGGACCTGGCAGTGTTCCGTTCCGTTGTGCATAGGGTCGCTATGAGTCAGAATTGACTGGGTGGCACCTAAGAACAATACATATTCCAGTGTATGGATATATCACATTTTGTGTATTCGTTTATCAGTTGATGAACATGGGTTGTTTCCACTTTATAGCTATTATGAATCATGCTGCTATGAACATTCATGTACATGTTTCGTGTGGACATATGTTTTCATTTCTCTTGGATATATACATAGGCATGGAATTGCTGGGTCATATGGCCATGCTATGTATAAGATTTTGAGGAATTGCTAGACTGTTTTCCAAAGTGGCTTGCCATTTTACATGCTCACCAGCGGTGTATGAGTGTTCCAATTTCTCCACACTGTTACCCACACTTGTTATTGTCCCTCTTTTTGATTATAGCCATCCTAGTGGGTCATACTTTGTATTTGATGAAATCTCCCACTCTTGACTAAATATACATTTTAAACCAATTGTTAAGAACAATCTCTGGGGGTATAAAAGGTTTCTAATGGTACCTTTTGGAAGGATCAGAAGTCTGTCTAGGCATCGCTAGGTGGGCTCTGGCTCCAGAAAGAATAGTTTTTGTTTTTTTTTCAGTCTTCATTGGCTTAAATGAAACAGCGGGTGTAGGTCAAAATTGAGAATGAGTTTCATAAATTCAAAAATAACTCCAATTTTTCTGTTGCACAGATTAAAGCCTCATTTTGTACTAAGGCCTTTATTGTCAATGTAAATACAGGACCCTGGTTCCAAAATGGAAATAGTTACAGAAGTGATCACCTTTTTTTTTTTCAAATCCAGTGTTATTATTTTCATAGTTACCGAGTTGGCATGTTTAAGAGTATGGAAACCGTTTGCAAACACAGATCTCCCCCAGAGGTTCTGAAGCTTTAAAAAAAAAATCCAGCTCTTTAGCCCATGTTGGTGTTCCTGGCTCCCATTTCAGTTAAGGGGTGGAGTCTTGTGAAGATAATACAACACATGAGAAATAAACATCCGCTTCCAAATGAACATGCCCTTCTGTTTCTTCCATTTGAAACGGAAAGCAGGCATCCTCAGCCAGATGTTCTAAAGCAACGACAACAAAAAAATCAGAGGAGTTGCCAGATTTTTCACTGTTTGCAAGGAGAAAGGCATGACCTAACATTGTTACATTGTTTAACACGTCTGTTTACTATTAAAGTGACAAAGCACTTATATACAGAAGGCCAGGGGTGAGCTTACATATTGGAATGAGTACATGGAGCTGCAAAAGGGCTGCTAAGGACAGATGACATACTGAAACTTTTTTAATTATGAAAAAGTTCAACAATAAAAATTTGGGAGATTGGGATAATAGACCCCCTCGTACCCATTGTTCAGTTCAGCAGTTGTCAACATTTTCCGACTCTCATTTCTCTTGTGCCTGAAAATTTCAATGCAAATTCAAGATATCATGTCATTTCACCTGTAAATCATTCAGACCCAACCCCCAGTGCCATCGAGTTGATCCCGACTCATAGTGACCCTATAGGACAGAGTAGAACTGCCCCATAGTTTCCAAGGAGCACCTGGCGGATACGAACTGCCGACCCTTTGGTTCACAGTCGTAGCACTTAACCACTACGCCACCAGGGTTTCCAAATCATTCAGAATGCATCCCTAAATCATAAGGGTTGTTTTTTCCCCCCATAAATACTACGCCATCATCACACTTTAAAAATAAGCAATAATCCTTTAACATCATTGATCATTTAGTCCATATTTAAATTTCCCTTATGATTGCCAGACTTCATTTTTAAATTTTTTATTTTAGGAAATTGTAGACATACACAAAAATAAAGAGAATAATAGAAGGAACCCCTTGTACCTATCACCCAGGTTCAACAATTATCAGCTGAAACTCATATTTCATCTATAACCCCACACACTTCTTCGATTCTTTATAGTTCTTATTCTTTCAAATGTATCATTTCTTTACTTTTTTTTAATTGTGATAAAAATTCACCTACCATAAAAATTCACCATTTTCAAGTGTACAATTCTGTGCAATTTAATACATTCACAATGTTGTGCAACCATCAATCTGCTTTCTGTCTCTATGCATTTGCCTCTTCTTGACATTTCATATAAATGGGCACCCCTTTATGAGTCGGAATCGATAGACGGCACTGGGTTCTGGGTATGGTTTTAAAGTAAATCCCAGACATACATAATTTCCTCCACAATACTCCAGTATGTAGCTTGAAGAGATAAGTATGCTTTGTCTTTAAGCATAACCATTATCGCACCTGAAAAAAAAGCTAACCAATTCTTATTTACATTTAGCCAGTTGTTCAAATTTCCAGTTGCATCATTAATGCCATATATTGTTTTAGTTTGTTGGAGTCAGGATCCAAATAAGATGCAAAGACTGTGATTGGATATGCATCTTAAGTCTCTTTTAATGCAGATTTCCACCTCTATCTCTCTTTCCCCCCT